>NC_053390.1:482954889-484437389 GCF_905171765.1 Bufo bufo | reverse complement strand
CAACAAATGATCCCCCACACAGCTCAATAGATTAACTATAAAAAAGTTATGGGGGTCAGAATATGGTGATGTAAAGAAAAAAAATCCAAAGTTAAAATTTATTTTTACAACTATTTAGACATAAAAAAACATATACATATGTGGTATCGTTGTAATCATACTGACCCCAGATAATGGATCAGTTTTGCCGCAAACTGAACGCTGTGGGAACAAAACCCGTAAAACTGTTGATGAACTGTCGTTTCTCCAATTCCACCCCATATGGAATTTTTTATGCTTCTCACTACATTGTATGGCCATAATAAATGGTGACATTAGAAAGTACAACTTTCCTGCAAAAATAAGCCCTCATACAGCTATGTGAACGAAAAATAAATATAAGTCTCAAGGAAGATGGGGAAGAAAAATGAAAACGCAAAAACAAACCTCAGGTATCCTAAGGGTTAAATTAAACTCTCTTTGAATTCAGTTCTAACATATCTTTGAAACTTCTTAGCATAGCATGTAGCGGAGCTGTGTGTGTACAGGGTGCATGTAGCAGAGCAGGAAGCCTGGCAGGGACTCGGTGACACAGTCTCTGACTCATTCGATTATTTTAACTAATAAACTCTCAGACGATTCTCTGAGTCCCTGCAATAACTATACATTGTAATTACATCAGTCTGCTCCACTGCATTCACTGCAGCAGAGCTGTGTTTGCCAGGAGCGAGTCCCTCCTGACCTTCGGTTCACTTGAGAGCCGACTCCTTGTAGCTGCCCCCCATACAGTATAACGTCTCTTTGTGGCTGCCCCCCATACAGTAAAACGTCTTTGTGGCTGCCCCCCATACAGTATAACGTCTCTTTGTGGCTGCCCCCATACAGTATAATGTCTCTTTGTGGCTGCCCCATACAGTATAACGTCTCCTTGTGGCTGCCCCATACAGTATAATGTCTCCTTGTGGCTGCCCCATACAGTATAACAAACCTTTGTGGCTGCCTCATACAGTATAATCGTCTCCTTGTGGCTGCCCCCATACAGTATAATGTCTCTTTGTGGCTGCCCCATACAGTAATAATGTCTCTTTGTGGCTGCCCCCATACAGTATAATGTCTCTTTGGTGGCTGCCCCCATACAGTATAATGTCTCTTTGTGGCTGCCCCCATACAGTATAATGTCTTTGTGGCTGCCCCCATACAGTATAATGTCTTTGTGGCTGCCCCCATACAGTATAATGTCTCTTTGGTGGCTGCCCCCATACAGTATAATGTCTCCCTTGGGCTGCCCCCATACAGTATAATGTCTCCTTGGAATGTTATAGTTCTGTTTTTGGGCCTTTTGGTTGGTCAGTGGTCAGAAAATACTTGTGTGTGTATTTTATTGTTAAAATTAGTATCGGTAATTGGTATCGGTGAGTCTTAAATAAAAGTATCGGTACTCAGTCTTAAAAAAAAAAGGGTGTATCGGACATCCCTACTTTTTTGGCTGTCAACATAAAAGTATGTCCCCACCTCACGTCCTCAGGGCACATTCTACAAAAGCTTTAAAAAACTTTTAGGCTAACAGAACTTGTCCTTTGGCTGAAAAGTCATACTGCAGCAGTCCCACCTTAATTTTTTATCTGTTAATCCTCATTTCATTGCCGTGTGGAGGTGTTGAAAATACATGAATTTACAATTCCCGTTTGAGTTTGCATTAACTTCTAAGGCTACTTTCACACGAGCGTTCGGGTGTCCCGCTCGTGCGCTCCGTTTGAAGGGGCTCACGAGCGCCCCGAACGCATCCGTCTGGCCCTAATGCATTCTCAGTGGAGGCGGATCCACTGAGAATGCATCCGCCTGCCAGCGCTCAGCCTCCGCACCGCTCAGTGAGCGACACCTGAACGCTGCTTGCAGCGTTCGGGTGTCCGCCATGGCCGTGCGGAGGCGAGCGGATCCGTCCAGACGTTATAATGGAAGTCAATGGGGGCGGATCCGCTTGAAGATGACTACCATATGGCTCAATCTTCAAGCGGACCCGTTCCCCATTGACTTTCAATGTAAAGTCTGGACGGATCCACTCAGGCTACTTTCTGACTTAGAAAATTTTCTAAGTAATAATGCAGACGGATCCGTTCTAAACGATGCAAACTCTGCATTATAGGAGCGGATCCGTCTGATGAAACATCAGACGGATCCGCTCCGAACGCTCGTGTGAAAGTAGCCTAAAACGGCACAGTGGTTTTTCTGACACCTCTTGTTGTTTCCTTATGTAGTTTTTGCTTGCATTTCTATAATATCTTTAAAATATCTTGGCAACCCTCCCACATACTTTACTAGAGCTGTATAGGAAAGATTACTTAATTGAATGGTTAACTCAAATTGTGATTCTTAAAGGGAGCTTGTCACCTGGTGTGGGGCCTCTATGCAACCGAAATTTAAGGTCTTTAACCTGCCAATATGAAGCTATTCTGTCCCTGCAAATGGTACAAAATGATTAGGTCAATTTCTGCTTTACCTACCAGTGTAGATCAATCAATACAGATCATGCCAAGAGTCTCTGAATATCTTGATTATTTTTCAGTTTATCCTATTGTTTTTTTTTTTTCTTTCTTACAGTGCAAAAGCATGAAGAAGTTGATGATGGTGTAGAGGATGATTCGGGTGATAGTCAGGTACAATAAGTTAATAAACTTTTACATGTTCCCAAATTGCAAATATTTATTTTTTATAACACAAATGGACCCTTTGCTTCTCTTCCCGAATACAGCCTAGGGCAGTGATGGTGAACCTTTTAGAGACTGAGTGCCGAAACTGCAACCCAAAACACACTTATTTATTACAAAGTGCCAGCACGGCAATTTAACCTGAATACTAATATAGTATATCTTTAATGTACTTTATCATTTAGCTATAATAGCCTGTCTATATTCAATGCGCTGTCTGCGCTGTTCATAGTGCGCCCAGGGCTCTGAGTGCCGCCTCTTGCACCCGAGCCATAGGTTCGCCAACACTGTGATAGGAGTTAGTCTACTGTAGTAGAGGTTTACACAGAGTAGTGAGGTCTTAAGAGGTAGGCAATTAGTAATTTGGAACCTACTGGTGTATTTCTACAGTACATTTCTACCTTGCTACGATTGCTTACCATGGCTCTAATAACTAGAAACAATAATACTGACTAAGGCTTAAAGAGAGTCTATCACTAGTTTTATGCCGCCTTAGCTAAGGGCAGCAGAAACCGTGACTGAGACTAATTAAAACACTGGGTCGGTTGTTTTAATTAAACACCTACTCCTAAAAATCCCACAATTACTGTATTTTTCATCCTGTAGAATTTAACTTTCTCCCCCTAAAGTAGGGGGAAAATGTCAGTGCTTCTTATGGGGCGAATACTAATTAGAGCTTCCGTTATGGAAGTGCTCGTTAGTACAGGATTAATGGGGAACAGTGAATGCAGCGCTGCCCTTACAAGCTCTCTACTCACTGCTTCCTGGTTGTCTCCTTCAGGATTTGTACACTGTGCTGTGTGTGACCTTCAAAATTAATAAAATCAACTTGACTCTCCTGTTACGGACACCACCTCCACTCCTCAGATCCAGCACTCTTCCTATTGCGCTGGGCGATGTCTGTTCACAGCAGAGCGCCATAGGAAGAGTGCTGGATCTAAGGAGTGGCGGTGGCGTCCGTAACAGGAGAGTTAAGTTGATCTTATTAATTTATCTTTTTGTCTGCTCTGAGTTCTGATTGGGGGTCTGATCTGCGGTCTGAATTGCGATCTTTGTCAGAGGAAAGAAAATACAATATGAAATACCTATATATGGCATATAGTAACCTGAGAAACAAATGATATATGCACCACAATAATCAGTGACAGGGTAGTCTGAGTTACAGTCTGCTTAAAACAAATTATAAAAAACGGAAAGGGGGAATAGTGTGCCTCTATGTAAAGTCCTGGCTAAAGCCCACACTCTGGGAAGTGAGGGAAATGAACATGTGGAGTCACTGTGGTTAGAAATAAATGGTGGGAAAACCAATAATAAAACACTGATGGGGTTTGTTATAAGCCACCTAATATACCAGAGTCCACAGAAAATGTTCGACTAAGTGAAATTAGATTAGGTGGCAAATCATAATGCGATTGTTATTATTGGGGACTTCCCTAAAATGTTTTTAATTATATGAATGGTAAAAAATTGAAACCAGAAAATATTGGCCCTTTAGGGAGTGATGATGGAGTTGTATAGAGCAATAAGAAGAAATCCAATTTATTAAAAGCTATGTACACTTTCGGAGACATTTTTTATGATTCAGTGTTTAATTTCATTTACTCATTTTGGGCTAAGAAATCATTGTCTCAATGTCTCTATTAAAGGTATTGAGCCATTCTCTCACAAATAGTTAATAGTTTTTCTAGCTGAGAGACTGGTACTTTCTCTTTGTGCCGTCCTCTAATAAACCTCATCTTAAACCGCCTCCGGACCGCCTAACGCAGGATTGCGTTCCGGAGGCGGCAGCCCTGTGCACAGTCACGCATATATGCGTCATCTCGCGAGACGCAAGATTTCCTGTGAACGTGCGCACACAGGCGCGCGCGTTCACAGGATCGGAAGGTAAGCGAGTGGATCTCCAGCCTGCCAGCGGCGATCGTTCGCTGGCAGGCTGGAGATGCGATTTTTTAAACCCCTAACAGGTATATTAGACGCTGTTTTGATAACAGCGTCTAATATACCTGCTACCTGGTCCTCTGGTGGTCCCTTTTGTTTGGATCGACCACCAGAGGACACAGGCAGCTCAGTAATAAGTAGCACCAAACATCACTACACTACACCCCCCCCCATCACTTATTAACCCCTGATCACCCCATATAGACTCCCTGATCACCCCCTGTCATTGATCACCCCCTTGTAAGGCTCCATTTAGACGTCCGTATGACAGGGGGGTGATCACCCCATATAGACTCCCTGATCACCCCCCTGTCATTGATCACCCCCCTGTCAGGCTCCATTCAGATGTCCATATGTTTTTTACGGATCCACAGATACATGGATCGGATCCGCAAAACACATATGGACATCTGAATGGAGCCTTATAGGGGGTGATTACCCCCCTTTCATTGATCACCCCCCTGTAAGGCTCCATTCAGACATTTTTTGGCCCAAGTTAGCGGAATTTTTTATTTTTTTTTCTTACAAAGTCTCATATTCCACTAACTTGTGTCAAAAAATAAAATCTCACATGAACTCACCATACCCCTCACGGAATCCAAATGCGTAAAATTTTTTAAACCTTTATATTCCAGACTTCTTCTCACGCTTTAGGGCCCCTAGAATGCCAGGGCAGTATAAATACCCCACATGTGACCCCATTTCGGAAAGAAGACACCCCAAGGTATTCCGTGAGGGGCATATTGAGTCCATGAAAGATTGAAATTTTTGTCCCAAGTTAGCGGAAAGGGAGACTTTGTGAGGAAAAAAAAAAATATATATCAATTTTCCGCTAACTTGTGCCAAAAAAAAAAAAAAATTCTATGAACTCGCCATGCCCCTCATTGAATACCTTGGGGTGTCTTTTTTTCCAAAATGGGGGTCACATGTGGGGTATTTATACTGCCCTGGCATTTTAGGGGCTCTAAAGCGTGAGAAGAAGTCTGGGATCCAAATGTCTAAAAATGTCCTCATAAAAGGAATGTGGGCCCCTTTGCGCATCTAGGCTGCAAAAAAGTGTCACACGTGGTATTGCCGTACTCAGAAGTTGGGCAATGTGTTTTGGGGTGTCATTTTACATATACCCATGCTGGGTGAGATAAATATCTTGGTCAAATGCCAACTTTGTATAAAAAATGGGAAAAGTTGTCTTTTGCCAAGATATTTCTCTCACCCAGCATGAGTATATGTAAAAAGACACCCCAAAACACATTGCCCAACTTCTCCTGAGTACGGCAATACCAGATGTGTGACACTTTTGCAGCCTAGGTGGGCAAAGGGGCCCACATTCCAAAGAGCACCTTTCGGATTTCACCGGCCATTTTTTACAGATTTTGATTTCAAACTACTTCGCACGCATTTGGGCCCCTAAAATGCCAGGGCAGTATAACTACCCCACAAGTGACCCCATTTTGGAAAGTTTTTATTTTTTGTCACAAGTTAGTGGAATATGAGACTTAAATAAAATAAAAAAAATCATCATTTTCCGCTAACTTGTGACAAAAAAATAAAAAGTTCTATGAACTCACTATGCCCATCAGCGAATACCTTAGGGTGTCTACTTTCCGAAATGGGGTCATTTGTGGGGTGTTTGTACTGTCTGGCCATTGTAGAACCTCAGGAAACATGACAGGTGCTCAGAAAGTCAGAGCTGCTTCAAAATTCACATTTTTGTACCATAGTTTGTAAACGCTATAACTTTAACCCAAACCACTTTTTTTTTTTACCCAAACTTTTTTTTTATCAGACACATGTAGAACAATAAATTTAGAGAAAAATTTATATATGGATGTCGTTTTTTTTTTGCAAAATTTTACAACTGAAAGTGAAAAATGTCATTATTTTGCAAAAAAATATTTAAATTTCGATTAATAACCAAAAAAGTAAAAATGTCAGCAGCAATGAAATACCACCAAATGAAAGCTCTATTAGTGAGAAGAAAAGGAGGTAAAATTAATTTGGGTGGTAAGTTGCATGACCGAGCAATAAACGGTGAAAGTAGTGTAGTGCAGAAGTGTAAAAAGTGGTTTGGTCATTATGGGTGTTTAAGCTATGGGGGCTGAGGTGGTTAAACTACTAAGAGGTCATAAACCACATTCTTATCAGGAAGATAAGAACTGAGCTATAATGAGTGCTCATAATGTTAGAGAGCAGATATAGGAGCCTGTCAGCTCCCCAACTGACAGAAAAGAGTGAAAATTCTGAAGCTGCTATTAGAGCATCTCAGTTATGTACAGAAAAAAGGGCTCCATATTTATAATAACGACCAATAGGAATTTTTTGGAGCTCAAAATGAGTACAATATAATAATAATAAAAAAATTGCTCCCAAAGCTGTGCATGGCCTTTAATTATTTTTTTCTCCACTGGACCTAGGAAGTAGTGCAGTGGCAAATCACCGGGACCAGATAGCATATACCCCATATCCTAAGAGAAATAATGTAATAGACAGACCCTTATTTCTGATATTTAAGGACTTTATAATGACAAGGAGCGTTCTACAGGATTGGCACTTAGCAAATGTTGTGCTAATCTTCAAAAAGGGGTCAAAAACAGAGCCCGGACTCTATAGGCTGGTAAATTTAATATGATGTGGGGAAACCGTTTGAAGCCTTTCTAACATATGCTATCCTGGAGCATCTCACTGAAAATAAGCGTATAATGCCTTTTCAGCATGGATGGGTTGGTACTGTCACACTGATACGTTTCTATGAGGAGGTAAGTTCTAGACTGGATTAGGGTGAGTCGTTGGATCATATGTCTTGACTTCTTCTCCAAAGCATTAGATACTGTGCCACATAGTAGGTCAGTACAGAAAATGAGAATATTTGCCCTGGGGGAAAATGTCTGTATGTGGGTAACTGGCTCATGTGATAGATAAGAGAGGGTGGTTATTAGCAACTATGTTTAGGGTTGTTGCGGGTATTGAAATTTCGAATACCCGTCAAAACTTTTGTCCCAGTATCGTATGGATTTCCATTTTTGAGATACTGGGCTGCGCTGCTGCGCAGTCTAGTATCTCTGAACAGAAGTGCACTGCTGTCAGCGTGCTCATGTTCCCTCAGCAGCACAGGGGAGAAGGAAGCAGTGTCTCCCCCCCTCCTGTGCTGCCGCTGCCACCAATGAACGGAGAGGGGGGAGGGCGCACTGCGCAACCAATGATAGGACTATTCCTACATGGAGCAATGGAGAGGAGACATCAGCTTCTCTAGTGGGCGTTCCTTCTCCCTGCGCTGCGTTTGAACAGCGCTACAGCCAGGGAGAAGGAACGCCCACTAGAGAAGCTCCTCCCCATTGCTCCGATAGTAATTAACATATGGAGCAGGAGAGGAGACAGTAATGGGGCACTGCGGGCGAATGAAGCGGCGCCCAGGAATAATAGTAAGTGCTAGGACATCGCTGGGCGCCGCTCTGTGTAGCCTAATACTTCTGGACCATATAAAGTAGTCTTTAACACATAATACAGGAGGCGGGTGTCGGCAGCAGAATCGCATTGCCGGCACCCTGCCCCTGACAGGGAGCTGCGATCAGCGGCAGTTAACCCCTCAGGTGCGGCACCTGAGGGGTTAACTGCCGCTGATTTGCTGCCAGTCCCTGCCCCCTGTATTAAGGGGTAACCCCATTAAAATCATTGGTGGCACAGTGCGCCCGCCCCTCTCAACCCCCCAGTATTAAAATCATTGGTGGAAGTGGCCACAGGGTCCTCTCCCCTCCCCCTCATTGGTGGTGCAGTGGCAGCTTCTGATCGGAGCCCCAGCAGTGTAATCCTGGGTCTCCGATCGCTTACCATGGCAGCCAGGACGCTACTGAAGCCCTGGCTGCCATGGTAACATCCCTGATGCTGTGTGAACAGAGCAGCAGGGACAGTGTGAAGTCCTATTAGATACAACAGGTATGGGGGGGGCACACTACAAAAGGGAACACCAGACAGTATATCAATTATACACTTTATTGTGTTAAAATGATTAAGAGCATACCCCTAAAATATCATAAAATATAAACCTAATACAAATCTAAGCAATGCACACAAGGTAAAACCGCAAGATAGCCGTAGAGCGGCTGGTAATGAGTGGTTGCAATCTTGTGTCAATGTCCACAATCACTATGCACCAGCGAATGTCCAAATATACTGGATAGATAGTTTTGTATAAATGTCCCCCAAAAATACAATGACAGTCTCAGACTGTAGGGCCAAATTTCATCCGCGGCACTTGCTGGGTATAACCTATGATAATAGGCTTATACCGCTGCCTTCCACAATAGGATTTATGTGCTCTGACAGAGCTCGGTCTTACCTGGTCTTCACTGCTATTGATGCAGCGTTGGTCTGTAGGCCGCACACCCCGCAGCGTCCCACGTGGTGTGCTTCTGCCTAAACGTAGCGTCCCACGTGATCAGGTATCCAAAGCGACCGGATGCTTCCTTGATGACGTCAATCTTATGCGACAGCTTTCACGCCTTTATTCCTTTACTTTTGGTTTTAGGTGGATCAACGCTCACTCTAACAACCGCCAGACGCGTTTCGGGGTCTCTCGCCCCTTCCTCAGTGGCCTACTGAGTGAACGGATCCTCACTCTTTATAAATGGTAAGCTCCGCCCACCATCCTCCATATTTCTTATGTATAATGTGTTTTATGGAGTGGATTCTCCCATAATGGAGCGGATCATCTGTGCATTTATATCTGTACCTAGCAACAATTCAATACTTAAAAATCATAAAACAATAAATAGACCATATATATGTAAACCCCATTAAAATATAGACATTTGGAGAGGACTACAAAGTCACATGCAAAAATTAAAAAACGCACAAAAAACGCATATGCATTTTCTGCTGCGCTTCTTCCCATTTATGGAGGGTAAATTCACTGGAGATAATCTCCAAATTATCTCCAGTGAATTTACCCTCCATAAATGGGAAGAAGCGCAGCAGAAAATGCATATGCGTTTTTTGTGCGTTTTTTAATTTTTGCATGTGACTTTGTAGTCCTCTCCAAATGTCTATATTTTAATGGGGTTTACATATATATGGTCTATTTATTGTTTTATGATTTTTAAGTATTGAATTGTTGCTAGGTACAGATATAAATGCACAGATGATCCGCTCCATTATGGGAGAATCCACTCCATAAAACACATTATACATAAGAAATATGGAGGATGGTGGGCGGAGCTTACCATTTATAAAGAGTGAGGATCCGTTCACTCAGTAGGCCACTGAGGAAGGGGCGAGAGACCCCGAAACGCGTCTGGCGGTTGTTAGAGTGAGCGTTGATCCACCTAAAACCAAAAGTAAAGGAATAAAGGCGTGAAAGCTGTCGCATAAGATTGACGTCATCAAGGAAGCATCCGGTCGCTTTGGATACCTGATCACGTGGGACGCTACGTTTAGGCAGAAGCACACCACGTGGGACGCTGCGGGTGTGCGGCCTACAGACCAACGCTGCATCAATAGCAGTGAAGACCGGTAAGACCGAGCTCTGTCAGAGCACATAAATCCTATTGTGGAAGGCAGCGGTATTAAGCCTATTATCATAGGTTATACCCAGCAAGTGCCGCGGATGAAATTTGGCCCTACAGTCTGAGACTGTCATTGTATTTTTGGGGGACATTTATACAAAACTATCTATCCAGTATATTTGGACATTCGCTGGTGCATAGTGATTGTGGACATTGACACAAGATTGCAACCACTCATTACCAGCCGCTCTACGGCTATCTTGCGGTTTTACCTTGTGTGCATTGCTTAGATTTGTATTAGGTTTATATTTTATGATATTTTAGGGGTATGCTCTTAATCATTTTAACACAATAAAGTGTATAATTGATATACTGCCTGGTGTTCCCTTTTGTAGTGTGCCCCCCCCATACCTGTTGTATCTAATAGTATCTCCATTTGGTCCTGAGGGTGGGACCAGGGGGTGAGCACCTATTCCGTTTTAGAGAGGAGGTGAGCCGCTGTACCTTGTTTCTATTTAGTGTGAAGTCCTATTCACCCTGATAGAGCTCTATCAGGGTGAATAGGACAAGGGATGAAAAAATCCCAGGTTCTAACCCCTAAGAGGGGGAAATAAGATTCTTTACTGTAAGTGTAGTGAGACTATGGAAAAGGCTGAGTTCACACTTAATTTATTTGGTCAGTTATTTGCATCAGTTATTGTGAGCCAAAAGCCGTAGTAAAGCCTGCACAGAGATCAGGTATAAGGGAAAGATTTGCGCCTGTTCTGTGTTTTTGACACACCTAGTTTTGGTTCCCAATAACTGATGGAAATAATTGACTAGGGCTGCAGCAAACGATTATTTTAGCAATTGAGTATTCTACCGATTATTTTTACGAATAATCGAGTACTCTAATAAGAAAAAAATTAATAGACTGTTTTCCTTTTATAAAAACTCATCAGACCCCCTGCCATCAGTCCCCAACACCCTTCGTTCTCCCCAGTGCCATCAGCCCAAGTGCATTTGTTCCCCCCCCAGTGCCATCGGCCCAAGGGCATCCGTTCCCCCCCCAGTGCCATCGGCCCAAGGGCATCCGTTCCCCCCAGTGCCATCGGCCCAAGGGCATCCGTTCCCCCCAGTGCCATCGGCCCAAGGGCATCCGTTCCCCCCAGTGCCATCGGCCCAAGGGCATCCGTTCCCCCCAGTGCCATCGGCCCAAGGGCATCCGTTCCCCCCACTGCCATCGACCCAAGGGCATCCGTTCCCCCCAGTGCCATCGCCCAAGGGCATCCGTTCCCCCCAGTGCCATCGGCCCAAGGGCATCCGTTCCCCCCAGTGCCATCGGCCCAAGGGCATCCGTTCCCCCCCAGTGCCATCGGCCCAAGGGCATCCGTTCCCCCCAGTGCCATCGGCCCAAGGGCATCCGTTCCCCCCCAGTGCCATCGGCCCAAGGGCATCCGTTCCCCCCAGTGCCATCGGCCCAAGGGCATCCGTTCCCCCCAGTGCCATCGGCCCAAGGGCATCCGTTCCCCCCAGTGCCATCGGCCCAAGGGCATCCGTTCCCCCCAGTGCCATCGGCCAAGGGCATCCGTTCCCCCCAGTGCCATCGGCCCAAGGGCATCCGTTCCCCCCAGTGCCATCGGCCTAAGGGCATCCGTTCCCCCCCAGTGCCATCGGCCCAAGGGCATCCGTTCCCCCCAGTGCCATCGGCCCAAGGGCATCCGTTCCCCCCAGTGCCATCGGCCCAAGGGCATCCGTTCCCCCCAGTGCCATCGGCCCAAGGGCATCCGTTCCCCCCAGTGCCATCGGCCCAAGGGCATCCGTTCCCCCAGTGCCATCGGCCCAAGGGCATCCGTTCCCCCCCAGTGCCATCGGCCCAAGGGCATCCGTTCCCCCCAGTGCCATCGGCCCAAGGGCATCCATTCCCCCCAGTGCCATCGGCCCAAGGGCATCCGTTCCCCCCAGTGCCATCGGCCCAAGGGCATCCGTTCCCCCCAGTGCCATCGGCCCAAGGGCATCGGTTTCCCCACCAGTGCCATCGGCCCAAGGGCATCGGTTTCCCCACCAGTGCCATCGGCCCTAGGGCATCGGTTTCCCCACCAGTGCCATCGGCCCAAGGGCATCGGTTTCCCCACCAGTGCCATCGGCCCAAGGGCATCGGTTTCCCCACCAGTGCCATCGGCCCAAGGGCATCGGTTTCCCCACCAGTGCAATCGGCCCAAGGGCATCGGTTTCCCCACCAGTGCCATCGGCCATTGTCCTTTCCTGTCTGCCTGAATGGTGATTGGACAAATGAGTTGCAATATATGCTAATCTATTTGATTAATTATATGGGGTCTTTTGTTTTTTGTTTTTTAAACTCGTTTTATTGAAGTTTTAATAAAAGGCATACATTAAGGCATCAAAAACAAAACTGGAACAGCCCGCGCAGGCGAGTTCCAGGTAGCATGGTGTTTTTCATGAAAATCACTTATGGGCAAGGACAGTATCTTGGAGCAGGAGCAAATACAATCGAATAAGCATAACATCGTGTTTCATAAAGCACTGAGCAGGCATTAAATACATCATTGCACAATATCCACCAAAGGGGTGCATCATGTAGACCTTGCTTATATAGAGTGCATGTGCATGGGTTGCAAGGTCAAGGGTGAGGAACACCATTCCCCCCATACCTTTTGAAATTTCTGCGGGCACCTTCTATGAGCGTATACTACTTTCTCCATAGACATGGCTTGATTCACCAGTGTTTTCCATTGATTGACAGTTGGAGGCCTGTCACTTATCCACCTCAGCGCTATTGCCTTCCTAGCCATGAATAAGGCCTCTCCTAAAAATACCCTCTGGTGATGTGTCCACTGCTCCTCATCCAGAACTCCTAGAATACAAACTTTAGGACAAATAGCTAGCTGAGCAGGGACCATTGTTGAAAGAACGTCCACAACCTTATCCCAGAAGGCCTGAATGTAGCTGCATCCCCACATCAAATGCCAGAAATCAGCCCTTTCCTCTTGACACCTATGACATCTACTGCTGGGAGACCTTCCCATTCTATATAATCTTAGAGGAGATAAGTAGCTCCTATGGAGTATAAATAGCTGGGTTGGTCTGTTGTTCACTGAAGGGGAAACCCTAGTGGGCACCAGCAGAGCCTCCTCCCAATCCTCAGCATCGAATGTAGTAATGGAGTCTCTCCACTTTGCCTCTACCTCCAAAGGTTGGAGTGCCATGCGTTCTCCCAGCAGATGAGTATATAACACAGAAATTACACCCTTGGGGCCCTGTGACCTTAACACCCCTATCAAGGGATACTTAGAGATGTTCCTACTCTCACCTCTAAATTGAGCAGTTAGGGCATGCCGCAACTGAAGGTATCTATAGAAGTGTGTATGAGGGATCTCAAACTTCTCTTGCAATTGCTGCAGAGACCGCAAAAAGCCTCCTATATATAAGTCCTCCAAGGTCCGGACCCCTTGCTCTTTCCATACCGCCACTCCCTCCAAATTCACCAAATGTGGAAACATGGGATTATCCCAAACAGGAGCAGCATCAGGCAAATCCTTGTACGAGTTAAGTTTGGCCGCCCTCCAGACCTGGTTGGCTAACTTATGGGCAGGGAGAAGCCTACCAAGCACCTGATTAGGGGATTCCAACACAGGCCACAGAGTGGCAAGGTTAAGATATTCTTTCATCCAGTATTCCGGCCCCGGCAGTTCCCCTTGCCCTACCCATGCCGTTACGTATTTCAGCTGACTAGCTAAGTAATACAGAAAAAAGTCGGGCAGGGCTACTCCACCGTGAAGCTTGGACCTCCTGTAGGACGTTCAGGGAAAGCTTTTTCCTAGCTCCCCCCCAGACAAAAGCCGCTGTTATCTTGTGCAATCTGTCAAAGAAGGCTTTAGAGACCGGGGCACATGCGTGTGACAGGAGATAGAGACCCTTCGGAAGTAAAACCATTTTGACCAAATTCAATCTACCCATTATCGAAAGCGGCAAGGACTTCCATGTTTTAAATTTGTCAATGAATAAAGATTCTATAGGGTCTATATTTCTTGCCACTGATGCATGGGAATCCCTAGTGATCACAATGCCAAGGTATTTAAAATGATCCACCACTGGTAGGTTAAGTAGCCTTCCGGGCCAATCATGTGTCCAGAGAGGCATGATAGCAGATTTTGTCCAATTTATGTGCAAGCCCGAGTAAGTACCAAACCTCTCTATAACTTCCATCGCACTCCGGAGGGTCCTCTCGGGCTCATCCATAAACAGGAGCAAATCATCGGCATAAAGCCCTATTTTCTCTACTCTATTCCCTCTGGAGATCCCCAGAAAGGCCTCGTCCTGTCTAATGCGTAGCGCAAGATGCTCTATCACAACAGCAAACAGCAGCGGGGAAAGAGGACAGCCCTGCCTCGTACCTCTGTGAAGCGCAAAGGAGTCAGATTGAGTGCCATTCACTAGTATGTTTGCTTTAGGTCTCTGATGCAGTATTTCAATCCAGCTTACAAACTGAGGACCAAAGCCGAAATCTCTCAAGATCTGCAGCAGGAAGGGCCATTCCACAGAATCAAAGGCCTTAGCAGTGTCAAGGGACGCCAGGGCCCACCTCCTATCTTCCGCCGCCCCTATCTGCGCTATTACCTGCGCCCTTCTAATGTTATCAGAAGTTGTCCTGCCCGGCATAAATCCAGCCTGATCCTTATGTATTATGGATGTCACCACTTTATTTAGGCGTGAAGCCAAAAGCCTAGTCAATATCTTGTAGTCTAAATTTAACAATGAGATTGGTCTATAAGACCCACACTCATTTGGATCCTTGTCTGCTTTCAAAATTACTACAATGGTGGCATCATACAGGGAGTCAGGTAATAAATGCCGCCGGAGCGACTCTGAAGACAGTTTAAGGAGTTGGGGTCCCAGGATCTTGCTATATCTAGCATATATTTCCACAGGGATCCCATCCGGGCCCGGTGCCTATCCCTTAGGTAGGTCCTGAATGGCTAGTTGAATCTCCTCTAGTGTTATATCCGCATCCAGCAGTCGTCTATCCTCCGCGCTAATCTTAGGGTGGGACACCTCAGCAATATATTCACACAGCTCCCAAACAGTATATTGAGCTGAGGAACTGTAAAGTGACTGATAGAAGCATCTGAAAGTATCTAGAATACCCTCCACTGATTCCAGCAGCTGCCCCTCAGATTTAATATGCGCAGAACAGGGGGGGACATCTGATTGTTCTTGCAATCTGGGCAAGGAGTTTGCCCGCTCTATCCCCAGATTCAAATGACTGCTGCTTCATGAAGAACATCCTGCGCTCGCTTTTCTCTTTAATGTGCAGCATATAAGATCGACCCCTCGCCATCCATTCAATTCTATTCACTTCTGTGGGATCTAAACAAAAAGAGGCTTCTGCCTCCCTACACTTGGTGTGTAATTCAAGCTCCTGACGAGCAGTGCACTTTTTCACATAAGAAATGGAGGACTTTAGGCAGCCCCACGCTCCCATAATAGCAAACCCTCCGTCTCATCCCTTGCATCTCCAAGAACACCTCCAGTTGGTCAGGAATCCTATCATTCTGAGTAAAGAGCGTGAGCCAAAAAGGGTGAATCCTCACTTTACCTCCCCCAGAGGCGGTGCCAGGAACATTCAGACGTGCTACTATTGGAGCATGATCTGAGGGGCCCTGTGGCACATAGATAATATCAATCAGGTCTGTGTACACTGTAGCGTTGCCCAAGACATAGTCGATTCTAGACAGCGCGCCTCTAGCGGGGGTGAAGCAGGAGTACTCTCTCAACCGTGGGTTTCCTAAGTCTCAAAGGTCCAGCCAGCCCAACTCTGCAGCAATTCTAGACACGCAGTGACAGAGGAGGACTCATCTATCTGCATCCCGGGTGGGCGGTGCCTATCTAGCTCCTCCCCCATGACCATATTGAAGTCACCCATGCAGATTAAACGGGCCGAGGGATATTGTGCTGCAAATCCCAATGTCTGCAAGAGTGAAACCCCTGGCCGGAAGGGGGTTATATAGGTTAACAATAACGTAAGGCACATGATTAATAAACCCGTACACCATTAGGTATTGCCCCTCAGGGTCTACAGCAGTCTGTTGCTGCTCCCATATGAGGCCCTTACGAACCAGTATTGCTACTCCTCTAGAGTGTGAGGTACCATACTCCTGCATAGACCACTGCACCCTGATTTAACTATTCTGTGCCCAGTGTCTGGCGTCAAATGAGTTTCCCTGAAGTCCCAGAATGTGAGGGCAATATCTCCTGACATGCGAAAATACCGCGATCCTCTTATTCGGTGCGCCCAAACCTCTCACATTCCAGACATCATTGTTAAAGATCCCATGGCTCAACCATCAATACATCTCCCATACAAATGAGGGTCACTCTGTCAGATCCAGCATAGTGCCCCCCCCCCCCCCTCCTAAGTGGTCGCTTCGCCTCCTTAGCCCATGATAAACATGCAGATGCCCATGCCTTAATCAACCGTAGAAACATAGAACATAACATATAATGAACTAACAGCTCTAGATATTCATCCGTTACAACCAATTTATGCGCTAGTTTCGTGGCAACGTGTTCGGGACCGGTAGGGCAAAGAAGTTGTTCAGGCCCATACCGGTGGCCGGACATTCCCTGTACATGTTGTAGTACAGCTGTAATTATTAAGAGGAACAGCGGATAACAAAATATAATGCGCAACCAGGCCCTATACCAGCTATTAATGAACAAAAGTAGCCAGTATTACAATTCTAGAAGGCCCAGTGACTGAAAGTGTCCGTAACACACAAGTGAGAAGGAAAGCATAGCATCACAGACACTTGAACACTGCGGTAAGGTACCATATTACTCAGTACAATACCCCATAATACTTGCGGCGCAGTCCCAGTGTCCTGATTAGCGCGGTCTTGGGCGCCTGGATAACCAGTCCTCTGCTTTCCTTTGGATCAGTGAAGAAGAGCCGGGTCTATTCCCCATCGATCACACGGAGGCGAGCTGGGTAGCCATCGAATATTGCAGATTTAATTCACGGAGACGTCTCTTTAACCGAGACAAAAGTGGCCCTCTTCTTCTGCAATTCCGCAGAAAAGTCCGGGAATAATGATACGTTAGCGTTGTCATACATCAACGCTCCCTTGCACCTTGCCTGGCTGAGGATTAAGTCCCGGTCCTTCCAGTTGAGCATACGGGCCAGCAGAGGTCTCGGCGGGGCTCCCGGGGGAGGCGGTCTGGCAGGGATTCTATGCGCCCTTTCAACCGCATACGCGGTTGAAGAACGCGACATCGGGTAAACTGGGCCTTGAACCATGCCTCCAGGAAATTGGCAGGATCCCGTCCGTACCACTCTTTCGGGTATACCTAGAATCTGCACGTTGTTGCGGGCTGGACCGATTCTCCAGGTCGTCGCACTTCTGCCGCCATAATCCCACAGATCTCTCCACCTCCTGCAGTCTTGTGTCCAGAGGCCTAGTATAATCCTCCAGCGCCGACACCCGATCTTCCGTCTGCTATCACCTCTCCCTCAGCTGCTGTACGTCCTGCCTCAACAGGCCCTGGTCCACCCGTACCTCCTCGATCTACACGTGAGGAAGGACTGGCAAGAGGAGATTGCCGTTAGAAGCTGCCTCCGACACAGATTTTAGGGTATTTCTGGTTCCCCAGCATCATCAGGCCTCTAATTGTTGCGCGGGCCTGTCCACGAGTCGCCGCACGGGAGTGCGGCGGGAGGAGCGGCGCATGTTGGTTATCCTGGCGGGCATATTCCTTTAAGCTTCTTCAGCCGCCGATAGCGCCTTGGTGGGACCTATATCGAGCTGGCCTCGGCTTCCTCCTTCTCCTCTGCACTTGCCACTCGGTATTTGGCGTAGACAGCTTGGCAGGATTGATTAGGATTTAGTACAGGGAACGGAGCCTCTCTCAAGTGCGTGCGCTCATGCCGGCAGTCAGGCCACGCCCCCGGGTCTTTTGTTTTTAATTTATAAATGAAGAAAAGTTATATTTTAGAGTTATTTAAGCTGTGATTTAGTCTTGTATATCTCTATGGCACATTATTTGTTAGTAGTCTATGATAAAAATCATCAAGGAGGTTGAAGCGGTTGCCAGTTGTTAAATGTTCCACAGTAGCCAATAATCTTGTTGTTGAGTGTGACAATCTGGAGACCGTGGCTGCAATGATGTGATTCACCCACTTCTAAGCTTTTCGGACCGTCCATGGACAGATCCTATTCTGCGCATCCGCTGAACAGTTTTATGGCATGCACAAGTGAAGATCTGTTCAGGGGAAGGGGTTAAGCGAATGAATCACGTCACTATCGCCATTTGTGACTTATCTGTAGGATTGAAGGCATTTACACAGGTCTCAAGTGGTCCTTCGGCAACACTCTTTTGGGTAAGTTACGATGTACCATACAGGTGAATTTCTAATCAGCAATAGATTAGGGCTATTGCTGAACATTTTAACAAAATGGGCAAGCCCTTTAAAAATCCTTGACTAACATGTAAAATGTACAAGTTGCTGAACTCAGTGTGTTCTTATGGGCTGTGGATGTAATGTGACCAAGGTTTATACAGCTCCCGTCTATACACATTAGAGAAAAGCATAAACCTGTGAAGTCTTTCATATTTTATGATTTGTTCATATTTAGTAAAAAATAATTAAAACTTGTTTCCCACTACAGGAAAATGAAGACGCAAGCCAGGATCAAGGTATTGACTAAAGTATTTGTTGATTTGTTTTCCAAAAATTTTTTCCCCCCCCCTTTTGCTGCTTTGTTACATTGCGCACAGCGAAGTAAAAAGAATAGGCCACAGAGATTGGAAACAGAAATTCCCAGATCTGTGGAATTGGGACTGTTTAGTTTTAAATGACCTAAATTTCATAGATCTGGTAATGATCAGGTATTGGGTTACTATGAAATTAAGTTCTCAGATGCAAGAAGATGAAGGTAATTTGGACTATCACAACTTTTCTCTTTGGAATACGCGTTGGCTCATTGCATTTCTGCATACCGGATGTTTTGTAGAGTGACCTATTTTTATTAAAGGATTTATCTGAAATTTGGGATAATGTTTCTCATTGAAATCCTACAATAAATTAATGGACATTTTTGAAGCCTGGAAGATGACAGAATTTCTACATAAAGTCAAGGAAGTGTGAATTCAAGACAACGTGAATATTAAGCAGCTTCTATGTTTCAGCATTTTAGTTTTGCCAGCATTCAGTGATTAGTCGTACTCGCATTGAGCTCATTAAATACACACAGCATGAAGCTATTTTCCAATCTCTGTGTTATATGAATAATTTGGCAACCATGCCGGTTCCAGATTTGTGTTCTGTTTCTTTTCTTGGTAATTAAATTGTGCCGTTCTATTCCTTATTAAATCTATAGAAAATGAGAAAGTGTTCGAGATAATTGGGGAAAATGATAAATGTGAACAGCCTAAAGAAGAGGTTTCGGAAGTAGAACATTCAGTTATTCAAGAGGACAGTTGTATTGAGCCAGAGAATCCCAAGGAGGACCAAGAGGTTTTTGTGACCATCGAATCTGCAGGACAGCACCTTGGATTTAGATGGAGACTCAAATCAAGGCTGTGATGATGAAGAAAGTAAACTTTTAGCTTCAGATGATAGGGAGTCTAAAGAACAAAACACTAACACAGGATACAGACGTTGAAAGGACAGATCTAGATAAAGCAAGTGGTCAGAGTAGCCAGATTCATCTTGATATCTCAGAAAAAATTGAGAGACAAAAGAAAACCACCAGATGGTGAAGACGTAACCAGAAAAGTAAAGATGCACCAGAAGAAAGCTCTGCCATAAAAGAGTCCTCTTCAAAAGAGGATGATCAGAAATTGAGGTTTGTTGTCTTCTCAGTATTAGAAATTATTATTTTTTTTTCTTAGGAATATTTAGATTTGGTTTATCAGTTTCTACAGTTAGAACTGTGGATAGGTTTTGACATTTGTGATCCATCTTGGTTTAGATGTATTATGAAATAAACTGTATGTTATTTCTTTCAGATCCTATTGATCATTTCTAAATAGTACGTACTGTTCGGTTCCTATGTCATTCAATAATGATTTTATTTTATTTTTTTCTTGGCCCCCCCCCCCCCCCCCCCCCCCCCACCCGTAGTTTGGCCGATGAACAACCTGATAAAAGCATCACAAAAGATGAGAAAGGTATGTGTTTGGTTTGTTGTTTTATTTAATGAAATTAAGAGAACTATTTATCTAAGAGGGTTATCCAAGACTAAGTAAGCCTCCCACAATGCTCCAACCCGCGATACTGAGCATACTTACCTGGTCCCTGACGCCAGTTTCATTTTGGATCGCTTAGCATGTCCCATGTGTGCAGAAAACAATATCTGTCAAAGGTGGTGCAGCCAATAGCAGGCTCTGGTGGTGACCTCCTCCCCTCTTGGACCAGTTATGTATGCTCAGTATCCCGGATCTGGGTATTGTAGAGGGATATTCATTCTTGGATAACCCCCTTTATCATAAGGCCTGTCGGTGCATAACTGGTTTTCCAGGTTCACAATATTCATAATAGGCCAAGTATCGGATCAGTAGTGTTCAACTGTGTGCACCTCTGTTTATCTGCTGTTTGATAGAGCTGCTTAGCATGCACAATAGACTGTGTGCGAGCAGTCTACCCGCACACAGTCTATTATAGTGGCATTGCAGTGTGCTGCAGCTTAATCTTATTCACTTGAAAGGACTAACCTGCAGTACCCTGCACCACCACCACTAAACAGACTGCATCAGTGTTGACTGACCAATATAATCAGTAAATAGGCCTCAGCAGTCCCATGTGTTATATGATCCCTTTAAACCGTTGATTGTCCAGGTTTTTGATCTGATATTGATGACATATCCTGAGCATAGGTCCATTAGCATTCTGAATTTGGAAAACTCTTTGAACAATGTGAATTAAAGGGAGTCTGTCACCTACGAAACATGTTTTTAAACTGATGATATAGCTCTGTGGGAGGCAGATCCATAACACTGATGGTACCCATTGTTTAGTTTTTCAGAGCCTCCAAAGTACCTAAAATGAAGTTTTAAGAATATGCAATTACCTATCGCAAGTGCCAGGTGCGGAGAGTGTGCTGCAAGTGCCCAGTGCTCCCCGCCTTACTTGCTCCTGACTCCTCCCCTCTGTATTGTCGGCCAGCCCAGTATCCTTGCGACGTCATTCTCATCTCCATTCATAATCTAGTGCCTGTTCGCTTCACCCGCCGGGTCCGGGCATGCGCAGTACATTGCCCACTAGTGGGCAAGGCATACTGATATGCCGTGCGCATGCGCCAGTTACGTACACCGGCGGGTAAAGCGCACAGGCTTTGGATTAAGAAATGGAGACGAAAATGATCAGCATGGGATACAGGGCTGGCCGGACGATACAGAGGGGAGGAGTCAGGAGCAAGTAAGGCGGGAGCACTGGGCACGTGCAGCACACTCCCGCCCCTGAGCACTTCCGATAGGTTAATTTGCATATTTTTAAAACTTCATTTTAGGTACTTTGGAGGCTCTGAAAAACTAAACATGGGTACCATCAGTGTTATGGATCTGCCTCCACAGAGCTATATCATCAGTTTAAAACATGTTATGTAGGTGACAGACTCCCTTTAAATTCCCAACATGTTACATAGTAAGAAGTCTGTTCTCAAAGCCTGAGCTGTCCTGCTGCAATCTTTCCTATTGTGACAGTTGCTGTGAAATTGCTGTATCTAACCAGTGACAGTAGATTGATATAATTTCATACTAGATTTCTTTAGTAATTCCTGACTGTTGTTGGCCCCTTTCAGACGAGTGAGTATCACACTGCGGACGCACGGCACCTGTCCTGAACTCCCGAGCACTGCCGGGGTCCATATCATTATATATTGATTTATGATGCTATGTAACCCTTGAGGTCTGGAATGTATTGTGTAACACTGACATAATGCTGTTAGTGTTAAATAATGCATTCCAGAACTGTAAGGGTTACATAGCATCATAAATCAATATAATGCTATGCGACCCCAGCAGTGCTGGGAGTTCAGGCCGGGTGCCTCGCTGCGAGTGCGCAGTATATGCTTTAAACCTTTTATCTTCAGGTATTTTATATCTGTGTGGAGATTAATTGTTTCATAAATAAAGATTTAAAAAAATTACCCATTTTGATGCCAGATTTCACACTTCACACTATAATATAAAAATAAGATGAATATTCATACCCAATATTTTCTAATAGTAGACACCATAATCAGGGCGGACTGAGAACCCCTCAGGGCCCCGGGCAAAATTATCAGGGCCCCCTTACAGGCCCACCCATGTTCTGCTGCATGCCGCACCCATGTCTTGCCTCCAGCCACACCCTACACAATCTTAGATAAGATATCAAAGTTAAAGTGACACAAAAGGCTCCAGACCACTTCAGCTCATTGATGTGGTCTGGGTACAGTGTCCCTTTTGCAAATCGAACTGCAATGTTCTAGAGAAGCTGCATTGTTTACATCCCAGCAATAAGTCAGCCTCTTGTCGCTGGCAGCCACCTGAGGGCTTCCTGGAGTAAAACAGACCTTTGGTCTGTTGTCTGACGCTGGACGTCCTCACACTCTGCATGATGACCTCCAGGGTCAGATTTTTCCCCATAGGAAAGCATTGATTCAATGCTCTCATATGGGGTGATCTAATCTCAGCGTCCATTAGTGAGCCTCTGTTAGAAGCAGTGTGGGCATAACTACTGTGAAGGGGGCACATATCTGGGCATAACTACTGTGAAGGGGGCACATATCTGGGCATAACTACTGTGAAAGGGGGGGGAAGGCCCTTCACAGTAGTTATTAATCCCTTTCAGCAGTCTCCCCTTCAGTTAATGGGGGACTGCTGAAAGGGGTTAATAACTACTGTGAAGGGCCTAGCCGTCTGGGCAACCCCACAGATCATCCCCCCACCCACCTTGTACTTGTTCCACTGATCCGCTACTTGGGCATGAGTTCAGTCACTTCGGTGCGCAATCCCATCCTGAGGCGCGTGATCCCGCGAGACCCGTGACCTACAGCAGCAGGTCTTGCAGGATCACGCGCTGCAGGACGGGATTGCCCACCGAAGTGACTGAACTCATTCCTGCGCAGCCCACAAGTAGCGGAACAATTACAAGAGGGGTGGGGAATAGCCAAATAAAAAAATATTTTGAGCCAAAAGGTGTTATGGGGGATCTGTGGATGGCACTGTTGTGGGGGAATCTGTGGATGGCACTGTTGTGGGGGGATCTGTGGATGGCACTGTTGTGGGGGGATCTGTGGATGGCACTGTTGTGGGGGGATCTGTGGATGGCACTGTTGTGGGGGGATCTGTGGATGGCACTGTTGTGGGGGGATCTGTGGATGGCACTGTTGTGGGGGGATCTGTGGATGGCACTGTTGGGGGGATCTGTGGATGGCACTGTTGTGGGGGGGGGTCTGTGAATGGCACTGTTGTGGGGGGGATCTGTGGATGGCACTGTTGTGGGGGGGGATCTGTGGATGGCACTGTTGTGGGGGGGATCTGTGGATGGCACTGTTGTGGGGGGGGTCTGTGGATGGCACTGTTGTGGGGGGGGGGGAATCTGTGGATGGCACTGTTGTGGGGGGGGGAATCTGTGGATGGCACTGTTGTGGGGCGGGGATCTGTGGATGGCACTGTTGTGGGGCGGGCATCTGTGGATGGCACTGTTGTGGGGGGGGGGATCTGTGGATGGCACTGTTGTGTGGGGGGGGGGGGGGAATCTGTGGATGGCACTGTTGTGGGGGGATATCTGTGGATGACACTGTTGTGGGGGGGGGGGGCTCTGTGGATGACACACTGTTGTGGGGGGGGGGCTCTGTGGATGACACACTGTTGTGGGGGGGGGGGGGGGGGGGTGCTCTGTGGATGACACATATATAGCAGCATATACAGTGTCATCCACAGATCCCCCATAACAGTGTCCCTGTGAGTGAATGATCCCCAATACACTGCGCATGCGCGAAAAAGACTACTTGGCCCAGGCGCAGTAGAGGTTAACAAAATGCAAACAAAAATAAAGGTTAACAAAATGCAAATATCTAGACCTCTTCAGCACCTCTGTGACGTTTAATTGACAGTATTATGTCTATATCGTGTAAAATAGTTTTAAGGAAATGAAATAAAGATTTAAAATTTTAAATTAGTCAGCAGTTCAAGCTAGACGTAATGCAAAACTATCTCCCACGATATAGACATAATACTGTCAAGTAAACGGAACACCGGCATCTGGTGTTGTAATGGCAGCGGGGCCCGGTGCACTCACTGTATTCTATCGCACCGGGCCCCGCTCACTGTAATACTAATATTCAGATGTGAACAACTTGAAATCCTCTGCATCTCTGTACTCACAAACTCAGTAGCAGGCCGGGCGGCAGCGCAACTCACTGACGTCACGTGCCTGCTCCTCCCACTTTATGAATGAAGTAGGACGAGCAGGCGCGTGACGTCAGTGAGTTGCGCTGCCGCCCGGCCTGCTACTGAGTTTTAGAGATGGGAAGTTCGGATCTTTTTCATGAATCGGATCTTCGGTTCACTTCCTGAGCTGGCAGAAGCAAGTGAACTGAAGATCAATGCGCATGCTCAGCTCATCGAATCGTCGGTTTACTTGCTGAGTCGGCTCTCAAGTGAACCGAAGGTCTGGAGGGACTCGCTCCTGGCAAACCCAGCTCTGCTGCAGTGGAGCAGACTGATGTAATTACACTGTATAGTTATTGCAGGGATTTAGATAATGGTCTAAGAGTTTATTAGTTAAATGAATCAAATGAGTCAGAGACTCATTTGATTCTTTGAGTTAAAATAATCCTGTCACCGAGTCCCTGCCAGGCTTCCTGCTCTGCTACATTGCTGCGAGCACCCTGTACACACACAGCTCTGCTACATTGCTGCAAGCACCCTGTACACACATAGCTCTGCTACATTGCTGCAAGCACCCTGTACACACACAGCTCTGCTACATTGCTGACTTATTCAGTCTCTGCCACAGTCTCTGACTTATTCGATTCTTTTAACTAATAAACTCAGACGATTCTCTGAGTCCCTGCGACTCCCCCTGTGCTGTGAGTCAGTGCTGGACTGCTGGTTGCCTCTGATTGGTTGGAGGGGGGGGGCTAGCTTCCACTGTCTGCTCCTATTACACTGCCTGCTGCTGCCTCTATGCTACTGAGGTTGTGAGTACAGAGAGGGAGAGGATCGCAGGGGATTTCAAGTTGTTAACATAGGAATATTACTATTACAGTGAGCAGGGCCCCATCCCGGCCGGGCCCTCGGGCCATGTCCGAAGTGCCCGACCGGTCAGTCCGCCGCTGCACCTAATACATTATGAGAATGCCACCCAGCACTTTAAAACAAAGCATTATTGCATTAGGTACATTGGTGATTACATGTCCAGCTGCCTATTTTCTCCCTCTTCCAAGTATAGAAACATAGAATGTGTCGGCAGATAAGAACCATTTGGCCCATCTAGTCTGCCCAATATACTGAATACGATGAATAGCCCCTGACCCTATCTTATATCAAGGATGGCCTTATGCCTATCCCATGCATGCTTAAACTCCTTCACTGTATTTGCAGCTACCACTTCTGCAGGAAGGCTATTCCATGCATCCACTACTCTCTCAGTAAAGTAATACTTCCTGATATTACTTTTAAATTTATTCTCCTCTAATTTAAAACTATGTCCTCTTGTAGCAGTTTTTCTTCCTTTAAATATTCTCTCCTCTTTTACCTTGTTGATTCCCTTCATGTATTTAAGTTTCCATCATATCCCCTCTGTCTTGTCTGTCTTCCAAGCTATACATGTTAGGTCCTTTAATCTTTTCTGGTAAGTTTTTTTATCCTGCAATCCATGTACTAGTTTAGTAGCTCTTCTCTGAACTCTCTCCAAAGTATCAATATCCTTCTGGAGATATTGTCTCCAGTACTGCGCACAATACTCCAAATGAGGTCTCACTAGTGCTCTGTAGAGCCGCATGAGCACCTCCCTCTTTCTACTGGTAATGCCTCTCCCTATACACCCAAGCATTCTGCTAGCATTTCCTGCTGCTCTATGACATTGTCTGCCTACCTTTAAGTCTTCTGAAATAATGACCCCTAAATCCCTTTCCTCAGATACTGAGGTTAGGACTGTATCACTGATTTTATATTCTGCTTTTGGGTTTTTACGCCCCAGGTGCATTATCTT
The DNA here is from genome assembly GCF_905171765.1 of Bufo bufo. Lineage (NCBI taxonomy): Eukaryota > Metazoa > Chordata > Amphibia > Anura > Bufonidae > Bufo > Bufo bufo. The sequence continues at coordinate 484,411,068 of NC_053390.1, read as the reverse complement.
GCACTTATCAACATTAAGTTTTAGTTGCCAGATTTTTGACCATTCCTCTAGTTTTCCTAAATCCTTTTCCATTTGGTGTATCCCTCCAGGAACATCAACCCTGTTACAAATCTTTGTGTCATCAGCAAAAAGATGCACCTTACCATCGAGGCCTTCTGCAATTTCTCTGATAAACATATTAAACAATATGGGTCCCAGAACAGATCCCTGAGGTACCCCACTGGTAACAAGACCATGGTCTGAATATACTCCATTGACTACAACCCTCTGTTGTCTGTCCCACTGCCTAATCCATTCAACAATATGGGAGTCCAAGCACAAAGACTGTAATTTATTGATAAGCCTTCTATGTGGGAAATTATCAAAAGCCTTACTAAAGTCTACATAAGTGATGTCTACTGCACCTCCGCCATCTATTATTTTAGTCACCCAATCAAAAAAAATCAATAAGATTAGTTTGACATGATCTCCCTGAAGTAAACCCATGCTGTTTTTCATCTTTTAATCCATGGGATTTTAGATGTTCCACAATCCTCTTTTTAAGTATAGTTTCCATTAATTTCCCCACTATTGATGTCAGGCTTAAAGGCCTATAGTTGCCAGATTCCTCCCTATTAACTTTCTTGTGAATGGGCACAACATTTGCTAATTTCCAATCTTTTGGGACGACTCCTGTTACCAGTGATTGGTTAAATAAATCTGTTAATGGTTTTGCTAGTTCACCGCTAAGCTCTTTTTTAATTGCTTTGGGTGTATCCCATCAGGCCCCTGTGACTTATTTGTATTAATTTTAGACAGCTGACTTAGAACCTCCTTCCTCTGTAAAGACACATGCATTAGTAGAAACAAATACACCCCTTCCTCCTCAATGTGAAGAAGATATCCTGTGAGCTGTCTTCAGCCGTCATGCAGTTTCCTCCCTGCATTGATATAGTCATAAATTGGAAGCCAAGATTCGCAGTGAATGAAGATGGACGCATCTCGTGGTCGTGGAAAAGATATTAGTCTGTTTGAGAAGGGTCAAATCATTGGCATGCATCAAGCAGAGTAAACCTCTAAGGAGATTGCAGAAACGACTAAAATTGGGTTAAGAACTGTCCAACGCATTATTAAAAACTGGAAGGATAGTGGGGACCCATCGGATTCGAGAAAGAAAAGTGTCGGTAAAATTTTTTTTGAATGGTCGTTGTGAGGAATATGGATTAATATTTACTGTCAGCCATGTCCTCACACACACCATTTGCTGAGAGATGGCAGAGGAAATCACGCTCCACAGGGGGGGCCTGCTTCAAAGCCGCAGCCAGATAGCAGAAAAATCCTAGCAGGCCACATTTGATTACATTTCACACCTAGAGTCAGACAGCACGGATCCTGCAAAAAAAAAACAAAAAAAAAACAGCAGGAGGTATCAGCCTTTGCCAGGATCAATGATACCCCCCAGACATGTTGGCACCAACATTTCATAAGGAATCGACTGGCCATCGCAGTCGCAAACCGGATACATATGTGTCCCGGTGGCCACGATGAACATGCCCATGGTCTTTTTTTGAAGATGGGATGCCAGGGAAGGGAGATATCCATATAACATAACATAACATATCCATAACATAACCAACTAACGGTACCATGTTTGGACTCTAGTTGTAGCAGGAACTCAGGCGGATCAATTGGGCCCGGGACCATCTAGCGACATTTTGGTCTGGGGCTATAAGCCCTTAGGGGTTTTATGGGTCATTTGTTGCCAGCTCCAGAGTAGGAGGGGTGGACCCTACCCATAGGCGGGGAGGGGAGTGGCCGGCTACAGGTAATAAGCTCATGCAAGCCAGCGGGCGGGTTTTTTCTCAGAAACGTGGTCACATCGTGCAAATGTGTTTGGAGAGACCTGGAAACCGCTGACATCACCGCCCCCCCCTTGTGACTGCAGCTAAGGACTATTACACCATCATACAACTTTCATCTTACCCGGTAACTGACTTTTGCTCTGCTTAACCCTGTTGTACCTATATCACCTGTATCTAACCAATAGAAATCTCCTTAGAGGTCTCACCACTGTATATACACTGCTCAAAAAAATAAAGGGAACACTTAAACAACACAATGTAACTCCAAGTCAATCACACTTCTGTGAAATCAAACTGTCCACTTAGGAAGCAACACTGAGTGACAATCAATTTCACATGCTGTTGTGCAAATGGGATAGACAACAGGTGGAAATTATAGGCAATTAGCAAGACACCCCCAATAAAGGAATGGTTCTGCAGGTGGTGATCACAGACCACTTCTCAGTTCCTATGCTTCCTGGCTGATGTTTTGGTCACTTTTGAATGCTGGCGGTGCTTTCACTCTAGTGGTAGCATGAGACGGAGTCTACAACCCACACAAGTGGCTCAGGTAGTGCAGCTTATCCAGGATGGCACATCAATGCGAGCTGTGGCAAGAAGGTTTGCTGTGTCTGTCAGCGTAGTGTCCAGAGCATGGAGGCGCTACCAGGAGACAGGCCAGTACATCAGGAGACATGGAGGAGGCCGTAGGAGGGCAACAACCCAGCAGCAGGACCGCTACCTCCGCCTTTGTGCAAGGAGGAACAGGAGGAGCACTGCCAGAGCCCTGCAAAATGACCTCCAGCAGGCCACAAATGTGCATGTGTCTGCTCAAACGGTCAGAAACAGACTCCATGAGGGTGATATGAGGGCCTGACGTCCACAGGTGGGGGTTGTGCTTACAGTCCAACACCGCGCAGGACGTTTGGCATTTGCCAGAGAACACCAAGATTGGCAAATTCGCCACTGGCGCCCTGTGCTCTTCACAGATGAAAGCAGGTTCACACTGAGCACATGTGACAGATGTGACAGAGTTTGGAGACGCCATGGAGAATGTTCTGCTGCCTGCAACATCCTCCAGCATGACCGGTTTGGCATTGGGTCATTAATGGTGTGGGGTGGCATTTCTTTGGAGGGCCGCACAGCCCTCCATGTGCTCGCCAGAGGTAGCCTGACTGCCATTAGGTACCGAGATGAGAACCTCAGACCCCTTGTGAGACCATATGCTGGTGCGGTTGGCCCTGGGTTCCTCCTAATGCAAGACAATGCTAGACCTTATGTGGCTGGAGTGTGTCAGCAGTTCCTGCAAGACAAAGGCATTGATGCTATGGACTGGCCCGCCCGTTCCCCAGACCTGAATTTAATTGAGCACATCTGGGACATCATGTCTCGCTCAATCCACCAACGTCACGTTGCACCACAGACTGTCCAGGAGTTGGCAGATGCTTTAGTCCAGGTCTGGGAGGAGATCCCTCAGGAGACCGTCCGCCACCTCATCAGGAGCATGCACAGGCGTTTTAGGGAGGTCATACAGGCACGTGGAGGCCACACACACTACTGAGCACCATTTTGACTTGTTTTAAGGACATTACATCAAAGTTGGATCAGCCTGTAGTGTGTTTTTCCACTTAAATTTTGAGTGTGACTCCAAATCCAGACCTCCATGGGTTGAAAAATTTGATTTCCATTTTTTAATTTTTGTGTGATTTTGTTGTCAGCACATTCAACTATGTAAAGAACAAAGTATTTCAGAAGAATATTTAATTAATTCAGATCTAGGATGTTATTTTTGTGTTCCCTTTATTTTTTTGAGCAGTGTATTTTCTGTGTATATTGTGAGATATCTAGCGTGCCCGTAAGGCGATTAAATATCTAATTTAATCTTGTATCTTGATCACGAATCCCCACGTCCGTGTTTCGGCCTAGTTATAAGCTACCGGCGGTTGTTTTCTCACCCTATATAATCCCGTTAGCGGACCGGGCTTATATCAAACGAGAAGCTTGTGGCAGATAACTGAGACAGTGCTGTTTTCACTCACGAGACGCGGTATGATTACTGGATACCAAAGCGTGACGTTACGCCCTCCCGAGGGGCAGGTAAGTTCAGCTTAGTACACTTTACACATACATCTCCTGTTCACACGGGCACAGAGAGGCAACAAGCTGAGAAAGCCTTATCACTATAAGGCTTTCTCAGCTTGTTTCCGCTTTGTGCCCGTGTGAACAGAAGGTGTATGTGTTAAGTGTACTAAGCTGACCTTCACGCTTTGGTATCCAGTGATCATACCGCGTCTCGGGAGTTCGACGTAGGTGACGTCAAGCGGGCATGAGGTGTGGTATTAGTCACACATTAAATTGTGATCGGCGATCACTTAAACGTTTGGTAAAATCAAATCGAAGAAAAACAGTAGAACTCAGAGCTATGTTTAATAGTGAAAGATCATTTCCACACGCACAATGCGAAGGAAACTCAAGGGATTGGGACTGAACAGCTGTTACCGTAAGAAAACCACTAATCAGTGAGGCAAACCAGAAAAAAAGGCTTCATTTTGCTAGGGAGCATAAAGATTGGACTCTGGAGCATTGGAAGAAGGTCATGTGGTCTCATGAGTCCAGATTTACCCTGTTCCAGAGTGATGAGCGCATCAGGGTAAGAATAGAGGCAGATGAAGTGATGCACCCATCATGCCTAATGCCTACTGTACAAGCCTGTGGGGGCAGTGCTATGATCTGGGGTTGCTGCAGTTGGTCAGGTCTAGGTTCAGCAACAGTATGTGCTCCACGAATGAGGTCAGCTGACTACCTGAACATACTGAATGATCAGGTTATTCCATAAATAGATTTTTTTCTTCCCTGATGGCACGGGCATATTCCAAGACGACAATGCCAGGATTCATCAGGCTTAAATTGTGAAAGAGTGGTTTAGGGAGCATGAGACATCATTTTTACACATGGATTGGCCACCACAAAATCCAGACCTTAGGGGTGGGCGATATGGCCTAAAATCTATATTGCGATATAATTTTAAGCATGTATGATATGCGATGTATATTGCAGTATATTATATATTTCGGGGGATAGGGGGGTAAACTTTTTTTTTTTTTCAACTTTTTATTTAATAACTATTAGCCTCCTTAGGGGCTAGAACCCTTGTCCTATTCACCCTAATAGAGCTTTATTAGGGTGAATAGGACTTCACACTCTCCCTGCTGCTCTAGAGAGATAGATCACTAACTATATATAACTATATACATATATGATATTTACTGATATATATATATATATATATATAATATATATACTTCTCAAAAAAAATAAAGAGAACACAAAAATAACACATCCTAGATCTGAGTTAATTAAATATTCTGCTGAAATACTTTGTTCTTTACATAGTTGAATGTGCTGACAACAAAATCACACAAAAATTCTAAAATGGAAATCAAATCTTTCAACCCATGGAGGTCTGGATTTGGAGTCACACTCAAAATTTAAGTGGAAAAACATACTACAGGCTGATCCAACTTTGATGTAATGTCCTTAAACAAGTCAAAATGAGGCTCAGTAGTGTGTGTGGCCTCCACGTGCCTGTATGACCTCCCTACAACGCCTGTGCATGCTCCTGATGAGGTGGCGGACGGTCTCCTGAGGGATCTCCTCCCAGACCTGGACTAAAGCATCTGCCAACTCCTGGACAGTCTGTGGTGCAACGTGACGTTGGTGGATAGAGCGAGACATGATGTCCCAGATGTGCTCAATTGGATTCAGGTCTGGGGAACGGGCGGGCCAGTCCATAGCATCAATGCCTTCGTCTTGCAGGAACTGCTGACACACTCCAGCCACATGAGGTCTAGCATTGTCTTGCATTAGGAGGAACCCAGGGCCAACCGCACCAGCATATGGTCTCACAAGGGGTCTGAGGATCTCATCTCGGTACCTAATGGCAGTCAGGCTACCTCTGTCGAGCACATGGAGGGCTGTGCGGCCCTCCAAAGAAATGCCACCCCACACCATTACTGACGGTCATGCTGAAGGATGTTGCAGGCAGCAAAACTTTCTCCACGGCGTCTCCAGACTCTGTCACGTCTGTCACATGTGCTCAGTGTGAACCTGCTTTCATCTGTGAAGAGCACAGGGCGCCAGTGGCGAATTTGCCAATCTTGGTGTTCTCTGGCAAATGCCAAACGTCCTGCACGGTGTTGGGCTGTAAGCCCAACCCGCACCTGTGGATGTCGGGCCCTCATATCGCCCTCATGGAGTCTGTTTCTGACCGTTTGAGCAGACACATGCACATTTGTGGCCTGCTAGAGGTCATTTTGCAGGGCTCTGGCAGTGCTCCTCCTGTTCCTCCTTGAACAAAGGCGGAGGTAGTGGTCCTGCTGCTGGGTTGTTGCCCTCCTACGGCCTCCTCCACGTCTCCTGATGTACTGGCCTGTCTCCTGGTAGCGCCTCCATGCTTTACTACGCTGACAGACACAGCAAACCTGCTTGCCACAGCTCGCATTGATGTGCCATCCTGGATAAGCTTCACTACCTGAGCCACTTGTGTGGGTTGTAGACTCCGTCTCATGCTACCACTAGAGTGAAAGCACCGGCAGCATTCAAAAGTGACCAAAACATCAGCCAGGAAGCATAGGAACTGAGAAGTGGTCTGTGGTTACCACCTTCAGAACCACTCCTTTATTGGGGGTGTCTTGCTAATTGCCTATAATTTCCACCTGTTGTCTATCCCATTTGCACAACAGCATGTGAAATTGATCGTCACTCAGTGTTGCTTCCTAAGTGGACAGTTTGATTTCACAGAAGTGTGATTGACTTGGAGTTACATTGTGTTGTTTAAGTGTTCCCTTTATTTTTTTGAGCAGTGTATATACAGTGGTGAGACCTCTAAGGAGATTTCTATTGGTTAGATACAGGTGATATAGGTACAACAGGGTTAAGCAGAGCAAAAGTCAGTTACCGGGTAAGATGAAAGTTGTATGATGGTGTAATAGTCCTTAGCTGCAGTCACAAGGGGGGGGCGGTGATGTCAGCGGTTTCCAGGTCTCTCCAAACACATTTGAAGCTCATCAAGAGAATGCCAAAAGAGTGTGCAAAGCAGTAATCAAAGCAAAAGGTGGCTACTTTGAAGAACCTAGAATATGACATATTTTCAGTTGTTTCACACTTGTTTGTTATGAATATAATTCCACATGGTTTAATTGATAGTTTTGATGCCTTCAGTGTGAATCTACAATTTTCATAGTCATGAAAATAAAGAAAACTCTTTGAAAGAGAAGGTGTGGGCTGAAACGTTGCCTGGGAATAAAAGGGTCATCACCTTTCACCCTGATTTGGAGTGCTGCCTTATTCTTTTGGAAATATTACTAAGTGGAATGGTTGCCTACCTTCCCTGAGGATTTGCACCCGATTCATTTTATTTATAACTGTGCTGCTGTTTTTTAGATGTAGCGAGAGAGCGCTCGATCTCTCTCTCTCTCTCTCTCTCTCTCTCTCTCTCTCTCTCTCTCTCTCTCTCTCTCTCTCTCTCTCTCTCTCTCTCTCTCTCCCTCTCTCTCTCTCTCTCTATATATATATATATATATATATATATATATATATATATATATATATATATATATATATATATATATATATATAAAAAATATAATAATCATATATTCATAAATAATCCGGTTTCCTGGAAGTCTCCATGACAGCACAGACTGAGATTGCCTTCCTCTGATAGGACAGGAAAAAAGCACACAGAGAGGTTAAAAACCCCACCCCCAATCACCAGTGTATTATAAAAGGACTAGGACAAGGGGTAGAACATAACTAGTCAAAATAGTCTATTGCAAAAAACAAGGGCGGGACAAAGTTGTGCTGTCATGGAGACTTCCAGGTAACCGGATTACCGGTGTGTGTAATACTCATTTCCCCAGTCGTCTCCATGACAGCACAAACTGAGAACTAACAAAGTAACTTGGGGGAGGGGGGGGGGGGGGAAACTACAGCACCTAAGACCGAGATCAGCAACCTCTGGCACTCCAGCTGTGGTGAAACTACAACTCCCAGCATGCTCCATTGACTTATATGGGAGTTCCAAGAGCAGCCAAGCAAGTTTGCATGCTGGGAGTTGTAGTTTCACCACAGCTGGAGTGCCGAAGGTTGCTGATCCCTGACCTAGGACCTTACGTCCAAAGGCCAAGTCCTCGTCAGCAAACACATCCACCCTATAATACTTGGTGAAGGTGTGGGCCCTCTTCCAGGTGGCTGCCCTGCAGATTTGTTCTAACAAAGCAGAGGCTCTCTCAGCCCAAGAAGTGGAGACCGATCTAACTGAGTGGGCTCTAAGGGATGTCGATACGCCACTCCTCTGTGGCGTGTAAATAAGGAAGAACTGAACGCCTAACGTCTAAATTGTGGAATCTAGATTCCTGCTCGTCTTTAGGGTTAGGAAAGAAAGACGGGATAACTATATATCTTTTGACCTGTGAAAGGAGGAGACCACTTTGGGGAGAAAACAGGGGTCTAATTTGAAAACGAGCTTGTCGTCCAGCACCTTAACCACCTCAGCCCCCAGTGCTTAAACACCCTGAAAGACCAGGCCACTTTTTACACTTCTGACCTACACTACTTTCACCGTTTATTGCTCGGTCATGCAACTTACCACCCAAATGAATTTTACCTCCTTTTCTTCTCACTAATAGAGCTTTCATTTGGTGGTATTTCATTGCTGCTGACATTTTTACTTTTTTTGTTATTAATCGAAATTTAACGATTTTTTTTGCAAAAAAATGACATTTTTCACTTTCAGTTGTAAAATTTTGCAAAAAAAACGACATCCATATAGAAATTTTGCTCTAAATTTATAGTTCTACATGTCTTTGATAAAAAAAAAATGTTTGGGTAAAAAAAAAATGGTTTGGGTAAAAGTTATAGCGTTTACAAACTATGGTACAAAAATGTGAATTTCCGCTTTTTGAAGCAGCTCTGACTTTCTGAGCACCTGTCATGTTTCCTGAGGTTCTACAATGCCCAGACAGTACAAACACCCCACAAATGACCCCATTTCTGAAAGTACACACCCTAAGGTATTCGCTGATGGGCATAGTGAGTTCATAGAACTTTTTATTTTTTGTCACAAGTTAGCGGAAAATGATGATTTTTTTTCTTTTTTTTTTTTTTCTTACAAAGTCTCATATTCCACTAACTTGTGACAAAAAATAAAAAGTTCTATGAACTCACTATGCCCATCAGCGAATACCTTGGGGTCTCTTCTTTCCAAAATGGGGTCACTTGTGGGGTAGTTATACTGCCCTGGCATTCTAGGGGCCCAAATGTGTGGTAAGGAGTTTGAAATCAAATTCTGTAAAAAATGACCTGTGAAATCCGAAAGGTGCTCTTTGGAATATGGGCCCCTTTGCCCACCTAGGCTGCAAAAAAGTGTCACACATCTGGTATCTCCGTACTCAGGAGAAGGTGGGGAATGTGTTTTGGGGTGTCATTTTATATATACCCATGCTGGGTGAGAGAAATATCTTGGCAAAAGACAACTTTTCCCATTTTTTTATACAAAGTTGTCATTTGACCAAGATATTTATCTCACCCAGCATGGGTATATGTAAAAAGACACCCCAAAACACATTCCTCAACTTCTCCTGAGTACGGGGATACCAGATGTGTGACACTTTTTTGCAGCCTAGGTGGGCAAAGGGGCCCATATTCCAAAGAGCACCTTTCGGATTTCACTCCTCATTTTTTCCTGAATTTGATTTCAAACTCCTTACCACACATTTGGGCCCCTAGAATACCAGGGCAGTATAACTACCCCACAAGTGACCCCATTTTGGAAAGAAGACACCCCAAGGTATTCCGTGAGGGGCATGGCGAGTTCCTAGAATTTTTTATTTTTTGTCACAAGTTAGTGGAAAATGATGATTTTTATTTTTATTTTTTTTTTTCATACAAAGTCTCATATTCCACAAACTTGTGACAAAAAATAAAAACTTCCATGAACTCACTATGCCCATCAGCGAATACCTTGGGGTCTCTTCTTTCCAAAATGGGGTCACTTGTGGGGTAGTTATACTGCCCTGGCATTCTAGGGGCCCAAATGTGTGGTAAGTAGGTAAATGACCTGTGAAATCCGAAAGGTGCTCTTTGGAATGTGGGCCCCTTTGCCCACCTAGGCTGCAAAAAAGTGTCACACATCTGGTATCTCTGTATTCAGGAGAAGTTGAGGAATGTGTTTTGGGGTGTCTTTTTACATATACCCATGCTGGGTGAGATAAATATCTTGGTCAAATGCCAACTTTGTATAAAAAAATGGGAAAAGTTGTCTTTTGCCAAGATATTTCTCTCACCCAGCATGGGTATATGTAAAATGACACCCCAAAACACATTCCCCAACTTCTCCCGATTACGGAGATACCAGATGTGTGACACTTTTTTGCAGCCGAGGTGGGCAAAGGGGCCCATATTCAAAAGAGCACCTTTCGGATTTCACAGGTCATTTTTTACAGAATTTGATTTCAAACTCCTTACCACACATTTGGGCCCCTAGAATGCCAGGGCAGTATAACTACCCCACAAGTGACCCCATTTTGGAAAGAAGAGACCCCAAGGTATTCGCTGATGGGCATAGTGAGTTCATGGAAGTTTTTATTTTTTGTCACAAGTTAGTGGAATATGAGACTTTGAATGAAAAAAAAATAAAAAATAAGCATTTTCCACTAACTTGTGACAAAAAATAAAAAATTCTAGGAACTCGCCATGCCCCTCACGGAATACCTTGGGGTGTCTTCTTTCCAAAATGGGGTCACTTGTGGGGTAGTTATACTGCCCTGGCATTTTCCAGGGGCCCTAATGTGTGGTAAGTAGGTAAATGACCTGTGAAATCCTAAAGGTGCTCTTTGGAATATGGGCCCCTTTGCCCACCTAGGCTGCAAAAAAGTGTCACACATGTGGTATCGCCGTATTCAGGAGAAGTTGGGGAATGTGTTTTGGGGTGTCATTTTACATATACCCATGCTGGGTGAGAGAAATATCTTGGCAAAAGACAACTTTTCCCATTTTTTTATACAAAGTTGGCATTTGACCAAGATATTTCTCTCACCCAGCATGGGTATATGTAAAATGACACCCCAAAACACATTCCCCAACCTCTCCTGAGTACGGCGATACCAGATGTGTGACACTTTTTTGCAGCCTAGATGCGCAAAGGTGCCCAAATTCCTTTTAGGAGGGCATTTTTAGACATTTGGATACCAGACTTCTTCTCACGCTTTGGGGCCCCTAGAATGCCAGGGCAGTATAAATACCCCACATGTGACCCCATTTTGGAAAGAAGACACCCCAAGGTATTCAATGAGGGGCATGGCGAGTTCATAGAAATTTTTTTTTTTTGGCACAAGTTAGCGGAAATTGATATTTTTAATTTTTTTCTCACAAAGTCTCCCGTTCCGCTAACTTGGGACAAAAATTTCAATCTTTCATGGACTCAATATGCCCCTCACGGAATACCTGGGGGTGTCTTCTTTCCGAAATGGGGTCACATGTGGGGTATTTATACTGCCCTGGCATTCTAGGGGCCCTAAAGCGTGAGAAGAAGTCTGGAATATAAATGTCTAAAAAATTTTACGCATTTGGATTCCGTGAGGGGTATGGTGAGTTCATGTGAGATTTTATTTTTTGACACAAGTTAGTGGAATATGAGACTTTGTAAGAAAAAAAAAAATAAATTCCGCTAACTTGGGCCAAAAAAATATCTGAATGGAGCCTTACAGAGGGGTGATCAATGACAGGGGGGGGTGATCAATGACAGGGGGGGGTGATCAATGACAGGGGGGGTGATCAATGACAGGGGGGTGATCAGGGAGTCTATATGGGGTGATAACCACAGTCATTGATCACGCCCGTGTAAGGCTTCATTCAGACGTCCGGATGCGTTTTGCGGATCCGATCCATCTATCAGTGCATCCGTAAAAATCATGCGGACATCTGAATGGAGCTTTACAGGGGGGTAATCAATGACAGGGGGGTAATCAGGGAGTCTATATGGGGTGATCACCACAGTCATTGATCACGCCCCTGTAAGGCTTCATTCAGACGTCCGGATGCGTTTTGCGGATCCGATCCATCTATCAGTGCATCCGTAAAAATCATGCGGACATCTGAATGGAGCTTTACAGGGGGGTAATCAATGACAGGGGGGTGATCAGGGAGTCTATATGGGGTGATCACCACAGTCATTGATCATGCCCCTGTAAGGCTTCATTCAGACGTCCGGATGCGTTTTGCGGATCCGATCCATCTATCAGTGCATCCGTAAAAATCATGCGGACATCTGAATGGAGCTTTACAGGGGGGTAATCAATGACAGGGGGGTAATCAGGGAGTCTATATGGGGTGATCACCACAGTCATTGATCACGCCCCTGTAAGGCTTCATTCAGACGTCCGGATGCGTTTTGCGGATCCGATCCATCTATCAGTGCATCCGTAAAAATCATGCGGACATCTGAATGGAGCTTTACAGGGGGGTGATCAATGACAGGGGGGTGATCACCACAGTCATTGATCATGCCCCTGTAAGGCTTCATTCAGACGACCGGATGCGTTTTGCGGATCCGATCCATGTATCAGTGCATCCGTAAAAATCATGCGGACATCTGAATGGAGCTTTACAGGGGGGTGATCAGGGAGTCTATATGGGGTGATCACCACAGTCATTGATCATGCCCCTGTAAGGCTTCATTCAGACGTCCGGATGCGTTTTGCGGATCCGATCCATCTATCAGTGCATCCGTAAAAATCATGCGGACATCTGAATGGAGCTTTACAGGGGGGTAATCAATGACAGGGGGGTAATCAATGACAGGGGGGTGATCAGGGAGTCTATATGGGGTGATCACCACAGTCATTGATCATGCCCCTGTAAGGCTTCATTCAGACGTCCGGATGCGTTTTGCGGATCCGATCCATCTATCAGTGCATCCGTAAAAATCATGCGGACATCTGAATGGAGCTTTACAGGGGGGTAATCAATGACAGGGGGGTGATCACCACAGTCATTGATCATGCCCCTGTAAGGCTTCATTCAGACGACCGGATGCGTTTTGCGGATCCGATCCATGTATCAGTGCATCCGTAAAAATCATGCGGACATCTGAATGGAGCTTTACAGGGGGGTAATCAATGACAGGGGGGTGATCAGGGAGTCTATATGGGGTGATCACCACAGTCATTGATCACGCCCCTGTAAGGCTTCATTCAGACGTCCGGATGCGTTTTGCGGATCCGATCCATCTATCAGTGGATCCGTAAAAATCATGCGGACGTCTGAATGGAGCTTTACAGGGGGTTGATCAATGACAGGGGGGTAATCAATGACAGGGGGGTGATCAGGGAGTTTATATGGGGTGATCAGGGGTGATTAGGGGTGATCAGGGGCTAATAAGGGGTTAATAAGTGACGGGGGGGGGGGGGGGGGTGTAGTGTAGTGTAGTGGTGCTTGGTGCTACTTTACTGAGCTACCTGTGTCCTCTGGTGGTCGATCCAAACAAAGGGGACCACCAGAGGACCAGGTAGCAGGTATATTAGACGCTGTTATCAAAACAGCGTCTAATATACCTGTTAGGGGTTAAAAAAAACACATCTCCAGCCTGCCAGCGAACGATCGCCGCTGGCAGGCTGGAGATCGACTCTCTTACCTTCCGTTCCTGTGAGCGCGCGCGCCTGTGTGCGCGCGTTCACAGGAAGTCTCGCGTCTCGCGAGATGACGCGTATATGCGTGACTGTGCGCAGCGCTGCCACCTCCGGAACGCGATCCTGCGTTAGGCGGTCCGGAGGTGGTTAAGGAAGGGTTCCTGTATGGACAGGGCCTGGAGCTCGCAAACCCTCCTTGCGGAGGATATGGCCACTAGGAAGATGGTTTTCAGAGTGAGCCACTTAATAAATAGGGAGAGAAGAGGCTCAAACGGAACATCCGACAGCCCCAAAGGACGGTGTTAAGGTTCCATGGTGCGACCATATTCCTGACTCAGGGATTTAGTCGATCTGCTGCTTTCAGGAATCTTGCTTCCCAGGGGACCTCTTAAAGGCTGGTATTATAGAGGGCCCCCAAGGCCGACACCTGGACTCGCAATGTGTTAGGAGCAAGGCCCAAATCCAACCCATCCTGGAGGAAATCCAGGATAAGAGGGATATTAGGGGTAGACTGGTTAAACCTGACTCCACCCCAGGAGGCGAACTTCCTCCAAACTTTGAGGTACGCTTTGGAGGTGTTGGACTTCCTAGTGAGTAAGAGGGTCTTAACTTCTCTTTCAGAGAGCCCTAACCCTAGCAAGAGGGATTGCTCAGAATCCAGACGGACAGCTTGAGAAGGTTGGTATTTGGGTGCGGTATGGGACCCTGGGTTAGAAGACCCTCCTCCGGCAGGAATCTGATGGGATCTTCTGGGCTGAGGGACCTGAGGAGCCCGAACCAGCTTCTCCTGGGCCAGAATGGGACCACCAGATTCAGTCTGCACCTTTCGGACTGAAACTTTTGGAGCACTCTTGGGATTACAATATAACAAAACAATAACAAACATAGGTGCACTCTGCAGTCTCACTAATTCTCAAACTGATTTTAAAATTGAGAGATTAGTCAACATGTCCTACGGTGTAGAACATGTCTTAAGCCCGGACACCACGACAAGGTTTCTCAAGTAGCCCGGGACCCTACACTCTCCTACCTGAGCCATATGGGCAATACCAGGAGCCAGTGGGCAAATTACAGGAGCATAGGGCCGACTCGCAAACAACTCACCAGTTACCTCCAGCATGTGGCCATGCTTGCAATGGGAGGAGGGAGGAGTCTGTGAGTCCCACTCAAGACTTGCTGATATAGCCCAGGCTTCACAGGTGCACCTAAATGTGACCTGTAGATGGAAAACAGGCACATTTAAATAGGAGTTTATACACCTCCAGGAATCTATATATACAAACTAAGAAGACAGGTTGGCATCAGCAGGAGCTGCTCAAACCCACATGCAGTTGTGCATATATATAGGGGAGCAAATCCTGCACTTGTGGCCCGTTGCTAATGGCAATCCCCAGCAAAATGCATACAATGGAGGATGCCCGCGGCGAACCACAAGTACCACAATAGACATCCTACACAAGGTAACAAGTGCGGATGTGATAATTAATATAACAATATAACAAAACAATAACAAACATAGGTGCACTCTGCAGTCTCACTAATTCTCAAACTGATTTTAAAATTGAGAGATTAGTCAACATGTCCTACGGTGTAGAACATGTCTTAAGCCCGGACACCACGACAAGGTTTCTCAAGTAGCCCGGGACCCTACACTCTCCTACCTGAGCCATATGGGCAATACCACTCTTGGGATTACTGGTATCGGGGGAAAGGCGTAGACTAGGCCCGTCGTCCAGCTCTGGGTAAAAGCATCTATTGCCAGACATGGGTCTCTTCGGTTGAGGGAGAAGAAATCCTGAGCCTTGTGATTCTTGGCTGATGCGAACAGGTCTAGGATGGGACTCCCCTTCCCCCCCCCCCCCCAACGATCCCGAATCTGTTGGAAAGCGTTCTGGGACAAAGACCATTCGCCTGGATCCAGACTTTGCCGACTGAGGTAATCTGCCTGGAGACTCAGGGACCCCTTCAGATGTACTGCCGCAAGGGATTGTAGATTCTTTTATGCCCAAAGGAAGATTCGGTCTGAGAGCTTCTGGAGGTGACCGTGTCTTGTTCCTCCCTGGTGCTGGATAAACGCCACAGCTGTGGAGATGTCCGAATGGACCACGACGTGGCGATTTTTGGCCTGTATTTGGATGGACCTGAGGCCCTCCCAAACCGCACAGAGTTTTCTGTAGTTGGAGACATCCTTCTCTGGTCCTCTGACCAAATCCCCTGAAAAGTCTCTGAAGCCGTGAGGGCCCCCCCAGCCCCAAGAGCTGGCGTCCGTTGTGAGGGAAAGCACACCCTCCATGGTACTCCCGTTTCCAGGTTCTTGGTCTTGAGCCACCAGCCCAGTGAAGCCTTCACCTCCCCGGGCACTGACAACCCTTGGTCCAGGGATGATCGAGACCTGTTCCATTGTTTTAGAACCAGCTTCTGTAAGGGTCTCATATGGAATTGGGCACAGGCTACCGCAGGGATGCAGGAGGTGAGATGGCCCAGCATTTCCATGCCCTGCCTTATTGAGCAACGGGACTGCTTGGTGAAGTGGAGGACCCTTGATTTCAGCTTCTGTACCTTTAGCGGAGGGAGAGAGGATTTTTGAAGCGCTGAATCCAAGAGGATACCCACGAATACCTTCCGATGGTCTGGGAACAAGTCTGACTTCTCCCGGTTGACCAACCAGCCCAAGTTCTGGAGAAGGAGTCTGTGAAGGAGATCTGAGCTTTCTGCTACTATTAGCAGGTCGTCTAGGTAAGGGACTATTATTATCCCCTCCTTGCTTAGGGAGGCTACAACCTCCGCCATAACCTTGGTGAATATGTGGGTGCCGATGATATGCCGAAAGGGAGGCACTTGAACTGATAGTGGCGGACTGTCCCACCTTGCTCCACCGCGAACCTCAGATATCTTCTGGAACGGACCTGTATTGGGATATGGAAGTATGCGTCGGAGAGGTCTATTGTAGCCATCACGGTCTCCATCCTGAACTTGTGGTAGGTGATGTTTGTTCAGGGGTTTTAAATTTATGATGGTCCGAAAATTGCCATTCGATTTCCGGACCAGGAATAAGGGGGAATAGTGACCCCTCCCCAATTCTCCGGCAGGGACCCTTTCTACTGCCCCCAGGCGTAATAAGTTTCTTACGCCCTCGGATAAGGGAGACTATAGGCCCCTGGTGAGCTTGGTCAGGAAGAACCTCTGCGGAGGAAGGGAATCCAGTTCTATAGTGTAGCCATGTTCTACGATGCCTAATATATACGAATCCGTGATGGTTCGTTCCCAAACCCCCAGAAAGGAGCTGAGCCTTCCTCCGACCGGGATGATGTCATTGTTTTGATGAAGAGGGAGAGGGATCTCCCCTGTTGGGATTAAGAAAAAAAACTTTTTCCCCTCCCACCTCTCGTAAATCCGCGACCCTCGCGGCTCCTCCTATCAGCCCTGGGATCCTGCTGGGGCCTCCTGGACTTGGATTTGTCCTCTGGAAAGCCCTTCTTAAGGTCCGTGGCGTTCTCAAGGATTTTGTCCAGGTCGGACCCGAACACGTATTGACCGTGAAAGGGTAGAGATATCAGCCTGTTTTTTTGATAGTGTCGCCCGACCAGGCCTTAAGCCACAGTACCCGTCTGGTGGTATTGGACAGGACCGCCGTGCGAGCAGATAGCCTAACCGATTCTACATCGGCATGGAAGAAAGTGGCCTTCTTCAGAAGAGGAATACTGTCCAGGATCTCCTCCCAAGGGGCCTTAGTCACTATATGGCGCTCTAGTTGTCCAAGCCACACGGCGAGTGTACGAGCCACACACGTTGCTGTTACCCCCGGTTTTAGGAGAGCTGCTGTAGCCTCCCAGGTCTTCTTGAGCAGACTCTCTGCTTTTCTATCTAGAGGGTCCTTGAGCTGCGCTGCGTCCTCAAACGGTAGGACCGTCCGTTTCGCTACCTTAGTAACGGGAGCATCAACCCTGGGAATGGTTTCCCAATCGGCACAGTCCGCTTCGTCTAAGGGGTATCGCCTTTTGAGGCCCCGTGGGCTGAAGGAATCCTTCTCCGGCTTCTCCCATTCTGCCCGTATCATCTTCTGGACATTGTCCGGGATCGGGAACACAGATTTGTGCCTCTCCCCTAAACCTCCAAAACTCTCCTCCTGGACTGACTTGGACCCCTTAGGGATCTCCATCCTAATAGTGGCCCTGATGGTTCGGATCAATTCTTCGATATCCTTTGGGTTAAAGAGGAATCTCCTGTACTCGCTACTTTCCTCCAATTCCAGAGATCTAGCAGAAGTTTCCACATCTGATAAATCAGTCGGCCGAGTCCAGGTCACTCCCAGAGTAGTCGAGGCCTCTGGAAGAGGGAGGTCTGTGGCCCTGGGGGAGCTGGGGTATAGGGGAGGCAGGGGGGTCCCTAGTGGCCAATGCTGATTGGACCTCCGTTCTGACCAGAGTCTTGATCTCCTCCATAAAACTAGAGGACTCCGCCTTCACCACGGTAGAGGTGCAGTCTTTACACAGTAGCTTGGACCCTGAGGAAGGAAGGCGCTTAGAATAGACGCCGCACTTCCTAGGTCTGGATTTATCTTAGGAGGTAGACTCCTTTTCTCCCTGTAACACACAAGGGAGGAAAGGGTCAGCCACAGCAGGGCAAAAACGCAATATGAAAAGGTGCCAGCAGGCTACTCACACCGCCCAGAGTGGTAGGGGGCTCAGGACCCGAGCCAGTGGTGGTAGGGGCGCTCATCGTTTCAGCTCCCATCCACTTGAGTTGCTGTCAGCAGGTAGGGTGAACCGTGGAGACCTCAGAGCGGTCCGAATCGGCATCCCTTTTTGAATTTGGCGCCGGCCGCGGCCTCCGTGACGTCACAACGCTGGCCACGGCGCCCGACGTCCTCACCCGGCGACTGACGTCCTCACCCGGTGACTGGAGTGAAGCTCGTCATAGCGTCGCTGCAGCCGCCCTTATCGCATTGCTTCAAGCCCACCTGGGCCGCCGCAGAGGAAACTTCGCCGGGATCAACATGAATAAGGGTGACCCGGGCATAGACCGCGCCTGGAGGAGGGAAGAACCGAACTCCGATCTAACGGATGACACCCCGCCGTAGCAGGGCGAGAAGACAAAAAGGTAAAAACCGAAAAAAGGACTAGGGAACCCAGAAGAGCTCCAAGCACCTCTCTGGCATTCCTTCCTTGACAGGACAGGAAAAAAACACTGGCGATGTGGGGTGGGGGTTGGGGTTTTTAACCTCTGTGTGTGTTTTCTTCCTGTCCTATCAGAGGAAGGCATCTCAGTTTGTGCTGTCATGGAGACGACTGGGGAAATATATTGATCTAAATATGTTATATAGATTGTATGCTATATGTTTGGTGTGTGTATATGTATATGTATATTTATATATACATACATACATACACTAAGCTAGGATATAGATCACTATATTTATTCATATCATGTCACTGCTTGAGAAAGATCCCAGAAAGCGGATCGAAACGTTGCGGGTCTGGTGAATAAAGCCTTTTCTACTTTTTACGCCTTGGAAGTGCTGTGGATTTTTTTTTCATTGGAGGTGGATCGCCCCCACAGCCACTGGCACTCCGACCCGCAACCTACAGACAGCTGTGCTGCCCCATACCTTTCTACCTTTATATATATTCATAGATATATAGATTTGGACATAGATGGATATATCTATGTATATCTAAGTTATACGTATCTAAGCTATATGTATCTAAGCTATATGACAGCCAAAAATATCTAAGCTATATGTATCGAAGCTATAATGACAACTAATGTATCTAAGCTATATGACCCGCTATATGTTTCTAAGTTATTGACCGCTATATGTTTCTAAGCTATATGACAGCTAATAGGTTTCTAAGCTATATGATAGCTATAGGTTTCTAAGCCATAAGACAGCTATATATATCCAATCTATTTGACTGCTCTATCTAAGCCAGGGCTCGACAAATCCCTGGTCGCCATGGCGATCAGGAATTTTGTCCTGGCACCCTGGATATTTGCCCTCACATGGCCTGCCCCCAGTTCATCCGGGGCACTCCGCCGCCTCTACGTGGACTTCTTGGACAGTCTGGCAGGGAAGGAGTTACCTGGATCCACCCCCACCTGCTCACTGGATAGAGATATCAGCTTCTCTCCTGGGCGTTCCTTCTCCCCCTGGCTGTAGCGCTGTCCAATGGCAGCGCATGAAGATGGAACGCCCACTAGAGAAGCTGTTATCTCCTCCCCATTGCTCCGATAGTAATTAGCATACGGAGCAGGAGACAGTAATGGGGCACGGCAGGCGAACAGAGCGGCGCCCAAGGTATAATAGTAAGTGCTGGGACATCTCTTGGACGCCGCTCTGTGTAGCCTGACTATTTAAATTCTGGACCCATATAAGGTCGTCTTTTAACACACAATACAGGAGGCAGGTACGGCCAGCCCATAATCACATAGCCGGCACCCTGCCTCTGACAGGGAGCTGCGATCAGCGGCAATTAACCCCTCAGGTGCGGCACCTGAGGGGTTTAACTGACGCTGATCTGCTGCCCGCCTCCTGAATAAGGGTTAATTATCATTGGTGGCAACAGTGCTCCCCCCACCCCATTAAATCATTGGTGCACAGTGTGCCCCGCCCCTCTCAACCCCCCAGTATTAAAATCATTGGTGGCAGTGGGCACAGGGGTCCCCCTCCACCTTCTCATTGGTGCAGTGGCCACAGGGTCCCATCCTCTTCATTGGTGGCAGTGGCAGCTTCTGATCGGAGCCCCAGCAGTTTAATCCTGGGGCTCCGATCGGTTACCATGGCAGCCAGGACGCTACTGAAGCCCTAGTTGCCATAGTCAGCTCCCTGCTGCCCTGTGCACAGAGCACAGGGCAGCAGGGACAGTGTGAGGTCCTATTCACCCTGATCAGGGTGAATAGGACGAGGGATTAAAAGATCCCAGGTTCTGGCCCCTAAGGGGGGAAATAGTTATTAAATAAAAAGTGTAAAAAAAAAACACCAAAATATTAAGTATAAATCACCCCCTTTCCCAATTTCACATGTAAAATATATAAACAATAAATAATAAAACATATCACATATGTCCAAACTATCCTCCTGGCCAGCACAGGTGTCACTTTTGGCTTCCGACCACGTCCCCTGAGATTTTCCACAGTGCGGAACATCTTGTATTTTTTGCTCAAATGTAAATAAAAGCTGAGAAATGTTTTTTTTCCCACAATAATGCCTTTTGTACATCGTCTTATTATCTTTTGGGAGACACCTATGTCATTTACCGTCAAAAATTGCTTGCTGGTTGACCAAAAGTAACTAAGTCAAAATTTGCCAGGGGTATGAATAATTATGGGCAGCACTGTATATGTATCTAAGCTATATGACACCTACATCTATCTAAGCTATATGACGCCTATATCTATCGAAGCTATATCACAGCCATATCTATATGACGGACAATGATTTACTTTGTGATGTCCTGGGGGTGGTTTTGTTTCTGATGGCCAGTGGAGTAGGGCAATGATAACTTGCTGAGGCTCCCTTCGTTGGTAAAGATTGCCAGACGCAGAGGCACGGGAACGGGCACACTGGGAGCAGGCACACCATTAAATCTTTCCCCACGGCTGCCGGCACTGGTAAGGGTTACGCATGCGCGATCCCTCACAGGAGCTGCAGCAGTCAGAGGAGAGAGAGAGAGGGGGGCGGACACACAAGGCTCTGACTTTTCGTGCACAGAGCCTGGCCATTTCCTAAGGCAGGGAGAAGCCTGTACACGAGGCGTCACCACCGGAGCCTTGTGGATGACTCATCCGCCGTGCAAAAACCGGCAGAATAAATGATGAGTAAATTACAAATGTATTTTTTATTAATGTTATAAGCCCACCGTAACATATATAGATATAGCTCGGACAACCCCTTTAATGCTGCCAGAATAACCTTGCTTTACGGGGCACTACGGTTTCGAATAGATTATACTTTGTACCCCCTTAATGTACTTACCTGTTACACATATGGATTTCCAAGTATCTCGGTTCATTCACTGGTACTTTCGATGGGCGATTAAAATACGTTTTCCATCCTTTTTGGATATCTGTGCCTTAGTCCAATACGATTATATCCCTGACTAATTATTGTGTTTTAGATGCATGATGCTGAAGCTAACATTTTATTATTCAGAAAACGTGTAGAAAGAGTACTTCCCTCAAATAATGTATTGCCTATACTAAAAAAAGAGGCAAGGAAGGGAGGAAGAATCGATGTAAAGTGATGGAGTCAAGTTTTTTCCCAGAACCACAGAGGAGCATACATGGGCATAGTTACAGGATTATCTGATATAGTAGAGAGTAGTATTAGGAAGTCTTTTCTTATACAGAAATCCTTTGAGCTGGGTAACCTTGCGGGGTAATCTTTTAGCCCCATAATACATACCAAGATGCTCCTGCTGTTATCTGAATCCGTTTCAGCCAGGCAATTTACTGGAGAAAAGATGCTGATATTGCTAGGGTTTTCAGGGAAAATTTATACTGACATTTATGCTTCCAGAGATGATTATTTTTGGGAAGAACTGTGTGCATGCTTGGGTGGTATTATAGTTTTTCGCTTTAGAGAATGAGGATAGACCCTTCATTTGGAGAGAAATTACTCTGGATGAGATACCATAATGCGATAAAGGATTTAGCTAATGGAAGGTTGAACCGGACGGCATGCTGTTGAGGTATATGGGAAGTATGTAGATTTATCAGCGCTTCAGTTGTTGCAAGTGTATCATTCTGCGTTCTGTGCGGTTGTTTGCCAGAACTCTTATATGAAGCCACTATTTGTCAAACTCTTGAGACCTAGAATTATTATTTTTTTTGTGTGGTCTTTATAGGCCCATCTCTTTGCTGAATATCAATTTATAAGGTACTTTTTGTAAAAATCCTAGTGAATAGATTGAGGTAATAAACACAATTATACATGAAGATTAGTTAAGTTTTCCTGGCCAGTCTCAACATTAGGAATATCAGCAAGGGTCCAGGTAGGAGCAGCCGAGAGAAAGGAGTGGGCCCTAGCCACAGCATTCAATTTTTGAATTCCTGAAATGTTTTTGCTTTGACCCAGTCTTTTCTATATGGATCTCAATCCTATATAAATACCCAAGGCATGATGCACATGGCTGTTGCCTGGGCCGTGGCCGTGTTGCGGCCTCAAACAGCAGTTCCGCAATATACGGGCTCTGACTGTCTGTGGCAGCCTCATGGATGTTGCAAATTGCGGTCATCAGTGCACGAATGGCCAAGCAACGGCCGTGTGCATGAGGCCTAGGCTGGGAGTCTAGTTAATGGTAGGCAATCCCCTTTAGTTAATCTCAGTAAGGGTACCTGCCAGGGATGCCTACTGCTCACCTCACTTGTTTGACATTGCTGTGGAACCTTCGGCTCTTCGACTACGTCAGGACACCAGTAAAAGGGTGTGCGATTAGGAGGACAGAGTTGGTTTATAAGCGGATGTTCTCATGTCTGACATTGATTGCACTCTTTCTTATGCAATGGCCTGATAGACTGAATTTGTGATTTTTCTGGTCTCTAAATCTACTCTCAAAGCCACTGTGGGATCCCCAGTGGCCCTTAATCTACTATAACCTACTGGTGGTGGAGTCTTTAAATTTTTTATTTTTTTTTATTCAACTAAGGATCTAGCCCAGTCTTTTTCAAATAATGTAGGCCCCTTTGGAAATGTATTCAATTAATAAATTTAAAGGGGTTATCCCATGAATATTATAGAAAAAAATGAAAATGGCTCATAATGTAGTACATGACGACCTCTTAGTACAGGCCCTGTACCACAAATGAATCCAGAGATCTCCCTATTCATTGCTCCAATTGTTCTGCTAGATTTATTTCCCTTCTCATGGGTGTGCCCTTTTTGCTGTAGCTGGTGGCAGTTGAAGGATGGAACGGAGTATTTGGGTCAATGGCAGTTGGCGGCGTACAAATTAATTTCAGTGAATAACTATAATTTATATTTACATGCAATTACAAAAGTATTCAGATCTAGGTGCTAGTTTAAAATACTGTAGAATACTTTTTATGGGTTATCCCCTTTAAGGTCTGGAAAAATCCCCTTCATCAGCAGCAGGACATATCAACCAAAATTAAAATTATTCTTTCTATCTTAAAGAGGTTATTGCGAGCTTACTCTTGCTTACAGTAGCCCCTCCCAACTGCTGTTTTCTTTTAAATGGGTATTCATCTTTACACAATGGTGGCATATCGCTAGGATATGCCCCCATTGTCTTATAGGTGTGGGTCCCACCACTGGGACCCGCACCTATATTGAGAACGGAGCGGGGAGTGCTGTAGCTGGCGGACCCCAGATTTCCCGGGGTCCCTCCACCACCAAGCGCTAATCCCCGCTCTCTCATAGAAGTGAATGGGAGGTGCCGTGCATGCGCGAGCCAGTCTCCCATTTGTTTCTATGGGGCAGACGGCAATAGCCGAGCCAGCGCTCGGCTATTTTCGGTGGCCCCATAGAAAAGAAAGGAGGGCGGCTGCCCCATGGCGCAGTGCGCCCTCACTTACCTTCGGGGCTCTGTTCTCGATATAGGTTCATATAAGACATATCCTAGCGATATGCCCCCATTGTCTGAGATGAGAAAAACCCCCTTTAATCTCAGATTTCCCAGAATGTGGTCGGGGCTTCAGCATTGTCTTGTATCGGCACTTATCAGAGGCATGCTCCCGAGGCTCTAACTGCTGAAACCTCATGGTAATTTGAATAGTCTTTCCTACTACATTCACATCTCACAAATCCATCTGTATTTTGTACTCTTTATCTGTGTCTTTTCTATAGCAGAAGAAATGCTGTCTATCTTCCTGCAAACACTCCAAGATAGTCTGCCACAAGGTTAGTTGTAAACAGAGAGGAAACCTCCTCCCCCCACTGTTTAGCGCTAGGTGGCAGACGATCTTGGAATTAGAGCCTCGGGATCACGCCTCTGAATGCTTGACATGTCACTATGCTGAAACCCCACCCACAGCTTGTGAGTAAGCTCACTGCTGGCCGCAAAACCTCTTTCACAAAGAAGTGCAGAATGAACTGCGCAGTCTTGCCACTGCAGTGGAATTGCTGCTGTGGCCGCAGTTGTCACCAATGTCTTGGTACATAGGCGACTTTTGGCATCTTTGCGGGTCTTTGTATACTTACCGTCCTTTTAGAAGGGGGTGACACCCTCTCATGTGTACCCAAGACCTGCTTATTAGGTACTGTACCAGAGAAACAATGGCCATACTACAAACACAACTTTCTGAGAGCCTACATTTATGACTGATAAGGCGATGATTTGCTCTGCATTGGAGACCAATCGCCTATTTTTTTAATTTTTTTTAATCTAACCATTTTTTTGTTTGAAAATAACTAACGATACAGCATTTACATAGCAAATGGACGACACGTTAAACACTGCCCCTACCCCCAGTGCATTTTCCCCATACCGTGCATACATCCGCCAAATTGTCCCAAATATGGGGTGTGAACTCCCTCCTAGTATTAATTCTCTAATACTCCAACACCACCAACGAAGTACGCGATCCTCTTGGTACAGACACAGAAATCCGCTGTATATCCAGCAGCCACAGCCTCGACAATGCTGGAGGTGCTAATCCTGGACTTTCAATTCAAGAATCCTATTGCTTAGAGAATTTGGCTAGTGTTCCCCTTTTTTAAATGGGCCCCACTCGAACAATAATCATATGGTTGATCACCCCTATAACCTCACTGGCATGGTCAGGAGTAGATTGAATCCAAGAGTTAAACAATTTAATTTGCTAGTTAAGTAAAGAATTTTGGCCTGCTCCACAACATATGTTTAAGAGTTTCCTCAGTTTGTATGGTGCTGTGCTTTATAAGCTGGTTCGTTTTCAAACAGCTGATCGGCAGGGGTTTCCAGGGCTTGTGGAGCCCCATATATTAGCTTGATTCAATCAGGAAAGGACAGGCCGAGCCCCATTTTCTCCAGGACGGCCCATATGTACCCCCAATTCTGCACATCCAATGCATTGGCAGCATCCAGTGAAACATCCCCTTTATGAAGAGACCCTCCTGGAGATTAAGAAAAGAGTCTACTGAAAGTAGTCACCGTTGACTTTGCCTCCATAAAGCCCGATTGATCGGGATGTATTACAGAAATAATACAGTGGCCAACCTCATCGCCAAAACCTTAGCCAGAATTTTGACATTTGATGTGAGGAGAGAGATCGTCTGATAAGACTTGGGGAGGGCTCCTGATTGTCACAAAGAGGTAATATACAACATAAGATCTACATGTAATATACACATCCCACAACATGCAGTCCCTGAGCAAAGGCGAAACAGAACCAAAGGTTATGATCACAGAACACTGTCACGCTTCATTGAACTCTTACAATCACGAACAGCCAGTCTGTTAAGGTATCTCCTCCAGAGCCTAAAGCAGTGCGAAGGGTATTGTTCGTTGACCTCCAACCATTGCACCAAAACTCTCATCTTAGATGGATTCAGCATGGAGCACGACAGTTGACATTACCGTAATAGATGTTTCACCTCAAGAAACTTTGGCCTTTTAAAGTTGACTTCTGCAGAGAATTTATATATATATTTTTTTTATATTTAATCTCGCCTTAGATGCCAGGCCTTATGATTATAATTTTTTTACCTTAAAGGGTGAGTGCTGCGCTGTTTATGTTGCAGTTACTTCCGAGATCATGTGCTGTACATAGGCACACCACTGTGAGTTAGATGAGATTTAAAAATAAATAACCGGATAACCCCTTTATTTTTTGTAACATTTATGTGATGTAAAAATGCTCACTCCACGCCTTGATAAATAAATTGAGGGTGAGTTTCAAAAATGGGTTCACTTAATGAGGGGTCCACTGTATGAGTACATCAGGGTTTCCCTAAATGTAATGTAGCGCCCAAAAACCATTTCAGCAAACCTGCATTCCAAATGCCGTTCCTCCCTTCTGAGCCCTGCCATGTGCCCATATCGCATATGGGGAAAAGGATAAGAAATTGTGGGGTACTTTTTTCCTGTTTATCCTTTTGTGAAATTGAAAAATTTAAAACTAAAACCAACATTTTATTGGTAAAAGTTTCATTTTTTAATTTTTCTCGGCCTGTTTCCAAAATGGGGTCACTTTTTTGGGGGTTCAACTCTAGGGTTTCTACCGGATCTCTTCAAATTCAACATGGCGCCTGAAAACCTGCTGAAAGTCCTGCTGCTTACAACCCCATATGGGGTGTTGCTTAATTCAGGAGAAAGTCGATACAAATTGTGGATTTTTTTTCTCAATTTACTCTTTGTGAAAATGAAAAATTTGGGACTAAATCGACTTTATTCAAAAAAATTATTTTTCATTTTTACTGCCAAGTGTTTAAGATGCCTTTTAGTCAAAGAACTCAGTATACCGTTTGAAACATTTGGAGAGAGAGGTTTCCAAAATACGGTCACTTTTGCGGCATGGCGTATCTCAGGGCCTCTTCAATTGCGACATGGCAGCCAAAAACCATTACAGCAAACTCTACCCTGCAAAAACCATATGACGTTCCTTCTGTGTACCCATACAGCAGTAACACTTTCGCTACCAGTGCGTACATGTACAGCGCAGGAGGGATAAGCAAACATGGTGTCCACTCGCACGTGCATTGGGCATCATGGCCGGCAGGTCTCCTGTTTCAAACTGCAGAGACCTGTGGCTAATTAAAGGGGTTATCAGAGACTAAAAAAATGTCCCCATATTCCTAGGCCCCTCACACTGAATCTACTTACCTGGCTCCCCGCTCCCTGCTCAAGTCCTGGTTCTCGCACCGCAGCTTCTCCCTGTGCACGGATGAAAACATCTGTTTGCTAGGAGGGAGGCTCAGGCTCATCCCAACCTGCCATTGGCTGCTCTCCCCAATCCCATCCCCACCCGACACAAGATCTTTCATCCATGCACAGGGAGAAGCAGGAGCGGCGGTGCGGGGACCAGGACTGGCATGGGGAGCCAGGTAAGTAGATTCAGAGTAAGGGGCCCGGGCATATGGGGGACATTTTTTAGTCTCGGATAACCCCTTTAAAAGCCTTTTAGATACCGTGATCAAGTGTCCAATGAGGATGCGGTAATTGGTTTGAATGCGCTGGGTCTCGATGAAGAGACCCAGGGCATTCATGCTGCAAATTCTTATTTTGGCCACATAGTTATTGGATTTCCCCTTGGTCGTCTTTTTTCTAAAGTGAATAATTCTAATTTTGATAACCTTTTTAGGTATTGTAGTCCATCCATTCCAGTTATTACTTTAGTTGCCCTTCTCTGAACCCTCTCCAGCTCTGCTTTGTCTGCTTTGTTCACAGGAGCCCAGAATTGTATACAGTACTACATGTGGTCTGACTAGTGATTTGTAAAATGGACTATGTTCTTATCATGGGCATGTGTGTCCCATTTGATTCAACCCATTATCTCATTGGCCTTGGCCGCAGCTGCCTGACACTGGTTTTTACAGTTGAGTTTGCTGTTCACTAAAATTCCTAAGTCCTTTTTCATGTCAGTGTTACCCAGTGTTTTACCATTTAGTATGTACTGGTGACATGTAAGGTTATGCACATGGGAAGGAAAAATACATTTGTCAGTGGTATAACTCATCTGCCACTTCTCTGCCCAAGCCTCCTACATAGCCAGATCCATCTGTAGCGGAGTGTGTACCATTAATAGCCACCCTCTGTTTTATATCACAAAGCCAGTTACTTACCCACATACACACATTTTCTCAGTCTATTTTCTCATTTTATATACTAACCTTTAATGTGGTACAGTGTCAAATGCTTTGGAGAAGTCCAGATATGACATCCATTGATTTGCCGCTGTCAAGTTTAGAACTTACCTCCTTAAAGAAACTGATCCCTCATGAAGCCATTGTAATGTGGCGTTATTTATTTATTTTCAATTAGGTACTCCAAGATAGCATCTCTTATGCTTCGTTCACATCACCGTTCCTGCCTTTCCGTTCGGGCAGGGAAAATGGAAAGGACGGATTCGGCACATAATTGAGTTGATAGGAGCCCACGTGCCCCATAGACTGTAATGGGGTCCGTTAGGTTTCTGTTTGGCTCAGTTATGTGCCGAATCTGTCCTTTCAGTTTTCCTGCCCCTAAACGGGGCAGGAAAACGGAAAGGCTGAACGGTCATGTGAACTAAGCCTTAGACAACCTTCAAACAGTTTACCAACAACAGATGTTAAACTTACTAGGGTTGTTTCGATAGCAAAATGTTGATTCTGTTTCAATACCATAAAATAGTATTGCGATACTCGATGGCATTCGATACCACGCAAAATAAAACACCAAAAAAAGCCGCGTGCATTCCACATTTTATGGAACGTCCAGCCCATAATCGAGCAGTCCTATCCTATTTTTGGGGGGGACAAGGCGACTAATGGCGAATCGCAAGTTTTTTCTTTTACGGCGTTCCCCTCATAGGAGATTTTTAATATATTTTAACCACTTAAGGAACACAGGTTTATACCCCCCTATTGACCAGGCCCTTTTTTACAAATCGGCACTCCACAACTTTAGCGGTTTATTGCTCGGTCATGCAACTTACCACCCAAATGAATTTTACCTCCTTTTCTTCTCACTAATAGAGCTTTCATTTGGTGGTATTTCATTGCTGCGTACATTTTTACTTTTTTTTGTTATTAATCGAAATTAAACTATTTTTTTTGCAAAAAAATTACATTTTTCACTTTCTGTTGTAAAATTTTGCAAAAAAAACGACATCCATATATAAATTTTTCGCAAAATTTATTGTTCTACATGTCTTTGATAAAAAAAAAAAATGTTTGGGTAAAAAAAAAAATGGTTTGGGGTAAAAGCTATAGCGTTTACAAACTATGGTATAAAAATGTGAATTTCCGCTTTTTGAAGCAGCTCTGACTTTCTGAGCACCTGTCGTTTCCTGAGGTTCCACAATGGCCAGACTGTACAAACACCCCACAAATGACCCCATTTCGGAAAGTAGACACCCTAAGGTATTCGCTGATGGGCATAGTGAGTTCATAGAACTTTTATTTTTTTGTCACAAGTTAGCGGTAAATGATGATTTTTTTATTTTATTTTTTTCTTACAAAGTCTCATATTCCACTAACTTGTGACAAAAAATAAAAACTTCCATGAACTCGCTATGGCCATCACGAAATACCTTGGGGTGTCTTCTTTCCAAAATGGGGTCACTTGTGGGGTAGTTATACTGCCCTGGCATTCTAGGGGCCCTAATGTGTGGTAAGTAGTTTGAAATTAAAATCTGTAAAAAATGGCCGGTGAAATCCGAAAGGTGCTCTTTGGAATGTGGGCCCCTTTGCCCACCTAGGCTGCAAAAAAGTGTCACACATCTGGTATTGCCGTACTCAGAAGAAGTTGGGCAATGTAATTTGGGGTGTCATTTTACATATACCCATGCTGGGTGAGAGAAATATCTTGGCAAAAGACAACTTTTCCCATTTTTTTTATACAAAGTTGGCATTTGACCAAGATATTTATCTCACCTAGCATGGGTATATGTAAAATGACACCCCAAAACACATTGCCCAACTTCTCCTGAATACGGAGATACCACATGTGTGACACTTTTTTGCAGCCTAGGTGGGCAAAGGGGCCCACATTCCTTTTAGGAGGGCATTTTTAGACATTTGAATCCCAGACCTCTTCTCACGCTTTAGGGCCCCTAAAATGCCAGGGCAGTATAAATACCCCACATGTGACCCCATTTTGGAAAGAAGACACCCCAAGGTATTCAATGAGGGGCATGGCGAGTTCATAGAAATTATTTTTTTTTGCCACAAGTTAGCGGAAATTATAATTTTTTTTTTCTCAGTCTCCCTTTCTGCTAACTTGGGACAAAAATTTCAATCTTTCATGGACTCAATATGCCCCTCAGCAAATACCTTGGGGTGTCTACTTTCCGAAATGGGGTCACATGTGGGGTATTTATACTGCCCTGGCATTTTAGGGGCCCTAAAGCGTGAGAAGAAGTCTGGAATATAAATGTCTAAAAATTTTTACGCATTTGGATTCCATGAGGGGTATGGTGAGTTCATGTGAGATTTTATTTTTTGACACAAGTTAGTGGAATATGAGACTTTGTAAGAAAAAAATAAATAATAATTTCCACTAACTTGCGCCCAAAAAATGTCTGAATGGAGCCTTACAGGGGGGTGATCAATGACAGGGGGGTGATCAGGGAGTCTATATGGGGTGATAAACCCCCCTGTCATTGATCACCCCCCTGTAAGGCTCCATTCAGATATCCGTATGTGTTTTGCGGATCCGCTCCATGTATCAGTGGATCCGTAAAAATCATACGGACGTCTGAATGGAGCCTTACAGGGGGGTGATCAATGACTTGGGGGTGATCAATGACAGGGGGGTGATCAGGGAGTCTATATGGGGTGATCACCCCCGTCATTGATCACCCCCCTGTAAGGCTCCATTCAGACGTCCGTATGTGTTTTGCGGATCCGATCCATGTATCAGTGGAACCGTAAAAATCATACGGACGTCTGAATGGAGCCTTACAGGGGGGTGATCAATGACAGGGGGGTGATCAGGGAGTCTATATGGGGTGATCACCCCCGTCATTGATCACCCCCCTGTAAGGCTCCATTCAGACGTCCGTATGTGTTTTGCGGATCCGATCCATGTATCAGTGGATCCGTAAAAATCATACGGACGTCTGAATGGAGCCTTACAAGGGGGTGATCAATGACAAGGGGGTGATCAGGGAGTCTATATGGGTGATCACCCCCCTGTAAGGCTCCATTCAGACGTCCGTATGTGTTTTGCAGATCCGATCCATGTATCAGTGGATCCGTAAAAATCATACGGACGTCTGAATGGAGCCTTACAAGGGGGGTGATCAATGACAGTGGGGTGATCAATGACAAGGGGGTGATCAGGGAGTCTATATGGGGTGATCAGGGGTTAATAAGTGACGGGGGGGGGGGTGTGTAGTGTAGTGTAGTGGTGTTTGGTGCTACTTATTACTGAGCTGCCTGTGTCCTCTGGTGGTCGATCCAAGCAAAACGGACCACCAGAGGACCAGGTAGCAGGTATATTAGACGCTGTTATCAAAACAGCATCTAATATACCTGTTAGGGGTTAAAAAAAATCGCATCTCCAGCCTGCCAGCGAACGATCGCCGCTGGCAGGCTGGAGATCCACTCGCTTACCTTCCGATCCTGTGTGCGCGCGTTCACAGGAAATCTCGGCTCACGCGAGATGACTCCTATTGGCGTTAGTCTGACCTGGGAGCGCCGCAGCAATGACGCTTTTCGGCGTTAGCGTGGTGGCAGGTGGTTAATAGTTTGGACTTTTTCGGATGTGGTGATATGTAATATGTTTATTGTTTATATATTTTATATGTAAAATTGGTAAAGGGGATGATTTATACTTAATATTTTGGTGTTTTTTTTTTAATTTTTATTTAATAACTATTTTCCCCCTTAGGGGCTAGAACCTGGGATCTTTTAATCCCTTGTCCTATTCACCATAATAGATCTCTATTAGGGTGAATAGGTTCTTACACCCTCTCTGCTGCCCTGTGCATACTGCAGCAGGGAGCAGACTATGGTAGCCAGGGCTTCAGTAGAGTCCTGGCTGCCATGATAACCGATCGGAGCCTCAGGGTTAAACTGCTAGGGCTCCGGTCAGAACTGCCACTGCCGCCAATGAGAGGAGATGAGGGGATAATGTGGCCACTGCCACCAATGATTTTAATACTAAGGGATGAGGGGAGGGGGTGCAATGCGCCACTAATGATTTTAATACAGGGGAGGGGGGAGGGCGCACTGCACCTCCAATGATTTTAATACTTGGGAAGCGCACTGCGCCACCAATGATGGTTAACGTTTAATACAAATACAGCCGGCGGCAGAAACACATTGCCGTCACCCGACCTTTGACAGGGAGCTGCGATCAGCGGCAGTTAACCCCTCAGGTGCGAGGGGTTATTGTCGCGGATAGCAGCGCCCTGTCAGAGGTCAGGTGCCGACAATGTGTTTCTGCCTCTGGCTGTATTTGTATTAAACATTAGTTATCATTGGTGGCGCAATGTTTTATGCATAATTGACATAATATATACATATTTGATAATCCAGATACTTGTATGCAGCCAACCATTATTGAAACGCCAGAATTCTATATACCTGGTAGACAAGAAACAACTGGGACATAAGCTGGCCCTCACATAATGATTGAGGCGTCAAGGCTAAAACTGCCTTCCATTGGTCTTCTGATATTGGGCCAACCTCTCCTTCCCACCTTCGCTTGACCACTAATGTGTCTTGTTTATATCGTAGCAAACAGCGGCTACACCCACCAATCGGTTTTGGATACGAAGTGCTCACCTCTGAAGCCCTCACCCCAGGCCTATATAGAAAGAGAGGTTTTATGTAGAATTAAGAGGGGCACTCTCTACATAAGGGATCACACACAAAGTATAAAATATGATATTTAAAATATTTAATGTCTCCACTGCAAATGACAATACCAATAGACAATCCCTAAAATAAATGATAAAGTAGTAAAATATTTTCACAAAAATAGAATAAAACCACTTCAATCCAATATCACAATACTATACTAAAATCAGCCAATACAGGGAGTGCAGAATTATTAGGCAAGTTGTATTTTTGAGGATTAATTTTATTATTGAACAACCACCATTTTCTCAATTAACCCAAAAAACTCATTAATATCAAAGCTGAATATTTTTGGAAGTAGTTTTTAGTTTTTTAGTTTTAGCTATTTTAGGGGGATATCTGTGTGTGCAGGTGACTATTACTGTACCTAATTATTAGGCAACTTAACAAAAAACAAATATATACCCATTTCAATTATTTATTTTTACCAGTGAAACCAATATAACATCTGAACATTCACAAATATACATTTCTGACATTCAAAAACAAAACAAAAACAAATCAGTGACCAATATAGCCACCTTTCTTTGCAAGGACACTCAAAAGCCTGCCATCCATGGATTCTGTCAGTGTTTTGATCTGTTCACCATCAACATTGCGTGCAGCAGCAACCACAGCCTCCCAGACACTGTTCAGAGAGGTGTACTGTTTTCCCTCCTTGTAAATCTCACATTTGATGATGGACCACAGGT
The DNA here is from genome assembly GCF_905171765.1 of Bufo bufo. NCBI lineage: Eukaryota > Metazoa > Chordata > Amphibia > Anura > Bufonidae > Bufo > Bufo bufo. The sequence continues at coordinate 484,377,422 of NC_053390.1, read as the reverse complement.
GCTCAATGGGGTTCAGATCAGGTGAACAAGGAGGCCATGTCATTAGATTTTCTTCTTTTATACCCTTTCTTGCCAGCCACGCTGTGGAGTACTTGGACGCGTGTGATGGAGCATTGTCCCGCATGAAAATCATGTTTTTCTTGAAGGATGCAGACTTCTTCCTGTACCACTGCTTGAAGAAGGTGTCTTCCAGAAACTGGCAGTAGGACTGGGAGTTGAGCTTGACTCCATCCTCAACCCTAAAAGGCCCCACAAGCTCATCTTTGATGATACCAGCCCAAACCAGTACTCCACCTCCACCTTGCTGGCGTCTGAGTCGGACTGGAGCTCTCTGCCCTTTACCAATCCAGCCACGGGCCCATCCATCTGGCCCATCAAGACTCACTCTCATTTCATCAGTCCATAAAACCTTAGAAAAATCAGTCTTGAGATATTTCTTGGCCCAGTCTTGACGTTTCAGCTTGTGTGTCTTGTTCAGTGGTGGTCGTCTTTCAGCCTTTCTTACCTTGGCCATGTCTCTGAGTATTGCACACCTTGTGCTTTTGGGCACTCCAGTGATGTTGCTGCTCTGAAATATGGCCAAACTGGTGGCAAGTGGCATCTTGGCAGCTGCACGCTTGACTTTTCTCAGTTCATGGGCAGTTATTTTGCGCCTTGGTTTTTCCACACGCTTCTTGCGACCCTGTTGACTATTTTGAATGAAACGCTTGATTGTTCGATGATCACGCTTCAGAAGCTTTGCAATTTTAAGAGTGCTGCATCCCTCTGCAAGATATCTCACTATTTTTGACATTTCTGAGCCTGTCAAGTCCTTCTTTTGAACCATTTTGCCAAAGGAAAGGAAGTTGCCTAATAATTATGCACACCTGATATAGGGTGTTGATGTCATTAGACCACACCCCTTCTCATTACAGAGATGCACATCACCTAATATGCTTAATTGGTAGTAGGCTTTCGAGCCTATACAGCTTGGAGTAAGACAACATGCATAAAGAGGATGATGTGGTCAAAATACTAATTTGCCTAATAATTCTGCACGCAGTGTATGTGGAAGACAAATAGAAAAATAGTCTACTGTGTGTATGTGTGTATATATATATATCTCCCCTTAAGGATAGTTTGTCCTTAATTTCAAATGCAGCACTGGTATGTCTAGGGATGATGTTCAATATCCTAGTTCCATTAAAGTGCACTGGTGCCGTTTTAATTTGGAGTACAATGATGTGTACTGATAGGGGTAGTCTATGCAGCCCAGTGTATTTTGATCCAATTATATTCCAGTACTACCAGACAGTCAATTCAACTTTAGTTGTAGCTAGGTCTGTTGCTCTGTTGCGCTAGATATATCAGCCAGCCGGCTGTAAAATGCGCTATTATTGTCCAGAGCTTAGATGTAAGTTTCTCTTACCGGACTCTCGGTGTGCCCCTCGCCCATCTCCTGGTGATCGGCGTCTCTTACCGGCCTCCCGCTTCACGGCGTTCTCCTCTGCCCTGCTCCTCACCTTTCACGCGGCGTCCCACGTGGTGACGAAGCCAGCGTCGGCACGGCGTATCACGTGATGCGGAAAAAGCTCTCCTTGCCGGTCAGCTGATTTTACTTTCCGGAGGTCCTGATTGGGCTGAGGCTATTACTTGGACAGGCCTGTCGTTTTTTGTCGAATGTCCTTTACATGTGCATTAATTGTTTCAGCTCACTTTCTGGGACCATTCGCGTTTCGGGGACAACCCCTTCCTCAGTGGATATCAGGAGTGAGCTTTGATGCTGACCTTTTATAGGCGGATGCCTGTCAATCCACATTACCAATGGTTCATATCCAAAATCCGGGCTGGAATCCTCCTTGTTAATCTTTTTTCTTTAATCATATAGTGCTGCAATGTTAGATAGTGCTACAATGTTGTCTGTGTGTATGTATGTGTGTGTGTGTATATATATATATATATATATATATATATATATATATACACTGCGTACAGAATTATTAGGCAAATGAGTATTTTGACCACATCATCCTCTTTATGCATGTTGTCTTACTCCAAGCTGTATAGGCTCGAAAGCCTACTACCAATTAAGCATATTAGGTGATGTGCATCTCTGTAATGAGAAGGGGTGTGGTCTAATGACATCAACACCCTATATTAGGTGTGCATAATTATTAGGCAACTTCCTTTCCTTTGGCAAAATTGGTCAAAAGAAGGACTTGACAGGCTCAGAAAAGTCAAAAATAGTGAGATATCTTGCAGAGGGATGCAGCACTCTTAAAATTGCAAAGTTTCTGAAGCGTGATCATCGAACAATCAAGCGTTTCATTCAAAATAGTCAACAGGGTCGCAAGAAGCGTGTGGAAAAACCAAGGCGCAAAATAACTGCCCATGAACTGAGAAAAGTCAAGCGTGCAGCTGCCAAGATGCCACTTGCCACCAGTTTGGCCATATTTCAGAGCTGCAACATCACTGGAGTGCCCAAAAGCACAAGGTGTGCAATACTCAGAGACATGGCCAAGGTAAGAAAGGCTGAAAGACGACCACCACTGAACAAGACACACAAGCTGAAACGTCAAGACTGGGCCAAGAAATATCTCAAGACTGATTTTTTCTAAGGTTTTATGGACTGATGAAATGAGAGTGAGTCTTGATGGGCCAGATGGATGGGCCCGTGGCTGGATTGGTAAAGGGCAGAGAGCTCCAGTCCGACTCAGACGCCAGCAAGGTGGAGGTGGAGTACTGGTTTGGGCTGGTATCATCAAAGATGAGCTTGTGGGGCCTTTTCGGGTTGAGGATGGAGTCAAGCTCAACTCCCAGTCCTACTGCCAGTTTCTGGAAGACACCTTCAAGCAGTGGTACAGGAAGAAGTCTGCATCCTTCAAGAAAAACATGATTTTCATGCAGGACAATGCTCCATCACACGCGTCCAAGTACTCCACAGCGTGGCTGGCAAGAAAGGGTATAAAAGAAGAAAATCTAATGACATGGCCTCCTTGTTCACCTGATCTGAACCCCATTGAGAACCTGTGGTCCATCATCAAATGTGAGATTTACAAGGAGGGAAAACAGTACACCTCTCTGAAAAGTGTCTGGGAGGCTGTGGTTGCTGCTGCACGCAATGTTGATGGTGAACAGATCAAAACACTGACAGAATCCATGGATGGCAGGCTTTTGAGTGTCCTTGCAAAGAAAGGTGGCTATATTGGTCACTGATTTGTTTTTGTTTTGTTTTTGAATGTCAGAAATGTATATTTGTGAATGTTCAGATGTTATATTGGTTTCACTGGTAAAAATAAATAATTGAAATGGGTATATATTTGTTTTTTGTTAAGTTGCCTAATAATTATGCACAGTAATAGTCACCTGCACACACAGATATCCCCCTAAAATAGCTAAAACTAAAAACAAACTAAAAACTACTTCCAAAAATATTCAGCTTTGATATTAATGAGTTTTTTGGGTTCATTGAGAACATGGTGGTTGTTCAATAATAAAATTTATCCTCAAAAATACAACTTGCCTAATAATTCTGCACTCCCTGTATATATATATATATATATATATATATCTCCATAGAAAAGGTCAGGCAGCACTCCTTTTTTGTGTTATATGGTGCCCGCGGTGGTCCCTCGACCCAGGACAAATAAAGAAAGTCCGCAGCACTCCTTGAAGTAAAAAAATGTGCAATTTATTCACACATGTCAGAAAAATGACAACGTTTCAGTTCTCTCACAGAACCTTTCTCAAGTCAAGTGAGTTGAGAAAGGTTCTGTGAGAACTCAAACGTTGTCATTTTTCTGACATGTGTGAATAAATTGCACATTTTTTTACTTCAAGGAGTGCTGCAGACTTTCTTTCTTTATATATATATATATATATTCATATTCTCTTCCTCACATATTGCAATAATAAATTATATATATATATATATATATATATATATATATATATATATATATATATATATATTAAAACAATGATAATATATAAATAAAATACGATGTTAAAATCATGATATTGCAGTTTGTATACAGTTTCAATGTAGGCAGGCCCTTGGTGACAACTCACTATTTATCCCATATAACAGCATCAATGACAGTCTACTTAAAGGGATGGAAAAAAGGATTCTTTGAAGGGGTTTCTTGCATATATCTCATATCAAGATATGGAGTCGATTTGTCTAGATCCAAAAGGAGGCTCAAATGTCGAGTAGAGTATAGATGGATTAGATGGAATAGGGGAAGGGGGCATGCAGGGAGAGATCAGATTGTCGATAACACGGCCAGACTCCGATGTCCCCCCCCCCCTCCTTACAGGAAGCCAAAAAGCTCCAAATCTGCATTCAAACCCCCGGCATCATAGTCTCAAATTCAAAAATGCGTCTCGACTCCTGTCTAGATATATGCGCAATATGGTTTCCCCCTCTCCAGGGTCTCTTAACCTTCTCAATAGCTGTAAATATCAATCCTGAGGGGTCACATCCATGTACCAATTTAAAATGTTTGGAGAGGGAATGTGCCTCATAGCCCTTTTTTATGTTGGCTATATGTTCCGATACTCTCTTTTTGAGAGTCCTCTTTGTCCTCCCTATGTATTGCTTATTACATCCGCATTGAAGCAGGTATATTACATCCATTGTATCACAGGTGAGGCAGTCCCTGATATTTAAAGTAAATGAATTGGTAGTAGACTGTATCTTTTCTCTCTTTCTTGGGAACTTTGTAATTTTGCAGTTGGCACACCTCCCACATCTGAAAAATCCTTTTGTGGATAACCAATTCCCTCCCCCCCCCCCCCTTTTTTGTAGTGGGGTTCTTAACTGTCGGCGCCACTTTCCCCGCTAAATTTGTGGCTTTAGTGTACACTTTATTGGGAGTGTCGCGGAGATGGGGCCCTATAATCTTGTCCTTTAACAAATGATTCCAATGCCTTTTGACAATTTTTTTCTACAATACGATATTGGGAACTGAATGGTAGGATGAGTTTGGGAGTATCATCATCTACAGCAGGGGTGCACAACCTGCGGCCCGGGGGCCACATGCGGCCCTCGATATCATTCTGTGCGGCCCTCAACCATCTAGTGACAGACATGTATGTCTATGTCTTGTGGCTGCTCACATGCATTTTTCATGTATTCTCCCATTAGATGGGAGTCCTGGATGTGTAAGCAGACATTTATGGCGTATACTGTATGTACAATATGCAATAAATAAAGTATATCAATTGGTAATACCCCTTTAAATTTTATTTTCGGCCCATGGGATTCCTTCAGTCTGACAATGTGGCCCCCAACCAGAAAAGATTGTGCACCCCTGATCTACAGGGACCTTTTTATTTGAGAAGAACTCTTTCCTCTCCATTCTATTCACTTTTTCAAGGGACCTATCGATAACTTTTAGTGGGTATTACCTTTCTACCAGTCGACTCTTTAAAAACTCAGCTTCCTGTTCAAATTTTTCTTCTATTGTGCAGTTTCGCTTCAATCTGCTAAACTGACTTGTAGGTACATTGATCAGCCACCGTGGTAGGTGGCAGCTTGAGAACCTAATAAAACTATTTTTGGAGACTGGGTTTAAAATGGGTACTGCAGGTCAATCTATTGCCATCTACTTTGATGTCGAGATCTAGGAACTCCACCTCATTGAGGCCAACAATTGGAGAAAATACTAGGTTCCTATCATTCTCATTCATCTGTTTTAGGAAACAATCTAACTCCTCTCTTGTGTCCTCCCAGACGAATAGAATGTCATCTATAAATCGGCGCCATAGCACCAGACCCGCCCCCAGCTTGGGCTGGATGGCCTCCAGTTCCCATTGTGCTAGGAACAAATTTGCATAGCTGGGGGCGAATCTGGTGCCCATAGCGGTACCTGTTCGCTGGAGGTAGAATTCTCGCTCGAAGGCAAAGTAGTTGTGTGAGAGGATAAAGTGGACTCCCTTCAGTAGGTATGACAATTGGTCTCCCTGTATATTGGCATTCCTAGAGAGTTGTTTATCAAGGGTGTCAATTCCCGCACTGTGCTCAATCACTGTGTACAGTGAACTCACGTCCAGTGTCCCCAAGATCCATCCATCTTTCCATTCCCTCAAGTGTCTTTACTATATCAGTGGTGTCACGAATATATGAAGGTGTCATTTTCACATATGGTTGCAACCATTTATCTATATACTGTGACAAATTACACGAGATGGAGTTTATTCCGGACACTATTGGTCGCCCAGGTGGAGACTCCCGATTTTTATGGATCTTGGGGACACAATAGAACATGGGTATCCTTTTCTCCGTCTCAATTATATAACTAGCCTCCTGTTCCAATAGGTATCCCGCATCCATCCCCTCCTTACAATAGTCCCTTATTTCATCATGAAATTTCTCTGTTGGGTCCCCTTTCAATTTTTCATATGTTCCCACATCAACAAGTTGTCTCCTACATTCCTGTAGATAATCCTCTGTGTTTAAAATCACCACCGCACCACCTTTATCGGCTGGTCTGATGGTTATTTCTTCATTAGCCTGTAATTGTTGGATCGCCTTAATTTCGTCTCCAGTGACGACATTATAAATTTTCCGACTTTTGGTATGTCTTAAATCCCGATCAACATTTTTTCTGAACGTTGCCATATGTTCGCTTATTTCTTGTATTGGGTATTTTTTTTATTTATCCTTCAGACTCGTGTGTGCATATCTTTCTATACCCTCATCCTGTTTACTATTTGTCACTATGGGGTTCTTTAAAAAATATTTCTTTAGACATAAATGTCTAACAAATTTCTCCACCCCTATATAGGTTGAGAATTTATCGAGTACATTAGTAGGTGCAAATTTGAGGCCTTTGTTCAGGAGTCTCGTTTGAGTGTCGGTCAGTGTTTTACCACTAATATTTACTATGTTCGTCGCTGTCTGTACTGGGTTATCTTGTTTTACCTTGTTTGAATGTCGCCCCCTTCGTGTCTTTCGCCGTGGAAATTTGTCTGTTGAGGTGAGTGATAATATCCCGTGTGCCTCCTTTGTTGGGAGTCGTATCCCTGTGTGGGGTATCTCATTTTGTGGTGTGTGTTCTAGTGGGCGTTCCCTCAAATTGTAATCGTGCTGAAATGTTGGTCTCCTGTGATCCCTCGCTGTTCCCGGTGACTAGACTGGGGTATGTGCCCGTTTCGTCCTTGTCTTGTGGTGGGGTGGAGTCTGATCTAAAAAACGTGGTGATTCTAGTGCCTCATAATGATTCGAAGTGATAATGTTGTGTTGTCCTATATGTGCTCTGTTATCCTGTATATTTCCTATGCTTACAACATTTCTGTTGTGTGCCTCTCCCTCATTCATTTTTCTATTTAAATTGTGTAATTTTTGGGATTTTTTTATACATTATTTCCTTTTCTATTGTGTCTAAATTTTTACAAATTTTTTCCCGCCACCTATCCACATTCTTTGTGTTTGGGAGAGAATCTACTTCCTTCTTGAGAGTTTCAACCTTTAGTGTCAAGTCCTCCACAATCTGAGTTCTTCTTTTTATAATCATTTTTATTAACACTTCAGATTGAGCCCTCAAGAAGGAATTCTCAACTTAACAGGTCCCCGTTCTCCCACCTTTGTCGCCTCCCTCCAAGTCCTGATTGACAGGGCCAGACAGCGCTCGCATCAGTCTGCCAGCCCTGTGCTCTGGTGAAATCTTGCACGGTGAGCTGTCAGCCTGCGAGCGTCTTTCCCTCACCGCGCCTGCGCCAAATGCTGAACGACGTGAGATTTCACTAAAGCAAAGGGCTGGCAGACAGATGCGAGCGCTGCCTGGCCCTGTCAATCAGGACTTGGAGGGAGGCGACAAAGGTGGGAGAACGGGGACCTGTTGAGTAGGCCATACGCTGTGTCTCACAACAGCCCAAGTTGTGTACCACAAAATGGTGATACCATGTATAACCTACCCCAAAAGGGGATTACACACAGTGGTGCAGTTGTATCAAAAAGTAGTCCCTGGGCATCTGTGAGATCCACAGCCTGCGCCCCTTGTAACCATAGACAACAGGTATATAAATAGCATGGTGATGGTATATTCGCAGCCTAGTCTATAAACCTAGCATGGTAATATCTGTAAAGAATAAATCAGGGCAACTGGACATACTGTAGATTTCTTGAAAACGTTTCACTATTTTTTCCAACAAGCTTTCTCAAATCTGAGTGACTGTACAAGAATTCTGTGGGAATAAATATAATATATAATATAATAATTATACCCAGCATGAGGTCAGAGGTCATTATACCCAGCATGGGGTCAAAGGTGTTGATTCCATTATCCTAATTGGAGTCAGTAGGTGATAAAGACTTCCCAGAAAAAGGTGTCAAGACAGCATTGTATGTGGCAGAGAGTAGATGTCTAACCCCCCCCAAGTTGCCTTGATTTATTCTTTGCAGATATACCATGACCTGGATAAATGAGAACCTTCACAGACAACTAGCATGGTAATGGTATATTCACTGCCCAGTCTATATAATAGGCCTAATATGGATACTGTATATGGCGGTGTCTTATTAGACACGCCTAACTGGGGACGTACCTGAAGACATGATAGGAAAGCCCTAAGCGCAAGACCCCGACGAGCGTTTCACCTCAGCGGGGTCGGGGTCTTGCGCTTAGGGCTTTCCTATCTCTCCTGGGCCAGATCATGTCTTCAGGTACGTCCCCGGTTAGGTGTGTCTAATAAGACACCGCCATATACAGTATCCATATTATGCCTATGATATAGACTAGGCAGTGAATATGCCATTAACATGCTAGGTTTATAGACTAGGCTGCGAATATACCATCACCATGCTATTTATATACATGTTGTCTATGGTTACAAGGGGCGCAGGCTGTGGATCTCACAAATGCCCAGGGACTACTTTTTGATACAACTGCACCACTGTGTGTAATCCCCTATTAGGGTACGTTATACATGGTATCACCATTTTGTAGTACACAACTTGGGCTGTTGAGACACAGCGTATGGCCTGGTAGCCGGTAAGTGCTAACTAGCTCTGTGGGGATACATGGTTGTCCAGTTGATGGAATACCCTTTGCTTCTCTGTATACCTTTTCCATCGTATCTTTTTCTCTTTCATATTTTCATATGTAATAAAGTTTATTTTATTTTTGATACATTATTTCCACTGGCTTTTTTGTTATGACATTGTGTGTTATAGCAGGTGGAGTATTGTGCTGTCGGTTATAGACAGGAGGTTTTGTAGGTTTACAAGCACATTTATTAAGACCGGTGTTTTATACGCCAGTTTTAATACTGCCCTAAGCCGGTGGTGGATCCGCCGAAGTTATAAAGAGGCGCAGGTCTCTCCATAAGTTCAGTGCATCCAGCGCCAGTTCTAAATGTAATACAGCTTCAGAGCTGTCTTACATTTAGACCTTTTTCTATGCCTGAAACAGCCGTAGAAAATGGTAAATGAGACGTGCCGTCCGCTCCCATAATTTTAGACCTGGCTTGAGCGGGGCGAAGTTGTAGATTACTGCTTAACAATCGCCTGATTTAGGAGTATTTCAGAATGATAAATGACCCCCATTGTATACAAGGCTGGGAGTCACATCACTATATACAATGTACGGGGGGGGGGGGGGGGGGTGTACACATATCTAAATACAGTATACAAGGGGGTCAAGTGTCACTATAGGGTGCAGTCACACATCTCTACATACAGGGTCTGGGGATGGTTCACATCTCTATAAACAGTGTGCAAAGGGTTCACACAACTCAGTGTACATGGCTGGGAATGACATCACTGATATGAGGGGGGGGGGGGGGGGCACATACAGTGTACAGGCGTTCACACATCTCAATATACATTATACAGGGGTGGGGGTCACGGTATGCAAGGGTGTCTTATAAACAGTAGATGGTTAGATATGACCCACCTGTACACTGTATATAAAGATGTCTGACCCCTCCCTTCCCGTTACACTGTGTATAATATGTGATCTTCCTGTGCAGTGTATGGGAGGGGTAAGGGGCTGACTCATCTCTATATACAGTGGTGGAGGGGGTCATATTTCACTGTATACCGTGTACAGAGGGTCACACATCTCTGTACACAGTGGTGGGAGTCACACATTACTGTGTTCAAGGGTACCTTGTAAACAGTATATAGATATGTGTCCTACCTGTACATTGTATATAATGATAATTATGTGATCCTCCAGGGCAGAGGTTCACACAGTGGTGTAGGAAGGGGAAGGTACGTATTTATAGATGGTGACACTGCTGCTGATATCCCAGACCTTAGTTATTACAGCCATACCAACTGCTCAGAAGGCGATAAAGCTCCTGACTTTTTGGTGTGGCTGGAATAAACATGTCTGTAATAAGCACTATAATAAAGTTGCTTCAGTGGCGCTCTGTGTGTTCCACTTTTGTGTGGCAGCGGTATTGCAGCAGGACCGCAATGCCTGCTGCACTAAGAAAAAGCATAAAATGTGTTAATAATGACGATACTGTGCTCTGGAGCTTTGTTAGAATTAGTACTGAGAGAGGGGGTGGGGTTATGCGATATGCTATCCACCGTAATGCACACAGGTTAGTAACCGTATAGCTATCTCCTATACAGACGGTGTACCTGTGTGTACATGAGTTGATTTCTGCTGGACGCAGGGATCGCTGATATCGCTGATGCCAAGGTCCGGGATGTAAGTTTGTATGTAGTCTGCTTTAGTGCCGTGCTGCCTCGCGTCCCGCCCGGCAGCGCGATGCTGCAACAGGTAGGAGTATAGCAGTTTTTGCGCTCACTAGGAGCAGCGAGTGATGTTACTTCTGTAGTCACCGGTGACCTCAGATGCCAAAAATGCCTCAAACGCGTTTCGAACAGACGCTGTTCTTCATCAGGGAGTGTTACATGGCTACTTGCGCTGTCTCTATTTATGCGCTCACTACCTTACTACTGATAATTAACTCCTTCTGTGCCTCTATTGTGCAGAGCTACCAATACGGCTGTTAGTCAAAAGCAAACAGCTCTATTTCGGCATTCAGGCCATTCGGTATTAGTGAATCCATATTAAATATCCATTTTGCCTCTGCTCTGGACATTTCCTTGATAAAGTTGCCATCTCTTTTATTTTTCTTATTTCTACTCCGCAGAAGTTTGAACCAGCAAAACTCCCTGTTTCATTTTATAATAATGGTACAATGGATGGCCCTCATGTTTCCTTTCTATATTGTATATATGTTCCCCTATCCTCTTTTTCAGGGGTCTCTTAGTGCGGCCAACAAACTTTTTTGCAGGGACACATTATTGTGTATATTACCCTTTTATTGTTACAGGTTATAAAATGTTTTATAGTTTGCCTGTATGATTTATCGGTGTTCATTATCTGCATTTAAATTTTTTTATCATGGGATTTTTTGCAGCCTGTACATGTTCTGCATGGGTAGAAGCTACTTTCTTGATAGGATTTCTATTGTTTAAGTTAGTTCCAACTTCCTATACATCTACTAGTAGGGGCGATCATATTGCCTACATTCTTTGCCTTACAGAATACGAATTTTGGTTCTTTTGGGATCATTTCACCTATAACCTTGTCCTCTGAGGATGTCCCAATGTTTTTTTAATTATTTTTTTTTAAAATTAGATACCTGGTTATTTATTAAATTTTTTTTATAAAAAACCCATAAAAATTCTAATCACTCCCCTTTTCACAAAATAATAAAATAACAAAAAAAATACACATCATGGGTGTCGCGATGTGTGAAAACGCCCATAGTATAAAAATATATTCCCCGATTTGCCGTATTTGGTTGCTTCATTTTCTACAAATAATATTAAATAAAAGGTGATCAAAAAGGTCATACTCACCCCAGAATGTTATCAATGAACATTTCAGATCGCCCCGCAAAAAAGTTATAGGGGTCAAAATATGGCGACAAAAAAAACAACAGATTTTTTCCCCTACTTTTAAATTCTATTAAAACGCAAGAAAAACTATACATATAAGTTATCGCCGGATTCGTACTGACTTGTAGAATAAAAGTAACTGCACATCGAAAGTCATAAATAAAATGAAAAAAACAAAAAACGTAAAACTGGTGGAATTGCTTTTTTTTTGTGCAATTTCACCCCATTTCGCTTTCCACTACTAATGGTGGTGTTTTAAAGTACAACTTGTCCCGTAAAAAACAAGTCCTCATATGGCTATGTGAACAGAAAAAAAAAAGTTATGGCTCTGGGAAGGCAGGGAGCGCAAAAAGAAAACACAAAAAAATATCCTCAGGGCCTTAAAGAGGACCTTTCATCGGTCCAAACACTGGAAGATAATTATCAGGCTACATGGAGCGGCACCCCGGGATCTCACTGCACTTACTATTATTCCGGGGCGCCGCTCCGTTCGCCTGCTGTGTCCTCCGGTATCTTTACAGAATTGGTTCTGCTAGGCGGAGTCTTCCCTGTTTTACCCTGGGCGTTTTTTTTTCTTTTTCTTTTTCTATTTCTAAGGGCACTTTTACACTAGCGTTTTTCTTTAACGGCATAGAGTTCCGTCACAGGGGCCCTATACCGGAAAAGAACTGATCAGGTATATCCCCATGGATTCTGAATGGAGAGTAATCTGTTCAGGATGCATAAGGATGTATTCCGTTTTGTCATTTTGACTGATCAGGCAAAAGAGAAAACCGTAGCGTGCTGCGGCTTTATCTCCGTTGAAAAAAAACTGAAGACTTACCTTTTTGACTGATCAGGCATTTTTAAGACTGATCAGTTTTACTAATGCCATCAGTTGACATACGTTTTGCCGGATCCGGCAGGCAGTTCGTCCGTGATTATCAGTTCATGTAAAAGGACCCTGAGGCTAGATTTACATTTGCGGTGGAGATTCCAGCAAGGGGATTTGTTACTGAAATTGCTGATAGGGAAAAAAAACAAGACAAAATACTGCTGTGTGCAGTAGTACTTTGTCCTGCTAAATCGCAGAAACTATAATGGAGACTTTACGCACCACATGTGTACGTGTTGGTATACCATTAACGGACCATCACACGGTGAAGCCATGCTCGTTAGCAATATCAGAGGGGGTCTTAATTCAAATCACCTCCTTAGTTTTCTGGGGGTGTTTGTATAGTGTGATATTTTTTGCTCTTCTCATCTGTTAATTTGGGCTGCATTATGTTACAGCACTTAATCTGTTTCTTAATTGATTGTAAAGTCTCCTTTTCTTTACACTATTTGATTAATTTTTTTTCATCACCTTTATGCTCACCCCTTTTCTTGCTATGCACCAGGTGTACATTTTTAAATTGCTTTTAACCATTTTTGCATTTTTTTTTTTTGTCTGCTATGCTATTTTTATGACTATTGACAAGTTATTTTATTTGATGTTAGGGCAATTTGATGCCAGTTCTGGTAAGAATTTGTGGGTGAGTGGACTTTCATCTACCACAAGAGCAACCGACTTGAAGAATCTCTTCAGCAAGTATGGGAAGGTATAGTTTTAACATTTTATTAACAAAACTACTTGGTCTATATGTTTTACGTTCATTAATAAAAATTAAAAAAATCCAACTTTACTGGAAAAGTCATGTGACCCCCCCCGCATGGGCGATTGCAGCAAACCGCAGGTCAATTCAGACCTGCGGTTTTGCGGCTTTTACTTGCGGTTGCGGCGGCCGGTGCCATCGGGTCCCCATGCGGCTGTAGGGGGGACCTGATGGCAAGGAAGGCATCGCGTTGCCTTCCGGTGACGAGCCTGTGAGATCCAGCCCCCTGGATCTCACAGGCCAGAAGCTGTATGAGTAATACACACAGTATTACTCATACAGCCAATGCATTCCTATACAGAAGTATTGAAATGCATTGTAAAGGAGATTAGACCCCCAAAAGTTCAAGTGCCGAAGTGGGACAAAAAATAAAGTGAAAAACAAAGTTGAAAAAATAAAGTTTTCCCCCCAAAAAATTAAGTTTCAAGTAAAAATAAACAAAAACTTTATTTTCCCCAAATAAAGTTTTAAAAAAAATATACATATTAGGTATCGCCGTGTCCGTATCGACAGACTATATAAACATATCACATGACCTAACCCCTCGGATGAACACCGTAAAAAAATAAACTCTGCTAAATAAACCATTTTTTTGTCACCTTACATCACAAAAAGTACAACAGCAAGCGATCAAATAGGCGTTTGCCCACCAAAATAGTACCAATCTAACCGTCACCTCATCCCGCAAAAAATTAGCCCCTACCTGAGACAATCGCCCAAAAAATTAAAAAAAATATGGCTCAGAATATGGAGACACTAAAACATAATTTTTTTGTTTTAAAAAAGCTGTTATTGTGTAAAACTTACATAAATAAAATAAAAAGTATACATATTAGGTATCTCCGTATCGACCGGCTCTATAAAAATATCACATGACCTAACCCCTCAGATGACCACCATAAAAAAAAAAAATACTGTGCTAAATAAACAATTTTTTTGTCACCTTACATCACAAAAAGTGTAATAGCAAGCGATCAAAAAGTCATATGCACCCCAAAATAGTGCCAATAAAACAGTCATCTCATCCCGCAAAAATCATACCCTACCCTAGGTAATCGCCTAAAAACTGAAAAAATTATGGCTCTCAGATTATGGAAACACTAAAACATGTTGTTTTTTTTTTTGCTTCAAAAATGAAATCGTTGTGTAAAACTTAGGCCTCTTTCACACTTGCGTTGTCCGGATCCGTCGTGCACTCCATTTGCCGGAGGTGCCCGCCGGATCCGTAACACTGCAAGTGAACTGAAAGCATTTGAAGACTGATCCGTCTTCAAAATGCGTTTAGTGTTACTATGGCACCCAGGACGCTATTAAAGTCCTGGTTGCCGTAGTAGTAGTGGGGAGCGGGGGAGCAGTATACTTACCGTCCGTGCGGCTCCCGCGGCGCTCCAGAATGACGTCAGAGCGCCCCATGCGCTGAGCGCTGAGAGCAGCGCGTTCTGTGTTCCCAATACGTTATTGGTATATCGGCAAAATAAATGCCGATACCAATAACGTTAAAAATCCTGAATATCGGCCGATAATATCGGTAAAACCGATAATCGGTCGATCCCTAGAAAAATATCACATGACCTAACCCCTCAGCTGAATACCATAAAAAAATAAAAAACGGTGTAAAAAAAGCAATTTTTTTGTCACCTTACAGCACAAAAAGTGTAATAGCAAGCGATCAAAAAGTCACAAAAAAAATAAAAACTATTAGGAAATTGAAATTTTGCCCACCTTCCCAAAAAAGGTAATAAATGTGATCAAAAAAGTCGCATGTACGCCAAAATAGTGCCAATAAAACCGTCCTCTCATCCCGCAAAAATCATACCCTACCCAAGGTAATTGCCCAAAAACTGAAAGAATATGGCTCTCAGACTATGGAAACACTAAAACATGATATATTTTTTTTTGCTTCAAAAATGAAATCATTGTGTAAAACTTACATAAATAAAAAAAATAGTATACATATTGGGTATCGCAGCGTCCGTGACAACCTGGTCTATAACAATATCACATGATCTAACCTGTCAGACTAATGTTGTAAATAACAAAAAATAAAAACGGTGCCAAAACAGCTATTTCTTGTTACCTTGCCTCACAAAAAGTGTAATATTGAGCAACCAAAAATCATATGTACACTAAAATAGTACCAACAATACTGCCACCCTATCCCGTAGTTTCTAAAATGGGGTCACTTTTTTGGAATTTCTACTCTAGGGGTGCATCAGGGGGGCTTCAATTGGGACATGGTGTCCAAAAAACCAGTCCAGCAAAACCTGCCTTCCAAAAACCGTATGGCATTCCTTTCCTTCTGCGCCCTGCCGTGTGCCCGTACAGCGGTTTACGACCACATATGGGGTGTTAATGTAAACTACAGAATCAGGGCCATAAACATTGAGTTTGGTTTGGCAGTTAACCCTTGCTTTGTAACTGGGAAAAAAATTATTAAAATGGAAAATCTGCCAAAAATGTGAAATTTTTAAATTGTATCTCTAGTTTCCATTAATTCTTGTGGACACCTAAAGGGTTAACAAAGTTTGTAAAATCAGTTTTGAATACCTTGAGGGGTGTAGTTTATAGAATGGGGTCATTTTTGGGTCTTTTCTATTATATAAGCCTCGCAAAGTGACTTCAGACCTGAACTGGTCCGTAAAAATAGTTTTTTTTGAAAATTTCTGAAAAATTTCAAGATTTGCTTCTAAACTTCTAAGCCTTGTAACACCCCCAAAAAATAAAATATCATTCCCAAAATGATCCAAACATGAAATAGACATATGGGGAATGTAAAGTAATAACAATTTTTGGAGGTATTACTATGTATAATAGAAGTAGAGAAATTGAAACTTGGAAATTTGCAATTTTTTACAACTTTTTGGTAAATTTGTCCCCCCCCCCTTCCCCCATATCGGCGATCGGCGCAAACCGCAGGTCAATTCAGACCTGCGGTTTGCTGCGATTTATGCAGTTTCTGATCAGAAACTTTAGTGTCCCTAAAATAAAAAAATTTCACCACCCCTGCATGATTTTTTGCCGGCGGGTGGTGCAGGGGGGAAAGTTGGTGGTGCGGGAGGCGGGCGGTGCGGCAGGCGGGATCGCGATCCCCCCCGCCCGCCGCCTCTTGAAAATTCGTTGGCGTCTAGTGGGTATACCAGGGTGTCAGCACATAGCCGTTTATACCAGGGTGTCAGCAGACATCTGTGCAGATGTCAGCCGTTTAACCCTTTCCATACCGCGGTCCGTACGGACCGCTGTATGGATAAAGTTAACAGTAAGAGGGAGCTCCCTCCCTCTCCCATCGGGGGGCTGCTGTGCATTTGCAGCCCCCCGATGGAGAGGGAGAGAGCCCCGTCCTTACCCTTCCCCGTCTGCGAAGTTCTGAGCAGACGGGGAAGGTTCCCATGGCAACAGGACGCCTTCTCAGGCATCCTGCTGTCTATGGTGCTGAACAGATCTGTGCTAAAGGCATAGATCTGTTCAGACAAAGTGTAAGTAAAATACAGTACAGTACACAATATATTGTACTGTACTGTATTATACAGACATCAGACCCACTGGATCTTCAAGAACCAAGTGGGTCTGGGTCAAAAAAAAAGTGAAAAAAAAAAGTAAAAATCAAAAAACACATTTATCACTGATTAAAAATGAAAAAAAAAAAAAAAATTCCCTACACATGTTTGGTATCGCCGCGTCCTTAACGACCTGATCTATAAAACGGTCATGTTACTTTCTCCGCACGGTGAACGCCATAAAAATAAAAAAATAAAAACTATTAGGAAATTGAAATTTTGCCCACCTTCCCAAAAAAGGTAATAAATGTGATCAAAAAAGTCGCATGTACGCCAAAATAGTACCAGGCAAACAGTCATCTCATCCCGCTAAAATCATACCCTACCCAAGATAATGGCCCAAAATCTGAAAAAACTATGGCTCTTAGACTATGGAAACACTAAAACATGATTTTTTTGTTTCAAAAATTAAATCATTGTGTAACACTTGAATAAATAAAAAAAGTATACATATTAGGTATCGCCTCGTCCGTATCGACCGGCTCTATAAAAATATCACATGACCTAACCCCTCAGGTGACCACCGTAAAAAATAAAAACGGTGTATAAAAAGCAATTTTTTGCCATCTTACGTCACAAAAAGTGTAATAGCAAGCGATCAAAAAGTCATATGCACCCCAAAATAGTGCCAATCAAACCGTCATCTCATCCCGCAAAAAATGAGACCCTACTTAAGATAATCGCCCAGAAACTGAAACTATGGCTCTTAGACTATGGAGACACTAAAACATTTTTTTTGTTTTAAAAATGAAATCATTGTGTAAAACTTACATAAGTAAAAAAAATTGTATACATATTAGGTATCGCCGCGTCCGTGACAAACTGCTCTATAAAATTACCACATGATCTAACCTGTCAGATGAATGTTGTAAATAACAAAAAAAAAAACGTGCCAAAAAATCTATTTCTTGTTACCTTGCCGCACAAAAAAGTGTAATATAAAGCAACCAAAAATCATATGTACCCTAAACTAGTACCAACAAAACTGCCACCCTATCCCGTAGTTTCTAAAATGGGGTCACTTTTTTGGAGTTTCTACTCTGGGGGTGCATCAGGGGGGCTTCAAATGGGACATGGTGTCAAAAAAAACAGTCCAGCAAAATCTGCCTTCCAAAAACCGTATGGCATTCCTTTCCTTCTGCGCCCTGCCGCGTGCCTGTACAGCGGTTTACGACCACATATGGGGTGTTTATGTAAACTACAGAATCAGGGCAATAAATGAGTTTTGTTTGGCTGTTAACCCTTGCTTTGTAACTGGAAAAAAAATATTAAAATGGAAAATCTGCCAAAAAAGTTACATTTTTAAATTGTATCTCTATTTTCCATTAAATCTTGTGCAACACCTAAAGGGTTAACAAAGTTAGTAAAATCAGTTTTGAATACCTTGAGGGGTGTAGTTTCTTAGATGGGGTCACTTTTATGGAGTTTCTACTCTAGGGGTGCATCAGGGGGGCTTCAAATGGACATGGTGTCAAAAAAACAGTCCAGCAAAATCTGGCTTCCAAAAACTATACGGCGCACCTTTCCCTCTACGCCCTACTGTGTGCCCGTACAGTAGTTTACGGCCACATATGGGGTGTTTCTGTAAATGGCAGAGTCAGGGCAATAAAGATAGTCTTGTTTGGCTGTTAACCCTTGCTTTGTTAGTGGAAAAAATAAGTTAAAATGGAAAATTAGGCAAAAAAATTTAATTCTCAAATTTCATCCCCATTTGCCAATAACTCTTGTGCAACACCTAAAGGGTTAACGAAGTTTGTAAAATCAGTTTTGAATACCTTGAGGGGTGTAATTTATAGAATGGGGTCATTTTGACTTCAGACCTGTAGTGGTCCCTAAAAATCGGGTTTTTGTAAATTTCTGAAAAATTTCAAGATTTGTTTCTAAACTTCTAAGCTTTGTAACATCCCCAAAAAATTTAATATCATTCTTAAAATGCTACAAACATGAAGTAGACATATGGGGAATGTAAAGTCATCACAATTTTTGGGGGTATTACTATGTATTACAGAGGTAGAGAAACTGAAACTTTGAAATTTGCTAATTTTTCAAAATTTTTGGTAAATCTGGTATTTTTTTATGCAAAAAAATGTACTTTTTTGACCCAATTTTAGCAGTGTCATGAAGTACAATATGTGACGACAAAACTATCTCGGAACGGCCTGGGTAAGTCAAAGCGTTTTAAAGTTATCAGCACTTGGTGACACTGGTCAGATTTGCAAAAAATGGCCAAGTCCTTAAGGTGAAATAGGGCTGAGTCCTTAAGGGGTTAATAGCGTATTTCAGTAAACAACACAATCGTTCTATACAGAACATATTTAGTACACTTAAAGCCGGTTGTTTAGGTGGCAGGGAAAATACCTGCCCTATAAGCGTAATGCTCCAGAAAGTATGGAATAGTACAAAAACCATTTTAAAGGTTACATATGCCCTACATTTTACCCCCCTTTGGGATAATACATTTCTAAATGAGTTTCTGGCCTTCAATGAGGACAATTACTGGAGTCGGAGAGGTATCACTATGGTGTCGCACATTTGCACTATAGGTAAACTAAAATCCATATCGGATGTATTTCATGACACATCAATCACGGCATTAAATAGTTTTAGATATGCTCAACTTAAGCACGCCTTTGAACACACGAGCAATAAAAAATTTCATTTAACGGGCACGCAATCACTTTTAGATTTTTGCTAGACTGCATTTGGCAATAAAATGAAAGTTTCACAAATATATGCTAGATTACAAAAGGAATTAGTTATGGTCACTAAATTTAAAAGTGTGGTTAACCCCTTAAGGACCGGGCTCATTTTCACCTTAAGGACCAGGCCATTTTTTGCAAATCTGACCAGTGTCACTTTAAGTGCTGATAACTTTAAAACGCTTTGACTTATCCAGGCCGTTCTGAGATTGTTTTTTCGTCACATATTGTACTTCATGACACTGGTAAAATGAAGTCAAAAAAACTATTTTTTTTGCACAAAAAAATACCTAATTTACCCAAAATTTGGAAAAATTTGCAAATTTCAAAGTTTCAGTTTCCTCTACTTCTGTAATACATAGTAATACCCCAAAAAATTGTGATGACTTTACATTCCCCATATGTCTACTTCATGTTTGAATTGTTTTGGGAATGATATTTTATTTTTTGGGGATGTTACAAGGCTTAGAAGTTTAGAAGCAAATCTTGAAATTTTTCAGAAATTTACAAAAACTCAATTTTTAGGGACCAGTTCAGGTCTGAAGTCGATTTGCGAGGCTTACATAATAGAAACCACCCAAAAATGACCCCATCTAAGAAACTACACCCCTCAAGGTATTCAAAACTGATTTTGCATACATTGTTAACCCTTTAGGTGTTGCACAAGAGTTATAGCAAATGGGGAGGAAATTTGAGAATTTCATTTTTTTGTCTAATTTTTAATTTTAACCCATTTTTTCCACTAACAAAGCAAGGGTTAACAGCCAAACAAGATTGTATCTTTATTGCCCTGACTCTGCCATTTACAGAAACACCCAATATGTGGCCGTAAACTACTGTACGGCCACACAGCGGGGCGTAGAGTGAAAGGTGCGCCGTATGGTTTTTGGAAGGCTGGTTTTTATGGACTGCTTTTTTGACACCATGTCCCATTTGAAGCCCCCCTGATGGACCCTTAGATTAGAAATTCCATAAAAGTGACCCCATCTAAGAAACTACACCCCTCAAGCTATTCAAAACTGATTTTACAAACTTTGTTAACCCTTTAGGTGTTGCGCAAGGTTTAATGGAAAATAGAGACACAATTTCAAAATTTTACATTTTTGGCAGATTTTCCATTTTAATATTTTTTTTCCAGTTACAAAGCAAGGGTTAACAGCCAAACAAAACTCATTATTTATGGCCCTTATTCTGTAGTTTACAGAAACACCCCATATGTGGTCGTAAACCGCTGTACGGGCACACGGTAGGGCGCAGAAGGAAAGGAATGCCATACGGTTTTTGGAAGGCAGATTTTGCTCGACTGTTTTTTTTTTTTTTGACACCATGTCCCATTTGAAGCCCCCCTGATGCACCCCTAGAGTAGAAACTCCAAAAAAGTGACTCTATTTTAGAAACTACGGGATAGGGTGGCAGTTTTGTTGGTACTAGTTTAGGGTACATATGATTTTTGGTTGCTCTATATTACACTTTTTGTGCAGCAAGGTAACAAGAAATAGCTTTTTTGGCACGTTTTTTTTTTTTGGTTATTTACAACATTCATCTGACAGGTTTTATCATGTGGTAATTTTATAGAGCAGGTTGTCATGGACGCGGCGATACCTAATATGTATACTATTTTTTTTATTTATGTAAGTTTTATACAATAACTTCATTTTTAAAACCAAAAAAA
This sequence comes from Bufo bufo, assembly GCF_905171765.1. Lineage (NCBI taxonomy): Eukaryota > Metazoa > Chordata > Amphibia > Anura > Bufonidae > Bufo > Bufo bufo. The sequence goes on along the minus strand of NC_053390.1, from coordinate 484,356,015 downwards.
TGTTTGTGTCTCCATAGTCTAAGAGCCATAGTTTTTTCAGTTTTTGGGCGATTATCTTGAGTAGGGTCTCATTTTTTGCGGGATGAGATGACTGTTTGGCACTATTTTGGGGTGCATATGACTTTTTGATCGCTCGCTATTACACTTTTTGTGACGTAAGATGGCAAAAAATGGCTTTTTTTACACCGTTTTTGTTATTTTTTTTACGGTGGTCACCTGAGGGGTTAGGTCATGTGATATTTTTATAGAGCCGGTCGATACGGACGCGGCGATACCTAATATGTATACTTTTTTTTTATTTATGTAAGTTTTACACAATGATTTCATTTTTGAAACAAAAAAAATCATGTTTTAGTGTTTCCATAGTCTAAGAGCCATAGTTTTTTTCAGTTTTTGGGCGATTATCTTGGGTAGGGTCTTATTTTTTGCGGGATGAGATGACGGTTTGATTGGTACTATTTTGGCATACATGCAACTTTTTTGATCACTTTTATTACCTTTTTTGGGAAGTAAGGTGGGCAAAATTTCAATTTTCTCATAGTTTTTATTTTTTTATTTTTATGGCGTTCACCGTGCGGGGAAAGTAACATGACCGTTTTATAGATCAGGTCGTTACGGACGCGGCGATACCTAATATGTGTAGTGTATTTTATTTTTTTAATTTTTATTCAGTGATAAATGTTTTTTTTTTATCTTAACTTTTTTCACTTTTTTTTACATTTTTGTGACCCAGACCCACTTGGTTCTTGAAGATCCAGTGGGTCTGATGTCTGTATAATACAGTACAGTACAATATATATTGTTCTGTACTGTATTTTACTTACACTGAACAGATCTATGCTTTTAGCACAGATCTGTTCAGCACCATGGACAGCAGGACGCCTGAGCAGGCGTCCTGTTGCCATGGGAACCTTCCCCGTCTGCTCAGAACTTCGCAGACGGGGAAGGGTAAGCACGAGCTGAGGGGGGCTCTCTGGGGGCTGTCGGGGGGCTCTCTCCCTCTCCATCGGGGGGCTGCAAAGGCACAGCAGCCCCCCGATGGAGAGGGAGGGAGCTCCCTGACCGATGACCGTTAACTTTTTCCATACAGCGGTCCGTACGGACCGCGGTATGGAAAGGGTTAAACGGCTGACATCTGCACAGATGTCAGCCGTTTATACCAGGGTGCCAGCAATGTGCTGGCACCCTGGTATAACCCACTAGAAGCCAACGATCGTTCATGGGGAGGCGGGCGGGGGATCGCGATCCCGCCTGCCGCACCGCCCGCCTCCCGCAACGCCCCCACCGCCTGCGGGGGTGAAAAATATAGATTTTAGCCACTCTAAAGTTTCTGATCCCCGCGGTCAGGGCCCGCGGGGATCAGAAACTGCAAAAAGCGCAGCAAACCGCAGGTCTGAATTGACCTGCGGTTTGCTGCGATCGCCGATACGGGGGGGGGGGGTCAAATGACCCCCCCCTGCATTGTTACGGGATGCCGGCTGAATGATTTCAGCCGAAATCCCGTTCCGATTAACCCCTGGGGCGCCGGAATACAGATTTTAAGTCAGGACGTACCGGTACGTCCTTGGTCCTTAAGGACTCGGGAAATAGGGCGTACCGGTACGTCCTATGTCCTTAAGGGGTTAAATGGGATGCATATCTAGGGATACGTAATTCACTTCAGTGGGGAGAAATATATAAAAATATTAAAAAAGCCTCCCTCTCCAGTCAGCACCGGTTGATACAGTTTAAAATTGTACATTGGCTATACTATACTCCGGCGCTCCATTCTAAAATGTACAAGAATAAAGATAAAGAAATCTGTTGTCCCCATGTGTCTTTGTCCGGAAGCTGGATATATTCACATGTTATAGAGCTGTCCGGCTATTAACAGCTTTTGGCAATGTATATTTCAGGCAATAAGTTCAAGAGCTACTACAAAACTTGTTCCCACGATTGAATTCGCCACATTAGGCATACTTACCCAGGATAGTAAAAATAAGTACTCAAAAGGTTGTTGAAGGGGCTATTGTTGGCCAAGGTCTTAATTCTCAGAAACTGGGTGCTGGACAAGGCCCCAGTCCTGGAAGAATGGAAAAGATATATGTACAGAATAAAGGAATTTGAACGCATTAAATACAAACTCAGGCTAAGAACATTGCAATGCCACTGCCACAGAGGCCCCCTAGAAATGGAAGATGGGTTACTGTAGGTTCTGGTAGACAGAGTTGTGGATAGAAGACATGTCCCACAGTCTGTGGCTCTCCATAATTCATTTGCAGCACTTTCAGAGTGCAAGAGCAACATGGAGGATGGCTCAAGCACAGTGGGTGAGAAACAATCATCTCCCATGCCTAAAGTATGCAAGACTGCAGCCAAAGGCAAAAAGGAGAAGGTGAGGATTGATAGTAAGCAGCTGTTGGTGGGCGATTCCATCATAAGAGGTGTGAAGTTTGAGGAGAATGGTGTTGTGAGATGTCTCCCTGGTGCTACCGCTAGCAGGGATAGACGACGGATCCTTAATATTGTTAGGCAAGCAAAGCAGGAAAGGGAGGTGGATGTTATTGTCCATCTTGGGACAAACGATCTGGCTTGCAATGAGGTTTCAAAGGTGAAAGAAGCTTTTCACACACTTGCAAAGGATATACGGGAGGTTGCATCAACTGTTTTATTCTGTGCAGTTTTGCCTGTGCATTACCTTCAGCATGACAGTTAGATGCGCTTTAAGGAATTCAATGTATGGCTTGGTGAAGGGTGTCTGAACCAAGGGTTTGGCTTTGTGTCTCATGTTAGCTCTTGTTGGAATGGAAAAGAACTGTACAAGAAAGATGGTTTGCATCTTTCTCTCAAGGGAACGAATGTCCTCGGTGAACAGTTCCAAGTATTTGCTAAGGAGCATTTAAACTAGGAAAGGGGGGCAAAAGAGTGATAATCCAGCAGTCCAACTGCCCCCCGGAACAATGCCAGAAGATGCCAGTAGCACAAAGGTTAAGAAATGACCAGCTCAGATTCTTGTCTACAAATGCTCGCAGTTTAGGGAATAAGATCAATGAACTTGAGTCCATAATGGCATCTGAGAATATAGATGTAGTGGCTGTTACTGAGACGTGGTTCAAGGGGAGTAATGATTGGAATATAAGAATACCAGGGTTCTCTCTATATAGGATAGACAGAGAAGGCAAGAAGAGGGAGGGGTGGCCCTGTATGTGAAAGATAGCATAAAATCTAATTTGATACAAGTTAGCGAGAACAATTTAGTCAGTTCTGGTTACCTTGCAGCTTGATAATCATAAGGTAACTCGTGTAGGTGTGATATATAGACCACCTAGCCAAGTCAAAGAATTAGATGATCTACCAGTTGAGTAAATGACATTGAAGGGGGAAGTCCCTATCAGATTGGAACAGTTTCATTGGAGTACAGGAGAAATAGGACTACTTAAAAGTTGCACTATTGAAGGCAACAGAAAATTGCATTAGGCTTGTCAGTAAAAGCAAAAAAAAGGAAGAGACCACTGTGGTACTCAGCAGAAGTGGCCAAAATCATTAAAAACAAAAAGATAGCATTTAGGAATTATAAAAAAAAAGAGGATGACAGGCAAATTAATAAGATTAGGCAGACAGGCCAAACAAGTTATACGAGCTTCTAAAGCACAGGCAGAAGAGAAATTAGCTCAGTCAGGGAAAAAAGGCAATAAGGCATTCTTCAGATATATAAATGAAAAAAGAAAAATAACACAAGGAATTACCAAATTAAAAACAAAAGGAAGGTGTATGGAAGAAGATAAAGAACTAGCTGACTGCCTCAATGAATACTTCTGTTCAGTTTTTACAAGGAAAATTAGGAAAAGGACCTCAGTTAGAAAGGAAAACTAATAAATCATTTGATGCATGTGTCTTTACAGAGGAAGAGGTTCTAAGTCAGCTGTCTAAAATTAATACAAATAAGTCACAGGGGCTTGATGGGATACACCCAAAGCTATTTAAAGAGCTCAGCGGCGAACTAGCAAAACCATTAACAGATTTATTAAACCAATCACTGGCAACAGGAGTCGTTCCAGAAGATTGGAAATTAAAAAATGTTGTGCCCATTCACAAGAAAGGTAGTAGGGAGAAATTGGGCAACTATAGGCCAGTAAGCCTGACATCATTAGTGGGGAAATTAATGGAAACCATACTTAAGGAGATTGTGGAACATCTAAAATCCCATGGATTGAAAGATGAAAAACAGCATGGGTTTACTTCAGGGAGATTATGTCAAACTAATCTTTATAGATTTTATTGATTGGGTGACTAAAATAATAGATGGAGGACATCGCTTATCTAGACTTTAGTAAGGCTTTTCATACTGTCCCACATAGAAGGCTTATCAATAAATTGCAGTCTTTGGGCTTGGACTCCCATATTGTTGAATGGATTAGGCAGTGGCTGAGGGACAGACAACAGAGGGTTGTAGGCAATGGAGTATATTCAGACCAAGGTCTTGTTACCAGTGGGGTACCTCAGGGATCTGTTCTGGGACCCATATTGTTTAATATCTTTATCAGCAAAATTGCAGAAGGCCTCGATGGTAAGGTGTGTCTTTTTGCTGATGACACAAAGATTTGTAACAGGGTAGATGTTCCTGGAGAGATACACCAAATGGAAAAGGATTTAGGAAAACTAGAGGAATGGTCAAACATCTGGCAACTAAAATGTAATGTTGATAAGTGCAAGATAATGCACCTGGTGCGTAAAAACCCAAGAGCAGAAAATCAGTGATACAGTCCTAACCTCAGTATCTGAGGAAAGGGATTTAGGGGTCATTATTTCAGAGGACTTAAAGGTAGGCAGACAATGTCATAGAGCAGCAGGAAATGCTAGCAGAATGCTTGGGTGTATAGGGAGAGGCATTACCAGTAGAAAGAGGGAGGTGCTCATGCCGCTCTACAGAGCACTAGTGAGACCTCATTTGGAGTATTGTGCGCAGTACTGGAGACCATATCTCCTGAAGGATATTGATACTTTGGAGAGAGTTCAGAGACGAGCTACTAAACTAGTACATGGATTGCAGGATACAACTTACCAGGAAAGATTAAAGGACCTTAACATGTATAGCTTGGAAGAAAGACGAGACAGAGGGGATATGATAGAAACTTTTAAATACATAAAGGGAATCAACAAGGTAAGAAAAGGCAATATTTAAGAAGAAAACTGCTACAAGAGGACATAGTTTTAAATTAAAGGGGCAAAGGTTTAAAAGTAATATCCGGAAGTATTACTTTACTGAGAGAGTAGTGGATGCATGGAATAGCCTTCCTGCAGAAGTGGTAGCTGCAAATACAGTGAAGGAGTTTAAGCATGCATGGGATAGGCATAAGGCCATCCTTCATATAAGATAGGGCCAGGGGCTATTCATAGTATTCAGTATATTGGGCAGACTAGTTGGGCCAAATGGTTTTTATCTGCCGACACATTCTATGATTCTATATGTGTAATTTTTTTGGTAAATAAATTCCATTAATCAACTCACAATGTCATGCTCTTACAGAGGTTTTTGTAAGATTATTGGGCAGTTTCTCTGTCTATAAGATATTATCACAGATGCTTGGTTTACTTTTGCAGTTCTCAAAACTGAATTTGACTCAGCAGAGATCACATGCCTCTTCTTCACAGCAAAAATGTTATAACATGAACAGAGTTGAGAAAAATACTTTAATCCTAACTTCTACAAACCTATGAATGCAGAATTAACCTAATCAAACTAATATGAAAAGTTGTTCAAAAAATCTTCATCTACTTGCATATTATAAGTTATACCAGCAAGAATTAGTCTTTATGTAGAAAACTATGATTTAAATCAAGCCTTTTTGACTAGTGATTTAAATCCTTTTGATTTAAATCAAATCCACCCTGGTGTGCATTCCGCAATTTGCGGACCGCACATCGCCGGCACTATAATAGAAAATGCCTAATCTTGTCTGCAATTGCGGACAAGAATAGGACATGTTCTATTTTTTTTTTTGCGGAAACAGAAGCACGGATGCGGAAGTACGGATCCACAAATGCGGATGCCGACAGCACATTCGGACCGATAGAAAATGAATGGGTCTGCACCCGTTTTGCAAAATTGCGGAACTGATGCGGACCCATTTTGCGGACGTGTAAATGGATCGTTAGGCTTCATGCACACGACCGTTGTTTCATTCAGTGTCCGTTTTTCGTGATTTTGTGCGGACCTATTGACTTTCAATGGGTCCATTGAAAACACTGCTAATGCACCGTTTGTCATCTGCGTCCGTGATCCACGGTTTCAGTCCGTCAAGATATAACCTGTCCTATTTTTTTCATGGAAAACGGTTCTCGGACCCAATTCAAGTCAATGGGACCGTGAAAAAACGCGGAGGCACACAAGATTGTCGTCCGCTTCTGTTTTTTTCCCTATTATTTGCATGGCTAACTTGACTTAGATTATTTTTTTTTTTACTTTCCTTTATGTCTAGAGATCCTCCAAAAATATAGGAATACACACGGAAACAAAAACTGAAACGGAACAACGGAACCCCATTGTGCGGGACGGAACACAACAATGGTTGTGTGCATGAGGCCTTACTCTCAAATATTGTTCACAAATCTGTCTAAATCTGTGTTACTGAGCACTTCTCCTTTGCTGAGATAATTCATCCCACCTCAAAGGTGTGGCATATCAAGGTGCTAATGAGACAGCATGAATATTGCACAGGTGTGCCTTAGACTGCCCACAATAAATGGACACTTTGAAATGTGCAGAGTTTTGCTTTACTGGGGGGAGGGGGGGGGGCAGAATACCAGTCAATATCTGGTGTGGTCACCATTTGCCTCACGCAGTGCAACACATCTCCGTCGCATAGAGTTGATCAGGTTGTTGATTGTGACCTGTGGAATGTTGGTTCATTCCTCTTCAATAGCTGTGCGAAGTTGCAGAATATTGGCAGGAACTGAAATTCACGGTCGTATACACTTATCCAGAGCATCCCAAACATGTTCAATGGGTGACCTATGCAATATGGGGCCGTGCAATATCATGCTGCAACATTAGGTGATGGTCGTGAATGGCACAACGTGTGGCAGGCTCAGCACTATGAAGTGTCTTTTGCGCTGTGGCTTTAGAAGAATTTTGATATCTCTTAATTTTAGTCTACCCAGACTATTTTTTTTTTCATCAATAAAATTTTTATTCAATAAAGGTTTTGTGCTAGTCAATTAACAAAATAGACATATTATACATAAAGGAAAATAACAAATAATAATAAATATTAAGTACAAAAGATTTGTCAAGTTGTAGATGTTGCATTGACCATAAGCAATATATGCTAAACAATTGCATTTTGCAGTTTACAGTAAACTTATACAGCATACATTGGCGACATACATGTGCAGTTAGGACGTGCACTAGCAACTAGGAGACTAGAAACTAGATAGATTCCCCCAGAGTATTTCAATTATAGAAGGCAGTGTGGAAGTGGGTCCGCGTACGAACTGGACAACCATAGTAACCATGAGTTATGCACTGCTATTCTATCTTTCAACGAGGAGGCGAATGTAAATTCACATTGCATATGGTAGTTTACCAGTTTGAAGACTTCACTAACTAGCGGAGACTGTAAACCTTTCCATTGGCGAGCAATCACTTTTTATTTATGCAAAAAGGATATGCGCCACTATACCTCTACTGTCATAGGGAATTTCCACCAAGCCAATGCTAAGAATTGCTAGCTCCGGGTTTAATATTCCTTTAATCCTAGTTAACCCTTCGAAAACCCTTGAAACTGAAGCCCAAAAGTGAGTTAGTGCAGGACACGCCCACCACTTGTCATACGGAGAGCCTATTTGACCACAGCCCCTCCAACACAATGGAGAATAGTTCAGAATAGCATGAGCCAGTCTATTTGGCGTAAGGTACCACCTTAATTGAATTTTCCTGTACTGTTCTGTGTGGTTTATACACTTTGAACATTTCATGGACCAGTGCATAGCGTCTGTCCATTTGTCTAGTGGAAATTCTTTCCCCTTTTCAGCCTCCCAACTAACCATAAAAGGTTTTTTACATTCTTTGTCTATTGACAGCAGAGATGCATACCAGAATGAGAGGCTGGAATGGGAGTAGGTGTCAGCTCTAAGTAGCCTGCTGGTTGCTTCACGGTCATTCACTGCTGCATCTAATGTGAGAGAGGAGAGAAAGTGACAAATCTGCAAGTACTGGTAAAAGAGAGAATTAGGCAGGTTATATGTGGAGTGCAACATCTCAAAAGTTTTTAGGGTGGATTGGTCGAACAGGCTCCCCAATTTATCCCACAGTTCAGCCAATTTGTGATTTGGAGTGTGGGGATATGATATTCAATGGCCGAAATGGGAAAATGTTTCTTCTCAAGAGGGAAAGGTGTTTTGGTTTTGAGAACATGGGTCCATGCAAATATGGAGGCTTGCATTGTGCCTAGGGGCATAAAAAAGATAAAAGGCTTTAACAGGTAAGCTGCCAGTAGTGACTTTAGGGATCTCCGTCTAACATAATTCTCTTCGATGCTAAGCCACCTATGGGGTGAAGTAGGGGACCACCACTCCATAGCCTGATCTAATAAATTAGCTAAGTAATAACTGTATAAGTCTGGAACTCCTAAACCACCTTTACGGAGGGAGGGGTATAACACATTTTTATTAATCCTAGGATGGGTGCCTCCCCAGATGAAACTGAGCAAGTCACTTTGCAATTGCTTAATGCAGGTTCTAGGAATTTTCAGAGGTATACATCTGAATACATACAGGATTTTTGGGAGTATAAGCATCTTAACTGTGTTAATTTTTGCTATCCACGAGAGTGTTTTGCTATATTTAGAGTGATCTTTCTGTAATTCGGCCCTCAATTTTTTAAAGTTAAGGGGCAATATATCAGACAATGAACTGGTCAACTCAACTCCTAGATATCTTATCGATTCAGTGACCCAGTTGTAAGGATAACTTCTGCTTAAATCATGTTGTAAGCTTTCAGGTACATTAATAGGAAGTACATTGGTTTTACTAATGTTTAACTTATAGTACGATATCGAGGAGTATTGGTCAAGTATTTCATTGACTGCCCAAAGTGATGTTAAGGGATTAGAGAGTGTCAGGATAACATCATCAGCATACAAACCTATGCAGTGCGAGCATTTCCCTACTGTGATCCCTGATATCTGAGTACAATTGCGTATTTTTTCCGCGAATGGCTCCATCACCAGTGCGAATATCAGAGGCGACAATGGGCACCTCTGCCTCGTCCCGTTAGTAATCGAGAAAGGTGCAGACAAGAATCCTGATGCCAAAACATTCGCCTTAGGTGCTGAGTACAAACCTAGGATGGCCTGTAAAATATGCCCATTAAACCCAAATTTCCTGAGGGTCTGATCCAGGAACCCCCCAGTGCACTCTGTCGAAAGCTTTTTCAGCGTCTAAGGAGACAAAGATCGTGGGGATCCTGGACCACCCTGCAATCTGAATTAAATTTATCATCTTTCTTGTGCCATCTTTACACTGCCTTCCTGGCACGAAGCCCACTTGGTCAGGATTTATCAGGGCAGGTAGTACTTCATTAAGACGGGAGGCCAATATTTTAGCAAACAGCTTGAGGTCAGCATTCAACAGGGAAATTGGCCTGAAATTCTCAGGGGCATCAGGAGTTTTGCCTGGCTTGGGTAAGGTAACTACAGTGGCCTTTAACATTTCAGGGGGAATATCCCCAGAAGTCAGGAATGTGTTCTACATCTTAATCAAATGGGGAAGTAACGTATTTTGGAATGTTTTATAATATTCCACTGGAAGTCCGTCTGGCCCTGGGGCCTTATTAAATGGAGTAGCTTTAACAGCGGTGAGAATTTCTGCGGAGGTAATTGGTCTATTCAAAAGCTTAAGTCATCTGAAGATACTTTGGGGAGCTTAAGGGAATCTAGATATGCCGAGATTGCCTCCACAGACGGCTGGGTGGTATTACCATCTAACCGCAAATTGTATAAGGAGGGATAATATGACACAAAGACATCTGCTATTTCCTGAGGGTGCTTATACACTTTGTTGTTATGCTTTAGTCTGGTTATTCTGGCTGCAGCTGTTCTGCTTTTTAATCTACGCGCCAATAACGCTCCTGCTCTATCTCCAGTGTGATAAAAGTTTGTCTGCATTCGCTTCAGACCTAGTTCTTGGCGATATAAAAGAAGGGTCCTGAGTAGGGATGAGCGAACCCGAACTGTATAGTAAAAGTTCGGGTTCGGTGTTCGGCGCTTTCTTGGCGCTTTTTGAAAGGCTGCAAAGCAGCCAATCAACAAGCGTCATACTACTTGGCCCAAGAGGCCATCACAGCCATGCCTTCTATTGGCATGGCTGTGATTGGCCAGTGCACCATGTGACCCAGCCTCTATTTAAGCTGGAGTCACGTAGCGCCGCACGTCACTCTGCTATGATCAGTATAGGGAGAGGTTGCAGCTGCGACGTTAGGGCGAGATTAGGCAGATTAACTCCTCCAAAAGACTTCATTCTGTGATCGATCTGCAGCTGTGGATCATTGAAGTGCTATTATTGACTTGCTCACTTTTTTGAGGCTGCCCAGAGCGTTTTTAGATCACTTTTTTTCTGGGGTGATCGGCGGCCATTTTGTGACTTGTGGTGCGCCAGCACGAGCTATCACCAAGTGTATTTTACCATCGATAGTGTGGTTATTTTGTGCTATATCCTACATCAGCTGCAGGCTGAGCCTGTGTCACCGAAGTGCATTTAACCATCAACAGTCTGGTTATTTTTTGCACAGTTTTAGCTGGTCAAGTTATTTGTAGTGACCGTAAAAGCAGACTTTTTGTTCTGGGTTGAAAAAGTATTCCCAAATTTGCCATTCTGAAAATAACTAGTTTGTGGTATTTGAGGCCTACTTGAAATCTATCCCAAAAAGAAAATCTTACATTGAAGTTATTGATAGTGTCATTCAGAAAAACCTAAGACACACGCTAGCGTGCTGATAGAAGTGTCATTCTGTGATTAAACCTATAACTGTCACACAGCGCAAAAAAAAAACAGGTCTCACATCTCTATTCAACCAAATCTGCACAGTTTTAGCTGGTCAAGTTATTTGTAGTGACCGTAAAAGCAGACTTTTTGTTCTGGGTTGAAAAAGCAGTCCCAAATTTGCCATTGTCAAAATTGTGGTGAACGGGAACAATGAGGAAAACATCTAATAAGGGACGCGGACGTGGACATGGTCGTGGTGGTGTTAGTGGACCCTCTGGTGCTGGGAGAGGACGTGGCCGTTCTGCCACAGCCACACGTCCTAGTGAACCAACTACCTCAGGTCCCAGTAGCCAGCAGAATTTACAGCGATATTTGGTGGGGCCCAATGCCGTTCTAAGGATGGTAAGGCCTGAGCAGGTACAGGCATTAGTCAATTGGGTGGCCGACAGTGGATCCAGCACGTTCACATTATCTCCCACCCAGTCTTCTGCAGAAAGCGCACAGATGGCGCATGAAAACCAAGCCCATCGGTCTGTCACATCACCCCCATGCATATCAGGGAAACTGTCTGAGCCTCAAGTTATGCAGCAGTCTCTTATGCTGTTTGAAGACTCTGCTGCCAGGGTTTCCCAAGGGCATCCACCTAGCCCTTCCCCAGGGGTGGAAGAGATAGAATGCACTAACGCACAACCACTTATTTTTCCTGATGATGAGGACATGGGAATACCACCTCAGCACGTCTCTGATGATGACGAAACACAGGTGCCAACTGCTGCGTCTTTCTGCAGTGTGCAGACTGAACAGGAGGTCAGGGATCAAGACTGGGTGGAAGACGATGCAGGGGACGATGAGGTCCTAGACCCCACATGGAATGAAGGTCGTGCCACTGACTTTCACAGTTCGGAGGAAGAGGCAGTGGTGAGACCGAGCCAACAGCGTAGCAAAAGAGGGAGCAGTGGGCAAAATCAGAACACCCGCCGCCAAGAGACTCCGCCTGCTACTGACCGCCGCCATCTGGGACCGAGCACCCCAAAGGCAGCTTCAAGGAGTTCCCTGGCATGGCACTTCTTCAAACAATGTGCTGACGACAAGACCAGAGTGGTTTGCACGCTGTGCCATCAGAGCCTGAAGCGAGGCATTAACGTTCTGAACCTTAGCACAACCTGCATGACCAGGCACCTGCATGCAAAGCATGAACTGCAGTGGAGTAAACACCTTAAAAACAAGGAAGTCACTCAGGCTCCCCCTGCTACCTCTTCTGCTGCTGCCGCCTCGGCCTCTTCTGCTGCTGCTGCCGCCGCCTCGGCCTCTTCCTCCGCCTCTGGAGGAACGTTGGCACCTGCCGCCCAGCAAACATGGGATGTACCACCAACACCACCACCTGCGTCACCAAGCATCTCAACCATGTCACACGGCAGCGTTCAGCTCTCCATCTCACAAACATTTGAGAGAAAGCGTAAATTCTCACCTAGCCACCCTCGATCCCTGGCCCTGAATGCCAGCATTTCTAAACTACTGGCCTATGAAATGCTGTCATTTAGGCTGGTGGACACACACAGCTTCAAACAGCTCATGTCACTTGCTGTCCCACAGTATGTTGTTCCCAGCCGCCACTACTTCTCCAAGAGAGCCGTGCCTTCCCTGCACAAACAAGTGTCCGATAAAATCAAGTGTGCACTGCGCAACGCCATCTGTGGCAAGGTCCACCTAACCACAGATACGTGGACCAGTAAGCACGGCCAGGGACGCTATATCTCCCTAACTGCACACTGGGTAAATGTAGTGGCGGCTGGGCCCCAGGCGGAGAGCTATTTGGCGCACGTCCTTCCGCCGCCAAGGATCGCAGGGCAACATTCTTTGCCTCCTGTCTCCTCCTCCTCCTACTCAGCTTCCTCCTCCTCTTCTTCCACCGGCTCATCCAGTCAGCCACACACCTTCACCACCAACTTCAGCACAGCACGGGGAAAACGTCAGCAGGCCATTCTGAAACTCATATGTTTGGGGGACAGGCCCCACACCGCACAGGAGTTGTGGCGGGGTATAGAACAACAGACCGACGAGTGGTTGCTGCCGGTGAGCCTCAAGCCCGGCCTGGTGGTGTGCGATAATGGGCGAAATCTCGTTGCAGCTCTGGGACTAGCCGGTTTGACGCACATCCCTTGCCTGGCGCATGTGCTGAATTTGGTGGTGCAGAAGTTCATTCGCAACTACTCTGACATGTCAGAGCTGCTGCATAAAGTGCGGGCCGTCTGTTCGCGCTTCCGGCGTTCACACCCTGCCGCTGCTCGCCTGTCTGCGCTACAGCGTAACTTCGGCCTTCCCGCTCACCGCCTCATATGCGACGTGCCCACCAGGTGGAACTCCACCTTGCATATGCTGGACAGACTGTGCGAGCAGCAGCAGGCCATAGTGGAGTTTCAGCTGCAGCACGCACGGGCCAGTCGCACTGCGGATCAGACCCACTTCACCACCAATGACTGGGCCTCCATGCGAGACCTGTGTGCCCTGTTGCGCTGTTTCGAGTACTCCACCAACATGGCCAGTAGCGATGACAAAGACAATGTGCCCACCTTACTTCCTACACTGGAGTGTGATAGGAAGATGCGTGAGTACAAGCGCACGTTGGTAGACGCGCTACTGAGAGCATTCCCAAATGTCACAGGGGAACCAGTGGAAGCCCAAGGCAGAGGAGGAGCAAGAGGTCGCCAACGCAGCTGTCACGCCCAGCTCCTCTGAGGGCAGGGTTAGCATGGCAGAGATGTGGAAAAGTTTTGTCAACACGCCACAGCTAAGTGCACCACCACCTGATACGGAACGTGTTAGCAGGAGGCAACATTTCACTAACATGGTGGAACAGTACCTGTGCACACCCCTCCACGTACTGACTGATGGTTCGGCCCCATTCAACTTCTGGGTCTCCAAATTGTCCACGTGGCCAGAGCTAGCCTTTTATGCCTTGGAGGTGCTGGCCTGCCCGGCGGCCAGCGTTTTGTCTGAACGTGTATTCAGCACGGCAGGGGGCGTCATTACAGACAAACGCAGCCGCCTGTCTACAGCCAATGTGGACAAGCTGACGTTCATAAAAATGAACCAGGCATGGATCCCACAGGACCTGTCCATCCCTTGTGCAGATTAGATATTAACTACCTCCCCTTAACAATATATTATTCTACTCCAGGGCACTTCCTCATTCAATACTATTTTTAATTTCATTTTACCATTATATTGCGGGGCAACCCAAAGTTGAATGAACCTCTCCTCTGTCTGGGTGCCGGGGCCTAAATGTGTGACAGTGGCCTGTTCCAGTGGTGGGTGACGTGAAGCCTGATTCTCTGCTATGACATGAATACAGATTCTTCGCTGACATAAGGCCAGATTCTCTTTTACGGGACCGCTCTCCTCTGTCTGGGTGCCGGGGCCTAAATGTGTGACAGTGGCCTGTTCCAGTGGTGGGTGACGTGAAGCCAGATTCTCTGCTATGGCATGAAGAGACTGATTCTCTGCTGACATGAAGCCAGATTCTTTGCTATGGCATGAAGAGACTGATTCTCTGCTGACGTGAAGCCAGATTCTCTGCTATGGGACCTCTGTCCAATTAATATTGGTTCATTTTTATTTTTTTAATTTTAATTCATTTCCCTGTCCACATTTGTTTGCAGGGGGTTTACCTACATGTTGCTGCCTTTTGCAGCCCTCTAGCTCTTTCCTGGGCTGTTTTACAGCCTTTTTAGTGCCCAAAAGTTCGGGTCCCCATTGACTTCAATGGGGTTCGGGTTCGGGACGAAGTTCGGTTCGGGTTCGGATCCCGAACCCGAACATTTACGGGAAGTTCGGCTGAACTTCTCGAACCCGAACATCCAGGTGTTCGCTTAACTCTAGTCCTGAGTGAAGTTCTACATTCTTGGAGAGAGGCTAATGTTGAAGGATTGTTAATTAATTTGTGACTCTCTTCCGCATTTTGCAGTCAGGTTAAGGCATCCTGTAAAGCAGGGATCAGCAACCTTCGACACTCCAGCTGTTGTGAAACTACAATTCCCAGCATGCTTCATTCATTTCTATGAGAGTTCTTAGAAGAGCAGAACAAGTATGCATGCTGGGAGTTGTAGTTTCACAACAGCTGGAGTGCCGGAGGTTGCCTACCCCTGCTGTAAAGCTTTGTTTCTACTTTTATTCATTCTCGCCGCTAGCTGTAACAGGATCCCTCTCATGAATGCCTTATGTGTAAGCCATAGGGTATTTATACTAGTGTCAGGCAGATCATTAAATTGCAGGAACTCTTGCAAAGTATCTGTGATCTTTTTAACTCTTTCAGGGCATTTAAGCAGGTAAGTATTCATTCTCCATTGCGGACGCGGAAGGTTATGGAGACCATCCTCAATAACAATACTCACTGGGGCGTGGTCTGACCACGTCGCTCCCCCAATGTCGGACCTCGTGACCCTATGCAGAAGGCTTTTGGATACTAGAATGTAGTCAATTCGGGACTGAGATAGATGCGCAGTTGATATAAATGTGTAATCTCGCTCATCACTATGCTGATATCGCCAGATATCATGAAAGGCGGACTCATACAGAGTAGTTTGCAGCTCTGCGCGGTGACACCCCTGCGCGGACCTACAAACTAGCTCTGAATTAATCTGGATGTTAAAATCTCCTCCCACTATCACCTCCCCTTTCGCTAATTTCTCCACTTTGTTGAACAGCCTCCTACAGAAGGCCACCTGTCCGACATTGGGTGCATATACAGACACCAACGTAAATGGTCTACCATCTAGAGTACATATTAAAATATATCTCCCTGCTGAATCCGTTATACATTTCTTTAGGGAGAAGGTGATTGTAGATTTTACTCCAATGAATACCCCTGCTTTCCTCTTTTTTCTAGTATGGGAATGATGTATTACAGGGAAATTCTTGTGTTTACATCTAAAAGCAACTTTCTCCATCAGGTGCGATTCTTGTACGAAGAGCACATCACATTTAGCCTTAAGGGCTTCTGACCAGAGCTGCGTGCGCCTGAATGGAGAATTTAGCCCGCGACCATTAAGTGAGAAGATTTTTAACCCCATTTCTTACACATAGAATTACCCTGTAACATGTATCTCCATGCTTCAATATATAAGCCCTCAATAGCTGAAACACATAGAGCACATAGTACATATATAGTATTCACAGGAACCAACCAAAAAAGAAAACTAAACACATTAAAAAGAAAAATTTATTTAAATGCAGTATGAGAACCAAAGCTCCCTGCTACGGACTAACACTAATGATTGCAGTCAATCGACTTCTCACGACTGGAGTAAGGCTACTTTCACACTAGCGTTCGGAGCGGGTCCGTCTGATGTTTCATCAGACGGATCCGCTCCTATAATGCAGACGTTTGCATCCGTTCAGAACGGATCCGTCTGCATTATAACTTAGAAAAATTTCTAAGTGTGAAAGTAGCCTGAACGGATCCGTCCAGACTTTACATTGAAAGTCAATGGGTGGCGGATCCGTTTGAAGATTGAGCCATATAGTGTCATCTTCAAACGGATCCGTCCCCATTGACTTACATTGTAAGTCTGGACGGATCCGCTTGCCTCCGCACGGCCAGGCGGACACCCGAACGCTGCAAGCAGCGTTCAGGTGTCCGCTCGCTGAGCGGAGGCTGAACGCTGGCAGACTGATGCATTCTCAGCGGATCCGCCTCCACTGAGAATGCATTAGGGCTGGACGGCTGCGTTCGGGGCCGCTTGTGAGCCCCTTCAAACGGAGCTCACGAGCGGACACCCGAACGCAGGTGTGAAAGTAGCCTAAACTCACGTATCAGGCAACGTCCCATTCTGAAGGGATCTTGTCGCGGGGCGGTTTCCTTTGCCCGGTGAGAATCTTTGTTGATGAGGCCCCATTCGATCAGATGCTGATTCGCCACTTGTGGTGAGTTGAAGATCTGCAGGCCTCCATTGAAGGTGACCAGAAGCTTCACTGGGAACCCCCAGCGGTACTTTATCTGCTGCTGTCTTAACACAGCGGTAATCAAAGCAAATTATTGTCTTTTCGCAAGGGTAGCTGCAGAAAGATCCGTATAGACCGCTATGCCGGTAAAGTCCTTCGTTGGGGTCGGATTTTGCCTCGGGACCCTTAGGAACGCTTCTTTGATGGTATAGAAGTGAATCCGGGCAATAACATCACGAGGGAGAGATGAATCAAGCCCCTTAGGCTTAGGCACGCTGTGGATGCGATCTATTATTAAGTCCCTTTCTGTGGACTCAGGCAGCGCTGTTTTAGGGTACTTTCACACTTGCGGCAGAGAGATCCGGCAAGCAGTTCCGTCACCGCAACTTCCTGCCGGATCAGGCAAAACGTATGCCAACTGATGGCATTAGTAAGACTGATCAGGATCCTTATCAGTCTTCAAAATGCCTGATCAGTCGAAAAAATGCATTGAAATGCCGGATCCGTCTTTCCGGTGTCATCCGGCCAAACGGATCCGGCATTTATATTTTTCACCTTTTTATTCAGTCTGCGCATGCCCATTAAACCGGAAGGACGGATCCGGCACTAATACATTCCTATGGGGAAAAAATGCCGGATCCGGCATTCAGGCAAGTCTTCCGTTTTTTTTCCGCCGGAGATAAAACCGTAGCATGCTACGGTTTTTCCTTTTTGCCTGGTCAGTCAAAATGACTGAACTGAAGACATCCTGATGCATCCTGAACGAATTACTCTCCATTCAGAATGCATGGGGATATGCCTGTTCCGTTCTTTTCCGGTCTTGAGCCCCTGTGACGGAACTCTATGCCAGAAAAGAAAAACGCTAGTGTGAAATTACCCTTAATTAGCTGTTGCAAAGGAGGGCTTCCAGCTCGCTTGCTTCGACAGACTCTGGGATCCCACGGATTCTAACGTTGTTCCGTCTATGTCTGTCCTCCAGGTCCTGCAGCTTGGCTGTTATTTTAGCAATATCGTCCTCCATAGCCTCATGAGCATCAATAAGGGTGTTGTGGGAGGTGGCGAACTCGGCCATTTTGACCTCCAAGTGAGACGTGCGTTCACCAATCCTCTGAATATCTTTTCGGAGGTCTTTCAGAAGCCCCAGCATGTCCTCTTTCATAGAGGTGCGTAGATTGTCCAGCATGGAGCGAATAACGTCCGCTGTGAGCTTAGTAGTGTAACGGACCGTTTCAGCAGACAAGGGGTTAAAATCCGTTTAGGCGATATGCCCCTTTCTGAGAGACAGGCACAGCTACTGCAGAACACCAACTCCTGAACTGGATACAAAATAGCACTCCAAACTGGAACCTCACGAATAGCTGCTAGCAGACGAACAGGAATCAGCTTACACTCCTGGCAATCAGTCTCTAACAGCATACAGCGGATCCCCCCAATAACGAGACAAGGCTCCGTGTTGAGGGTCAAGCAGTGGTCTGACTGTACTTCAAGTACAGCCTCTTTTATTCATAAACCACAAACATAGTACTGCCCACAGGGTTTTGAAATACAGCCAATCAGTAATTTACAACACATACAATGTAAGTACAGCAACCAATCATTCACGCCCCCAGAGGACCAGAAGGGAGACTGCGACACAGGACAGATACAACATATCCCCACAATGCATCATGGTTTCCTCCTCTCTGTCCCGGAGACAACCGAGGAGCAATCCAATTATCTCTCAGGACAAAGGGAAATCGCCAATACACATGTGGATACAACAGGACAGACATCACCATTTAAACACACAATGGGACAATGGCACAATAGAAACACACCCAGCATATTCCTCCCAAGCTGACAAGTTACACTTATTATAAATTGTTACAACTTTGTGAGTTTACATTGTCCATACTTATAACTTACATCAATTTAAACAGTATAACTTGGGGACAAACCTATCCAGAATTCACTTGAATAGGTTCAGGGGTTTAAAAGTTGGTATGGGCCATAATCCTGAGGCAAGAGGCTTTTAAACAGGCCTCTCCAAAACCCAGTGGCGAGGTTGTTTTCGCCACAAGTAGGTTCAAGGGTTTCTCGCTCAGTCCCACGTCTGTCAGCAGAGCCGTGCGTAGGTGGCAATGGCGTTCCCGCCGGAGAGGCCGACGTGCAAGCTGGAGATGGAGTCCCTCTCTGGCCGGACTCTGCTGGCGTCATTTTACCGAAGAATTCGGTCAATTTTGCTGGAGCAGGGCGCCTTCTGACCTTCCCCATGTCTGGAGCACTGTGTAGGGCTTCAATTTGCTGTGGTGAGGTGCAGGAGTAGTAGCTGTGAGCCGCTTGTTAGTGATTAAGCCCGGAGCAGAAGCGCTATGCGACCGGCGCCATCAGCGTGCAGGCCACGCCCCCCCCCCCCCACCCCAGACTAATACTCTGTAATTCCTCTAGCACTGTTCTATGGAAACAGTAGGTTTAAAGAGCACACCAAATGCTTGAAATAACTTCTTTATTAACTTCAACTTTTCTTTATATAACACTGCCGCCTCCGAAGCAGATTGTCCATGTACAAAACACGTGTTGCAGAAACATTCATAAAATGGTGGTATGCATAAGATGGTGGTTCAACTGTTAAATCTTGTCATTCAACATAAAATGGTGGCTATATTTCTCTCTTCAGTATCTGTACTCTCTCACTTTATATTATTTAAGCACTTTATTATCTCTCTGAGAGGTATATATGAGGTCTAACTAATAGTTCTGCTTGCAGTATGCAGTTAGCAGTGACTATTTGCAGATTGGTTGAGTCTGATCTGGTATGGTTGTATGCAATTTAGAGTGCAATTTGGAATCTGAATGCTTGCAATCTGTAGTTTGCAATTTGAATTTGCTTGCAATTGAATTTGGTGGTACTGTAAGTAAACACATATATAACTGGTTCAGTATACAGTTCTAAACACAATATGAACTGGTTTAAATACCTATTTTGGCCTCTTGTTCCTATAAAACTCAACTCTCAGTCTAGTGATTGTCTCTTCAGCTCTTGTCTCTGGTGAATATTGATTCTAGCAGCAGGAGCTGGGGGAATTCCCAGACAGGCTGTGTGTGAGGCTGGCTGTGATTGGTGAAAACTCTTGCTGTGTGAGAAGCTGACTGTGATTGGTCTAGACTTCTGCTTAGCAACAACAGATTAACACTATACTTTCTGTTGTTTCTGCTGTGTCACTGAGCTTACCTTACATTACAAAATGAATCTTAAAGGCATATTATCTTTTTCTGCTTCTTTGAACACAAAATATAACAGTTATATGACATTCAAAAACATGTCACAGTAAATAACTCTGCTTTTGTCTATCACACATAAGCATAGGAATGTTTAGGTATTAAGGCTATTGGCAGGTCTAGCTGTATACACATATAAGCTATACTAGCAACCTAGGACAGTTCTTACCTGGCCAGCTACACAATGGGCCTCAGGATCTCATCATGGTATCTCTGTGCATTCAAAATGCCATCAATAAAATGCACCTGTGTTTGTTGTCCATAACATACGCCTGCCCATACATAATCCTACCACCACCATGGGCCACTCGATCCAAAACTTTGAAGTCAGCAAACCGCTCATCCACACGCTGTCTGCCATCTGCCCTGAACAGTGAGAACTGAAACTCATCCGTGAACAGAACGCCTCTCCAATGTGCCAGACGCCATTGAACGTGATCATTTGCCCACTCAAGTCGGTTACAATGACTAACTGCAGTCAGGTCTATACCCCGATGACTGCATGCAGATGAGCTTCCCTGAGACTGTTTCTGACAATTTGTGCAGAAATTCTTTGGTTATGCAAACCGATTGTTGCTGCAGCTGTCCGGGTGGCTGGTCTTAGACGATCATGGAGGTGAACATGCTGGATGTGAAGTTCCTGGGCTGGTGTGGTTACACTTGTTCTGCGGTTGTGAGGCCGGTTGGATGTACTGCCAAATTCTCTGAAATGCCTTTGGAGACTGCTTATGGTAGAGAAATAAACATTCATTGCACGGGCAACAGCTCTGGTAGACAGACGTTCCTGCAGTCAGCATGCCAATTGCATGCTCCCTCAAACGTTGTGACATCATTGGCATTTTGCTGTGTGATCAAACTGCACATTTCAGAGTGTCCTTTTATTGTGCACACCTGTGCAATATTTATCCTGTCTAATCAGCACCTTGATATGCCACACCTGTGAGGTGGGATGGATTATCTCGGCAAAGGAGAAGTGCTCATTAACACAGATTTAGACAGATTTGTGAAGAATATTTGAGTATTGTGTCTTTTGTGTATGTAGAAAATCTTTCGGATCTTTGAGTTAAGCTCATGCAAAATGGGAGCAAAACCGAAAATGTTGCGTTTATATTTTTGTTCAGTGTATATAGAAATAAATAGCTCTATATATATTTCTATAAACCCCTAACTACACTTTATTCTTTAAAAAAAAAAAAAAGCGCAAAATATATTCCCCCGGTGCTGATTAGGCAGGTATGTACTGAACAGCACTTGGCGGTCACAGCTTGCAGGGAGAAAAAGTTGTGCAGAGCTGTAAAATTGTAAAAAAAAAGTATAAAGCCAAACAGGGACAGGGACGAAGGGTGGATTAGGGATCTGGAACTGCTGCAAATGGAAAAAAAAAATAATCACTGCAGCAGTTCAACTTCTTTTTCTTTCTTCTTCTTTCAGCAGGTAGAAACGCAGGAAAAGTGCAGTGGTGTGGAACCACAAATCCCTGCCGGTCAGATATAGATCAGAGGGGCACAGGTCCACTCTGCATGCAGTCACCAGCTAGAATAGCTGCATGCCGGGAGTATCTGCCCTTTCCTGTGCAGCTGTAGGGCTGTCATTGGCTGGAGAGTAGTAGCGCTGGCATGGGATGCTAAACATTGGTGTCCCCTGCCTGACCCAGGGGGGACAGGTGCTGACAAGTTCAGCACCAGTCACCCCTGTACAAACCCTGTTACACCCACCTGCAGCTTCCTGGATGAATGAAAAATCATCCGGAGCTGCGATTGGCCGATTTCTGCAGACCGGCAAATCGCAACGATCGATGCTGCAGGGGGGCGGGAAAACCTCCCTCTGCCCCTTGGGAAGATGGCTGCCTGCCGTCCTGAGCAGCCATAATCACCCGGTCACCGAGCGATTTCGCTCAGGGATCGGGTGAACACAACGCTCTACGGCGCTGGTATTTTGAACCCAGTTCCCAGCATCGTACAACTACGGCTCTGGTATCCTATGGGTAAAATCCCCACATAATTAGTCCGTCCTCCTCCTCCTGGTCCTCTTTGTGGCTGCCAAAACCGCATTCCTGAGCAATACGTTATCTTTGTCCTCATCATCACCTTCTTCTCCTTGTAATCTGCTCCATCAT
This sequence comes from Bufo bufo, assembly GCF_905171765.1. Classification (NCBI taxonomy): domain Eukaryota; kingdom Metazoa; phylum Chordata; class Amphibia; order Anura; family Bufonidae; genus Bufo; species Bufo bufo. The sequence continues at coordinate 484,333,739 of NC_053390.1, read as the reverse complement.
GAGACATCTATAACGGGATCTTTGACCATGAAATAACTATTCTCCAGCAAATATCTTGTCTACAGGCTGAACCCCAACCTGGCTATGCTGTTTGCGTTGCAGTCACTGCCGTGCCATTGTATTAGTGTTTTGTACTCTAACGTGGTGGATATCGCGGCCACTCCTTGAGATTCTTGCGTTGCGGCAAGCTGCACCCCACAGTCTACACCTGGAGCAGCTGTTATAGGCATTGACAATACATGTTTCACGGCCCATTGGGTCAATGTTTTTTGTGTCCGTGGAGAGGCAGTACCCCAGCAACATGGCCACGTCCTTTTGACTACCACCCCTGATCACACACTCCTCATTCACCCCCCCCCTGCCACCCATGATTGTATCAACCCAATCTCCACAGCAGGCACTTATGCTCAGACCTACAGTTTGGCCAGCTTCTGGCGCAATAACTGTTTACTGAGCCCATGGATTTTTGGGCTGACTGGAACAATGGCCCAAGCTTGCCCAGCCTCCAGTGTCATCTCAGAGGATTTTCAGCTCTGCAGTGGGCGTGGTGACGCACAAATGTACCAAATTGTCCGCCAGTGTTTAAAACATCACTTTTAAACATGAACCAAGACTGGAATAGGGAGGATTTTCACACTCCTCTGGTTGAGGTCGATGAATAGATCTAACCTTCCTGACGGTGCCCCATCTTGCCACTGTTTGCTTTCTATTTGCCATCCCACCTCGATGCCGCCGCTTTGTCATTCCACTGCTGTGTGCCTACCATTATCTTCCGTAAGGCTGCTGCTGCCTGTTTTCCAAGATGTACCATGTGACTGCTGCTTCTGACACTGCCTCAACTTTTGCTGCTAAAAAGCAATTTTGCTCCTGCTGAAAAAAAAAAAATCATAAAAAATAAACAAAAGAGCATTCTCTTAAAAAAAAAATCTTTGGATACTAGAGGGTGTTGTATACTAATTTTCAGCGCAATTGCAACAAGATGAAAACCGAACTTTTTGAAAAATTCAGCAAACTGAACCTATTTTTGCTTATCTCTTAGATTGTCATAAAAACAATTCAAATTGGAAGCACCAGTATTCATGTTTTGTGTCTTGCCTATCCTAACCCCTTCCCGACCTATGACGTACTACTACGTCATGGGAACCACTGCGTTCCCGCAATTTGACGTAAAAGTACGTCATGGTGATCGCGCAGGCACCGGAGCGGTGCAAGCGCGATCACTGCAGGGGCCCATCAGTCCCTGATTGCCGGGCCCCTGCTGTAGCGATGCCGGCGGATTTACCCCTTCTATGCCGTGGTCCGTGGTGACCGCGACATAGAAGGGGTTTGTGTCGGGTGAGTGAGCGCATAGAGTCCCCGCGCTGCTGTGGCTGCGTGATAAGGCAGTCCGATGCCGTGCAGAGGCTGCCCAATGCTTTGCACGGCATTGGGAACTGCCTTCTACGGGTGCTGAGGAGATCCAGCCCCAAGCTGGGTCTCCTAGGCAACCTGTTGGTGTAGGACACTGAGTCATACACTAACAGGCAATGCATTAAAATACAGATGTATTGCAGAGGGGATCAGACCCTCCAAAAGTGAACGTCAGAAATAAAGTAAAGTAAAAAAAATTGTTTTTAATAAAATATATATATATAGTAATAAAATTTATAATGTAAAAAAAAAGAAAAAAAACGCTCCTTTCTTCTTTTTATAATAAAAAAAACAGAACCCCCCCACACATATTAGGTATTGCCACGTCCGTAATTACCGGCTCTATAAATATATCACATGATCCACCCTGTCCGATAAACACCATAAAAATAAAAAAATAAAACTCTGTTAAAAAGCCATTTTTGTCACCTTACATCACAAAAAGTGCAACACCAAGCAATCAAAAAGGCGTATGTTCCACAAAATGGTATCCATAAAACAGTCACCTCATCCCGCAAAGAATGAGCCCTACATCAATCACCAAAAAAATATAGCACTCAGAACATGGAGACACTAAAACATAATTTTTTTGTTTAAAAAATGGTATTATTGTGCTAAAGTGAAATACATTAAAAAAATAATATACATATTAGGTATCGCCACGTCCGTAACAACCAGCTCTATAAAAATATCACATGACCTAAGCACCGTAAAAAATTGTTTTTAAAATAAAAGCCATTTTAGTCACATTTTATCACAAAAATTAACAGCAAGTGATCAAAAAGACGTTTGCCCCCCTTAATAGTACCAATCAGACCTCACCTCATCCTGCAAAAAATGAGACCCTACCTAAGAGAATCTGTCAAAAAATAAAAAAGCTATGGCTCTCAGACTAGGGATACACAAATATCATTATTTCGGTTTCAAAAATGCTATTGTGTGAAACTTAAAAAAATAAGAAAAAGTAGACATATTAGGTATTGCCACGTCCGTAACGATCTGCTATATAAAAGTCACATGTCCTTATCCCTCAGGTAAAAATAAATAAAAACTGCGCCAAAACACCCAATTTTTTGATCACCTTGCCCCATAAAGTGTAATAATGAATGATCAAAAAATCATATGTATCTGTAATTGGTACCAATAAAAACGTCAACTCTTCCTGCAAAAAACGAGCCCCTGCACAAGCCAATCGGCAGAAAAATAAAAATAAATAGGGCGTTCAGAAAATGGAGATAAAAAAACCAAATTTTTGTTTTCAAAAATGCTTTATGTAAAACTGAAACAAACATCATAGAAAGTAGACAAATTTGTTATCATTGCGTCCGTAACAACCTGCTCTATAAAAATAGCGCATGTTCTAACCTGTCAGATGAATGTTGTAAAAAATAAAAACTGTGCCAAAACATCAATTTTTTGGTTACCTTGCTTTACAAAAAACGTAATATAGAGCAATTAAAAATCATACCCCAAAATAGTACCAATAATACTGGCACCTTTATCCTGTAGTTTCCAAAATGTAGTAACTTTTTAGAGTTTCTACTGTAGGCGTGCATCAGGGGGGCTTCAAATGGGACAGCGCATCTAAAAACCAGTTCAGCTAAATCCTTCCAAAAACCATATGGCGTTCCTTTCCTACTGCACCCTGCCGTTTGCCCGTACAGCAGTTTACGATCACATGTGGGGTGTTTCTGTAAAACGCAGGATCAGGGTAATAAATATTGAGTTTTATTTGTCTGTTAACCGTTGCTTTGCTACTGGAAAAAATGGATTAAAATGTAAAATCTGGCAAAAAAGTGAAATTCTGAAATTTCATCTCCATTTTTCATTAATTCTTGTGGAACACCTAAAGGGTTAACAAAGTTTGTAAAAACATTTTTTTATACCTTGAGTTTCTAAAGTGATTTGGGTGGTTTCTATTATGTAAGCTTTACAAAGTGACCAGACCTGAACTGGTCCTGAAAAAGTGGGTTTTGGGAATTTTCCGAAAAATTTCAAGATTTGCTTCCATACTTCTAAGCCTTTTAATGTCCCCAAAAAATAAAATGTAATTTTCAAAATGATCCACACATGAAGTAGACATATGGGGAATGACATATTGAGTATTACTATCTATTATAAAAGTAGAGAAATTGAAATTTGCAAATTTTTCAACATTTTTGGTAAGTTTGGTATTTTTTTTTATGAATAAAAATAATTTTTTTTAAACTCATTTTTACCACTATCATGTAGTACGATATGTGACGAGAAAACAATCTCAGGCCTGTATAAGTAAAAGCGTTTTAAAGTTATTACCACATAAAGTGACACATGTCAGATTTGCAAAAAATGGCCTGGGCAGGAAGTTAAAAACAGGCCTGGGCATGAAGGGGTTAAACAGAACAGGTCATCAGAAATTACCTATTATTTAACTTCTATTTTAAGTTAACAGTGACTGCCAATACACCTTTTTTTACAGTACTCACTAAGGACCCGCTGCAGAGGCCTGATAGGGGGTGCCCCCTCCCTCTGAATTCACATGGGGTTTAACCTGTTGTTGACCAAGCACCGCTTATATTCATCACAGGCTTTATGCTGTGTCTGCATGATTAATTCAGTTGTGACAGCCGGGCCTCTGCTGTGTCTGCCAGCATTGGTGAAAACACTGACTGCGGCAAATGAAGGGTTAATCCGCCAGCATCAATGCTGACCATGGAGTGTATGCTGTTTGCAGAGGAAGGGGGCTCACTCTCTATTGGCTGCCAGAGGTAGCACCTGTAATGCCAAAATCTTTTCTTACTGAACCCTACAGCCTACCCAAACAGCAGTTTGTCCATTTTATGGCATTTCTGTGCCCAATATAATCTGCTTATCAATTCATGCAGTGTAGTGTGAGTCTTAGATTGCACATGGGGGACACAATATATTGATCTCTTAAGTGCCATTTCTGTGGAAAACCTTTTCCATTTAGCAAGGCCCTCAAAATAACTGTGGTGTCAAAATACTCCACCCATTGAAATATAACTTGAGGGTGTAATTTTGAAAATGGGGTTACTTATTGAAGAGTTTTTAACTGTACGGGTACCTCAGGGGCTCTAAAATTGTGATGTAGTGCCCGAAAACCATTCTAGCAAAATCTGCACTCCCAAAGCCATATGGCACTCCTTTCCTTCTGAGCCCTGCTGTGTGCGTATACAGAAGTTTCATCCCACATTTAAGATATTTCCTTACCCAGTAGAACCTTACTAACTACTATTTTTAGGGGAGTGGTATATCTCAGATTGCACATGCTGGGCACAGCATATTGTGCACTTAAATGCCATACCTGTGGAAAAATAGCAATTTTCATTTTATATGGTCCTCTGCATATTAATTTCTGCAAAATGTGTCAAAATGCTCTCTCCACCTCTTGAGGGGTGGTGTTTCCAAAATGGGGTTCACCGCTTGTGGGTTCCATATATTCTCCACAGAGCCTCTATTGTTGTCAGCACAAGATGTGTAGATCAACACATTGGGCCTCAGATGCGCATGGAGCTCATTTACTCCTGATCCCCATGGTATGTCCAGGCAAAAGATTCTGGCCACATGTAAGGTATTTATAAAACCAGCAAGGACTGCATAAGAGGGCTGTCACACTGGCATATATTTGCACTGAAATGGCATATATTTGTAAAAATTTCAACTTTCACTTTGTACCATCTGTTGTACTTACTTTTTTTTAAGTACACCTGAGGGGACAAAATGCTCACTACACCAATTTGTAAATTCCGTGACGGGGTATGGGGTCACTTCTTGGCGGGGGGTTATTTTTTATTTTATTTTTTTATTTCACCTCAGAGCCTCTGCCAGTGCTGTATAAATCAACCAACTAGGTTTCTAATGTACATGGGGCTCTCTCTTCTGAACTCTACAGTGTGCCCATACAACAGTTTCTGAGCACATATTAGGTGTTATCATTCTCTAGAAAAATTATTTAATAATATTTGGGGTGCTTTTTCTCATGTTACTAGTAGTGACAAAAGTTTTAAGCATGTTGTAAAAGGAAATATTAATTATTTTGGGTTAATATTAATAATCAATATTGATAGGCATAAAATTATCTATTGTTGACTCTGCCCATTTATTCTATATTCTGCCTGTTGCAACCTTTTCCTGGACTACGTGCGTTGAATTGCGGCAGAGACATAAGACTATATTGCGCTTAAACAATCGCAAGTCTGCAGTCAATTATTTATGCTATATCTATTTATATCAATGGTTATATATATATATATATATATATATATATATATATATATATATATATACACATATAGACGCACACGGTAGTGCACTATCAGCACTTAAATAATACACCTAACTACACTAACAAATACAATCTACAATTCCACCCCAAAATCTATCTAAATATACACTCACACACACACTAATAGCACCCACCCATCTGGCTATAAACTCCCTACGGTATAAAAAGGGTTAATTCAATACAGGAGTAGCTGTGGGGTAATATGGGGTTACTATTGCAGGGGTATTTGTGGGAAAGGGTTAACACATGGTTATGGCTTGCAGGGGTTAATGCAGGGGTAACAAGGATTGATAATGGCAATGTACGGCAGGGAATATTGCAGGGGTTTATGATCAAGTTGTTGGTGATATAGGGTTATGCAGGGGTTAGGGTAATGCAGGGGAGACCCGCAATTGAGGGTCATTGTTAGCGGCGTTTAGGATGATGTGCGTTATATATATGTGTGTGTGTGTGTATGTGTATATATATATATATATATATATATATATATATATATATATATATATATATACACATACATACATATAATACACACACATATATATATATATATATATATATATATATATATATATATATATATACACACACACATTCATTCCTTCCTTATCAAACGTTTAAGACCACTTGAAAAATGGCAAAAAAAAATCATATTTAGCATGGCTGGATGTTAACAAGGTTCCAAGTAGAGCTTCAACATGCAACAAGAAGAAATGGCAGTGAGACTAAACATTTTTGAGCATTTAATTTAATGAAAACAACGAATAAACTGAAACAGGCTGTTTTTCAGCTGATCAAAAGTTTAGGACCACACCTCTAAAAATAAAACTAAACCCCCCCAAAACAGAAATCCAACTTCCAACAATGAACTCTGTAATGAGTAGCACCACCGTTATTATTTATCACTTCAGAAATTCGTTTCGGCCTGCTTGATGCAAGCGTTTCCATGAGGTGAGTGGGAACATTTCTCCAAGTGGTGAAGACGGCCGCACGAAGGCCATCTACTGTCTGGAACTGTTGTCCATTTTTTGTAAACTTCCCTTGCCATCCATTTCCAAAGGTTCTCAATTGGATTTAGATCAGGGGAACACGCAGGATGGGCCAAAAGAGTGATGTTATTCTCCTGGAAGAAGTCCCTTGTCCTGCGGGCATTGTGTACTGTAGCGTTGTCCTGTTGAAAAACCCAGTCGTTACCACACAGACGAGGGCCCTCAGTCATGAGGAATGCTCTATGCAACATCTGGACATAGCCAGCGGCCATTTGACGCCCCTGCACTTCCTGAAGCTCCATTGTTCCACTGAAGGAAAAAGCACCCCAGACCATTATGGTGCGTTGGCGCGTAGAAAACATCTCAGGTGGGACCTGCTTGTCATGCCAGTAACGTTGGAAAACAATCAGGACCATCAATTTTTTCTCATCAGAGAATAAAACTTTCTAACACCTTGTTTGGTGCTCTCTTGCAAAGTCCAAACAAGCAGTTCTGTGGCGTTCAAGGAGACAAGGTCTTTGAAGACGTTTTTTGTTTTTGAAGCCCTTCAGTCTCAGATGCCGTCTGATGGTTATGGGGCTGCAGTCAGCACCAGTAAGGGCCTTAATTTGGGTCGAGGATCGTCCAGTGTCTTGACGGACAGCCAATTGGATCCTCCGGCTCAGTGCTGATGACATTTTTTTGGGTCTTCCACTTGACTTTTTTGTTCCATAACCCTCAGGATCATTTAAGAAATTCCAAATGACTATCTTACTGCGTCCCACCTCAGCAGCGATGGCACGCTGTGAGAAACCCTGCTTATGCAGTTCAACAACCCGACCACGTTCAAAAAGGGAGAGTTTTTTCGCCTTTGCCATCACAACGTGCGACTACCTGACAGAAAATGATGAATCCACATCTTTGCACAGATTTGGCCTTTTTAAAGGCATGTGGTCCTAAAATTTGGATCAGCTGAAAAACAGCCTGTTTCAGTTTAATCGTTATTTTCAATTAATTGAATGCTCGAAAAATGTTTTGTCTCACTCTCATTTCTTCTTGTTGTATATTGAAGCTCTACTTGGAACCTTGTTAAGATACAACAATGTAAAATATGATTTTTTGCCATTTTTCAAGTGGTCTTAAACTTTTGATCAGGACTGTATATAAATTAGTGTGAAGAAATGTGGAGTCCTTTATTCACCCATGCCTCCACATTTTTTCACTTATTGGAAGTGCTGCAGTTTTTCCTTATTTTGTATGATTTGACGGTTGGTTGGGTATACGTTTTTTAAGCTGACTTATAGCCAGGTTTATTCATAGGTTGCAGATAAAATAACAAAACAGCAAAAGAAAACCTTGCCTGTCCTGCACTTACTACACATAAAACGTCCCTATCTATCTGCTGGAAGGCTTCTCCCTGTTAGCTCACATTTTCAGCAACCTTTTACTCACGTTTTGGCTCACTCACACAGACAGACTTTATGTCCCCAGGCAGAGAGAGACTGACTGACCTCCTGGCTTTTTTAGATCCCCACCCTCAGTGCTGCTTCATTAAAGGGGTTGGCCACCATAAGTATAAAAACAAATAAAGTGCCCCAGACAATAACTAAAGCCAAGAGGAATTTGTATCATGACAGATGTACTGTATATATATCATTTTTCTACTGCATTCGGCATAGCATGCTCCCATTAATGAGAGGCTGTGTGGGTGGAGCAGCTTCAAAGAGAAAGTAAAAATCCCAACATGCATCACAGCAAAGCATCTTCAGAGGAACGGTCACATGACATCTCTGCCTACTTGTGATGCTATAGTGACAACAGCACATTAGGTGTCATTTCATCAGTGCTTTAGCATACCTCCCAACTTTAGAATAGAAGGAAGAGGGACACTACGTGCCCAAGGCTACTTTCAAACTTGTGTTTTTTGCGGATCCGTCATTACCATAATATAACCGCATGCATCCGTCATAAACGGATCCATTTGTATTAGGTCTTCTATAACCTTTTTCTATTGTGCCAGAGAAAACGGATCCGTCCTGGCACACAATGTAAGTCAATGGGGACGGATCCGTTTTCTCTGGCACAATAGAAAAAGGATCCGTCCTCCATTCACTTTCAATGGTGTTCAAGATGGATCCTTTTGGCTCAGTTTCATAAGGCAGCACCAAAACGCTGCAGGCAGCGTTTTGGTGTCCGCCTCTAAAGCGGAATGGAGACTGAACGGAGGCAAACTGATGCATTCCGAGTGGATCCTTTTCCATTCTGAATGCATTAGGGCAAAACTGATCCATTTTCGACATACCTCCCCCGTACCAGGACCGCCACTGATATCCGGGACTGTCCTGCCGGATACTGGAAGGAGGTATGGCTTTAGGCCTCATGTACATGACCATAGCCTGCCTGTATTGTGGTCAGCTAACAGGGGGTCTGCAATATACAGGCACCAGCCGTGTGCGCACTGTATCAAGTGATGGGTCTGAAATCCGAAAGATAAGGTGTTGTCTGGAATTGAAGCACAGATCGGAAACCTATGGAGTGCATGCATGGGTTTTCTGTCCATGTCTCCGCACTGCGAAAAAGTACTGTCGGATGCAGATTGCAGACCCCATTTAACTGAATGGGTTCATGTCTGCAGACAGTGGACACACTGTCGGCACCCATGCATTGCAATGTATATACACACGTGTGTAAATATGTATAATATGTATATATTTTTTTATATGTACAGATACTTAGACATAAATACATCCACACACATACATATAGATACATACACACATGTATACATATATATACACATACGGTCAGTGCCCATGCATTGCGGACCGCAATGTATATACACACATATAAATATATTAAACACGTGTTATATTTTGTATATAAATATGTAAGTGTATGTATGTATGTGTGTGTGTGTGTGTATATATATATTTATAATAGATATAGAAAATAAGGCAGCACAAGGGGTTCAATCAGTAGAAGGGTGCACGGCCCAAAGGATAAGCAGTCCTTGAATACAAAAATAGGCAACACTCCAGAGATTTGAATGAAAAAACAATCACCTTTTATTCACCCATGTGGGCAGCGCAACGTTTCGGCTCAGCACTAGAGCCTTTCTCAAGCAATTGCTTGTGAAAGGCTCTAGTGCTGAGCCGAAACGTTGCGCTGCCCACATGGGTAAATAAAAGGTGATTGTTTTTTTATTCAAATCTCTGGAGTGTTGCCTATTTTTGATATACACTCACCTAAAGAATTATTAGGAACACCTGTTCTATTTCTCATTAATGCAATTATCTATTCAACCAATCACATGGCAGTTGCTTCAATGCATTTAGGGGGGTGGTCCTGGTCAAGACAATCTCCTGAACTCCAAACTGAATGTAAGAATGGGTAAAGAAAGGTGATTTAAGCAATTTTGAGCGTGGCATGGTTGTTGGTGCCAGACGGGCCGGTCTGAGTATTTCACAATCTGCTCAGTTACTGGGATTTTCACGCACAACCATTTCTAGGGTTTACAAAGAATGGTGTGAAAAGGGAAAAACATCCAGTATGCGGCAGTCCTGTGGGCAAAAATGCCTTGTGGAGGCAAGAGGTCAGAGGAGAATGGGCCGACTGATTCAAGCTGATAGAAGAGCAACGTTGACTGAAATAACCACTCGTTACAACCGAGGTATGCAGCAAAGCATTTATGAAGCCACAACATGCACAACCTTGAGGCGGATGGGCTACAACAGCAGAAGACCCCACCGGGTACCACTCATCTCCACTACAAATAGGAAAAAGAGGCTACAATTTGCACGAGCTCACCAAAATTGGACTGTTGAAGACTGGAAAAATGTTGCCTGGTCTGATGAGTCTCGATTTCTGTTGAGACATTCAAATGGTAGAGTCTGAATTTGGCGTAAACAGAATGAGAACATGTATCCATCCTCTGATGGCTACTTCCAGCAGGATAATGCACCATGTCACAAAGCTCGAATCATTTCAAATTGGTTTCTTGAACATGACAATGAGTTCACTGTACTAAAATGGCCCCCACAGTCACCAGATCTCAACCCAATAGAGCATCTTTGGGATGTGGTGGAACGGGAGCTTCGTGCCCTGGATGTGCATCTCTCAAATCTCCATCAACTGCAAGATGCTATCCTATCAATATGGGCCAACATTTCTAAAGAATGCTATCAGCACCTTGTTGAATCAATGCCACGTAGAATTAAGGCAGTTCTGAAGGCAAAAGGTTGGTCCAACACCGTATTAGTATGGTGTTCCTAATAAATCTTTAGGTGAGTGTGTGTGTGTGTGTGTGTGTGTGTATATATATATATATATATATATATATATATATATATATATATATATTTTTTTTTTTTTTTTTTGTCTGTCTAGACATCTGTCTGTCTGTCTGTCTGTCTGTGCGTTCTTTATGTGCAACCAAACAACTGGTCTGATCTTCACCAAATTTGGCACACAGGTACATCAGGTGTCCGGGAAGGTTTAAGAGCGGGTCTCTGCTCTCTTGGACTTACCGTTCCTGAGACATTCCCAAACAATGACCTGCATTAGCCAATAGACGCCAGCAAGCTGTAATGACCGGCGTCACGCACAGGGAGGGAAAAGGGAAAGCCCTGCCCAAGGGAGAGGGAAAGGTGGTGACCCCTGACTAACCTTGCGGCTGGCACCTGACTGCCCTGACATCCCTAGACGGGTTCCTCACCTGTGCGGCGATCACGTGCCTAAACCCTGGCTTTCCCTAAAATGAGCCCTAGATAGTGAACGGGCCACTGACACAATCGCTAGTCCGCACCACTGACACTAAGAGGGAAACACCAGGGAGAGGACAGACAATACAGACAAACACATACACCCAGGTGGGCGACCACAGCAGACCACAAAGGTCCAACAGGGATCCGGAGGGTAGCGTTCTGGACCAACAACCAGAGAACGCAGCAACACAGCTCCAGAGGGTCAGAATAGATGTCCAGGCAGGAAGCTCTATATCTGGCAACCAGAGAAGTGTGAGAGGGGAATATAAGGAGGTTGGGAGTGCTGGACAAGGAACAGCTGAGGAGAAGGAGCTACGAATCCCTGAGTGAGCCAAAAGGGTTTGCAAAGCAAACCCAGAAAGCTACCATAAGGAAACAGCCCTATCTTACATAGAGCGCGCAGCCAACCGCTGTGACTTCCTGACCCCGGGTATAACGGAGTCAGGCGTGGTTCTTGACACCCTCGTGACACAAGCCTTTCACTTAAATCCGAACTGCCATTTACACGGTCACATGTCTCTTATTAGCCAATAGAAGGTCGCAAGTCCTACTCCAGGTTTCCATAACAACTGATCACAGGTTTTAGCAGTTTGCAGGTCCTTAACCACTTAAGGACCACAGATTTATACACCCCTAGTGACCAGGCCCTTTTTTACAAATCGGCACTTCACAACTTTAACGGTTTATTGCTCGGTCATGCAACTTGGCATCCAAATGAATTTTACCTCCTTTTCTTCTCACAAATACAGCTTTCTTTTGGTGGTATTTGATTGCTGCTGAGATTTTTCGTTTTTCTGATATTAATCAAAAAAGACCGCAATTTTCTCAAAAAAGTGTATTTTTTTTTAACTTTTTCTGGTAAAATTGTTCAAATATAATTACATTTCTATACAAGTTTGTGTCAGAAAAAGTTGTAGCGTTTACAATTTTACAAAAATATGAATTTCCGCATTTTGAAGCAGCTCTGACTTTCTGAGCACTTGTCATGTTTCTTGAGGTGCTAGAATGCCAGGATAGTATAAATCCCCCCCAAATGACCCCATTTTAGAAAGAAGACACCCCAAAGTATTCGCGAAGGGGCATGGTGAGTTCATGTATGATTAAAAAAAATTTCACAAGTTAGCGGAAAATGACACTTTCTGAGAAAAAAAATAAATAATAAAGTTTCTGTTTCTGCTAACTTCTGGCAAAAAAAAAAAAAAAAACTCTCCCACGGACTCACTATGCCCCTCAGTGAATACCTTGGGGTGTCTACTTTCCGAAATGGGGTCATTTGTGGGGTGTGTTTACTGTTCTGGCATTTTGGGCGGGGCTAAATTGTGAGCAACTCTGAGCTGAACCCTGTAAAGCCTAAAGGTACTCATTGGACTTTCGGCCCCTTTACGCACCTAGGCTGCAAAAAAGTGTCACACATGTGGTATCGCCGTACTCAGAAGAAGTAGGGCAATGTGTTTTGGGGTGTATTTTTACATATACCCATGCTGGGTGAGAGAAATATCTCTGTAAATTGACAACTTTGTATAAACATTTTTAAAAAGTTGTCATTTACAAAGATATTTCTCACACACAGTATGGGTATGTGTAAAAATACACCCCAAAACACATTGCCCTACTTCTTCTGAGTACGGCGATACCACGTGTGTGACACTTTTTTGCAGCCTAGGTGCACAAAGGGGCCCAAATTCCAATGAGTACCTTTAGGATTTCACAGGGCATTTTTACGCATTTGGATTCCGAACTACTTCTCACGCTTTAGGGCCCCTAAAATGCCAGGGCAGTATAAATACCCCCACAAGGGGCATGGCGAGTTCATAGAAGATTTTTATTTTTTGGCACAAGTTAGCGGAAATTATTATATATATATATTTTTTTCCTTACAAGGTCTCATATTCCACTAACTTGTGACAAAAAATAAAATTTTACATGAACTCACCATACCCCTCACGGAATACCTTGGGGTGTCTTTTTTCTAAAATGGGGTCACTTGTGGGGTATTTATACTGCCCTGGCATTTTAGGGGCTCTAAAGCGTGAGAAGTAGTTTGGAATCCAAATGCGGAAAAATGCCCTGTGAAATCCTAAAAGTACTCATTGGAATTTGGGCCCCTTTGCGCACCTAGGCTGCAAAAAAGTGTCACACATGTGGCATCGCCGTACTCAGAAGAAGTAGGGCAATGTGTTATGGAGTGTTATTTTTACATATACCCATACTGTGTGTGAGAAATATCTCTGTAAATGACAACTTTTTAATTTTTTTTTATACAAAGTTGTCAATTTACAGAGATATTTCTCTCACCCAGCATGGGTATATATAAAAATACACCCCAAAACACATTGCCCTACTTCTCCTGAGTACGGTGATATTTTGATAAAAGTTAATGGGGTAACTTTTTGAGGATTTCCGCTATACTGGTACCTCAGGGTCTCTTGAAATACAACATGGTGCTAAAAACCTTTACAGTGAAAACTGCCCACCAAAAGCTGTATGGCACTCCATCTCTTCTGAGTCCTGCTGTGTGCCCATACAACAGTTTATGACCACATATGGGGTGTGGCTGTGTTCAGGAGAGAATGTGTTGGGGGTAAGGGGTTCTCCTGTTACAGTTTGGGAAAATTAAAAATTGGGGCTAATGCAATATTTTATTGGGGAAAAAAAATATTTTTGTCTTTTTTTTTTTTTTTTCTAAATTCTATGAGTTGGGTCTAAATTTTAGGAGTATAGTGCTCACTATACCCACTACAAATTCCTAGAGGAGTGTAGTTTCCAAAATGGGGTAAAAAAAATAATCTGTCCTCAAAAAACTATATGGCACTTCTTCCCTTCTGAGCCCTCTCATTTACCCATTCTGCAGTTAATGACCACATATGGAATGTTGCCATATTCAGGAGAAAATGAGTAAGAAAGTGCTTTTTTTTCCCCCTATTATCCTGCCCTTCAAAGTCTATATGGCGCTCCTTCACTTTTGTACCCTGCCATGTCCCCTTATAACAACTTAAAATCACATAAAAGAGTTGTTTTTGTAAACTGCAGAATCAGGGTTATAATCGCTGAGGTTTGTTTTCCTGTGTTAAATGAAAAATGGATTAAAATGGAAAAGCTGCAACATAAAATGAAATTTTTTAATTTTACCTCCATTTTGCTTCAATTCCTGTGGAATACGTAATGGGTTAACTAAATTGAAATAAAATTGAGGGGTATAGTATTCAAATTGTTGCCACTTTGGTTTTCAATCATTCTGACACCTGTGTGTCCCTGAAAATTTGGTATATTGTATTTCAAAATTAAACAAATTTGGTTGTAAGTAGGGATGAGCGAATTGCATGTTATGTAATTAGTTTTTGGGTCATGTTGTGGTATTTACTGAATTGCGTTATGGATTCCGTTACCATGTACTATAATGCAATTCCATGACTCCAGCATAACGGAAACCGAACGGATCTGTTAGGCAGGCCATAGACTTCTATTATGACGGAATAAATAACGAAATGCCTCTAAAGGCATTCCGTTATTTATTCCGTCATGGAATTGCATTATGGTCCGGGGTAACGGAATCCATAACGCAATTCAGTAAATACCAGAACATTACCGGAAAACAAATTTTTACTATATATAATTCGTTCATCCCTAGTTTAAAAAAAAAAAAAAAAAAGCATAAACCTTAACCTCTTTAAAATAAATATTCATATGGAAGTAAATATATAATAACATTTTTGTATAGTATGTATAAATGTGACATTGCACTTAAAATATGGAAAAATGCATTTTAAGTCATTTTTTTTTGTTTTTTTGTGTATATATGCAAATTGTATAGGTCTAATGTTAGCACCTAAATAAAGTACAATATGTGAGAAAGAGGACCATTAAAGAGGACCTTTCACCTGGAAAAACATTGTGAACTAATTATACAGACATGGAGAGCGGCGCCCAGGGATCTCACTGCACTTACTATTATCCCTGGGCGCTGCTCCGTTCGGCCGCGATGTCCTCTGGTATCTTCGCTCACTTGGTTATAGTAGGCGGAGTCTGCCCTTGTTCTGCTGGGCGTGTCCTCCTCCTAGGCTGTAGCGCTGGCCAATCGCAGCGCAGAGCTCACATCCTGGGAGGTTTTTTTCTCCCAGGCTGTGAGCTCTCCGCTGCGATTGGCCAGCACTACAGCATGGGAGAAGGAAAAGCCCAGCAGAACAAGGCCAGTCTCCGCCTACTATAACCAAGTGAGCGAAGATACCGGAGGGCACAGCGGCCAAACGGAGTGGAGCCCAGGGATAATAGTAAGTGCAGTGAGATCCCTGGGCGCCGCTCTCCATGTCTGTATATTTACTTCACAATGTTTTACCAGGTGAAAGGTCCTCTTTAAATGCCTGGGATTGGGGCATCTGCCGATTCAGGCCGTTATAGCAGGAGTCATTTGAGAATAGAGCTCCTGCTCTCCACTACATGGATGACCATAGTCCCTTAGTAATCCAAATAAAAAAGCTTATTGTGATCACTAAGGGGTTAAAGAAATTTAGGCTGTGTGGCTTGTGAAATGAAAGCGTGTTCCTTGGGCATGAACCACTCTACCACCACATCTGCAGGCAGACCTGGTCTGTCTGTAAGTAATCTTTAAACTTTGATCAATAATTTTGATTTCAAACTCTTTTAGGTGGTTGGTGCAAAGGTGGTAACTAATGCTAGAAGTCCTGGAGCACGCTGTTATGGATTTGTGACTATGTCGTCCTCGGAAGATGCAACAAAATGCATTAACCATCTTCACAGAACAGAACTTCACGGAAGAATGATTTCAGTGGAAAAGGCAAGTAGTTGTGTTGTTTTGCTGTTCAAATTAATGATTGGTTGTGTTTTTATGAAATTCGTTTTTGGTTCATGTTGTGGCGTAACGGAGAAGCATATCATGAAGAAAATTAGTGATATGACATCTACTGAACATGGGCTACAGTGTGAGATATTGCGTTTATAAAGTAAAAACTGGTGAAAGGTCCTCTTTAAGGCCTCTTTCACACTTGCGTTGTCCGGATCCGTCGTGCACTCCATTTGCCGGAGGTGCCCACCGGATCCGTAACACCGCAAGTGAACTGAAAGCATTTGAAGACGGATCCGTCTTCAAAATGCGTTCAGTGTTACTATGGCACCCAGGACGCTATTAAAGTCCTGGCTGCCATAGTAGTAGTGGGGAGCAGTATACTTACCGTCCGTGCGGCTCCCGGGGCGCTCCAGAATGACGTCAGGGTGCCCCTTGCGCATGGATGACGTGATCCATGCGATCACGTCATCCATGCGTGTGGGGCGCCCTGACGTCACTCTGAAGCGCCCCAGGAGCCGCACGGACGGTAAGTATACTGCTCCCCGCTGCACTTTACCATGGCAAACAGGACTTTAGTGTCCTGGCAGCCATGGTAACCATTCAGAAAAAGCTAAACGTCGGATCCGGTAATGCGCCGAAACTACGTTTAGCTTAAGGCCGGATCCGGATTAATGCCTTTCAATGGGCATTAATTCCGGATCCGGCCTTGCGGTATTTTCTCCGGCCAAAAAAGAACTGAAGACTTCCTGACGCATCCTGAATGGATTTCTCTACATTCAGAATGCATTGGGATAATCCTGATCAGGATTCTTCCGGCATAGAGCCCCGACGACGGAACTCTATGCCTCAAAAGAACAACGCAAGTGTGAAAGAGCCCCAAGAGCATTATGCAAAAAAATAAAAAGCAATAAAAACAAAACACAACTTAAAGTGTTCTCCAGGAATTAAGAAAATAAAAATATGTAAATATTACTTTATTATAAATCTATTCCCAAATATCTTGCATTAGTTATAATTCCTTGTTTTGTCTGGGGAGAAATCATTAGGAGAAATTAAATCACTACCATCCTATTCCTATTATTACATAGAAAACCTGTCCTAATCACACACAGGACAAGTTACCTCACAACACTGAGCTAAAGAGATGCCTTATCCTCCTCTTTTACTTGTCAGGGATTATGATCCTGAATACAGCTGATCTTTATCAAAATTTCTGTGGGAATGGATTTCATAAGGAGACATGAAGTACGAAGAGGACAGACTGTGGTAATGGAGACTGCATACAAGTGCTTCTGCTCATTAGCCACACCTCCTGTCTGTACTATATCTCTCACCATGCATTCCATTTCTATAGACACTCAGCTGAAAACCTTATCAGCTGTATTCAGGATTATAATCCCTGACAAGTAAGAGGAGGAGGAGGATGATGCAGCTCTTTAGCTCTGTGTTGTGAAGTAACTTGTCCTGCTGTGAGATTAGGACAAGTTTTTTTTGTGCTAATAGGACAGCGGCCATTTTATTTTCCCTGATGATAGCGCCTTAGACAACATGAGCCATTATAACTAAGGATAGATATTTGGGAATACATTTACATGTAATATTTAGGTATATTCAGTCATTTAATTTTGTTACCCTAATTCCCAAAAACCCTTTAATGCTTAAATCTGTTCCCCAGGAAAGAAAAACTATGAAAATAATGAAAAAAAACATGTTATAAATAAACTCTTAAATGCCTTTTAATTATTTATAATGGCTCCTTTAGTCTAGGGGGACAATCTGCGAAGGCGTTTAATTGGCGGCTCTTATATTTATGAGCATAAAATCCGTCCTTCTCATGAGACTGCAGTACTGCGTGTGTGAGAAAACGGAGTCCTATTTAAAGTCTGCTGGTATCAGCACATGTGCAGATGACAGCTGAGATAACTGCTTAGATGTGTCCCCGTGCTTCGGAAATAAGATGCGTGGTTTACTGGAAGCCATCCCTAGGTCTCTGTCGCGTTGCCATTGCAGAGAAGCCTCGGGGACACCATCTGCTGGAGGTAGGAGCAAGCGAGTGCACGCTAGCGTGGTAAGTGTTAGACCCCGCGGGGTGCGTCACTTCCGGTTTTGAGATGGCACTGCGCCACTTCCGGCGGTGCGCTCTGCTGATATAGTGCTCTGCTGATATAGTGCTCAGTAAGGATGTGGACGGAAGCATTTGGCTGGCCCAGCGTGTCTCCAGTAGTTGGAACCTGCCGGGGGAGACATGGAGAGCAATGCTACACAGACTACATCTGTCCCTACATCAGGTGCTGCATGTCCACCTTGTTTTGTCTGATTGCTCTAAGGTTTTGTTAGTAGAAATTCATGGCAATTTGCCGTTATGCTAATATGAATTTTTACATATGGTGTTTTAGGCTGAAAAGGATTTTTCAAATGCTAAAGCAAGATCCTCTAATAGATGTGTACTTTGCAATAGGAAGCATGAACCTTCATATAAAATCCTGCCCAATCAAATATGTTCAGGAGAAAGTACCTGTCTCTATAAATAACATCAGAGCTATGGTTAAGCATGAAATGCCATGGCCACGGCAAATTTCTCATCTATGGTTACCTAAAAAAAAAAAAGCATGAGGAAAAGGGTAAGAATTATCATCTTCTGACATCTGAGGACTCTGTAATTATGGAGACTTCTGATAAGAAGGAAGGGGAGCATGAAAATTCTGGTTTAGAAGACGATGATTAAAAAAATAAAAAGATTCTAATGAGGATCTTGACCCTTTATCAAAAGCTGTTCTTAGTAGTATGGAAATAGAGGATATAAAAAAATTAATAATCTGTACAAGACTCAATGTTTGGAGGCTTGGGGGAGGTCAGAGGAGGGTTTTTCCTGTACATGAAAACCTACATAGGATGATTGAAGAGTAGAATAGCTCTGATAAAAGAACTGTACTACCTAGAGGTTTAAAAAGGTGCTACCCCTTTAATGATAAAGAAATTGGGAGTGAGATAAAGAAAGTGGGATACAATTCCTATGATAGATGCTTCAGTTGCAAAGGTTGTTAAAAATACTGTCCTTCCGGGGGCATGGCCAGCCATGAGCGAGCTCTGCTGCTTCCCTGGCGAATTTACCCCACACCAGCTACTCCTGATGGGAAAGACTTTTAAAAAGGGTAGAGCCAGACCACCGGCTCCCCTGACATCCTTTCAAGGTGACATACCCAGCTTATTCAAGCTGCAGTCTGCCTCACCAGCCCCCACTCTCCACTGCCGCGCCATGCATTCCCAAGATGGTCATGGCATCGGGCCATGCGCTCCTCATAAGCGCTGCATGGAACACCTGGGAGCCCTGCTTCACATCTATGCAGGCGCTGCTCAGCGCCAGTGCCTTCCATACTTACCTCCGCTTGACCTCCAGTTACAGACCCACAGCCCAGGCTGGATCTCCCCGGCTACTCCTATTCCGCGCTCTCCACATGTGTGCTCCGGCCCTGCCGCCATCCAATTGCCAGAACCCCTGCATTTCTCTCCAGCACCATCGGTTATGGCTGCACACCATGTTAGTCCTGGGGGCTCACCCCCCTACTCACAGGCCGCAGCACCAAAGGCCACCAGCCCTGCCACTTCAGTGGACTCTGCTTTGAGACCCCCAGTTAACCCTTTCTGGCCCAGTGGGCATTCTTCTAAAGCACTCGTGCTAACCAATTCAGACATGCATCAGGGGCCCCCCTGTGATCATCCGTCGCCACACCTGGGTCCCCATCTCCAGGGGCAACCCTTGGACCGCCATCAAGGGTCCCCCAATCAATCCATGCTCCATGTTTCTTCTCTCCCCATTCCCACTCCCCTGGATCCTCCCTGGCGGCATCCCCACGCTGGTCCACTGGATCCTCATGGGACGACTCCCATCCACAGTCATCTGGAGCAACCTCTCTAGGACCCAAGGTCACGACTGACCTTTTAGCTGTGCCCCTTCAGGGATTCTCCCTGCACCCCTCCTTGAGACTTCCACCCTCTGCAGACCTATTTGATGAAGATTCCAGACCGCCAACCATGGCAGATTTGCGTACTTTTATTTGATCTCTACCTTCTAAAGCGGACTTGTCCAGCTTTGCTACCAACATCCTACAAGAATGCAAAAATTTATTCTCCCAGGTCTGCTCTGAGCTGACTGCGCTTGGCACTAGAATCAATGCAACTCTGAGCATGCAACTGTTCAAGCTCTACAAGTTAAGGCCCAAACTAATGACCAACTTAATGCACTACAACAACATCTGGACGATACAGAAAACCGTAGTCACCGTAACAATATACGGATCAGAAGTCTTCCAGAATCCATAACGACGGTGGACCTACTGCCCACAATCGTGAGAACATTTAATAGAATTTTCGGACGCCCGCCAAACTTTCACATAGAGATTGACAGAGCGCCTAGAGCCCTTAGATATCCTGATCCTGATGGCACCAAACCACGAGACCTCATCTGCAGAATTCATTTCTATGTCATTAAAGAGCAAATCCTAAACAAAGCTTGACAATCCTCCCCTATGTCTCATGAAGGGGCCTCCATTATGATACTGCAGGACCTTTCACGTCGCACCTTGTCACAACGAGCTGCCCTTCGTCCGCTACTGGACCTCCTAAAGGACCGTGGAATTTCTTATCGCTGTTGTTATTCATTCGCTCTATTTGCAGGTCTATAAGGTTGCTACTCTCCGTCATCCCTCGGACTTCATACACTTTCTACAACAATTGGACCTGCCCCCTGTCGAGCAGGGTCCTTGGCCATCCATCCTACCACCAGCTTCAACAACATGGAGACAGCCTCGTCCTTCCCAGATTGCCAGCCCCAAGACCCCTGGACTGATTAAGTCAACCCCTCGTGGGCGACGACAGCGGCGACTATCAGCTGGTTTCCGACGAGGATCCCCATCCAACTCTGTCACTTGGGACTGCCTGCTGTTCTTGACTGGGACTGATGCCTTATAACCACAATGGCTCTTTTCCTCTTTCTGCCTTGCACCTCTGCTTCTCTTGATCTCTCTCTCTCTCAGCAGTTGGTGAGCCATGTCTACTTTGACAAGGAATGTAGCAGGCTTGCTCTTCTCTGGCTGTTACTTTCCCCCTAATAGTTAGAGACCCTTCCCCGGAGCTGTCCGGACCTTGGTGACTGTCTCCATAGACCTTTTGGTCACGCTAGTTACCTACCTCCTCTTTTTTCTCTTTTTCCTCGTGGTTGTTTTTTCTTTTACTCTTTTCTGGTTTCCGGTTTGTCCCCCAACCCCTTGTTCCTTGTGTCCCCCCCGTCCCCCCCCCCAGATATGACGTCACTCAAGATAGCGTCCTTCAACACCCCTGAAAAGTACTCCACCAATTCCATCGCCAGAAGGTACACATTACTTGTCTTTAAGAAACACACTTCAAGGGTGGTGTTCCTAGAATACATCATCAGCACTATACCACATGGCCCCTTGCAAATAACCCGGTCAACAATACAAAAGGAGTCGTCGTAGCGATCCATAAATCTTTTTCACCATGTGCTAGGCTGTACTGCCCATCCCCGATTTTTTCGCTTTTGATTAGTGGCCGTGAATTCACGTTTATTAATGCCCCCAACCAAAATCAGGTCTTCTTTCTTCTGGATTTGCTTCAAACGGCGTTGCCCCTCATTCGTGGAACAGTCGTATTCTGTGGCGACTTTTATCTAACCCTGGACCCCACACTTGTTAATTCAACCAACCCTTTAGTGGCTGGACTCCACACAAATAGGCAATATTTTGTGGTCAGAATATGCCCTTAAGCCTTCCTTTCCTCACTAAACGCAAGTGGACTTGGCACCTGAATGAGTCTCTTTCTTGATTCGGTATGTGCTGCCGATCTGGCTACCACCGTAACAAATTTTCTCTCTGATCACAGTGCAGA
Organism: Bufo bufo; assembly: GCF_905171765.1. Lineage (NCBI taxonomy): Eukaryota > Metazoa > Chordata > Amphibia > Anura > Bufonidae > Bufo > Bufo bufo. The sequence goes on along the minus strand of NC_053390.1, from coordinate 484,311,611 downwards.
TCCCACTCCTCTTCCAATACAATGGGAAGCCTTGAAATGTGTCCTGTGCGGGGTTCTTATAAAACATGGCTCCCGTCTCAAGAAGGAGAAAGCACATTCTCTTAAGTTTGCTCTACAGAGGGTTGCCTCCTTGGAGCTTGCCCACAATCGAGCACTATCCTTGCCTACTCTCCGTGATATCCATAATGCGCCTCCTAGAGACTTCTTAGAAACGTACGATTCAATTATGTCGTAGTAAATTCTACGAATACGGGAACAAAAGTGGACGTTTGCAGGCAAGGGCTCTCAGAGGACAATTGGCTACCTCACATATTCCTGCAATCAAAACCTTTGCGGACTACATGGTACACACCACAAAAAAAAAAACGGATGACATACGTATGCTATTAGTTTTTTGTGCAGATCCATTGTAACAATGCCTAAAACAAACAATAATAGGACCTGTTCTATTTTTTTTTTTCGAGGCTACAGAGCGGACATACTGATGCGGACAGCACGCGTTGTTTTTTGCGGACCCATTGAAATGAATAATTCCGCATCCTATCCACACAAAAAGAACGGAAAGAAACAACGTTCGTGTACATGTAGCCTAAGACCCACACATTACACCGAAATCTCACAGCATTTGAACAATTGTGCATAGCCCCCTCAGCGGTATTTAGGAACATATCAACCTTATATAATCTACTAATAAACCAACGCTCCTTACAGCTCCCCCCTTTTTGTCAGGCCTGGGAGAGGGATATAGGTTTACCCTGTCCCAGTGGCATAAGAGTTTTCTCTTGTCCCATAAAGCGCTGATCTCTATTAAAGCCCAGGAAACAAGCTACAAAATCCTATCCAGATGGTACAGGGTGCCCGCGCTTCTCCATAAATGGTTTCCCACAGTGTCAGATCGCTGTTGGAGATGTCACACAAAGGAGGGTACGATGATCCATATTTGGTGGCATTGTACTGTCCTACGCCCCTTTTGGAACTATGTGCACAATCAGAGACGTGACCGGCATTCCTGTACAAAACTCTCCTGAAACTCCTCTACTATTTGTACTTGACCTAAATTTTCCTGCTTACAAGAACTCACTTTTGAAATACATGATACAAGCAGCAAAAGCAGTTGTTCCGAGACATTGGAATTCCCCTCCCCTCCTTCACCAGAGTAATGGTTTGAAGAAATCACACTGTACCAGAGAATGGAGGACCTAATCAGTCTGACACCCTTAGACTCTTCCCGATTCTTGAAGACTTGGGCCCCATGGGACGTATTCCGCTCTTCGGAGAGGTTTCAGAACATACAGATGTGACTGTCCACATTTATCTCCTTACCCCCTCCTTACCTCCCCCCCTTGTCTTTTTGTGTGTCTCTCCTTATCTTTAAGTTATTTTGTCAGTTGTTACATTTCATGTTCTCATAATTGTCATCGCACAAGCCGTTGCGTGGCATAGGCTACTTTCACACTGGCATTTTGGCGTTCCGTTTGTGAGATCCGTTTAGGGCTCTCACAAGCATTCCAAAACGAATGAGTTTTGCCCTAATGCATTCTGAATGGAAAATGATCCGCTCAGAATTCATCAGTTTGCCTCCGTTCCGTCTCCATTCCGCTTTGGAGGTGTACACCAAAACGCTGCTTGCAATGTTTTGGTGTCCGTCTGACAAAACTGAGCCAAACGGATCCGTTCTGACACACAGTGTAAGTCAATGGGGACGGATCCGATTTCTTATGACACAATAGAAAACGGGTCCGTCCTCCATTGACTTTCAATGGTGATCAATACGCATCCGTCTTAGCTATGTTAAAGATTATACAAACAGATCTGTTCTGAACGGTTGCTGACGTTAGTATTATATGAACGGATCCGTCTGTGCAGATCCATGACGGATCCGCACCAAATTAGTGTGAAAGTAGCCTTGCCACTTTTGAGTACTATGTTATGCGTGCTCTCCTATAACACACCTTTATTATAAGCTTGTATCATATGTTCCTGAAAAATATGTTATGCTGAAAACCTTAATAAAAATTGAATGAGTAAAAAATACTGTCCTTTCATTTGAGGACGCATCACAATTAAAGGACTCAATAGACAAAAATCTGAACCCTTGCTTAAAAAAAATTCATGGGAGGTTTCTGCTGCTATGCTCAGGCCTGGCGTCTCAGCGATGTGTTGCCAGAGGATTATACATCTGGCTTGAACAGTTGGAGTTTCTTTTAACCCCTTAATGCCCAGCGCCGTACATGTACAACTCTGGCCGGGTCTTTAAAGATGGCACCCGCTCCTGAGCGCTGCAGGCACCATAGCTGCGGGTGACTACCTGCTACTTATAGCAGACACCCGCAGTTAATTTCCGCAACCGGCAGTAATGCAGATCGTGGACATTTAACCCCTCAGATGCCGTGGTCAATCCTGACCACTGCATCTGAGCGCGTGAAACATCGGAAGCACACGCTTCCAGTGGTGCTTGGCTTCCCCGTGTGGCGATTTGGAGGAGCCGGAGCGTGTGTGCAGCAGCCCCTCGCCCTGTAATAGGGCTCCATAGGAAACAAATAAAATCATCATAGATTCTAATGCAAGTGCATTGGAGTCTATGATAGCAATCTAATGATTGCATAAAAAAAGTGTAAAAAAAAATTATTTTAATCACCCCCCTTTTCCCAAAATAAAAGAACTAAAATGTTTTTAAAAAATACACGAGTGTCGCGAAGTGCAAAAACGCCCATAGTTTAAAAATACAAAAATTATACCATACGGCAAACAGCAAAATGGAAAAAAGTGTCCAAATGGCTGAATCGCCATTTTTGGTCGCTTCCTTTTCTACAAAACAATTAAATAAAAATGTATCAAAATTTCATACACACCCCAGAATGGTATCAATGAAAAGTTTAGATTGCCCTGCAAGAAATGAGCCCCTATACAGCTCAGTACACATAATTTCAAAAAATTTATAGGGGTCAAAATATGGCGACATAAAAAAAAAAAACAGATTTATTTTTTCCCCCACTTTTCTTTTATTTTTTTATCACGAACGCAAGAAAAGCTATATATATAAGGTATCGCTGGATTTGTACTGACCTGTAGAATAATACACTGCTCAAAAAAATAAAGGGAACACTTAAACAACACAATGTAACTCCAAGTCAATCACACTTCTGTGAAATCAAACTGTCCACTTAGGAAGCAACACTGAGTGACAATCAATTTCACATGCTGTTGTGCAAATGGGATAGACAACAGGTGGAAATTATAGGCAATTAGCAAGACACCCCCAATAAAGGAGTGGTTCTGCAGGTGGTGACCTGACCACTTCTCAGTTCCTATGCTTCCTGGCTGATGTTTTGGTCACTTTTGAATGCTGCCGGTGCTTTCACTCTAGTGGTAGCATGAGACGGAGTCTACAACCCACACAAGTGGCTCAGGTAGTGCAGCTTATCCAGGATGGCACATCAATGCGAGCTGTGGCAAGAATGTTTGCTGTGTCTGTCAGCGTAGTGTCCAGAGCATGGAGGCGCTACCAGGAGACAGGCCAGTACATCAGGAGACGTGGAGGAGGCCGTAGGAGGGCAACAACCCAGCAGCAGGACCTCTACCTCCCCCTTTGTGCAAGGAGGAACAGGAGGAGCACTGCCAGAGCCCTGAAAAATGACCTCCAGCAGGCCACAAATGTGCATGTGTCTGCTCAAACGGTCAGAAACAGACTCCATGAGGGTGATATGAGGGCCCGACGTCCACAGGTGCGGGTTGTGTTTACAGCCCAACACCGTGCAGGACGTTTGGCATTTGCCAGAGAACACCAAGATTGGCAAATTCGCCACTGGCGCCCTGTGCTCTTCACAGATGAAAGCAGGTTCACACTGAGCACATGTGACAGACGTGACAGAGTCTGGAGACGCCGTGGAGAACGTTCTGCTGCCTGCGACATCCTCTGGCATGACCGGTTTGGCATTGGGTCAATAATGGTGTGGGGTGGCATTTCTTTGGAGGGCCGCACAGCCCTCCATGTGCTCGCCAGAGGTAGCCTGACTGCCATTAGGTACCGAGATGAGATCCTCAGATCCCTTGTGAGACCATATGCTGGTGCGGTTGGCCCTGGGTTCCTCCTAATGCAAGACAATGCTAGACCTCATGTGGCTTGAGTGTGTCAGCAGTTCCTGCAAGACGAAGGCATTGATGCTATGGACTGGCCCGCCCGTTCCCCAGACCTGAATCCAATTGAGCACATCTGGGACATCACGTCTCGCTCTATCCACCAACGTCACGTTGCACCACAGACTGTCCAGGAGTTGGCTGATGCTTTAGTCCAGGTCTGGGAGGAGATCCCTCAGGAGACCGTCCGCCACCTCATCAGGAGCATGCACAGGCGTTGTAGGGAGGTCATACAGGCACGTGGAGGCCACACACACTACTGAGCCTCATTTTGACTTGTTTTAAGGACATTACATCAAAGTTGGATCAGCCTGTAGTGTGTTTGTCCACTTTAATTTTGAGGGTGACTCAAAATCCAGACCTCCATGGGTTCAAAAATTTGATTTCCTTTTTTTTTTTTTTGCGTGATTTTGTTGTCAACACATTCAACAAAGTATTTCAGAAGAATATTTAATTAATTCAGATCTAGGATGTGTTATTTTTGTGTTCCCTTTATTTTTTTGAGCAGTGTAGTAACCAGTTAGTATTATAGAGTAGCAGCAGTACTGAACTTTCTCCATTTATAGACAATTTGTCTTATCGTGGACTGATGAACAGCAAGGCTTTTGGAGATACTTTTATAACACTTAACAGCTTTCTACAAGTCAACAATTCTTAATCGTAGGTCTTCTAAGAGCTCTTTTGTGCGAGGCATCATTAACATCAGGCAATGCTTCTTGTGAAAAGCAAACCCAGAACTGGTGAGTGTTTTTTATAGAGCAGGGCAGCTGTAACCAACACCTCCAATCTCATCTCATTGATTGGATTCCAGTTGGCTGACACCTCACTCCAATTAGCCCTTGGAGATGTCATTAGTCTAGGGGTTCACATACTTTTTCCACCTGCACTGTAAATATTTACATGGTGTGTTCAATAAAAACATGGTAACATTTAATTCTTTGTGTGTTATTAGTTTAAGCAGACTGTGATTGTCTATTGTTGTGACTTAGATGAAGCTCAGATCACATTTTATGACCAATTTGTGCAGAAAGCCATATCATTCCAAAGGATTCACATAATTTTTCTTGCAACTGTGTGTGTGTGTATATGTGTGTGTGTGTGTGTGTGTGTGTATATATATATATATATATATATATATATATATATATATATATATACACTCACCTAAAGAATTATTAGGAACACCTGTTCTATTTCTCATTAATGCAATTATCTAGTCAACCAATCACATGGCAGTTGCTTCAATGCATTTAATGGGGTGGTCCTGGTCAAGACAATCTCCTGAACTCCAAACTGAAGGTCAGAATGGAAAAGAAAGATGATTTAAGCAATTTTGAGCGTGGCATGGTTGTTGGTGCCAGACGGGCCGGTCTGAGTATTTCACAATCTGCTCAGTTACTGGGATTTTCACGCACAACCATTTCTAGGGTTTACAAAGAATAGTGTGACAAGGGAAAAACATCCAGTATGCGGCAGTCCTGTGGGCAAAAATGCCTTGTTGATGCTAGAGGTCAGAGGAGAATGGGCCGACTGATTCAAGCTGATAGAAGAGCAACGTTGACTGAAATAACCACTCGTTACAACCGAGGTATGCAGCAAAGCATTTGTGAAGCCACAACACGCACAACCTTGAGGCGGATGGGCTACAACAGCAGAAGACCCCACCGGGTACCACTCATCTCCACTACAAATAGGAAAAAGAGGCTACAATTTGCACGAGCTCACCAAAATTGGACTGTTGAAGACTGGAAAAATGTTGCCTGGTCTGATGAGTCTCGATTTCTGTTGAGACATTCAAATGGTAGAGTCCATATTTGGCGTAAACAGAATGAGAACATGTATCCATCCTTTGGCTACTTCCAGCAGGATAATGCACCATGTCACAAAGCTCGAATCATTTCAAATTGGTTTCTTGAACATGACAATGAGTTCACTGTACTAAAATGGCCCCCACAGTCACCAGATCTCAACCCAATAGAGCATCTTTGGGATGTGGTGGAATGGAAGCTTCGTGCCCTGGATGTGCATCCCTCAAATCTCCATCAACTGCAAGATGCTATCCTATCAATATGGGCCAACATTTCTAAAGAATGCTATCAGCACCTTGTTGAATCAATGCCACGTAGAATTAAGGCAGCTCTGAAGGCAAAGGGGGTCCAACACCGTATTAGTATGGTGTTCCTAATAATTCTTTAGGTGTGTGTGTGTGTATGTATGTATGTATGTATGTATGTATGTATGTGTATATATGTGTGTGTGTATATATATATATATATATATATATATATATATATATATATATATGAACTAATATGTCCAATTGATAGATGACCCAATGGACTTCCAAAGTACGAGGTAACGTTATTTTATTTCAAACAGCTCGATGCGTTTCGGGGGCAATAAAAAAAACCACCTTCAGGAGCATCAAATGGTACAAACAGAATTACAATGTTTTATAGCCAAAGGACACATAGGAAGGTTTGTTCCACGTCGTGGAATAGTTCACTTCCTGTCCTAAAACCCGGAACCGGAAGTGAGCTCCATTCCATGAAACACAATCAGTATAGCACATTTAAACTTGGCCTATATACGGCTGTAATAATAAAATATAATGCATATAGGGGATATAAAAGGTACAACATAAAAATAATGAAACTAAAAATGCATGAAAAATTAGTTCCTTGCGGTAGAGGTTCCGCTTCCGGTCTCAAAACCCAGAACCGGAAGTGCGCCTCGGCCGCACTGCACAAAAGCCCCATTCCACCCTTAAAACAGACTAGTAGACGTCTAAAGTAATTGAATATAATATATTAAAAATGTTAAGTTGAAGTGTATTGATTGAGGACTAGAGCGGTTTTGGTTTCGCAAGAGACCCTTTTGACCGATTACTTCCGGTTCATATTGGCGGATACCAGAAGTGCGATCCACCCGTGGAACGCATTTCAGCCGGAAGTGCGTCACAACAGCGGGACGATTTGGATACCTATGAAACGTATTGCGGACGGAAATGCGCTCCACAGATAAGAAACACCGTGGCCGCGATACCTCTGGGACAACCAAGGCCCTCTATTGGTACCACATGGAGAATTAAAAACATTTATTAGGGGGAAATTATTTATATATATATATATATTCACTCGCAGTGCAGATTGAGACTTGCGCGTGCCGAATTGGGACTCAAAGGGAGGTCTATCCATGAATATGAAAGAGCACACAATAAGCTAAAATAAATAAATAAAGTATTTTAATTTTTTTTATTAAATGGAGTATGAAGCCCCCTCAATCAATACATAAATAATTAAATAATGTTTTAAATAGATGCAAACTCCAATGAATAAGACCATAAATGAATGAGTAAATAAATAAGTGGCTGAGTAAATTGGTGAAATCGATAAGGGTTCACCTGGTAATGAAAATAAATAGGTGGGTAAATGTCTCATCAAGACTAAAGTTATTTGAAGTGCAATTCATAATTATTAGTGACTGTACTCCAGGGTTTCGTTCAGACCAAATGGAGCGAGAGTATTAAATCTATAGATTCAGTACATCTCTTTTTTGCAGAGCTGGGAATAGGGTTGTGATAAAACATCTATGGGAGTCAGTTTCAGACCTGAGAAGTTGCCTCCCTGTACTTCAGAGAAGTGTTTGGATACTCCATGTTTTTAGTACTCTCGCTGAATGTTGGAATTGTGTTGATTAAGCCTTTCTCTCACTGTTTGGGTGGTGTGGCCTATGTATTGTAGGCCACAAGAGCTCTCTAACATATACAGGGAGTGCAGAATTATTAGGCAAATGAGTATTTTGTCCACATCATCCTCTTTATGCATGTTGTCTTACTCCAAGCTGTATAGGCTCGAAAGCCTACTACCAATTAAGCATATTAGGTGATGTGCATCTCTGTAATGAGAAGGGGTGTGGTCTAATGACATCAACACCCTATATTAGGTGTGCATAATTATTAGGCAACTTCCTTTCCTTTGGCAAAATGGGTCAAAAGAAGGACTTGACAGGCTCAGAAAAGTCAAAAATAGTGAGATATCTTGCAGAGGGATGCAGCACTCTTAAAATTGCAAAGCTTCTGAAGCGTGATCATCGAACAATCAAGTGTTTCATTCAAAATAGTCAACAGGGTCGCAAGAAGCGTGTGGAAAAACCAAGGCGCAAAATAACTGCCCATGAACTGAGAAAAGTCAATCGTGCAGCTGCCAAGATGCCACTTGCCACAAGTTTGGCCATATTTCAGAGCTGCAACATCACTGGAGTGCCCAAAAGCACAAGGTGTGCAATACTGAAAGAAATGCTGAAAGACGACCACCACTGAACAAGACACACAAGCTGAAACGTCAAGACTGGGCCAAGAAATATCTCAAGACTGATTTTTCTAAGGTTTTATGGACTGATGAAATGAGAGTGAGTCTTGATGGGCCAGATGGATGGGCCCGTGGCTGGATTGGTAAAGGGCAGAGAGCTCCAGTCCGACTCAGACGCCAGCAAGGTGGAGGTGGGGTACTGGTTTGGGCTGGTATCATCAAAGATGAGCTTGTGGGGCCTTTTCGGGTTGAGGATGGAGTCAAGCTCAACTCCCAGTCCTACTGCCAGTTTCTGGAAGACACCTTCTTCAAGCAGTGGTACAGGAAGAAGTCTGCATCCTTCAAGAAAAACATGATTTTCATGCAGGACAATGCTCCATCACACGCGTCCAAGTACTCCACAGCGTGGCTGGCAAGAAAGGGTATAAAAGAAGAAAATCTAATGACATGGCCTCCTTGTTCACCTGATCTGAACCCCATTGAGAACCTGTGGTCCATCATCAAATGTGAGATTTACAAGGAGGGAAAACAGTACACCTCTCTGAACAGTGTCTGGGAGGCTGTGGTTGCTGCTGCACGCAATGTTGATGGTGAACAGATCAAAACACTGACAGAATCCATGGATGGCAGGCTTTTGAGTGTGAATGTTGAGATGTTATATTGGTTTCACTGGTAAAAATAAATAATTGAAATGGGTATATATTTGTTTTTTGTTAAGTTGCCTAATAATTATGCACAGTAATAGTCACCTGCACACACAGATATCCCCCTAAAATAGCTAAAACTAAAAACAAACTAAAAACTACTTCCAAAAATATTCAGCTTTGATATTAATGAGTTTTTTGGGTTTATTGAAAACATGGTTGTTGTTCAATAATAAAATTAATCCTCAAAAATACAACTTGCCTAATAATTCTGCACTCCCTGTATACACACCTTTTTTTTTAAAGGCCCCAGAGCCTGCAACACCTAAGCAAGAGACATCACTAACCAAACACTGCCCTGAAGACGAAGGAACTCTCCAAACAAGTAAGGGTCATGTTGTTGAGAAGTTCAAGTCAGGGTTAGGTTATAAAAAAAATCCAAATATTTGGTGATCCCCAGGAGCACCATCAAATCTATCATAACCAAATGGAAAGAACATGGCACAACAGCAAACCTGCCAAGAGACTGCCGCCCACCAAAACTCACGGAGCGGGCAAGGAGGGTATTAATCAGAGAGGCAGCACAGATACCTAAGGTAACCCTGGAGGAGCTGCAGAGGTTCACAGCAGAGACTGGAGTATTTGTACATAGGACGACAATAAGCTGTACGCTCCATAGAGTTGGGCTTTGGTCAGAAGAAAGCCATTACTTTTAGCAAAAAACAATAAGGCAAGTTGTGAGTTTCTGAAAAGGCATGTGGGAGTTTACCAAAATGTATGGAGAATGGTGCTCTGGTCTGACGAGACTAAAATTGAACTTTTCGGCCATCAAAGAAAATGCTATGTCTGGCGCAATCCCATCATATCACCCAAAGAACACCATCCCCACTGTGAAACATGTTGATGGCAACATCAATCTGTGGGGATGTTTATCAGCAACCGGGACCGGGAAACTGGTTAGAGTTGAGGAAAAGATGGATGGTGCTAAATACAGGGATATTCCTGAGTAAAAACCTGTACCACTCTGTGCGTGATTTGAGGCTAGGACGGGGGTTCACCTTCCAGCAGGACAATGACCCCCAAACACACTGCTAAAGCAACACTTGAGTGATTTAATGGGAAACATGTAAATGTGTTGGAATGGCCTAGTCAAAGCCCAGATCTCAATCCAATAGAAAATCTGTGGTCAGACTTAAAGATTGCTGTTCACAAGCGCAAACAATCCAACTTGAAGGAGCTGTAGCAGTTTTGTAAGGAGGAATGGGCAAAAATCCCAGTGGTAAGATGTGGCAAGCTCATAGAGACTTATCCAAAGTGACTCGGAGCTGTGATTGCCGCAAAAGGTGTCTCTACAAAGTATTGACTTTACGAGGGTGAATAGTTATGCACATTGACTTTTTTCTGTTATTTTGTCCTATTTGTTGTTTGCTTTACAATAAAAAAAACAAAAAAAAAAATCATCAAAGTTGTGGGCATGTTCTGTAAATTAAATGATGCAAATCCTCAAACAATCCATGTTAATTCCAGGTTGTGAGGCACCAAAATACAAAAAAAAGTCAAGTACTTTTGCAAGGCACTGTAACTATAACTTGAATATGTTTTAGTAAACTGGTACAAAAAAAAAACATTGTGTCCAAATATGTATGGATCTAACTGTATAATCTAGCCTTTGGTACAATGTATGCGCCGGGGAGAAATATGAAATATACTTGTCACTGGGGTGCAGTGTTCTCCATCCATCTACCAGGCCCACCTTAGCAATGTTGTTGCGGTTGTGTCTGAGTGCAGATTTTGACAGTGAGGAAGTGCCTGTAGATGTGTCCATTTCAGGGTAAACGGCTACATTCAAATCACCACCCAGAATGATTATGCCTTCAGCAAACCTGTGAAATGCTGCCCTTAACCATGCTGTCTGGGATGTATTTGGTGCATAGATATTACCAAGGGTGTAAACCTGTGACCCCAACACTACTTTAATAAAAATATACCTGCCCTTGCCATCTACTAGGGTCGAACGCACCTCCAAGGGGAGCTGTCTATGAAGTGTTATGCTGACTCCTTTGACGCAGGGCTCCAGATGGCGACCAAAATGGTCGCCAATGCGACTTAGAATTTACAAATGGCGACAAGACTTTTTAGTCTTGTCACCATTTGCGATTAGACCCGCCGCGGCAGCTCTGAGGCTGAATACAGCGGCGGGCACAGGAGATGATAGTTCTCTGCCCCGCCGCCGATGTTCTTCTCAACAGCGCAGTGGAGATGGAGTCTCTCCCTCCCCCTGTGCTGCTGCCACCACCAATAAGAAGAGAGACAGGAGAACGAGGGGAGGGGCTGTGGCCACTGCTCCACCAATGAAGATAACTGACCTGTTAATACAAATACAGGAGGCGGGTGCCAAAATCAAATAGCCGGCACCCGACCTCTATGACAGGGAGCTGCGATCAGCGGCAGTTAACCCTTCAGGTGCTGTACCTTAAGGGTTAACTGCAGCAGATTTGCAGCTCCCTGTCATAGAGGTCGGGTGTCTGCTATTTGATTTTGGCACCCGCCTCCTTTATTTGTATTAACAGGTCAGTTATCTTAATTGGTGGCGCAGTGCGCCCCCTCAACACCCCAGTATAATAAACTTTGGTGGCACAGTGCCGATGAGGGTTAAAAAATTCAAAATAAATGAACTCCCCTCCTCCAATTGATCGCGTAGCTGCCGGTCTCCTGTTCTTTCTTCAGGACCTGTCAAGGGACCTGTGGTGACATCACCGTGCTCATCACATGGTCCATTGCCATGGTGATGATCATGTGATGAGCACAGTGATGTCACCACAGGTCCCTTGACAGGTCCTGAAGAAAGAACAGGAGACCGGCAGCTACGCGATCAATTGGAGGAGGCGAGTTCATTTTATTTTTTTTTGTATTTTTTTTTTAACCCTCAATTGACCTTCTACTAAGCATTCTGTATTAAAGAATGCTATTATTTTCCCTTGTAAAACAAAACATGCAATGCAACAGCTCTCTGCAAACCAAATAAAGTACAAAATTGCATAATAATTGCTATACTTATAAATTGCTATAAAGTGCTATACTTCTAAATTGGAGATGCTTGGCAAATCATTTTGTACAAAATTATTTGAGCCCGTCTGCCGCACGTCAAGGCGATCTCTGTAAGACGGGTTCCTAACGCAAAATTCTACCTGTTATGTGCCATGACGGCTACCATGCAATTCAGGGAGTGTAGGTTCCACATGCATGTTATTTTCCCTTGTAACATGTCATAAGGGAAAATAACACAGTGAATAGACTTTCATCCTAGCAACCATGCGTGAAAATCACACCGCATCCGCACTTGCTTGGCATGCTGCGATTTGCATGCAACGCACAAGTGATGTGTGAAAATCACCGCTCATGTGCACAGCCCCATAGAAGTGAATGGGTCCGGATTCAGTGCGGGTGCAATGCGTTCACCTCAAGCATTGCACCCGCGCAGAAATCTCACCCATGTGAAAGGGGGCTAAGGGTGAATAGGACAATGGTATTCGCCCCTAAGGGGGCGAATAGTAAGTTAAAAAAAAACAAAAAAAACACTAAGGCTACTTTCAGACTTGCGGCAGTGTGAATCCGGCAAGCAGTTCCGTCGTCGGAACTGCCTGCTGGATCCGCTGATCTGGATGTGACTGAAAGCATTTGTGAGACGCATCCTGATGCGGATCCATCTCACAAATGCATTGCAAGAACGAATCCATCTCTCCGCTTGTCATGCGGACAGACGGATCCGTCTTGTAACTTTTTACACATTTTTACCGGTCTACGCATTCACAGACCGGAGTGGCCCTGTATGTTAAAGATAGCATAAAATCTAATCTAATACAGGTTAGTGAGACCAATTTAGATTCAGTTTGGGTTACGTTGCAGCTTGATAGTCATAAGGTAACTCGTGTAGGTGTGATATATAGACCACCTGGCTAGGTCAAAGAATTAGATGATCTATAAGTTGAGGAAATGGCTAAAATGACATTGAAAGGGGAAGTTATCATTATTGGAGACTTTATTTTTCCTGATGTAAACTGGAAAACCAAAATAGCTAGTTCTGCCAGCAGTACAGATTTTCTAAATTCCCTACTGGGATTATCTCTACAGCAAGTAGTTGAGGAGCCAACCCGGAAGGAGGCCATTTTAGATTTAGTATTCACAAATGGGAATTTGGTATCTGATATAACTGTACGGGAAAGCTTGGGATCTAGTGATCTCCAGTCAGTGTGGTTTACTATAAGTACAGTGACACCACACAAAAACTCAAGTTTTCTATTTTAGAAAAACTGATCTTTCTAAAATTAGATTAGTGGTATATAAGTATCAGACTGGAACAGTTTCAATGGGACTACTTAAAAGTGGCACTATTGAAGGCAACAGATAATTGTATTGGGCTTGTCTGTAAGAGCAAAAAAAGGAAGCGACCACTGTGGTACTCAGCAGAAGTGGCCAAAAATCATTAAAAACAAAAAGATAGCATTTAGTAATTTATAAAAAATAGATAAAATTAGGATAACAGGGAAATTAATAAGATTAGGCAGAGAGAGGCCAAGCAAGTTATAAGAAATTCTAAAGCACAGGCAGAAGAAAAATTTGCTCAGTCAGTGAAAAAAGGCGATAAGGCATTCTTCAGATACATAAATGAAAAAAGGAAATTAAAACAAGGAATTACCAAATTAAAAACAAAAGGAGGAAGGTATATGGAAGAAGATGAAGAACTAGCTGACTGCCTCAATGAATACTTCTGTTCAGTTTTTACAAAGGAAAATGAAGGAAAAGGACCTCAGGGAGGAAGACTTTTGATGAATCTTTTGATGCATGTGTCTTTACAGAGGAAGAGGTTCTAAGTCAGCTGTCAAAAAGGAATACAAATAAGTCACAGGGGCCTGATGGGATACACCTAAAGCTATCAAATGAGCTCAGCGGTGAACTAGCAAAACCATTAACAGATTTATTTAACCAATCACTGGCAACAGGAGTCGTCCCAGAAGATTGGAAATTAGTAAATGTTGTGCCCATTCACAATTAATTTAGTAGGGAGGAATCTGGCAACTATAGGCCAGAACGCCTGACATCAAAAGTGGGGAAATTAATGGAAACCATACTTAAGGAGAGGATTGTGGAACATCTAAAATTCCATTGATTGAAAGATGAAAAACAGCATGAGTTTACTTCAGGGAGGTCATGTCAATCTATTCTTATTGATTTGTTTTTTTTTTGGTTTGGATGACTAAAATTATAGACGGTGGAGGTGCTGTAGACATCGCTTATCTAGACTTTAGTAAGGCTTTTGATACTGTCCCACATAGAAGGCTTATCAATAAACTGCAGTCTTTGAGCTTGGACTCCCATATTGTTGAATACAATAGGCAGTGGCTGAGGGACAGACAACAGAGGGTTGTAGTCAATCGAGTATATTCAGACCATGGTCTTACCAGTGGGGTACCTCAGGCATCTGTTCTGGGACCCATATTTAATATCTTTATCAGCAAAATTGCAGAAGGCCTCGATGGTAAGGTATGTCTTTTTGCTGATGACACAAAGATTTGTAACGGGGTTGATGTTCTTGGAGGGATACACAAAATGGAAAAGGATTTAGGAAAACTAGAGGAATGGTCAAAAATCTGTCAACTAAAATGTAATGTGGATAAGTGCAAGATAATGCACCTGGGGCGTAAAAACCCAAGAGCAGAATATAAATTCAGTGATAGTCCTAACCTCAGTATCTGAGGAAAGGGATTTAGGGGTCATTATTTCAGAAGACTTAAAGGTAGGCAGACAATGTCATAGAGCAGCAGGAAATGCTAGCAGAATGCTTGGGTGTATAGGGAGAGGCATTACCAGTAGAAAGAGGAAGTGCTCATGCCGCTCTACAGAGCACTACTGAGACCTCATTTGGAGTATTGTGCGCAGTACTGGAGACCATATCTCCAGAAGGATATTAATACTTTGGAGAGAGTTCAGAGAAGAGCTACTAAACTAGTACATGGATTGCAGGATAAAACTTACCAGGAAGGATTAAAGGACCTTAACATGTATAGCTTGAAAGAAAGACAAGACAGAGGGGAAATGATAGAAACTTTTAAATACATAAAGGGAATCAACAAGGTAAAAGAGGAGAGAATTTTTAAAAGAAGAAAAACTGCTACAAGAGGACATACTTTTAAAACTTTGCCCCTTTAATTTAAAACTAATATCAAGAAATATTACTTTACTGAGAGAGTAGTGGATGCATGGAATAGCCTTCCTGCAGAAGTGGTAGGCTACTTTCATACTGGCGTTTCTGGGTCCGCTTGTGAGATCCGTTTCAGGGCTTTCACAAGCGGCCCAAAATGGATCAGTTTAGCCCCAATGCATTCTAAATGGATAAGGATCCGTTCAGAATGCATCAGTTTGCCTCCGTTCAGCCTCCATTCCGCTCTGGAGGCGGACACCAAAACGCTGCTTGCAGTGTTTTGGTGTCCGTCTGATGAAACTGAGCCAAACGGATCCGTCCTGACTTACAATGTAAGTCAATGGGGACAGATCCGTTTTCACTAACACAATATGGTGCAATTGAAAACATATCCGCCTCCCATTGACTTTCAGTGTAAGTCAAAATGGATCCGTTTGCATTATCATGAACAAGCGTACCAGACGGATCCGCACCTAACGCAGGTGTGAAAGTAGCCGTAGCTGCAAATACAGTGAAGGAGTTTAAGTGTGCATGGGATAGGCATAAGGCCATGCGTCACATAAGATGGGGCCAGGGGCTATTCATAGTATTCAGTATATTGGGCAGACTAGATGGGCCAAATGGTTCTTATCTGCCGACACATTCTATGTTTCTATAGCTCCAGTGAGGAGCAGTAACTTATCCACATAAATGTGGGTGAATGTAATGGGCGTAGACTGCCATCTAGAGGATCTTGTGGAGGGAGTGGGCAGTTAATGTAACATAAACCAGTCTCTCTTAAAGTGAAGACACCCCTACATTGGATGAACAGATTTAAGACTTAAAGGGTTTCTGTCGCCACACTTTTCACTATTAAACAGGCTGACATTATAAATGTTCAAATGTCACCTGAATTTAACTCTATTCTTCTTTTTTTTCAGTGTGCCCTAGTTTTTGTGCAATTATAACTCTGCGCCGTCCCGTTCAGTATTTGGCACAGGCGCAGTGAGGAAGACTGCAGCCGGTGAGCATCCTTCCATCACTACGCCTGTGACGAATACTGAACGGGACAGCGCAGGTGCAAGATTTCCCCGACAGACAGAGCCGGCAGGAGGAGACCAACGCTGGCCTGGCCCCGTCAATCAAAAGTAGAAGGGAGTGGAAAGCGGTGGGCGAACGGAGCCTCTAGAAGCAGGTGCAATGCCCACTCTTCTCCTAAAGGCTAATTAGCAATAATTAGCCTTTAGGAGCAGAGTGGGCATTGCACCTGCTTCTAGAGGCTCCGTTCGCCCACTTCTTTCCACTCCTTTCTACTTTTGATTGACGGGGCCAGGCCAGCGTTGGTCTCCTCCTGCCGGCTTCCTCACTGCGCCTGTGCCAAATACTGAACGGGACGGCGCAGGCGTGAGTTTCCCCCTGCAGACAGGGCCTGCAGAAGGAGGCCAACGCTGGCCTGGCCCTGTCGATCAAGAGTAGAAGGGAGTGGAAAGAGGTGGGCGAACGGAGCCTCTAGGAGCAGGTGCAACAACCCCCCGCCCTTTCTCCTAGAGGCTAATTAGCATATAATAAAAGTTATAATTGCCCAAAAAGGGGGGCACACTGAAAAATAAGAATAGCAGCGTCAAATTCAGGTGACATTTCCACATGTATAATGTCAGCCTTTTTAATAGTGAAAAGTGTGGTGACTTAAAGAAAAGAAGGTATAGAGAAAAATAAATCTACAGAACACCTAGCCCAAACCCGAACTTCAGTGAAGAAGTCCGGGTTCAGGTCTGGTACCACATTTAGTTTTTTGTCACGTGCGTGCAGAACGCATTGCACCCGTGCGATAAAATCTGAACTACGCAATCGCAGTCAAAACGCGCACTCTCACAGGTTTCCCGCAATGCATCTGGAGCAAATACGGGACTCCGGTGTGAAAGAGGCCTTAGACTTATCTATGTTGAGTTTGCCCATGTTGATGATGTGAGGCTAAGAATGGCCGCTCGCTGTCGATCAACACCAGAGCTCACTCAGCTGCGTGCATGCGGCTCTGCTGCAAGGCTCTGCCCCCTGTGATTTTCAGCAGCACCTGGATCTGATTACTTTTGTAATTGTGTGTAATTAAAACTAAAATGTTTTATGTCTGCTGAGTTATTCAATAAAATGTATCTGTATAGTGCCAATTAATTTCTCATTTCTTTGACTGGCTCATTAAGAAGGCTGCACATGCTCAGTTTCATCCTTGAACTGCATCCTGAGCTGTGATAGGGAGAGCAGCAGAAAAGACACTCCCCTTGAGCTGTCAGCTTGATATTAATCTAGAAGAACAATGAATCGAGATATCTCTGTATCCGTGTGAGGTACAGGGCTGGTTCTAGCTTTGTTAGAAGGGTATTGTCATGTGCTATATGTTCTCTGATTTTCATTCTTTACATTATTCATGGAAAAACCCCTTTAAGCTACATTTTTATCGGTAAGATACAAATTGAGCTATGAGTGTTTATAAGGTCAGAGATGAGGAGCCTGTCCCCAGAGTTAAAATTCATATCCTACAACTAGATAAACTCAAGTCTGCACAAAGACAGTGGTTCAAAACTTTTAACAAAGACCATTTAAAAAAAATATATTTCTAGTTCAAAATGAGTACAATGCAATAATAAAAAAAGAAATTGTCCCCAGAGGTGTACATGGTCTTTAACTTTTTTATATCCTAATTTATTGAGATGCACTTGTAGGTGACAGCTGTTCTTGATCTATTGAGTGTACTGATCATAAAGTTTATAAGTCATGTGAGATTGAGGTCTGAATCTATGTGCCTGAGATGTTATAAAATGATGGCACATCTTAGGCAGATTTTTTTTCTGATCTGTCTGAAGAACAGGAAAAACAAAACAAAAAACTAATCCATTATTTTGAGAATCTGTTACGATCACTCCCTACAGTGTCTGAAAACTCTCCCTACACTGTCCCTGCACCTATCCAATATTTTACAATTCAAAGCTTTCTAACACACTAGCGCTTGTCACGTCTCTCCTTATGCTCAATTCAAAGTGAAATGACGGGGACCGTGCAGGATACGGCTTTTGTAGAGCTGTTGACCTAACAGGGGATGTCTACTGATTGGCTGGCTGCACGGCGTTATGGGTCATATCACATTCCCGGGCTTCTTACTTTCACTTTGTAACACGTGTAGCTGCCATTTTAGGGAAAAAAAACGATTATTTACCATGAAGTGCAAGGAAATTCAGCTTCGCAGCTAATTGAATTCGCATCTAAGTCAATTTATTTCACTTCGATTCGTTCAGCACTAACTATTTTCAAATGATCTTTTTAATTTTCATCTCTTGCTTTCGCCAGTGCAGCTAACAATTTAAATTCCTATCAGTATGTCTTTGGAGTTTGGAAGGAAAGTAGAGTACCTGTGCTAACCACTTGGCCAGTCTGCTGTTACCAAAGAGACTGACTAATATCCTGTTGATGTATTGGCTGTATAGGAAGGACCACCTGCTTAGTGTCCACCTGCTAATGGCTGGAACTTATTCCCATGCTTGTTAGTTAACACAATTATTTTATGGTGAATATTCATTTTCATACTAGAGTTAATGGTTTTCATTTTTTTTCTAGAAAATTAACCATGCAAACCATGATTTTGCTAGAGCATTGCAATAGTTTTCTAATCTTATTTTCGATTTGTGATTTTTTTTTTTCCTTCAGGCAAAAAATGAACCTGCTGGTAAGAAATCTTCAGACAAGAAAGAACATGAATCAAACAGAGAGAAATCAAGTGACTGGCGACATTCAACTGACAGTTTGGGAAAGTAAGATTTGAATGTGAAACTGTGCTAATGAAAGCATAAAAGGGGCCATACACATCAGATCTGTCATATCGATCTAATATGCCTGAAGTCCTAACCTTCCTCTGATGACTGATAACAGGAAGGAAAAAGAATCAGGCATGTTTGACTTCTGGCAGCACCTTATTACCTTCCACCCAAAATTATGCATACTCAGCTAACTGTATATTTATGGTGGAGTCAGGAGGAGCTTTCAACCAAACTATCTTAGGGGAAACTGCTACCGTGAAATGCATTGCAGTCTGCAGACAACTTTTTATAGTGCTGGAGTAGCTAGGCAGATTGATGTATAGTTTTCTGGAAAAATATTCAGTATAACACTTGCAATTTATACATTTAAAGAGGTTGTCCGGGTTCAGAGCTGAACCCAGATATACCTCCATTTTCACCCAGGCAGCTCCCCTGACTTGAGCATTGGAGCAGTTCATGCTCCAATGCTCTCTTTTGCCCTGCGCTAAATCGTGCAGGGCAAAGGCATTTTCAAGCGTTCCGGTGACTAACCGGGCTCTCCATGGGGTTTCCAGGAAGCCCGGTGACTTCACCGGCACTGATGGGTGGGCTTTAGCACTGCCCTAGCCAGTAAAATGGCTAGGACACCGCTAAAGCCCGCCCATCAGAGCCGGTGACGTCACCGAGCACACTGCCATGCGGAAGCCTCCGCCCTGCAGTGTGTTATTGTAAACAAAAGAGCCCTTGCCCCGTGCGATCTAGCGCAGGGTAAAGGAGAGCATCGGAGCATGAACTGCTCCGATGCTCAAGTCAGGAGGCTGCCTGGGTGAAAATGGAGTTATGTCCTGGTTCAGCTCTGAACCTGGACAACCCCTTTTTAAGAATCTGCTCTTTTTGAGTTCACTAGTACACAAGGGACATCTAATCGGTGACTAACAGCTATAAATGTATACACACTTGTGCAAGGAATGCTATCAATCACTATCAAGACTGTCCCCCTGTACTACTATCAGAATGAGCGGCGATCTGAATGTATAAATTTCAAGTTTTTCTGAATCTTTTCCCACAAAACTATATCTAAACATTCCTTTGAGTAGTGTTCTGGCAGGTCCTCTTTAACCACTTACCGTCACACTAACGCCGAAAGGCCTCATCTCTGCGGCGCTCCCAGGTCACACAAACGCCGATTGGCGTCATCTCGCGATGGCCGAGATTTCCTGTGAACGCGCGCACACAGGAACGGAAGGTAAGAGAGTTGATCTCCAGCCTGCCAGCGGCGATCGTTCGCTGGCAGGCTGGAGATGTGATTTTATTAACCCCTAACAGGTATATTAGACGCTGTTTTGATAACAGCGTCTAATATACCTGCTACCTGGTCTTCTGGTGGTCCCCTTTGTTTGGATCGACCACCAGAGGACACAGGTAGCTCAGTAAAGTAGCACCAAGCACCACACTACACTACACCCCCCCCGTCACTTATTAACCCCTTATTAGCCCCTGATCACCCCATATAGACTCCCTGATCACCCCCCTGTCATTGATTACCCCCCTGTCATTGATCACACCCCTGTAAAGCTCCATTCAGATGTCCGCATGATTTTTATGGATCCACTGATAGATGGATCGGATCCGCAAAACGCATACGGACGTCTGAATGGAGCCTTACAGGGGCGTGATCAATGACTGTGGTGATCACCCCATATAGACTCCCTGATCACCCCCCTGTCATTGATTACCCCCCTGTCATTGATAACCCCCTGTAAAGCTCCATTCAGACGTCCGCATGATTTTTACGGATCCACTGATAGATGGATCGGATCCGCAAAACGCATACGGACGTCTGAATTGAGCCTTACAGGGGCATGATCAATGACTGTGGTGATCACCCCATATAGACTCCCTGATCACCCCCCTGTCATTGATCACCCCCCTGTAAAGCTCCATTCAGACGTCCGCATGATTTTTACGGATCCACTGATAGATGGATCGGATCCACTGATAGATGGATCGGATCCGCAAAACGCATACGGACGTCTGGAGCCTTACAGGGGCATGATCAATGACTGTGGTGATCACCCCATATAGACTCCCTGATCACCCCCCTGTCATTGATTACCCCCCTGTCATTGATAACCCCCTGTAAAGCTCCATTCAGACGTCCGCATGATTTTTACGGATCCACTGATAGATGGATCGGATCCGCAAAACGCATACGGACGTCTGAATGCAGCCTTACAGGGGCATGATCAATGACTGTGGTGATCACCCCATATAGACTCCCTGATCACCCCCCTGTCATTGATTACCCCCCTGTCATTGATCACCCCCCTGTAAAGCTCCATTCAGACGTCCGCATGATTTTTACGGATCCACTGATAGATGGATCGGATCCGCAAAACACATACAGGCGTCTCCCTGGAGCCTTCCAGGGGCGTGATCAATGACTGTGGTGATCCCCCTATATAGACTCCCTGATCACCCCCCTGTCATTGATCACCCCCCCTGTCATTGATCACCCCCCCTGTCAGGCTGCATTCAGATGTCCGTATGATTTTTACGGATCCACGGATACATGGATCGGATCCGCAAAACACATACGGACATCTGAATGGAGCCTTATAGGGGGGTGATCAATGACAGGGGGGTGATCACCCCATATAGACTCCCTGATCACCCCCCTGTCATTGATCACCCCCCTGTAGGGCTGCATTCAGACATTTTTTTGGCCCAAGTTAGCGGAAATTATTATTTTTTTCTTACAAAGTCTCATATTCCACTAACTTGTGTCAAAAAATAAAATCTCACATGAAGTCACCATACCCCTCACGGAATCCAAATGCGTAAACATTTTTAGACATTTATATTCCAGACTTCTTCTCACGCTTTAGGGCCCCTAGAATGCCAGGGCAGTATAAATACCCCACATGTGACCCCATTTTGGAAAGAAGACACCCCCAGGTATTCCGTGAGGGGCATATTGAGTCCATGAAAGATTGAAATTTTTGTCCCAAGTTAGCGGAAAGGGAGACTTTGTGAGAAAAAAATAAATAAAAAATCAATTTCCGCTAACTTGTGCCCAAAAAAAAAAAATTCTATGAACTCGCCATGCCCCTCATTGAATACCTTGGGGTGTCTTCTTTCCAAAATGGGGTCACATGTGGGGTATTTATACTGCCCTGGCATTTTAGGGGCCCTAAAGCGTGAGAAGTCTGGGATCCAAATGTCTAAAAATGCCCTCATCAAAGGAATGTGGGCCCCTTTGCGCATCTAGGCTGCAAAAAAGTGTCACACATCTGGTATCGCCGTACTCAGGAGAAGTTGGGCAATGTGTTTTGGGGTGTCATTTTACATATACCCATGCTGGGTGAGATAAATATCTTGGTCAAATGCCAACTTTGTATAAAAAAATGGGAAAAGTTGTCTTTTGCCGAGATATTTCTCTCACCCAGCATGAGTATATGTAAAAAGACACCCCAAAACACATTGCCCAACTTCTCCTGAATACGGCGATACCACATGTGTGACACTTTTTTGCAGCCTAGGTGGGCAAAGGGGCCCACATTCCAAAGAGCACTTTTAGGATTTCACAGGTCATTTACCTACTTACCACACATTAGGGCCCCTGGAAAATGCCAGGGCAGTATAACTACCCCACAAGTGACCCCATTTTGGAAAGAAGACACTCCAAGGTATTCCGTGAGGGGCATGGCGAGTTCCTAGAATTTTATATTTTTTGTCACAAGTTAGCGGAAAATGATGATTTTTTTTTTTTTTCCTTACAAAGTCTCATATTCCACTAACTTGTGACAAAAAATAAAAACTTCCATGAACTCGCCATGCCCCTCACGGAATACCTTGGGGTGTCTTCTTTCCAAAATGGGGTCACTTGTGGGGTAGTTATACTGCCCTGGCATTCTAGGGGCCCAAATGTGTGGTAAGGAGTTTGAAATCAAATTCTGTAAAAAATGACCTGTGAAATCCGAAAGGTGCTCTTTGGAATGTGGGCCCCTTTGCCCACCTAAGCTGCAAAAAAGTGTCACACATCTGGTATCTCCGTATTCAGGAGAAGTTGGGGAATGTGTTTTGGGGTGTCATTTTACATATACCCATGCTGGGTGAGAGAAATATCTTGGCAAAAGACAACTTTTCCCATTTTTTTATACAAAGTTGTCTTTTGCCAAGATATTTCTCTCACCCAGCATGGGTATATGTAAAATGACACCCCAAAACACATTCCCCAACTTCTCCTGAATACGGAGATACCACATGTGTGACACTTTTTTGCAGCCTAGGTGGGCAAAGGGGCCCACATTCCAAAGAGCACCTTTCGGATTTCACCGGCCATTTATTACAGAATTTGATTTCAAACTCCTTACTACACATTTGGGCCCCTAGAATGCCAGGGCAGTATAACTACCCTACATGTGACCCCATTTTGGAAAGAAGAGACCCCAAGGTATTCGCTGATGGGCATAGTGAGTTCATAGAAGTTTTTATTTTTTGTCACAAGTTAGTGGAATATGAGACTTTGTAAGAAAAAAAATCAATAAATCATCCAATTTCCGCTAACTTGTGACAAAAAATAAAAAGTTCTATGAACTTACTATGCCCATCAGCGAATACCTTAGGGTGTCTACTTTCCGAAATGGGGTCATTTGTCGGGTTTTTCTACTGTCTGGGCATTGTAGAACCTCAGGAAACATGACAGGTGCTCAGAAAGTCAGAGCTGCTTCAAAAAGCGGAAATTCACATTTTTGTACCATAGTTTGTAAACGCTATAACTTTTACCCAAACCATTTTTTTTTTATCAAAGACATGTAGAACAATAAATTTAGAGCAAAATTTATATATGGATGTCGTTTTTTTTGCAAAATTTTACAACTGAAAGTGAAAAATGTCATTTTTTTGCAAAAAAATCGTTAAATTTCGATTAATAACAAAAAAAGTAAAAATGTCAGCAGCAATGAAATACCACCAAATGAAAGCTCTATTAGTGAGAAGAAAAGGAGGTAAAATTCATTTGGGTGGTAAGTTGCATGACCGAGCAATAAACCGCTAAAGTTGTGGAGTGCCGATTTGTAAAAAAGGGCCTGGTCTTTAGGGGGGTATAAACCTGTGGTCCTTAAGTGGTTAAATAAATCAATTCAACTAACTTTACTATTTGAAAAGTTCTAGTATAGCACAATTATTCAAATATATCTCTGCTAATTCTGAGCTTAGTGGCTGTTTGGTCCTAAGCAGTAATTCCCTCTGAGTGTGCACACAGGCAGGGGCACACCATATATGAGGCGAGTTGAGTCTCTCTGGGGTTGCTGTAATATTTTAGGGCTTTACAAACTGAGCAGGTGTGTGTTTCTTTTAATGCTTTTATTAAACAACCTATGTGGGGCTGCTGGATAGCTGCATATGTCGTCAACACATTACTGTGTAAGCAGCAACTTCACTGAACGCTTAGCTGATGTTTAACTGAGACCACCCAGCAACCTCATGCTAGCATCTTAGTATGAGCAGATGAAATGTCTGTCTCTGGTTAGTCCCACCCTGCTATTTAGTACTGGTAGGACAGCACAAGACTGCTATTAGGGTGCTATATGGTGTACTGTCATCAGTGGCCTGACCAGTCTGCCGCCAAATAAGCGACTAGGACCTTGGGTTAGTCACATGGAGTCTGTTTACAGTGACAGAAAAATAGAGAAAGCTTTTAAATTCTGTATCAGATCCAGAGGAATCAACAGAGTCAATACTCTCTAACTCTTGCTCTGAATCTGAGGATGAGGGAGTATACGATTTTTTTGTTCCCTACACTTTGAAGTAGAGGTACTAGTAATGGAATAGGATTTTCGGATAAATCCGAATGCATCTCTTCTCTAACTACATCCCTTAACTCTTCTCTGATAGAGGGAACCAGGTCTTTGGCCATATTGGCAGTAGATTTTTTGCAGAGCTTTTTAGAACATGTATCTGGTAATTTTACAGAACATATTACACACTTCCTAATTTTGGGAGTAGATTTTGCTCTCTGAGCACCATCCATATCACTCTGCATGCACACAGGAAAGAAGGTTGACAGAAGTAACAAGGGGGTTAGCATAAGTAAAACATATACAGCATCTCCCCAAGTGTAAGTAACTTACAACAGCAGGACCCATAGAGGACTTAATCTGGCCTGATCCTAGTTCAGACATACTGTCAGGCCTCTGTAATCTCTGTCCCCCTTTTTATCTCTCTTACCTGCAGACCTCAGATCAGAGGGCGACTTCCGCCTTGATCTCCGCGCCAAAATAAGCTCCACACCCTTTACATGAGTCACGTATGACGGTGGCTCCACTGGAACGCATGCGACTTCCTGTGACTCCATCGCAGTGCGCCGAAAGTATCGGGTAGCAGATAGATACTAGACAGATCATTGACAGATTAGTAGCTAGGTAGCTTGGTCGGATGAAAGGGGCAGTCCGCCCCAGAAACGCAAATACTTATACAAATAAAGACCCGCTTTATTTTACCTACTCGAGTCCTGTCTTCTGCAGCAGCGCCGCTTTATATAAGGTTCATTTTTTTACCTCTATCTACTATTCCTTATACCCCGGACACCGTACTCTACGGCCACGGGTAAGAACCTGGGCAGCAGCAGCAGTCACCCCCACAAGCTGGACGGGCATTTACCAGCACAAGTGATCCATAGGAGTTGTGACTCTTCACAACCCGATACGGTAAGAGCAATCAGTGCATTGTTCTTTCTATAATAGCATACGGTTTTACACACGAGGCGCTGCCTCCTGTCTCTTTATTTTTATCTATCATCAATAAATACAAGAGAACCAGTTCCATTGGCAGCCATACATGCCCACGCCATGATACTTCCACCACCATGCTTCACTGATGAGGTGGTATGCTTAGGATCATGAGCATTTCCTTTCCTGCTCCATACTATTCTCTTCCCATCACTCTGGTACAAGTTGATCTTGGTCTCATCTGTTCATAGGATGTTCTTCCAGAACTGTGAAGGCTTTTTTAGATGTCGTTTGGCAAACTGTAATCTGGCCTTCCTGTTTTTGAGGCTCACCAATGGTTTACATCTTGTGGTGAACCCTCTGTATTCAATCTGGTGAAGTCTTCTCTTGATTGTTGACTTTGACACACATACACCTACCTCCTGGAGAGTGTTCTTGATCTGGCCAACTGTTGTGAAGGGTATTTTTTTCACCAGGGAAAGAATTCTTCGGTCATCCGCCACAGTTGTTTTCCGTGGTCTTCCGAGTCTTTTGGTGTTGCTGAGCTCACCGGTGTGTTCCTTCTTTTTAAGAATGTTCCAAACAGTTGTTTTGGCCACGCCTAATGTTTTTGCTATCTTTCTGATCGGTATGTTGTGTTTTTTCAGCCTAATGATGGCTTGATTCACTGTTAGTGACAGCTCTTTGGATCTCATCTTGAGAATTGACAGCAACAGATTCCAAATGCAAATAGCACACTTGAAATGAACTCTGGACTTTTTATCTGCTCATTGGGATAATGAGGGAATAACACACATCTGGCCATGGAACAGCTGGGAAGCCAATTGTCCCATTACTTTTGGTTCCTTAACAAGTGGGAGGCACATATGCAAACTGTTGTAATTCCTACACCGTTCACCTGATTTGGATGTAAATACCCTCAAATTAAAGCTGACAGTCTGCAGTTAAAGCACATCTTGTTTAATTTCAAATCCATTGTGGTGGTGTATAGAGCCAAAAATTTTAGAATTGTGAATGTCCCAATATTTATGGACCTGGCTGGATGTGTGTGTGTGTATGTATGTGTGTGTGTGTATATATATATATATATATATGTGTGTGTGTGTGTGTGTGTGTATGTATGTGTATATATATATATATATATATATATATGTATGTATGTGTATATATATTATACTATACACAGGGCTCCAAAATATCAAGGAGCCATTGGCTCCTAACCTGAAAAATTTAGGAGCCAAATTTTAAATACATATAATTACGGTATAATAAAAATAAAATAAAAACCTCTTACCTAGGGTTGCCACGATACCAAAATTTTGACTCTATTTCGATACCATAAAAAAGTATTGCGATACTCGATACCACGTGAAAAAAATAAAACAAAAAAAAAGCTGCGTGCATTCCAGATTTTATGGAACGTCTGGACCATAATAGAACAGTTACTAACCTAATTTTTGTAGGGACAAAAATTGTTGTTTTTTTTTTTTCTTTTAAGACGTTCACCGCATAGGAGATACTTACTAAATATTTTAATAGTTCGCACTTTTTCAGGCATGGTGATATGTAATATTTTTTTGTTTATATATTTTATATGTAAAATTGGGCAAGGGGGGGGGGGGGGGGATTTAACCACTGCCCGCCACACTAACGCCGCGTCATTGCTGCGGCGCTCTCAGGCTACATTAACGCCGATTGGCGTCATCTCGCGTGAGCCGAGATTTCCTGTGAACGCGCGTTCACAGGATCGGAAGGTAAGCGAGTGAATCGTCAGCTACCTGGTCCTCTGGTGGTCCCTTTTGCTTGGATCGCCCACCAGAGGACACAGGCAGCTCAGTAATAAGTAGAACCAAACACCACTACACTACAACCCCTCCCCCCCGTCACTTATTAACCCCTGATCACCCCATATAGACTCCCTGATCACCCCCCTGTCATTGATCACCCCCCTGTCATTGATCACCCACCTGTAAGGCTCCATTCAGACGTCCATATGTTTTTTACGGATACATAGATCGGATCCGCAAAACACTAATGGCCGTCTGAATGGAGCCTTACAGGGGGGGTGATCAATGACAGGGGGGGTGATCACCCCATATAGACTCCCTGATCACCCCCCTGTCATTGATCACCCCCCTGTAAGGCTCCATTCAGACGGCCATATGTTTTTTACGTATCCACGTATCCACGGATCGGATCCGCAAAACACATCCGGACGTCTGAATGGAGCCTTACAGGGGGGTGATCACCCCATATAGACTCCCTGATCACCCCCCTGTCATTGATCACTCCCTTGTAAGGCTGGCTCCATTCAGAGGTCCGTATGTGTTTTGCGGATCCACGGATCGGGTCCGCAAAACACATACGGACGTCTGAAGGGAGCCTTACAGGGGGGTGATCAATGACAGGGGGGTGATCACCCCATATAGACTCCCTGATCACCCCCCTGTCATTGCTCATCCCCCTGTCATTCATCACCCCCCTGTAAGGCTCCATTCAGACGGCCATATGTTTTTTACGTATCCACGGATACATGGATCGGATCCGCAAAACACATACGGACGTCTGAATGGAGCCTTACAGGGGGGTGATCAATGACAGGGGGTGATCACCCCATATAGACTCCCTGATCACCCCCCTGTCATTGATCACCCCCCTGTCATTGATCACCCCCCTGTAAGGCTCCATTCAGACATTTTTTTAGCCCAAGTTAGCGGAAATTGTTTTCTCACATGAACTCACCATACCCCTCACGGAATCCAAATGCGTAAAATTTTTTAGACATTTATATTCCAGACTTCTTCTCACGCTTTAGGGCCCCTAAAATGCCAGGGCAGTATAAATACCCCACATGTGACCCCATTTCGGAAAGAAGACACCCCAAGCTATTCTGTGAGGGGCATATTGAGTCCATGAAAGATTGACATTTTTGTCCCAAGTTAGCGGAAAGGGAGACTTTGTGAGAAAAAACAAAAAAAATCAATTTCCGCTAACTTGTGCCCAAAAAAAATCTCTATGAACTCGCCATGCCCCTCATTGAATACCTTGGGGTGTCTTCTTTCCTAAATGGGGTCACATGTGGGGTATTTATACTGCCCTGGCATTTTAGGGGCCCTAAAGCGTGAGAAGAAGTCTGGGATCCAAATGTCTAAAAATGCCCTCCTAAAAGGAATTTGGCCCTTTTTGCGCATCTAGGCTGCAAAAAAGTGTCGCACATCCGCCGTACTCAGGAGAAGTTGGGCAATGTGTTTTGGGGTGTCATTTTACATATACCCATGCTGGGTGAGATAAATATCTTGGTCAAATGCCAACTTTGTATAAAAAAATGGGAAAAGTTGTCTTTTGCCAAGATATTTCTCTCACCCAGCATGGGTATATGTAAAATGACACCCCAAAACACATTGCTCTACTTCTCCTGTGTACGGCGATACCAGATGTGTGACACTTTTTTGCAGCCTAGGTGGGCAAAGGGGCCCACATTCCAAAGAGCACCTTTAGGATTTCACAGGTCATTTTTTACACATTTTGATTATAAAATACTTCCCACACATTAGGGCCCCTAAATTGCCAGGGCAGTATAACTACCCTACAAGTGACCCCATTTTGTAAAGAAGACACCCCAAGGTATTCCGTTAGGGGCATGGCGAGTTCCTAGATTTTTTATTTTTTTGTCACAAGTTAGCGGAAAATGATGATTTTTTATTTTTATTCTTACAAAGTCTCATATTCCACTAACTTGTGACAAAAAATAAAAACTTCCATGAAATCACTATGCCCATCACGAAATACCTTAGGGTGTCTAATTTCCAAAATGGGGTCACTTGTGGGGTGGTTATACTGCCCTGGCAATTTAGGGGCCCAAATGTGTGGTAAGTAGTTTGAAATCAAAATCTGTAAAAAATGGCCGGTGAAATCCTAAAGGTGCTCTTTGGAATGTGGACCCATTTGCCCACCTAGGCTGTAAAAAAGTGTCACACATCTGGTATCGCCGTACTCAGGAGAAGTTGGGCAATGTGTTTTGGGGTGTTTTTTTACATATACCCATGCTGGGTGAGAGAAATATCTCTCCAAAAGACAACTTTTCCCATTTTTTTTTTTATACAAAGTTGGCCTTTGACCGAGATATTTATCTCACCCAATATGGGTATATGTAAAATGACACCCCAAAACACATTGCCCAACTTCTCCTGAGTACGGCGATACCAGATGTGTGACACTTTTTTGCAGCCTAGGTGGGCAAAGGGGCCCACATTCCAAAGAGCACCTTTAGGATTTCACAGGTCATTTTTTACACATTTTGATTTCAAACTACTTACCACACATAAGGGCCCCTAGAATGCCAGGGCAGTATAACTACCCCACAAGTGACCCCATTTTGGAAAGAAGACACCCCAAGGTATTTCGTGATGGGTATAGTGAGTTCATGGAAGTTTTTATTTTTTGTCACAAGTTAGTGGAATATGAGACTTTGTAAGGAAAATAAAAATCATCATTTTCCACTAACTTGTGACAAAAAATAAAAAGTTCTATGAACTCACTATGCCCATCAGCGAATACCTTAGGGTGTCTACTTTCCGAAATAGGGTCATTTGTGGGGTTTTTCTACTGTCTGGGCATTGTAGAACCTCAGGACACATGACAGGTGCTCAGAAAGTCAGAGCTACTTAAAGCGGAAATTCACATTTTTGTACCATAGTTTGTAAACGCTATAGCTTTTACCCAAACCATTTTGTTTTTTACCCATACATTTTTTTTTTAATCAAAGACATGTAGAACAATACATTTTGAAAAAAATTTATATATGGATGTCGTTTTTTTTTTTTTAATTTTACAACTGAAAGTGAAAAATGTCATTTTTTTGCAAAAAAATCTGTAAATTTCGATTAATAACAAAAAAAGTAAAAATGTCAGCAGCCATGAAATACCACCAAATGAAAGCTCTATTAGTGAGAAGAAAAGGAGGTAAAATTCATTTGGGTGGTAAGTTGCATGACCGAGCAATAAACCGCTAAAGTTGTGGAGTGCCGATTTGTAAAAAAGGGCCTGGTCACTAGGGGGGTATAAATCTGTGGTCCTTAAGTGATTAAACTTAATATTTTGGTGTTTTTTTGTTTTTGTTTTTTTTACTTCTTATTTAATAACTATTTCCCCTTTAGGGTCTAGAACCTGGGATCTTTCATCTCTTGTCCTTTTCACCCTGATAGAGCTCTGTTAGGGTGAATAGGACTTCACACTCTGCCTGCTGCTCTGTACTTTGTGCACACAGCAGCAGGGAGCTGACTATGGCAGCCAGGGCTTTTGTAGCGTCCTGGCTGCCATGGTAACCGATCGGAGCCCCAGGCTTACACTGCCGGGGCTCCGATCGGAACTGCCACAAATGATAATAATACTGGGGAGGGGGGGGGGGGTTTGGTTGAGGGCATCACCAATGATTCTGCTTTTTAATACTGGGGGGGGGGGTTCGGTGCACTGCGCCACCAATGAATCTAGTTTATGCTTAATACAAACGCAGGCTGCGCTGGGTCTCTATGACTGCCCGCTGCGATCTGGCGCTATTAACACCTCAGATGCCGCACCTGAGGGGTTAATAGCGGCGAATCGCAGTCACAGAGACTCCGCGCAGCCTGCATTTGTATTAAGCATAAACTAGATTCATTGGTGGCGCAGAGCCACAGCCCCTTCCCTCCTCCTCGCTTCTATCAGCTAATCGGTGGCAGCAGCAGCGATGCAGGGGGGAGGGACTGCCTTCTTCTCCCCTGTGCTTTTGAGAAGAACATGGCACGTGCTGACAGCAGCGCGTGCCATGTCAGTTATTCGTGTGTGAGGCAGAGCAGCGGTGGGTCTAGGCGCAAATGGCGACAAGACTACAAAGTCTTGTCGCCATTTAGCAATTATAAGTCGCCATCTGGAGCCCTTATAGATATATATAGATATATAGATATATAGAGAGATATATATATATATATATATATATATATATATATATATATATATATATATATATATACAGTCCAAAAGTTTGGACACACCTTCTCATTCAAAGAGTTTCCTTTATTTTCATGACAATGAAGGCATCAAAACTATGAATTAACACATGTGGAATTATATACATAACAAACAAGTGTGAAAGAACTGAAAATATGTCATATTCTAGGTTCTTCAAAGTAGCCACCTTTTGCTTTGATTACTGCTTTGCACACTCTTGGCATTCTCTTCATGAGCTTCAAGAGGTAGTCACCTGAAATGGTCTTCCAACAGTCTTGAAGGAGTTCCCAGAGATGCTTAGCACTTGTTGGCCCTTTTGCCTTCACTCTGCGGTCCAGCTCACCCCAAACCATATCGATTGGGTGCAGGTCCGGTGACTGTGGAGGCCAGGTCATCTGGCGCAGCACCCCATCACTCTCCTTCATGGTCAAATACCCCTTACACAGCCTGGAGGTGTGTTTGGGGTCATTGTCCTGTTGAAAAATAAATGATGGTCCAACTAAACGCAAACCGGATGGAATAACATGCCGCTGCAAGATGCTGTGGTAGCCATGCTGGTTCAGTATGCCTTCAATTTTGAATAAATCCCCAACAGTGTCACCAACAAAGCACCATCACACCTCCTCCTCCATGCTTCACGGTGGGAACCAGGCATGTAGAGTTCATCCGTTTACCTTTTCTGCGTCGCACAAAGACACGGTGGTTGGAACCAAAGATCTCAAATTTGGACTCATCAGACCAAAGCACAGATTTCCATATTAAGCTATTAATATTGTTTGAACAGTAAGTAGTGAACCAATGTTATTACTCATTGTAGAATATCCTTTGACTTACCATTCTTTCCTAGCCAGTAGTGCAATTTCAATTTTAGAAATAGTGCAAAGATGCCTTCCTTGATGTACTGTAATAACAAAGAGAACAGGATTACACTGGAAAGGAGACCAAACAGGAAATAAATGTCTGTAAAATAGTAGAACCTAGGGTACTTTGACACTAGCGGTTTTCTTATCTGGTATTGAGTTCCGTCACAGGGGCTCAATACCGGAAAAAAACGCTTCAGTTTTATCCTAATGCATTCTGAATGGAAAGCATTCCATTCAGTATACATCAGGATGTCTTCAGTTCAGTCTCTCTTACAGTATTTGGCCAGAGAAAATACCACAGCATGCTGCAGTATTTTCTCCGGCCAGAATTCCGGAACACTTCTGGATCCGGTATTAGCATTGTAATGTATTAATGCCGGATCCGGTACCAAGTGTTCCGGAAAACCGGATTCGGTTTCCCAATCTGCCCATGCGCAGACCTTTGAAAAATGTGAAAAAATAGATCTTCATAAAAATAAATTTATCTCCTTATGCCAGCACGCCTCTCTCTCCTCTCATACACTACGCCCCCAGCATTGCCATTGCCATCACGCACCTTCCCCCCCCAACCCGGCTATGTTACTAGAGTAGCCGATAACCCCACCCACCCTTTCCCTTCAGCTTCTCCGATGGGCGCAGTACCGAACAGTGCCGACTCCTGCGCTCTTCCGGTTTAATTGAGGGCATCAGCCCCAACTGTTTCACTGGGCATGCGCCGAAAACCTCACTGGGCTCAGCATATCAGCACAACGGGATGCCTGCTTCTATGCTGTATGCTTATCGGAGTCCAGAAGGCCCTTTTACAGCCGGCACATTTAATGAAAGAAATATTGCTTTCCTTGCATAAAGACATCAATATGGTTGCCCAGCAGTTGCAGGCTAACTTAGACTAGCTACCGTAGGTTCCCGCAGTTCTCAAATGGAAAGCAAGATGGATTAGTACTCGGCTGTGTGTAATGACCTAGTAGACTCTCATGCATCTCTTGAGAAAAAGTGGAGGATAGATCGAGGAGAAAATTATCAAGCTTAGATGCATGCCAGAAAGTGTCAACTGCTAAATTGCTAACTCAATTGTTTCGGTCCTTCATGCCTTCATGTTCCTTTCTTGACCTTAGGATAGGACACACGGAATTCCGAAGGTACAGTCAATACTGGATAATGCACCCAGAGATGTGTTGACGAGGCTGCGCTTCAACCATGTCAAGGACAATCTAT
Source organism: Bufo bufo (assembly GCF_905171765.1). Taxonomy (NCBI): domain Eukaryota; kingdom Metazoa; phylum Chordata; class Amphibia; order Anura; family Bufonidae; genus Bufo; species Bufo bufo. The sequence continues at coordinate 484,277,763 of NC_053390.1, read as the reverse complement.
TAACAGAATGTAGGAAGCTGAGCTGTGGCCCAGTTGCTCCTGGAGGGCCCAAGGCAGCTGCCTCTTGAGTCCTGCTAGCCACTGGCCTGGGTGTCAGGCTGTCAGCTGTGATCTAGGACCTTAACTGACATCATCACCATGTGACCAGTAACCTAGCAATATTACTGGTCACATAGCTATGAGGTCATCAAGGTCCTATCAGGAGTATTGCAGGAGAAGTTTGCCTTAACTGTGGAGCTTTTTTTGTGAAGATTACATCAGAAAAAGGTGACAGGGGTTGTTATGCTAATATGCTGTATACTTGGGGGGGCCTGTATACTTGAGGGGGCCTGTATAGTGTGCGGGGCTGGGCTGTATACTCTAGGGGGGCTGTATACTGTGGGGGGAGCTGTATACTGTGTAGGGGGGCTGGGCTGTATACTGTGGGGGGGGGTTGTATACTGTGTGGGGGGGCTGTATCGTGTATAGTTTGGGGTGCTGTATACGGTGAGGTGCTATACTGCTCTACTGTATACTGTGAGGTGTTGTATACTGTGAGGTGTTGTATACTGTGAGGTGTTGTATACTGTGGGGTGCTGTATACTGTGGGGTGCTGTATACTGTGGACTGCTATACTGCTCTACTATATACTGTGGGGTAGGGGTGGGCGGTATAGGTGATATGCGATATAAATTTGGGCCACGATATGGATTTTCGCCATATCGCCGGACCGCGATATGATCGCGCTCTCTGCGCGCACCATTTTTTCCTGATGAGCAGGCCGGCACAGTGGAGGAAGAAGGAGGGAATCCCTCCCTCCCCACTGTGCGCGGCTGCCGCTGAACACCAATGAGGACAGAATAGGAGGAGAAGGGGAGGGACTGTGGCCACTGCACCACCAATGAATGTGCCGGCCATATCCCACAGGGTCCCCCCCCCCCCCATCATTGGTGGCAGTGGGCAGTTCCGATCGGAGTCCCAGCAGTGTAATGCTGGGGCTCCGATCGGTTACCATGGCAGCCAGCCACGGCGCACGTGAGTATAATGCTGCTCACTAACATACCATCGCAGCCAGGACTTCAGTAGCGTGACTCCTGGCTGCACGTGAGTATAATGCTGCTCACTAACATACCATCGCAGCCAGGACTTCAGTAGCGTCCTGGCTGCCATGGTAACCGATCGGAGCCCCAGCATTACACTGCTGGGACTCCGATCGGAACTGCCCACTGCCACCAATGATGGGGGGGGGGGGGGGAGAGGGGGACCCTGTGGCCACTGCCACCAATGATTAATACTGGGGAGGGAGGGGGGTGGGTTTGAGTTACCAGAGGGGGCGGATCAGAGGCTGGGGGGGGGGGGGGCACATCAGAGGCTGGGGGGGGGGGGGGGCACATCAGAGGCTGAAGGGGGCACATCAGAGGCTGCGGGGGGCACATCAGAGGTTGGCTGCCATGGTCAAACAGCACAGGGCACAAAGCACAGGGCAGCAGGGAGAGTGTAAAGTCCTATTCACCCTAATAGAGCTCTATTAGGGTGAATATGACAAGGGTTCTAGCCCTTAAGGAGGCTAATAGTTATTAAATAAAAAGTAAAAAAAAATAAAGTTTAAACCTTCCCCCCCCCCCCCCCCCAATATAGAAAACAATATATCGCAATATATATCGCACATGCTTAAAATTATATCGCAATATAGATTTTAGGCCATATCGCCCACTTCTACTGTGGGGTACTGTATAGTGTGGGGTGCTATACTACATACTGTGTGGTGCTGTATACTATAGGTGCTATACTGCATACTGTGGTGTGCTGGGGTGCACTGTAACACTAGGGTGAGCCAAGCCCTGGTCTTCCTTCCTGCAGAGCGGTGCCCACTTCCAGCCTGAGCCCAGTTGCCCAGAGCACTGATATTGAGCCGCTGGAGTCTTAAGAACTAGAAGTATTTACAGAAATTCACTGTACTCTACCAGATGTGTGGATTTTTTGTGTGTGTGTTGTGGTGGAGGGCTTGATTGCCTGCTAAGGTGTGGGAAGGCAGGATCCAGGGGGCCCAAGTAAATTTTTGCCCAGGGTCCAATCAATATTAAAGACGGCCCTGTTACCAGACCTTTCCGCTGGAACCTTGCAGAGGTACAGAACCTTCCTACAGTTTACCTTCATTCTCCAAGCTGCTAATGTACACTACAAATGGGGGTTTCCTATCAAGCTGTTATGAAATAATGGAGCCTGGTCTACAGCGTCTTCTGTTGAGGAAGGTCAAGCACTACTTAGGAAATTAAATTTTTTGCCACCTTCAGGAAGTCTACCAGACTTCCTGAAGGTGGCAAAAAATTTAATGCTGAGCAGAAATGATGGCTACCAACAAAGTTGGAGATATCAAGGAGAGCGCTATGCGTCAGCTGCTGTTTGCCTTTGGTGGTAGTGGTATTACAGTGTGGGCCGGTGTGTTTAGTCAATGCAGAACAGCCCTACACTTTGTGTATAGTACAGTGACGAGCCATTATTTTTTGAATTACATCATTAATCCAGTTTTCTCGCTTATATCATTGGGGGACACAGACCATGGGTATAGCTGCTTGCTGCTACTAGGAGGCGACACTAGGCTAAAAACTGTTAGCTCCTCCCCCGCCAGCTATACCCCCTCCTGCCAGGAGAGAGACTTCAGTTTTTTAGCTTAGTGTTGTAGGAGGCAGACCCCCAGGGTGGCTGTTGTTCATTTTTTTATTTTTCATTTTATTTTTTTCTTCTCTTTTAGGTTGGGGGTCCAGGGCTATTAAGAGCTCTGCATCCCCGGAGGGTGACGCTTATTTCACCGCTCTGCCCCCCACAAGAAGACAAAGCGGACCAGGAGGGCTTGACCTTCCTGCTCCCCCCAGCCATGGGACCACCTATTTCCGCCCTGTGCCAGGGACTGAAGAGGTGGCACCGCTGGTACATATCAGAGGGGCATGGTCTATGTTTCTGTGTATCGGGGCTGGGCTCTCTGTTGCGATCTGGGACAGCTCAGGTACCTGAGGATCCTATGCAGGGCACGCCGGCACGGGGGGTTTACTACTCTGTGGCGGCTTCCTCTCTCCACCCAGCGTCTTGGCGGCGGCGCTGCACTGCTGCCCCCCTTCTCTTGTTCTGGCCGGGAGACATCTCCCGTTCACAGGAACGCGGGCCCGGCGCTTGATCATGCCGGCCGGGACCGCAGTAGCGCGGGGGGGGGGGGGGGGGGGAGAGCTTTGCGCTGTCGTCTTTATTATTCCGCCAGGTGGCTGGAGGGGGGCGGAGCGTAATTTTCCCGCCACGCTTTCCCACCTTCCTGTTCCAGCCGGATGTAATCGCTCCTGAGAGGAACGTCGCTCGCCGCAGACTGCCGCCCTGTCTTCTGGGGACACATTCAGCAAGGGTATTGCTCCACTGGTAGCACCAGCACTGCTCCCCTCCTCTGTACCCTCTCTGGCCCCTGGCTCAGGTCATGTCGGACCCAGTGGATACCGCGCTCTAAGTCCTTGGCAGGGCTACCCATTATGCCTGCACCTCATGCAACATGAAGTTTCCTAGGGGCCAGGCGAACACCCTCTGTGCCTCATGACAGACCACCCAGAGTGTGCCGCCTCAGTCGCAGTCCACTGACGTGCACCCTTCTGCTGCAAGTATGGAACCGGAGTGGGCCAAATCCCTGTCCCGGGCGGTGACTGACCTATCTAAGATCTCCCAATCCACCCTTTCCTTAATGGGTCGCTTGGTGGAGACGTCGTTATCTGCGCAACCTGCTATCTCCCAGGGTGCATCATCCAGGAGCAGACATCCCAGCAAGCGTCCCAGGCAGAAACGCCTCTCTTCCTCGGATGCATCGCCTTCTCCTCCTCCCCCCGGTTCGCGGTCCAGGGCGTCCTCGTTGGTTGGGGACCCTTCGTCCGAAGGAGAACTCGCCGAGTCGGACACCGATCTGGATCCGGACCACTCGTCCCAGATGGCCGCCTTAGTGGACAGTCTAGTCCCAGCAATCCGGGGCACTTTTTAACTTCAAGAGGAGGGCCCCTCTTCCTGTCACCAGGGAGTTTCTTTCCTGCGTAACAAGCAGACTCCCAAGTCGTTCCCGGTACATGACGACTTTTCCGTTTTCACCGCTAAAGCGTGGGAACAGCCAGGTTCACGTTTCCTGATCCCCAAGCTGCTGGATCTTCTTTATCCGTTCCCCCTGGATTGGGTGAGTAAGTGGTCTTCCCCTCCAAAGGTGCACCCGCCGGTGGCTCGCCTGGCTAAAAATACCGCTATTCCGGTCGTGGATAGCTCTTCTTGCAGGACCTGGTGGACCGTCGGGTCGAATCGCTGGCGAAGTTGTTTTTTTCTGCCACCGGTTCGGCTCTCCATCCCATTTTCGCTTCTTCGTGGGTGGCTAAGGCGGTTTGTGAATGGGCCCTGCGCTTGCATCAGGATTTAGACTCTGACCTTTTCCGCACAGAACTCCAGGCTCTGGCAGCCCAGATATCCCAGGTGGGGAAGTACCTTTGCGAGGCGGCTCTGGACGCGGGCTCCATGGTCGCGCAGTCCTCAGCCTTTGCTGTCTCCATTTGACGGGAACTCTGGTTGAAGCCCTGGCAGGCCGGTTCTTCCTCCAAGCGTTCCCTTCTCTCCCTTCCTATCGCTGGTCCCGTCTTTTTAGGCCCAAACTTGACCAGATCATTTCTGAGGCCACGGGTGGGAAAAGCACCCATCTTCCGCAGCCCAAACCCAAGCGTTCTTTCCGACCACGTCCTTCCGCACCTCACCAGTCCTTTCGTCGCTTCACGGGCACCCGCCTGGTGGCTCCCTCGACCGCAAGGCAGCCCTCCCAGGAGCAACGGCGGAAGCCTTCGTTCAAGCCCCAGCCCGCCTGGCGTTCCCGAGCGCAGCCTCAGCGCTCTTCCTCTGACAAGCAATCCCCTGCATGAAGGTGCGCCCCCACCTTCCTGGGTGGGGGGGTCGGCTCCTTCATTTTCAGGAGGTTTAGCAGGCTCACTTCTCAGACGCCTGGGCGCTCGAGGTGGTCACTTCGGGCTTCAAGTTGGAGCTCAAATCCATGCCTCCAAACTGTATTTTTTTCTGTCCCATCCCCCCAGGGAGCCGTCTCTCGCGGGGGCCTTCTTTCAAGCTGTTCAAGATCTGCTTGTCAGGGGAGTGATCTCCCCCGTTCCGGCGAAGGAGCGGTTTTCCGTTTTTTACTCCAACCACTTCATGGTGCCCAAGAAGGAGAGAGCGGTCCACCCGGTGTTGGACCTCAAGAGGTTAAACCGTTACCTTTGAGTGCGCCGTTTTCGCATGGTGTCTCTTCGCTCCGTGATAGCTTCCTTGGCGCAAGGGGAATGGTTAACTTCCGTGGATATCCAGGACGCTTACCTGCACATCCCCATCGCCCACCAGCGTTTTTTGCGCTTCGCGGTCCACTCGGACCACTACCAGTTTGTCGCCCTGCCATTCGTTCTGGCGACTGCGCCCAGGGTGTTCACCAAGGTGCTCGCCCCGCTTATGGGCCTTCTTCGCTCCAGGGGCATCACCTTGATTCCGTACCTGGACGACATTCTCATCAAAGCGTCGTCGTTCCGGCAGTACGAGGAGAGTCTGCAGATCATCTTGGACACCCTTTCCCGCTTTGGATGGCTAGTGAACCTTCGAAAATCCTTCCTGGTCCCGTCCACTCGGATTCGGTTCCTCGGTATGCTGCTGGACTCCGGGACAGCTCGGGTGCATCTTCCAGCGGACAAGGTGAAGGATCTTCGCAGCGCGGTTCTCCGTTTGCTTCGGCAGCGCACAGTCTCCATCCGGACTTGTATGCGGGTGTTGGGCCTTATGGCGGCCTCGTTTGAGGCCGTATCATTTGCTCAATTTCACACCTGGTCCCTTCAGCGGGCGATCCTCTCGACCTGGGACAAGTCCCAGGAGTCCTTGGATCGTCTGTTTTCCCTTCCTCAACAGGTTCGGTCGGACCTCCATTGGTGGCTCTCCCCAACTCACCTGGAGATGGGGAAGTCTTTCCTTCCGATCAGATGGACGGTCGTTACGACCGACACCAGTCTTCAGGGTTGGGGAGGAGTCTTCGGCACTCGGACTGCCCAGGGCGTATGGTCTCCGTCGGAGTCCTGACTGTCCATCAATGCGTTGGAGCGTCGTGCAATTTTCCTCTCACTGCGCCATTGGTTTCCCCTCCTGCGGGGCCTTCATGTCCGAGTCCAGTCGGACAATGCCACAGCGGTGGTGTATGTCAACCATCAGGGGGGACTCTCAGCTCGACCGTCATGTCGGAGGCGGCGAGGATTCTCAGGTGGGCGGAGGCCCATGTTCCGGCCCTGTCGGCGGTCCACATCCCCGGCGTTGTCAATTTAACGGCAGATTTCTTGAGCTGGACGACGATAGACCCCGGGGAATGGTCTCTCCATCCGGAAGTGTTCGACGCTCTCGGTCATCACTGGGGGCGGCCGGACCTGGATTTGATGGCCTCCGGCCTTAATCACAAGCTTCCGTGCTACTTCATCCCGCGAAAGGGATCCCGCAGCTTGCGAAGTGGACGTGCTCGTGGCGCCATGGGACGGGTTCACGTTCCTCTGTCTTTCCACCGCTGTCCTTCCTGCCTCGGATTCTCCGCAGGTTAAGTAGGAGGGTGTTCAGACCCTGCTGATCGCTCCGGACTGGCCGCGCCGGGCATGGTACTCGGATCTTGTCCTTCTGTTAGGGGACGTTCCGTACCCGCTCCCTCTGACCCGATCTTCTGTCGCAAGGGCCCGTCTTCCACCCGAATTTAGATACTCTTCGTTTGACGGCGTGGCTCTTGAAACCTTCCTTTTGAAACTGCAGGGTTTTTACGATGCAGTGGTTCGGACGCTCATTTGGGCCAGGAAACCTACTTCTTCCAGGATTTATTATAGGACCTGGCAGTCCTTCCTTCGTTTCTGTGAGGAGCGGGACCTATCTCCCAGATCCTTCTTCCTGCCGGTCGTTTTGGCCTTCCTTCAGTCCAGACTGGAATTGGGCATGGCTCTAAGCTCGTTGAAGGGCCAGGTGTCGGCCCTTTCCATTTTCTTTCAGCTATCCTTGGCGGGACTGGGTCCCCTTCAGGGCGTTGCGCACTCCGTTCCGCCGTACCGTCCTCTGCTTCATCCGTGGGATCTCAACTTGGTATTGGGAGTTCTGCAGGCTTCCCCTTTCGAACCCTTGCGGGAGGCTTCCCTCCACCTGCTGTCCTGGAAAGTGGCCTTCCTGGTGGCCATCACATCCATTCGGAAGGTTTCCGAATTGGCAGCTTTGTCCTGCCGTGAACCATTTCTGATCTTTCATCAGGACAAGGTGGTCCTCCGTCCAGTCCCTTCCTTTTTACCTAAGGTAGTGTCGGCTCTTCACTTCAATGAGGACATTGTCCTTCCGTCCCTTTGTCCTGGGCCCTCCTATCCGTGGGAGATGTTGTTGCACTGCTTGGATGTGGTGCGGGCTCTGCAGATTTACTTTTCGGCCGTGGCCCCCTTTAGGCGCATGGACGCCTTGTTCGTCCTTCCGGAGGGTTCTAGGAAGGGGTTGGCAGCTTCCAAGGTGACTATCTCCCGGTGGATTCGCCCCACTATTTTGGAATGTTACCGCGTTTGGGACAGGACGCCCCCTCCGGGAATCACAGCCCATTCTACCAGGGCACTTCGGTCCTCCTGGGCTCACTTCCACCGGGCGTCGGTGGCTCAGTTGTGTAAAGCCGCGACCTGGTCTTCCCACACTTTTAAAAAGTTTTACAGGGTTCACACACTCGCTTCTGCGGACGCCGCTCTGGGCCGCCTGGCTTTGCAGGCCGCGGTGTGATGACTGTCATGAGGCTCTCTACCTTCTTCTCTCTGTTTTGTTTTCCCTCCCCAAGGTCTGCTTTAGGAGGTCCCATAGTCTGTGTCCCCCAATGATATAAGCGAGAAAACAAGATTTTGTGAAACTCACCTGTATAATCTGTTTCTCGCTTGATTCATTGGGGGACACAGCACCCACCCCAGTTTGGGTCCGCTGACCGTGGAGTTAGTTGATGTGGTTATATCCTTTTGCTTCTCCTACTGCTTTTGCACAAACTGAAGGCTCTCTCCTGGCAGGAGGGGGTATAGCTGGCGGGGGAGGAGCTAACAGTTTTTAGCCTAGTGTCGCCTCTTAGTGGCAGCAAGCAGCTATACCCATGGTCTGTGTCCCCCAATGAATCAAGCGAGAAACAGATTGTACAGGTGACTTTCACAAAATCTCGTTATTGTGCCTCTGCATGAACAACACAGGCCTAATTTCATCTTCATGTGCCAACTTATTGAAGTCTCATTATTAGGAAACGGCTGCTGGAAACTGGGGTACCTCAAATAGTGGCCTGCACTTTCTCCAGACCTGAAAACTTTCCTATTGAAAACTTATGGGATCAGCTGAGTCGCTGTGTAGATGCTCAACACTACCACAGAACCTTAATGACCTGAGGGCCGCCCTTCAAGAAGAGTGGGGAGTCATGCCTCAGCAGACAATAAGTCGACTTGTGAACAGCATGCAATGTCTGTGTTGAGCTGTAATTGATGCTCAAGGCCACATGACAAGTTATTGAGACGTTTACATTTTTTGTGGGGGTATGCACACCATTGTTGGCTTTTGTTGGCAGCACGGTGGCTCAGTGGTTAGCACTGGTGCCTAGCAGTGCTGGGGTCCTAGGTTCGAATCAGACCAAGTGCAACATCTGCATGGAGTTTGTATGTTCCCCCCGTGTTTGCGTGGGTTTCCTCTGGGTACTCCGGTTTCCTCCCACACTCCAAAGACATACTGATTGTGAGCCCTATTAGGGACAGTTGGATGCTAATGTCTGTAAAGTGCTGCGGAACCTAGTAGCGCTATATAAGTGCATAAAATAAATAAGAAGTTGTTTGAGATGAGGGAATCACCCTTGCATGCTTCTACTTAAATACTCTACTTTTATGATATAATATCACTGTATGTTTTCCATAAATTTCTATTTATACTTATGTTAAGGTTTGCTTATTATACTCTGTTTCTCAAGCATGATGCTTTTTACAATAGCCTCACGGTCTAAATTTCCCATCCTGGAAAGAACCCTACTCTTGCATGTGTTTATGTGATGTTTCTTCTGGAAGTTTGTTTTTATAAAAGCCAAAGGTTTTCCTAAATTCTGACACTTCTTTTTGGCTTCCAACCTAACAAAAATGAAAGGCATCTTATTTGCCATTAAGGGCACCATAGCATTTACCTTGAATTTTTGGTATTTGGGCACCTTCGGTCATTTTCTTTTCCTAGTCTGTTGTATTCATGGAGTGACATTCTTATCTTTTGTGAATGTTTGTTTGTTTTTCACGTAAAAGAGGATACAATTTTTATTTTATTTTTATATTATTATTTATTTTTTCCCCCACAAAGGTCTTATGGCTACCGGACAAACATAAATCAGGAATGTTGGTTTTAGGGTTGATTTTTATCTCTATAAGGAGGGGGTATGCCTCCCTGAACTCCTTCACTGCTTTAAGACCCTCTTCGATCATTTTCCCAACTTTGCGCAATAGGGATTTCTTTGATGTCTGCTGCTGCCTGCATAGTTCCAAGAGAGATTTCACATTTTTGTCACATACCCATGTATCTTTTTTTTTAAAACAAAATTTTTTATTATGATCTGGCATTTGGCAATTGTTTACAAGCATTCATATACAGTGGTTAGTACAATGCGTCTAAGTAAACTTCAAAAAAGCAGTAAAATGACAATTTAACATAACGCAATGCATGTTGAAGAAGAATATGCCTAGATCACTTTTTTTTTTTAATTTTTAAACCCTCACCCCCCCCCCCTCCCCCCCTAGAACAAACAAGTCAAGTCAAGATCTATAACATCCTGCAAATGTTGGAATCTCTACAATGTAATTCTAAAAGATCTCAAGCATAAAGACAAGTGGCTTTATTGTATTTGACTTCCATTTTCCCGTTCCCATTAAACAGTATAAACCTTAGCATTACAAATAAGCTAACACATCTCAGATTAGATCAGTAGATCTCCCAAGCTACCTGCTACTCTAGCTTTCATGTACCATGATGTGTCTACAAATGGTCTCATAACCTCCTTTTTCTCATATAGGGTGAGTGACCTATCAATAAATGGTCTCCATTTACTAATAAAGGACTGTATGGATGATTCCTTGTTGCGCTCCGCCACCAATCTATCCATGTACATGAGTACTTTTACTGTGCCTATGACTTCATCCAAAGTGGGCAACTGGGGTTGTAGCCATTTCCTCAATATGCATTTTTTTGCCGCCAGCAATACCACATGTGGCCCCTTGGTGCCCACTATGGGTGAGTCAACATCTTCCTGAACTCTAGGAATGAATTGGAACACACATTGTTGGGGAACATCTTTAACTTCAATCTTCCAAGTATCTTTAACATATGAACAAATTTGTTCCCAGTACGTTCTCAGCTTACTACATCCCCAAATCCCGTGTAAAAGATCAGCTTTGAACATGTCACATTTGGGGCAATGTCTCAAGTAATGTGCAGGCGCATTGTCATATGACAGGTTATAGGCATAAGTTGCCCTGTGTATAATTCTGAAGTGTGTTTCTCTCCAATGCTCGCTGCTAATGGCACACCTTACCTTGTCCATCCCCTCACGTATTTTAAATGTAAGTTTGTCATCGGTTACCTGTTTCTCCCATTCTTTAAAGACTGTCTGCGCCACCCCCTCCAATTTAACATTCATTAGCTTTCTGTATAGTGTAGAAATAGAGTCCCCATTGCTCGTCTGGTTCATCAAATAGGCAAATCTAGTTATAGCTGCCTCCGTACCCAGTGTATTTGATTGGGCTGTGCAGAATGTCCTTATCTGCAAATACTGCAAGTATTGGTTTGCGGATATAGAGTATTTGGACTGTATTTCGTCCCAAGATAGCAGCTTTAATCCATTAACAGTCAACAAATCTCCCAGGGTCTTAACATTTTTCCTACGCCAGTTTTGAAACAGACTATTAGATCTCCCCTGGGGGAAGGATGGAAGGGACCACAACGGCATATAAGCTGATATATAGATAGGTAATTTATATAATTTTCTAACATGTTTCCAAGCCGCTATTGTGTCCCTGATTATCAGGGCTTGTTTGGCCCTCTCTGGAAGTAGCGGAGTTTTGGTATGTAGCAGAGCATGTAGGTCAAAGGGCGCCATCAATTCTTGTTCTAACGCCCTATCAGCATAATGTGATGTTCCCCATACCCAATCTCGGATGTATCGCCATAATGCTGCCAAGTTGTAGCCCCATATATCTGGCAATTGTAGGCCCCCCTCCCATTTTAGTAGGCAGAGTTTCCTATATGCTATACGCGGTCTCTTTTTTTCTTCCACAAGAAAGCTACAAATGCTGACTGCAGCTTATTAATGTCTGTGTGTTTCAATAGCAGCGGTATCGTTTGCAGCGGATATAAGAGCCTGGCAAAACTTGTCATTTTAATGAGGCTTGCCCTTCCTAATAGGGTCAGCGGGAGTTCCTGCCATCTCTGCAATTCTTGAATAATTTTAGCTATGAGCGGATCATAGTTCAACTTATACATCATAGCCGGGGATTTACTTATTTTAATTCCTAGATATTTTATATAATCTCGTGCCACCGTGATCAGACCTTCCTCCTGCCTTTCTCTTAAACCCTTCCCCACCTGCAGCAACTGACATTTCGTTACATTGATCTTATACCCCGTAAAAGTATGCACTTTGTTTAGGGTATCGAGGACTCTTGACAAATCCTTAGTAGGGTCACGCAAAAACAACAGCATATCGTCCGCGAAACACGTCAGTTTAATTTCCCTATTCCCCACCTTTATTCCTTCATAGACATCCGAATTTATCAGGTACCTAGCAAGTGGTTCAAGAGCTATGTTGAATAAAAGTGGGGAAAGAGGGCATCCTTGTCTCGTGCCCTTCTGGAGTTGGAATTTTTCTGACAAGAAACCCGGAAGACAAATCCTAGCTTGCGGGGCGGTGTAAATTGCCTTGACAAACGCTCTAAAAGGGCCTTGAATTCCTAACTTGTCCAGGACTAGATCTAGCCATTGCCAGTTAACGTTGTCGAAGGCCTTTTCAGCATCTAAGGCCAAAAGGGCCTCTCTTCCCGCCTCATCCGTCTGTCGCCTCCTGAGGAGCCAATCTTGAACCGCCAAGACTATTCGTATGTTGATTGTGGCTGAACGGCCTTTCACAAATCCAACTTGGTGAGAGCCAATGAATTTGGGGAGGATACTAGCAAGCCTGTTGGCCATTATCTTTGCTAGAATTTTTAGATCCTGATTTATCAAAGATATTGGTCTATAAGACCCCTGAAGGGTAGGATCCTTCTTCTGTTTGGGTATCAGTTTAATATGTGCCAGGTTACCTGAGGGCATTACCGTATGTGTTTGGATAATGGACTGAAATAACAATAGCAGACTAGGAACCACCTCTGGGCCCAGGGATTTATAAAATTCCGCTGGGAAACCATCGGGTCCCGGGGCCTTCCCATTTTGCAAAGACTTTATCACCAAGTGTATTTCTTGCTCCGTAACAGGGGCATTGAGCATTGACAGATCAGGCTCCTCAATAGACGGCAAAGGGACCGAGTCCAGGAAGGAACGACCCTCAGTAATGTCGCAAGGGTCCTGGGTATATAGCTGTTCGTAGTAGCGTTTAAATATCTCTAGTGTGACCTTTGGATCACTAGACAATTCTCCCTCACCTGTTTGGAGTCTAGGCGGTGGCAATTGTGTTCTTTTCCCTTGTGCAAGTCTAGCCAATAACCTACCCGATTTGTTCCCAAATTTGAAAAAGTATGCTGAGGAGTGGTCCGCATGGATCCTTTCTAATTTTTCTAAATAGTGGTCATAATTATGTTTAGCCGTAATCCATTTAATTTTATGGGCCTCTGTGGGGTTCTGTTGGAACTCTGTGTATAGCGCCCTAAGGTTATTAGTAGCTTCTAAAAAATTTGGACCGTGTGTCTTTTTTTTGAGCTATCGTGTAGGAGATGATTTTTCCTCTTAATACAGCTTTTGCTGTATCCCAAAAAAGGGAAGGGTTGTCTTGGTGCTGCCCATTTGTATCTTTGTATTCCCACCACCATCCTAACAGCTTAGATTTAAAGGTTTCATCCATAGCTAAGTATCCTGAGAGTCGCCAAATAATATCCTGGCCCTTTGCGGTGACTTCTCTCAACCTCAATGATACCGGTGAATGGTCAGAAATCACCATCTCCTCTATCTTTACCTTGCTTACTTTGGTGGACAATAAACTGGACCCTAAAAAATAGTCTATCCTAGACCAAGCACATTGAGAGTGAGAGAAGTGTGTATATTCCCGTTCCATGGGGTTACAGTGTCGCCAGATATCAGTTAACTTGGTCGCGTCCATCATACTAGGAAGCATGGACGTGACCTTTTGCTTGTCTGCTTTGCTAACCCTAGTCCGTTTTCTATCTTCTAGGACTGAATGTACCATATTAAGATCTCCTCCAAGTAACACTAGGTCATTGGGATCTTGCAAGATTCTCCTTTCTAGATTCCCAATGAAGGGGCCTGCTTGTACATTTGGTGCATAGACATTATAAATTGATAGCGTCCCAGCCGGGGTTTCAATGGTAAAGGCTATCAATCTCCCATTGTCATCTGCTTCTGTTGTCAGTAACTTGTAATTTAGTTTTTTATGCAGCAATACTAATACCCCTGCCTTTTTCCCATCAGATGAGGACCCTATTACTTCTCCCACCCATAACTTCTGCATTCTTTTAAATTCCGCCTCTTCCAGATGCGTTTCTTGTAACAAGGCGATATCAACATGTAATTTTTTCAGGTGACGTAAGACCATCATTCTCTTGTGAGGAGAGCGTAGCCCCTTGACATTCCAGGTCACTATATTGACCATCTTATTACTGTACTAATTCCTATCACAAGGTACGGATAGAATATCTGCAATGCTATAAAAAAAAAACTTTTTCCCTCCCTTCCCAACTTGTAAAACAAAACAACCCCTTTATCACCTAGGGTGATGGCGAACTTGTAACTTTCTGACTTCACTTTTTTCTCGTCTATCTAGAGACTTCGCTATCTCTAGTTCTCTTGTGTTCAATTCCAACAACAGGTATACCATCTCTAACCGTTATCCGTAAGAACCTTTGCTCAGTATACATGTCAAACCCTCTGAGATTATGTAATTTCCCGCCTATGCAGGTGATCAATATACGGTTCCATGTCAAACATCTGGCTGCGGTTTAACGGGGTAGCCTATTACCTTCCACCAATGAGGGCCATGGAAGTCGTCATTATTATAGAAAAACAACAGGTAGACCATTTGCCATAAATGTGGTAACTCACTAACATGACTACCATTAACAGGTACGTTCAATTCTTCTCAAAACAAGTGCCTATCGCTTTAGTCCCTTCTGGAACGACTGTCTTCAGAGTTCCGATTTCCTCGTCGGCGTGGTGATCTCGGCCTTTGTGATGCTGGCCTGTCTCGCTGTGACGGTGGTGGTCTTCCAGATGGTGTAAGCGAGTCAGGAGTCCACTCTGCTACATCTTCTAGTGTAGGTACATTTATACTTTTCTCGGCCTCCTCTGGTGTCATGAAAGTTTCTGTGGAGCCATCACCCGCAAATACCTTTAAGATCGCCGGGTATATCAAGGCGAACTTTCTCTTTTTCCTTGCCAGACTTGAGCAAATAACTGAGAAAGCCCTTCTTCTTTTGGAAACCTCTGCACTGTAATCACCAAACAGTAAAACTTTGTACCCTCTAACATCAATCGGCTTCCCTCTCTTCTTGAAATGTCCCAAAATATCAGCTTTTTCTGCGTAGTTCAGATATTTGACAATAGTGGGACGAGGCCGTACAATGTTATCCCCGTCATTGCGATCGCCATTTTGATCTGAACGCATTGGGCCTACACGATGTGCCCTTTCCACAACGCAGGGGCTGCGGATGCCGAGGGCCTTTGGTATGTCCACCGCACATATCGACGTAAGCTGGCCGGAAGGTATCGACTCTGGTAAGCCAATGATTCTTATATTGCTGCGTCGAGACCGATTTTCCAGGTCTTCTAATTTTTCCCGGAGGCCCGAGGTGGACTGTAGTACCATCTGTAGTTGCTTCTGGGACTGGCCCAGGTCATTTTCCAGCGAGCTGACCCTGTCTTCCAGCTCAGAAATCTGGGATGAGTGTCTAGATACGTCGGCCTGGAGCTGCGTCAGCGTGGCTTCCACTGCAGCTTCAAGCGCAGCTTTGATATCTGGGGCTAAAAGCTTTGCAACTTCCACTGCCAAAGCTTTACATCCTACCCCTAGTCCTTGCAATACCTCGGTCTCCTGGTCGGATTTCTCCCCGTCCACCTCCGGTTCGATGACCCTCACGGTGATGGGGGGAGGCTGGGATGAGGATCTGGCTGAACGCATGAGGCGATCTGCAGCACCCGCCATCTTGTCTTCTCCTGCTTCGCCCTTCATGTGCTTGCGGTATGCCGGGCTTCCCACACTGGCACCACTTCTGGTCAGGTACTTCTCCATCCACTTCGTAGGAGATATAATGCAAGTGAGCAGGGTTTGCACCCCTTTGATAGGTGTTAGTGGCTTTGTAGTCGGTTCTCCGGCACGGAGCTCTCTTCACCTGCTGCTTCACATACGAGCGCCGGAACCGGAAGTCCACCCATGTATCTTACTCCAGGATTTTTTTTTAAAGAACAGAACGGTCGTCTTAGGCTCCATTCACACATCCGCAAACGTGTCCGCATCCGTTCCGCAATTGCGGAACAGGTGCGGACCCATTCATTCTCTATGGGGACGGAATGGCTGCGGAGAGCACATGATCTCTCCGCATTTCCGGAGCGCCCCCCCCCCCCCGATGTTCCGGTCCGCAGCTCTGGAAAAAAAATTGAACATGTCATATTCTTGTCTAGGCATTTCTATGGGGGTGCCGGTCGGACCCTTAAGCAGGTGGGCAGGGGAGTGGCTATAGCTCTGAATTAAATATACGCTGGACTCAATGACATCACGCTAGACTCAAATCAGCTCATTAGCATGTGGCATGCGGCATCTTTGTGTGTATATTATGAGGTAACCATCTGTCACACCAGTAAGTGAATACATCTAAGGCACTTTTTAGTAGTTAATGATTGTATATAAATAGTTACATTATAATCAAATATCCACATGACAGGTTCCCTTTAAGTTCAACCAAGGGATAGGTTGGGATGTGAATCCCAGAAAGGAAGTCATAGCATTAATGTTAATTACTTTTAAGAATCCATCTGAACCCTTTTTAAAACTAGCCATTGTCCCTGTTGTGACCACGCCCTGAGGTAGACTATTCCTCAGATTTACAGTTCTTACAGTAAAAAAGCTTTGACGCTTCTGGAGACTGAACTTTTTATTTTCCAAACAGAGGCAGTGCCCCCTTGTTTTTTGAGGGGATTTTACATGGAACTGCTTTTCACCGTATTTTTTGTATTGCCCATTTATATATTTGTATAGGTTAAACATGTCCCCCCACCCCCTTCTCCAGACTAAATATTTTCTTTCCTAATAACGAAGATCCTCCATGCCCCTTATGAGTTTAGTTGCTTTACTTTTTTACTTTTTTCGAGTTCCAAAGCATCCTTTCTATGGACTGGTGCCCAGAAATGAACTGTATATTCCAGACGACGCCGCAAGAAGAGTTTTCTAAAGTGTTAATATTACATCCCTGCCCCGCGAGTCCATATCTCACTTAATACATGACAATATGCTGGTAGCCTTAGAAGCAGCTGATTGATATTATATGTTGTTGTTTAATTTAGGATCTACAAGGACACCCAAATCCTTCTCTACAGGTTACTTTCCCTGTGTTGAATAGTGCACGCTTCCGGGTTTAGACCGGCTTCCCCATGCCACAATTGGGGGAAGCCAGTGATTTATTCTATTCAATTAGAGCTGCAGCAAATTCAGCTTGTACTGTCATTCTATGGGAATACAGTATAAGCTGTGATAAATCTGAGTACTGCATATTGTAGCCTCCTAGAGAGGCTATAAAAAAAAAAAAAAATGTAAAAGTTGAAAAAAAATTATTATAAAAATGTAAATCACCCGATTTTGCTAGAAAAAAATCATAAATCAGAAAGTGGGTAATCTTAAAATATAACATTTAATAATTTTGCGGATAAAATACGAGGAAATCCTAGATGAAGTGTGCAAAAACAAACCTTGGTATAAAGGGTGAGTAAGCCCTATATTATACCGGAATATTTATCCCAAATGAAGATACATAAATACATTGAAAAAATGTGCACGGCGGCACTTGTAACCAGTATGTCCTACCGGTACCACGAGACAGGAATCTGATCGTTCACCACCGACTATGCTCCAATCGAGGCTTCTCCATATATGTGGAACAATGAAGAAGTGATATCAGGCAGTGATACACAATGGTGCAGGGTCCCTGTACAGGCCCTATGGCTGGCTAGTAAGATGGTCCTAATATTAGATATAGGTAGCAGCCTCACCACAGGGCACTCGTCCTAACAAGGACGACCCCGTCCGGAACCTGTCCCTGAAAATCTAAATACTGTATGTCCCTAAAAATCTAAGAGAACACTCCCTACACGCATGTTTCACTGTCTGAAAAATAGAGCAGTACATCAGGGGAGATGAGTGAAAAGTGCTGGGGATCAAATTTCGATAGACCATTGATCCCTAGACACCGGCCAGGCTTGATAAGTCGGCCAGTTACAAGGGTATATCCAGATAGTGGAACCCTCCAAGGGCGGTCTCTAGATGGGGAGACAATGGAACATGCAGATTCAAGATGGGAAAAACTGCACCTGGGACGCCAACTTGACTGGCGTTCCCACCACTTTTAAATATTCACCTGGTTGCCGCCTCCGCCGCCCACGATATGCAGGGCCAATGGGCACATCCGCGCGCTTGCACGTCAGCGCCGCGCCTGCGCCCATTACGGAACTGAAAACTAGGTATGGAGCGCAAGGAAGTGCCTAGGATGCCGGCTCCTTCCTGCGCATGTGCGGCATCGCGATACCGCTCCTGCCGGCCAAATTAACAGCGGCACTAGAGGCGAGGTGATACACCTATTGCCAGTCAACACTCGCAAGTGGTGAGGTGATCAGAACTCACATCACCACCCAAGTGTTTTGGCCCCCAATCGGACCATCAGTAAAGACGGTATTTAGGCTGCTTGTCATGTGTAAGACAAGGATAGACGTCTGGACATTGACTAAAACACAAATTATGTTTTTTAACTATTTAGCATGCAGGTGTCACAAACAAACAAAGAAATAATTAATAAAAAATGAAATTTTATTGAGCTACAGGAAGGATATATCAATACACAGGCAGCGCTTAGACAGTAATTGATTCACAAGAAACAACTATAATTCAATTGTTCATTTAGGCCTGTTGGTGTTACTGTCCGTAGAAGAAAGATCCAGCGTGCTTCACGCTGCAGTAGGATCTTGTCCTAGTCACCTCCATGTTTTGGGGGGGTGACTGCTTCGATACCAATAACTTAGATAACCCTGGAGTCACCTTGATGAAAATCACATACGTGACGAGCCACAGCCGTGTCTCGTCGTTTCTCTATGTCAAGAAGGTGTTCTCCCACACGCCTGCGGAGCTCACGTTTGGTTTTGCCAATATATTCTTTTTCACCGATGCATGTGATTTTATATATGACGCCTACCGTTCTACATGAGATAAAATCTCTAATGACAAAATTACGTTTGAGATTGCTGCTGAAGAAGGTCTTCCCTGTGGTGATATTGTCACAGGCCACACAGCCGCTGCACCTGAAACTGCCCATAGGCCGGCGACTTAGCCAAGTGTCAGGAGCAGCGGGTGGTGAGAAGTGACTATGTACTAGCAAGTCCTTGTGGCTCTTGCCTCGCCTGTATGTCACCTGTGGATAGTCATGTAGAACATCACAAACATCTGGGTCCATCAGGAGAATGGGCCAATGGCGGTCAAGAATCTCTCTTGACTTCTTAACTGAACCATCGAATGTGGTGATGAACCGTATCTTCCTATCTCCTTCCTGCTTTGTTTTGGGGACCAGAAGTGTGTCTCTATGGGTATGGGCCGCTCTCGGGAAGGCCTTTTTCAGAACATGGTCCGGGTAGCCCCTGGTCAGAAATCTCTGTCGGAGATCTGCCGCCTAAGTCTTAAAATCTTGCTCCTCTGAGCAGTTCCTCCGCAAGCGCAGCTACTGCCCATAGGGGATACCTCGCTTCAAAGGCATCGGATGCCTACTTTGCCAATGAAGGACTGAATTAGTAGCTGTAGTTTTTCGATAGATACTTGTAGAGAGCTCCCCCCCGCATTTCTTAGATATGTGTACATCCAAAAAGGGAAGTGTTTCTTCGTCAATCTCGTAAGTAAACCGGAGGCCGATGGTATTATTATTAAGAAATTCCACAAAAGGCTTAAAAGCTGAGTGGCTGGCATTCCAAATTATGAGGATATCGTCGATGTACTGGGCCCATAAGGTTATAGCCCGGTCATCGACTCACCTTCCCCAAAGACGGTTGTTGCCTCCCACCAGCCCAGGAGCAGGTTTGCATAAGACGGCGCACAGGAACAACCCATGGCCGTACCCCTGAGCTGGTGGTAGAGGCGACCGTCAAACATAAAAAAAGTTGTGTGTGAGCAGAAACCTAAGCAGTTGAAGGACCAGCTCATTATGTGCCACGAACTGTTGCCCACGCATGCCCAGGTAAAACCTTACTGCCCTCAGACCTGCCTCGTGTGGTATTGAGGAATAAAGGGCCTCAACATCCACACTGGCCAGGAGGGAGTTATCATCCATGCATACCCCGTCTACCCACTTCAGTAGATCCATGGTATCGCGGGTAAAAGACGGGAGGGCGGTGACAAATGGCATCAATATCTGATCGACATAGACCTCTATGTTTTGCCCTATGCTGCCAATACCGGCCACGATCGGTCTCCCTTTGAGTGGTCTGTGCCCTTTGTGGACCTTGGGGAGGCTATAGAACGTGGCCGCTACTGGGTGCCGAGGGTACATAAAATCGAATTCTTCCTGAGAAATAAGATTCTTGGCTTTACCCGCAGACAAAATATCCCTTAACTCAACCAGATAAGGAACAGTGGGATTGGAAGTCGACGTTTGATAACTACTCTTGTCTTTTAGAATCTGTTCACACATAGACTGGTAACTGTGTCTATTCATAATTACCGTGTTTCCGCCTTTGTCAGACGGTTTTATTACTATAGTCTTATCCTCTCTCAGGATTTAGTCGCTCGGTGTTCTTCTGAAGAACAGTTATTAGATCTCTGTGTTTCTTGCAATTCCATAATGTCAGCAGTGACTAGTTGCAAGAAAACGTCCAGACATGATATGTCTCCTGCCGGTGGCATTTTTTTGCTCTTGTTACGCAGGGGTGTGAATGGACCGAGTCCCTGCAAGGTATGTACATCTGCTGACAGACTGTGCAGTAATTCTACATCCGGGAGTAGGTCTGTGGGTATACCTAAAAAATGACTTTTCTTCCTATCAATCATTTTAAATTGTTTGTGCCAACGGAGCTTGCGTATAAATAGATGTAGATCTTTTACCCATGTGAACGTATCGTGCTGACGAGTTGGGACAAATGAAAGTCCCTTAGATAAGACCGCCATTTCGCTCTTAGAGAGGGTACGGTTGGAGAGATTAATTATCTCTGGGCCGACTGATCTCGGTTGTTGGGACGGTTCCTCAGGTGGTAATTGACTCCCTAGTCTAAAAAACCACCACGGTTTACACCGGTTGTGCCTCTGCCTCTCCCTCTGCCCCTCCCTTTCTTATTATATTTTTGCTTGTTTCTGCTAGGGTTGCCACCTGATTCTCTGTCACTATCGGACAGGTCTGTTTCCGTTGTGGAGATCTCAGAGGTATTCTCTTTAATAGGTGGCACCTCTCTCAGAACCAAGTAGGCCTTGTTTTCTTTAAACTCGGCTAAGTCCTTGTTAAATTGTCTGTGGTTACGTTCACGTAAGTAACACTGGTATTTCTCAACGGTGGTCTGGAGTTGTTTTTCTTTGTTGAGAAATTCCGGATCACTTGAAAAAGTCTTAGTAACCTCAACTTGAGTTTTTAATTTTTCAGTGAGGGTGGTAAGGTTAACTCTCTCCTCCTCTAATAATAATGTCATTAATTGAAGCGAGCTTTTGGTGGCAAGTTGTTCCCAATGAGTATTAAACTTTGGGCTTCTTTGCTTGTGGACGGGAGTAACAGAGATACGGAGCCCCCGAGGTACAATGCCCTGTTTAATATTATTATCGAGGCTCTGTACCTCCCACCAGCTCGATAAATGTTCTTTATACAGACGATTAAGCTCCTTAAAAGCAACCTTAAAGGAGGGTATGCACTTTTTCTGTAGGTAGGATCTATCCGAGAAGACCTCTTTAGCGTCCTCCAGCCATGTATCTGTATTAATACCACTGTCCAGAAATCCTGCCATACCGATTATTTAGAATGATTAACTATAAGTAATTGATTAGGGAGGTCAGACCTATTATGAATCTGCGCTCTGGATTACCAAGAGTAAAGGCATGACAAGTCTTACACAAGTCTTACACATGACAAGCAGCCTAAATACCGTCTTTACTGATGGTCCGATTGGGGGCCAAAACACTCGGGTGGTGATGTGAGTTCCGATCACCTCACCACTTGCGAGTGTTGACTGGCAATAGGTGCATCACCTTGCCTCTAGTGCCGCTGTTAATTCGGCCGGCAGGAGCGGTATCGCGATACTAAGAGATGCCGCGCATGCGCAGGAAGGAGCTGGCATCCTAGGCTCTTCCTTGCGCTCCATACCTCGTTTTCGGTTCCGTAATGGGCGCAGGCGCGGCGCTGACGTGCAAGTGCGCGGATGCGCCCATTGGCCCTGCATATCGTGGGCGGCGTAGGCGGCAACCAGATGAATATTTAAAAGTGATGGGAACGCCAGTCAAGTTGGCGTCCCAGGTGCAGTTTTTCCTATCTTGAATCTGCATGTTCCATTGTCTCCCCATCTAGAGACCGCCCTTGGAGGGTTCCACTATCTGGATATACCCTTGTAACTGGCCGACTTATCAAGCCTGGCCGGTGTCTAGGGATCAATGGTCTATCGAAATTTGATCCCCAGCACTTTTTCCTCATCTCCCCTGATGAACTGCTCTATTTTTCAGACAGTGAAACATGCGTGTAGGGAGTGTTCTCTTAGATTTTTAGGGACATACAGTATTTAGATTTTCAGGGACAGGTTCCGGACGGGGTCGTCCTTGTTAGGACGAGTGCCCTGTGGTGAGGCTGCTACCTATATCTAGTATTAGGGCCATCTAACTAGCCAGCCATAGGGCCTGTACAGGGACCCTGCACCATTGTGTATCACTGCCTGATATCACTTCTTCATTGTTCCACATATATGGAGAAGCCTCGATTGGAGCATAGTCGGTGGTGAACGATCAGATTCCTGTCTCGTGGTACCGGTAGGACATACTGGTTACAAGTGCCGCCGTGCACATTTTTTCAATGTATTTATGTATCTTCATTAGGGATAAATATTCCGGTATAATATAGGGTTTGTTTTTGCACACTTCATCTAGGATTTTCTCGTATTTTATCCGCAAAATTATTAAATGTTATATTTTAAGATTACCCACTTTCTGATTTATGCCTTTACTCTTGGTAATCCAGAGCGCAGATTCATAATAGGTCTGACATCCCTAATCAGTTACTTATAGTTAATCATTAGAAAAAAATCATAACCAATAAAAAAATATCAACATCATGGGCAGCGTTGGGCTAAAAATGCCTATACTATAAAAATATTCATCCCATATGGTAAATGGCGTAATGGAAACTATGAATTCACAATTTTTTCATTGCTTCTCTTACTCCAAAAAAATTGAATAAAATGGAATCAAAAAGTCACACATTCCAAAATAGTATCAATAAAAAGTTACAGACCGTCCCTCAAATAATTTGCTCCTACACAGCTCAGTAGACATAACTATAAAAGTTATGGGGGTCGGGATATGGAGATGTAAAAAAAAAAAAATTATAATTTTTCTAAGTTTTTTCTTTTTCAGTATTAAAGGGATTCTCTGGTCTCTCCTATATTTATGACCTATCCTCAAGATAGGTCATCAATATTAGATTTTGGGGGGGGGGGGGGGGTGGGTCGACATTCTTACAAATGTTTCTGTGGGAGCAGGAGTTTGGAAAACAGTTTACTTTGGAAATTTGTAGAAAATTTTTAATTTTTTTTCTTTTTCTTGGATGATAAAAAAAATCTCACGTGGAGTTGCCCACTCGGCGGCAAGTATTTATAGGGTTTTGCTGGTGCGCCATTCCTCCTGCAGGCCACCCAGACTATATAGTCCAGTTCATAATAAATAATAATAATGTATTTAGATAGCGCCATATTCATAGGGTTCATGTACAAAACAAAAGTAACTGGCTAATATGCAACTGAAATGCTAGGATTCAAGGCCCTGCTCGCAAGAGCTTTGAGGAATTGGGGGTAATACATAAGGTATTTGATTGTGATAAGTAGGATTTGAGCCATTATTAAACTGACAGGAGTGGTGCCGGCCAATCTGCTTTGGGTTTGGGACTACTAAAGGACCGAGTTTAGGCCAGAGGAGTTGGTGGGGGGGAAAGGTTTAGTCTGGGAAAAGTCATTTTAGGTAGCTTGATAAGCCTGAAAAGATGTGTTTTTAAGGCATATTTGAAGGTGAAGTTGTGAATTGACCTAGTATTCCGGGGCAGATTATAACAGAGAGTAGGTACAGCTCGAGAAAAGTCTTGAAGACGGGAGTGAGAGGTACAAATTATGGAGGTTATTAATCTTAAGTCACTAACAGAACGGAGAGCACGAGTAGGGTGGTAGATGGAGATGAGGGAGGAGATATATGGAGGTGCAGCACTATGGAGGTGCAGCACTATGCTTTGTGGGTGAGGGTGAGAAATTTGAACTGTATTCTGTGGTGGATGGTCAACCAGTGAAGTGACTGGCACAGAATAGTAGCATCAGGATGGATAGATGAGCCTGGCTGCAGTATTTAGAACAGACTGAAGGGGGGAGAGTTTAGTGAGAGGGAGACTGATTAGTAATGCATTGCAGTAGTCAAGACGAGAATGAATCAAGGCAGCAACAAGAGTTTTTGCAGTTTCCACCGTAAGAAAAGGGAGGATTCTGGCGATATTCTTGAGGTGCAGACGACAAAAGCGTGTAAGTGATTGAATATGGGGAACAAAGGAAAGATCAGTGTTAAATGTGGCCCCAAGACAGCGGGCATGTTGCACAAAAGTTATGATAGTGCTGCAGACCGAAATTGAAATATCAAGTTCAGTTTTTGAGAGGTTCAGTTTAGACAGCTGCCAGACAATTACTGGTGTTTTGGAGTAAAGCAGGGGTGATGTCAGGGCATGAAGTGTATAGATTCTGCTGGATCTCTCTGCAGAGAGATCCAGCAGAATTGGTAGAGAATAGTCACCATTTATTTTTGCTGTTAGGAGATCCTTAGACACTTTAGTAAGGGCAGTTTCTGTAGAGTGAGGAGGGCGAAAGGCAGATTGTAAGGGGTCAAGAAGAGAGTTTGCAGAGAGATAGCTCATTAAGCTAGAGTAGACAAGACATTCAAGGAGTTTAGAGATGAAGGGGAGGTTAGAAACAGGTTGGTAGTTAGCAGCACAGGTCGTGTTCAAAGATGATTTCTTTAGTAGTGGGGTTTTAATAGAGTGTATGAAAGAGGAGGGAAAGATACCAGAAGAGGTAGAGAGGTTAAAAATTGTAGTTAGGTGAGTGATGACAGCTGGGGAAAGGGACTGGAGGAGGTGTGATGGAATAGGATCACTGCTACAAGTTGTGGGTCGAGGAGAGAAGCCTGGAGACTTCTTCCTCTGTTATAGGTTCAAAAGAGGAGAGAGCGCATGTGGAAGTATTGGAGGGAGGAGGATTGAAATTATTTGGCGACTGGGGGATTATTTCCTGACTGATACTGCCAATCTTGTCTCTGAAGTAAGTGGCCATGCCATCAGCGCAGAGGTCAGTTACAGGTTCTGGAACTTTAGGGCTTAGAAGGAAATGAGTGTCAGAGTCGTTTTGGGTTATTTGAGAGTGAGGAGATGAGAGAGGTGAAGTACTTTTGTTTGGCAATGTTGAGAGCAGAGTTGTATGTTTTGAGCATAGATTTATAATGGAGAAAGTGCTGTTTCAGGTAGAAAACGTGTTTCAGGTATGTCCCAAGGTTGCCGTGTTCGGTGTCGAGAGGGTCGGATTGATATTGGAGCAACTTCATCTAGGGTGGTTTTGAGGGTCTGGTTGTAATGATTGGCAGCCATGTCTGGACAGGGGAGTGAAGTGATTGGGGTAAGAGCTTAGTTGTAGGGTGTTAATAAGTTGCTGGCAGTTAATGGTGTGTAGGTTTCTGTAAATGTGAAAAGTAGGATTGCCATGAGAAAAGTGAGAGGTCTTCATGGTAAATGAAAGAAGATTGTGGTCAGAAAGCCCATCTTCTTACTACCAAGCAGGAGCCTTATATAGCTTTGCTGGTATGTCATACCTCCTGTGTGTCTTTCAGATAATATTGTGCAGCCCATCTTCTCACTCCCCTTCAGGAGTATTATAGGGTTATGCTGGTGTGCTGTGCTTTCTGTAGGCCATTACTATAAACTTGCAACCTGAAATTGTCAACCAGGCATAGCCACAGAATTAGTTCACCTTGCATGCAGACATGGCGGCACCTTTGACACTGCAAGTCATGTAGACACCCACTCAGAGCCCAAGTACAGTGATCCAAACACAGTTGTCACCATCCAGACACTGCTACACAAGTAGGCAGCCAATAAAACTTAACTGAACCACGAAGCCCAGCAGCAGACATCTACAATGCATAACTGTAGGAACTGTCTTCCCAGCAAGCATAAACACACAAGCAATGAGCTACACAGGTATAGAGGCACATGTAATTAGTCACCCCGCCACAAAGTCCGTAATTTTTTATTTTTTATATATATTTTTTAAACCGCCCAGGCTCAAAGGCAGCTAGTCAGATATGCCCCAGCTCAAAGGCAGCCGGCTAAACAGGCCCAGGCTCACAGTCAGCCAGTGTTTATTAGGCATTGACTTAGTCAGCAAGCCAGAACAGGCAAGGACGCAAAGGCATTTGGCCAAGCAGGCCGCATAGAGGCAAAGGCGTTTGGCCAAGCAGGCCGCATAGAGGCAAAGGCGTTTGGCCAAGCAGGCCGCATAGCGGCAAAGGCGTTTGGCCAAGCAGGCCGCATAGAGGCAAAGGCGTTTGGTCAAGCAGGCCGCATAGAGGAAAAGGCGTTTGGCCAAGCAGGCCGCATAGAGGCAAAGGCGTTTGGCCAAGCAGGCCGCATAGAGGCAAAGGCGTTTGGCCAAGCAGGCCGCATAGAGGCAAAGGCGTTTGGCCAAGCAGGCCGCATAGAGGCAAAGGCGTTTGGCCAAGCAGGCCGCATAGAGGCAAAGGCGTTTGGCCAAGCAGGCCGCATAGAGGCAAAGGCGTTTGGCCAAGCAGGCCGCATAGAGGCAAAGGCGTTTGGCCAAGCAGGCCGCATAGAGGCAAAGGCGTTTGGCCAAGCAGGCCGCATAGAGGCAAAGGCGTTTGGCCAAGCAGGCCGCATAGAGGCAAAGGCGTTTGGCCAAGCAGGCCGCATAGAGGCAAAGGCGTTTGGCCAAGCAGGCCGCATAGAGGCAAAGGCGTTTGGCCAAGCAGGCCGCATAGAGGCAAAGGCGTTTGGCCAAGCAGGCCGCATAGAGGCAAAGGCGTTTGGCCAAGCAGGCCGCATAGAGGCAAAGGCGTTTGGCCAAGCAGGCCGCATAGAGGCAAAGGCGTTTGGCCAAGCAGGCCGCATAGAGGCAAAGGCGTTTGGCCAAGCAGGCCGCATAGAGGCAAAGGCGTTTGGCCAAGCAGGCCGCATAGAGGCAAAGGCGTTTGGCCAAGCAGGCCGCATAGAGGCAAAGGCGTTTGGCCAAGCAGGCCGCATAGAGGCAAAGGCGTTTGGCCAAGCAGGCCGCATAGAGGCAAAGGCGTTTGGCCAAGCAGGCCGCATAGAGGCAAAGGCGTTTGGCCAAGCAGGCCGCATAGAGGCAAAGGCGTTTGGCCAAGCAGGCCGCATAGAGGCAAAGGCGTTTGGCCAAGCAGGCCGCATAGAGGCAAAGGCGTTTGGCCAAGCAGGCCGCATAGAGGCAAAGGCGTTTGGCCAAGCAGGCCGCATAGAGGCAAAGGCGTTTGGCCAAGCATCCTTCAACTGCCACCAGCAGTGGCAAACGGGCACCCCCCCACATCCAAGAGAAAACTGCCAGCTTGAACTAAGTCTAGCACAGTAATGGATTGGGAGATCTCTGGATCCACGTGATGTACAGGGCTGGTTTAACAGCCAAAGAAAACTCAATATTTGTTACCCTGATTCTGCAGTTTACAGAAACGCCCCACATGTGGTGATAAACTGCTGTATGGGAACACGGCAGGGCGCACAGGGAAAGGAGAGCCATATGGATTTTGGAGGGCAGAATTCACTAGGATCATTTTAAATTGCCATGTCACATTTGAAGACCTCCTTATGCACCCCGAGAGTAGAAACTTCCAAAAAGTGACCCCATTTTGTAAACTGTGGGATGAGGGGACAGTTTTATTGGTACTATTTTGGGCTACATATAATTTTTGATTGCTTGATAATACGCTTTTTGTGAAGCAAGGTAACAGAAATATTGCTGTTGTGGCAGTTTTTATTTTTTGGTTTTTTTACGGAGTTTTCCTGACAGAATAGATCATGTGTTGCTTTTATAGAGCAGATTGATACGGACGCAACAATACCAAATAGTGTTTTACATAATAAAGCATTTTTGAAAATTAAAAATGTTTTTGTGTCTTCATTTTCTGAAAGCTACATTTCATTTATTTTTCTGCCGATAGTCTTGTGTAGGGGAGCATTTTTGGGTACATATGATTTCTTTGGGGACTCAATATTACACTTTATGTGGCAAAGTGACAAAAAAAATTGGTTGTTTTGCCAGTTTTTATTTTGTTCTTTTATGGAATTCACCTGAGGGGTTAGATCATGTGATATTTTTGTAGAGCAGGTTTTTATGGACGCAGCGATACCTAATATGTCATTTTTTTAAATTTAAATTTTTTTATGTATTTCAGTTTTACACAATAAAATCATTTTAGCATCTCCATTTTCTGAAAGACATATTTTGTTTGTTTTTTGGGCGATTTGTCTTTTGTAGGGACTCATTTTTTGCAGGAAGAGATGACGGTTTGTTACTACACTTCTCAAAAAAATAAAGGGAACACAAAAATAACACATCCTAGATCTGAGTTAATTAAATATTCTTCTGAAATACTTTGTTCTTTACATAGTTGAATGTGCTGACAACAAAATCACACAAATAAAAAATAATGGAAATCAAATTTTTCAACCCATGGAGGTCTGGATTTGGAGTCGCACTCAAAATTAAAGTGGAAAAACACACTACAGGCTGATCCAACTTTGATGTAAAGTCCTTAAAACAAGTCAAAATGAGGCTCAGTAGTGTGTGTGGCCTCCACGTGCCTGTATGACCTCCCTTCAACGCCTGTGCATGCTCCTGATGAGGTGGCGGACGGTCTCCTGAGGGATCTTCTCCCAGACCTGGACTAAAGCATCTGCCAACTCCTGGACAGTCTGTGGTGCAACGTGACGTTAGTGGATAGAGCGAGACATGATGTCCCAGATGTGCTCAATTGGATTCAGGTCTGGGGAACGGGCGGGCCAGTCCATAGCATCAATGCCTTCGTCTTGCAGGAACTGCTGACACACTCCAGCCACATGAGGTCTAGCATTGTCTTGCATTAGGAGGAACCCAGGGCCAACCGCACCAGCATATGGTTTCACAAGGGATCTGAGGATCTCATCTCGGTACCTAATGGCAGTCAGGCTACCTCTGGCTAGCACATGGAGGGCTGTGCGGCCCTCCAAAGAAATGCCACCCCACACCATTACTGACCCAATGCCAAACCGGTCATGCCAGAGGATGTTGCAGGCAGCAGAACGTTCTCCACGGCTTCTCAAGACTCTGTCACATGTGCTCAGTGTGAACCTGCTTTCATCTGTAAAGAGCACAGGGCGCCAGTGGCTAATTTGCCAATCTTGGTGTTCTCTGGCAAATGCCAAACGTCCTGCACGGTGTTGGGCTGTAAGCACAGCCCCCACCTGTGGACGTCGGGCCCTCATATCACCCTCATGGAGTCCGTTTCTGACCGTATGAGCAGACACATGAACATTTGTGGCCTGCTGGAGGTCATTTTGCAGGGCTCTGGCAGTGCTCCCCCTGTTCCTCCTTGCACAAAGGCGGAGGTAGCGGTCCTGCTGCTGGGTTGTTGCCCTCCTACGGCCTCCTCCACGTCTCCTGATGTACTGGCCTGTCTCCTGGTAGCGCCTCCATGCTCTGGACACTACGCTAACAGACACAGCAAACCTTCTTGCCACAGCTCGCATTGATGTGCCATCCTGGATAAGCTGCACTACCTGAGCCACTTGTGTGGGTTGTAGACTCCGTCTCATGCTGCCACTAGAGTGAAAGCACCGCCAGCATTCAAAAGTGATCAAAACATAAGCCAGGAAGCATAGGAACTGAGAAGTGGTCTGTGGTCACCACCTGCAGAACCAATCCTTTATTGGGGGTGTCTTGCTAATTGCCTATAATTTCCACCTGTTGTCTATCCCATTTGCACAACAGCATGTAAAATTGATTGTCACTCAGTGTTGCTTCCTAAGTGGACAGTTTGATTTCACAGCAGTGTGATTGACTTGGAGTTACATTGTGTTGTTTAAGTGTTCCCTTTATTTTTTTGAGCAGTGTATTTTGGGTTGCATATGACTTTTTGATCACTTGGAATTACACTTTTTGTGATGTAAGGTAACAAACAAATGGCATTTTTTGCTCAGCTCTTATTTAAAAAAATTTATGGCGTTCACCTGAGGTAGTAGATTATGTGACGTTTTTATAGAGCACTTCGTTACGGATGCGGCGAACATAATATGTCTGTTTTTTATTTATTTTTAAACACTATTTTATGGTGAGGGGGCTTTTTTTTTTTTTTTTTTTACTTGAAACTTTATTATAAAAAAAAATAAACTTTTTTTTAACTTCTTATATTTGTCCCACTGTGGGACTTCACCTTTTCAGGGTTTGATCTTAACCACCTCAGCCCCTATAGCTTAAACACCCTTTATGACCAGGCCACTTTTTACACTTCTGACCTACCCTACTTTAACCGTTTATTGCTCGGTCATGCAACTTACCACCCAAATGAATTTTACCTCCTTTTCTTCTCACTAATAGAGCTTTCATTTGGTGGTATTTCATTGCTGCTGCCATTTTTACTTTTTTTGTTGTTAATCAAAATTTAACGATTTTTTTGCAAAAAAATGACATTTTTTACTTTCAGGTGTAAAATTTTGCAAAAAAAACGACATCCATATATAAATTTTTCTCTAAATTTATTGTTCTACATGTCTTTGATAAAAAAAAAATGTTTGGGTAAAAAAAAAAAAATTTGGGGTAAAAGTTATAGCGTTTACAAACTATGGTACAAAAATGTGAATTTCCGCTTTTTGAAGCAGCTCTGACTTTCTGAGCACCTGTCATGTTTCCTGAGGTTCTACAATGCCCAGACAGTACAAACACCCCACAAATGACCCCATTTCGGAAAGTAGACACCCTAAAGTATTCGCTGATGGGCATAGTGACTTCATAGAACTTTTTATTTTTTGTCACAAGTTAGTGGAAAATTATGATTTTTTTTTTTTCTTTTCTTACAAAGTCTCATATTCCACTAACTTGTGACAAAAAATAAAAACTTCCATGAACTCAGTATGCCCATCAGCGAATACCTTGGGGTGTCTTCTTTCCAAAATGGGGTCACTTGTGGGGTAGTTATACTGCCCTGGCATTCTAGGGGCCCAAATGTGTGGTAAGTAGTTTGAAATCAAAATGTGTAAAAAATGGCCGGTGAAATCCGAAAGGTGCTCTTTGGAATGTGGGCCCCTTTGCCCACCTAGGCTGCAAAAAAGTGTCACACATGTGGTATCTCCGTACTCAGGAGAAGTTGGGCAATGTGTTTTGGGGTGTCATTTTACATATACCCATGCTGGGTGAGAGAAATATCTTGGCAAAAGACAACTTTTCCAATTTTTTTATACAAAGTTGGCATTTGACCGAGATATTTATCTCACCCAGCATGGGTATATGTAAAATGACACCCCAAAACACATTGCCCAACTTCTGCTGAGTACGGAGATACCACATGTGTGACACTTTTTTGCAGCCTAGATGCGCAAAGGGGCCCACATTCCTTTTAGGAGGGCATTTTTAGACATTTGGATACCAGACTTCTTCTCACGCTTTGGGGCCCCTAAAATGCCAGGGCAGTATAAATACCCCACATGTGACCCCATTTTGGAAAGAAGAAACCCCAAGGTATTCAATGAGGGGCATGGCGAGTTCATAGAATTTTTTTTTTTTTTGGCACAAGTTAGCGGAAATTGATATATATATTTTTTTCTCACAAAGTCTCCCTTTCTGCTAACTTGGGACAAAAATTTCAATATTTCATGGACTCAATATGCCCCTCAGTGAATACCTTGGGGTGTCTGCTTTCCAAAATGGAGTCATTTGTGGGGTGTTTGTACTGCCCTGGAATTTGAGGGTCTCCGCAATCATTACATGTATGGCCAGCATTAGGAGTTTCTGCTATTCTCCTTATATTGAGCATACGGGTAATGAGATTTTTTTTTTCCGTTCAGCCTCTGGGCTGAAAGAAAAAATGAACGGCACAGATTTCTTCATTCGCATCGATCAATGTGGATGAAAAAATCTCTGCCAAAAAAAAAAAGAGGGGAAAGGCGTCTGCCAGGACATAGGAGCTCCACCCAACATCCATACCCACTTAGCTCGTATGCCCTGGCAAACCAGATTTCTCCATTCACATCAATCGATGTGGATGAATAAATCATTGCCGGGATTTTTTATATTTTTTTATATATACAAAGTGTTTGCCAAAGCATATGAACACCGCCGCCTCCTCAGCTCATATGCCTCGGCAAACGTATCTTTTACTGCAGAGGAGAAATCTCGTCTTGCAGCGCCGCATACACCGACTTGTGTGTAATCTGACAGCAGCGCAATGCTTCTGTCAGAATACACATCAGTGCTGCAGCTAGTCGATCGGTTGGTCCACCTGGAAGGTAAAAAAAAAAAAAAAGAAAAAAATAGGCCGCAACGCAATAAATTTTATTAACTTTTTAATAACTTTTGAACAGAACATATAAACTTTTTTTTTTTACTTTTTGAACTGAAGTTAACTTTTTTGCTTACCTTTTTTTTTTTTTTTTTTTTTTTTTTTATACCTTTTATAGGACAAACCTCTCCTTCCCCATGGGACAATGTGCAAAGCGCAAATCACCCAAAGATGTGGCGAAGTACATTATGCACTTTATCCCAGGTGAAAGGAGAGGTTTGCAGCAGCTGTGAGTAAAAGGGCCCTAATAGCCCTGTGTGCCTGTCCTGTGAGATGCAATCCCTATGCTAGGTGTACCTGTGTGTGGTACTTCCGGAAACACTCTCCAAAGCATAGGGCAGGGTGGTCAGGACAGAAATAGCGGGTGTCACGCCTTATTCCACTCCTGCTACAGACACGACATCTTTTTCGGGGTGACGGTTGGGTTGAGGTACCAGGAACGACACTGGGGAAATGTCGCTCGTGTAGACGGCTAACTACACTGGTGGATGGGGCCACGGAACCTTCTGGATACAGGAGGTTCTCGATGATCTCTTCCTGAAATTTGAGGAAAGATCCCGTTCTCCCAGCCTTACTGTAGAGAACAAAACTATTTTATATGCAGCCAATTGAATTAAATATACAGACACCTTCTTATACCAGCGTCTGGTGCGTCGGGAAACTAAATACGGAGACAACATCTGGTCATTGAAGTCCACCCCTCCCATGAGCAAATTATAGTCGTGGACACAGAGGGGCTTTTCAATGACACGGGTTGCTCGCTCAATTTGTATTGTCGTGTCTGCGTGATTGGAGGAGAGCATGTAAACATCACGCTTGTCTCTCCATTTCACCGCGAGCAGTTCTTCGTTACACAAGGCAGCCCTCTCCCCCCTTGCAAGACGGGTGGTAACGAGCCGTTGGGGGAAGCCCACGCGACTAGTTCGCGCGGTGCCACAGCAGCCAATCGGTTCTAGGAACAAATGCCTGAAGAGGGCCACACTTGTGTAGAAATTGTCCACATAAAGATGGTACCCCTTGCCAAATAAGGGTGACACCAAGTCCCAGACTGTCTTCCCACTGCTCCCCAGGTAGTCAGGGCAACCGACCAGCTCCAGGGTCTGATCTTTTCCCTCATAGATCCGAAATTTGTGGGTATAGCCTGTGGCCCTTTCACAGAGCTTATACAATTTGACCCCATACCGGGCGCGCTTGCTTGGGATGTATTGTTTGAAGCCAAGGCGCCCGGTAAAATGTATTAGGGACTCGTCTACGCAGATGTTTTGCTCTGGGGTATACAAATCTGCAAATTTCTGGTTGAAGTGGTCTATGAGGGGCCGAATTTTGTGGAGCCGGTCAAAAGCAGGGTGGCCTCTGGGACGGGAGGTGGTGTTGTCGCTAAAGTGCAGGAAACGCAGGATGGCCTCAAATCGTGCCCTGGACATAGCAGCAGAGAACATGGGCATGTGATGAATCGGGTTCGCGGACTAATATGACCGCAATTCATGCTTTTTGGTTAGACCCATGTTGAGGAGAAGGTCCAGAAATTTTTTTATTTCGGAAACTTGGACTGGTTTCTACCAGAAAGGCTGGGCATAATAGCTTCCCGGGTTGGCGGATATAAATTGTGTGGCATACTGGTTTGTTTCTGCTACGACTAAGTCCAAGAGCTCCGCAGTCAAGAACAGCTCAAAAAAATCCCAGGGCCGAACCAATCTGAGCTGTCTCAACCCGAACTCCAGACTGGGCGGTGAAAGGGGGAACTACAGGTGCGGCTGAAGTTGGTGACTGCCAATCAGGATTTGCCAGCACCTCAGGGACTGTAGGGGCTCTACGGGCCTGTCTGTGCGGTGGCTGCGACGGGGTAACTACTGCACGTGCCACCGTACCAGCTTCAACTGCCCTTCTGGTGCTCGCCACTTCACCATGTTGTACGGAAGTGCTGGTACTAGGTCCAGGGAGGGCTGCGCTGCTGGTGTATGCCTCACCATGTGATCCGACAGCGCCAGCCCCACTCTGCTGCTCTTGAAGCGGATCCTGCGCAACCTGTGGTCTAGCGACACGGGGCCGGGTACGCCTGGTTCTATTAGGGACCTCCACCTCCTCGTCCGAACTTTGGGTCAGAGTGCCACTGCTTTCTACAGGATCATATTCTGACCCGCTAGATTCGTCAGATGAGGGTTCCCATTCCTCATCCGACTGAGTCAGAATCCTGTAGGCCTCTTCAGAAGAATACCCCCTGTTTGACATTTGGACTACTAAATTTAGGGGTATTCCCTAAGACTACCCAAGAAAAAAAGCAAGCCTGTCTTACAAAGGGGAGGCTAGCGAAGTACTGGAGGCCGCTGCGGTTGATAAAAAATATCAAAACTGATTTTTTTTTTATCACCGCAGCGCTTGGAAAGTGATTGTGCAGTGATCAAAAAATATATATTTTTTGTCACTGCGGCGGGGCGGGTGTGGGTGAACGCACGTGTGGGCGACCGATCATGCCTGATCGGGCAAACTCTGCGTTTTGGGTGAAGGGCGAGCTAAGGTGACACTAATACTATTATAGATCTGACTGTGATCAGTTTTGATCACTTACAGATACTATAAAAGTACAAATGCTGATTAGCGATAAGCTAATCTGCGAATCAGTGACTGTGGTGCGGTGGGCTGGGAGCTAACTGACGCTAAACTACCTAACCAAGGGGCCTAAACTATCCTAAAACCTAACCGTCAATACCAGTGGAAAAAAAAAGTGACAGTTTACACTGATCACTTTTTTCCTTTCACTAGTTGATTGACACGGGCGATCAAGGGGTTAATTCGAGTGATGGGGGGTGATCTGGGGCTAAGTGTACTGTTTGTGGGTACTCACTGTGATGTCTGCTCCTCTGCTGGAACCAACCGACAAAAAGGACCAGCAGAGGAGCAGACAAGCCATTTAACCACCTCCGGACCGCCTAACGCAGGATCGCGTTCCGGAGGTGGCAGCCCTGCGCAGAGTCACGCATATATGCGTCATCTCGCGATGGCCGAGATTTCCTGTGAACGCGCGCACACAGGCGCGCGCGCTCACAGGAACGGAAGGTAAGAGAGTTGATCTCCAGCCTGCCAGCGGCGATCGTTCGCTGGCAGGCTGGAGATGTGTTTTTTTTAACCCCTAACAGGTATATTAGACGCTGTTTTGATAACAGCGTCTAATATACCTGCTACCTGGTCCTCTGGTGGTCCCATTTGTTTGGATCGACCACCAGAGGACACAGCTCAGTAAAGTCCCACCAAGCACCACTACACTACACTACACCCCCCCCCCCCCCCGTCACTTATTAACCCCTTATTAGCCCCTGATCACCCCTGATCACCCCATATAGACTCCCTGATCACCCCCCTGTCATTGATCACTCCCCTGTCATTGATTACCCCCCTGTAAAGCTCCATTCAGATGTCCGCATGATTTTTACGGATCCACTGATAGATGGATCGGATCCGCAAAACGCATCCGGACGTCTGAATGAAGCCTTACAGGGGCGTGATCAATGACTGTGGTTATCACCCCATATAGACTCCCTGATCACCCCCCCTGTCATTGATTACACCCCTGTCATTGATCAACCCCCTGTAAAGCTCCATTCAGACGTCCGCATGATTTTTACGGATCCACTGATAGATGGATCGGATCCGCAAAACGCATCCGGACGTCTGAATGAAGCCTTACAGGGGCGTGATCAATGACTGTGGTGATCACCCCATATAGACTCCCTGATCACCCCCCTGTCATTGATCAACCCCCCTGTCATTGATCAACCCCCCTGTCATTGATCACCCCCCTGTCATTGATCACCCCTCTGTAAGGCTCCATTCAGATATTTTTTTGGCCCAAGTTAGCGGAATTTTTTTTTTTTTTCATACAAAGTCTCATATTCCACTAACTTGTGTCAAAAAATAAAATCTCACATGAACTCACCATACCCCTCACGGAATCCAAATGCGTAAAAATTTTTAGACATTTATATTCCAGACTTCTTCTCACGCTTTAGGGCCCCTAGAATGCCAGGGCAGTATAAATACCCCACATGTGACCCCATTTCGGAAAGAAGACACCCCCAGGTATTCCGTGAGGGGCATATTAAGTCCATGAAAGACTGAAATTTTTGTCCCAAGTTAGCGGAACGGGAGACTTTGTGAGAAAAAAATTAAAAATATCAATTTCCGCTAACTTGTGCCAAAAAAAAAAAATTTCTATGAACTCGCCATGCCCCTCATTGAATACCTTGGGGTGTCTTCTTTCCAAAATGGGGTCACATGTGGGGTATTTATACTGCCCTGGCATTCTAGGGGCCCCAAAGCGTGAGAAGAAGTCTGGTATCCAAATGTCTAAAAATGCCCTCCTAAAAGGAATTTGGGCACCTTTGCGCATCTAGGCTGCAAAAAAGTGTCACACATCTGGTATCGCCGTACTCAAGAGAAGTTGGGGAATGTGTTTTGGGGTGTCATTTTACATATACCCATGCTGGGTGAGAGAAATATCTTGGTCAAATGCCAACTTTGTATAAAAAAATGGGAAAAGTTGTCTTTTGCCAAGATATTTCTCTCACCCAGCATGGGTATATGTAAAATGACACCCCAAAACACATTCCCCAACTTCTCCTGAATACGGCGATACCACATGTGTGACACTTTTTTGCAGCCTAGGTGGGCAAAGGGGCCCATATTCCAAAGAGCACCTTTAGGATTTCACAGGTCATTTACCTACTTACCACACATTAGGGCCCCTGGAAAATGCCAGGGCAGTATAACTACCCCACAAGTGACCCCATTTTGGAAAGAAGACACCCCAAGGTATTCCGTGAGGGGCATGGCGAGTTCCTAGAATTTTTTATTTTTTGTCACAAGTTAGTGGAAAATGCTTATTTTTTTTTTAATTTTTTTTTTTCATACAAAGTCTCATATTCCACTAACTTGTGACAAAAAATAAAAAGTTCCATGAACTCACTATGCCCATCAGCGAATACCTTGGGGTCTCTTCTTTCCAAAATGGGGTCACTTGTGGGGTAGTTATACTGCCCTGGCATTCTAGGGGCCCAAATGTGTGGTAAGGAGTTTGAAATCAAATTCTGTAAAAAATGACCTGTGAAATCCGAAAGGTGCTCTTTTGAATATGGGCCCCTTTGCCCACCTAGGCTGCAAAAAAGTGTCACACATCTGGTATCTCCGTAATCGGGAGAAGTTGGGGAATGTGTTTTGGTG
The DNA here is from genome assembly GCF_905171765.1 of Bufo bufo. Taxonomy (NCBI): domain Eukaryota; kingdom Metazoa; phylum Chordata; class Amphibia; order Anura; family Bufonidae; genus Bufo; species Bufo bufo. The sequence goes on along the minus strand of NC_053390.1, from coordinate 484,240,268 downwards.
TGTCATTTTACATATACCCATGCTGGGTGAGAGAAATATCTTGGCAAAAGACAACTTTTCCCATTTTTTTATACAAAGTTGGCATTTGACCAAGATATTTATCTCACCCAGCATGGGTATATGTAAAAAGACACCCCAAAACACATTCCTCAACTTCTCCTGAATACAGAGATACCAGATGTGTGACACTTTTTTGCAGCCTAGGTGGGCAAAGGGGCCCACATTCCAAAGAGCACCTTTCGGATTTCACAGGTCATTTACCTACTTACCACACATTTGGGCCCCTAGAATGCCAGGGCAGTATAACTACCCCACAAGTGACCCCATTTTGGAAAGAAGAGACCCCAAGGTATTCGCTGATGGGCATAGTGAGTTCATGGAAGTTTTTATTTTTTGTCACAAGTTTGTGGAATATGAGACTTTGTATGAAAAAAAAATAAATAAATCATCATTTTCCACTAACTTGTGACAAAAAATAAAAAATTCTAGGAACTCGCCATGCCCCTCACGGAATACCTTGGGGTGTCTTCTTTCCAAAATGGGGTCACTTGTGGGGTAGTTATACTGCCCTGGTATTCTAGGGGCCCAAATGTGTGGTAAGGAGTTTGAAATCAAATTCAGGAAAAAATGAGGAGTGAAATCCGAAAGGTGCTCTTTGGAATATGGGCCCCTTTGCCCACCTAGGCTGCAAAAAAGTGTCACACATCTGGTATCCCCGTACTCAGGAGAAGTTGAGGAATGTGTTTTGGGGTGTCTTTTTACATATACCCATGCTGGGTGAGATAAATATCTTGGTCAAATGACAACTTTGTATAAAAAAATGGGAAAAGTTGTCTTTTGCCAAGATATTTCTCTCACCCAGCATGGGTATATATAAAATGACACCCCAAAACACATTCCCCACCTTCTCCTGAGTACGGAGATACCAGATGTGTGACACTTTTTTGCAGCCTAGGTGGGCAAAGGGGCCCATATTCCAAAGAGCACCTTTCGGATTTCACAGGTCATTTTTTACAGAATTTGATTTCAAACTCCTTACCACACATTTGGGCCCCTAGAATGCCAGGGCAGTATAACTACCCCACAAGTGACCCCATTTTGGAAAGAAGAGACCCCAAGGTATTCGCTGATGGGCATAGTGAGTTCATAGAACTTTTTATTTTTTGTCACAAGTTAGTGGAATATGAGACTTTGTAAGAAAAAAAAATAATAAATAAATCATAATTTTCCGCTAACTTGTGACAAAAAATAAAAAGTTCTATGAACTCACTATGCCCATCAGCGAATACCTTAGGGTGTGTACTTTCAGAAATGGGGTCATTTGTGGGGTGTTTGTACTGTCTGGGCATTGCAGAACCTCAGGAAACATGACAGGTGCTCAGAAAGTCAGAGCTGCTTCAAAAAGCGGAAATTCACATTTTTGTACCATAGTTTGTAAACGCTATAACTTTTACCCAAACCATTTTTTTTTTACCCAAACATTTTTTTTTTTATCAAAGACATGTAGAACTATAAATTTAGAGCAAAATTTCTATATGGATGTCGTTTTTTTTTGCAAAATTTTACAACTGAAAGTGAAAAATGTCATTTTTTTGCAAAAAAATCGTTAAATTTCGATTAATAACAAAAAAAGTAAAAATGTCAGCAGCAATGAAATACCACCAAATGAAAGCTCTATTAGTGAGAAGAAAAGGAGGTAAAATTCATTTGGGTGGTAAGTTGCATGACCGAGCAATAAACGGTGAAAGTAGTGTAGGTCAGAAGTGTAAAAAGTGGCCTGGTCTTTCAGGGTGTTTAAGCACTGGGGGCTGAGGTGGTTAACACATCATATTTACTAATATAATGTGTTAGATGGCTTTTGATTCGTTTTTTTTTTGAAAATCGCCAGCCTGCCAGCCAATGATCGTTGCTGGCAGACTGGTGACGAACTTGTCCTCTAACTTTTGCCGGCCCGCGATGCGCATGCGCGGGCCGGCTTTGAGCGAAATCTCGCGTCTCGCGAGATGACGCGTATATGCGTGACTCTGCGCAGCGCTGCCGCCTCCGGAACGCGATCCTGCGTTAGGCGGTCCGGAGGCGGTTAAACAGTAAGATGCTGACAGTTGCCTAGAAGACCCAGCCTGCAGGCTGGCTCTCCTGGGCTTCCGTAGCGGACAGGCTTCGATGCCTGTGTAAGAAATTACTGAAAAGGGGGACGTCTCTACACTCCACTCAGTCTGCGAGTGGAGTGGTGGGAGAGAGAAAACAGGCATACAATAGGATAGTACGTTCGGGAAAATTAAAGGGGTTGATTACTCTTTAAATACTCTCCACTACAGTGTGGCAGGCAGGGAAAAAATGAAGTCCCTAATATACTTCATTAAACACATCTGTCTGCTTTTCTTTCAGTTATAAGCCACTCCCCCTTAGTTCTGCTCTACCTTGCAGCTGAGTTCGTCCATGGTTGCACGCGACATGGAGGAGCTTGAGAGGAAGCTTGTCCATGCGCATGTGCCGTCTGCTCCTGTCAGTGGTCGGCTCCCTGCTGCCAACTCCAACTGTGACAGGAATCAGCTGCTTGTTCCCGATCTCTACAAACAGCTGATAACTGTCAGAAGCTGGCTAAAAAGCTGTGATAAAAAAACAAACTTCAGAGTCCCTACTGCAGAAGCTACTTAGTCAATCCCCATCCCCCCCTGCACTATCACCACACAGCCGACCCACTAAGCCACGTTCCCTGCAACCAACAGGGAAAGCAAGACATCTAGCTAGGAACTATGATTTTGTGTGTGTGTATATATATATATATATATGTATACACACCTTTACCTTGGAGTGCTGCCTGCTTTTTGAAGAAAATAATATATATATACACACATATTTATTCATACACAAAATATAACACACGTGTTTAATATATTTATATGTGTATATACATTGCGGTCCGCAATGCATGGGCACTGACCGTATATGTCTATATGTCTATATGTGTGTATGTATGTGTGTGTATGTATTTATGTCTAAGGGTACATTCACACATCCGTGTGTGTGTTTTGCGGATCTGCAAAACACAGACATCGGCAATGTGCGTTCCGCATTTTGCGGACCGCACATTGCCGGCACTAAGAGAATAGGACATGTTCTATTTTTTTCAGAATCAGAATTGCGGACCCGGAAGTGCGGGTCCGCAATTCCAGATCGGGGCCACACGTCGTGCGGCCCCATAGAAATGTATGGGTCCGCAATTCCTTTCTGCAAAATGCGGAATGGAATTGTGGATGTGTGAATGGAGCCTAAGTATGTGTACATATAAATAAATATGTATATATACATATTTATATACATATATTTACACACACGTGTGTGTGTGTATACATTGCAATGCATGGGTGCCGACAGTGTGTCCACTGTCTGCAGACATGAACCCATTCATTTAAATGGGGTCTGTAATCTGCATCCGACAGTACTTTTTCGCAGTGCGAAGGCATGGACAGAAAACCCATGCATGCACTCCATAGGTTTCCGATCTGTGCTTCCATTCCAGACCACACCGTATCTTTCGGATTTCAGACCCATCACTTGATACGGTGCGCACACGGCTGGTGCCTGTATATTGCAGACCCCCTGTTCGCTGGCCACAATACAGGCACAGGCAGGCTATGGTCATGTGCATGAGGCCTAAAGCCATACCTCCTTCCAGTATCCGGCAGGACAGTCCCGGATTTCAATGACTGTCCTGGTACGGGGGAGGTATGTCGAAAATGGATCAGTTTTGCCCTAATGCATTCTGAATGGAAAAGGATCCACTCAGAATGCATCAGTTTGCCTCTTATCATTCACCATTCCGCTTTGGAGGCGGACACCAAAACGCTGTTCGCCTGATGAAATTGAGCCAAACGGATCCGTCCTGGCACACAATGTAAGTCAATGGGGACAGATCCGTTTTCTCTGGCACAATAGAAAACGGATCCGTCCCCCATTCACTTTCAATGGTGTTCAAGATGGATCCGTTATGGTTATAGAAGACCTAATACAAATGGATCCGTTTATGACGGATGCATGCGGTTATATTATGGTAACAGAACCGTTTTTGCAGATCCTTTACGGATCCGCAAAAAACACGTGTGAAAGTAGCCTTGGGCACGTAGTGTCCCTCTTCCTTCTATTCTAGTTGGGAGGTATGCTAAAGCACTGATGAAATGACACCTAATGTGCTGTTGTCACTATGGCATCACAAGTAGGCAGAGATGTCATGTGACCGTTCCTCTGAAGATGCTTTGCTGTGATGCATGTTGGGATTTTTACTTTCACTTTGAAGCTGCTCCACCCACACAGCCTCTCATTAATGGGAGCATACTATGCCGAATGCAGTAGAAAAATGATATATATACAGTACATCTGTCATGATACAAATTCCTCTTGGCTTTAGTTATTGTCTGGAGCACTTTACTGTTTTTTATACTTATGGTGGCCAACCCCTTTAAGGTATTACAACAAGAAAGAGAAAAGCTCACCTTGTCGGGTTGTGCTAGAGGATAGTCACAACTCTATTGTAGATACAAATAAAATCCAATTCCACAGGACTGCAGCCGCAGGGAGTGTCTCTCCTGGAAAGGGGGTCCAATCCTCCAGAGAGTGTTAGTCACAAAAAAAGTTTCTGCAGTGGCGCGAGTTCGCTGATGGAAATGGACGTGGGACTTCAATTTAGATATTTTTATTTTTTATTTTGAGAAGACGCATGACCATGTAAACAACGCCTTTCGGGGACAAACCGTTCCCCTTCATCAGGTTAGGTGACAATGCATACATACAAGTGAATATTTATAATGAAAGAAAAGTAAAAAAAAAAAAAGTCAAACAGCACACCCATGTACCGCCCACAGTGGTAGGGGCTGGCACTGGGTGTCATCTTGATGGCAGTATGCAAAAATAGGCCCCTTTACCATGGAGACGGTCACGCCTCCTCCGATCACGTGCCTGCTTCCATAATAGCCAAAGTACAAGCAGTGCGACATATCTCCGCCCTGCTCAGTGATGTAATATACCATGTGATCGCACCATGTGACTGCTCCCAATATCTAAAGAATCAATTGGTTGGCTTACCCCCACCCTCCTTAGGATGTAATACACCACGTGACCGCACCTGCGGTCACAAGATCTCCCTACTCTATTTACCAACAATTTATTATAATATGATTAAAAACACTCAATCTTTTGATATTTTTGATATAATTGTTTTTATTTATGTAAATTCCACTTTGCATCTACGATTTTTGCATACTGCCATCAAGATGACAACCCAGTGCCAGCCCCTCCCACTGTGGGCGGTACATGGGTGTGCTGTTTGGCGTTTTTTTTTACTTTTCTTTCATTATAAATATTCACTTGTACAGTCGTGGCCAAAAGTTTTCAGAATGACACAAATATTAGTTTTCACAAAGTTTGCTGCTAAACTTCTTTTAGATCTTTGTTTCAGTTGTTTCTGTGATGTAGTGAAATATAATTACACGCACTTCATACGTTTTAAAGGCTTTTATCGACAATTATATGATATTTATGCAAAGAGTCAGTATTTGCAGTGTTGGCCCTTCTTTTTCAGGACCTCTGCAATTCGACTGGGTATGCTCTCAATCAACTTCTGGGCCAATTCCTGACTGATAGCAACCCATTCTTTCATAATCACTTCTTGGAGTTTGTCAGAATTAGTGGGTTTTTGTTTGTCCACTCGCCTCTTGAGGATTGACCACAAGTTCTCAATGGGATTAAGATCTGGGGAGTTTCCAGTCCATGGACCCAAAATGTCAACGTTTTGGTCCCCGAGCCACTTGGTTATCACTTTTGCCTTATGGCACGGTGCTCCATCGTGCTGGAAAATGCATTGTTCTTCACCAAACTGTTGGATTGTTGGAAGAAGTTGCTGTTGGAGGGTGTTTTGGTACCATTCTTCATTCATGGGTGTGTTTTTGGGCAAAATTGTGAGTGAGCCCACTCCCTTGGATGAGAAGCAACCCCACACATGAATGGTCTGAGGATGCTTTACTGTTGGCATGACACAGGACTGATGGTAGCGCTCACCTTTTCTTCTCTGGACAAGCCTTTTTCCAGATGCCCCAAACAATCGGAAAGAGACTTCATCGGAGAATATGACTTTGCCCCAGTCCTCCGCAGTCCATTCACCAAACTTTCTGCAGAAGATCAATCTGTCCCTGATTTTTTTTTGGAGAGAAGTGGCTTCTTTGCTGCCCTTCTTGACACCAGGTCATCTTCCAAAAGTTTTCGCCTCACTGCGTGCAGATGCACTCACACTTGCCTGCTGCCATTCCTGAGCAAGCTCTGCATTGGTGGCACTCCGATCCCGCAGCTGAATCCTCTTTAGGAGACGATCCTGGCGCTTGCTGTACTTTCTTGGACGCCCTGAAGCCTTCTTAACAAGAATTGAACCTCTTTCCTTGAAATTCTTGATGATCCTATAAATTGTTGATTGAGGTGCAATCTTAGCCACAATATCCTTGCCTGTGAAGCCATTTTTTTGCAACGCAATGATGGCTGCACGCGTTTCTTTGCAGGTCACCATGGTTAACAATGGAAGAACAATGATTTCAAGCATCACCCTCTTTTTAACATGTCAAGTCTGCCATTTTAACCCAATCAGCCTGACATAATGATCTCCAGCCTTGTGCTTGTCAACATTCTCACCTGAGTTAACAAGACGATTACTGAAATTATCTCAGCAGGTCCTTTAATGACAGCAATGAAATGCAGTGGAAAGGTTTTTTTGTGATTAAGTTAATTTTCATGGCAAAGAAGGACTATGCAATTCATCTGATCACTCTTCATAACATTCTGGAGTATATGCAAATTGCTATTATAAAAACTTAAGCAGCAACTTTAACAATTTCCAATATTTATGTAATTCTCAAAACTTTTGGCCACGGCTGTATGTATTGTCACCTAGCCTGATGAAGGGGAACTGTTTGTCCCCGAAACGCGTTATTTACATGGTCATGCGCTTTCTCAAAATAAATTCGCTAATTTGAAGTCCTACGTCCATTTCCATCAGCGAACTTTCTTTGTGTGTAAGGCATTAGGCCTGCCATAGGAACCATCGGCCCTTTGTCAGCGCAGCGTGGGGGGCCGATGGAGTCAGAGGGAGCCCTTTGCAAACCCTGCACATGCTGTGGTCAGCGCTGACCGCAGCATCTGAAAGGGTTAATCCGCCGGCATCTCCGCATACAGCGATGCAGCAGGGACCCGGCTATCGGTAATAGCCGGGCCCGTCCTGCGGTTAGTGCTGACCGCGGCACGTACGGGGTTTGAAGAGGGCTCCCTCTGACTCCATCGCCCCCCCCACGCTGCGCTGACAAGGGGCCGATGGTTTCTATGGCAGGCCTGATGCCTTACACAGGAGCTACACCTGCCCGATCACATAGCGTACATGCATGTGAGGATGCAGCAAGAAGCCGCATTCCCTCACGTACGTGATAATGCGTGAAGGGGTTAAAAGAGGTTGATATGTACTATGATTGATTTTAATTTCTTACATTAATCATAGGATAACCCCTTTGAACAAATGTTTGTTGTGTCCTTCTCCATTAATGCAGCAAGCCTATGCTATTTGTGTAGTGCAAAGCTATTGTCTGTGCTGCATGAACAGTGTATGAATGTTTTTCGCACTGTGCTATAAAAGTGGCACACCAAATGTCCAATTTGTGGTTACCACATTTGTAATTATTAGTCTATGGATTTTGTCTAGCGTGTGATTCTATAACACGTGTACATAAAATATGTTTTTCTTTCTCTGCCATCTTTCCTCTACCTGCCCGCCCACCCTATTGTGAAAGGGAAAGTGGGTGCCATTTCACGGTTTACTTGTGGCAGCTGAAAGGCTAGGTGTACCTCTGCATGCAGAGATGACTGTCAGTCACTGGGTGAAATCATTTTTAACTCCTTAAACCATAAATAGTGTCTGAACTCCTTAAAAGGGTTGTCCTGGATTTTTATATTGATGGCCTGTCCTGAGGGTAGACCATCAATATCCCAGACAATTTTTTTAACGACCATAGCTCAGGCCCTCGGTCTTCGCAGATCCGTTCCCACTGCAGGAGACGGAGCTTGTAATTGCAGTAACACTTCTTTCATTTCAGTAAGAGCAATGCTGCGGTAAGAAACTCTATCCATTACACAGTGGTACACTTTTAGTGATGACTTATCTGGTATTGCAGTGAATTAATTGGAACTTAAGATGGTTAATTACTGTACACTCCTAATCCTTCCCAGATAAGGCCTGTTTCACACTTGCATTGTAGATTTCCAGTTTTCAGATCCGGCTGAGGATCTAAAAGCCGGCCAAAACTGGCCAGTTTTGTCCCCATTTATTTGTCAATGGAGATAAAACTGATTAGGATGCGTTCCGTTTTGTTACGTTTTTTGACTATGCACAAAATCGCTGCAAGCTGGTATGATAAACGGAACAAACTAGATCTGGCATGAGAATCAATGTAAGTCATTGGTGCCAGATCCGGCCCATTGACTTAAAATAGTTTGTTCAGTTTAGATTTAATACAACCTGATTCGGCTGAAGTGGAATGCATCTGGATGTATTAAATGTCACGGATCCGTTTAATTCTGCTTTTGAGATCCTGTGCCGAATCTCAAACTTGGAACGCCATAACCCAAGTGTGAAACAGGCCTAATACTCCCCTCCTCATTTTGCTCTTTGTTTCTTCTTGCTGTTTTCATTATTTGGCCATTCTGTCATCTGCTTGTTAGTGCTATTAAAACTGATAACCTTTAAAATTGGAACCAGATATCAGCACGTTTTGAAAACTACAATTTTCTGAAACAAATTTGAAACATATGGACAGCAGAAAAATTATAGAACCCTATAGTAAAGTTATGGAATTTTTTGATAGTGCTCTGAAAAAATATTTAAAATATCATTTAACATGTAACTTCCTTGTAATGTAAGTAATCTTTTTGTCCGCATGCATAAAGTTGTTCATCAGACAAGAAAGATGTGTATAATAAAGATGATGGCAAACCTGCAGAAAAGGATAAGGAAGAGCGTGGAAATAGAACTTCTGATCGTTCCAGAACTAGCAAATCTGGTATGTCTATTGATTTTTACACCAAACTATTTTTTCTTACATACATAAGCCACTATCATGATATTATCTTTAAAGGTTTTCTGTCATGAGAAAGAACGTTATGTTGCTGACTGACATTAGCAATGTGCTAAAGTCAGCAGTACATAACAGTATGATTTAGAACGCCCTGCCTGCCGCCGTTCTCTTAAAATAAAGACTTTTATAATATGCTAATGAGCCTCTAGGTGCTAGTCGGGCGTTGCTGCAGCACCTAGAGGCTCTGTCTTCTCACCCTTTGGCATTCCCATGTCCAGTTGATTGACTTTCGAGTTCTCCTGAGTGTCCCGTAAATCCCACGCCTGTGCCGTCCAGTTTTTATTATTCAACGCAGGCGCAGTGAGTGAAAGGACGCGCTCCTGCTGCCGGCTTCCTTCCTTCGGCGCAGTGAGGAAGCCGGCAGCAGTAGCGCATCCTTCACTCACTGCGCCATGCCCCTGATCCGGTTAGGCCACGCCCCTCACACACACACACACACACACACAGTCTTGAGCAGACAGGGATTGAAAAAATGAAGGTAAAAATCAACTTCTGTCAGCTGCAGGGGTGGGAGGGAGGGTGACTTTCTCCCTGCAGCTCACGCTCACTTAGGCTCCACTACACATAGGCTCTATTCAGACGTCAGTAGTGCATTGCGGATCCGCAATACACCCAGCCGGCACACCCATAGAAATGCATATTCTTGTCCGCAATTGCGAAAAATCGTTATGTAGCGATGTGCTAATGTCAGCAGTACATAACAGTATGATTTATAACTCCCTGCCTGCCGCCGTTCCCTCAAAATAAAGACTTTTATAATATGCTTATGAGCCTCTAGGTGCTAATGGGGCGTTGCTGCAGCACCTAGAGGCTCATAAGCATATTATAAAAGTCTTTATTTTGAGGGAACGGCGGCAGGCAGGGAGTTATAAATCATACTGTTATGTACTGCTGACATTAGCACATCGCTAATGTCAGTCAGCTTCATAACGATTTTTCGCAATTGCGGACAAGAATAGGCATTTCTATGGGTGTGTCGGCTGGGTGTATTGCGGATCCACAATGCACTACGGACGTCTGAATGTAGCCTAAGTGTAGTGGAGCCTAAGTGAGTGTGAGCTGCAGGGAGAAAGTCACCCTCCCTCCCACCCCTGCAGCTGACAGAAGTTGATTTTTACTTTAATTTTTTCAATCCCTGTCTGCTCAGGAGTGGGAGGGGGGGGGGGGGGGGGGTGGCCTAACCGGATCAGGGGCATGGCTTAGCGGGACCTGGGGGCAGGGTTTTAAGTCTATTGAGGGTGGACTGCTAGTGGCAGGGGCGTGTCTGGGCTCCTTCCTGCAAGAGTGACACCACTCTGGGCACCTTACTGGCTCATTTGCATATCAAATAAACTGGATTTTCAGAGGATAAAAAAATCTATTGCTGGAAAAAAGGCGTATCTAGAAATAAGGTACTAAGTGCTATTAGGCCATGGCTTTACTTCAATAGTGATTATCCTGGTGACAGATTTCCTTTAAAGCTCACCTACAGCAGTGAAAATAAATGGCTCTGTTGTTATGGAAATCTGAAGTAGAACTGTATGTGGAGGCTGAAGGACCTGAGAGCTTCTATTGGCTGATAAGGATTATGACCAAACTTCTATTGGCTAATGCATTTTTTGGGAATATCTCGGGAACGGTACGTTCTAGAGAGCTGAGACCTGCTCTAAAACCTTCCCGGACACCTGATGTACCAAATTTCGTGATTGTAAATGCGACAGTCGGATTCCTTTACCGGACATACATACACACACACACATACACTCAGATTAGATATTATTATTTTTGTTTTAAAGAGATGGCTAAAATGTGTTGTAATTTATTTTGCTCCATAAAATTTTTGTAATTAAGTAAATTAGGTTTATATTCTTATCCCCATGTCCTGGTATACAGTGTTGTATCTGTAGATACCAGTACTTTGTGCATTAATTGCTATGTACACCTTTGGGGGCATTTGTTTTTATTATTGCCTTGTACTCATTTTGAGCTAAAAATCAATTGGTCTTGAAAATATGAAACCTTTTTTCTGTACATGGCTGAGATGCCCTAGTAGCAGCCTCTGGATTTTCTCTTTTCAGGTCTGTTGGGGAGCTGACAGGCTCCTTATCGCTGCTCTCTGATATTATAAACACTCATTATAGCTCAGTTCTTATCTTACTGATAAGAATGTGGCTTAAAGAAGTGTTTATGACCTCTTAGGGCTCTTTCACACCTGCGTTCTTTTCTTCCGGCATAGAGTTCCGTCGTCGGGGCTCTATGCCGGAAGAATCCTGATCAGTTTTATCCTAATGCATTCTGAATGGAGAGAAATCCGTTCAGGATGTCTTCAGTTCCGGAACGGAACGTTTTTTGGCCGGAGAAAATACTGCAGCGCTTTTTGCTCCGGCCAAAAATCCTGAAGACTTGCCGCAAGGCCGGATCCGGAATTAATGCCCATTGAAAGGCATTGATCCGGATCCGGCCTTAAGCTAAACGTCGTTTCGGCGCATTGCCGGATGCGACATTTAGTTTTTCAGAGTGGTTACCATGGCTGCCGGGACGCTAAAGTCCTGGCAGCCATGGTAAAGTGCAGCGGGGAGCGGGGGAGCAGCATACTTACCGTCCGTGCGGCTCCCCGGGCGCTCCAGAGTGACGTCAGGGCGCCCCAAGCGCATGGATCACGTCATCCATGCGCATGGGGCGCTCTGACGTAATTCTGGAGCGCCCCGGGAGCCGCACGGACTGGAAGTATACCGCTCCCCCGCTCCTACTATGGCAACCAGGACTTTAATAGCGTCCTGGGTGCCATAGTAACACTGAAAGCATTTTGAAGACGGCTCCATCTTCAAATGCTTTCAGTACACTTGAGTTTTTCCGGATCCGGCGGGCACCTCCGGCAACGGAAGTGCACACCGGATCCCAACAACGCAAGTGTGAAAGAGGCCTTAGTAATTTAAAGATGAGGTTTATTAGTTGACCTGCCCAAAGTGAAAGTACCAGTCACACGCCCAGAAAAACACTTAACCCTTTGTGACAGAATGACTCAATATTTATAATAAATACCGGTACGTCATGTATGGTTCCGATCACCGCTGCGCGGTGATCGGAACCCGGTGCCTGCTCAAATCATTGAGCAGGCACCTAGGCTAAATGCACCGGGGGGTCCTGTGACCCCCCATGTCTGCGATCGCAGAAAACCGCAGGTCAATTCAGACCTGCGGTTTTCTGCGTTTCCGGGTTATTCGGGTCTCTGAAGACCCGATAACCCGGAACAGGATGGTGATGGTGGTGTGATTTCACTCCACCTATCACCATCCAGCGATCCTGAGAGGTGATGGTGACATCACCTCTCAGGATCGCCTCTGATTGGTCTGTGGGCGGGCCAAGCGCAGATTCAAATGATGCAAGCGCTCCTCTCCTCCTCCTTTTGTGTTCCGGAGCCGGAGGAGAGAGGAGCTGGCTGCACGTCGTCCATCGCTGCCAGCATCACCCCATCTGTGCCCCCCAGGACCCGATCTGTGCCCCAGCACCCCCCATCTGAACTTCAGGTACATAGGGAAAGCATAGGGAAAGTTTGGGTTAGGCAAAGAAAATAAAGGGAAAGTTAGTTTGAAAACTTTGATTGCATCACCCTAAGTTAGGGTGTTTGGGGTCCACAGCACAACTGTGTGACCCTAGACCCCCCAGGGGTGCTGCCGCTTGACCCCCCCTGCCCCCCCCCCCACCACACACACTTTTTTGGGGTGCAGGATTTTTAAATTTTTATTTTTTTGTGTACGCTGACTGTGGCCGGCACTCTTAGTGTCCGGCCACTGTTAGCGAATCGCACACCCCACCGCTGATCAACTTCGGACGGTTGATGAGCGGTTTTGAAAAAATTTTTCCCACTTTTTTTGCCCTCGTTTTAGGGTGAGTTCGTTAACACCCGTGCCCCCACACACACGCACACCAAATAAAGTTTTACACACACGCACATACACACGCAGACACACACTCCCCTATGGCCCGCCGGACGTCCTCGGCCGAGGAGGCATACGCCCAGCTTGCCTCTGACTCCGAGAGTCCCAGTGAGGACGAAGATGACCCCACATTCCTGTTGTCATCCGCTTCCTCCTCATCATCTAGCGATGATTATGAGCCCCCAAGGCGGCGGAGACGCCTCCAGGCGGAGCAAGGGGACCACCATGTTAGGGACCCTGTGGCCCACACTAGTACGAGCAGCTCTGGTGCTCGTACTGGTTTCCCGGCCCACCAGTTAAATCCACCGGAGCACCCTGCTGGTTAACTAGTCTGGTGTAGCCCAGAGCGATAAGAGTCTGTGATTCCTGATTTTGTAGGCCAACCAGGAATCCAGATTTCCACAGTGGGCTACACTGAATATGACGTTTTTTTGTCATTTTTTCAGTGACCCACTGGTAAATCTGATGGTGGAGCAGACGAACCTGTACGCCCAACAGTTCGTTGCTTAATACCCGGGCTCCTTTTTGGCCAGGCCCGGTGGATGGACGCCAGTCTGTGCAGCCGAAATGAGGACATTTTGGGGCCTCGTGCTGCATATGGGCCTGGTCAAGAAACCCAGTGTCAGGCTGTACTGGAGTGGGGACGTCCTATACCAGACCCCACTTTACAGTACGGCCATGACACGCTCCCGGTTTGAGGCCATCCGGAAATGTCTGCATTATTCCGATAATGCAGCATGTGTTCCACGAGGTGATCCTGCCCATGACCGTCTGTATAAGATACGGCCGGTCATCGATCACTTTGGGGCCAAATTCTTGGAGGCCTATATACCTGGAAGGGAGGTCGCGGTTGATGAGTCTCTCATTGCGTTCAAGGGGAGACTCATTTTCCGCCAGTATGTGCCCTCCAAGCGGGCGAGGTATGGCGTGAATCTATACAAAATTTGTGAGTACCTCAGGGTACACTTACAAATTTCGTGTGTACGAGGGGCGAGATTCCCGGATTCAACCCCCAGAATGTCCCCCCACTCTGGGTGTTACCGGGAAACTTGTGTGGGACCTTATGCACCCACTGCTGGATAAGGGTTACCACCTGTACGTGGATAACTTTTATACCAGTATCCCCTTGTTCCAGTCCCTTGCCGCCAGATCCACGTCCGCTTGTGGGACCGTGCAGGAAAAATCAACGCAGCCTCCCTGCCCTCCCCCTCCAGGTACCTATCCCCAGGGGTGAGACCCGTGCCCTTACCACTGGAAACCTGTTGCTGGTCAGGTATAATGACAAGAGGGATGTCCTTATGCTGTCCACAATTCATGGTAACTGCATCACCCCTGTCCCTGTGCGAGGTACCGCGGCAACGGTCCTCAAGCCCAATTGTATCGTCGACTACAATCGGTATATGGGAGGAGTTGATCTCTCTGATCAAGTCCTCAAGCCATATAACGCCATGTGCAAAACCCGGGAATGGTACAAAAAAGTTGCGGTCTACTTGGTACAGGTTGCCATGTACAACTCTTTTGTACTATCCCGAAGCGCTGGCAGCACAGGGACATTCCTTCAGTTCTATGAGGCAGTCCTCAAGGCCCTGATCTTTTCGGACCGGGAAAGAGCAGGCCGGAGTTCCTCGGGAACTGTAGGCGCCCGGATCGTCCCTGGCCAACACTTTCCAGGTGTGGTCCCCCATACTGGAAAGAAGGGACGAACCGAAAAAAGATGCAGAGTGCGTCACAGGCGGGGGATACGGAAGGACACCACAACTCAATGTGACATGTGCCCCGATCATCTGGGCCTCTGCGTTATTGGTTGCTTCAGGGAGTATCACACTTCCATGGAGTACTAAATTTATATCCCAATTTAGCACTGACATCGGATAAAAAAAACTGGTTCTCAGACTTGAGACACCCAAAAAAACTAAAATAATTTATTAAAAGTAGACATATTAGGTATCGCCGCGTCAGTGGTAATCTCCTCTATAAAAATACCCCATGACCCAACCCCCCAGATTAACACGGTCAAAAAAAATAAAAAGGTGCAAAAGAGAATTTTTTTGTGACCTTACATAACAAAAAGTTTAATAGCAAGCAATCAAAAAGTCATATAGCCCCCAAAATAGTGCCAATAAAACCGTCCGCTCATCCCGCAAAAAATGAGCCCCCACATAAGATAATCGGATAAAAAAAAATTAAAACAAATGACACTTAGACCTTAGAGATACAAAAAAATAGTCAAAAACCTAAATAATTGTAAAAAAAAAAAGGTAGACTTATTAGGTATCGCCGCGTCCGTAAGAATCTCCTCTATAAAAATATCCCATGACCTAACCCCCCAGATTAACACGGTCAAAAAAAAAAACAACGGTGCCAAAACCGCTATTTTTGGCACTTTTCCATTTCAATCCGTTTTTTCCGGTAACAAAACAAGGGTTAACAACCAAACAAAAGTTAATATTTATTACCCTGATGCTGCAGTTTACAGAAATGCCACATTTGTGGTCGTAAACGGCTGTATCAGTAAAAAAGAGGCCGCAAAATGAAAGGACCGACATGGTTTCTGGAAGGCCGATTTTGATGGCCTTTTTTATTGACACCATGTCCCTTTTTGAAGCCCCCCTGATGCCCCCTAGAGTAAAATCTCCCTAAAAGTGACCCCATCTAAGAAACTACACCCCTCAAGGTATTCAAAACTGATTATACAAACTTTATTAACCCTTTAGGTGTTCCTCAACAGTTAATGGCAAATGGAGATGAAATTTCAGAAATTCAATTTTTGGTAACCTTGCCTCACAAAAATGTAATATAGAGCAACCAAAAATCATATGTACCCTAAAAATAGTCCCCAAAAAAAATGCTACTTTATCCCGTAGTTTACAAAATGGGGTCACTTTTAGGGAGTTTCTACTCCAGGGGTGCATCAGGGGGGTTGAAATAGGACACGGTGTAAATAAACCGGTCCATAAAAATCAGCCCTCCAAAAACCAAACGGCGCACCTTTCCCTCTACGCCCCGCTGTGTGGCCGTACAGTAGTGTACGGCCACATATTGGGTGTTTCTGTAAACGGCAAAGTCAGGGCAATAAAGATAGTCTTGTTTGGCTGTTAACCCTTGCTTTGTTAGTGGAAAAATGGGTTAAAATGGAAAATTAGGCAAAAAAATGAAATGTTCAAATTTCATCCCCATTTGCCAATAACTCTTGTGCAACACCTAAAGGGTTAACGACGTATGTAAAATCAGTTTTGAATACCTTGAGGGGTGTAGTTTCTTAGATGGGGTCATTTTTGGGTGGTTTATATTATGTAAGCCTTGCAAAGTGACTTCAGACCTTTAGTGGTCTCTAAAAATTGGGTTTTTGTAAATTTCGGAAAAATTTAAAGATTTGCTTCTAAACTTCTACGCCTTGTAACATCCCAAAAAATAAAATATCATTCCCAAAATAATTCAAACATGAAGTAGACATATGGGGAATGTAAAGTCATCACAGTTTTTGTGGGTATTACTATGTATTACAGAAGTAGAGAAACTGAAACTTTGAAATTTGCAAATTTTTAAAAATTTATGGTAAATTAGGTATTTTTTTTATGCAAAAAAATTATTTTTTTGACTTCATTTTACCAGTGTCATGAAGTACAATATGTGACGAAAAAACAATCTCCGAATGGCCTGGATAAGTAAAAGCGTTTTAAAGTTATCAGCACTTAAAGTGACACTGGTCAGATTTGCAAAAAATGGCCTGGTCTTTAAGGTGAAACAAGGCTATGTCCCTATGAGGTTTTTAATTAGACTTCTGTCTCTCAAGCAGAAGGTTGTTTGAATCCTTTTGGTAACTGTTTAAAAGTAAAGACATAAAACATTCAGAATGCTAACAGGGTTTGAGGATACCCCCAAGGATTATTGTATATATTGAAATAGCCATATATGGAGACAGGCAGGGGAACCCTTGAGCAGGAGTGGATATTTTGTTCTCAGTGAAAGAGAACATCGGCCCACTGCATTTGAAAGTGTGAGGGCAATTACCTCTGCGTCTATGATTGAGTTCCAAATTCAAATATCGTAATGTGCACAGAGAAGGCTGATACACGCAATTGTTGTAATCAGTAATCTACTTTATTGTAATTTAGCAGACAATCTTATACCATAATTATTGGTAGACGCCCAACAGGTGTGCGTCACTTAAAATCACAAAGACAGAAGAATTGAATCTGCCTCCTAAGTAATAATAAAGTCCTGGAAAACCTGTTTAACTATTACATAGTAGGTTACTAAAATGTAGGGAATAGGTGCCAGTAAAGACTGCAAAGTTTTTGTATTCTAAGCAGATGACGTAGGTCTTCATGGACACTATAAACAAACACAAATAGTTATTTATTTGTTTAGGAGTACAGTTGCCAGGTTTCAGATGTACTGAAAGAGGGCTTTTGTAAAATGTTTCTCGTGGTCTTAGTAACATAGTTTATAAGACCGAAAAATGACATCTGTCCATCCAGTTCGGCCTATTATCCTGCAAGTTGATTCAGAGGAAAGCAAAAAAAAAAAAAAACTGAGGTAGAAGTAAATTTTCCCCACTTAAGGGGAAAAAAAATTCTTTCCTGACTCCAATCAGACAATCAATATAACTCCCTTGATCAACTACCCATCTCTAGTAGTTATAACCTGTAATATTATTACACTACAGAAATACATCCAGGTCCCTCTTGAACTCTTTTAGTGAACTCACCATTACCACCTCCTCAGGCAGAGTTCCATAGTCGCACTGCTCTTACTTTAAAGAAACCTTTTCTATGTTTGTGTCCAAACCTCCTTTCCTCCAGGTGCAGATGATGTCCCCTTGTCACAGTCCTGTGGATAAATAGATGATCGGAGAGATCTCTATACTGACCCCTGATATATTGATACATAGTTGATAGATCTCCCCTCGTCTTTTTTCTAAAGTGAATAACCCTAATTTTGATCTTTCAGGGTACTGTAGTCCCCTCTATTCCAGTCATTACTTTAGTTGACATCCTTTGAACCCTCTCCAGCTCTGCTATGTCTGCCTTGTTCACAGGAGCCCAGAACGGTACACAGTACTCCATGTGTGGTCTGACTAGTGATTTGTTGAGTGTCAGGACTCATCATGGGCATCTATGCCACTTTTGATGCAACCCATTATTTTATTGGCCTTGGCAGCAGCTGCCTGACACTGGTTTCTACAGCTTAGTTTGCTGTTCACTAAAATTCCTAGGTCCTTTTTCATGTCAGTGTTACCCAGTGTTTTACCATTTAGTATGTATGGGTGACTTGCATTATTCCTTCCCATGTGCATAACCTTACATTTGTCAGTGTTAAACCTCATCTGCCACTTATTTGCCCAAGCCTCCAATCTATCCCGATCCATCTGTAGCAGTATACTGTCCTCTTCCGTGTCAATTACTATACACAGTTTAGTGTCATCTGCAAAAATTGATATTTTACTGTGCAAGCTTTCTACAAGATCATTAATAAATATATCGAAGAGAATATGGTCCAATACTGACCCACTGGTGACAGTGACCCAATCTGAGTGTGTACCATTGATAACCACCCTCTGTTTTCTGTTACTGAGCCAGTTACTTACCCACGTACAGACATTTTCTCTCAGTCCAAGCATTCTCATTTTATCTACTAACCTTTCATGCGGTACATTGTCAAATGCTTTGTCCAGATATTGTCCAGATATTCGACATCCATTGATTCGCCGCTGTCAAGTCTAGATTAAATAAGTTTGACATGACCGATCCCTCATGAAGCCATGCTGATATGGCGTTATTTGCTTATTTTCATTGAGGTACTCCAAGATAGCATCTTTTAGAAAACCTTCAAACAGTTTACCCACAACATATGTTAAACTTACCGGCCTTTTGACCCTTTTTGAATATTGGCACCACATTTGCAATGCACCAATCCTTTGGAACACTCCCTATAAGTATAGATTCCTTAAATATCGAAAATAAGGGTCTGGCTATGATATTACTTAATTCTCTTAGGATACGGGGGTGTATGCCATCTGGTCCTGGCGATTTGTCTATTTTAATCTCTTTAAGACGCCGCTGTACTTCTTCCTGGGTCAGACAGGGCACTTTTAATGGGGAATTTACTTTTACTACTTTTTACATTCTGCATTTCATCTGACAGTTTATTTTCCTCAGTAAATACAGTGGAGAAATAAATATTTAAAGGGTTTCTGTCACCTGAAAAATGGGCATTAAGCTGGTTGACATTAGCAATGGTTGCAAATAAGAGGAAGGAGTACGTCGGCACTGCCTTCACTAATATGCAGCCCAAGGTTGCAAGGAGCCGATACTGTGGTATAGACGTACTTCGTCAGTGGTGCTCAGCGTGACAGAGTGAGAATCAACAATGTTCGATGCATGTAGAGAAAGGAAACAAAGTTTGCGACACTCACCGAAGTAGTTAGATTGTTGCGGCTTTTATTTCAAAACTTCATAAGAAGGCGGTGCACAAATCGGATCCAGGGGCGGTTACACTGTGGCAAATAGTAGCGGCTACGGCCGTTTCGCGCGACTTCTGGCCGCTATGAATGTCATAACGCACATTTGCGCTTTATAGGGGCGGGCTAGATGCGGCCGGCACCATTGACCACAGCTGTGCGCCGCGAATCAGTGACATTCTAATAACATGTGAATCAGGAAAAACAAATGCTTAGGTGCATAGCACGCGGGGAGGAAAGAGGTACAATTTGAATATAGTAATATCAATAATGATAGATACATAAGTCACATTCTGGCTAAGAGTATGCGCAGTAATTTTTGAACTAACATATGCTAGAGCAGGGGTAGGCAACCTCCGGCACTCCAGCTGTTGTGAAACTACAACTCCCAGCATGCATACTTGCTCTTCTCTTCTCAGAACTCCCATATAAATGAATGGAGCATGCTGGGAATTGTAGTTTCACAACAGCTGGAGTGCCGAAGGTTGCTGATCTCTGTGCTAGAGGCTAAATATACCAAGTACATAAGAAAATGACAGTTCGCCCTTATAGGAACACTGACATATCGTTCTTCTCATTTAACCCTGCAGCTCCCATGGCCCCAGTGAGCATGATCCACCTTGCTTCCCTTTGCAGAAGCAGGCAATGCCGGTCCCCCCCTCTAGGGATGGGTCAGACATGCTCCACTCCAAAGGAAAGACAACGTGGGTGGGCGTCATGGGCGGTGTGGATATGCTCAATTAAGCGAGGGCAACCTCTGCCGGACCGTATGGAACCAATATGTTCACGGATCCGTTCAAATAAAGGGCGAATAGTTTTGCCAATGTAGAATCGTTTGCAGGGGCAAAAAACAACGTATACGACCTAAGATGTGCGACAATTTATAAAATCGCGTACAACATGCTTAATTCCTCCTATCTCTAACCCTTTGCTACGAGTATTGAGTGTACAAAATTACAGTGGCCACATCTGTAATTACCTCTAGGTTTCTTAAGCCATGTCTCTTCCTGCGCTGTGCTGAATACACTTTTGACCAGCTTTTCCTTGAGAGTGAGGCACCTTCTAAATGTAACTAAGGGTCGTTGGTTGGAAAAACTGCTCAAAGAGGAATCCCCTTTCAATAAATCCCAGTTCTCATTAATAGCCCGTCTAATTGCTACAGCAGCAGGGCTATACTTAAAAGAAAAGGCAAAGCGGGGGGATGTTGTATTACTACTTTTTTGCATGAGTAGGGAATTGCGGTCTAGCTTGGCGGCCCTGCACAGAGCTGCTGTGACGCTCCTCGATGGATAACCCCGATCCAGCCGCCTGCTCTTGAGTTCGCCAGCCTGCTTGAGAAAACCGGCATCGGTGTCATTAATCCTCCGTAAACAGACGAATTGTCCGTACGGGACAGCACGCTTGACCGATGGCGGGTGGAAGCTGGTCTGGTGGAGGAGTGAATTGGTCGCCGTGGGCTTGCGAAAGCCTTTGGTGTGTACCACACCATCTATGACCGTAATGCGCACGTCCAGAAAATCTAGGGACCCACCACCATAATTGATGGTGAATCTCATATTCATCTGGTTGCGCGTATTAAGGTAGTCAACAAAAGCACGGCAAGACGCTTCACTCCCCGATTAGACCAGAAAAATGTCATCCACATATCTCAAAAACAGGTGGATGGACTGCAGGAAGGGGTTATCCACCGAGAAGACATAAGTTTCTTCAAATACCGCCAGGTACAGGTTCGCAAATGTGCACGACACCGGTGTGCCCATAGCGGTACCTAGTACCTGGCGGTACCACTGGCCATCAAACTGGAAGACATAGTTTGTGAGAACAAGGTCTAAAGCTTCCTGAATGAAGTTATTAAACATCCTGTCCTTTATTGCTTCGGCTGAGGATACGGTTTAATAGCCCTGAGCCCTAAATCATGGGGGATTCGGGTATACAGGCTTTCAACGTCCAAGGACACAAGGCTAAACTCACTCCGCCACTCAAGGGATTTGAGTGTCCGGAGGAAGTCGCCTGTTTCCTTTAGTTTTGTTGGGGTACTTGCCAGCAATGGTCTTAGGAGCCAATCAACGTAGCCGGACAAAGGCTCAGTCACTGACCCGATCCCAGTAATGATGGGATGGCACGGGGGTCGGGTCAGTGACTTGTGAATTTTTGGTACACAGTACCAAATAGGGACCTTAGGATGTGCAGGGATTAGTCGGTCGATCATGCCTTTGGATAAAAATCCAGCCATGATGTACTGATTAATTAGTGCGTAAAGCTTAGACGAGATCCCCGGAATGGGGTCCCCTCTGAGTTTAGAATACACAGTGTAGTCTTCTAATTGCCTGCTTGCCTCCTCCAGGTAATAATCCCTAAGCATCAGGACCACGTTCCCTCCCTTGTCGGCCGGCTTCACTACTATGTCATCCTGTTTGCTTAACCACAAGAGGGCGCGGGACTCTTCTGTCGAGAGATTAGAGTGCGCTACAGGGTACATCAGCGCACGCATCTCCCTCAACACCCGCTTGTGGATCAGGTCTATCGCCGAGCCGGCCGGCATGGGAGGAAGGAAGGTGGACCTGACGCCTCCAGTAAATTTATCTAATTGACTCTTATTGCCAAATGGCTTGTCTGGCTCTATGCTAGACAGGAAGTGGATGCACTCTATCTCCTCCTCACTAAATTTGCCCTTCAAATGAAAATCTGTTTGGGTCATAGTAGCTGGGACTTCTCCCGGTAAAGGGGCGGGGCCCTGCAAAGGGGTCTCAGCAAACAGCTTCTTCAAATAGAATTTACGAACTGATAGGCCCTTTTTTGCGGTCCGCAAATTGCGGATCCGCAAATAAACTGATGCAGCCCATGTGCCTTCTGCAATTTCCGGAACGGAACAGGCACATTATAGAAATGCCGTTTCTTTTCCGCAAAACGGACTAGAATAGGACATGCATCAATTTTTGAGGAGCAACTGATGCAGACAGCTGTCCACATCTTTTACGGACCAATTGAAATGAATGGTTCCGTATACGGAACCAAAATACGGCCCATATACAGAACGCAAAAAACGTTCGTGTGCATGAGCCCTTAAACTGACAGTTTAAATGTAATACAATATAGCATGTATTATGCTACATTGAAACAGAGATCTTACCCTGAAAAATTGAAGTACGGCTACTTTCACACTAGCGGCAGGACGGATCAGACAGGCCGTTCTGCCGCTATTTCGCCGTGCCACTAGACTGCCACTCCGTCCGCATTGACTATAATGGGGACAGGGGCGGCACTCAATATCTGTTCCAAACTGCCAGCTAAACAAAAAAACAATAAAAATTCAATCTATACAATTGCAATTTTTCACACTAAAAACAGTTGTGCACCAAAGTCCTGGATAGAACAAATTTAAATGTCACCATAGATATCACTATAAAATGATCAGTCCAAAAAATAGCTATGAAATGATCAGTCCAAAGGATCGCATCGGGGCAATATTGTGGTTCATCCGATTTTGTTGCGATTATTTGGTGGCGATTCATTGCAATTGATGTTTGCGATTTTTTTCTATCGATGCACCTCATTTCTGTATTGTGAATGGACTTAAGTCCTATATTGGAATTATACGATGATTGCTCAATACGCTCATCATTTTCCGAATGTCTGCGGATTTCGATTTTACCACTTTAAACTTTCGTGTATATATGGTACTCACTGATAGATGGGTTTCTCCGGGTATTTCTCCGTGCTGTGTGGCGTCCCATGTGTAAAACAGCCGGTGTACGCTTACCTCTGAGATCCCACTATATCTCACGAGTTTACCGCAGGTGTGTAGCTTAATTGGACATTTCGCAATCACCACGTCATCGAATCTCCTCTGTTTGCTCCACAGTTATGGAGTGGCAAGTTCTTGTTGATTTAAAGTAGAAAATCGCTTCAAAGTTCGAAAGAAGAAAATATCCATGCAGGCATATTATAGTTGATCTTCTTGTAGATGGTGAGGTATTTTTTCAGTGCTGACCATATGCGTTTTGGAGCTTTGTTACACTGGCTCCTTCATCAGTGGTATGATATCAAAAATACCTCTTTTATATCCCAGAGACTCCGCCTCTTAGATTTGTGATAATCTCTGGTTTGGATTTTATTCATGGATCGAAGATTTCTTTGAATTGGGATCACCAAGTCTCGTATACATTGCACATATAGTCTATAAGTTGTTTATAAGGTATAGCATCGAAATCCAACACCTCTGCTTTCCACAGATAAAGCGATTTATTCTTATTTCCTTTACAATCAAATCGCAATGGTGGGTACGATAGAGCAGACCTTCTCTACCCTTAATCATCCGTGCATGTTAGTATTCAAAAGATATAAAAATAGAATCATAAAAATATATTGTGTGATTTTCTATAATTGTTAGAGACCTTTTCATATTAATGGTAGTATAGAAGTTGTTGGGAATGGAGAACCCGCCCCATACCATCAGACTCCATTTCCAACAACTTCTATACTACCAGCAATATGAAAAGGTCTCTATAACAATTATAGAAAATCACATAATATATTTTTAACTATATGTTTCATTGAATATTTTAATCAGCTATTTTTATGATTGTATTACATCTTTTGAATACTAACATGCACGGATGATTAAGGGTAGAGAAGGTCTGCTCTATCGTACCCACCATTGCGATTTGATAGTGAAGGAAATAAGAATAAATCGCTTTATCTGTGGAAAGCAGAGGTACACAGTCGCTGGACTTTATGGGATGATGGAGCACACCTCCTCTGACTTATAAACGAAAAAACGCATAAGTGCGTAAAAAACGCATGGATACCGCAAGGAAAACGCATATGCGTTTTTTGCTTAGTTGGTGTTGGATTTCGATGCTATACCTTATAAACAACTTATAGACTATATGTGCAATGTATACAAGACTTGGTGATCCCAATTCAAAGAAATCTTCGATCCATGAATAAAATCCAAACCGGAGATTATCACAAATCTAAGAGGCGGAGTCTCTGGGATATAAAAGAGGTATTTTTGATAAGGAATATCATACCACTGATGAAGGAGCAAGTGTAACAAAGCTCCAAAACGCGTCTGGTCAGCACTGAAAAAATACCTCACCATCTACAAGAAGATCAACTATAATATGCCGGCATAGATATTTTCTTCTTTCAAACTTTGAAGCGATTTTCTACTTTAAATCAACAAGAACTTGCCACTCCATAACTGTGGAGCAAACAGGAGATTCGATGACGTGGTGATTGCGAAATGTCTAATTAAGCTACACACCTGCGGTAAACTCGTGAGATATAGTGGGATCTCAGAGGTAAGCGTACACCGGCTGTTTTACACATGGGACGCCACACAGCACGGAGAAATACCCGGAGAAACCCATCTATCAGTGAGTACCATATATACACGAAAGTTTAAAGTGGTAAAATCGAAATCCGCAGACATTCTGAAAATTATGAGCGTATTGAGCAATCATCGTAAAATTCCAATATAGGACTTAGGTCCATTCACAATACAGAAATAAGGTGCATCGATAGAAAAAATCGCAAACATCAATTGCAATGAATCGCCACCAAATAAAAGCAACAAAATCTGATGAACCACAATATTGCCCCGATGCGATCCTTTGGACTGATCATTTCATAGCTATTTTTTGGACTGATCATTTTATAGTGATATCTATGGTGACATTTAAATTCGTTCTTTCCAGGACTTTGGTGTTTACATAAGCACATATCAGGTCAACCATACGCATGTTTGAAACGTGTGAATTTTGTTTTTAGCGTGCACAACTGTTTTTAGTGTGAAAAATTGCAATTGTATAGATTGAATTTTTATTGTTTTTTGTTTATTAAAATGCTGGCAGTTTGGAACAGATATTGAGTGCCGATCGATCTTTTTTAATATACGGTAACTTTTTCACGTGATTGGAGGTATCATATCGATCAGAGCACTTGCCATTATTTCTGGTTTAGTTGTGCAACTCCTAAACATATTTAATGCAGTACTTTTAGTCCGGCTGTGCTGCGCCGGAGCTCCGCCCCGTCCCCATTATAGCGGCAGTCTGGCGGCGTGGCAGGACGGATATGACAGTGTGAACAGCTTGCCGGATCCGTCCTGCTGCTAGTGTGACAGTACCCTAACTGTACTGGGACAGCAATAAAAAGTGGAGAAAACAAAATGTTTTGTAAAAATAAAAATAAATTTAACTTTACAGTAAAATAAAAAGTGCACCTTTTCCTTTGCCAAGCGATTTCTTTTGAATAAAAAAATTAATAAAAGTAGACATATTAAATAGGGGTGGGCGATATAGACTATATGCAATATAAACCATATCAATTTGCCCAACGATAGAGATTTAGTTTCTATAGCTATATCGCGGTAGAACATGGCATGCGCCGCTCTCGGCACAGGTAAGAGCGGCATGCGCCGCTCTGAGCCCGCACAGGTAAGAAGGAGGGAGTCCCTCCCTCCCTACTGTGTGCGGCTGCCGCTGACCACCAATGAGAACAGACTAGGAGGAGGAGGGACTGTGGCCACTGCGCCACCAATGAATATAGTTAATATGCCTGAATACAAACGTAGCCTGCATGTGCCGGCCATATCCCATACCTGGCCTCTATTACTGCGCGCTGTGATCCGCCGCAATTAACCCCTCAGGTCCTGAGGCCAGGTATGGGATATGGCCGGCGCATGCAGGCTACGTTTGTATTCAGGCATATTAACTATATTCATTGGTGGCGCAATGGCCACAGCCCCTCCCTTCTACTTCCCCTCTTCTAAATATTATATTAATTGCGGGCCCTCCCTTCACACAATTAAATCATTGGTGGCAGTGGCCCCAGGGGCCCAGCTTCTGATCGGAGCCCCAGCAGTGTAATCGCGGGGCTCCGATCGGTTACCATGGCAGCCAGGACGCTACTCAAGCCCTGGCTGCCATAGTCAGCTCCTTGCTGCTGTGTCCACTATGCACAGAGCAGGAGGGAGAGTTTGAAGTCCTATTTACCATAATAGAGCTCTAGGGTTCTAGCCCCTAAGGAGGCTAATAGTTATTAAATAAAAAGTAAAAAAAAAAAAAGTTTAACCCCCACGAAATATAGAATATATCGCATATCGCACATGCTTAAAATTATATCGCAATATAGATTTTAGGCCATATCGTGAATATAGGTAATTGGTAGCCTCTAGCTATATGTTAAGTAAAAAATTAATCAATACATCACATTTGTCAGGGTCATTGGTATTTTTTATGATCTTAAGGGTGTCCCAGGAGACCAAGACGTGTCTCCAATCATGGTTGGTAGTTTGTGTATGACTTAGAACTTGCAGCTGAAAACGTTTTTGGGTAAGAGGAAAAATTTGATGATGCTTGAGGATTGGTCAAGCCCTTGGGGGACCTTAAGGTGCTGGAATGTATGTGAGAACTGCCATGCTTTCTTCTGGTTGGCTACTTCAATTGACCATGGGACCTAGATTGAGTAAGAGGTGGTTGAGTAAACAGGTAAGAGATTCATAGCCAACTATTGGTGAAGAAACTTGTTGAGCTCTACGACAGGGTTGAACAGCTGTGCAGTGTGTTCTGAGGTGGACTGACCAAGTGAGGTGAACAGAGAGCTGGAAGTGATTACGTAATCAGACCTTTTCATAGCTGAACCATGGATATCTAGAGAGCTTTACAAAAGTAGGGGAAGCCATATTGTAAGTCTACTTCAGGCTGATTGCACTCAAGTGAACGGATAGCCAGAAGTGACTCATTAAACAGGAGAGAGCCCATAGGCCAAATTTATACAACCGTGCTCGATCTGGAAAACATGGTCTGTGTGTAAGACTCATTTTCTGTTTCCCCCTGACCCGAACTGACTAGATTATAGTGAACTGATAGTCTTTTCCTATCTTAACTCTTCTATTGTACTGTACTCATATTATAATGAGGGAATAGCACAATACCTGGCCATTATGCGCTACGACCTGCATTTATAACCAGTTTTCCCTTCTGCAGTCGTTTTTTGATTGTCAGTGTTCCCTCAGCTCAGTTGCAAAATAGGTGCACACTAACTGCTGTGATGTCTCCGCAAACAGAGAGAATAGGAAATCTTGCTTTTCTGTCTGCTTGTAGCACACCCTCAAAAGCGACAGCTGTGTGGAGGATGCTCTAATGATAATGAGTTGTGAATAAAGCATTGGGGCAAATATGCTTAGAATCGGCCAGGCAAAAAAGTCTGCCGCAACCTGGCAAATGTGCAGAGGATCACCCAGGCATTTCCTATATATTGCAGTATAGACCATTACTAAGGAATAGAGGCTCTTGTCTGTGCCTGATTTGTAAGTTGTATTTGAACATCATAAAAAAATAAAATAAAAACTGTGCCTAAAAAGCCATTTTGTTTGTCACCTTACATCACAAAGTGTAATACCAAGCAATCAAAAAGTCATATGCACCCCAAAATTGTACTAATCTAACAGTCATCTCATCCTGTAAAAAATGAGCCCCTACATAAGAGAATTGACCAAAAAATAACTATGGCTCTTAACCAGCTCCCGACCGCCTAACGCAGGGATGCGTCCTGCGGGCGGCCGGGTTATTCCTCCTTAACGCATCGGCGCGTCATCTCGCAGGATCGCAAGGTAAACGAGTGGATCTACAGTCTACCAGCGGCGATCATTCGCTGGCAGGCTGTAGATGCGATTTTTTTTTTAACCCCAGAAAGGTATATCGGACGCTGTTTTCTTAAAGGGAACCCGTCACTGGGATTTTGTGTATAGAGCTGAGGACATGGGTTGCTAGATGGCCGCTAGCACATCTGCAATACCCAGTCCCCATAGCTCTGTGTGCTTTTATTGTGTAAAAAAAACGATTTGATACATATGCAAATTAACCTGAGAGGAGTCCTGTATGTGAGATGAGTCAGGGACAGGACTCATCTCAGGGTAATTTGCATATGTATCAAATCGTTTTTTGGACACAATAAAAGCACACAGAGCTATGGGGACTGGGTATTGCGGATGTGCTAGTGGCCATCTAGCAACCCATGTCCTCAGCTCTATACACAAAATCCAGGTGACAGGTTCCCTTTAACAGCGTCTGATATACCTGGTCCTCTGGTGGTCCCTTTTGTTTGGATCGACCACCAGAGGACACGGGCAGCTCTGTAAGTAGCACCAAGCACCACACTACACCCCCCCCTGTCACTTATTAACCCCTGATCACCCCCCTTGTATGGATCCATTCAGACGTCCGTATGTGTTTTGCGGATCCGCAAAACACGGACACCGGCAATGTGCTTTCCGCATTTTGCGGATCCGCACATTGCCAGAACTATATAGAAAATGCCTTTTCTTATCCGCAATTGCGGACAAGAATAGGACATGTTCTATAGGCTCTACAAAAAACAGTGTTCGCCCGATCAGGCCTGATCTTGTGCGCACACTTGCGTTCAGTCCGCCCCACCGCAGTGACAGAAATTTTTTTTTTATGATCACTGCAAAAATTATAGAAGATATATTTTTTTTTTTTTGGCACAAGTTAGCGGAAATTGTTTTTTTTATTTTTTTTTCTTCTTGTTTTTTCTTACAAAGTCTTATATTCCACTAACTTGTGACAAAAAATTTAATCTCACATGAACTCACCATACCCCTCACGGAATGCAAATGCGTAAATTTTTTTTTTTAGACATTTTTATTCCAGACTTCTCACTCTTTAGGGCCCCTAAAATGCCAGGGCAGTATAAATACCCCACATGTGACCCCATTTTGGAAAGAAGACACCCCAAGGTATTTCGTGAGGGGCATGGCGAGTTCATGTAAAATTTTATTTTTTGTCACAAGTTAGTGGAATATGAGACTTTGTAAGAGAAAAAAAATACCTTGGAATACCTTGGGGTGTCTTCTTTCCAAAATGGGGTCACATGTGGGGTATTTATACTGCTCTGGTATTTTAGGGGCCCTAAAGCGTGAGAAGTAGTTTGGAATCCAAATGCGTAAAAAATGCCCTGTGAAATCCTAAAAGTACTCATTGGAATTTGGGCCCCTTTGCGTACCTAGGCTGCAAAAAAGTGTCACACGTGGTATCGCCGTACTCAGGAGAAGTAGGGCAATGTGTTTTGGGGTGTATTTTTACATATACCCATACTGTGTGTGAGAAATATCTCTGTAGAATGACAACTTTGTATAAAAAAAAATGGGAAAAGTTTTATTTTTTGTCACAAGTTAGTGGAATATGAGACTTTGTAAGAAAAAAATAAAATAAAAATAATTTTCCGCTAACTTGTGACAAAAAATAAAAACTTCCATGAACTCACTTTACCCATCAGCGAATACCTTAGGGTGTCTACTTTCCGAAATGGGGTCATTTGTGGGGTGTTTCTACTGTCTGGGCATTGTAGAACCTCAGGAAACATGACAGGTGCTCAGAAAGTCAAAGTGCGTAAATTCACATTTTTGCACCATAGTTTGTAAATGCTTTAACTTTTACCCAAACCAATAAATATACACTTATTGCATTTTTTTTTTATCAAAGACATGTAGAACAATAAATTTAGAGAAAAATGTATATAGAAATGTAGTTTTATTTGAAAAATTTTACAACAGAAAGTGAAAAATTTAATTTTTTTGCAAAAATTTCTGTCAATTTTGATTAATATCAAAAAAAGTTAAAATGTCAGCAGCAATGACATACCACCAAATGAATGCTCTATTAGGGAGAAGAATAGGAGGTAAAATTCATTTGGGTGGTAAGTTGTATGACCGAGCAATAAACCGTGAAAGTAGTGTAGTGCAGAATTGTAAAAAGTGGTTTGGTCATTATAGGGGTTTAAGCTAGGGGGGCTGAGGTGGTTAAAATATGGAGACACAATTTTTTGTTAAATTTTTTTTTTTGTGTAAAACTTAAATAAAAAAAGTATACATATTGGGTATTGCCACATCCGTAATAACCTGCTCTATAAAAATCACATGACCTACTGTACCATAGGTGAATGTAAAAAATAGATAAAAAC
This sequence comes from Bufo bufo, assembly GCF_905171765.1. NCBI lineage: Eukaryota > Metazoa > Chordata > Amphibia > Anura > Bufonidae > Bufo > Bufo bufo. Next base: position 484,209,741 of record NC_053390.1, on the reverse strand, counting down.
TGTGCCAAAAAAACTATTTTTTATGATATTGAATGATCCAAAAATGGTACCAACAAAAATGTCAAAAGACGAGCCCATGCACAAAACGATAGGCATAATATAAACAAAAAATTGCCCTTCGGAAAATGGAGACTTAAAATAATTTTTTTCACAAATGCTTTATTATGTTAAACTTGAAACAAGCAAAAATGGAGACATACTTGATATATTCACGTTTGTAACAACCTGCACTATAAAAATAGCCCATGATTTAACCTGTCAGATGAACATTGTAAAAAGCAAAATATAAAAACTGTGCCAGAACAGTAGTTTTTTGGTTACCTTGCATCACAAAAAGCGTAATATAGAGCGATAAAAAAATCATATGTACCAACAAAATAATAGCTTATCCTGTAGTTTCCTAAATGGGTTCACTTTTTGGGAGTTTCTAATGTGTCTGAAAACCAGTCTAGCAAAATCTGCCTTCCAAAAACCATACGGGACTCCTTTTATTCTGCGCCCTGCCGTGTGCCCTTACATCAGTTTACAACTACATGTGGGGTGTTTCTGTAGAATCAGTGTAATAGATATTAAGGTTTGTTTGGCTGTTAACCTTTGATGTGTTACAGAAAAAAATAAATTAAAATGGAAAATCTGCCAAAAAAGTGAATTTTTGAAATTGAATCTCCATTTTCCTTTAATTCTTGTGGAATAACTAAAGGGTTAACAAAGTTTGTAAAATTACTTCTGACTAACTTGAAGGGTTTAGTTTCTAAAATTGGTCATTATGGGTGGTTTTACTATATAAGCCTATAAAGTGACTTAATAACTAAACTGGTCCTTAACCCGTAGGATACCAGCGCCGTATATGTACGGTGCTTGGAACTGGGTCAGAAATCCTAGCGCCATACAGCTATGCCTTCCTTAGGCATCAAGGCTGCCACCTGTGTCAGCCTGTGAGATCCAGCCCCCTGGATCTCACAGGCAGAAAGGCTGTAGGTGTATTACACTTAAAGCCAATGCATTAATATACAAAGGGGATCAGACCCCCAAAAGTTGAAGTCCCAGAGTGGGCCAAAAAAATAAAATGATAAAAGATGTAAAAAAAAAAAAAAAAAGTTTTACAAAAAAAAAAGTTTCAAGTAAATTTTTTAAAAAGGAGTCCTTTTCTCAAAATAAAGTAATAAAAAATCTGTAATAAATAGGGAAAGAGAGAAATGTAGTCATATTCAGTATCGCCGCGTCCGTATTGACCGGCTCTATAAAAATATCAAATGATCCACCCTGCCAGGTGAACGCCATAAAAACAGTGCCAAAACAGCCGTTTTCTGGTCTCCTTGCCTCACAAAAAGTGTAACACTAAGCAATCGATAGGGCGTATAGAGCCCAAAATGAGACCAATTAAAAAGTCATCTCATCCCGCAAAAAATGAGACCTACTAAGACAATCGCCCAAAAAATACAAAATATATGGCTGTCAGCAAATGGCAACACAAAAACAAGATTTTATTCTGCTCAAAAAGCCTTTCACTATGTAAAACTTAAAGGGGTTATCCGAGTTAAATCAATATATGTTAAGGTGGCTTAAAACATTATTAAAAATACATTTCTAATGTACATTCATTATTTATTCTGCTGTATTTCCACACGCCCGATGCGGGTCACGTGACCCCTGACGTCGGTCACCAGGCTCCGGCGGTGACGTCTCGTTTACAGGCTTCTCCCTGCTTGAGGGAGGGGCCTGGCTCTGTAAACGAAAAGCAGTGCTCCAGACAAAAAAAATGACCAGGAGCCATTGGCTCCTAAACTAAAAAATTTAGGAGCCAAATTTCTTTTTTTTAGTCAGCAAATTTAAAATGCATATAATAAAAAAAAAAGGACTTTGAGAAGATGAGACGCAGGTTACAGTAGTGAGCCAGCGCTACATATAGGAGAAAACAGCACTACATATCTCTCACATCCAGGGACATCTTCTGGGGGACAAGGTGACTAAAAATGGCGAATTGCGTGGTTTAGAGGTTTTTTTTCTGTTACGGCCTTCACGGAGCGGAAATATTTTTTAATATTTTAATAGCTCACACTTTTTGGGACGTGGCGATATGTAATATGTTTATTCTTTATTGTTTGTAAATTTTTTATGTAAAACTGGGAAGGGGGCCATTTAAACTTTTAGTATTTTGGTGTTTTTTCAAACTTTTTATTTAATAACCATTTCTTCCCTTAGGGACTAGAACCTGGATCTTTTCATCCCTTGTGCTATTCACCCTGATAGTGATCTATCAGGGAGAATAGGATCTCACACATCTCCCTGCTGCCCTGTGCTTTGTGCACACAGCAGCAGGGAGCTGAACATGGCAGCCAGGGCTTCAGTAGCGTCCTGGCTGCCATGGTAACGATCTGAGCCCCAGCAGTGTAATCTGCCACTGCCACCACTGGAGGGGATGGGATGGGACCCTGTGGCCACCATATAACAATATGGGGGGGGGGGGGGGGGCGCGGGCCCGCGCACTGCACCACCAATGAATGTAATTAAAGAGGACCTTTCATTGGTCCAAAGATGTAAGTGCACTTACTATTATTCCTGGGCGCCGCTCCGTTCACCCGCTGTGGCCCCCGGTATTTTCAACATTCAGAGCAAGGAGGAGGAGACACCAGTGTCCCTTCTTCTCCCTGACAGCAGCGCTGACCAATCACAGAGCATAGCTCAGAGCCAGGGAGAAAAAAAACTCACAAGCTCTGAGCTCTGATTGGACAGCGCTGCTGTCATGGAGACGGAGATACACTGGCGTCTCCTCCTCCTCGCTCTGAATGTTGAAAATACCGGGGGCTACAGCGGACGAACGGGTGGTGCCCAGGAATAATAGTAAATGCACTTAGATCCCTGGGCGCCGCTCTATGCAGCCTGCTACCAAGTTCTTTGGACCCACGAAAGGTCCTCTTTAACTCTTTAATACAATTGTCTGCAGCGGTATCATAGACCCGGCCTCAATAACAGGGCATGCGATCTGTGGCATCTGAGGGGTTAATTGCCGCGTCACGCATGCCCTGTTATTGAGGCCGGGTGCCGGGTCTGTGATACCGCTGCCTATACTTATGTTTTACATTCATTGGTGGCGCAGTGGCGACAGCTCCTCCCCTCCTCCTCCTCTGCTATCTCCCCATTGGTGGTAGTGGCGGCTGCGTTACAGTGGAGAGGGAGGGACTCCTTCCTTCTCCACTGTGCTACTGAAGAGAACTTAGGCTGCGCAGGAGCGCGGTGGTACAGTCGCAAATGGCAACAAGACTAAAAAGTCTTGTCGCCATCTGCAAATTTTATGTCGCATTGGCGACCATTTTGGTCGCCATCTGGAGCCCTGAAAAGTCAGAGCCTTTGGTGCCTTCCCCCTCTCTCTCTCTCTCTCTCTCTCTCTCTCTCTCTCTGTATCTGGCTGCCGCGGCTCCTTTGAGGGATCGCTTATGCGCGATCCTTATCTGTGCCAGCAGCCGTGAAGAAAGATTCCATGGATTCCAAAGCTCCCTCCCTCTGGTCCATCAGTGTGCCCTTGCCCTGCATCTGGCGATCTTTACTAGCCTCAGCTGGTAGCTCAAAACCACCCCCAGGAACATCACAAAGTAAATCATTGTCCATAATATAGATATTGCTGTGATATTGCTTAGATAGATATAGGTGTCATATATGACACCTATATGTATCTAAGCTCTATGACACCTACAGTGCTGCCCATAATTATTCATACCCCTAGCAAATTTTGACTTAAAGTTACATTTATTCAACCAGCAAGTGCGTTTTTTGACGGGAAATGACATAGGTGTCTCCCAAAAGATAAGACCATGTACAAAAGGCATTATTGTGAGGAAAAAAAAACATTTCTCATCTTTTATTTACATTTGAACAAAGTGTCCAGTCCAAAATTATTCATACACTTCTTAATAATCAATAGAAAAGCCTTTATTGGCTATTATGGCAATCAAACGCTTCCTATAATTGCAGACCAGCATTTTGCATGTCTCCACAGGTATTTTTGCCCATTTATCTACAGATTCTCAATTGAATTCAAGTCTGGACTCTGGCTGGGCCTCTCCAAAACGTTAATGTTGTTGTCTGCTAACCATTTCTTCACCAATTTTGGTGTGTGTTTTGGGTCATTGTCATGCTGAAATGTCCACTGGTGCCCAAGGTCAAGTTTCTCTACAGACTGCCTGATGTTGTCGTTGAGAATCCTCATGTATCGCTCTTTTTTCATGGTGCCGTTTACTGTGATTAGGTTCCCAGGTCCATTGGCTGAAAAACACCCCCAAAGCATTAGGTTCCTACCTCCATGTTTGACCGTGGGGATGGTGTTCTTTGGGTTGAAGGCTTCTCCTTTTTTATGCCAAATGAAGAAAATATCATTGTGACCAAACAATTCAATTTTTGTTTCATCTGACCACAACACAGAAGACCAGAAGTATTCTTCGTTGTCCAGATGAGCTTTTGCAAAGGCCAAGCGAGCTTTTGTGTTCCTGGTCTGCATCCGTGGAACCCAGCAGTGTGCAGTGTCCATTGGATTGTCTGCCTTGAGACATTGCCACCAGCAGAACCCAGATTCACCAGGATGGCCTTGGTGGTGATCCTTGGATTCTTTTTCACCTCTCTAACTATCCTCCTGGCCAGCACAGGTGTCACTTTTGGCTTCCGACCACGTCCTCTGAGATTTTCCACGGTGCGGCACATATTGTATTTTTTGCTCAAAATGTAAATAAAAGCTGAGAAATGTTTTTTTCCCCCCACAATAATGCCTCTTATACATCGTCTTATTATCTTTTGGGAGACACCTATGTCATTTCCCGTCAAAAAATTACTTGCTGGTTGAATAAAAGTAACTTTAAGTCAAAATTTGCCTGGGGTATGAATACTTATGGGCAGCACTGTATATGTATCTAAGCTCTATGACACCTATATGTATCTAAGCTCTATGACACCTATATGTATCTAAGCTCTATGACACCTATATGTATCTAAGCTCTATGACACCTATATATATCTAAGCTCTGACACCTATATGTATCTAAGCTATAGGACGGCTATATGTATCTAAGCTATATGACAGCTATATCTAAGACACAAGGCAGCTATATGTATCTAAGCTATATGACGGCTATATGTATCTAAGCTATATTAGATGGATATAGCTGTCATAGCTTAGATACACATAAGGGTCATATCGCTTAGATAGATATAGCTTTCATGTGGCTTAGATAGATATAGGTGTCATATAGCTTAGATACATATACCAGTCATAGCTTACATACATATAGCTGTCATATAGCTTAGATACATGTCGCTGCCATATAGCTTAGATCAATATAGCCGTCATATAGCTTAGATCAATATAGCCGTCATATAGCTTAGATAGACATAGCTGTCATATAGCTTAAATATATACAGCTATCATATAGCTTAGATTCATATAGCTGCTATAGAGCTTAGATACATATAGCTGTCATATAGCTTAGATACATATAGCTGTCATATAGCTTAGATACATATAGCTGTCATATAGCTTAGATACATATAGCTGCCATATAGCTTAGATACATATAGCCGTCATATAGCTTAGATACATATAGCTGTCATATAGCTTAGATAGACATAGTTGTCATATAGCTTAGGCTGAAGAAATTCCAAGGCGTAAAAATAAATATAAAGGCTTTATTCACCAGACACGCAAACGTTTCGATCCGCTTCCTGGGATTTTTCTCAAGCAGTGACAACATGTGGTAGTGCAATGTGCATATTTATACAAATTCACATAATCATTGATTGTCTTAATTAATCCAATAAATTAGTAAAAGTCTCAAAATATCATAAATAACATCATGTATCAACATTACATAATCGACATAGCAAAATATAACTCAAATTAACTCAGTGCATTGATTTGGGCATTGTTTCCAAGCAAATGGCAATCATAAATTAATATATTCATAAATCATCGACGATTATAATCTCATACATCTGTGCAAACATCATATTCAAATACCTTAGTGCAGGTGTATATTAAAAACAATCATGAAGTTCAAGGTCCTAGAGAAAGCGGAGGATGTGGTCCACATTGATGTCGGCGTCTAATGCGCATGTCAAAGGACCTTTTGAAACTTCTCTATCACGTGATAGTATGTCAGATCACGTGATCGAGACTCTAGTATTAGGTGGCTTCATTGTTGGTCTCACGAGAGTACACACAGTGAAATGTATTGCGTTCCACCAAGGTATGAACCGCAAGCTTCACTATGGAGACCCAAAGGCCAATCATATGCGATCACCATAGTATCTGTGAGTCACGCACTCCGATTCAAGAAGCGCTCAATGAAACTAGCAAAATAACTCCTGTGGGTAAACTAAACTTATACAATCTGAGATCACAAGGGGTCGAAATAGTGAATGTGATGTCACAGTCCTCATTATAGCTCCTCTGTATAGAAGTAAATAACATAGCGGAAGTACCGCATATAGCACATGGCATTATTTGTTGAGAGACTGAATCCGAATTGGCAATCAGTATTTCTCCAGAAAATGCAATGGATCCATACTGGATCAAACAGTATTTTGTTAGATTGAAAAGATTAAATAACAAGTGTGCTATACATCCCTAATGGCATCCTATCCCCTAGTCATATGAAGACTCAAAAGTGCATGTCATGTGCTGGTAACACACGGCATCACATCGGAACCCCACCACTGTCAATGGACAGCCATTCCTGGATGTCCAACCAGACAATGTGGAGTAACATCCTCCTGATTACGGGGGCAATGCCATTATATCACATATACTCTTATTCCGGACATGTATCACCACTAGTCGATCCCTGGTTTATCACAGATACTGTACAACCTTAACCACTTGGCTAAAATTAAATAGTATAGAGACCCACAGGGCATTGGGCGCTAAATTGAAACCTGGGTCACAGACTCATCCAGTGAATCCCATCCAGTTAGTGTCTAAAACTACATATAGTAAATACCGCTAAAGGAAACGGATAATAATAAAACAAACTGCTCAGTATCATTAGGGCACTAAAATAGAGTGCCTCTCACCCCACATAACCGGTTTGATCATGTTTAATGGAGAAAAATGCTTTTCCAGCTGATCAGCATTCCACCGTTTTCTCTTCACAAAAGAAACCATCTCCTCCCCGTTATCTGCAAGAGATAAAGACAGATATTAAAATCACCTTGTAGATAGCAAGGGGCACCAATAACATATCCCAGTTAAGAGAAAGACAGAATCCAAATAATGTTCATTCAGGAAAATAACCAAGGTTTATACATGAGGTCTCAATGTGTTTAATGTAGAGATCCAGTAAATCTCACGTTTTTTCAAAAGTAAATTCCTATTTCCACCTCTACCATGGGTAGGGACATGGTCTATTAACGTACATCTCAAATCTCCTTCTTTGTGACCCAGATCCACAAAATGATTAGGTACTGGGAGATCCATATGCTGCTTCCAGATAGTGTATCTGTGTTGATTTATTCTGGTTTTGAAATCCAGAGAGGTCTCACCTACATATAGTGTCTTGCATGGACACCATAGTATATACACAGCAAATGGGGATTCACAAGTCAAAAAATGTTTAATAAAGTATCTATTCTGTGTGATAGGATGTGAAAAGAAACTTCTTTTCTGTATATATCGACAATTTACACAGTTCAAGCAGGGGAAACACCCCAACTTTTGACTGCGTAAAAGATCTTTTGTGGGCCTATGTCAGTGTGTATAAGTTTGTCTTTCAGTTTTTTTTGCCCTTTTATACGACATGAGGGGAGGGAGTTTAAATTTCTCAATCTCCCCATGTCCACTCCTCAGAATCAACCAATGTTTAGAAATGATCTGTCTAATCCTTATACTGTCTTTCTTATACCAGTGGAATTCTATTTATTTGTTTCCTATTACCTCTTTTCTTCTTGAGAAGTTCAGTACGAGACTTGTCTTGTATTGTTTTCAAATGTTCCTCTAATAAGGGTAGAGGAAACCCTCTGTACTGAAATAACTTGGACATCTGGTTAAGTGTACCTGTTAATTCATAATCATTACTCACTATGCGTTTTGCACGTAAGTATTGACTCAAGGGCAATGATTTAATCATTGCCCTTGGATGTGCACTATTATAGCACAGTAATGTGTTCCTATCTGTTGGTTTGGGATACAGATTAGTAGTTAAAGAATGATCTGTTATAAGGGTATCCAAAAAGTGGATTTGTTCTCTCAAATGATCTAAAGTAAATATATGATATCCACATCAATAGTGTTAAGAAAATGAAAAAATTCAAAAAGTTTGTCCTCAGATTCAGTTCAAATTAAGAAAACATTATCTATGTATCGCCACCACCTCAAAACATGTCGGAAGTGGGGCGATACATAGATGTATGTTTTTCAAGGAAGGAGACCGCCATGTTGGCGTCAGTAGGGGCCACATTGGACCCCATGGCAGTCCTCTTCCTCTGAAGATAAAAATAATCCCCAAAAAGAAAATAGTTGCATGCCAGGACTGTATGAAGTAACCGTAAAATAAAGTCCTGACACCCCGCAGAATATGCAGAGCCTGTCAAGGCCTTTTTGACCACCTTAATCCCAAAACTGTGTCTAATTGATGTATATAGACTGGTTATATCAAGAGATGCTAAGATTATATCAGGGGGAAGCGTAGTGTCTGTCAATTTTTTTAAGGAAATCTGAAGTGTCCTGAATGTAAGATTGAGATGATACAGCATATTGGAGCAGAACTATCTAAAAATATAGAAATGTTGCATAATAATGATCCCCTTCCTGAGACGATCGGTCTCCCTGGTGGGTTTTTAAGGTCTTTGTGTATCTTTGGTAATAAATAAAGAAAAGGAGTCATTGGATGTGTGACTGAAAGGAACTCCTTTAGTTTCGTATCAATAAATCCAGCTGTCACTGCTTCTTGGAGCATATTTTGGATCTTTCTTTCTATATCCCATCTAGGGTCAGTATGTAATTTTTGATAAACCGCCTCATCCTGCAATTGTCTGTGTGCTTCTGCTATATATATTGCTGAGTGTCCATGACCACAATCGCACCACCCTTGTCAGCAGACTTGATGGTGAGATTGCGGTCATGGACTAACTCCTCAATCGCACGCCACTCCACTTGGGTCAAATTGGGGTGTCGAAAGCGATTGATAATACTAGATTTTAAAACATACACTTCCTTCATAACCGCATCTATAAATAGCTCAATCACCGGTGATGATACAGGTGGAATAAAATTACTCTTCTTGAACAAATCAAAATCACTTAAAGGGCTTCTGTCACCCCACTAAAGTTATTTTTTTTTTTTTAGCTAGTTAAATTAGTTATATAGCGATATATTAAAATATAATTGTGTTCCTTACTTTGATCCAGCAGTTTAGTCAAAAAACGAAGTTTTATCAGATGCAAATTCAGTCTCTACCAGCAAGTAGGTCGTCTACTTGCTGGTAGCTGCTGCAGAAATCCGCCCCCTCCTCTTGTTGATTGACAGGGCCAGCCGGGATTTCCTCCTCCGGCCAGCCCTGTCGGCGTTTCAAAAATCGCGCGCCCGTGTTGAATCTGCGCAGGCGCTCTGAGATGAGGAGGCTCGTCTCCTCAGAACTCCCTCAGTGCGCCTGCGCCGATGACGTCTTCTATTTCGATGATGTCATCGGCGCAGGCGCACTGAGGGAGCTCTGAGGATACGAGCCTCCTCATCTCAGAGCGCCTGCGCAGATTCAACACGGGCGCGCGATTTTTGAAACGCCGACAGGGCTGGCCGGAGGAGGAGATCCCGGCTGGCCCTGTCAATCAACAAGAGGAGGGGGCGGATTTCTGCAGCAGCTACCAGCAAGTAGACGCCCTACTTGCTGGTAGAGACCGAATTTGCATCTGATAAAACTTCGTTTTTTGACAAAACTGCTGGATCAAAGTAAGGAACACAATTATATTTTAATATATCGCTATATAACTAATTTAACTAGCCCCAAAAAAAAAAATCACTTTAGTGGGGTGACAGAAGCCCTTTAATCTCAATTCAGTGGTGATACATTCTTTCTGTTGTGACATGTGTAGTAAACCAGGTTTTGAGCTTAAGTCTGCAGAAAAATTGATATAAATCCGCTTCTAATTGCAACCAATCAGTGCTGGTGTTAGAACAAAAGCTCAATCCCTTGGCTAAAACTTGAAATTGTATATCTGATAAAACATGGGAAGAGATATTTACCACAATGTTTGAAGTCTGTCCGTTCCTTTTCCTCGTTGGTGGTTTCTTGCTCCTGGTTTTTATGTTGGTGTCTGTGCCACCTTCTTCCTCCACGGCGAGTTGATTTCTTCCTGGTTGGTTGGATAAGTTCTCTAAAAAAGGCCCTGAAGAGACATTTTTCTGTTGTACCAAAGTTGATTCCTTGGCATACTTTTTCTTTCCCAATCTCGGATTCCGCAGTACCTAAGCATTTTGTGGATCTGGGTCACAAAGAAAGAGATTTGAGATGTATGTTAATAGACCATGACCCTACCCCTAGGAGAGGTGGAAATAGGAATTAACTTTTAAAAAAAACGTGAGATTTACTGGATCTCTACATTAAACACATTGAGAGCTCATGGGTTAAATGTAGACTATAAACCTTGGTTATTTTCCTGAATGAACATTATTTGGATTCTGTCTCTCTTAACTGGTATATGTTGGTGCCCCTTGCTATCTACAAGGTGATTTTAATATCGGTCTTGATCTCTTGCAGATAATGGGGAGAGTTGGTTTCTTTTGTGAAGAGAAAGCGGTGGAATGCTGGTCAGCTGGGATGGCATTTTTCTCCATTAAACATGATCAAACCGGTTATGTGGAGTGAGAGGCAGTCTATTTTAGTGCCCTAATGATACTAAGCAGTTTGTTTTATTATGATCTGTTTCCTTTAGCGGTATTTACTATATGTAGTTTTAGACACTAACTGGATGGGATTCAATGGATGAGTCTGCGACCCAGGTTTCAATTTAGCGCCCAATGCCCTGTGGGTCTCTATACTATTTAATTTTAGCCAAGTGGTTAAGGTTGTACAGTATCGGTGATAAACCAGGGATCGACTAGTGGTGATACATGTCCGGAATAAGAGTATATGTGATATAATGGCATTGCCCCTGTAATCAGGAGGATGTTACGCCACATTGGTTGGACATCCAGGAATGGCTGTCCATTGACAGTGGTGGGGTTCCGACGTGATGCCGTGTGTTACCAGCACATGACATGCACTTTAGAGTCTTCATATGACTAGGGGACAGGATGCTATTAGGGATGTTTAACACACTTGTTATTTAATCTTTTTAATCTTACAAAATACTGTTTGATTGATCCAGTATGGATCTTTAACATTGTCTGGAGAAATACTGATTGCCAATTCGGATTCAGTCTCTCAACAAATAATTCCATGTGCTATATGCGGTACTTCCGCTATGTTATTTACTTCTATACAGAGGAGATATAATGAGGACTGTGACATCACATTCACTATTTCAACCCCTTGTGATCTCCGATTGTATAAGTTTCGTTTACCCAGAGGACTTATTTTGCTTGTTTCATTGAGCGCTTCTTGAACCGGAGTGCGTGACTCACAAATACTATGGTGATCGCTTATGATTGGCCTTTGGGTCTCCATAGTGAAGCTTGCGGTTCATACCTTGGTGGAACGCAATACATTTCACTGTGTGTACTCTCGCGAGACCAACAATGAAGCCACCTGATACTAGAGTCTCGATCACAGGATCTGACATACTATCACGTGATCGCGAAGTTTCAAAAGGTCCTTTGACATGTGCATTAGGAAAACCTACACGCCGACATCCATGTGGACCACATCCCCCGCTTTCTCTAGGACCTTCCTCTTCATGATTGTTTTTAATATACACCTGCACTAAGGTATTTGAATATGATGTTTGCACAGATGTATGAGATTATAATCATGTAGATGATTTATGAATATATTAATTTATGATTGCTATTTGCTTGGAAACCATTCCCAAATCACTGCATTGAGTTCATTTGAGTTATATTTTGCTATGTTGATTATGTAATGTTGATACATGATGTTATTTATGATATTTTGAGACTTACTAATTTATTCGATTAATTAAGACAATTGATCATGTGAATTTGTATAAATATGCACATTGCACTACCACATGTTGTCACTGCTTGAGAAAGATCCCAGGAAGTGGATCGAAACGTTGCGTGTCTCGTTACTAATAATGCCTTTATATTTATTATTACGCCTTGGATGTGCTGTGGAATTTCTTCAGCCTATTTGTTTAGAGGGGGATCGCCTCCTCAGCCGCTGGCACTCTGCCTATACCTAAAAGATTGCTGTGCTGCCCAACTCTCTATTTTTCTTGTCATATAGCTTAGATAGACATAGCTGTCATATAGCTTAGATAGACATAGCTGTCATATAGCTTAGATAGACATAGCTGTCATATAGCTTAGATAGACATAGCTGTCATATAGCTTAGATAGACATAGCTGTCATATAGCTTAGATAGACATAGCTGTCATATAGCTTAGATACATACAGCTGTCATATAGCTTAGATACTTATAGCTGCCATAGAGCTTAGATACATATAGGTGCCATATAGTTTAGATACATACAGCTGCCATATAGTTTAGATACATACAGCTGCCATATAGCTTAGATACATACAGCTGCCATATAGCTTAGATACATACAGCTGCCATAGAGCTTATACATATAGCTGCCATAGAGCTTAGATCTTAGATTATCTTCTGCCTGTGTGAGCTAGGAGATGATCATGTGACTGTTTTTATGCAAAGTGCAGAGCAGGGTGAGGGGAAGGTCAGATTATTCACGCCCACAAATATTCACGAGGGAGAGCTCAGGAATTGTTATTCGCCCCCTCAGCATGTACTTCAACATGTAAACACAGCAATAACAGAACCATGAAAAGGTGTAAGTATGGGTTTTTCTCTTAAGAAACCAAGCTTAACTAATGTATATGTAAGTCCTGATGAGTTTTAGAAGTTTTTGTTTTTTTCCATAACTCTGATAACCCCTTTAACAAAAATAACAATTTTAGACGGACATATGGGTATCGCCGCGTCCGCAACCACCTGCTCTATAAAAATATCACATGAGATGCTTCCTCAGGTGTATAAAAAAAAACTATGCCAAAACAACCATTTTTTTCACCTTGCCTCACAAAAAGTGTAATACCAAGCCATCAAAAAGTCTCGTACCCCAAAATGGTACCAATCAATTATCTCATCCCGCAAAAAAATGAACCGCCACATAATACAATCACTTAAAAAATAACCAATGGCACCCATAAACCAATCCATCAAAATCTGTGCTGCATCTGTTGATGGCACTGTTATGGGAGGGGGATCTTTGGATGGCACTGTTATGGGAGGGGGATCTTTGGATGGCACTGTTATGGGGAGGGGGACCTGTGGATGACCATGCTATGGGGGGGGGATCTATGGATGACACTATATAGCATCTTATGTGTCATCCACAGATCCTCCTCCCCATAACAGTGTCATCTAAAGATCCTCCTCCCATAACAGTGCCATCAACAGATCCTTCTCCCCATAACAGTGCCATCCACAGATCCTCCTCCCCATAACAGCCCCGCTGCTCACAGCAGTATTCCTTAACCGGCAGTAACTTTTACTTTAAATCACCGCATCTTTATTACCTTACAATGAAGCTCCAGTAACAGGCAGAGCGGGCGGCGGTGTAACATCACTTACTCTAGTGACTGGCCTGCTTCACAGGGTAAGACAGACAGGTGCTTATAGTGGGAGACTCTATAATTAGGGGTACAGATAGGGCTATCTGCCACAAAGACTGGGATCGTCGAACAGTGTGTTTTCTTCCTGCAGCTCGAGTTAAAAATTTCTCGTAACTGGTTGCTATATTTCTGGGAGGGGCTGACGAAGACCCAGCCATCATGGTCCAAATTGGAACCAATGACAAAGTTAGAAGTAGGTGGATGGTCCTTAAAATGATTTCAGGGACTTAAGTCTCTCAGGTCTAGAACCTCGAAGCTTGTATTTTCTGAAATACTACCGGTAGCACAAGCCACACCAGAAAGGCAGCTGGAGATAAGGGAGGTTAGCAAGTGGCTGAAGAACTGGTGTAGGAGGGAAAGTTTTGGGCTCCTGAAGAACTGGGCCGACTTCTCTGTCAGCTACAGGCTCTATCGTAGGGATGGGCTGCACCTCAATAGGGAAGGTGCAGCTGTTTTAGGGAAGATGATGACTAGAAGGTTGGCGTGTTTAAACTAGGGACTTGTTGGAGAGGATAATTACATTATAGGAGGAGAAGATAATTCAGATAAAGACCTGAGGCGATGTAATGGAACTGGGGATGGAATGGAGCAAGGGACTAGAACAGTTTATATTAAAAGGTGTATGGTTAAATAAAATATACACAAAAACCTCTTAATTGTATGTTTACTAATACCAAAAGCCTGACTAATACAACTGGTGAACTGGAATTGGTAATGTCTGAAGAAGACTGACCTAGTGGGAATACTGTAACTGAGACATGGCTGGAATAACTGATACGTGGCTGGATAATAGCTATGACTGAGCAGTTAAACTACAGAGTTAGTCTTTTTAGAGAGAATCGTAAAACCGGAGAGGAGGAAATTTTTGTTTTAATGTAAAGTCCTGTCTCAAGCTCACTGGGAAGATATAAGTGCGGGAAATGAACATGTGGAGTCACTGTGAAAAAATACATGGAGGCAAAAACAATAATAAAATACTGATAATAGTTTGTTATAAGCTACCTAATATACCACAGAATGTCTATTGCTCAACAAGATAGATAAAGCTCCAAATCATAAGGTGGTTGTTATGGGGGACTTCAACTACCCAGATATACAATGGGAAACTGAAACCTGTAGATTTCGTAAAGGAAACAGGTTCTTAGCAATAACCAAAGACCTTTCCCACTGTTTCAGCACTCGACTAGAGGGACAGCCATACTAGACTTAGTATTAACCAATGGACCTCACAGACCGCGATCCCCCCCCCCCCCCCGCCTCCTTTTTAATATTCATTGGTGTCCAGTGGGTATACCAGAGTGTCAGCACATTGCTGACACTCTGGTATAATTGGCTGACATCTGTGCTGTGATTTTTTTTCCAAAAAAAACACATTTATCACTGAATAAAAATGAAAAAAATAAAATACACTACACATATTAGGTATCGCCGCGTCCGTAACGACCTGATCTATAAAACGGTCATGTTACTTTCCCCGCACAGTGAACGCCATAAAAATAAAAACTATGAGGAAATTGAAATTTTGGCCACCTTACTTCCCAAAAAAGATAATAAAAGTGATCAAAAAAGTCGCATGTACGCCAAAATAGTACCAATCAAACAGTCATCTCATCCTGCAAAAATCATACCCTAACCAAGATAATCGCCCAAAAACTGAAAAAACTATGGCTCTTAGACTATGGAAAAACTAAAACATGATTTTTTTTGTTTCAAAAATGAAATCATTGTGTAAAACTTACATAAATAAAAAGAAAGTATACATATTAGGTATCGCAGCGTCCGTATCGACCGGCTCTATAAAAATATCTCATGACCTAACCCCTCAGGTGAACACCGTAAATAAAAAAAATAAAAACGGTGTAAAAAAAAGCCATTACATATTAGGTTTCGCCCCATCCGTGACAACCTGCTCTATAAAAATACCACATGATCTAACCTAGTGATAGGCAAACTGCGGCGCTCCAGCTGTTGCAAAACTACAACTCCCACCATGCCCTGCTGTAGGCTGAAAGCTGTAGGCAGTCTTTGCATGCTGGGAGTTGTAGTTCTGCAACAGCTGGAGAGCCGCAGTTTGCCTATCACTGATCTAACCTGTCAGATGAATATTGTAAATAACAACAAAACGGTGCCAAAAAAAAGCTTTTTCTTGTTACCTTGCCTCACAAATGTGTAATATAGAGCAACCAAAAATCATATGTACCCTAAACTAGTACCAACAAAACTTCCACCCTATCCCGTAGTTTCTAAAATGGGGTCACTTTTTTGGAGTTTCTACTCTAGGGGTGCATCAGGGGGGCTTCAAATGGGACATGGTGTCCAAAAAAACAGTCTAGCAAAATCTGCCTTCCAAAAACCGTATGGCATTCCTTTCCTTCTGCGCCCTGCCGTGTGCCTGTACAGCAGTTTACAACCACATATGGGGTGTTTCTGTAAACTACAGAATCAGGGCAATAAAAAACGAGTTTTGTTTGGCTGTTAACCTTTGCTTTGTAACTGGAAAAAAAATATTAAAATGGAAAATCTGCCAAAAAAGTGAAATTTTGAAATTGTATCTCTATTTTCAATTAAATCTTGTGAAACACCTAAAGGGTTAATAAAGTTTGTAAAATCATTTTTGAATACTATGAGGGGTGTAGTTTCTTAGATGGGGTCACTTTTATGGAGTTTCTACTCTCTGGGTGCATCAGGGGGGGCTTTCAAATGGGACATGGTGTCAAAAAAAACAGTCCAGCAAAATCTGCCTTCTATACGGCGCACCTTTCCCGCTACGCCCTACTGTGTGCCCGTACAATAGTTTACGGCCACATATGGGGTGTTTCTGCAAACTACAGAATCAAGGCAATAAATATAGCATTTTGTTTGGCTGTTAACCCTTGCTTTGTTACTGGAAAAAATAGATTAAAATGGAAAATTTGCCAAAAAATCTAAATTCTGAAATTTTATCACCATAACTCTTGTGGAACACCTAAAGGGTTAACGACGTTTGTAAAATGAGTTTTGAATACCTTGAGGGGTGTAGTTTCTAGAATAGGGTCATTTTTGGGTGGTTTCTATTATGTAAGCCTCACAAAGTGACCTCAGACCTGAACTGATCCCTAAAAAGTGGGTTTTTGAAAATTTCTGAAAAATTTCAAGATTTTCTTCTAAACTTCTAAGCTTTGTAACATCCCCCAAAAATAAAATATCATTCCCAAATTGATCCAAACATGAAGTAGACATATGGGGAATGTAAAGCAATAACTTATTTTTGTAGGTATTACTATGTATTATAGAAGTAGATAAATTGAAACTTGGAAATTTGCAATTTTTTTATATTTTTGGTAAATTTTGTATTTTTTTATAAATAAAAATGAAGTACAATATGTGACGAATAAAGAATCTCAGAATGGCCTGGATAAGTCAAAGTGTTTTAAAGTTATCACCACTTAAAGTGACACTTGTCAGATTTGCAAAAAATGGCCTGGTTCTTAAGGTGAAATAAGGTTGTGTACTTAAGGGGTTAATTGTGTACTTAAGGGGTTAATATAAAAAAAAAATTTTATTGCATTGTACGCATTTTGAGCAAAAAAATTTAATAGGTTTTTATAAAAAAAAGTCATTTTTTTCTCTATATAGCTGAGATGCTCTAGTAGCATCCTTTGAATTTTCTGTCAGACCAGGAGCTGACAGACTCCTTTATCTCTGATCTGACATTACAAACACTTATTATAGCTCAGTTCTTATCTTTCTGATAAAAATGTGGCTTAAATAAGTGTTTGACATCTCAGTAATTTAGAGAGAAAGTTTATTGGATGACGAGCACAAAGTGAAAGTACCAGTCACACAGCTAGAAAAACTGTTAACCCTTTGTGACAGAACATCTCAATTTTTAATTAAGGCCAATAAAAAAAGATTTTTAACCAAAAATGAATAAAATGCAGTAATAATAATAATTGCCTCCGGTGTACATAACCTTTAAAGGGAGTCTGTCACCTACCTGACCGGTTTCAAACAGGTGACATTGTTAAGCGGGGCACAAAGACATGACACAGATGTTATCCGTGTTTAGTTCTTCAGATGCTTCAAATCGCCCAAAAAGTCGTTTTTATCATATGCTAATGATTCGTCGCAAGTGCCCAGGGGCGGAGAGTTTTCTGAAAGTGCCCAAGTTCCCCCGCCTCACTCGTGCCTAACTCTGCCCCTCAGTAAGCTCAGGCCAGCCCTGTGGCTCTGTGACATCATATTTCCCTATAGGCTGTTCGCGCATCACTGCCGGGCCCGGGCATGCACAGTGTTCTGCCCACTGTGTGCAGAGGGACAGGGATATGGAGTGCGCATGCTCTAGTTACTGGCGTGAAACTCTCCGCCCCTGGGCACTTGCGACGGCTCATTAGCATATGATACGAACGACTTTTTGGGCGATTTGAAGCATCTGAAGAACTAACTAAACACGGGTAACATCTGTGTCATGTCTGTGCCCCACTAAACAATGTCACCTGTTTGAAACCGGTCAGGTAGGTGACAGACTCCCTTTAAGTAATGTCATTGACAGGCAATAAAAACAGACATAGAATAAAAGATGGCACTCAAAACAAGTCCTGATAGTCTTTTGTGATTGAGAACCCTCTGAAAAAATAAAATTTATGGGACTCAGAGCAAAATGTTTTCAAATCTATTATCTGTATTATGTTTTTTTTTAAAACACTCACCGCAAACCTCCTCAGCGTGCTTGTAGTCCTCCTTATGAGCATGCAACACCACTTTGATATCGGCTGTATCACAACCAGGTTTTCTTTCTTTTTTCAATGGAGCTTGTCCTCTTCAGATCTGCAGAATCTTCAGACCTATGTTCACATTTGCAGTGTTCCAGTAAATACCTGAATGAGCAAACAGGAAACAATGGACGCCCTGCGTGGGATCCACATACACTTCTAAATCTCCATTTATTGTTATACGCACAAGATTAAAACTTGTATAGAAACAATTATCCCCCGACCAGTTTCGCCATGCGGCTTTCTCAAGTGCTTCTGAATTTACCCCCACCGCCTCCTATTTTAGAGGCACACCCTTTGTTCACTATCATTAAAATCACTGAATTACTCTTACAAAACAACCAACACTCCACCCAAAACAACCAACACGAACGGGTGTTGCCCGCCGAGAGCATATCACTCCCTCTCTTAAGGCCTTGCATTGGCTCCCTGTCCAACAACGGGTGATGTTCAAGATTGGATGCTTCATGCATAGGGTATTCCATGGTGTGGGGCCATTGTACCTGCAACGGAAATTCACCAGGTTGAGGACATTGAGGTTTTAACATCCCGCAAGTTAACAAGATCAGACGTGGAGGTAGATCCTTTTCGGCTCAAGGGGCCAGATTTTGGAACCACCTCTGGCCCTGAAAATGATTCCCAGTCTTTTCTCATTCAGACGTGCACCGAAAACCTTACTTTTCAAACAGGCGTTTGATCTACCTATATAACACTTATTTTTGGTTCATATAATTTTGGGAGTTTTCCTAAATCTTAGTCTATAAATTCACTGTTGGTAATGTCCCTTCTATTTTAAAGATACATTTCCTTATCATCCACCATGACGGCTACCATGGAGAGATGACACTTCACCTCTATAGGGGCAGGAACACAGTTTAGAAGGCCAACACCCACTCTCACCCTCCATGTTTTCCTGCCCCTATAGAGGCACCTACACAGAGCACCTCCAGAAGGAGGTATTGTTAGTACCTGGATCAAGACTTTATCCTGAACTCCCTCTGCCCTCCTGCGGTGTATTCCAATGCTGGGCAGAGGTGGAGCAACGGGAGGGAACTCGTCCTCAGCTTGGGGGCCTGCTTTCCCTCCACAAAAAACCTGGGGTCTTCCTTCCTTTCCAGACGAGGAAGCTGACCATAGATCCAGCGCTCCACGCCGGCTTTACCATTGCCGCTGGCCGCGCGCTCGGTTACTTCCAGGTGGGGGCGGAGTTAGACGCATTGGAACGCATAATGCCGGGCGCGCTGTGATGACGTCAGACGCCGCTTGGCTTAAAAAGCGGCACTTTCAAATCACACAGCCTCCATTGTGAGTCCTTCCTGCTTGGACAAACATGTCTACTCTGGACACCCCAGCAAGCACCATGGATCAGGCGGAACCCCCCTCGGCCACTCCAACCGTGAGTTACCCTATGGGGGTCATGAAACAAATGTATCCTTCCTTTATATGTGGGCTAATGTATAGCTGCTCCTCTTTTATAGGGAGCAAAGGCAAAGATTAAAGCCAGAAACATAAGATGTGCCACTTGTGCTAAAAGGCTGCAAGAAGGTTATGCTAAAATACTCTGCCAGCCATGTATTTATGCCCTAATGAACGGAGGTTAAATTGATGAAATCAAATCCTCGCTAGCCTCTCTTAAACCTGTTTCCGCACCTCCGCCAAAAAAGCCAAAAATTTCAATTCCATCCTCCTCTGATCCAGAGGACATGGATTTGGGCCCTTCCGAACCTAGACCAATTGAGGGTGATGAAAGTCTGTCAGAAGGGGAAATTATTGAGGATGATAGAAAATATTTATTTTCATCCGCGGAAATTGAAGTCCTATTGACAGCTGTACGGTCTACTATGGGCATAGAGGATGTCCAGAAACCTAAATCGGTTCAGGATGAAATGTTCGGTGGGCTCAGAACAAAAAGATCAAAAATTTTCCCTGTGAATGAGAACATTAGAGACCTGATCTTAGACAAATGGCGTGCTCCTGAGAAGAGATTAGGAGTCTCCAGGGAATTTAAACAAAGATTATTGTTTGACCCAACAGAATCAAAAATATTTAATGACACGCCTAAGATCGACGTACAAGTCGCTAAGGTGGTAAAAAATACTTCCTTGCTTTTCGAGGACTCTTCTCAATTGTCTGATCCTATGGAAAGGAAAGCCGATGCCCTGCTACGCAAATGTTGGGAGGCTTCTATGTATGGTATCAAGACCACCATCGCCGCCACATCTGTTGCCAGAACCATGTATATCTGGCTAAATGAGCTTGAAAACCACATAAAAAATAAAACCCCTAGGGAGGAAATCTTAGGTTCAATTCCCTTACTTAGGTTTGCCACTGCCTTTCTAGCGGACGCTTTCGCAGAATCCATACGTTTTGCTGCCAAGGATGCAGCTCTATCTAACGCCGCACGTCGCGCCTTATGGGTTAAATCCTGGGGAGGAGACAGAACATCTAAAGCAAAACTTTGCTCTATTGCCTTCTCCGGCGAGTATGTGTTTGGTCCTGTGTTGGACACAATACTGGAAAAGGCAGCAGACACAAAAGTTTTTTCCTGAAGAGAAAAAGAAAAAACCCTTTCGTCCCTTTCCCTCTGTCGAAATCATATAGAGGCAAAGGCAAAACGGGTCGGTGGAGTTATCCCAAAGGGGGCAGGGGCAGAGGCAGAGGGTTTCTCCTCAATCCACAGAATAAACAAACCGAAAAACAATGACGCCAGATTAGGGGACAGATTGAGGAATTTTCTGTTACCCTGGCAGGAAGTAACCCAGAATCCTTGGGTCATAAACTTAATCCAAAACGGATATCGTATAAAACTTTCCTCAATCCCCCCAAGAAGGTTTCAACTAACCTCACACAATCCCAAAACATTGCAAAAATTCTGGCAGGGAGTCCTAGACTTGAAATCAGCAGGCGTAATAACGGAGGTCCCCAACCCCGAAAGAGGAAAGGGTTTTTACTCAAGTTTATTCCTGGTCCAAAAACCAGACGGATACTCCAGAACTATAATAAATCTAAAAGGATTAAATCAACACATATTATACTGGAATTAGTGGAATTTCCTCCATCATTCCACTAATCAAAAAAGGTTCATACATGACGTCCATAGACCTAAAAGACGCGTATTATCACGTCCCATTACATCAACAGTCTCAGGCCTACTTAAGATTCGCCCTGCAAGACGCAAAAGGAGTAATAAATCACTTTCAGTTTACAGCTTTACCCTTCGGCATCTCCTCCGCCCCCAAGGTATTTACGAAAATTGTGGTAGAAATGACCGCTTTTCTCAGACTAAAGAAAGTAAAAAATTTTCCCTACCTAGACGACTTTCTGATCGTAGGAGACTCATCAACAGAGACACACAATATAACCGACTACGTCAAATGTCAAAACTGGGCTGGATAATGAACATAAAAAAATCATGTTTAACTCCAAACACCCAAATAAAGTTTCTGGGAGTACTTCTGGACTCTGTGACCCAGTCATCATCCCTCCCCATAAAAAAGCTGGTGGTTTTCAGGAAGAGTACAAAAATTCCAGGCTCAGAAAAAGTGCTCGATAAGAGAAGCCATGAGCATCCTGGGATCCATGACATCCTGTATCACTACGGTGGCTTGGGCCCAAGCCCACTCCAGAACAATGCAGGCCTGAATCTTAAGAAATTGGGACGGAAAACAGTCCTCACTGGACAGGAAAATATTAATTCCACACCACGTAAAATTAGATCTAAACTGGTGGAATGTAAGGAAAAACCTGTTAACTCACGTAGCCTGGGAAACAACCCCAGAGGTCCAAATTATAATAGACGCAAGCAGTCAGGGATGGGGTGCCAAAGTAGACTCCTCAAATTGGCAAGGCAAATCGTCAGACGCAGTAAGTATGAAATCTTCAAAGTACAGAGAACTGCGTGCATTATGGGAAACCTTAAAAGTAGCCCAAAGCCAACTTCTAAAGAAACACCTAAAAGTTTTTTCGGACAACACGACAACAGTGGCCTACTTAAAACATCAGGGCGGCACAAAATCCCAACGTTTAATCCGACTGGCTGGACTAATTTTCCAGTGGGCAGACGAACATGTCCTATCAATAACGGCGATCCACTTAAAGGGCTGAGAAAATCTAGAAGCAGACTACCTGGGCAGAAAAACTATAGATCAGGGAGAGTGGTCCCTGTGCCAGCATGCTTTCCTAAAAATTTGCGAAAAGTGGGGAACTCCTCAAATAGATTTGTTTGCGTCAAAAGAAAACGCAAAAGTCAAACGCTTCTGCTCCCTGAATCCCAGAGACCGACCGTGGGCAATTGATGCGCTCTCAACCAGGTGGACATGGAACCTGGCATACGCGTTTCCTCCCTTGTCCATAATCCCCAGGGTACTTCAAAAAATCGAAAGGGATCCAACAACAGTAATACTGATGGTCCCTTTCTGACCAAAAAGAAGCTGGTTCTCCATCCTGAAAGCCCTAGCCTTAGAAGTACCTTGGGAAATCCCATACCATCAGAACCTGCTGTCACAGGGCCCAATGAATCATCAGAACCCCAGCCTGTTCCGTCTGTCAGCTTGGATCCTGAGGGCGAGATGTTGAAAAGTAAAGGTCTCTCAGGGAAAGTCATCAATACCCTAAAATTGAGCCGTAAAAAAGTAACCACGGCCATTTATATGAAAATATGGAAGAGGTACTGTTCCTGGCTAGGGGATAACTGCCCTAACAGATCACCACCCTGCATCCAGAAAATTCTAGATTTTCTCCAAAAGGGCCTAGACATGGGGCTTAAACCTAACACTTTAAAGTTGCAAATATCGGCCCTAGCAGCATTCTATGATTCCGACCTATCAAACCACAGGTGGATTAAACGATTCATGAGAGCGGCTTCAAGAATTAGACCATCGCTTACGAGTAAAGTACCACAATGGGACTTAAATCTGGTATTAAAAGGACTAACAAAACCCCTGTTTACTCCTTTGTCAGACATCTCATTAAAACATCTTTCATACAAAACTGCTTTTCTGATCGCCATAACATCAGCCAGACGCCTAGGCGAGATCCGGGCCCTCTCATGTAAAAAACCTTACCTCTCAGTCTTTCCAGATAGGATAGTTCTAAAATTAGATCCTGGTTTTCTCCCCAAGGTTGTATCAAATTTCCACAGGGATCAAGAAATTATTTTACCATCCTTTCCCGTAGATGTCCTTCAGCCGGAAGAATCTCAATTCCATCTCCTTGATGTATGAGACACCATCATGTTATACTTAGCCACTACTAAAGAATTTAGGAAAGACAATAACCTCTTAGTCCAGTTCGCCGGTCAGAACAAAGGGAAAAAAGTGTCAAAGGCCTCCATTGGTAGATGGATTAAGTCTACCATCGCATGCTGCTACTCCATAGAGGGCCTGAATAGCGCAGCCAACATTAGAGCCCATTCCACTAGGGCTATGGCATCTTCCTGGGCAGAGAAGGCTGGTGTTTCACTGGACACCATATGCAAAGCGGCCACTTGGTCAAATATAAATACCTTCATAAAACACTATCGTCTGGATGTTTCAGCCAGTGCAGACCTGACGTTCGGTCGCAAGATTCTGCAGGCAGCTTTCCCCCCCTCTACCTAGTAATCTGGTAGTTCTCCATGGTAGCAGTCATGGTGGATGATGAGGAAAACCGTAATTAGACTTACCGGTAATTTTGTTTCCTTGAATCCACCATGACGGCTCAGATATTACCTCCCTATGTAAACTTTATCAGAGAGTATGAAGTAATACTCTTTTATAAAAAAAAAAAAAAAAAAAACTGGTGTCACTGGTGGTTAAATATGCTATTATAATATTCATTAGGCTGCACCCACTTGGTAATCTGTAAACACTGAGGGTGAGAGTGGGTGGTGGCCTTTTAAACTCTGTGTTCCTGCCCCTATAGAGGTCAAAGGTCATCTCTCCATGGTAGCCGTCATGGTGGATTTGTAAGAGGTTGACCCGAGGGAGTCCGTTAGGATACAGTGAACCACACAAGAATGAATGCACGGACAGTGAGCTGTGTGAACCAAAATAATTTTACTGACTTTAGAAGAGAAAACTATATACTGTACAATATAATGTACACCGTGATCCAGCCGGACCACACGGAGTGAGGTATGTTCTGGTGTACTGAAGTGGTGATTCATACTCTCTGGGTTGTTAGCAACCCAAGATTGTCCACAGTGGGACCCCAGCCGGGAATTCCCTAATTTAGGTACTGTACCTTTTAAATATTCATACTTTGCCTAAATGCCACTAAATATGGCAGGATCTCCTAACCAAACACAGCAAACCGAAGCCACTAGGAATCAACACTAAATTTGGGGTCTGTGTACCTGGGATCTTGGCTGAGGGGCACTGTGGCTCACAGAGGCCAAATACAGAAAAATCCCACACTATCCCCCCAAATGCCGGTAATGCCCACTCCCCCACCTCAGCTAGACTCCCTTGAACTTCCACGTGGCTATTTGTAACTCCAGAGCCGGGATCTGGATCCACTTGCTGTCGCAGTAAAGCTTTAATTGCTGCAGCGGTGCCAAAACTTGTCCTCGCCCTGATTGCAGGGAGGGACCTGAGCTCAGGATTTAAAGGGTTTCTATCACTTCGTTTCACCTATTTAGCTTTCAGACACTAGCGATCCGCTAGTGTCTGCTTTATCTAACCATCCTAATATAAGAGCTTATTGTCCTGCCGTTTAGCTAAAAAAATAACTTATATAGATATGCAAATGAGCCTCTAGGTGCTATGGGGGCGTGATTAGCACCTAGAGGCTCCGTCTACCTTAACAAACTGCCGCCGCCCAGCGCGTACCTCCAGCCCGCCCATCTCCTCCGGAATGCGATGCTCCTCGTATTCGGCGCATGCGCAGTGAATGTCTGATCGCTTCCCTGCTCAGACATCTCCACTGCGCCTGCGCCGATGACGTCATAGTGCTCCGAGGAACAGGCGCAGTGGAGATGTCTGAGCAGGGAAGCGATCAGACATTCACTGCGCATGCGCCGAATACGAGGAGCATCGCATTCCGGAGGAGATGGGCGGGCTGGAGGGACGCGCTGGGCGGCGGCAGTTTGTTAAGGTAGACGGAGCCTCTAGGTGCTAATCACGCCCCCATAGCACCTAGAGGCTTGAATGGCAGCTTGGTTTTCCTGATGATGATTCACCGCTGGCCTCGGGCAGGCAGGCCTCTGGTCTCCTCAGCTCCTGATTATTAATGAAGACTACAGATCCTCTTTAGCAGGCAGCAGATATTCACCACAGATCTTCTTTAGCAGGCAGCAGATATTCACCAATCGTCCGTTGCTTGCTGTGGATAAAGCCTTCAATCTCTGGCTGATCACAGGACACCTCAGGTAAACAATTTAGCAGACACGTCTGAATCCATTGCTCTCCAACTGCCGACTCTGTCCTCCCACTTCCTTTCTGCAGCCCCTGTAGCTTTTCCCAGGAAGTTAGGACATGGCAACAAAATAACAAAATGCACAAAATAAATAAGAAGCTATTTTTTAAAAGTCTATTTCAATAAGAAAGCCAATCAGGTGCAGCTATAAGATTACTTTTCTTTTTATATATTAATTGTCAACATCTCGCTCCTATTAGTTCTAACGGGGCTGTCCGACTAAAGGCCTCTAGTGGCCAGTCACACAAACTGCATGTTATATCACTATAGCTTATTCAATGTAGTCACAGATGTATCCATTTGGAGTATCATATGTTTCATCTTGGGGGCCCCAGACTGTGACCCCCTCACAGATTCAAGGAAACAAAATTACCGGTAAGTCTAATTACGGTTTTTCCTCACGTTTATTAATTTTGTTCTCTTCACATTCTCTTTATCTCGTCCGAAACCTTTGAACCTTGAGATCCCCCTATCTTCCCTCCCTTTTTCTTGATTCTCCATTTGATAAGTGCTAGGAAATTGGTCTCTGGAATAGGTGCCTTATTCTCTAGGCCTTTGCGGCCCATGGCAAAGTGTCATGCCTTCTTCTTTTTCCTCCCTTGTTGAATCAGCCAGCTAAGCACATCGAGGCCCTAAGGGTAAAACTGCGTGTACACAAGACTATACTACATCATCAAATTAATATCCCATAAAAATCAAATATTTGTAAAAAAATAAACTGTCCAATTCCACATTCAATCCATTGGGAACCATAGTATTGAGAAGGAATATATGTGTTCTTTTCTGGGTATCCAACTTTCATTGAAAGATTACCACAGCTCTTAACCACAGCTCTGTTTTTCCTCAATGTGAGCAGAGGCACTGCATTTTTAGATCTTTTTTTATGTTCCTCACATGCTCTTTCAATCTATTTTTTTATTTCCTACCTGCCCTCCCCACATATTGTTCCATGCAAGAGCACTCCAATGACTATATAACATTTGCAGAATCACAACTAATTAGTTGTTCAATATTCTACACTTTTTTTTTCTCTTTAGAGGTAAAGGTCTTCTCTTTCTTCAAAATCAATGTCCTGGACGCACACCTTACAAGAAAAAAACTTTATAGCACTTTTTATATAGTTTTAGGGCTGCAACGATTAAGCAACGTTATCGATAATATTCGATAACTGGATTTGTTGTCAACGAATCCTGTTATCGAATAATCTGCCGATTCGTTGCCATGCGGGCGGTCAGGCGCTATGCCTGCAGGTCCTTGAACTTTAAATCACTGCATCTTTATTACCTTACAATGAAACTCCAGTAACAGGCAGAGCGGGCGGTGGCGGTGTAACATCACTTAGGTGACTCGCATGCTCAGCCTGCTTCATTCATAAAGTAGGCAGAGCAGGCGCGTCATGTAAGTAAGTGACGTCACGCCGCCGCCCGCTCTGCCTGTTACTGGAGCTTCATTGTAAGGTAATAAAGATGCGTTGATTTAAAGTAAAAGTTACTGCCGGTTAAGGAATACTGCTGTGAGCGGCGGGGCCGGGGCTGTTATGGGAGGGGGATCTGTGGATGGCACTATTATGGGGAAGGGGATCTGAGCACTGTTATGGAGAGGGGGATCTGTGGATGGCACTGTTATGGGGAGGGGGATCTGTGGAGGACACTGCTATGGGGGAGATCTGTGGATGACACATATAGCATAAGATGCTATATAGTGTCATCCAAAGATTCCCCCATAGCATGGTCATCCACAGGTCCCTCTCCCCATAACAGTGTCCTCTAAAGATCCCGCTCCCCATAATGGTGCCATCCACAGATCCCCCTCCCCATAACGGTGCCATCCACAGATCCCCCTCCCCATAACAGTGCCATCCACAGATTCCCCTCCCCATAACAGTGCCATCCACAGATCCCCCTCCCCATAACAGTGCCATCCACAGATCCCCCTCCCCATAACAGTGCCATCCACAGATCCCCCTCCCCATAACAGTGCCATCCACAGATCCCCCTCCCCATAAAGGTGCCATCCACAGATCCCCTCCCCATAACGGTGCCATCCACAGATCCCCTCCCCCTAACGGTGCCATCCACAGATCCCCTCCCCCTAACGGTGCCATCCACAGATCCCCTCCCCCTAACGGTGCCATCCACAGATCCCCTCCCCCTAACGGTGCCATCAACAGATCCCCTCCCCCTAACGGTGCCATCCACAGATCCCCTTCCCCTAACGGTGCCATCCACAGATCCCCTTCCCCTAACGGTGCCATCCACAGATCCCCTCCCCATAACTGTGCCATCCACAGATCCCCTCCCCATAACTGCCATCCACAGATCCCCTCCCCATAACGGTGCCATCCACAGATCCCCCTCCATAACGGTGCCATCCACAGATCCCCCTCTATAACGGTGCCATCCACAATTTGTTTTAATATGGCCTTTAAACATAATTTTTCAAGTAAAATCATATAAACCCCTTTTTTTTGTCATTTTGGTGTTTTTTCCCGAATTAATCGACAACTAATCGATTATTCAAATAATCGTTGGTTGCAGCCCTATATAGTTCTACTACTAATATCCTTTTTTTCCTTGTCTGAAATATAAGGTGTGCAGGAAATTGAATATGAAGAAAGAGTGGGCCTTTACATCTAAAGAGAAAAAAAAGTGGAAACAGTGGAACAGCTGATTAATTAGGCTACTTTCACACTAGCGTTCGGGTGTCCGCTCGTGCGCTCCGTTTGAAGGGCCTCACGAGCGGCCCCGAAAGCATCCGTCTGGCCCTAATGCATTCTCAGTGGAGGCGGATCCACTGAGAATGCATCCGCCTGCCAGCGCTCAGCCTCCGCTCCGCTCAGTGAGCGGACACCTGAACGCTGCTTGCAGCGTTCGGGTGTCCGCCTGGCCGTGCGGAGGCGAGCGGATCCGTCCACACTTACAATGTAAGTCAATGGGGACGGATCCGCTTGAAGATGACACTATATGGCTCAATCTTCAAGCGGATACGTTCCCCATTGACTTTCAATGTAAAGTCTGAACGGATCCGCTCAGGCTACTTTCATACTTAGAAAATTTTCTAAGTAATAATGCAGACGGATCCGTTCTGAACGGATGCAAACGTCTGCATTATCGGAGCGGATCCGTCTGATAAAACATCAGACGGATCCGCTCCGAACGCTAGTGTGAAAGTAGCCTAAGTTGGGATTATGCATTATGTGATATACTTATTGGAGTGGTCTTGCAGGGAACAGTATGTAGGGAGAAAAATGCAACAGAAACTCTAAAGGGTTAAAAGCTATGGAAATCTTTCAATGTGAGTTTGATTGAAGGGGGTGGGGGGGGGGGGGGGGGGGGGGATATGATACAAAAATTATCCAGAAAAGAAACAGAATATATATTCAAATTTTTTTTTTTTTTAAGGACATTAATTTGGTTGAGTGTTTATTGTTTTGTAAGGGCTTCTTTGGTAATGCAATGATTTTAATGGGAGTGAATAAAGGGTGTGGGGGGGGGATAGGGGGAAAATTCAGAAGTCCTGGAGAAATTCGCATGGCGAAACCGGTCTGCTCAAGTGGGTAAAGTAAACAGATTGTTTTTATACAAGGCTTTTATACAAGTTTTAATTTTGTGAGTATAACAATAAATTGAGATTTACAAATGTATGTGGATCCCACCTAGGATGTTTGGTCCTTTCCCTCCTGATTCTTTGTTTAGGTATTTCCTGGGACACTACAAGTGTGAACATAGGTCTGAAGAGGACAAGCTACATTGAAAGGAGAAGGAAAACCTGGTTGTGATGCAGCCGACATGCGAGTGGTTTTTTGGGCTCATTGGGAGGAGGACACCAGGCACGCTGCGGTGGTTTGCGGTGACAGTTTAACCACTTGTCTACCGCTGCACGACTTTCTACGTTGCGGCAGTAGGCTTATATCTGTAACTTTGCAGTATTTTCTCGTCCTGTTACAGAATAAAATGGTGGCACCATCTATTGGCGAAACTTATTGTGGCTGCGCTGTAAACATACAGCAGCGGCTTCAGTGAGAATCCTGGGAATCAACGAAAGTGGTTCCCGGGCTTTTTGTCCCTTTGACAGCCTGTCCGAGGGATGAAAAGTAAAAATAAAATAAAAGTGGAGACAAAAAAGTTTATAGAAGTCAGCAGGGTCCCTTTCTCTGCTGAGTGTCCTTTTGGTGTTCAGAGAGAGACCCTGCTGACTTATAAAGTTACCTCAGGACACAGCTGATACACTGTTCCAGCTGTAACAGCCATTTAACACCTTCCTGCCCCCACTGTTAAAAACCCACATTCCCCCTTTTTTTTCTTTCATAAAAAAAGGTATAAAAAAAAAATATATATAGTTTTAGCTATAGTTAGTGTAGGCTTTCTTTTGCATAAAATAACTAAATGCACTGGCGATTCGGTCGCAAACTGATTGTCAGACGGATCCGGATGCAGGTCCGTCATACAAATGCATTAAAATAGGGGATTCGTCTCTCTAGTGTCATCAGGAAAAACGGATCCGGTATAGAAAAAATTTATTTTTTCATTTTTAAAGCTGGAAAGCCGGATCTGTTTTGCCGGAAAACTTAATGCCGAACCCGGCACTAATACACTTCAATGTAAATTAATGCCGGATCCAGCATTCCGGCTAGTGTTGAGAATTTTTGGCCAGAGAGAATACTGCAGCAGAGAATGCTGCGGTATATTCTCCGTCCAAAAAAAACATAAGAGTGACTGAACTGATGCATCCTGAATGGAATGCTCTCCATTCAGAATGCATTAGGATAAAACTGATCAGTTTTTTTCCGGTATTAAGCCCCTGTGACGGAACTCAATACCAGAAAAGAAAACCGCTAGTGTGAAAGTACCCTTAAACACATCTTTTTTTTCTTCAAAGAAAAAAAAGTTTTCTAAGTAATAATTAGAATAGCGGAGTGTTTGTTGTGTGTTATATATAGGTGTTCTTTTCAAAAAAACAAACATCAGTATATTTTATCTTTTTGAATTCGTATAAAATGGAGCACGGTTATTTCAGTACTGAAGAGGCCTCTGCTTTTGTTCCTCCAGTGAGGAAAGTTCTGGGGAAGAGTGTAAACCCATTGAAGGCAGCTACACATTGACTGCAAGCTCTGGTGGCTCTGATTGTGACATGCCACAAAAGAAATGCAGAGAAGGTAGCAGAGTTTAGTCAGCCTCAAACACAAACTAAACCTTTTTCCCCACTTGATTTTTTTTTTTTACTTTTTATCACTGAGAAACTTTTAGAGAAAATTGTGCATCAGACAAATTTATATGTCCAGCAATATTTGGCAGAAAATCTAAATTCATCTTATGCAAAACCCAAATTTTGGAGGCCAACTAATGTGCCAGAAATTAAAAAATTCCTTGCCCTTACATTCAATATGGGAATCACTAAAAAAGCTGATGTGACATCCTACTGGTCTACAAATCCCATACATCATATTCCAATGTTTACGTCTGTTATGGCCTGTAAAGGGGGAATATTAATCACTAATATTTATGTAAATAACAATAATTATTCATAAATGGGAGGAGCCATCTATTGATGACTCCACCCATTTATACCTTTATATAACATTAATACAATACTTTCACTATACTTTGCCTTACGCTAATCACTAAGCTAGCTGCATGCCCCTTACTAAACAATCGCTAATAACCACACATTACACAGATAGTTATAAATAAAACATAGTATTTATTAATACCAACAATACACTACGCACGCAATATACTAACAATACAGTACTATAAATACAGCACTAAACTACACTACACAGTTCCCAAGTTCCACCCACAAACTAACTATACAATACACACATACACACACGTATTAGCAGTCCACCCCACCTGTCTAATTCTATCCCTAAGAGTACGACGAAGGGTTATTGGTGGCACTGCAGGTGTGAATGCAGTCCACAGACATTGGGTAGGGGTCCAGCAATGCAAGGGTTAATGCCTTGCAAGTATAGTAGGATTAGGGTAAGGGGAACTAAAGGGTTGGATACAGCAATGCAAGGGTTAATACCTTGCAAGTGATAACAGGGATGCTCCTGTTAGGTGGTTAGGGATTCAGCAATACCAGGGTTAATACCTTGCAAGTGATTGCTGAGATACAGGGCAATGGTAGGAGTGAATGACAGGGAGAGGGATCATAGGGTAGTGAGTTATGGGCAAGGGGTTGTAGGGGGTATGGGTATAGTTATAGGGATTGAAATGGGATGTGTTGGTGGCAGGGAAGGGACTATTATTGGGGATATAGGGGGTATGTGAGGGGTAGGTAGGGGCTAGACAGGTAGATACTTAATCCTTCCAGAGTTAGGCCGGCCTTCTCCAGGTGCCCGTCATGGAGCTGCTCTCTCCCATGTGTCTCTGATTCTAGTCCAGTTGCAAGAGACCCTTGTTCCTGGCTTCGGGCTCCTATATCAGCCTCAGAAACACCACCTCCCCCCTCCTCAGGGATGTGACATCATAGTCTCACTGTGACGTATGCCTGCCTTCAGAACAGCCAGTTGGCCCCCTGAGGCTAGCAGCACCACACGCCCAGCCATGTCCCAAACACAAGGTGGGGGAGAGCATAGTAACTAGGCTGATAAACTCAACAAAAGGCCTGAGATCTATTGATTCCTTAGCCTTTGAAGTCACCAGCCACCTGGAGACATATCCACACCACTGCAGGAACTGGCTAAACGCTGTCCCTTTAAGTATATATGTATATAGATACTTGGGGCACATCTATATACACATACACATACACACATTATAAACCTGGGGCATATATGGGCAGTTATAGGCCCATATATATATATATACCTGGGGGAGAGCCATGGCAGATACACATATATAGATGTATGCACTGCTTACACACATCCCATATATATATATATATATATATATATATATATATATATATATATACACTGCTCAAAAAAATAAAGGGAACACTTAAACAACACAATGTAACTCCAAGTCAATCACACTTCTGTGAAATCAAACTGTCCACTTAGGAAGCAACACTGAGTGACAATCAATTTCACATGCTGTTGTGCAAATGGGATAGAAAACAGGTGGAAATTATAGGCAATTAGCAAGACACCCCCAATAAAGGAGTGGTTCTGCAGGTGGTGACCACAGATCACTTCTCAGTTCCTATGCTTCCTGGCTGATGTTTTGGTCACGTTTGAATGCTGGCGGTGCTTTCACTCTAGTGGTAGCATGAGACGGAGTCTACAACCCACACAAGTGGCTCAGGTAGTGCAGCTTATCCAGGATGGCACATCAATGCGAGCTGTGGCAAGAAGGTTTGCTGTGTCTGTCAGCGTAGTGTCCAGAGCATTGAGGCGCTACCAGGAGACAGGCCAGTACATCAGGAGACGTGGAGGAGGCCGTAGGAGGGCAACAACCCAGCAGCAGGACCGCTACCTCCGCTTTTGTGCAAGGAGGAACACTGCCAGAGCCCTGCAAAATGACCTCCAGCAGGCCACAAATGTGCATGTGTCTGATCAAACAGTCAGAAACAGACTCCATGAGGGTGATATGAGGGCCCGACGTCCACAGGTGGGGGTTGTGCTTACAGCCCAACACCGTGCAGGACGTTTGGCATTTGCCAGAGAACACCAAGATTGGCAAATTCGCCACTGGCGCCCTGTGCTCTTCACAGATGAAAGCAGGTTCACACTGAGCACATGTGACAGATGTAAGAGTCTGGAGACGCCGTCGAGAACGTTCTGCTGCCTGCAACATCCTCCAGCATGACCGGTTTGGCATTGGGTCAGTAATGGTGTGGGGTGGCATTTCTTTGGAGGGCCGCACAGCCCTCCATGTGCTCGCCAGAGGTAGCCTGACTGCCATTAGGTATCGAGATGAGATCCTTAGACCCCTTGTGAGACCTTATGCTGGTGCGGTTGGCCCTGGGTTCCTCCTAATGCAAGACAATGCTAGACCTCATGTGGCTGGAGTGTGTCAGCAGTCCTGCAAGACGAAAGCATTGATGCTATGGACTGGGCCGCCCGTTCTCCAGACCTGAATCCAATTGAGCACATCTGGGACATCATGTCTCTCTCTCTATTCACCAATGTCACGTTGCACCACAGACTGTCCAGGAGTTGGCAGATGCTTTAGTCCAGGCCTGGGAGAAGATCCCTCAGGAGACCGTCCGCCACCTCATCAGGAGCATGCGCAGGCATTGTAGGGAGGTCATACAGGCACGTGGAGGCCACACACACTACTGAGCCTCATTTTGACTTGTTTTAAGGACATTACATCAAAGTTGGATCAGCCTGTAGTGTGTTTTTCCACTTTAATTTTGAGTGTGACTCCAAATCCAGACCTCCATGGTTTTAAAAATTTGATTTCCATTTTTTTATTTTTGTGTGATTTTGTTGTCAGCACATTCAACTATGTAAAGAACAAAGTATTTCAGAAGAATATTTAATTAATTCAGATCTAGGATGTGTTATTTTTGTGTTCCCTTTATTTTTTTGAGCAGTGTATTTACCTTGCTCCCCAGCACTCGTGTCACTTCTGGTCCCCGCACGGCCGCCGCTTCTTCTCCCTGTGCGTGGATGAAAACATCTGGTGGGCGGGTTTCTATGGCAGGCGGCGACGGGGATGTTTTCATCCGCGCACGCGGAACAGCGGCAGTGCAGGGACCAGCTGCGAACGGGGAGTGAGGTAAGTATATTGCGTGTGTGAGGGGCCTGGGCATATGGGGGGCATTTCAGGGATAACCGCTTTTAAGAACATGTATCCACCCCTAAACACTCCTCTTTAAAACATCAACATAACAGTCAAAAAAATGTTTTTTCATTGATGGCTTTCCATTGTAGGGGTGCCTCATGGTCTATTCAAATGCAATATGCCCAGCAAAATCTGCCCTCCAAAAACCATATGGTGCTCCTTGACTTCTGAGCGCTGCTGTGTGCCCATACAGCAGTTTATGACCACATATAAGTTGTTTATGTAAACTGCAGAATCAGGGTAATAGATATTGAGATGTGTTTTGCTGTTAACCCCGATGTTTTACAGGAAAATTGATTAAAATGGATTAAAATGTGCTTTAATTCCTGAGGAATACCTAAAAGGTTAACAACATTAATAATATCTGGAATAGTTTGGATAAGTAAAAGCATTCCAAAGTAATTACCACATAAAGTCACTGTTATATCACATTCGCAAAATTAGGATTGGTCATGAAGGGGTTAAATGGCCTGGTGTAGATATGGTTAAGCAGGACAGGAGGAGCCTATGAGCTGCCAGGAGGGATATAATAGGTCCTGTAGCTCACACAAAGAATCTGCTGGGAGACCACTGGTGTCTAAACAGAGAGCAAGGTCTGTGCTAGTGGACATTTTTGAGATCACATGACCTGATTTCCATAATAAAACTGTTCAAAATGTATGAATGCATCTGGGCTTGAGTGAAACATATTATACATGGTATATGTAGAGGCTGAGCACTCACCACTTGGACCATAGAATACAAAACACCAAAGGTATGGAGATAACTAGGTATTAAATGGTTAAAAAAGCACAGTATGTGCAAAAAAACAACAACTATGCAATACATAAAATTGAATGCAATAAAAAACAGTGATGGAATCATCAAGTTATTGATGAAAAACAGGAAAAAAAGAAGAAAAAAGTAAAAGATGGTGTTCTTCTATTTGCATAGGAAGACATGCAATGGAATATATATACACTGCTCAAAAAAATAAAGGGAACACTTAAACAACACAATGTAACTCCAAGTCAATCACACTTCTGTGAAATCAAACTGTCCACTTAGGAAGCAACACTGAGTGACAATCAATTTCACATGCTGTTGTGCAAATGGTATAGACAACAGGTGGAAATTATAGGCAATTAGCAAGACACCCCCAATAAAGGAGTGGTTCTGCAGGTGGTGACCACAGACCTCTTCTCAGTTCCTATGCTTCCTGGCTGATGTTTTGGTCACTTTTGAATGCTGGCGGTGCTTTCACTCTAGTGGTAGCATGAGACAGAGTCTACAACCCACACAAGTGGCTCAGGTAGTGCAGCTTATCCAGGATGGCACATCAATGCGAGCTGTGGCAAGAAGGTTTGCTGTGTCTGTCAGCGTAGTGTCCAGAGCATGGAGGCGCTACCAGGAGACAGGCCAGTACATCAGGAGACGTGGAGGAGGCCGTAGGAGGGCAACAACCCAGCAGCAGGACCGCTACCACCGCCTTTGTGCAAGGAGAAACAGGAGGAGCACTGCCAGAGCCCTGCAAAATGACCTCCAGCAGGCCACAAATGTGCATGTGTCTGCTCAAACGGTCAGAAACAGACTCCATAAGGGTGATATGAGGGCCCGAATTCCACAGGTGGGGGTTGTGCTTACAGCCCAACACCGTGCAGGACGTTTGGCATTTTCCAGAGAACACCAATATTGGCAAAGTCGCCACTGGCGCCCTGTGCTCTTCACAGATGAAAGCAGGTTCACACTGAGCACATGTGACAGACGTGACAGAGTCTGGAGACGCCGTGGAGAACGTTCTGCTGCCTGCAACATCCTCCAGCATGACCGGTTTGGCATTGGGTCAGTAATGGTGTGGGGTGGCATTTCTTTGGAGGGCCGCACAACCCTCCATGTGCTCGCCAGAGGTAGCCTGACTGCCATTAGGTACCGAGATGAGATCCTCAGACCCCTTGTGAGACCATATGCTGGTGCAGTTGGCCCTGGGTTCCTCCTAATGCAAGACAATGCTAGACCTCATGTGACTGGAGTGTGTCAGCAGTTCCTGCAAGACGAAGGCATTGATGCTATGGACTGGCCCGCCCGTTCCCCAGATCTGAATCCAATTGAGCACATCTGGGACATCATGTCTCGCTCTATCCACCAATGTCACGTTGCACCACAGACTGTCCAGGAGTTGGCAGATGCTTTAGTCCAGGTCTGGGAAGAGATCCCTCAGGAGACCGTCCGCCACCTCATCAGGAGCATGCACAGGCGTTGTAGGGAGGTCATACAGGCACGTGGAGGCCACACACACTACTGAGCCTCATTTTGACTTGTTTTAAGGACATTACATCAAAGTTGGATCAGCCTGTAGTGTGTTTTTCCACTTTACTTTTGAGTGTGACTCCAAATCCAGACCTCCATGGGTTAAAAAATTTGATTTCCATTTTTTTATTTTTGTGTGATTTTGTTGTCGGCACATTCAACTATGTAAAGAACAAAGTATTTCAGAAGAATATTTAATTAATTCAGATCTAGGATGTGTTATTTTTGTGTTCCCTTTATTTTTTTGAGCAGTGTATATATATCAAAATTGTTGCAGTCTTAGGCTACATGCACATGACCGTGCCGTTTTTTTGCGGTCCGCAAACCGCAGATCCGCAAAAAACGGAAGCCGCCCGTGTGCCTTCCGCAAATGCGGAACGGAAGGCCATTGATATAACTGCCTATTCTTGTCCGTTTTGCATTGAAGTGAATGGGTCCACATCCGAGCCGCCAAAACGGCGGCTCGGATGCGGACCCAAACGGCGGCCGTGTGTATGAGGCCTTAGGTTGAGCAAAAATATGTAAAATGGTGGAATTGTTGTAAGATGAGATCTTCATGCGGTTGCGTGCATAAAATATATAAAATTGTTCATATATTTGTAATAACCGGTGAAGAGAGAGGTAGGACGATTGTTGGAGGTAAATTGCATATGATAACATGCACAAATATTCGTATACTATCCGATCCAGGGGATGTGGATTATTTGGCATCTAGAAAATCCTCTCAATCGTTCCTCACATATGCAAGTCCGAATATATTCACTCCCTTAAGTGGGGAACAGCCGGGATACAGCAGTATTTATATTATTCTATGTGTCCATAACACAGAGATATTCATAAGCTGCCCAGTAGTAGTGTGACTCGAATTAAGGTACACATGTTATTTGTATGGTCTCATATGTCAGGTAGATACGATGTTATAATATTTAACCTGCGCTCACAGTGGCGTCCCATGTTGCTGCAGTGTTAGATACAGAGGTACCTGTCCTTGATTTATCAGCCGCTTCTGTGTTGTGATCGTAGTTACTTGTCTCTGCGCTTTGTCACTTGAGTTTGCCGCTGTCTCTGTTTAGATGATCACGGGCCACTTCAGCTGCTTGTATGACATATCCAGTTTTCTTTAAATATAGGAGATTGAGATCACAGCGTCCCACGTGTATAGAGTGTGGTGCGGAGCTGATATCTGTTATTACGAACTTTGCATGTGGGGTAGATAAGTGTCCATAGAAACTAAATTATTTAGGAGGGTATGAGTCCATCATCTAATGTACAGGTATCCTTGAACCAGACGCGTTTCGGGGTCTATTCCTGGCCCCTTCCTCAGTGGTTACCGTGATCATCTAAACAGACAGCGGCAAACTCAAGTGACAGCGCACGGAGACAAGTAACTACAGGACAAGTACCTCTGTATTTAACACTGCAGACACGTGGGACGCAACATCACATCTTGCAACAATTTCACCTTTTTACATATTTTTGCTCAACCTAAGACTGCACAATTTATGTATTGCATAGTTTTTTAGATTTTTTGCACATACTGTGCTTTTTTAACCATTAAATACCTAGTTATCTCCATACCTTTGGTGTTTTGTATTCTATGGTCCAAGTGGTGAGTGCTCAGCCACTACATATACCATTTTACTCCTTTTTTGACAGGGTGAGTCACTTAGGCTTTGCAGCACCGGCTTCTTAATTAGTGGAGGGTGAGCCACCATATCGCTCAAATATTTTTACAACATATTATACAGCCTGAATATTGGTGTGAAGTTGTCATTATATCTAAAAATAAAGGAAAAAAAGGTCTCCAGTAGGGATGAGCGAATCGACTTCGGATAAAACATCCAAAATCGATTCACACAAAACTTTGTTCTAATACTGTAGAGCCGGAGCTCCGTACAGTAATAGAATGTATTGGCTCAGATGAGCCAAACTTATTGCTTCGCGAAGTCTCGCGAGACTTCGGGCAATAACTAAATAAATTAATTTGTACTGTAAAAAAAACATTTCCTGAACTCTGTTTTGGTTCCAAGGTACTAGGTATTAGAAAGAAGTTTTAGGCTTCTTTCACACTCCTGTTTTGTGACGGATCCGTTCAGATAATACAACTATCTGCATCCGTTCAGAACGGATCAGTTTGTATTATCTTTAACGTAGCCAAAACGGATCCATCTTGAACACTATTGAAAGTCAATGGAGGACGGATCCGTTTTCTATTGGGTCAGATTTTGTCAGTGAAAACGGATCCGTCCTTATTGACTTACATTGTGTGCCAGGACGGATCCGTTTGTCTAAGTTTCATCAAAACGGAATGGAGACTGGACTGATGCAAACTGATGCATTTTGAGCAGATCCTTTTCCATTCAGAATGCAAACTGATCCATTTTGGACCGCTTGTGAGAGCCCTGACCAAATCTCACAAACGGAAAGCCAAAATGCGAGTGTGAAAGTAGACTTATGCGAATCGACTTCAGATGTTTCAACCGAAGTCGATTCGCTCATCCTTAGTCTTGAGTGATTCATTAATTTTATTGTCCACCAATATTCTCTTGTTCTGTATTTGATATACTATTCTCTCTCTAAGCACACGTTTTATCACTTTCTTATTTACTTTTTTCCTTAGGAAGCAGAGATGCTGAAAGGACTGTCATCATGGATAAATCAAAGGGAGAGCCTGTCATTAGTGTAAAAACATCTTCTGAAAGGGTAAGAAGGTTTCGTATGAAAGAGCAAATTAGTCTCATGCTGTGATGTAGTAACTTCTTAAAGGGATGTTTACACTTTTTTTATACTGATGACATATCCTCAGAATAGCTCATTAATACAGCACACAACACTCGTTCTTACTGTTTACCTGCTCGCCGTCAACATTGCAGTGGTTAGCAGGTTCGATTACGACTCACCGATCCTTTCGCTTCGGTTGGACAAATCCTTCCTATTCAAGTGAATCCTGAATATTTTTGTAATTGTGTATAGTTAAAAGTTTAGTTTACCCAGAGTTATTCAATAAAGTGTATCTAAATAGCGACACCTGCTGTTTCTTTCCCTTATTTTTCTGTCCACTTTAATAATTATTTGAATCATTCAAAATAATTTTTTTCACATTAAATATTAAGTAAATCTTTCTCAAGTCTTAGTTTAAAATGTTCTAAGTAGCCTAAAAATAATTTTTGTTATGTACTTTATTAATCAATAATACTGTTTTCTTAAAGTATAACTGTCATATATATTTTTTTGGGAGTATTGGATTGTGGTGATTAATATCACCTTGGTGGCCCTATTTAAACTTTTCATTGTTTATTCAATTACCCCTTAATTCCACATTTTTGTTCCCTGTACTGACTACTTTTACCTGTGCTTAAAATAGGGTTGCTAGGCATGGTCCGTCTATCTGTTGAAGGACAGAGGACGCAGAAGCAGGCTGCGTGCAGGGTCACATTACTGACAGCCAGCGACTAAGTAAATGATTAAAGCCAGGTCCTCCCCAGCAGCTGATAACAGTGCCAGGGCTGTGTGCACTTCTCCCTGTCCCTGCGCTTGGAAGACGCTCCCTCACTCAGCAGAGCTAGAGAAAGCAGAGTTGAATCAGCGCACAACAGGGAAGGGAGATCTGCCATCTGCTTAGTGTATAAAGGAAAGCAACATGTGGTAAGAGGACCCCTTTGTGCTGCAGGAGATTAACCCTTTAGGGGGAGGGCTTTGGTTACTGACACTTTTGGGGGGCTATTGTTACTGGTTAGTGAGGGAAGGCGGGATTAGCCTCAGGGCAGTGGCAGTCATCTTAACTGAATAGTGAAATTTCAGTTTTATGCAGACTGGTTGCCAAGGGCTGAATCTTATTAAATATGGGGTAAGTCAGTCTAATAGTAACTGATTCTGGAATATCATGTTATTAGTAACTACATATATGAAATTTGAAATTAGGGTCTAAATGTGACAGTTATCCTTTAAGCAAATAGGCACCTAAACTCCTGGATGCTATTACGTCCTAATATCATTATCCTAGTACAGCACTGAAGTTCCAGAATTTAGCTAAGCTTGAGAGGAGCACAGGCAGGAGCATCGATCTGTGCTCCAGCCTGTGTAGCATTCCCTGCGGCTGTCACGGTGGGGAGTGGGGGGAAACTCCACACCGTACAATGTAGGTTGGCGGGATATGCCACGAGGCGTGGAAACAGGAATAAAGGGAGCAGGTCACCTTCTAACACATCCCTAAATCCTAGCACTGACCTAACTATATGAGCGAACCCTAATGGTGGGAGGGCTCATACCCGGAACCTCGGGCCCTATTAACCCTAGAGATCCCTGGTAATAATGTCAGGGCTAGGAAACGACCTGTTCATCAACGTCTAGTATGAACAAGTCATCTCCTGCTCCTAACCTCATTGCAGGGATCTTCAGGGCGACTCAGGTTCCGAGGTTACTGTGTTCATACACAGTAACCTCGGAACCTGAGTCGCCCTGAAAATCCCTGCAATGAGGTTAGGAGCAGGAGATGACTTGTTGATCCTAGACGTTGATGAACAGGTCGTTTCCTAGCCCTGACATTATTACACCTACCTTCTGGGTCTGCTCATGCGGTTAGGAGTCAGGGTCAGGATTAGGGTGGCTTTATGCCTCATGCAGATGCCCGTGGAACACTGTCCGTGAGATACCGGACTGGCATTGCAGGAGCGCACGGTGTCATAGCGTCCAATGACGCCGTGTGCTTCTGCAATGCTAGTCCGG
This sequence comes from Bufo bufo, assembly GCF_905171765.1. NCBI lineage: Eukaryota > Metazoa > Chordata > Amphibia > Anura > Bufonidae > Bufo > Bufo bufo. Next base: position 484,168,050 of record NC_053390.1, on the reverse strand, counting down.
TATCTCACGGACCATGTTCCAAAGACATCTGCATGAGGCTTTAGGAGGTGACCTGCTCCCTTATCCTATCTCCCAGGCCTAGTTGCTATCTCATCTGCTCCTCATTGTACGGTGGGGAGTTTCGCCCACTCCCCATCGTGACAGTATGTCTAGCTAGGAGGCCCTCCCACTGGACAGATGGTATATCCAGGAAAGGAGCAACACTCCAGCTAACACAAAGGCTGGAGGGCAACTGACCTCAGTCACAACACCAGGATATAAAGAGCCACACCCAGGACATACCTAAATCCACACCAGCCAGATAATTAACCCCTCCGGCACCAGACAGGGGAGGACCCAGGGGGAAAGGAGGAGCCACCTACATGCTGCAACAGCACGGCAACCTTGTCACGGCGCACACAACAGAGGCCGTGACAGCGGCTCTCAGTGAAACTGTACGGCACTGATATGTCAGCACTTTGCTCGGATATTTCTTTTTACTCTTTAAATAGGACCTTTCATCGGTCCAAACATTGTGAACTAAGTATCATGATCTGTACAGCAGCGCCCACGGATCTCACTGCACTTAATATCCCTGGGCGCTGCTCCGTTCTCCTGCTATGCCCTCCGGTATCTTCAGTCACTTGGTTATAGTAGGCGAGGACTTAGGGGACTTGGTTATAGTAGGAGGAGACTGCCCTTGTTCTCCTGGGCATCTCCTTCTCCCAGACTGTAGCGCTGGCCAATCGCAGCGCAGAGCTCACAGCCTTGGAGTTTTTTTTCCTCACAGAAGTTTAGGTTTGGGTTCGGTGTTGTGTAGACTGTATTATTTTCCCTTATAACATGGTTATAAGGGGAAATAATAGCATTCTTAATACAGAATGCATAGTACAAAAAGGCTAGAGGGGTTGAAAAAAAAAAAGTAAAATAATTTAACTCGCCTTAATCCACTTGCTCGCGCCGCCCGTCTTCTCTTTTGTCTTCTTCTTTGAGGAATAGGACCTTTTGATGACGTCACTGCGCTCATCACATGGTCCATCACATGATCCATTACCATGGTGATGGATCATGTGATGACCGCAGTGACGTCACCACAGATCCTTTTACTGTGCACAGCAAAGAAGAAGACAGAAGAGAAGCCGGGCTGTGCGAGCAAGTGGATTAAGGGGAGTTAAATTATTATAATTTTTTTAACCCCTCCAGCCCTATTGTACTATGCATTCTGTATTAAGAATGCTATTATTTTCCCTTATAACCATGTTAAAAGGGAAAATAATAAAGATTGGGTCCCCATCCCGATCGTCTCCTAGCAAACGTGCGTGAAAATCGCACTGCATCCTTGCTTGCGGATGCTTGCGATTTTCATGCAGCTCCATTCGCTTCTATGGGGCCTTCGTTGTGTGGAAAACGCACAACGAGGAGCATGCTGCGATTTTCACGCAACGCACAAGTGATGCGTGAAAATCACCGCTCAGGTGCACAGCCCCATAGAAATGAATGGGTCCGAATTCAGTGCGGGTGCAATGCGTTCACCTCACGCATTGCACCCGCGCGGAAATCTAACCAGTGTGAAAGGGGCCTTAGTTCACAATGTTTGGACCGATTAAAGGTCCTCTTTAATAATGGTATAGCTCCTCTAAGGCCGAAGAGATTTTTTTTTTACTTTGAATTACAAAAGCTTTAACTTCTTTATTTAGGACATAGAAGACTTGTCTTGTGGGACAAGCTGTGTTTTTTGAAAGCCCCCATTTTGGGGTAGTCCTAATGTATTTTAACTTATTTTTGAGTGATGTGAAAAACATTTTCTGCCAACACAGCTCTGTAAGGGCAAATAATAATTTCATGGAAAAGTAGGTTTCGTGTTACATAAAGAGCCATCTGTTTTTTGATGTTTTTTTTGTGGGTTGTCTTTTTTTTTTTTTTTAAGTGTTAAAAAAAAGCTATTTTTTGTCACATTACATCATAAAAATTGAAACACCAAGCAATCAGAAAGGCATATGCCCCCCAAAATAGTACCAATCTAACAGTCACCTCATCCCGCAAAAAATGAGACCCTACCTAAGACGATCATTAAAAAAGCTATGGCTCTGACTATGGAGACGCTAAAACATAATTTCTTTGGTTTCAAAAATGCTAATATTGTTTAAAACGTAAATAAATAAGAAAAAGTATACATATTAGGTATTGCCATGTCTGTAACGATCTGCTCTATAAAAATGTCACATGACCTAACCCCTCAGGTGAACGCTGTAAAAATAAATAAATAAAAACTGTGCTAAAAATACAAATTTTTTGGTCACCTTGCCCCATAAAGTGTAATAATGAATGATCAAAAAATCATATGTACCCATAAATGGTACCAATAAAAATGACAACTTACTGCAAAAAATGAGCCCCTGCACAAGACGATTGGCAGAAAAATATAAAAAATAAGGCGTTCAGAAAATGGAGACACAAAAACATAATTTTTTTCAAAAATGCTTTATGTAAAACTGAAACAAAGAAAGTAGACATATTTGATATCATTGCGTCCGTAACAACCTGCTCTATAAAAAAATAGCACATGATCTACCCTGTCATCATATGTGCCCCAGAATAGTACCCATAAAACTGACACCTTATACCAGGGGTGGGCAATTATTTTTTCGATGGGGCCACATGAGAAACTGAAAATATTTTGGAGGGCCGGGCCAAAAGGCTAAACTCAATACTGCATAAAATCACCGCGTCCTGGCACAGGCGGGCGTGATGACATCATCATGCCTGCCTGCGCTGGGATTTCACTACCAAATAGACCTCAGGCCTGTAGCCTATGACAAGTCTTGTCGCCATCTGCAAATTTTAAGGCGCATTGGCGACCATTTTGGTCGCCATCTGGAGCGCTGTATTGCATCAGTGACATGAACACTCTCCACATAGAATGTTATATTACATCAGTGACATCACCGCTCTCCACATATAAGTGATATTTTACATCAGTGACATCACCGCTCTCCACATATAATGTTATATTACATCAGTGACATCACCGCTGTCCACATATAGGCGATATATTACATCAGTGACATCACCGCTCTCCACATATATGTGATGAGCGGTGATGTCACTGATGTAATGTATTACTTACCGGTATATGTGGACAGCAGTGATGTCACTGATGTAATATATTACTTATGTGTGGAGAGTGGTGATGTCACTGATGTAATATATCACTTATAAGTAATATATTACATCTGTGACATCACCGCTCTCCACATACAGGGAGTGCAGAATTATTAGGCAAGTTGTATTTTTGAGGATTAATTTTATTATTGAACAACAACCATGTTCTCAATGAACCCAAAAAACTCATTAATATCAAAGCTGAATATTTTTGGAAGTAGTTTTTAGTTTGTTTTTAGTTTTAGCTATTTTAGGGGGATATCTGTGTGTACAGGTGACTATTACTGTGCATAATTATTAGGCAACTTAACAAAAAACAAATATATACCCATTTCAATTATTTATTTTTACCAGTGAAACCAATATAACTTCTCAACATTCACAAATATACATTTTTGACATTCAAAAACAAAACAAAAACAAATCAGTGACCAATATAGCCACCTTTCTTTGCAAGGACACTCAAAAGCCTGCCATCCATGGATTCTGTCAGTGTTTTGATCTGTTCACCATCAACATTGCGTGCAGCAGCAACCACAGCCTCCCAGACACTGTTCAGAGAGGTGTACTGTTTTCCCTCCTTGTAAATCTCACATTTGATGATGGACCACAGGTTCTCAATGGGGTTCAGATCAGGTGAACAAGGAGGCCATGTCATTAGATTTTCTTCTTTTATACCCTTTCTTGCCAGCCACGCTGTGGAGTACTTGGACGCGTGTGATGGAGCATTGTCCTGCATGAAAATCATGTTTTTCTTGAAGGATGCAGACTTCTTCCTGTACCACTGCTTGAAGAAGGTGTCTTCCAGAAACTGGCAGTAGGACTGGGAGTTGAGCTTGACTCCATCCTCAACCCGAAAAGGCCCCACAAGCTCATCTTTGATGATACCAGCCCAAACCAGTACTCCACCTCCACCTTGCTGTCGTCTGAGTCGGACTGGAGCTCTCTGCCCTTTACCAATCCAGCCACGGCCCATCCATCTGGCCCATCAAGACTCACTCTCATTTCATCAGTCCATAAAACCTTAGAAAAATCAGTCTTGAGATATTTCTTGGCCCAGTCTTGACGTTTCAGCTTGTGTGTCTTGTTCAGTGGTGGTCGTCTTTCAGCCTTTCTTACCTTGGGCATGTCTCTGAGTATTGCACACCTTGTGCTTTTGGGCACTCCAGTGATGTTGCAGCTCTGAAATATGGCCAAACTGGTGGCAAGTGGCATCTTGGCAGCTGCACGCTTGACTTTTCTCAGTTCATGGGCAGTTATTACGCGCCTTGGTTTTTCCACACGCTTCTTGCGACCCTGTTGACTATTTTGAATGAAACGCTTGATTGTTCGATGATCACGCTTCAGAAGCTTTGCAATTTTAAGAGTGCTGCATCCCTCTGCAAGATATCTCACTATTTTTGACTTTTCTGAGCCTGTCAAGTCCTTCTTTTGACCCATTTTGCCAAAGGAAAGGAAGTTGCCTAATAATTATGCACACCTAATATAGGGTGTTGATGTCATTAGACCACACCCCTTCTCATTACAGAGATGCACATCACCAAATATGCTTAATTGGTAGTAGGCTTTCGAGCCTATACAGCTTGGAGTAAGACAACGTGCATAAAGAGGATGATGTGGTCAAAATACTCATTTGCCTAATAATTCTGCACGCAGTGTATAAGAGGCATATTACATCAGTGACATCATCCCTTGGCGCTGGGGTGCGCAGCCAGGGCCGGCCTTAGGTGTTCAGGCGCCCTGTGTGAGCTAACCTTGTGGTAGTGTTACCTGCAGTCCTATGTAAAACCACAGATAACACTAGTGCTAAATAATGTAGTAGTGTTACCTGCAGTCCTATGTAAAACCACAGATAACACTAGTGTAGATCATGTGGAAGTGTTACCTTCGTCCTTAGTGTGCCTCCCTGTGTCTATCGCACAGACTCCATGCTGGCGCTGCCTCCTCTTCCATCTTCTTCCCCGCACAGAACGTTCTGAAGCAGCTGCGTCAAGACATAGGAACACTGTGGGCAAGGTGATACACACAGGGAGAGACATACACACAGGGACGGGGACACACACAAAGGGACAGACACACTCACACACACACAAAGGGACGGACACACACAAAGGGACAGACACACACGGACGGACACACACAGGGACGGGGACACACACACAAAGGGACAAACACACACACACAGGGATGGACACACACACACACACACAAAGGGACAAACACACACACACAGGGATAGACACACACACACAAAGGGACAGACACACACACAGGGACGGACACACACACACACACACACAAAGGGACAGACACACACACACAGGGACGGACACACACACACTGGCACACTCAACATCAGCAGCAAGTCCAACCCTTAATGACCCCCACAATCCCTGGGGGGGGGGGGGGTGATGTAGTAGCAGGCAGGAAAGCACACACTGTCCCCCTGTCCTATATGAGCCCCCCCCCACCCCCACCAAATACCTGTAAGTTCTGTTAGTTGCTTGGCTTTGGCTGTGGCTGCTGGCTGGGGCTCCGCCTCCTTCCTCTTTCTGCCTGTGCGGCAGCTGCATCACGCTCCAGCAGCCACTGGTCTGCTCTGTTAAAGAGACAGGCAGGCCAGGCAGCAGAGCGGAGCGCAGAGCGGAGCGCAGAGCGGCCGCGGGCCCCGCCCCCTCCTCACTCCGGACAGTGACTCCGTGCTGTTACAGGGCCGGCGGCGGCGGCGGCAACAAAAATGCCGGGGGCCGGATTAAAAGGTCCGCCGGGCCGTATACGGCCCGCGGGCCGTAGTTTGCCCAGGTCTGCCTTATACCATAGTTTCAAAAATGGGGTCACTTTTTGGGAGTTTCTACTGTAAGGGTGCACAGGGGGGGCTTGAAATAGGACATGGTATCTAAAAACCGGTCCAGTAAAATCTGCCTTCCAAAAAAACATATGGCGCTCCTTTTCTTCTGCGCCCTGCCATGTGCCCTTCCATCAGTTTATGACCACATGTGGTGTGTTTCTGCAAAATTTGGGGTTTTTCATAAATAAAAGTGAAATATAGTGAGTGACTCAAATTTATGACCATCATGAATTACAATGTGTCACGAGAAAACAATCTTAGAATAGTTTGGATAAGTAAAAACATTTCAAAGTTATTACCACATAAAGTGACACATCAGATTTGCAATATTAGACGTGTTCACGGGGGCATCAATGACCCTTGGTCATGAAAGGGTTAAAGGACCAATTGAGTTTTGAAGTCACTTTGTGGGGCTTAAGTAGTAAAAACCACCCATAAATGACCCAATTTTAGAAATTACACACCTAAGGCTACTTTCACACTATCGTTTTTTGCGGATCCGTCATGGATCTGCAAAAACGCTTCCGTTACAATAATACAACCGCATGCATCCGTCATGAATGGATCCGGTTGTATATGTCTTCTATAGCCATGACGGATTCCTCTTGAACACCATTGAAAATCAATGGGGGACGGATCCGTTTTCTATTGTGCCAGATTGTGTCAGAGAAAACGGATCCGCCCCCTCAGGGCTCCAGATGGCGACCAAAATGGTCGCCAATGCGACTTAGAATTTACAAATGGCGACAAGACTTTTTAGTCTTGTTGCCATTTGCGACTAGAGCCACGCCGCAGCTCTGAATACAGCGGCGGGGCACAGAAGCTGAACTATCATGTTCTTATCAGCAGCGCAGTGGAAGAGTCTCTCCCTCCCCCCTGTGCTGCTGCCGCCGCGGCCAATAAGAAGAGGGACAGGGGGAGGGGCTGTGGCCACTGCGCCACCAATGAAGATCACTGACCTGTTAATACAAATACAGGAGGCGGGTGCCGGAATCAAAAAGCCGGCACCTGACCTCTATGACACCTGAGGGGTTAACTGCCGCTGATCTCAGCTCCCTGTCACAAAGGTCGGGTGTCTGCTATTTGATTCCGGCACCCGCCTCCTGTATTTGTATTAACAGGTCAGTTATCTTCATTGGTGGCGCAGTGCGCCCCCCAACCCCCCCCAACACCCCAGTATAATAAACATTGAGTGCGGCCCCCCCCCATTATAATAAACATTCAGTGCGGCCCCCCCAGTATAATAAACATTGAGTGCCCCCCCCCCCCCCCCCCCCAGTATAATAAACATTGGTGGCGCAGTGGGAAGTGCCACCAATGTTTATTATACTGGGGTGTTGGGGGGGGGGGGGGCCAATGTTTATATGTTTATTATACTAGGGAGGGGGCGCCCACTGCGCCACCAATGTTTATTATACTGGGGTGTTGGGGGGGGGGGGGGGCAATGTTTATATGTTTATTATACTAGGGAGGGGGGCGCACTGCGCCACCAATGTTTATTATACTGGGGTGTTGGGGGGGGGGGGCCCACTGTGCCACCTATGTTTATTATACTAGGGAGGGGGGGCCCACTGCGCCACCAATGTTTATTATACTGGGGTGTTGGGGGGGGGGGGGGGGTGCACTGCGCCACCAATGTTTATTATATTGGGATGTATATAATGTTTATGCTACTACGCATTCTGCATTAAAGAATGCTATTATTTTCCCTTATAACCATGTTGTTATAAGGGAAAGTAATACAGTGAATAGACTTTCATCCTAGCAACCATGCGTGAAAATCGCACGGTTCAACCGGAAGGATGGATCCGGCATTCCGATATTTTGAATGCCGGATACGGCACTAATACATTCCTATGGGGAAAAATGCAGAATCCGGCATTCAGGGAAATCTTCAGTTTTTTCCGCCAGAGATAAAACCGTAGAATGCTGCGGTTTTATCTTTTGCCTGATCAGTCAAAAAGACTGACCTGAAGACATCTTTTCCGGTATAGAGCCCCTAGGACGGAACTCTATGCCGGAAATGAAAAACGCTAGTGTGAAAGTACCCTAAAATATTAAGTTTAAATCCCCCCTTTCCCAATTTTACATATAAAATATATAAACGATAAATAAACATATTACATAGCGCTGTGTCCGAAAAGTCCAAACAATTTAATTTTAAAAAAAATTCTCCTATGCGGTGAGCATTCGCCATTTTTAGTCACCTTGTCACCCCAAAAAATAGGATAGGACTGTTCTATTATGGGCCGAACGTTTCATAAAATGCGAAATGCACGCAGCTTTTTTTGAGTATCGCAATACTTTTTTATGGTGACGAAAGCGAATCAAAACTTTGGTATCGAAACAACCCTACGCCAATCTGATCGGCGTAGCGTTGTCACGATACCAAAATTTTGATTCGGTTTTGATTTGGCGACTAAAAATTTAATTTGGCTCCTAAAATTTTCAGTTCAGGAGCCAATGGCTACTAGGAATTTTTTTTAGTCTGGAGCACTGCCCCTATTGACTTACATTGTGTGCCAGGATGATCCGTTTGGCTCCGCTTCGTCAGGCAGACAGCAAAACACTGCAGGCAGCGTTTTGGTGCCTGATCCAGAGTGGAATGGTGACAGAACGGAGGCAAACTGATGCATTCTGAGAGGATCCTATACCATTCAGAATGCATTATGGCAAAACTGATATGTTTTGGACCTCTTTTAAAGAGCCCTGAATGTAGGGGCGGGCGATATATGCGATATGGACGATATGAATCTGTGCAACGATACAGATTTTCTCCATATCGCATATATTGCCGGACCGCGATATGACCAGGACCGGTTGTGGCGGTAGTGAATAGACGAACCTTCTCACCGCTCCGTGGCTCGGGCTCCCGACCGCGCTGTACTGTAGTGGCCAGGGCCTGGCGTGCACACAGCGTCAGCCCGCTGGCTGACGCTGTGTGTGACGTCAGGTCCTGCAATGCATGCTGGGAAGAAGACACGACACCTGCGGACTGCCGACTCGCCGAGCGCCCTACAGGAAAGGTAAGTATAGCGATTCTGTGGGGGGGGGGGGCAAATGCTACATGGGGCTGATGGCACTGGCTCTGGGGTACATATGGCAGGCAGATGATGGCAAATGCCACATGGGGGCTGATGGCACTGGCTCTTCTGGGGGACATATGGCAGGCAGATGATGGCAAATGCCACATGGGGGCTGATGGCAATGGCTCTTCTGGGGGACATATGGCAGGCAGATGATGGCAAATGCCACATGGGGGCTAATTGCACTGGCTCTGGGGGACATATGGCAGGGATGATGGCAAATGCCACATGGGGCTGATGGCACTGGCTCTGAGGGACATATGGCAGATGATGGCAAATGCCATGGGGCTGATGGCACCGGCTCTGGGGGACATGTCTGGCAGATGATGGCAAATGCCATGGGGCTGATGCCACTGGCTCTGGGAGACATGTCTGATGGCAGATGATGGCAAATGCCATGGGGCTTGGGGCTGATGGCGTTGGCTCTGGGGGACATGTATGATGGCAATTGTCAAATGCCATGGGGCTGATGGCACTGGCTGGGGGACATGTATTATGATGGCAATGCGTGGGGCTGATGGCGCTGGCTGGGGGACATGTATGATGATGGCAATGGCATGGGGCTGATGATTTGCTAAACCACAATAAAAATATTGTTTTTAGAAAGCAAATAGCAATACGTTAGTAATAGTATAAGAAGGTTTTGTCTTAGAGTACTCGATTAATACTCGATTGCTAAAATAATCGTTTCCTGCAGCCCTAGATGTCATCAAGCTGTGCAACTCGCAAGCATGAGGGAGCATACACCAGTTACACGTGGGGCGGAAGAGGAGGAGGTGCTCGTAAAGAAGACCGGTGTGACGTCGGTCATATGGACCTGGTTTGGGTTTAAGGAGTCTGATGTTCAGAAGAACAATATAATCTGAAAACTATGCCGGGCGAGAATAATAGCGAAGAGAGGGAATACAACAAATTTGTTTTATCACCTCAAAATGAAGCATGTTTTGGAATACGAAGATAGCTAAAAACTGCACCCTCCACAAACGGCCAGTCAGTCAAGTTGAAAGAAAAAAGGTGGCCCTGCTTCTGCCCACCAGCAGACCGATATTTTCAAAGCATTTTCTAAAGGCACTCTGTATGACAAAAAAATCGGCGGTGGATTGAAATTACAAATGCCATTACCCTGTACCTGTGTAAGGACATGGTGCCGTTTCTTACAGTGGAGAAAAGCAGCTTTCAGAACATGATTAAGACACTTGATCCACGTTACAAGGTACCTAGCCGCAAATACTTTAGCCAAACAGAAGTGCCCAAACTATATGACAAAGTCCTCAAGCAAGTGAAGAAAGAACTCCGGAGCATATAACACTATGCAACTACTACAGACTTGCGGTCAAGTCGCACAATGGAGCCTTAAATTAGTCTCACAGTCCACTTCATCAATGACGAGTGGAAGTTGTGCAGCAGATACCTACAGACATCTTATTTTCCAGAGGATCATACGGGTGAACTGATATCTCAGGGATTAAAGGAAGTGCTGGAGTCATGAAGACTTAAATAAGAGTTACAAGTCTGCATAACCACCGACAATGGTGCAAATATTGTGAAAGCAGTGGAATTGAACGACAGGACAAGACTGCAGTTCTTCGGCCACAGGCTCCACCTCTCCATCGGTAGGTGAACGTTTCTTTTAGTCCTAGACTAGTTCAACATTATGCAGGGGTTTTTGACTGTGCTAATAATTTCTTCCAATTTTGTCCTTAGAGAGAAGTGTGAAAGACGCCCGTGTTGAACATGCAATTGGCAAATGCAAGAAAATAGTGAGTACCTTTTCTTACCCTTGGAAAAGGAAGAGACAAATGGCTAATGCCCAAGCTGAGCTAAACCTGCCTCCTCACCGCCTCATCACTGAAACACCAACAAGATGGGGGTCTCGACAGCAGATGATTCAGCGGGTGCTTGAACAAGAGAAGGCCATATCACAGGTCCTGAAAGCAGACCGGAAAACCAGGCACCTGGTATCAACTTGGCAGGACATTGATGTGTTAGAATCTATGAGCAAAACCCTCAATCCCCTGTTGGAGTTCACAGATGCTCTGTCTGGAGATGAGTATGTGAGTGTGTCATATGTTAAACCTGTGCTCCACCTTCTAAACAGCACAGTTCTTCCTCTAGCTGATGATGACATTGACACAGACCTGACGAAGGACATGAAGAGAGCCATCCTCAAGTATTTAAATGAGAAGTACTCACACGCTGAAACTGATGACCTCCTGGATATGGCCTCCTTGGTCAACCCACGCTTCAGATCATCATATATAGCAGATGACCGAAGAGACTTCATCTTCACAAAAGCAGCAGCAGAAATTTGGGCACTGCTAAAGACGCAAGCTGTGTCTGCCACAGAGTCACCACCATCACACACAAGAACAGGAGCTGATGGAGAAGCCCAGAGAGAACCCAAGAGGAGTAAACGAAGTCTAGGCAGCTTTTACAAAAAAGCATCCGCTCAGCCTAGCCCAGCTGCCCTCACTGACAGAGAAGCGACTGCAATTGAGCTTAAGAGTTACCTGCAGGCACTGGATGTAGAAGGAGAAGCTGACCCACTGGAGTGGTGGAGGCTGCACCAGGCTACTTTTCCCATGGTGGCAAGCCTAGCCAAGAAATACCTTTGTATTCCTGCCACAAGCGCACCCTCAGAAAGGGCATTCAGCACCAGTGGCAACATAGTAACACCGATCTGCACTGAAACCCGAGACTGTGGACAAACTTGCGTTTCTGGCAAAAAACCTTGTCTGATGTGCAAGAAGTTTAATCACTGCATGCAAGGAGCATAAACACTGATTTTCAGTCATGTTTGTATTTGCACTACATATTGATTTGCAAGTTTGCAATTTGTTGTATATTTAAAGGGAACCTGTCATCAGCTTTATGCAGAACTCACTGAGGGCAGCATAAAATAGTGACAGAAATTCAGATTTCAGCAGTGTGTCTCTCATGCGCTAAAAGTAAGTGGTTGCCGAGAACCAGCATCACAATCATTGCAGCCCAGGCCTTGAAAAGAGTCAAATCTACTTGAGAAGAGTCCTGGTTATTCATAATCTCCTGCTCTCCCCGCCCATGTGCTGATGGTTGGCAGTTCTCTCCTAGAGAGAAAGGGAGAAAACTAGGTAGAAGACTGTCAATCATCAGCAGGTGGGCAGGGATAGCGAGCAGGAATCTATGAATAACCATGACTCTTCTCAGGTGGCTGGGACTCTTTACCAGGACCAGTCTGCAATGATTGTGAAGTTGGTTCTCGGCAACAAATTACTTTTAAACTACACAGACCAATGAAATCAACTCACCTGTCTCTACTTTGTGCTGCCGTTAGTATGGGCAGCACAAAGTTGATGACAGGTTCCCTTTAACGGAAAAGAAACCCGTTGAACTTGAAGGGTTTTTAGTTCAAATATGTGCAGCTTTTTATTTTTGTGCAATATAAATAAGTAATCAGGACGGGAGGAAGAAATGTAATGTTTATTTTTTTACATCTTGCACTTTATTTTCAACAAATTTGTGTTTTACTAACACTTAGTCTTCATCTTTGCATTGTTTGGAAAACGAACTGTTACTGTGTTACACAATACACATATTAAAAATGTCTTGAAAAGTTTTGTAATTAGTATTTTTTGTATACATACAGAACAAAATAATATATCGCAATATATAGCGCATATTGCACATGCTTCAAATTATATCACAATATAGATTTTAGGCCATATCGCCCACCCCTACCTCAATGGATCTCACAAACGGAAAGCCAAAACGCCAGTGTGAAAGTAGCCTTAAAACTGATTTTACAAGCATCGTTAACCCTTTACATGTTTCACAGGAATTAAAGGAAAATGGAGGTGACATTTAGGAAAAAAATGTGTTGCAGATTTTACATTTTTATATATTTTTCCTGTAATACAGCAAGGGTTAACAGCCAAACAAACCTCAATATTTAGTACCCTGATTCTGTAGTTTACAGAAACACCCCATATTTTTTCATATACTGCTGTGTGGGCACACCACACTGCTCTGAAGGCAAGGAGCACCATATGGCTTTTAGAGGGCCGATCTTGCTGGAATGGTATTTGGGCGTCATGTTATTTTTGAAGGTACACTACACTACACTAGAATCCACCCAAAAAATGACCCCATCTTGAAAACTGCACCCTCAAGGAATGTACTTACCACTTTGACCCCACTGGCTTTTAAAGAAAAATTGGAAACACTGGGTTGTGAAAATGAAAATTTTGATTTCTTCCAATAAAATGTTGCCTAAGCCCCCCATTTTTCATTTTCATAAGGAGAAAAGCACCATAAATGATAAGCATTTTTTCCTGAACACAGCAACAACCCATATGTAGTCGTAAATTGCTGTTTGGGCACATGGCAAGGGTCAGAATAGAAGGAGCGCCATATGGTTTTGGAGGGCAGGTTTTGGTGGAGTTGTTAATGGGCGCCATGTTGCTATTGATCAGCCTCTGGACAACAGGTCATTTTCTGACAACCACACATTTTATTTTTCTCTCAACAGAGCTGTATCATTTGTTCTATTATGGGGTACATACAACTTTTATATTGCTTTTTATTTAGCTTTTTGGGAAGCAGGATAAAGAAAAGGCATTAACTCTGCTATTGCAAACACTGTGGGGAAAAATTACACATTATCTTTATTCTGCTGGTCAGTACGATTAAAGGTATACCAATTTTATGTTGTATTTTTCATTTTACCACATTTACGCACAGCATTTTTTGGGGGGGGGGAAAAAAATTTGTGCCATTTTTCTTAGAGCCAGATTTTTTATTTTTTTTATTTCTCTGTCCATCTTGTGAGGGGACTAATTTTTTGCAGGATGAATTGACGTTTTAATTGGTAACATTTGGTACCTTTTTGATCACACCCTTTTTTTTTTTTGTGTCAATTGTCTTGTGTAGTGGCTCGTTTTTTGCGGGATGAGGTGATTTTTTCAGTGGTGCCATTGTGGGGGTACATTATACATTTTGATCGCTCGCTACTACACGCTTTTTATTTCTTTCCGGCATTCATCTGTGATATTTTTATAGAGGTGGTCATTACGGACGTGGCGATACCTAATGCCTATTTTATTTAAAAATTTTTGTACATGGCTTGATGCTGGTAATTAATAAAATTATTTTTTTTTTTTTTCTTGAACCTTTTTTTTTTTATATATATTTTTAAATTAAAGTGTTGGTCTGTTTGTGTGTTTTATGGATTTGTTCTAAGAGTGCCCTGAAGGCCAATCCATGCCCCCCCCCCCTTTTTTTTTTCTTTTCCCTTTACGGGAAAATTGCTAGTAGCCCTATGTATCCCTGCAGTTACACACTGTTTATTTTATTTGTAACTCTCCCCCTTAACAGTGACCTCCACAGTGCCCCACCCCCTTAAGGCCTCTTTCACATGGGCATGTGCGCCCCGTGGTCGTGCAGCAGGCCGCAATGCACGAGCACAGTCCGTAGGGCAGCCGCAGCGATCCTGCCGTTCCGCAAAAAGATAGGACATTTTCTATCTTTTTGCAGAACGGAAGTACGGGACGAAACCCCACGGAAGCACTCCGTAGTGCTTCCGTAGGGTTCCGTTCCGCACCATTCCGCATCTCTGGATTTGCGGACCCATTGAAGTGAATGGGTCCGCATCAGTGATGCGGAATGCCCACGGAACGGCACCCGTGTATTGCGGATCCGCAAATACGGCAACGGGGCGCACACGCCCTTGTAAAAGAGGCTTAACTGTGACCTCCACAGTGAAGAAAAATGGCTAAGTTGTTATGGAAACCTGGTGTAAAACTGTGTCAGTGAGCTGAAGACTGACGGACCTCCGAGCTTGTGTTGGCAAAAAACGGGTTATGTGATTGTGCCATGTTTGCATTATTTTGTGACTATCTCAAGAACTGTACATGCTAGAGAGCTGAGACCTCAATGAAAACTTTCCCAGACAACCATATCTACCTATGTGCCTAGTTGGTGTCCAATGGTTCAGGCGTTTGGATATCTATAGAGGAAGGACCGACAAAAAGACATTGATTTTTATAATATACATTTTATCCAGTGCTTTAACTTTTGTTTAACATTATTTTAGAGTTCCAAAAGCCAAGATCGAAACTCTGAGAGTAAAGAAAAAAGAGAGATGCTTTCTTTTGATAAAATTAAGAAACAAAGGGAGCATGAACGCCAGAGGCAAAGAGAAAGAGAAATAAGAGAAATAGAGAGACAAAGGTATGTTAGCTCTATCATAATATACTGTAGTTGGCATTAATCAGTTCAGTATATTTTTGGGTGCATGTAAAGCAAGCAGCAGATGCTTTACTATGCATAACCAGCTTTGCGATTACTTTTCAGAAATGTACCAAAAGTTTGGGGAAAATGCCCCTGCGTCTTATGGGGCGAATGCTTCCATTTTACATCGTAGTCTGCGATGCTGCAGCATCGCAGCCTGCGATGTATGAGCGGGGAGAGAGGAGGGGCTGGAGTCCGGCAACTTGCGGCGGGGCCTGGTGCAGTCACTGTATGCTTACACCGGGCCCCGCCGCTCACCGCAGTATTTCTAAACATTAATCGTTAACCTCTTAATAAGTTTAACTAAAGCTGCGCTCTCCCCTGTATCAGTACTGTACTTACTAACAAGCTTCTATAGCAGGCAGAGCGGACGGAAGCAGTAACGTCACTCACTGATGTCGCGCGCCTGCAAAGTGTTACTGCTGCCGTCCGCTCTGCCTGCTATGGAAGCTTGTTAGTAAGTACAGTACTGATACAGGGGAGAGCGCAGCTTTAGTTAAACTTAATAAGAGGTTAAGGATTAATATTTATAAATACTGCGGTGAGCGGCGGGCCGGTGTATTGGGGGACACTGTTATGAGGGGGATCTGTGGATGAGACTTATATAGCAGTGCCATCCACAGATCCAGCACCCCATAACAGTGCCATCCACAGATCCAGCACCCCATAACAGTGCCATCCACAGATCCCCATAACAGTGCCATTCACAAATCCCCCATAACAGTGCCATTCACAAATCCCCCATAACAGTGCCATCCACAGATCCCCCACATGACAGTGCGTCATCCACAGATCCCCCCCATAATAGTGTCATGCACAGACCACCATTAGTTCAAAACCCACCAAAAGCACACCTTTTGGTTAAAATTATTATTTTTCTTATTTTCCGCCTCAAAAACCTAGGTGCGTCTTGTAGGGCGAAAAATACGGTAAATGAATTGATGGTAATTCCCTAATCTATTTCTTTAACAGTCACTCTTGTTAGCTACAAGAGTGAACTGGGTGTCTTCAGTAGTGATAGAGCTCATGTCAGGAACCCAGAGCCAACCGCTGGATTTTGGTATGCCAAATCGGGACCTTTGTGCCAGATGCTAACTATTAGTATGTCACTTGTCAACCACCCTTGTGTTTGCAGTCTGTTACTGCCTCAACCTGGATGTAAAAGGCACAGCTGAACAAATGACAGACCAGTGTACCATGTGAGGAGAGTGTGCCCCTTCTTTCTTCAATCGGTGCACAGTCCATTTCTATTGCTCCTGGACCTCCTCCATACATTGCCAATTCTACTGCCTCCTCCGCTTGGCTCTGATATTAGCTTTGCCTCCACAATTAATCCCCTCAATAAATCTTTGACCAGATATTTTTTTTTATGATTTTGCTTATGTAGGGGTTAGCCCAGTAAAAGCTATGTACAGCTTTTGGGGGCATTTTTTTATTATTGTATTGTACTCATTTTGAGCTAAAATAATTTTCCCCCACGCCTCCATAACGGCACTACCTGGAGGCTACCCCGCCTCTTCATGGACAGGAAAACAACGGAGATCAGCATATAAAAGCCCCCTCCCTTTACCTTCTCCAGTTAATAGCCTCATAGTTTCATAGAAACTAATCAGTAGTTTCATAGAAACATTGCTGTAGCAGGCTTCGGATGCCATAACAACCAAACGGCTCCCTCGACCTTGGCGTGGGGAAGGTGTACGGGATCAGGGAAGTGCATCCCTACCGGGGGTTTCACCAGTCGGGTACCATGGTCGTAATTGATCACGTCATCTGAGGTGTTAAGTCTGTGATCAGCTTCTGAGCGGGTGCCATGATGAGACCCCGGACTTTCACCATATATGTACAGTGGTCTTGACTGTTTCTTGTACTTTAAAAAATTTTTTGTGACTTCTGCTTCTCTTGCTTCCTCCTCCCATCCTCTATGCATATATATTCCCAAGTGATAGTCTCAATATTCCTCTCTGGGGCACTTCTGGAGCTCTGGCTCCCTGGGGTATTTTCCATTGAAAAGGACTCCATATAACTGTATGAACACCAAAACTACTTTCCTTTATAAAGTAACATTAACCCATATACATGATTAACAACAAAACAAGTAAGGATATATGAGGTTAGATAGTAAAGAAACATTATAATCACACAGTAAACATGATTAAATAATTAATTTTCTTGTCTTCACAAATAATTCTCAACCTGATTAGCACAAACTAATTAAAGGGAACCTGTCACCTGGATTTTGGGTATAGAGCTGAGGACATGGGTTGCTAGATGGCCACTATCACATCTGCAATACCAGGTCCCCATAGCTCTGTGTGCTTTTATTGTGAAAAAAAAAAAGATTTGACGCATATGCAAATTAACCTGAGATGAGTCCTGTCCCTGAGATGAGTCAGGGACAGGACCCATCTCAGGTTAATTTGCATATGTATCAAATAGTTTTTTTTACACAATAAAGCACACAGAGCTTTGGGGACTGAGTATTGCGGATGTGCTAACGGCCATCTAGCAACCCATGTCCTCAGCTCTATACACAAAATCCCGGTGACAGGTTCCCTTTTAAAAATTGTTAAAAAACAAATCAATGTAGGTGGTCTGACAGCAGGATGGAAACGTTAAAGTGCAAATGCATGGATAGATAGGTGGCAGTATGGCCACGGCACGACCAGTATAGCCGTTAGAATAACTGCTTACACAAAGGCAATGTGACCCAATATACATACAAATACAGTTAGTGAGTTAACAGAATAAATAGGTAAGAAGCAGTAATCATACCAACCAAATGTAAGTAATTCCGCACCAAGTCAGGCCTTATTGGTTTTGTCCATATTACTGTAATCCTTGCTCCGTAGCATTAAACAGAACCTGTCACCACAAAATATGCAAAGACTTCTTCAGGCTGCAGATTATAGAGCAAGAGGAGCTGAGCAGATTGCTACATAGTTTTGTGGGAAAAGAATCCGTAAAAACATGTAATTTTATGCCTTTGCATCTTCAGTTCAGTTCAGTTGTATATGGGGGCTGATTGTACTGCATTTCGTATTGACAGGATCTTTTAGGGCTCTACTATAATTTTTCTAGCTTTTTTTTGATAGTCTATTTTACTTTTAGATTGATAAATGTCTGGAGTTCACTGCCTTTAAAGGGTTTCTATCACTTTGTTTCACCTATTTAGCTTTCAGACACTAGCGATCCGCTAGTGTCTGCTTTATCTAACCATCCTAATATAAGAGCTTATTGTCCTGCCGTTTAGCTAAAAAAATAACTTATATAGATATGCAAATGAGCCTCTAGGTGCTATGGGGGCGTCATTAGCACCTAGAGGCTCCGTCTACCTTAACAAACTGCCGCCGCCCAGCGCGTCCCTCCAGCCCGCCCATCTCCAGCTGAAGCGATCCTCTCCGTGCGCGTCTCTGTTCTGCGCATGCGCAGTGAATGTCTGATCGCTTCCCTGCTCAGACATCTCCACTGCGCCTGTTCCTCGGAGCACTATGACGTCATCGGCGCAGGCGCAGTGGAGATGTCTGAGCAGGGAAGCGATCAGACATTCACTGCGCATGCGCCGAATACGAGGAGCATCGCATTCCGGAGGAGATGGGCGGGCTGGAGGGACGCGCTGGGCGGCGGCAGTTTGTTAAGGTAGACGGAGCCTCTAGGTGCTAATCACGCCCCCATAGCACCTAGAGGCTCATTTGCATATCTATATAAGTTATTTTTTTAGCTAAACGGCAGGACAATAAGCTCTTATATTAGGATGGTTAGATAAAGCAGACACTAGCGGATCGCTAGTGTCTGAAAGCTAAATAGGTGAAACGAAGTGATAGAAACCCTTTAAAGGGGTTGTCGCACTGCAAATTTTATTTATCATGTGACTGTCCTTTTTGTCTGCTTTGCTGGCTTGATTCATTTTCCCATCACAATATACAAAGCTCGTTTCAAGGGGATTACGATCTTATGACTGCTGTGCAATCCAGCAACATTGGCCGTGCTTGCACACGATAGGAAACCATGTCAGCCTCACTGGTGGCGAGTAGGGATGAGCGAATTTAATGTTTTGAAATTACCACGTTACCACGGACCATAACACAATTCCATAACGGAATGCCTTTAGAGGCATTCCGTTATTCATTCCGGCATAATAGAAGTCTATGGCCTGCATAACAGATCTGTCCGGTTTTTGTTATGCCGGAGAGAACTTCTGCATTCCATCATGGAATTGCGTTATGGTCCGTGGTAACAGAATCCATAACGCAATTCAGTAAATACCACAACACGAACCGAAAACGAATTTCAAAATATGACATTTGCTCATCCCTCGTGGCGATGAACACAAGAGCACACACAGGCACGCGTGCGCTGCAACTTCTGTCTCTGTCACATCGTACCTGTGCTTCAGCTGTGACTATAATCCCTGGAAACAAGCAGTGTAAAATGTGATGGAAAAAGAGACCATATATACAATCGCAATACATTAGTAAGCACCTTGTATTAACTTGGTCTACATAATAAATGTTATTTGCTGAAGTGAGACTAACCCTTTAAAGGGAGTCTGTCACCTACATAACATGTTTTAAACTGATGATATAGCTCTGTGGGAGGCAGGTCCATAACACTGATGGTACCCATGTTTAGTTTTTCAGAGCCTCCAAAGTACCTAAAATGAAGTTTTAAGAATATGCTAATTACCTATCGCAAGTGCCCAGGGGTGGAGAGTGTGCTGCAAGTGCCCAGTGCTCCCCGCCTTACTTGCTCCTGACTCCTCCCCTCTGTATTGTCCGGCCAGCCCTGTATCCTTGCGACGTCATTCTCATCTCCATTCATAATCTAGTGCCTGTTCGCTTCACCGTCGGGTCCGGGCATGCGCAGTACATTGCCCACTGTGGGCAGAGGCATACTGATATGCCGTGCGCATGCGCCAGTTATGTACACCGGCGGTAAAGCGCACAGGCTCTGGATTATGAATGGAGACGAAAAATGACCCAGCAAGGATACAGGGCTGGCCGGACGATACAGAGGGGAGGAGTCAGGAGCAAGTAAGGCGGGGAGCACTGGTCACTTGCAGCACACTCTCCGCCCCTGGGCACTTGCGATAGGTAATTTGCATATTTTTAAAACTTCATTTTAGGTACTTTGGAGGCTCTGAAAAACTAAACATGGGTACCATCAGTGTTATGGATCTGCCTCCCACAGAGCTATATCATCAGTTTAAAACATGTTATGTAGGTCACAGACTCCCTTTAACCCTAATTTTTGCGTTTTCATTTTTCACGCCCCATCTTTTTTGCAGCAAAATTGACCTGTTACCTTCATTCTCCAGGTCAGTACGATTATAACGATACCACATTTGTATAGTTTTTCTTGCGTTTAACCCTTAGGATACCGGAGGTTTTTCCTTTTTTTGTGTTTTCATTTTTCTTCCTTATTTTCCTTGCGCTATAACTTAATTTTTCTGTTCACATAGCTGTTTGAGGGCTTATTTTTAATGTAGTGAGAATAGGGTGGAATTTGAAAGTCAATTCCTCCACTGTTTTACAGCTTTTGTTCCCACGGCATTCCATTTGCGTCAAAACTGACCCATGCCCTTCATTCTCTGGGTCAGTACGATTTCAACGATACCACATATGTATAGGTTTTTATGTCTAAATAGTGTAAAAATAAATGTAAATTTTGAGAGAATTTTTTATTTATTTTTTTAAATCGCCATATTTTGACCCTCAACTTTTTTTTTATAGTTATATCTACTGAGCTATGTGGGGGCTCTTTTTTTTTTCTGGGATAATCTGTAGTTTTTATTGATACCATTTTGGAGTGTGTGTGACTTTTTGATCACATTTTATTACATTTTTATGAATAAGAGAAGCAATGAAAAATGGCATATTGGCCACTTTGACCCTTTTTTCCGTTACGCCATTTGCTGTATTGGGAAAATATTTTTATATTTTAATAGTACGGACTAGAGATGAGCTAATGTCATATTTTGAAATTCATTTAACATAGTAACATAGTACATAAGGCCGAAAAAAGACATTTGTCCATCCAGTTCGGCCTGTCATCCTACAAGTTGATCCAGAGGAAGGCAAAAAAAACCCTGTGAGGTAGAAGCCAATTTTCCTCACTTTAGGGGAATAAAAAATTCCTTCCCGACTCCAATCAGGCAATCAGAATAACTCCCTGGATCAACGACCCCTCTCTAGTAGCTATAGCCTGTAATATTATTACACTCCAGAAATACATCCAGGCCCCTCTTGAATTCCTTTATTGTACTCACTATCACCACCTCCTCAGGCAGAGAGTTCCATAGTCTCACTGCTCTTACCGTAAAGAACCCTTTTCTATGTTTGTGTACAAACCTTCTTTCCTCCAAACGCAGAGGATGTCCCCTCGTCACAGTCACAGTCCTGGGGATAAATAGATGATGGGATAGATCTCTGTACTGCCCCCTGATATATTTATACATAGTAATTAGATCTCCCCTCAGTCGTCTTTTTTCTAACGTGAATAACCCTAATTTTGATAATCTTTCAGGGTACTGTAGTTGCCCCATTCCAGTTATTACTTTAGTTGCCCTCCTCTGGACCCTCTCCAGCTCTGCTATGTCTGCCTTGTTTACAGGAGCCCAGAACTGTACACAGTACTCCATGTGTGGTCTGACCAGTGATTTGTAAAGTAGTAGGAATATGTTCTCATCACGGGCATCTATGCCCCTTTTGATGCAACCCATTATCTTATTGGCCTTGGCAGCCGCTGCCTGACACTGTTTTTTGCAGCTTAGTTTGCTGTTTATTAAAATTCCTAGATCCTTTTCCATGTCATGCGTTTCGTTTTGTGATATTTAGTGAATTGTGTTATGGATTCCGTTACCGTGGACCATAACGCAATTCCATAACTGAATGCATTCCATCATAATAGAAGTCTATAGGCTGCATAACGGAAACGGGACGGATCCATTATTCAGGCCATAGACTTCTATTATGATGGAATGAATAACGGAATGCCTCTAAATGCATTCTGTTATGCATTCCGTCATGGAATTGCATTATGGTCCGTGGTAACGGATTTCATAACGCAATTCGCTTAATACCACAAAACGAACCGCAAACAAATTTCAAAATATGAAATTTGCTCATCTCTAGTACAGACGTTTTCGAGCGCATTGATACCCATGATGTTTATACACTGCTCAAAAAAATAAAGGGAACACTTAAACAACACAATGTAACTCCGTCAATCACACTTCTGTGAAATCAAACTGTCCACTTAGGAAGCAACACTGAGTGACAATCAATTTCACATGCTGTTGTGCAAATGGGATAGACAACAGGTGGAAATTATAGGCAATTAGCAAGACACCCCCAATAAAGGAGTGGTTCTGCAGGTGGTGACCACAGACCTCTTCTCAGTTCCTATGCTTCCTGGCTGATGTTTTAGTCACTTTTGAATGCTGGCGGTGCTTTCACTCTAGTGGTAGCATGAGACGGAGTCTACAACCCACACAAGTGGCTCAGGTAGTGCAGCTTATCCAGGATGGCACATCAATGCGAGCTGTGGCAAGAAGGTTTGCTGTGTCTGTCAGCGTAGTGTCCAGAGCATGGAGGCGCTACCAGGAGACAGGCCACTACATCAGGAGACGTGGAGGAGGCCGTAGGAGGGCAACAACCCAGCAGCAGGACCGCTACCTCCGCATTTGTGCAAGGAGGAACAGGAGGAGCACTGCCAGAGCCCTGCAAAATGACCTCCAGCAGGCCACAAATGTGCATGTGTCTGCTCAAACGGTCAGAAACAGACTCCATGAGGGTGATATGAGGGCCCGACGTCCACAGGTGGGGGTTGTGCTTACAGCCCAACACCGTGCAGGACGTTTGGCATTTGCCAGAGAACACCAAGATTGGCAAATTCGCCACTGGCGCCCTGTGCTCTTCACAGATGAAGGCAGGTTCACACTGAGCACATGTGACAGACGTGACAGAGTCTGGAGACGCCGTGGAGAACGTTCTGCTGCCTGCAACATCCTCCAAAATGACCGGATTGGCATTGGGTCAGTAATGGTGTGGGGTGGCATTTCTTTGGAGGGCCGCACAGCCCTCCATGTGCTCGCCAGAGGTAGCCTGACTGCCATTAGGTACCGAGATGAGATCCTCAGACCCCTTGTGAGACCATATGCTGGTGCGGTTGGCCCTGGGTTCCTCCTAATGCAAGACAATGCTAGACCTCATGTGGCTGGAGTGTGTCAGCAGTTCCTGCAAGACGAAGGCCGCCCGTTTCCCAGACCTGAATCCAATTGAGCACATCTGGGACATCATGTCTCGCTCTATCCACCAACGTCATGTTGCACCACAGACTGTCCAGGAGTTGGCAGATGCTTTAGTCCAGGTCTGGGAGGAGATCCCTCAGGAGACCGTCCGCCACCTCATCAGGAGCATGCACAGGCGTTGTAGGGAGGTCATACAGGCACATGGAGGCCACACACACTACTGAGCCTCATTTTGACTTGTTTTAAGGACATTACATCAAAGTTGGATCAGCCTGTAGTGTGTTTTTCCCCTTTAATTTTGAGTGTGACTCCAAATCCAGACCTCCATGGGTTAAAAAATTTGATTTCCATTTTTTAATTTTTGTGTGATTTTGTTGTCAGCACATTCAACTATGTAAAGAACAAAGTATTTCAGAAGAATATTTAATTAATTCAGATTTAGGATGTGTTATTTTTGTGTTCCCTTTATTTTTTTGAGCAGCGTATTTATCTATTTATTTTATTCTACGGAAAGGGTGGTGATTTAAACTTTAATATTTTTTTTATTTTTTATCTATTTAGTTTTAGTTTGTTTTTTTAAACTTTTTTTTTTATTTTGAAGCTCATATTTGAGCTTACAAATCCATTTATTATTTTTTTAATTCTGAACAATCATGGATTTTTTACATCCATTAATTAGTAAGAATTGCTCATCTCTTATGTTGGCCTGTCACCTGCTGGCCAAAATAGAAAGTGCAGTTTCAATACCCTTAGGCCTCTTCCACACGGGCGTTGCGGGTGACGTGCAGGAAAAGATGCGGGTGCGTTGCGGGAAAATGCGCGCGTGCAAAGCGTTTTAATGCGTTTTGCATGCGCGTGAGAAAAATCCGCATTTTTGGTACCCAGTCCCGAACCCGGACTTCTTCACAGAAGTTCTGGTTTGAGTTAGGTGTTGTGTAGATTTTATTATTTTCCCTTATAACATGGTTATAAGGGAAAATAATAACATTCTTAATACAGAATAACCATGTAGAGAAATGAAGAAGGGCGGCACTCACCAGTGTACAAACTTTGATTGTTGCTTTATTCAGTAAGTTGCAATAGGCGGCATCGGGCAGGACGTCAAAAGCTTCACACAGGTAAGACAGCGACGGCCGTTTCGCGCTTGACGCGCTTAGTCAGGCTCAGGGTGGATAAAAATCAATGATTTTTTTTTTTAAAAAAAAAAATCAGATTTTTGGGATTTAAATCGAATTTTTTTGATTTAAATCGGATTTTTTTAATATAAAATGCTTTTTGAGGAAAATATATTACCATCCAAAGGTTATTTCATCATGAAATAAAGATTAGTTTTTTAATTATGTAGAATAAGGCTGTACGTGGACTCCCATATTGTTGAATGGATTAGGCAGTGGCTGAGGGACAGACAACAGAGGGTTGTAGTCAATGGAGTATATTCAGACCATGGTCTTGTTACCAGTGGGGTACCTCAGGGATCTGTTCTGGGACCCATATTTTTTAATATCTTTATCAGCGAAATTGCAGAAGGCCTCGATGGTAAGGTGTCTTTGCTGATGACACAAAGATTTGTAACAGGGTTGATGTTCCTGGAGGGATACACCAAATGGAAAAGGATTTAGGAAAACTAGAGGAATGGTCAAAAATCTGGCAACTAAAATTTTATGTTGATAAGTGCAAGATAATGCACCTGGGGCGTAAAAACCCAAGAGCAGAATATAAAATCAGTGATACAGTCCTAACCTCGGTGTCTGAGGAAAGGGATTTAGGGGTCATTATTTCAGAAGACTTAGAGGTAGGCAGACAATGTCATAGAGCAGCAGGAAATGCTAGCAGAATGCTTGGGTGTATAGGGAGAGGCATTACCAGTAGAAAGAGGGAGGTGCTCATGCCGCTCTACAGAGCACTAGTGATACTTCATTTGGAGTATTGTGCTCAGTACTGGATACCATATCTCCAGAAGGATATTGATACTTTGGAGAGAGTTCAGAGAAGAGCTACTAAACTGGTACATGGATTGCAGGATAAAACTTACCATGAAAGATTAAAGGACCTTAACATGTATAGCTTGGAAGAAAGACGAGACAGAGGGGATATGATAGAAACTTTTAAATACATAAGGAAATCAACAAGGTAAAAGAGGAGAGAATATTTAAAAGAAGAAAAACTGCTACAAGAGGACATAGTTTTAAATTAGAGAGGCAAAGGTTTAAAAGTAATATCAGGAAGTATTACTTTACTGAGAGAGTAGTGGATGCATGGAATAGCCTTCCTGCAGAAGTGGTAGCTGCAAATACAGTGAAGGAGTTTAAGCATGCATGGGATAGGCATAAGGCCATCCTTCATATAAGATAGGGCCAGGGGCTATTCATAGTATTCAGTATATTGGGCAGACTAGTTGGGCCAAATGGTTTTTATCTGCCGACACATTCTATGATTCTATATGTGTAATTTTTTTGGTAAATAAATTCCATTAATCCATTCACAATGTCATGCTCTTCCAGAGGTTTTTGTAAGATTATTGGGCAGTTTCTCTGTCTACAAGATAATATCACAGATGCTTGGTTTACTTTTGCAGTTCTCAAAACTGAATTTGACTCAGCAGAGATCACATGCCTCTTCTTCACAGCAAAAATGTTATAACATGAACAGAGTTGAGAAAAATACCTTAATCCTAACTTCTACAAACCTATGAATGCAGAATCAACCTAATCAAACTGATATGAAAAGTTGTTTAAATCTTCATCTACTTGCATATTATAAGTTATACCAGCAGGAATTAGTCTTTATGTAGAAAACTATGATTTAAATCAAGCCTTACTGACTAGTGATTTAAATCGTGATTTAAATCATTTTGATTTAAATCAAATCCTCCCTGGTCAGGCTACTACGTCGGAGCGCAGGTGCGCTCCACCTTCTTAAGCCGGAGAATCAATGCGTTACTTGGGTGACCAGTGTCGCTGTCACGATGCTCCCCGAAAAGGTTTACAGAGATGAGGTATACAGAAACACCAGCACATATAGAAGTGGCTTTACATATTGGGACATACTAAAAAGAGAGAGTACCCTGAGTGAAGTAACTGAGGAAAGACCACTAGTCTCCTTCAGAAGGAGTCGTACATTGAGAGATAAACTTGTAAGCAGTAGGCTGGTTCCCGTACGTTCTAGTCAGTGGCTGACAATTAGTAGACCAGAAGGGAACTTTAGATGTGGGAATTGTTCCCAATGTAAATACAATTCTTGCAAAAAATTCATTGATTTTGCAGAGGGTACACCACAGGGTGTGGAGCTTTATTAATTGCAGAAGTACATTTGTGGTTTATCTTTTAAGCTGCAAATGTGGCCGATTTTATATCGGCAAGACAATTAGATGCTTATATGAGCGTATAAGAGAACATATTAACTCCATAACCTCTGGTAAAGGTTGCCCCAGGGTAATCATTTCAGAAAGGCACATGGCGGGGATATTAGTACTTTGTCTTTTTCAGGATTAGAGGTGGTGCAACCACCGCCGCAGGTAGGGGGGGGGAGATAGACATCGGCTTCTCCTACAGCGGGAGGCGAGGTGGATTCTCCGTACCCAAGCGGCGGATGAATTGGGCCTTAATGATATAATTGACTTAAGCATGTTTCTTTAAAAATGTTTCTGTAAAGCCGATTCAATTTGTGCTGGTGTTTCTGTATACCTTATCTCTGTAAACCTTATCGGGGAGCATCGTGGCAGTGTCACTGGTCACCCATGTAATGCATTTATTCCACGGCTTAAGGCTACTTTCACACTAGCGTTCGGGTGTCCGCTTGTGAGCTCCATTTGAAGAGTCTCACAAGCGGCCCTGAACGCATCCGTACTGCCCTAATGCATTCTGAGTGGACGCGGATCCGCTCAGAATGCATCAGTCTGGCAGCGTTCAGCCTTCTGCCTGGCAGCGTTCAGCCTCCGCGTGCGGAGGCAAGCGGATCCGTCCAGACTTACAATGTAAGTCAATGGGGACGGATCCGTTTGAAGTTGACACAGTATGGCTCAATTTTCAAACGGATCCGTCCCCCATTGACTTTCAATGTAAAGTCTGGACGGATCCGTCTGAAGCTACTTTCAGACTTAGAATTTTTTTCTACAATATAATGCAGACGGATCTGTTCTGAACGGATCCCAAGTCTGCATTATATGAGCGGATCCGTCTGGGCAGACCCCAGACGGATCCGCTCTGAACGGTAGTGTGAAAGTAGCCTAAGAAGGTGGAGCGCACCTGCGCTCCGACGTAGTAGCCTGACGAAGCACGTCAAGCGCAAAACGGCCGTCGCTGTCTTACCTGTGTGAAGCTTTTGGCGTCCTGCCTGATGCCGCCTATTGCAACTTACTGAATAAAGCAAAGTTCGTACACTGGTGAATGCTGCCCTTCATTTCTCTACATGTTTGTATCTGTATCATGACACTCTATTAAAGCTGAGCACCACCGATAGTGTCTTGGAATAAGGAGGCTGAGTTGTGGTCGATCCCTATACACCGGGGCCCAGCGGAGGATTGTGAGTGCCGCTTCATATCCTATTGTTGAACTTAATACAGAATGCTAAGTAAATTAGGGATGGAGGGGTTAAAAAATATAAAAAAAATAATAATTTAACTCACCTCATCCACTTTTTCCTGCTGCCCGGCTTCTCTTCTCCTCTTCTTCTTTGATGACCTGGGAGGAAAAGGACCTTTGGTGACGTCACTGCGCTCATCACATGGTCCGTCACCAAATGTCCTTTTCCTCCCAGGTCATCATCAAAGAAGAAAAGAGAAGCAAAGACTGGCAGCGCGAACAAGTGGATGAGGTGAGTTTAATTTTATTTTAAAAAAATTTAACCCCTCCATCCCTAATTTTCTTAGCATTCTGTATTAAGAATGCTATTATTTTCCCTTATAACCATATTATAAGGCAAAATAATAAAGATCGGGTCCCTATCCCGATCGTCTCCTAGCAACCATGCGTGAAAATCGCACCGCATCCGCACTTGTGATTTTCACGCAGCCCCATTCACTTCTGTGAAAAACGCACAATATAGAGATTGCTGCGATTTTCACGCAACGCACAAGTAATGCGTAAAAATCTCTGCTCATGTGCACAGCCCCATAGAAATTAATGGGTCCGGATTCAGTGCGGGGGCAATGCGTTCACATTGCACCTGTGCGGAAAACTCGCCTATCCGAAAGGGGTCTTAGTCTCTTCAGCAAGACGTAGGATATTGAATTCAATTACCGGCATCCTCATTGGCCGCAGAGGATGGGTTTTTCACCCTTTAGATGCCCATGATCTCACTTGATCACGGCATCTAAAGGCTTTAATGACCTCGATCAGCATTATTGCCAGTGGGTATCTGCTGTATGAAGAGACCCGCCGGCCATAAAGCCCACTGCACGAGCGAGCGGGCGCCATGTTTGTATTTCGCTCCAGTGCCATAGATGTATAAATACTGACAAAAAAAATTAAAACCTTAAATATATATTTTTTTTATTCCCCATCACCATTTTCTGACCCCATAACTTTTGTAGTTGTGTACGGAGCTGTGTGAGGGCTCATTTTTGCAGGGCTATCTGTACCTTTCAGTGATACCATTTTGAAGTGTGTGACTTTTTGATCTCTTTTTGTAAACAAAATTTTGGGACTTTGAAGTGACCAAAAATGGCGAATTGGTTGTTTTTATTTTTTTCCTTTACAATATTTTCCATATGGCATCCATATTGTTATATTTTAATAGTACAGGCCTTTTTTGCATGCAGCGATGCCCATGATGTTTTTTTTTGTTTGTTTTTTAGGAAAGAGGGGTGATTTGTTTTAATATTTTTAAAAACTTATTACTTTTGTTTTACTTTTTTAGGTCACCCTGGGTGACTATAACTGGCAATCCTTAGGTAGCCATCAATGAACACAATGGGCAATCTAGTGGCCATTGAACACTTAATTTTGAATATAATAATACAGTGCTGCCACCTAGTGGCCTGTATTGGTATATTCCACTTATAGCCGCCGAAGCCTGCTTGAGGCTACGGGCTATTAGTGCAGTGTAAAAGGTTCCCCGATCTCAGCCGGGGAGTGCTGTTATGGCAGCTGGAACACACATTTGATCATGGCATCTGAGGGAGGAAATATATGCGATCAGCCTAAACAGCAGAAACATGGCGCACGCACATGTATGCCGGAGGTCGCAAAGGATTTAATATGATGGGTTGTTTGCTGCACTCTGCTTACTTCAGGGATGTCTGGGCTTAACGCTTCCACCCCGAAACCCACCACCATCCCCCCCATGTGGAGACTCTTAATAGGTGGTGCGTAAGTGAAATCTAGCATTAATCATGTAACTCTCAACCTTCAGCACATGTTAGCACTGCCACAATTGGCATGGCTCTTGATTTTATTTGTTTTACCTGAGAAACATATGAAAAGTCTGATACTATTCAGACTACAGATGAGCGAACCACTCACAATTTGGTTTGAAACAGGTTCTCCGAATTTTTTTAAAAGTTTCATTTAGGCCGAGCTGAAGGTGCTCCAATTGCCCTGAACATAGGTATATGTATTGTAGGGTTGCAGCTATCGATTATTCTAGTAATCAAGTATTCTACCTATTAATACAACGATAATAATAAGAAAACACGAATTAAAAGAACTTTTTTTTAAAATAAAAACTTATCAGCCCCCCTATGCCATCAGTCCTCAGTGCCACCAGTTTCCCCTCCCCTGTGCCAAGAACTCCCCCCAGTGCCATCAGAAAATAAAGAGATTAGATAAAAAAGGATGTGTTATCTAGTTTAAAGTAGCACATTTTAAAAGTATTCTTTATGTAGTATTGAATGTTATTGTTTATTCCCTACTTTGGTAACAGAGAGCGGGATAAAAGAGTACGAGAGCGTATCATTATCGCTCGTGAAAGAGAAGAGCGCGAGAGGCTACGACGAGAACGCGTAAGACTTGAGTTTGAGAGGGAACGTCTTGAAAGAGAACGTATGGAGCGTGAGAGACTGGAAAGGGAACGAATGCGAATAGAGGAAGAAAGGAGGATTGAACAGGATCGTATCCAGAGAGAGCGAGAAGAGCTTCGTCGCCAGCAAGAATGTCTACGCTATGAACAGGATCGCAGATCGGGGGTCAGGAGGCCCTATCATACAGATTTCAGGTGAGCCCTTTAATTTTTTTTCAGCTTTTGTACAGCAGAGGTCGGCACTTTAAGGATGGTGCCCGCTTGCACATGCTGTAGGCATCATTGCTGCCAGGTTTCTGCTGTTTCAAACAGACCAGGAGCCATAAGGCTGATCTCATACATTTAATCCCTCAGATGCTGAGGTCAAATGTGAGCACAGTATCTGAGCGGTGCAGACGCCGGGGTCGTGTGCTTCTGCTCCCATAACAGGTTTCCCCGTCTGAGACAGTGTCACGCCTTGCCCTGTGAATGTGCGGAGGTCTGTCAGTCTTGCTGCACATGTCTGACTTCTCTGTTTGTTTTGGTTTGGGTTTGAGCTGGATCCACCTTCCCTCAGGTGTACTGGGTTTGATTGTTAGTGAGGCTATTTATCCCTCCTTCCCTCCAGTGGCCTGTGCTGGTTATAGTTCTTTCCTATGAGCTCTGGATGTATGGTGGATAGTCTGCTCCAGCTCTGCTCAAGATAAGTCCTCTCCGTTATTTCCCATTGTGTCTTTTATCTAGGCCTCTAGGGAGACACTTGCTTCCTCTGGGTTTGAAGAAGCAGGTTGCCTTTTCCCTAAAGCTTAGGGTTTGCCCAGAGTGTATAGGTTTAGGCACGAGGGTATGTGCATATCCACCATTAGGGTATGCACATGGGCACAGCAGTTTAGGGAAAACTTTTAGGGATCGCTAGGTGACCCTTTTCTCACTAGCTTTTGGGCCTAGTCATTTGTTCTGTTTGTTTTCATGTGTTTGGTTATTTCCCCGCTTACCTACCTATCGTGACATGTGAAACTGTAATATCCCAGTGATGGCTGAGACCCTCAAGTAGGCTCTGATACCCATCACTGGGATATACTGTATTGGTCTATAGTAAATGATGTATTCTGTTATGATATAAACCCATCACAGAACACAATAAGTTCAAATTACCCCACTTTCCCCAAAATAAAAATAAACAATAAAATAAATCATAGCTATTGCCGAACCCAAAAACATACCTGCTTCTAAAATATAACAATAATTTCATATGGTGTAATGGTGTAACTGAAAAAAATAAAATAAAAAATTGGCCATTTTTTGGTCACTTGGGTCCCTTTTACACGAGCGAGTATTCCACGCAGGTGCAATGCGTGATGCGAACGCTTTGCGCCCGCTTTGAATCCGGACCCATTCAGTTCAATGGGTATGTGTACATGAGCGTTGTTTTTCACACAATGCTTGCCCCATAGAAGTGAATGGGGCTGCGTGAAAATAGCTTGCGGATGCGATGCGTTTTTCACGGATGGTTGCTAAGAGATGTTTGTAAACCTTCAGTTTTCTATCGCGCGCGTGAAAAACGCATCAATGCGCATTTAATCCAAGCAATAAAAACTGAACGCAATCGCAGGCAAAACTAAATTAACTTGCTTGCGAAATCGCACATTTTTAACTGAACCCTTCAGGACCTAATCCGTATCGCTCGTCTGCAAGAGCTCCTAAACTCTGGGAAAAAATATAATAAAAAGTGATTAAAAAGCCTCACATACTTTAAAATGGTATCACTGAAAATTATAGATGGCCCAGCAAAAAATTAACCCTCATGCAGCTCAGTACACATAAGTACACAAAAGTTGTAGGGGTCAGAATATGGTGATGAAAAGGTTTTTTTTTTTTTTTTTCAAGGGTTTTAAAACTAGACAAGTGTGGTTTTGTTGTAATTGTACTGCCCTGAAGAGTGAAGGTGACGGGTAGAGATGAGCGAATTTCATATTTTGAAATTCGTTTTTGGTTCATGTTTTGGTATTTACTGAATTGCATTATGGATTCTGTTACCACGGGAGGACTCCAGCATAACCGTTATTCAGGCCATAGACTTCTATTATGACGGAATGACGCAATTCAGTAAATACCACAACACAAACCGAAAACAAATTTCAAAATATGAAATTTGCTCATCCCTAGTAACAGGTCAATTTTACAGTATAGTGAACACCATTAAAAAAAATAACTGTGGCATCATTTTGTTTTGTTCTTTTCTAATTCCTCCCCATTTGTAATTTTTTTCCAGCTCCCCACTACATCATTTGCAATATTACCATATATAGTGCAATTAGAAAGTACAAATTGTCCTGCAAAAAAAAGCCTTTATAAGGCTACATGAATGGAAAAATAAAAAAAAGTTATGGCTCTGGTAAGACGGAGTGAAAAATGCAAAAAACAAAAATTGCAAGGTCATCTAAGGATTAAAGGGGTTGACCAGTTTCTGGTTACTGTTGACCAATGTGTATATAAGATGACTATGGCACTTACTAATATAGTCTTTGAAATTATTTGTCATTTTTTATATTTCATTAGGAATACCCCCTTGTTTGCCAAGTCTTTTGTGCGGTCCACAAAGAGGTCTTGTACTTAAAATTGCTACCAATAGAGATTCATGTGACCAGAAAAATCTCCTCTATTCACACTGCACTTGCCATCTGCTCTTGCAATGTTGGGAGTTTAGTGGAGGTGCAGTGTGTTTGAATAGAGGAGTCCTCACATAGAGGTGATTTCCCTGGTCACATGACCCTCCATCAGCAAAACGAGCTATTATAACCAGGGCTGTGGAGTCGGTAGATAAATGTTCCGACTCCGACTCCTCAGTTTTATGTACTTCCGACTCCGACTCCTCTGTATTAATATGCAAATGTATTTTATACATTCCTTGAGGGAAAGAAACGCAACCTACCACAGGACTACTGGCTGGGAAGCTGCTTTCTCCTTTGTGTGCTTATCTGCTGCTGAAGATAGGGCAGTGGGAGGATCCAGGAAGGGGCATTTATTCTAAAACATGATTTTCCTAGGAGAATCCCATAGTCATGTTTAAAGTTTAAGCTAACAATCGGAGTTTACAAGTTTTTATAGCCTTAGCTAAATGACAGCAGTTTTTCCAATGGTTTACAGCTTCAGTCTTGAACTATTGGCCCTCCATTCCCTTCACTTATACAAGTGTCTCACTCTCTAGTCCTGCAAAAAACATATTTATGTAATCCCTTATCAGTGAGAGGCTAGGTTACACATGGACGCTGCGTTCCCTGTAAAAGCAGAACACAACACTATGGAAAGTATAAGTATTGCAGCTCCTAATTGTGCGTTGCGTGCCATATAGTGAAGCACATGAAAAGCATGCTTCTTCACGGTCACTTAACGTGTTCGTTTTGCGGTTACGTGTGGCACTGCATGCATTGGTCTTTATTCTTACAGTAGAGAAGTCATTAATTATAACTTTTTGTGAATTGGGACATTTAAACTTGCTTTTTTTTTTTTATTCCAATCTAAATTTAGTAGGAGTCGGAGTCGGTGCATTGTTTGCCGACTCCGACTCCAGGTACCCAAAATTTCCCCCGACTCCTCGACTCCGACTCCACAGCCCTGATTATAACTAATGTAAGGTATTTGGGAATATTTTTATGATTATTTTCATTTTCTTAATTGCCAGACAATCCCTTTAAAGGGGAGCCCTTGATTCTCCATTTCACCAACATGACGGCATATATAAATATGGAGATTGACCTCTGACCTCAATAGGGGCAGGAACAGAGTAGAGTTAAATTGCCCATCCCTTGATCATTCCACAATGTTTCCTGTCCCTACAGTAGACTGGGCAAAGAAAGGCCTTCCTGCATGCCAGTGTTGTGAAGAGTAGATTACTTCCATTTTTGTTAATTTAAAAAGAAAAAATACCAGGGTAGTGTCTTGGAGCACTTACAGCACTTATGTTTATGGTGCTTCCCTGGAGTCCCCTGCTCACTGGCGGTTATATACTAAGCTGAGCTGCCGGAATAAAATTGCCTCACACCAGTTCATCGGGTGCCTGTCTCATAGGCTGCTGCATCCTCCTTTTCTTTAGTGGGATAAGCTGGAAACATAGCACTGACACCTCCGATTCCAATAGATCTCTGGCATTTGACGTCACATCTGGGGAACAAAGCAGCATACTGGAATTGACGTCCACTATCAAAAAGACCAGCGGGAAAGCCACTGCGCTTCTGATGAGGTCTGATTTCGGATAAAATTCGGGTAACCAAGCAAGTCTCCAGCAGCCGTTCCCTAATAATGCGACCTCGATGAGCTGGTGCATTGTCATCCAAGAAGATTAAATTAGGCCTTCGTTGTTCATGATGATGTTCAAGTAAGATGGGCTTGTCACTGTACTATTCACAAAGTATAGGGCAGTTCTGTTTTGACTAGACAAACCTGCCCACACTGTAACACCACCACCAAAGGCTCGTCTGTTGACAACAGTGGCTGATGCATAGCGCTCTTCGTTACGTCTCCAACATCGTTGGCAGCCATCATTTCTGGTCAGCGTGAATCGAATTTCATCAGTGAACAGCACGGAGGCCCACTAATCACTTGTCCAGCAAGACGATGATGCCTGTGCCTGGTGGTTTGGTCAGATATCGTTGCAGGTCATCTAGCACACAGACCACGCTGATGTAAACGGTTTCTGATGGTCTGACATGACACTTGGGTGCCTCTCAACTCTCTTAGGCTACTTTAACACCTGCGTTCGGGTGTCCGCTCGTGAGCTCCGTTTGAAGGGGCTCACAAGCGGCCCCGAACGCATCCGTCCAGCCCTAATGCATTCCGAGTGGACGCGGATCCGCTCAGAATGTATCAGTCTGGCGGCGTTCAGCCTCCGCTCAGCAAGCGGACACCTGAACGCTGCTTGCAGCGTTCGGGTGTCCGCCTGGCCGTGCGGAGGCAAGCGGATTCGTCAAGACTTGCAATGTAAGTCAATGGGGACGGATCCGTTTGAAGATGACACAATATGGCTCAATCTTCAAACGGATCCGTCCCCCATTGACTTTCAATGTAAAGTCTGGACGGATCCGTTCAGGCTACTTTCACACTTAGAATTTTTTCTAAATTATAATGCAGATGGATCCGTTCTGAACGGATACAAACGTCTGCATTATAGGAGCGGATTTGTCTGAGCAGACATCAGACGGACCCGCTTTGAACGTCAGTGTGAAAGTAGCCTTAAGAGTGCCTGGAGTTGTTTGGAAATAATCTGGCAGGGGGTCCAGGACCTACACAAGTTAGGGATAGTAGTTCCAGCATCACAAGGGCAGCGGGGCTATTATTCCAACCTATTTCTGGTAAGGAAATCAGATGGATCTTACTGCACAATAATAAACCTAAAAAACCTGAACAACTATGCAACTAGCAGAAAATTCAAGATATAGTCTGTAAATTCCACTATTTCCCGATAAACAGAAATGCATTAATGTGTGCAGTTGACTTAAAAAATGCAAATTATCATGTCCTCATTTATCAACAATCTCAAAAGTATCTGAAATTCGCTCTCAAAGATTCACCAGGAAAAGTACACTGCTCAAAAATATAAAGGGACCTCTAAAATACTACAGCCAAGATCTCAATGAATTAAATATTTTTTCATTACATAT
The DNA here is from genome assembly GCF_905171765.1 of Bufo bufo. Taxonomy (NCBI): domain Eukaryota; kingdom Metazoa; phylum Chordata; class Amphibia; order Anura; family Bufonidae; genus Bufo; species Bufo bufo. The sequence continues at coordinate 484,131,867 of NC_053390.1, read as the reverse complement.
TGAAATGCGTTGAGAACAATAAAACATAAAAATGATCAATGTAATTCAAAATTAATATCCCATGGAGTTCTGGATTTGGAATAGGACTCAAATCAAAGTGGAAAATCAAATTTCAGGCTGATCCAACTTCAGACAAAAAATGAGGCTAAGTAGTGTGTGTGGTCTCCACGTACCTGCATGACCTCCCTACAACGCCACGGCATGCTCCTAATGAGGCAGCAGATGTTCTCCTGAGGAATCTCCTCCCAGACCTGGATTAAAGCCTCGATCAACTCCTGGACAGTCTGTGTTGCAACATGGCGTTGGTGGATGGAACGAGACATCATGTCCCAGTGGTGCTAGATTGGATTCAGGTCTGGGGAACGGGTAGGCCAGTCCATAGCATCAATGCCTTCATCTTGCAGGAACTACTGATAGACTTCAGCCACATGAGACCTAGCATTGTCATGCATCCGAAGGAACCCAGGGCCCACTGCACCTGCATATGGTCTCACAATGGGTCTAAGGATCTCATCCCTGTACCTAATGGCAATCAGGGTATCTCTGGCTAGCAATTGAAGGGCTGTGCAGCCCTCCAAAGAAATGCCTCCCCACACCATTACTCACCCACTGCCAAACCGGTCATGCTGGAGGATGTTGCAGGCAGCAGAAAGTACTCCATGGCGTCTCCAGACTGTCACGTCTGTCAATGTGCTCAGTGCGATCCTGCTCTCATCTGTGAAGAGCACAGGGCGCCAATGTCGAACCTGCCAATCTTGGTGTTCTCTGGCAAATGCCAATTGCCCTGCACGGTGTGGGGCTGTAAGCGCAACAACGACTGGTGGAATTTGGGCCCTCATACCACCCTCATGGAGTTTCTGACAGTTTGAGCAGAGACATGGATATTAGTGGCCTGCTGAAGGTCATTTTGTAGGTCTCTGGCACTGCTGCTCCTGTTCCTGCTTGCACAAAGAAGGAGGTAACGGTCCTGCTGCTGGGTTGTTGCCCTCCTACGGTCCCTTCAACGTCCCTTGGAGTACTGGCCTTTCTCTTGGTATCTGCTCCATGCTCTGGACACTGTGCTGACAGACACAGCTAACCTTCTTGCCACAGCTTGCATTGATGTACCATCCTGGATGAGCTGCACTACCTGAGCAACTTCTGTGGGTTGTAGACACTGCCTCATGCTTACCTCTACGGGTGAGAACAATGACAAATAGAGAAATGGTCTTTGGTCACCACCTGCAGAACCACTTCTTTATAGGGGTTTCTTGCTAATTGCCTATCATTTTATCTGTTCAATTTGCACAACAGGAAAATTGATTCATAAACGGACAGGTGTATTTCACATAATTGTGATTGACTTGGAGTTACATCGTGTTGTTTAAGTGTTCCCTTTATTTTTTTCGAGCAGTGTATTTCATTTCTAGTTTGTCGCTCTACCATTTGGCATATCATCTTCCCCCAAGGTGTTCATCAAACTCATTGTGGAAATGGTGGCATACCTATTAAAGGAAGGAGTAATAATAGTCCCCTACTTAGACGATTTTCTAATCCTAGGAGACACAGGGAACCAAATAAACTACGACCTGAACAGGTTTTTGTCCCTGATATCAGATTTATGATGAGTAATAAATCTTAAAAAGTGTCTTCGTGCGGCAACACAAGCAAGATTCTTGGGAATAATGCTAGATTCAGCTGCACAGACACCCTTTCTTCCACAGGAAAAGATAACATCACTCAAACAGATCAGAATATTTCAGAGCTTAATTGCTAACATCATGCATACCTTCTGTAACTTGGAGTCAGACTCATTTTCTTACCCTGCAATCATGGCTGCTAAAAAAGTGGGCCAGATGTCCCTAGACTCAAAGATTTGCCATTCCGGAACATAAAAAGACCTCTCATTACTGATTGACAAGGTCAACAAATCTTACCTGAGGGGTAGTATGGCAAAGATCCTCATCCATACAGGTCCAGACAAATGCAAGCAAGAGAGGCTGGGGAGCAAGAAGAGGGGACAGATTCTATCAAGGCATTTGGTCCACAGACATAAGCAATCAGTCCTTAAACTACCGAGAGCTAAGTGCAGTATGGGAGACTTTAAAATCGGCTTCAAGAATTCTGGAGGGTCAAAATTTTAAATATTAGGCAACATAACAGTGTCATACCTCAAACACCAAGGAGGAACAAAGTAAGAAACAAAGCTACTAAAAATCTTCTCCTGGGCAGAAAAGAAAGTGGAATCTATAGCAGTGGTTCTCCTCAGGATATCTCAGAACCAAGTAGCGGATATTCTTAGCAAAGAGAAATTGGATCAGGGCGAGTGGTCACTGAATCCGGAGATATTCAGGATTAGTTTTGAGCCAGCTTGTGTTTCAAGTTCGGCGTACAAAGTACAGGTTATCCAAGAGTTCTGTTATGGATTCCGCTACCACGGACCATAACTTATAGTACGATGTAGCGGAATTCTTAGAAAACCTGAATCTTGTATGCTGAACTTGAAACACAAGTTTGCTCGTCCCTATTCAGGATGATAAGACAACTGGGGCTCTCCATCAGTGGACCTATTCACATTGAGAAAGAACCCAAAGAACTCTGCTCTATAAACTCCAGGGGCAACCTATGCGATATAGACACATTTTCATAAACCTGGCATTGGGATCTTGTGTATGCCTTTCCGCAATTTCCCCTAATCCCAAGGGGAATACAGAAAGCTCTTCAAGAAAGAACAACACTTATACTGATTACACCCTTTTGGCCCAAAAGGACTTGGTTTCCCCTAGTGAAAAGAATGTCACTATTGGAACCCTGTATTATTCCCAACAGGAAAGACATACCGTACTAGCACAGTGACTCATCATTTATCCACGTCCAAAACTCGCCTACAAACTGACAGCATGGATTCTGAAGTTGACATCCTGAAACGTCAAGCTCTGTCTGATAAAGTAGTGATAACTTTTAAATCCAGTGGAAAGAAGGTCAGATAGGCAATATACCTATTTGAAAATTTGGAAAAAATTACGTTCCTGGTCAGGTGAAACATCTCCTAACCATGAGAAACCAAGAGTTTCTTCTACAGGGTCTGGATTTAGGCCTATCTACACTAAGGCTGTTTTCATACTGGCGTTGCGGGAAAAGATGCGGGTGCGTTGCGGAAACATGCGCGATTTTTCAGAGCGAGTGCAAAACATTGTATAATGCGCTTTGCACACGCGTGAGAAAAATCGGCATGTTTGGTACCCAAACTCGAACTTCTTCACAGAAGTTTGTGTTTGGGTTAGGTGTTATGTAGACTGTATTATTTTCCCTTATAACATGGTTATAAGGGAAAATAATAGCATTCTTAATACAGAATGCATATTACAATAGGGCTGGAGGGGTTAAAAAATTTTTTTTTAACTCTCCTTAATCCACTTAATATATATTTTTTTAACTCCTCCAGCCCTTTTGTACCTCACCTTAATCCACTTGTTCGCGCAGCCCGGCTTCTCTTCTGTCTTCTTCTTTTACCATGGTGATGGATCATGTGACGGACCATGTAATGAGCGTAGTGACGTCACCACAGGTCCTTTTCCTGTGCACAGCAAAGATGAAGACGGAAGAGAAGCCGGGCTGCGCGAACAAGTGGATTAAGGTGAGTTAAATAATTTTTTATTTTTTTTTAACCCCTCCAGCCCTATTGTACTATGCATTCTGTATTAAGAATGCTATTATTTTCCCTTATAACCATGTTATTAGGGAAAATAATAATGATCGGGTCTCCATCCCGATGGTCTCCTAGCAACCGTGCGTGAAAATCGCACCGCATCCGCACTTGCTTGCGGATGCTTGCGATTTTCACGCAGCCCTATTCACTTCTATGGGGCCTGCGTTGCGTGAAAAACGCACGAGTGATGCGCGAAAATCACCGCTCATGTGCACAGCCCCATAGAAATGAATGGGTCCGGATTCAGTGCGGGTGCAATGCGTTAACCTTAAATTTAATTTATTTATATGTGATCTGCAACAAGCTGCCAATCAGCTGGTCAAGTCAGCGTGAGTGTCTGTGCAACTTCTATCCGTGCTCACACTTGGACTATAGAACAATATCGAGTCCATGCTGTGATTTTATAGTGGATATTAATTCATACATTTCCACCATTATTGCATGGATTTTGTTTTTAAGGCATTCACTCTGTAGTAAAATTGTAGGTCAGTTTTTGTGGTTCAGATTACAGTGATGGTAAATTTATATTTTTCTTAAAAAAAGACAATTCTGCCATTTAAATTTCTTTTTTGTTACACCATCCGCTATATGGAATGCACACTTTTATAGTTTAATAATTTGGGCAGTTTAGGGGGCAGTGACACTGTTTAGTTTCCTTTGCCAACAGCTGCCCTAAACTACTTGTAGGTGAGGGTGCCAGGTGTCAGTCCCTCATTGATCTATTATTGAAGACGTAGCCAAAGGATAGGCTTCAATATCTAAAAGCTGGAATATCAGTTTAAGTTTCTATTTGAAACAACACAAGAAATAAACTACCGCTGTATAGTGCTGTGCACCATACTCTTTGAACACGTCAGCGCCTAGATGAGGAGTATGTCACACTGTACACTGCCCATTTTGACTGACACACCTGCTTTCAGGTACACTAATATCAATAACTATGCACTACTGTACAAACTGGCTTGTTTGTGACAGGATCTGTGCACAGTGTGAGCCTTCCATCAGAGGAAAATGCTTTTTTTATATATATATATATATATATATATATATATATAATCTATCTATCTTATGGAATGCTCTAATGCAGTGGTTCTCAACCTTTCTAAAGCCGTGACCCCTTAATACAGTTCCTCATGTTGTGATGACCCCCAACCATTACATTTTTTTCCTTGCTACGTCATAACTAATTTTGCTACTGTTATGAATTGTAATGTAAATATCTGATATGCAGGATGGATGTATTTTTATTGCTACAAATTGAACATAATTAAAGCAGAGTAATTAATCACAAAGACATCCATAGATCCCCCCCTAAACAGTGCCATCCACAGATCCCCCTCCCCTAAACAGTGCCATCCACAGATCTCCCCCTAAACAGTGCCATCCACAGATCTCCCCCCTAAACAGTGTCATCCACAGATCCCCTCTCCCCTAAACAGTGCCATCCACAGATCCCCCCTCCCCTAAACAGTGCCATCCACAGATCCCCCCCTCCCCTAAACAGTGCCATCCACAGATCCCCCTAAACAGTGCCATCCACAGATCCCCCCCTAAACAGTGCCATCCACAGATCCCCCCTCCCCTAAACAGTGCCATGATGGCACTGTTTAGGGGAGGGGGGATCTGTGGATGGCACTGTTTAGGGGTGGATCTGTGGATGGCACTGTTTAGGGGGGGATCTGTGGATGGCACTGTTTAGGGGGGGATCTGTGGATGGCACTGTTTAGGGGGGGATCTGTGGATGGCACTGTTTAGGGGGGGATCTGTGGATGGCACTGTTTAGGGGGGGATCTGTGGATGGCACTGTTTAGGGGGGGATCTGTGGATGGCACTGTTTAGGGGGGGATCTGTGGATGGCACTGTTTAGGGGGGATCTGTGGATGGCACTGTTTAGGGGGGATCTGTGGATGGCACTGTTTAGGGGGAATCTGTGGATGGCACTGTTTAGGGGGAATCTGTGGATGGCACTGTTTAGGGGGAATCTGTGGATGGCACTGTTTAGGGGGAATCTGTGGATGGCACTGTTTAGGGGGAATCTGTGGATGGCACTGTTTAGGGGGAATCTGTGGATGGCACTGTTTAGGGGGAATCTGTGGATGGCACTGTTTAGGGGGAATCTGTGGATGGCACTGTTTAGGGGGAATCTGTGGATGGCACTGTTTAGGGGGAATCTGTGGATGGCACTGTTTAGGGGGAATCTGTGGATGGCACTGTTTAGGGGGAATCTGTGGATGGCACTGTTTAGGGGGAATCTGTGGATGGCACTGTTTAGGGGGAATCTGTGGATGGCACTGTTTAGGGGGAATCTGTGGATGGCACTGTTTAGGGGGAATCTGTGGATGGCACTGTTTAGGGGGAATCTGTGGATGGCACTGTTTAGGGGGAATCTGTGGATGGCACTGTTTAGGGGGAATCTGTGGATGGCACTGTTTAGGGGGAATCTGTGGATGGCACTGTTTAGGGGGAATCTGTGGATGGCACTGTTTAGGGGGAATCTGTGGATGGCACTGTTTAGGGGGAATCTGTGGATGGCACTGTTTAGGGGGAATCTGTGGATGGCACTGTTTAGGGGGAATCTGTGGATGGCACTGTTTAGGGGGAATCTGTGGATGGCACTGTTTAGGGGGAATCTGTGGATGGCACTGTTTAGGGGGAATCTGTGGATGGCACTGTTTAGGGGGAATCTGTGGATGGCACTGTTAAGGGGGGAGATCTGTGGATGGCACTGTTTAGGGGAGGGGGAATCTCTGGATGGCACTGTAGGCGGATCTGTGGATGGCACTGCCATCCACAGATCCCCCTACAGTGCCATCCACAGATCTCCCTCCCCGACGCTCACAGCAGTATATTTATAAACTAATCAGTAACTACTTTAACTTTAATCATTGCTCATTGCTGAGCTCTTTACTTGGATTATAATTTATTTGGATATGGGATATCTTGCTTTGTCTTAGCTCCGGTAATAGCAGGCAGTGCGGGGGGCGGCGCTCACTCACTGACGTCACGCACCTGCGCCGCCTAGTGGGAGGAGCAGGTGCGTGACGTCAGTGAGTGAGCGCCGCCCCCCGCACTGCCTGCTATTACCGGAGCCAAGACAAAGTAAGATATCCCATTTCCAAATAAATTATAATCCAAGTAAAGAGCTCATCAATGAGCAATGATTAAAGTTAAAGTAGTTACTGATTAGTTTATAAATATACTGCTGTGAGCGGCGTGGCCCTGTATATTCTAACCCCCAGGCAAGCGTCCCTGTCACCATGGGAACGCCTGGGGGTTAGAATATACCATCGGATCTTCTGAGTTACTCAGCCGCAAAACAAGCACCGGCGACCCCCCGGAAAGGGCCGATCGACCCCCAAAGGGGTCGCGACCCCTAGGTTGAGAACCGCTGCTCTAATGTATAGCACTGCCTCAGTATGTATTTCGCCCATAGGGTGCGATTGCAAAAAAATAACAAATATTCTGCCCGATATATTTTTTTGTGTCTGTCGCGGCCGGGCATGTCACTGAATCACCACTGATTAACCACAGACATATGCAGCAAGCACACAAAGTACCTAATGCAGAGATATGACATCAGAGGGAGAAAGCTTAGGCATTGTCTGCCATGCTTTGTCATGACACCAATGTTTTAGAGAGTGCTTAGTTTATTATATGAAACTAATATACTGTAAGGCCCCATTCACACATCCGCAATTTCGTTCAGCAAATTGCGGACCGATTAATTTCAATGTCGTGCTGCCCGGATACGGAATTGTGGACCCGCACTTCCGGGTCCGCAATTCCGTTCCCGAAAAAAATAGAACATGTTCTATTCTTGTCCGCATATTCTATTAGTGCACATTGCCGCTGCCTGTGTTTTGTGGATACGCAAAACACGTTATGGACATCTGAATGGAGCCTAACTCTGAAGGCTCATACATGAGTAATTTAGTATACAATGTAGCAGATTACAATACACTAAAAAGCCTTCAGACTCACTATAGTAGTGGAGGTATGGAGCTTTGAATTACCACCCTCACCCCACCATGTGTTGCATTGCTAGGTCACCCTGGATGAGAGAAGTTTACATGGTAGGATTTAAAAGATTAATCAAGAAACCAAAGGCCAATTATTGAAAATATATACACTGTATATACACTGCTCAAAAAAATAAAGGGAACACAAAAATAACACATCCTAGATCTGAATGAATTAAATATTTTTCTGAAATACTTTGTTCTTTACATAGTTGAATGTGCTGACAACAAAATCGCACAAAAATAAAAAAAATGGAAATCAAATTTTTTAACCCATGGAGGTCTGGATTTGGAGTCACACTCAAAATTAAAGTGGAAAAACACACTACAGGCTGATCCAACTTTGATGTAATGTCCTTAAAACAAGTCAAAATGAGGCTCAGTAGTGTGTGTGGCCTCCACGTGCCTGTATGACCTCCCTACAACGCCTGTGCATGCTCCTGATGAGGTGGCGGACGGTCTCCTGAGGGATCTCCTCCCAGACCTGGACTAAAGCATCTGCCAACTCCTGGACAGTCTGTGGTGCAACGTGACGTTGGTGGATAGAGCGAGACATGATGTCCCAGATGTGCTCAATTGGATTCAGGTCTGGGGAACGGGCGGGCCAGTCCATAGCATCAATGTCTTCGTCTTGCAGGAACTGCTGACACACTCCAGCCACATGAGGTCTAGCATTGTCTTGCATTAGGAGGAACCCAGGGCCAACTGCACCAGCATATGGTCTCACAAGGGGTCTGAGGATCTCATCTCGGTACCTAATGGCAGTCAGGCTACCTCTGGCGAGCACATGGAGGGCTGTGCTGCCCTCCAAAGAAATGCCACCCCACACCATTACTGACCCAATGCCAAACTGGTCATGCTGGAGGATGTTGCAGGCAGCAGAACGTTCTCCACGGCGTCTCCAGACTCTCACATCTGTCACATGTGCTCAGTGTGAACCTGCTTTCATCTGTGAAGAGCACAGGGCGCCAGTGGCGAATTTGCCAATCTTGGTGTTCTCTGGCAAATGCCAAACGTCCTGCACGGTGTTGGGCTGTAAGCACAACCCCCACCTGTGGACGTCGGGCCCTCATATCACCCTCATGGAGTCTGTTTCTGACCGTTTGAGCAGACACATGCACATTTGTGGCCTGCTGGAGGTCATTTTGCAGGGCTCTGGCAGTGCTCCTCCTGTTCCTCCTTGCACAAAGGGGGAGGTAGCGGTCCTGCTGCTGGGTTGTTGCCCTCCTACGGCCTCCTCCGCGTCTCCCTATGTACTGGCCTGTCTCCTGGTAGCGCCTCCATGCTCTGGACACTACGCTGACAGACACAGCAAACCTTCTTGCCACAGCTCGCATTGATGTGCCATCCTGGATAAGCTGCACTACCTGAGCCACTTGTGTGGGTTGTAGACTCCGTCTCATGCTACCACTAGAGTGAAAGCACCGCCAGCATTCAAAAGTGACTAAAACATAAGCCAGGAAGCATAGGAATTGAGAAGTGGTCTGTGGTTACCACCTGCAGAACCACTCCTTTATTGGGGGTGTCTTGCTAATTGCCTATAATTTCCACCTGTTGTCTATCCCATTTGCACAACAGCATGTGAAATTGATTGTCACTCAGTGTTGCTTCCTAAGTGGACAGTTTGATTTCACAGAAGTGTGATTGACTTGGAGTTACATTGTGTTGTTTAAGTGTTCCCTTTATTTTTTTTGAGCAGTGTATTTTTTTATTGGCATATCCACCCACAGTTTTTGTTTTGAAAGTACCATGTTTGTTAATATGGTTTAACAAATCACATTCAAACATAGTTTAAAAATTCTACCCTGTATTCAAGACATGTTGTGGATTTTAAATTCTGGAGCATGTCATATATATTGCAGGACGCTGCTGAATTTCAGCATGAATTTCATTCACTGCAGTGAGTAAAAACCATGGCTCAGTCCACACTAAAATTTGCATGTAACACATGCTAGTTTCATTGAGAATTTTTATTTGTTTTTGCTAATATATTTACCATCTGAAGTGGACATGAATTTCCTCGTCCTTCGTGGTAACGATTACATTTTCCCTGAAATGGCGGTAAAAATAAAAACATACCTCATCCATTTGAGAGCTGCAGCTATCTTGCTTAAAGACCCGCACAAGATCTCGTGTGCGGTAAAATATGACGTCACCATGCACCGCGCTAGATCTTCAAGCAAGATTGCCGCGGCAGCCCTTTTATGCTCAAATAGATAAGGTAAGTACAATAATTATTATTTTTTTTTTTATGATTAACCCCTGAAAAACCTTAATATTAATCTCAGATGCTGCAATCAGCGATGAATGTGGCATCTGAGGGGTTCATTGACGGTGGGTGGCACAATCACCTGCTACTTACAAAGAAATGCGCTTTGTCACAAAGTAATTAGTCACAAAGCGAATATTTTTGTAAAATTCAGCGAAGCAGCCGAAACAAGTTTTTAAGAACTTAGCTCATCTCTAATCTTAATAGTAAATTGTGGCCTGAATGGACACAAGTAGCAATTCAGAATTTTGCATTTTATTTTTACTGTAAAAAAACAAACAGTATTAAACGAGCAGTGGCATGTTATATTTATAGTTAGTAAGAGTATAGCGATACAAAATGAATTCCAGTGGAAAAAAAACGACATTCTGGAGTTGTCTAGGGACAACAGCTATATAAGCAGACTGAAAACGTGAGTGTGCGAATGTTTGATAGCAAGTGTGTATTTGTCTTGAGTGTGTCACCTAAGATAAAATGACTTTACATTCTGAGACTGTAGGAGGCGACTACATTAATTCAGTTTAAAATTTTGATTATGTAATCCCAATCATCAAATATGTGCTCCATGATTGACAAGGTCGTCCAGTGCACATATTTTGAAATTTATGTAGTCTTGAAACAGCCGTTTGAGGGTGCATATTCTGCAAAATGTGAGCAAATTGCATGTTTGGAATCCCAGATCATGTATCTTAACCCCTGCCATATTTCACCTTAACCCCTTAAGGACACAGCCTTTTTACACCTTAGGACCAGGCCATTTTTTGAAAATCTGACCAGAGTCCCTTTAAGTGCTGATAACTTTAAAACGCTTTGACTTATCCAGGCCGTTCTGAGATTGTTTTTTCGTCACATATTGTACTTCATGACACTGGTAAAATGGAGTCAAAAAAATAATTTTTTTTGCACCAAAAAATACCTAATTTAACAAAAATTTGGAAAAATTTGCAAATTTCAAAGTTTCAGTTTCTCTACTTCTGTAATACATAGTAATACCCCCAAAAATTGTGATGACTTTACATTCCCCATATGTCTACTTCATGTTTGAATTGTTTTGGGAATGATATTTTATTTTTTGGGGATGTTATAAGGCTTAGAAGTTTAGAAGCAAATCTTGAAATTTTTCAGAAATTTACAAAAACTCAATTTTTAGGGACCAGTTCAGGTCTCAAGTCACTTTGCGAGGCTTACATTATAGAAACCACCCAAAAATGACCCCATCTAAGAAACTACACCCCTCAAGGTATTCAAAACAGATTTTGCATACGTTGTTAACCCTTTAGGTGTTGCACAAGAGTTATTGGCAAATGGGGAGGAAATTTGAGAATTTCATATTTTTGTCTAATTTTTCATTTTAACCCATTTTTTCCACTAACAAACCAAGGGTTAACAGCCAAACAAGACTGTATCTTTATTGCCCTGACTCTGCTGTTTACAGAAACACCCAGTATGTGGCCGTAAACTACTGTACGGCCACACAGCGGGGCGTAGAGTGAAAGGTGCGCCGTTTGGTTTTTGGAAGGCTGATTTTTATGGACTGGTTTATTTACACCATGTCCCATTTGAAGCCCCCTGATGCACCCCTAGAGGAGAAACTCCCTAAAAGTGACCCCATCTAAGAAACTACACCCCTCAAGGTATTCAAAACTGATTTTACAAACTTAGTTAACCCTTTAGGTGTTGCACAAGATTTAATGGAAAATAGATACAATTTCAAAATTTCACTTTTTTGGCAGATTTTCCATTTTAATATTTTTTTTCCAGTTACAAAGCAAGGGTTAACAGCCAAACAAAACTTATTATTTATGGCCCTAATTCTGTAGTTTACAGAAACACCCCATATGTGGCCCTAAACTACTGTACGGGCACACGGCAGGGCGCAGAAGGAAAGGAATGCCATACGGTTTTTGGAAGGCAGGTTTTGCTGGACAGTTTTTTACACCATGTCCCATTTGAAGCCCCCCTGATGCACCCCTAGAGTAGAAACTCCAAAAAAGTGACCCCATTTTAGAAACTACGGGATAGGTTGGCAGTTTTGTTGGTACTAGTTTAGGGCATATTATTTTTGGTTGCTCTATATTACACTTTTTGTGCGGCAAGGTAACAAGAAATAGCGTTTTTTTTTTGTTATTTACAACATTCATCTGACAGGTTAGATCATGTGGTAATTTTATAGAGCAGGTTGTCACGGACGCGGCGATACCTAATATGTATACAATTTTTTTTATTTATGTAAGTTTTACACAATGATTTCATTTTTAAAACAAAAAAATGTTTGTGTCTCCATAGTCTAAGAGCCATAGTTTTTTCAGTTTTTGGGCGATTATCTTAAGTAGGGTCTCATTTTTTGCGGGATGAGATGACGGTTTGATTGGCGACTATTTTGGGGTGCATATAACTTTTTGATTGCTTGCTATTACACTTTTTGTGACGTAAGATGACAAAAAATGGCTTTTTTTACACAGTTTTTATTTTTATTTTTTTACGGTGGTCATCTGAGGGGTTAGATCATGTGATATTTTTATAGAGCCGGGCGATACGGACGCGGCGATACCTAATATGTATACATTTTTTTTTATTTAAGTTTTACACAATGATTTTATTTTTGAAACAAAAAAAATCATGTTTTAGTGTTTCCATAGTCTAAGAGCCATAGTTTTTTCAGTTTTTGGGCGATTATCTTGGGTAGGGTATGATTTTTGCGGGATGAGATGACGGTTTGATTGTTACAATTTTGGCGTACATGCGACTTTTTTGATCACTTTTATTACCTTTTTTGGGAAGTAAGGTGGGCAAAATTTCAATTTCATCATAGTTTTTTATTTTTATGGCGTTCACCGTTCGGGTAAAGTAACATGACTGTTTTATAGATCAGGTCGTTACGGACGCGGCGATACCAAACATGTGTAGGGAATTTAATTTTTTTCATTTTTTATCAGTGATAAATGTGTTTTTTGATTTTTACTTTTTTTTCACTTTTATTCACTTTTTTTTGACCCAGACCCACTTGGTTCTTGAAGATCCAGTGGGTCTGATGTCTGTATAATACAGTACAGTACAATATATATTGTACTGCACTGTATTTTACTTACACTGAACAGATCTATGCCTTTTAGCACAGATCTGTTCAGCACCATGGACAGCAGGACGCCTGAGAGGCGTCCTGTTGCCATGGGAACCTTCCCCGTCTGCTCAGTTCTGGTCAGAACTTCGCAGACGGGGAAGGGTAAGGAGGGGATCTGTCGGGGGGCTGTCTGGGGGCTCTCTCCCTCCCCATCGGGGGGCTGCAAAGGCACAGCAGCCCCCCGATGGGAGAGGGAGGGAGCTCCCTGCGCTGTTGACCTTTTCCATACAGCGGTCCGTACGGACCGCTGTATGGAAAGGGTTAAACGGCTGACATCGCATCGCAGATGTCAGCCGTTTATACCAGGGTGCCAGCAATGTGCTGGCACCCTGGTATACCCAATAGAAACCAACGATTATACAAGGGGAGGCGGGCGGGGGATCGCGATCCCGCCTGCCGCGCCTCCCGCACCGCCCACACCGCCCTCAACCCTCCCCCTGCACCTCCCGCCACCATAAAATCATTCGGGGGTGCAGGGGGGGGTGAATAAAACGTTTTTTTAGGCATATAAAGTTTCTGATCCCCGCGGTCAGGGACCGCGGGGACCAGAAACTGCAGAAATCGCAGCAAACCGCAGGTCTGAATTGACCTGCGGTTTGCCGCGATCGCCGACATGGGGGGGGTCACGGGACCCCCCCGCGCATTTAGCCTAGGTGCCTGCTCAATGATTTGAGCAGGCACCGGGTTCCGATCACTGCCAGCCGCACGGCAGTGATCGGAAATACATAGGACGTACCTGTACGCCCTGTGTCCTTAAGTACCAGGGCACAAGGGCGTACCTGTACGCCCTATGTCCTTAAGAGGTTAAGGACCAGGCCATTTTTGACATGTCACTTTATGTGGTGATAATTTTAAAACGCTTTTACTTATCCAAGCCATTCTGAGATTTTCTCGTCATATATTGTACTATCATGACAGTGGTAAATTTGAGTCAAAATATTAAATTTACACTCCTATTTTCTAAGATTTCTGAGTTGTGTTATCTAATCTAAGCAAACACCTTCAATTGCTTTTCAATGGCTTTTGTCTCAAGATAACGCGATGAGTTAAGAAATTTGAGTTAAGAGCTGGAGTGCTAACACTGCTACATCTGTATAAAAATAATAATAATTAACCAAAAATTGGGAAAAATTAGCAATTTTCAAATTTCAATTTCTCTGCTATTAAAACAGGTAGTGATACCTCATACAATAGTTATTCCTTTACATTTCCCATATGTCTAGTTCATGTTTGGATCATTTTGTAAATAATATTTTCTTTTTTGGGACGTTAGAAGGCTTAGATGTTTATAAGCAAATCTTAAAATTTGTAAGAAAATTTCCAAAACCCGATTTTTAACCACTTCACATCTGGGCCATTTGCCCCCTTCCTGACCAGGCCTAATTTTGCAAATCTGACAAGTCACTTTAAACAGAGCCTGGAAACTATAGGCCGGTAAGTTTAACATCTGTTGTGGGTAAACTGTTTGAAGGTTTTCTGAGAGATGCTATCTTAGAGCATCTCAACGGAAATAAGCAAATAACGCCATCAGCATGGCTTCATGAGGGATCGGTCATGCCAAACTAATTCAGTTTCTATGAGGAGGTGAGTTCTAGACTTGACAGCGGCGAATCAATGGATGTCGTATATCTGTACTTCTCCAGAGCATTTGACACTGTACCACACAAAAGGTTAGTATATAAAATGAGAATGCTCGGACTGGGAGAAAACGTCTGTATGTAGGTAAGTAACTGGCTCAATGATAGAAATCAGAGGGTGGTTATTAATGGTGCACACTCAGATTGGGTCACTGTCACTAGTGGGGTACCTCAGGGCTCAGTATTGGGCCCTATTCTCTTCAATGTATTTATTAATGATCTTGTAGAAGGCTTGCATAGTAAAATATAAATTTTCGCAAATGACACTAAACTGTGTAAAGTAATTAACACTGAAGAGGACAGTATACTACTACAGAGGGATCTGGATAGATTGGATGCTTGGGCAGATAAGTGGCAGATGAGGTTTAACACTGACAAATGTAAGGTTATGCACATGGGAAGGAATAATGCAAGTCACCCATACATACTAAATGGTAAACCATTCGGTAACACTGGCATGGAAAAGGATATAGGAATTTTAATAAACCGCAAATTAAGCTGCAAAAACCAGTGTCAGACAGCTGCTGCCAAGGCAAATAAGATAATGGGTTGCATCAAAAGTGGCATAGATGCCCGTGATAAGAACCACTTTACAAATCGCTAGTCCGACCACACATGGAGTACTATGTACAGTTCTGGGCTCCTGTAAACAAGGCATAGCAGAGCTGGAGAGGGTCCAGAGGAGGGCAACTAAAGTAATAACTGGAATGGGGCAACTACAGTACCCTGAAATATTATCAAAATTAGGGTTATTCACTTTAGAAAAAAGGAGACTAAGGGGAGATCTAATTACTATGTATAAATATATCAGGGGTCAGTACAGAGATCTATCCCATCATCTA
Organism: Bufo bufo; assembly: GCF_905171765.1. NCBI lineage: Eukaryota > Metazoa > Chordata > Amphibia > Anura > Bufonidae > Bufo > Bufo bufo. The sequence goes on along the minus strand of NC_053390.1, from coordinate 484,116,291 downwards.
TTTATCCCCAGGACTGTGACTCTGACGAGGGTACATCCTCTGCGTCTGGAGGAAAGAAGGTTTGAACACAAACATAGAAGAGGATTCTTTATGGTAAGAGCAGTGAGACTATGGAACTCTCTGCCTGAGGAGGTGGTGATGGGGAGTACAATAAAGGAGTTCAAGAGGGGCCTGGATGTATTTCTGGAGCGTAAGGAGGGGTCGTTGATCCAGGCAGTTATTCTATTATTTTTTTAGAACCTTAAAAGGCTTAGAATTTTTGAAGCAATTCTTAAAATTTTTAAGAAAATTGCCCAAACCCACTTTTTAAGGACCAGTTCAGGTCTGAAGTCACTTTGTGGGGCTTACATAGTGGATACCCCCATAAATGACTCCATTGTAGAAACTACACCCCTGAAGTTACTCAAAACTGATTTTACAAACTTTGTTAACCCTTTAGGTGTTCCAGAAGAATTAAAGGTAAATGGAGATCAAATTTTTACATTTCACTTTTTTGGCAATTTTTCTATTTTAATCCATTTTTTTATTTAACACATTGAGAGTTAACAGCCAAACAAAACTCAATATTTATTACCCTGATTTTACAGAAACACCCCACATGTGGTCTTAAACTGATGTAAGGGCACACGGCAGGGCGCAGAAGAAAAGGAGCGCCATATGGTTTTTGGAAGGTAGATTTTGCTGAACTGGTTTTTAGATGCCATGTCCCATTTGAAGCCCCCCTGATGCACCCTTACAGTAGAAACTCCCAAAAAGTCACCCCATTTTGAAAACTAGGGGATAAGGTGCCAGTTTTATTGGTACTATTTTGGGGGATTTTTAATAGCGCTATATTACACTCACCTAAAGAATTATTAGGAACACCTGTTCTATTTCTCATTAATGCAATTATTTAGTCAACCAATCACATGGCAGTTGCTTCAATGCGTTTAGGGGGGTGCTCCTGGTCAAGACAATCTCCTGAACTCCAAACTGAATGTCAGAATGGGAAAGAAAGGTGATTTAAGCAATTTTGAGCGTGGCATGGTTGTTGGTGCCAGACGGGCCGGTCTGAGTATTTCACAATCTGCTCAGTTACTGGGATTTTTATGCACAACCATTTCTAGGGTTTACAAAGAATGGTGTGAAAAGGGAAAAACGTCCAGTATGCGGCAGTCCTGTGGGCAAAAATGCTGTGGATGCTAGAGGTCAGAGGAGAATGGGCTGACTGATTCAAGCTGATAGAAGAGCAACGTTGACTGAAATAACCACTCGTTACAACCGAGGTATGCAGCAAAGCATTTGTGAAGCCACAACATGCACAACCTTGAGGCGGATGGGCTACAACAGCAGAAGACTCCACCGGGTACCACTCATCTCCACTACAAATGGGAAAAAGAGGCTACAATTTGCACGAGCTCACCAAAATTGGACTGTTGAAGACTGGAAAAATGTTGCCTGGTCTGATGAGTCTCGATATCTGTTGAGACATTCAAATGGTAGAGTCCGAATTTGGCGTAAACAGAATGAGAACATGTATCCATCCTCTGATGGCTACTTCCAGCAGGATAATGCACCATGTCACAAAGCTCGAATCATTTCAAATTGGTTTCTTGAACATGACAATGAGTTCACTGTACTAAAATGGCCCCCACAGTCACCAGATCTCAACCCAATAGAGCATCTTTGGGATGTGGTGGAACGGGAGCTTCGTGCCCTGGATGTGCATCCCTCAAATCTCCATCAACTGCAAGATACTATCCTATCAATATGGGCCAACATTTCTAAAGAATGCTATCAGCACCTTGTTGAATCAATGCCACGTAGAATTAAGGCAGTTCTGAAGGCAAAAGGGGGTCCAACATCGTATTAGTATGGTGTTCCTAATAATTCTTTAGGTGAATGTATGTTTTTTGTGAGGCAAGTAACTAAAAAATGGCTGTTTTGGCACTGATTTTATTTTTTGCAACATTCATCTCACAGGTTAGATCATGCACTATTTTTATAGAACAGGTTGTTACGGACGCAATGATATCAAATATGTCTACTTTCTTTTGTTTGTTTCAGTTTTACATAATAAAGCATTTTTGGAAAAAAAAATTGTTTGTGTCTCCATTTTCTGAACTCCATATTTATTTATTTTTTTCTGCCGATCGTCTTGTGTAGGGTCTCGTTTTTTCCAGGAAGAGTTGACGTTTTTATTGGTACCATTTTTGGGTACATATGATTTTTTTATCATTCATTTTAACACTTTATGGGGCAAAAAAATTGGTTGTTTTAGCAGTTTATATTTATTTATTTTTCTTGCACATTTTCATTGGGGACACAGAAACCGTGGGTATAGCTATGTCCTCTAGGAGGCGTTGACACTAGTAAAAGCTGTTAGCTCCTCCCCTGGCAGCTATACCGCCTCCTGCCTGGAGAGAGAGCTTCAGTTTTTTCTAGTGTCAATAGGATACAAGACCTCCCTGCTTTGCAGGGATCTCCTGAATATTTTGTATTTTAGTTTATTTTTTTCCTTCTTTTTCAGATGGGAAAACAGTGGACGCTTCGCCTCCCTGTTCTCCCGGGGTCGAGTTGCGCCAGTGACGGTTATCCGCACTTCTGCCTCCCCCACAGAAGACAAGGTGGACCAGGGCAGCCTCGCTCCCCTGCATCCCGCCAGCCATGGGGTCACCCGTCCAAATCCCTCAATTCCAGCGTCCTACGGTGCCGGTAACTGAATGGGGGACCCTGCTGGAACGAGCGGAAGGGTGAAGATAGCGGCTGGACACATAAGTAGATGCCTGCTCCAGGCCATCGAACCCCCCCCCCTGCCAGCCTGCCTGCCCACCCGCTTGCCCGCCTGCCTGCTTGCCAGTCTGCCAGCTCGCCCGCCCAACCATCTGGCTCAAAACCTCCAAGGATTAATTCTTAAATAGCCTCCGGTATCTTAATATGTTGGGTGAATTAGGGTGTTAATAACAGACGCAAATTATTCCCGCCACTCACCGCACCCCCCCCCCTTCCTCAAGGCAGCTTAACCCCTTCTGGCCAGCCAGGGAGATATTGTGCTTCGTGCTCTCTCTCTCTCGAATCCTTTGCAATCTTATGATTGCGTCCACGGTAGCCAGCAGTCCTTGTCTGCATTACCCCCTCCTTTAGGTGGAGTATTGCACCACTGCTGCATACAATACTACCGTAGGCATTATAGTTTAACTAAATGCTAGAGCGCTGTTTAGTGACGCCAGCGGGCGTTTCCCCCTTCTTGGGGACAGTATTGCATTCCACGAGGTACAGTATGTACCGTATGCATTGGCCGGTTTTATACTGGCATTCTGGCATGATCACCGGTTAGTGTTTACTGTAGGCATTACCCCCTTCCTTGGTGCGGTTATTGCACTCTCACAGGGTACTGGATTCGCCATATGCATTGCCCTTCCATAAACTGCGTACTCTTCCTGCCGTAAGCATGACCAATTCCGCTGGCAGCACTTGTTGAAGGCGTCACCCCTTCCTTAGGCGAAGTAATTTCACTACTACGGATTCAGTGCTTGCCTTATGTTCTGCCCCCTGCGGTAGGTGCACTAAGTACAGTTACACTGGGTTTAGTGATGGACATATGCCCCCCCTCTTCTGTAGGTGGCAACCTTGCATCTCCACTGGGTTCTGTCCCTGCTGTATTCATTAGTCTTTCTCCCATTACCGTGCTTCCTGTTGCATTCCCCTTCCACGAGTGATCCACTTACAGGGGCATACCTGAGCAGCTTAGATTGCTACAGTTCATCTACACTACGGCTCTAGATGCCTTAGCTTCTTCGGTGTAAGCGAGGCAACAGTCGATACCCGCGGATGCCGTTGCTCTCCATCTGTGGTGTATGGGTGCCGCCAGTGGATACAGCCGCAGTCTCCACTTGGTATCCTTATCTTTCGGTGCTGGTCTGGAGCATGGTTGTGACATCCTCTGTCTTTCAGAGGGGTTGCCTAGCAACACTTATGTGTCCTAGAGACCACCCTTCTCCATTGGCCTCTTCGGTTCCAGTCATTCAGGACTTTGTCCTCTACAATACGTAATGCATCTGCCATTGCGCATATTCTGGGGAGTACGTTTCAGCGAGTCGAGTGTTCACTGACTCTGTAGTCCCCCCTCAGCTGGGGGTTCTACCCTGACGCTAGCTTGCTGTTGCTCCTGTTCAGAGCCCTTCCAGATAAAGTGTTAGAGCTAGCTGTTCTTAACTGGGACAGTATGGTACCATGGCTTCTACGGCTGGCCTCACGGCTTCCCTTTAGTTTTGCGCAACGGGACAAGCGCTGGCTGTTTCTGGGTGAGTGGTATTTGCGTTACCACTGTATACTATGGTTCTTACTGCACAGCTCCTTCATCAGGTGGCGGATTCCTCTAGATCTGATTTGGTGGCCTCTGCGGTGTGGTCCCCTCCTCTGCTGTAGTATTGGCCAGCGATACAGTTGTGGCTCCCCTTACTTGACTTCCTCCTCTGGCGGATTTTTGGAACAGCCACTCAATTCCTGGCTACATCGGCATTTGCACGCGGTATTCTTTAGTGTCCTTCTATTCCAGTGTTTCGGACCCGGCTGGTGAGATGTGGCGTGCTCCACATCTCTCCTTTTTGCAGTTGAATCCTTCCATTGGTCCTGGGTGCGTTACTTGTATATATTTATATTACCTCTCTTACGACATCACTAATGTCTAGGTCACGTCAGCCCTCTGGTGATCATACTTTCCACCGCCCATTCCGGGGGTAGACTGTGAGACTCCCCACATCAGACGGGACGGGGTTGCTGTCATATCTTGCCGTATTGATAGACGTTCCATTCCTGGTACGGAAGTTTGGACCTGGACGTGTGGACTTGGCTTTGAGACTGTCTCGGAAACTTCTCACCTTTCTCTCCCCAGTGGAGATCCGGCAGCTTGCGGTGTGGACGCCCTGATTCCCCCGTTAAGTGTTCTCCCTCCTTGCGTTTTCCCCCCTTCCCCTTCCTACCCAGAGTTCTACGGAAGATCAGGATGGGGGTTATTCGCCCTGGGGATTTGCCGTCGCACGTGGTACGCCGGCCTCGTCTCGTTCTAGGGGACTTCCTGATCACCGCCACTCTGAGATGTCCTTCCTTCGCAGAGTACGATCTTCCATTAGTGTTTTAGGCCTCTTCGTTGCCGGCATGGCTATTAGGACCGCCATTCTATGAGAAGAGATTTTTACGGCGGATGTCTTCCGCCGGCCTGCATCGTCCAGGATCTATTCAGGACCTGGAGGTCCTTCCTAGTTTACTGTGGAAGCGAAAATGTCCTGTCCTACAATCAGGGTTGGACCTTGGTCTGGCCATTAGTTCTTGCAGAGTCAGGCGTCATCGCCTTCTATCTTTTCCAGCGCTCTCAGGTTCCCTGGAGCCCTTGGGGGAGTTTTTTTTTTCTTTTCCGACTCCTATCCTGGAAGGTGGTTTTTTTTTCTGGTCGCTATCACTTCCATCAGACGGGTGTCTGTGTTGGCGGCGCTCTCTGTAGAGAATTCTTCCTGATTCTTCATAGGGTCCAGGGCTTCGCTGGCCTGTCCCTTCTGTTCTTCCGAACGGGGTCTCTGACTTCCATATTAACGGGGAAATTGTCCTTCCCTTACTGTGCCTATCTCCTTCATCCTAAGGACATGGAGTTACACCTTTGGTCGTTGTCAGAGCTCTGAAGATCTATTTAACAGCCTCCGGTCCCCTCCGCCGTACGGATCCCCTTTTTGTCATTCCGAAGGGTCCTCGGAGGGGTTTGGCGGCTTCCAAGGGGCAATCGCGGCCGAATTCGGTCTACATTTGCTAAAGCATACCGCGCCCGAGGCAGGGTTCCGACCTTATGGGTCACGAATACTCCGCCAGAGCGGTGGGCGCATCTTTAGCTTGGAGGAATCGCACTTCGGCTGCACAGTTGTGTAAGGTGGCTCCCGGTCCTCCTTACACATGTTCACAAGAGATTACCAGGTGCATACTTATGCATCGTCGGTCGCTGCGTGGGCCGCGTGGTCTTGCAGGCAACAATTCTTAGTTGCCTGCAGGAGCGCCTGCTCCATGTGTCTGTGGTTTTCCCTCCCCGTGGACTGCTCTCGGATGTCCCACGGTTTCTGTGTCCCCCAATGAATATGGGCGAGGAAACGAGATTTTTGTATAACTTACCAGTAAAATCTCTTTCTCGCTCTTTATTGGGGAACCCAGCACCCACCCAGTATTGTTGTTCGGCCACAGTTGTAGCGGTTGCTGGTTAGAACCTAGTTCGGTTCTTAGCATTGTTGCTGTTACACGTTTTTTCGTTGGTTTACTTGCTTCTCCTACTGCTTCTCACAAACTGAAGCTCTCTCTCCAGGCTGGAGGGGGTATAGCTGCCAGGGGAGGAGCTAACAGGTTTTACTAGTGTCAACGCCTCCTAGAGGACATAGCTATACCCACGGTTTCTGTGTCCCCCAATGAAGAGCGAGAAAGAGATCTTACTGGTAAGTTATATAAAAATCTCGTTTTTACAGCGTTCACCTGAGGGGTTAGGTCATGTGACATTTTTATAGGGTAGAGCTTTACGGAAGTGGCGATACCGAATATGTATACTTTTTCTTATTTATTTAAGTTTTACACAATAATAGCATTTTTGAAACAAAAAAATGATGTTTTAATGTGTCCATATTCTGAGAGCTATAGTTTTTGGGGTTTTTTGAGCGATTTTCTTATGTAGGGGCTCATTTGTTGCGGGATGAGGTGACTGTTTTATTGGTACCTTTTTGTGGGACATGCATCTTTTTGATCACTTGGTGTTGCACTTTTTGTGATGTAAGATGACAAAAATGCCTTTTTTTGATACCTTTTTTATTTTTTATGGTTGTTTATCGGACTGGGTGGATCATGTGATATATTTATAGAGCCGACCATCACAGACGCGGCAATACCAAATATGTCTATTTAATTTTAACATTTTTATTTATTTTTTATTCCTTACTGGGGGATTTTTTGTTTTTTCCATGTAAAACCTTTTTTTATTTTTATTATTTTATCACTTTATTTTTGTAGTTTTTATTTTACACTTTGCGTCCCCCATAAGGTCATACAAGACCTTTTGAGGACATTTACCTTAACTTTTTTTTTTCCACTACTGATTTCTCCTGTAACTGGGGCTTACATAGTAGCCCCAGTTACAAGGGAAATACACCCCCCTGAGAGGCTGTACAGCAGAATACAGCGCTGTACAGCCTCAGTGCAGGGCTGATCGAGGTCTGTGGAAGACCCGACAGCTCCTGCACTCTCCCGACCCCGGCGGTCACATGACCATTGGGACAAGAAGCGCATAGCACTTCCTGCTCTGTATACACAGTGCTCTGTGAGCGCTGTGTATACAGCGATCTAGAAGGCAGGGACAGCTGGGAACTGTCCCTGCCTTCTCTCATGGTTGCCCTGCTGTTACTGACAGCGGGCAACCCGCTCTGCAGCTGCACTATTAGCGTGCAGCTGTCATCTCTGAATGGACGTTCAGAGACGTCCATTCAGAGATAGAGATCCACCTCCCTGACGTTTATAGTCAACGTGCGGACGGGAGGTGGTTAAGGACCAGTTCAGGTCTGAAGTCACTTTGTGGGGCTTACATAATAGAAACCACCCATAAATGGCCCCATTTTAGAAACCACACGCCTCAAGGTATTCAAAACAGATTTTACAAACTTTGTTAACCCTTTAGGTGTTCCACAAGAATTAAAGGAAAATGTAGATGAAATTTCAGAATTACAATTTTATGGCAGATTTTCCATTTTAATTAAAAAAAATTCCGCTTACAAAGCAAGGGTTAACACCTAAACAAAATATTTATTACCCTGATTGAGTAGTTTACAGAAACACCCCATTTGTGATCGTAACCTTCTGTATGGGCACACCACAGGGCACAGAAGAAAAGGAGCGCCATGTGGTTTTTGGAGGGCATATTTCACTGGGATAATTTTAAGTTGCCATGTCACATTTGATGCACCCCTAGAGTAGAAACTCCAAAAAAGTGACCCCATTTTGGAAACTAGGGAATAAGGTGGCAGTTTTGTTGGTACTATTTTGGGGTACATATGATTTTTGGTTGCTCTGTATTACACTTTTTGAGAGGTAAGGTAAAAAATAGCTGTTTTGGCACCATTTTTATTTTAGTTTTTTTACAGTGTTCATCTGATAGGTTAGATTATGTGCTATTTTTATAGAGCAGGTTGTTACGGACGCGACAATACCAAATATGGTTGGTTGTTTCAGTTTACACAATAAAGCATTTTTTATTTTTTTTGTGTCTCCAGATTCTGAAAGCCATATTTTTTGTTTTTTTTTGGTGACTGTCTCATGTAGGGGCCCATTTTTTTTCGGTATGAGATGACTGTTTGATTGGTACTATATTAGTGTGCATATGACTTTTTGATCGCGTGGTATTACACTTTTTGTGGTATAAGGTGACAAAAATTGCTTTTTTTACACCGTTTTTTTTTTTTTTGGTGTTCACCTGATGGTTTAGTTCATGTGATATTCTAATAGACCTGGTTGTTGCGGACACGGCGATACCTTATATGTCAATTTTATTTTTATTTTTTCACTTTTAACACAATAAAAGCATTTTTGAAATAAAAAATTGTGTTTTAGTAACTCCATATTCTGAAAGCCATAGTTTTTATATTTTTTGCCTGATTGTTTTATGTAGGGGCTCATTTTTTGCGGGATGAGGTGACTGATTGCTACTGTTTTGTAGGGCATACTTCTTTTTTATCACTTGATGTTGCACTTTTTTGTGATGTAAGGTGACAAAAATTGGTTGTTTTAGCACAGTTTTTTTTTTTGCCTACGGCATTCAGGTGAGGTGGATCATGTGATATTTTTATAGAGCCGGTTGTTACGGATGTGGCAATACCCAATATGTCTGTTATACCTATTTTATTTATTTTTTATTTATTTTTTATTTTTTTCTTCAATTTTTTGTTTTATTTTGGGAAATTTTACCGTATTTTTCGCTTTATAAGCTGCACGATAAGATGCAGCTAGGTTTTTGAGTAGAAAAATAAGAAGAAAAATATTTTGAACCAGAAGGTGTGCTTTTGGTGGGTTTTGAACTAATGGTGGTCTGTGGATGACACTATTATGGGGGGTCTGTGGATGACACACTGATATGGGGGTGCTGTGGTTAATACTATGTTATGGGGGATCTGTGGATGACACTGTTATGGGGGGGAATCTGTGGATGACACATAGCATCTTATAGTGACCCCATTACATCAGGCCCCGCTCACAGCAGTCTTTACATGTAAAGTCTGTTTATTCAATCCTTAACCAGCGGCTTTGGTTTGTTAAACTAGCGTATTCTTCTGAAGTAGTACTCACTATCCAAGCGGCGGGCAGGCCAGCAGCGTAACCTCTCACTCATTCACTCTCCTCCTGCTCCATTCCTGAAGTGGGAGGAGCATTAATGAGTGAATGAGTTTACGCTGCCTGCCGTTTTGATAGTGAGTACTACTACAGAAGATTACACTAGTTTAACAAACCAGAGCCACTGGTTAATGATTGAATCAACAGACGTTACATATGAAGACTGCTGTGAGCGGGGCCCGGTGTAATGGAGTACAATGACTGCACCGGCCCTGCTGCGAGTGCAACAGCAGTTGCCGAACTCTAGCCCCTCCTTCCACCTCGCTTACTGTAACTAATGCATCGCAGGCCGCGCTGTGTAACATAGCAGCAATGTAAAAATTGCACCATTCGCTTTATAAGATGAACTGTCATTTCCCCCACACTTTGTGGGGGGGGGGGGGGCACGCATCTTATAAAGTGAAAAATACAGTGTTTTTATTTTTCTTACTTGAAACTTTATTTTTTTTATTATGAAAAACACTTTTTTTTTACTTTTTATTTTTGTCCCACTCTGGGACTTCAACTTCTTTGGTCTGATCCCCCTCTGCAATGCATTACAATACAACCTGTGTTGTAATGTATTGGCTGTCAGCTTTTATGCTGACAGCCTGCCAGTGAGACCCAGTCTAATAGGCTGGATCTCACAGGCTTCCGTAGGAGGCAAGCCCCAATGCCTATGGAATGCATCAGACTTGCCACTGCAGCGTGGGGATCCTATTGAGATGCGGAGGGCACCCGTACCCGCCGCAAACCCTCTTCATACTGCAGTCAGCTTTGACCATGGCATACAGGGGGTTAATACGCCAGCATCGTAGGGCGGGCGCAGCTCATGCATTCCCCCTCCCCCCCCCCCCCCCCCCGATCAGCCTGCATGTTCGGCGCTGGTCCTTAAGTGATGTACACTATCGCTGTACATGTAAGGTGGGGATACTTAAGGGGTTAATGAGTGAATTTCAACACTGCGATGGGTTGGCAATATGGAAAACTGTTTGCTGCTCACTGAGCAGACTCTCTGTGGGGTAGATGAAAGGAATGATGGTAGTATGGAAGATCAGGAAAGTAAGGTAGCTAGCTGGGTAAGTTAGAAGGTAAGGTAGAGGGAAGAGTGCCAGGGAGGCTAGCCCTGATTTGACACACCCCAACAGGTTTGCATAGTTGGCAGATGAGGGGGATGTCAGCTCTGGGAGATCACTGTGTATTGCAAACAAATACACCATTTCAAGTTCAGATACTCTTTAACCCCTTCACGACGACCATACGGCTATACACTGCGTGCAGAATTATTAGGCAAATGAGTATTTTGACCACATCATCCTCTTTATGCATGTTGTCTTACTCCAAGCTGTATAGGCTCGAAAGCCTACTACCAATTAAGCATATTAGGTGATGTGCATCTCTGTAATGAGAAGGGGTGTGGTCTAATGACATCAACACCCTATATTAGGTGTGCATAATTATTAGGCAACTTCCTTTCCTTTGGCAAAATGGGTCAAAAGAAGGACTTGACAGGCTCAGAAAAGTCAAAAATAGTCGGATATCTTGCAGAGGGATGCAGCACTCTTAAAATTGCAAAGCTTCTGAAGCGTGATCATCGAACAATCAAGCGTTTCATTCAAAATAGTCAACAGGGTCGCAAGAAGCGTGTGGAAAAACCAAGGCGCAAAATAACTGCCCATGAACTGAGAAAAGTCAAGCGTGCAGCTGCCAAGATGCCACTTGCCACCAGTTTGGCCATATTTCAGAGCTGCAACATCACTGGAGTGCCCAAAAGCACAAGGTGTGCAATACTCAGAGACATGGCCAAGGTAAGAAAGGCTGAAAGACGACCACCACTGAACAAGACACACAAGCTGAAACGTCAAGACTGGGCCAAGAAATATCTCAAGACTGATTTTTCTAAGGTTTTATGGACTGATGAAATGAGAGTGAGTCTTGATGGGCCAGATGGATGGGCTCGTGGCTGGATTGGTAAAGGGCAGAGAGCTCCAGTCCGACTCAGACGCCAGCAAGGTGGAGGTGGAGTACTGGTTTGGGCTGGTATCATCAAAGATGAGCTTGTGGGGCCTTTTCGGGTTGAGGATGGAGTCAAGCTCAACTCCCAGTCCTACTGCCAGTTTCTGGAAGACACCATCTTCAAGCAGTGGTACAGGAAGAAGTCTGCATCCTTCAAGAAAAACATGATTTTCATGCAGGACAATGCTCCATCACACGCGTCCAAGTACTCCACAGCGTGGCTGGCAAGAAAGGGTATAAAAGAAGAAAATCTAATGACATGGCCTCCTTGTTCACCTGATCTGAACCCCATTGAGAACCTGTGGTCCATCATCAAATGTGAGATTTACAAGGAGGGAAAACAGTACACCTCTCTGAACAGTGTCTGGGAGGCTGTGGTTGCTGCTGCACGCAATGTTGATGGTGAACAGATCAAAACACTGACAGAATCCATGGATGGCAGGCTTTTGAATGTCCTTGCAAAGAAAGGTGGCTATATTGGTCACTGATTTGTTTTTGTTTTGTTTTTGAATGTCAGAAATGTATATTTGTGAATGTTGAGATGTTATATTGGTTTCACTGGTAAAAATAAATAATTGAAATGGGTATATATTTGTTTTTTGTTAAGTTGCCTAATAATTATGCACAGTAATAGTCACCTGCACACACAGATATCCCCCTAAAATAGCTAAAACTAAAAACTACTTCCAAAAATATTCAGCTTTGATATTGAGTTTTTTGGGTTCATTGAGAACATGGTTGTTGTTCAATAATAAAATTAATCCTCAAAAATACAACTTGCCTAATAATTCTGCACTCCCTGTATATGTGCTATTTGCACATACCCCGTGCAGCTAGCACGTATATTAACGTCATGGCAGCTCTTTAATCCAAGTGCTTGTATTAAAGCTTCAGCCCCTGCACAGCGTACAGGCCAGTAATGCCGGCAAGGGACCAATCATCGTGGTCCTTTGTCGGCGATCGCTCCAATTGGTTAGTCTATGCAGACTAATCAATCGGATCGCGGCAGTGTAAAAATGCCAGTTTCATGCTCTGATCTGCACTGTACAGATCAGAGCCTGAAATCAGGCATCAGCTGATTTGTGCCCCCTGATGTGTCCTGCCGTGCCCCTTCTGTGTCGTCCGTGCCCCATCTGTGCCGTCTGTGCCCCCTCCATGTTTTCCGTACCCCCTCCTTTCCGGCCCTACCCTCATTTGTTCCCCCTGCCCCTGATGCGGTCCCCCTCCTATATTTGATAGCGGCGGCTCCGTCCCTGAGCTGCCGTCATCAGCAGCCAGTGTCAGCTGTATGCTGACACTTTGCTGCAACCCCTTAGATGCCGCAGTCAGCGGCATCCTATGGGTAAACACAGGGAGGGTGCTCCCTCAATTAACCATCGGACTGCTGCGCTGCGATGACAGTGGCCCGATGGTTTCCATGGCAACCAGGCGCCTTGCAAAGGCCTCCAGTGTTGCCATCTATCAGTGTAAAACTGATAGTCTTATACTTTGCAATGCAGGAACATTGTAAAGTATAGTACAGCCATCAGCCCCACTGGATCTTCAAGATCCAAGTTGGACTTGATAAAGTGTGAAAAAAATAAAAATGTAACTAAAAAATAAATTGCCTTTTCCTATATCCTCTTATTTATAAGCTATAAAGAAAAAGGAAAAAAATAATAAACAAACTACACATATTGGGTATCACCGTGTCTGTAACGACCGGCTCTACAAATATATCACATGATCCAACCCGTCCGATAAACACCATAAAAAATATAAAATAAAAACTGTGCCAAAAACATCCGAAGTCGATTCGCATAAAACTGTTAGAATACTGTGCGGAGTGAGCAATCTGTACAATATTAGAATGTTATGGCTCCAATGAGCCAAATTTATTACTTTGCAAACTTCGGGTAATAACTTCAGAAATTAATTTCTACTGTTAAAAGCCTTTACCAAACTCTGTTTCGGTTCCAAAGTACCGAAATCGATTCGCTCATCCATAGTCAGGATAATGTTATCAGGCCCAATTGATTCCAGATGATCAGAGACTCCATATTTACACTACTGCAGCAAGACACTTCCTGTGCCAGGCTGGGAAACCCCAGCTACTGTAAGCAAAGGACCAGGAAAGCAGGGCAGGCCAGACAAGAGCTAGTAATGGGAGACTCCATTATTAGGGGTGCATATAGGGCAAGTTCGACATATCGCGTATCTGGTTGATTACTGGGAGAGGCTGGCGAAGACCCAGCAGTCATGGTCCACTTTGGAATCAATGACAAAGTTAAGGGTAGGTGGAGGGTCCTTAACACCTTAAGGACTGAGCCCATTTTCATTTTTGCATATTTTTCCTCCCCACATTCCAATAGCCATAATTTTTAAAGTTAGGACAAGATGCATTTTTTTTATGGCACAATTTAATTTACCATGTCTTCCTACCAAGAGAAAGCTTCCTCCTGCCTCCCTGCACTTCCTGTAGTGAGCGCTTACCGCACACACAGGCATCACTCCTGTCGGCTGCTTCATTAGTCAGCCAGGAGTGCAGGGGGAAAGCAGCTCACTGACAGCGCTGGCCACTCTGGTCAGTGAGCTTACAGAGTGTACAAGTGCATTATAATTAATAAAAATGAGGAATGTATATTTAATTTTAACACATAAGGCTCCTGTGCCACCAGGCTGTGCAGGAGCAGGGCAGGCAGAAGCCCACAGCTCCCGCACAGCCCATCTCTCCTATGCTAATAAAAGACGGATGGTCCTTAGCAACGGTTATTTGAGAAGAGCACTGCTAAGGGACATTTCAGCCACTGTTTTCTGAAAAAGATAAACTGTGAAGGAAAGCCCTTTATTATGCCCTCCATCATGAACACTGTTTGACTCTTGTTCACAGTTTTACCACAGCCATCTAAGGATGTGACACATAGGGAGGGGGTTGGCTTATGTTGCCACTCAATTATCTCCCAGGATACTGGGGAAGGAGTTATGTGCACTGTATAAACTTGATGTGTGTGTGTCAATAAATTTCAGTTCATGGTTTACCCAGCAATAGGCCTCATCTGATGTGTGGGATGATTTCATGCCTGAGGGAGTACGCCTGACAGGATTATTTACGATCCGGGCAGGAAAAGGGGGACCCGTGACAGTGGGAGTTGACCAGACCGTTACATTTGGTGGCAGCGGTGGGATCGTTCCCTTTCCATGGCTTCATAATCTGAGGCGAGAACCGGAGCAGCTTTCATGAAAGGCTGCTACAACCAGCAACACGTTGAAAGAACTACTGGAAGTACGTGGAGGTAGTGGCAGCAATAAAGCCAAGCATCTTTTTATCAGCGAGCTAATGGAGCGCATGGCCGCGGCTACCCCGCTTACAGAGGAAAGTGAAGTGGACAGAGAAATAAGGGAACGGCTAGCACTGTTTGGGCCAAATCCTTCGCCTGAGATTATTTTTCGCGTCATTGATAGTGCGAACGAAAATGTGAACAAACGGAGGGAATTACAGATCCGTCTAGTGGAGGCCTAGAGAACTACAGCTGCTATACTGAACTGTTCCCGCGCTAATCCCGAACCGCGGGAAATTCTTTTCAGCGCATTCAAAGCATTTGAGGAGCGCACCAACGAAATCAATGGATATTTGGCTGATTCTGAGAGACAATGTTCCCTGCACAAGGTAGCAGAGGGGAATGGGTTCCAATTTTAGCTGGAAAGCTATCTGGCAAGGCAGCTGATGCTTTCAGAGCCATCCCTGATCAGGACCTGAGTAGCTATGAGCGAGTAAAAGAGGCGCTCCTAGCCAGGTACGCAATGACCCCAGAGGAGTACCCGAGGAAATTTAGAGACTCCAGGAAAGCAGAGTCGGACTCGTACACAGAGTGGGCTTGCCAGTTGCATAGGGCAGCCACCCAATGGGTAAATGGCTGTCAGGCCACCACCCTGGAGGAATTGATACAACTGGTACTACTGGAACAATTCTTCACGTTGCTCCCGCCAGATGCAAAGGAGTGGGTGAGGGACCGTAACCCTCTCACCTTGCAAGAGGCGGCCAGGATGGGCGATGAATACACGGATGCCCAGAAGCCAGGACGACCTCCCCT
Source organism: Bufo bufo (assembly GCF_905171765.1). Classification (NCBI taxonomy): domain Eukaryota; kingdom Metazoa; phylum Chordata; class Amphibia; order Anura; family Bufonidae; genus Bufo; species Bufo bufo. Next base: position 484,100,848 of record NC_053390.1, on the reverse strand, counting down.
CAAACCCCAACTACTTCGGGTCGAGACCCCAACACAACCACCAGGAGGGAGCCATCAACCACCCCAGCGACCTATCAACCTCCACAGTTTTTTTCCTGGACCTCACTGTTTCCGGTGCAAGCAAGCAATTACCGTAGGGACTGCCAGCTGGAACAACCCCGACCTAACTGGAAACGTCCGTCAGGTGCCAGCGCCAGGGCAGTAGTCCACTCACTTGATTACCCGGTTCCAACTACTGCAGAGGCCCAGGAGTATATCTGGAGAAGAACCCCTGGGGTTTCTTTCATGAAGCCAATACGGTACAGGCGGCCAGTGAGGATAACAGACAAAACCACTGTCAACTGGTGATGGTTAATGGCCAAACTGTCCAAGTCCTCTGGGATACAGGGGCCACCATCACGCTGATTCAGAGACATTTGTTAAATAACAACGAGCTGACAGGCAAATCTATTGCTGTTCGGGTGGCAGGGGGAGCCGTCTATAGAATCCCCACTGCCCAGGTTCATTTAGATTGGTGGGTGGGGTCTGGAACAGTAACGGTGGGGGTCATGAAGGATTTGCCCGCAGATGTGATACTCAGCAATGATTTGGGTCCTCTTACGTCTGCCTTTATGCCTACACCCAACCAAGAGGTGCACACTGTAATTACCAGAGCCCAGAGTCGTGCTGCAGAAGGCCCCTCACAAACTCTGGGGACCCAGGTTGGATCCACTTTCCTGACAGCGACAGTAGAGCCCCTATCCTGGGACACCCCTGATGATTTTGGGAAAGAGGTAGCGGGAGACCCCACCTTACTAAAGTACTGGGAAAAAGCTGTAACTGATTAAGGGGGACTGTTTGGGGAGCAGTTATTAAAAGAGCTTAGTGGTGAGCTGGCAAAACCGCTAACAGATTTATTTAACCAATCATTAGTAACAGGAGTCGTCCCGGAAGATTGGAAATTGGCAAATGTCGTGCCCATTCACAAGAAAGGTAGTAGGGAGGAATCGAGCAACTATAGACCAGTGAGTCTGACATCAATAGCAGGCAAATTAATGGAAACCCTATTAAAGGATAGGATTGTGGAACATCTAAAATCCCATGGATTGCAAGATGAAAAACAACATGGGTTTACTTCAGGGAGATCATGTCAAACAAATCTTATAGATTTTTTTGACTGGGTGACTAAAATAATAGACGGTGGAGGTGCAGTAGACATCGCATATCTAGATTTTAGTAAGGCTTTTGACACTGTCCCACATAGAAGACTTATCAATAAACTGCAGTCATTGAGCATGGACTCCCATATTGTTGAGAGAATTAGGCAGTGGCTGAGTGACAGACAGCAGAGGGTTGTAGTCAATGGAGAACATTCAAAACAAGGTCATGTTACCAGTGGGGTTCCACAGGGATCTGTACTGGGACCAATTTTGTTTAATATCTTCATAAGTGATATTGCAAAAGGCTTCGATGGTAAGGTTTGTCTTTTTGCTGATGACACAAAGATATGTAACAGGGTTGATGTTCCTGGAGGGAAACGCCAAATGGAAAAGGATTTAGGAAAACTAGAAGAATGGTCAGAACTCTGGCAACTGAAATTTAATGTGAATAAGTGCAAGATAATGCACCTGGGGCGTAAAAACCCAAGGGCAGAATATAGAATATTTGACACAGTCCTGACCTCAGTATCTGAGGAAAGGGATTTAGGAGTAATTATTTCAGAATACTTAAAGGTGGGAAGACAATGTAATAGGGCAGCACGAAATGCCAGCAGAATGCTTGGATGTATAGGGAGAGGTATAAGCAGTAGAAAGAGTGAAGTGCTTATGCCGCTGTACAGAACACTGGTGAGACCTCACTTGGAGTATTGTGCGCAGTACTGGAGGCCATATCTCCAGAAGGAAATAGATACTCTAGAGAGAGTTCAGAGAAGAGCTACTAAACTAGTACATGGATTGCAGGATAAAACTTACCAGGAAAGGTTAAAGGACCTTAATATGTATAGCTTGGAAGAAAGAAGAGACAGAGGGGATATGATAGAAACTTTTAAATACATAAAGGGAATCAACTCGGTAAAGGAGGAGAGCATATTTAAAAGAAGAAAAACTACCACAAGAGGACACAGTTTTAAATTAGAGGGGCATAGGTTTAAAAGTAATATAAGGAAGTATTACTTTACTGAGAGAGTAGTGGATGCATGGAATAGCCTTCCTGCAGAAGCGGTAGCTGCAAATACAGTGAAGGAGTTTAAGCATGCATGGGATAGGCATAAGGCTATCCTTCATATAAGATAGGGCCAGGGACTATTAATAGGATTCAGATATATTGGGCAGACTAGATGGGCCAAATGGTTCTTATCTGCCGACACATTCTATGTTTCTATGTATGGAAAGGTAGCAGATTATATAGGCTAACTGGTTTAGGACAAATGCCTCATGGCCCAAGCGGAAATGTCAGCTAGTCGTTCCCCAAAAGTATAGGCAGGAGCTGTTGAGAATTGGGCACGACATCCCCTTAGCTCGGCTTTTGGGCATCCGGTGGACGTCATACCGGGTGACCCAACATTTTTTTTCTGGCCAGGAATCTCCAATCATGTCTGACAGTATTTTCAAACTTGTGAAGTATGCCAACAGGTGGGCAAGAGAGGTGACCACCCTAGGGCCAAAATGATCCCCATGCCCATAATTGAAGAACCCTTTAGTTGGGTAGCGGTGGATTTAATTGGGTCTCTGGCTCAACCTAGCCGCTCTGGTAAACGTTACATCTTGACCATAGTGGATTACGCCATTAGGTACCCCGAAGCAGATGCCCTGGTCAAGGTATTCTCAAGAGTAGGATTTCCCTTAAAAATTCTATCTGACCAGGGTACCCAATTCACAGCGTCTAACACATCAGCTATGGAAGATCTGTGGGATAAAACCCCTGATGAGCTTCCCGTATCACCCCCAGACTAATGGTCTCTGTGAGCGATTTATTGGAACTCTGAAGCAAATGCTGAAGACATTCAAGGCCACTTACAGAGACTGGGAAAGGTTCCTGCGGGAAAGGTTCCTGCCTCACCTCCTCTTTGCTTATAGGGAGGTGCCGCAGGAATCGACGGGATTCTCGCCCTTCGAGCTGCTATACGGGAGGCAAGTCAGAGGACCCCTAGATCTAATTAACCCCTTAGGGACCGGGCTCATTTTCACCTTAAGGACCAGGCCATTTTTTGGAAATCTGACCAGTGTCACTTTAAGTGCTAATAACTTTAAAACGCTTTGACTCATCCAGGCCATTCTGAGATTGTTTTTTCGTCACATATTGTACTTCATGACACTGGTAAAATGAAGTCCAAAAAATTTATTTTTTTTGCACAAAAAAATACCTAATTTACCAAAAATTTTGAAAAATTTGCAAATTTCAAAGTTTCAGTTTCTCTACTTCTGTAATACATAGTAATACCCCAAAAAATTGTGATGACTTTACATTCTCCATATGTCTACTTCATGTTTGAATTATTTTGGGAATGATATTTTATTTTTTGGGGATGTTAAAAGGCTTAGAAGTTTAGAAGCAAATCTTGAAATTTTTCAGAAATTTACAAAAACTTAATTTTTAGGGACCAGTTCAGGTCTGAAGTCGATTTGCGAGGCTTACATAATAGAAACCACCCAAAAATGACCCCATCTAAGAAACTACACCCCTCAAGGTATTCAAAACTGATTTTGCATACATTGTTAACCCTTTAGGTGTTGCACAAGAGTTATTGGCAAATGGGGAGGAAATTTGAGAATTTCATTTTTTTGTCTAATTTTTCATTTTAACCCATTTTTCCCACTAACAAAGCAAGGGTTAACAGCCAAACAAGATTGTATCTTTATTGCCCTGACTCTGCCGTTTACAGAAACACCCAATATGTGGCTGTAAGCTACTGTACGGCCACACAGCGGGGCGTAGAGTGAAAGGTGCGCCGTTTGGTTTTTGGAAGGCTGATTTTTATGGACTGGTTTATTTACACCATGTCCCATTTGAAGCCCCCTGATGCACCCCTAGAGGAGAAACTCCCTAAAAGTGACCCCATCTAAGAAACTACACCCCTCAAGGTATTCAAAACTGATTTTACAAACTTTGTTAACCCTTTAGGTGTTGCACAAGATTTAATGGAAAATAGAGACACAATTTCAAAATTTCACATTTTTGGCAGATTTTCCATTTTTATATATTTTTTTTTCCAGTTACAAAGCAAGGGTTAACAGCCAATCAAAACTCATTTTTTTTGGCCCTGATTCTGTAGTTTACAGAAACACCCCATATGTGGTCGTAAACCGCTGTAAGGGCACACAGCAGGGCGTAGAGGGAAAGGTGCGCCGTATGGTTTTTGGGAGGCAGGTTTTGCTGGACTGTTTTTTTTTTTACACCATGTCCCATTTGAAGCCCCCCTGATGCACCCCTAGAGTAGAAACTCCAAAAAAGTGACTCCATTTTAGAAACTAAGGGATAGGGTGGCAGTTTTGTTGGTACTAGTTTAGGGTACATCTGATTTTTGGTTGCTCTATATTACACTTTTTGTGCGGCAAGGTAACAAGAAATAGCTTTTTTGGCACATTTTTTTTTGTTATTTACAACATTCATCTGACAGGTTAGATCATGTGGTAATTTTATAGAGCAGGTTGTCACGGAAGCGGCGATAACTAATATGTATACAATTTTTTTTATTTATGTAAGTTTTATACAATAACTTCATTTTTAAAACCAAAAAAATGTTTTAGTGTCTCCATAGTCTAAGAGCAATAGTTTTTTCAGTTTTTGGGCGATTATCTTGAGTAGGGTCACATTTTTTGCGGGATGAGATGACGGTTTGATTGGCACTATTTTGGGGTGCATATGACTTTTTAATCGCTTGCTATTACACTTTTTGTGACGTAAGATGGCAAAAAATGGCTTTTTTTTTACACCATTTATATTTTTATTTTTTTACGGTGGTCACCTGAGGGGTTAGGTCATGTGATATTTTTATAGAGCCGGTCGATACGGACGCGGCGATACCTAATATGTATACTTTTTTTTTATTTATGTAAGTTTTACACAATGATTTCATTTTTGAAACAAAAAAAAATCATGTTTTAGTGTTTCCATAGTCTAAGAGCCATAGTTTTTTTCAGTTTTTGGGCGATTATCTTGAGTAGGGTCTCATTTTTTGCGGGATGAGATGACGGTTTGATTGGTACTATTTTGTCGTACATGCGATTTTTTTGATCACTTTTTTTACTTTTTTTGGGAAGTAAGGTGGGCAAAATTTCAATTTTCTCATAGTTTTTATTTTTTTATTTTTATGGCGTTCACCATGCGGGGAAAGTAACATGACCGTTTTATAGATCAGGTCGTTACGGACGCGGCGATACCTAATATGTGTAGTGTATTTTATTTTTTTAATTTTTATTCAGTGATAAATGTTTTTTTTTTTTTTTATCTTAACTTTTTTCACTTTTTTTTTACATTTTTTTTTACCCAGACCCACTTGGTTCTTGGAGATCCAGTGGGTCTGATGTCTGTATAATACAGTACAGTACAATATATATTGCACTGTACTGTATTTTACTTACACTGAACAGATCTATGCTTTTAGCATAGATCTGTTCAGCACCATGGACAGCAGGACGCCTGAGCAGGCGTCCTGTTGCCATGGGAACCTTCCCCGTCTACCACAACTTCGCAGACGGGGAAGGGTAAGCACAGGGCTGAGGGGGGCTGTCGGGGGGCTCTCTCCCTCTCCATCGGGGGGCTGCAAAGGCACAGCAGCCCCCCGATGGAGAGGGAGGGAGCTCCCTGACCGATGACAGTTAACTTTTTCAATACATCGGTCCTTACGGACCGCGGTATGGAAAGGGTTAAATGGCTGACATCTGCACAGATGTCAGCCGTTTATACCAGGGTGCCAAGAATGTGCTGGCACCCTGGTATACCCACTAGAAGCCAACGATCATTCATGGGGAGGCAGGCGGGGGATCGCGATCCCGCCTGCCGCACTGCCCACCTCCCGCAACGCCCCCACCGCCTGCGACACTTCCCCCGCACCACCCGCCGGCATCAAATCGTGCAGGGGTGCAGGGGGGGTGAAAAATATAGATTTTAGCCACTCTAAAGTTTCTGATCCTGGCGGTCAGGGACCGCGGGGATCAGAAACTGCAAAAAGCGCAGCAAACCGCAGGTCTGAATTGACCTGCGATTTGCTGCGATCGCCGACACGGAGGGGTCACATGACCCCCCCTGGCGTTGTGACAGGATGCCGGCTGAATGATTTCAGCCGGCATCCTGTTCAGATTAACCCCTGGGGCGCCGGAATGCCTATTTAAAGTTAGGACGTACCGGTACGTCCTTGGTCCTTAAGGACTCGGGAAATAGGGCGTACCGGTACGTCCTATGTCCTTAAGGGGTTAAGGAGCATTGGGAGCGGGTCACAGAATCGACAGGGACCCCAGTGGTACCGTATGTGCTGGAATTGAGGGACAGTATGGAGGCATTGACGCAGATGGTACATGAGAACCTTCAGGCGGCCCAGCGGTTATGGTATGACCGGAAGGCCCGACACCATAGTTTTCAACTGGGACAGAAGGTTATGGTACTTAAACCGGTCTGGCATGACAAACTACAGGCTGCCTGGCAGGGACCATACCAGATTTTTGGGAAGATATGTGACACTACGTACACTGTCGCCAGCTGTGAGAACGAGGATGTGAAGCGCACATTTAACATCAACATGCTCAAGGAGTACATATGAAGAGAGGAAGAAGTGTCTGCCGTATGTGCCCCAGCATCTGAGGATATGTATAACTTACCGTTACCTGATCTGCTAGGGAGTGACCAGAGAGAAAGGGCCATAGAGTTGGTACACTTGGGGGAACAGCTGGGACCACAGGAGCGGACACAGGCAATCACCCTTTTGAAAGCCAAACAGGCTACGTTCTCTCAGGAGCCCGGATACACTAGACTAGCGACCCACAGGGTAGAGACCCCAGGCCAGGCTCCGTTGAGGCAAACCCCCTACTGCATCCCCGAGGCGGTACGGGAAGGAATGCGTAAGGAAATTAAGGAGAACAACTACTCAATTCGGTCAGTGGACCGACAAAAATCCCTGTAGGGGTCCTAAACTAAATAACTTTATTATAACCTATCTAAAATCTAAAGACCTACAGGGATAGGTTAAAACTATCAGGAATGAGAGGGGATGAAGGTTCCTCACTTGCAATTGGTGCCACCTCACACTTTATGGACCATTTGGTTATTTTATGGGAGCAGAGCCTGTCACAGAACTGAGGATAGCTAGACTACATTAAGGATCAGGTGTAGTTTACATGTGTGATACTGCTATGCGAGACTGAGAGTTCATTAATAAACAATTAGGTGCAATCTAGGTTGCTACTATTGAATGTTATCTTACAGTCTCCCAAAAACTAGTAGCAATTTTTGCCAATGGTAATGGAATTGTTTGATTCGTGCAACTCACATTTGATTAATTAGCATTCAGACCAAGGGTACTAATCAGTTCTGTTGTTATAGGTACTGTGGCTCAGTACCAACACACAAAACGTAATTCCAGGATTTAATTCCAGTTACTGGCGTAAAATTGGCGCATGTGCACTGCATATCTCTGTGCCTCTTCCCACTGTGGGCAGAACACTGCGCATGCCCGGGCCCGGCACCGATGCGCGAACGGCCTATACGGATATATGATGTCACAGAGCCACAGGGCTGGCCTGAGCTTACTGAGGGGCGGAGTTAGGCACAAGTGAGGCGGGGGAACTTGGGCACTTTCAGCAAACTCTCCGCCCTTGGGCACTGGCAATGGCTCATTAGCATATCATAAAAACGACTTTTTGGGCGATTTGGATGATCTGAAAAACGAAACAAAGGTACCATCTGTGTCATGTCTTTGTGTCCCACTGAAGTATGTGATTGGTTCAAAACCGGTCAGGTTCGTGACAGACTCCCTTTAAGGAGATGCTCCGTTTGGGAGTCATTGAGCATTCGTAAAGCCCTTGGGCCTCATCGGTGGTACCAGTGCCAAAACTGGACTGTACGACCCGCTTCTGTGTAGATTACCGTAGACTAAATTATAAGACTGTTACAGACGCCTACCCAATGCCCCGGGTAGACTAACTGCTGGACCGCATCGTTAGGGGAAAGTATCTGACTACTATCGACTTATGCAAGGGCTACTGGCACATTCGCCTAGCCGAGGATGCTGTTCCGAAATCTGCCTTGGTCTCCCCGTTTGGCCTGTATCAATTTACAGTCATGCCGTTCGGGATGAAGAATGCCCCAGCTACATTTCAAAGAATGGTAGATCGTCTCCTAGATGGGCTCCAGGACTTTCCGTGTGCCTACATGGACGACACAGCCATTTTTAGCGATTCATGGGAAGCCCACTTAGTCCACATATGGACCGTATTGGACAGGATCAGAGCAGCTAGTTTGACTTTGAAACCTGAGAAGTGTCACATTGGTATGGCGGAAGTTCAATATCTGGGACACAGGGTAGGTTGTGGAAGACAACGACTGGAGCTGGCTAAAATTGAGGCTATTGTTAATTGGCCCACTCCCCGTACCAAGACACAAGTTATGGCATTTTTAGGGACAGCCGTTTACTATAGACGCTTTGTCCCTGGCTATAGCGCCCTGGCTAAACCCTTGTCAGACCTGACGTAAAAAAATTCGCCCCAACAGGTCCTGTGGTCCCTGGAGTGTGAGACAGCTTTCCAAACCCTGAAGCAAGCTCTTGTAAATGCACCTGTTCTCGCCGCCCCTGATCCTAATAAACGTTTTATCGTTCACACAGATGCTTCGATGTTTGGCTTGGGGGCAGTGTTAAGCCAGGTCGGAGAGGACGGAGCCGAGCACGCAGTAGCCTATCTGAGCCAGAAACTATTGCCCAGGGGGGTCAGTTATGCAGCTATCGAAAAAGAGTGCCTAGCTCTCGTCTGGGCACTGAAAAACTGACACCTTATCTCTATGGCCGTGCATTCACCCTCATCACCGATCAAAATCCCCTAGTCTGGCTCAACCGGGTTGCAGGGGATAACGTCCGTCTTCTCAGGTGGAGTCTAGCCTTACAACCATACGACTTCACTATACACTACCGGCCTGGCAAGTTGAACGGGAATGCTGATGGCCTGTCTAGACAAACGAAGTTGGTAGCTTAAGTATCTCAGGGGCTACCCGGACAGCCCCAAGTCGACCCGAAAAGGGTCCATCTGTGTCTTCCGGACCTGTCAGCAAGGAGGGAGCAGTGTGAAGGAAAGCCCTTTATTATGCCCTCCATCATGAACACTGTTTGACTCTTGTTCACAGTTTTACCACAGCCAACTAAGGATGTGACACATGGGGAGGGGGGTTGGCTTATGTTGTCACTCAATTATCTCCCAGGATACTGGGGGATGAGTTATGTGCACTGTATAAACTGGATGTGTGTGTGTGTGTCAATAAACTTGAGCTCATGGTTTACCCAGCAATAGGCCTCAGCTGATGTGTGGGATGATTTAATGCCTGAGGGAGTACACCTGACAGGATTATTTATGATCCGGGCAGGAAAAGGGGGACCCGTGACGGTGGGAGTTGACCAGACCGTCACATAAACGTTTTCCCTAAATAAAGTATATTCCAAAAATGTTCCCTGTCACATTCCCCACACATTAGCGCAAAAAAATAACTAATATGCCGTTACGCTTTAAAAAGAATAAAATAGACAAATCACCGAGTCCAGAGGGCATATACCCCCATATTCTTAGAGAATTAAGTAATGTAATAGTCAGACCCTTTTTTCTGATATTTTAGGATTCTATAATGACAGGTAGTGTTCAACAGAATTGGGGCTTACCAAATGTGGTGCCAATATTCAAAAAGGGGTCAAAAACGGAGCCTGGAAACTATAGGCCAGTAAGTCTAACATCTGTCATGGGTAGAGCTGAGCGGACACCCGGATGTTCGGGTTTGACGAGTTCGGCCGAACTTGAAAAAAAAGTTTGGGTTCCGAACTTGACCCCGAACCCCATTGTAGTCAATGGGGACCCGAACTTTTGGGCACTAAAATGGCTCTAAAATAGTCCTGGAAAGGGCTAGAGGGCTGCAAAAGGCATAAAAATGTGCTTAAGAGCATGGCAACTGTTCTGCAAACAAATGTGGATAGGGAAATGACTTAAATAACATAAAATACAGAAAAATTAAAAATAACAATCTGGATCTAGGAGTAGGAGGTTGAGGAGGCGGTGGAGGTGGCGGTGTAGGTTGACGTGGCGGTGTAGGTGGAAGCGGCGGTGAAGGAGGAATAGGTAGCCAACACTGATTTGTTATTTTTTATTTTTAAATTGGGGTATCCCCCAAAATATTGGGACATATAACAAAATAAAACAAATAATAAGTGCTCTTGAGTGCAAGAATGGATGGTTGAGGCTGGTATAAATGTCCATTCTGCACAAGGTACGGACAAGTCCTGTGGGATCCATGCCTGGTTCATTTTAATAAACGTAAGCTTGTCCACATTGGCTGCGGCCTGTGATAGTGCTCTCTGCCGTGCTAAACACACGTTCACACTATACACTGGCTGCAGGACAGGTCAGCACCTCCAAGGCTGACAAAGCTTTTCCACATTTTGGCCATGCCATTTTGGCCTTCTCAGGTGCTGATGGTGCCCCAGCTGCGTTGGCGACCTCTTCCTCCTCCTCTGCCTTCGCCTTGTGCTTCCACTGTGTCCCTGCTGTCAGGTGGGAATGCCATCATCAGCGTGCGCTTGTAGTTGCGCATCTTCCGATCAGTAACAGATGTTTTCACTAAATTTAGTTCCCTGTCAGCAATGCAGAGCAGGGGATTATTCACGGCAAAAGGGGGTTCATGTCACCCAGCAATAGAACAGAGGATTTTGAGAGATTTAGGCCCCTGTCACCCAGGCACAGCAGGGGTTCATTCACGGCAAAAGGGGGTTCATGTCACCCAGCAATAGAACAGAGGATTTTGAGAGATTTAGGCCCCAGTCACCCAGGCACAGCAGGGGTTCATTCACGGCAAAAGATGGTTCATGTCACCCAGCAATAGAACAGAGGATTTTGAGAGATTTAGGCCCCTGTCACCCCTGTATGTAGGGGTGGTATCTCACAGGGCCTGAACCAGTGTAGGCCTGAATTCAATATTGGTGCACCAAATAGCGGTATTTCAAATCACTGAATGTAACCCAAATGTATTAAGGCTGCCAACTAAATTTTTTGTGCCCAAATGAGTGTTTGTTTAAAAACTGAATTTGACAGCAATATATAAGCCTTTAATTTCACATGTGCTGATGCTGCAAGGCCTGAAAATAGTGTTTTTTGTCAAAAGATGTTGTAGATTGCCAAAAAAGTCTTTTTTTGCTAACAGAATAGGAAAGCTGTAGATATTAAACTTGAAACACTTGCAGATCTGGAAAATACTGTTTTTTGAAGAAAAAAAAGTGTGTTTTTCAAACCCCAGAAAATGATGGGTGTATTTCTACCTTAAATTGCACACTGACTAATACAGATGTTGTAGTTTGCCCCCAAAAAATGGTGATTTGCAATGTCCTAAAAGCTCAGATGCAGTGCTGGTGCACTGAGCATGCATAAAATGGCCGCCGCCACCCACCTAACTAACAGAATTCTAAAAGTTAGTTTTTTTTGGTCAATGAGCTCAGGGCAGGGTAAAACGATAGTGCCCTGCACCCACACAATTATTTGTCTGTAGATCGCTGAGTTAGATTCTCTCCTATGCTCTCCCTGAAATCACAAGTCCAGCAGCATCCTCTCCCTACACTTGTAACAGCAGAGTGATGGGCGGCGCTACGTGACTCAAGCTTATATAGAGCCTGGGTCACATGCTTCTCTGGCCAATCACAGTAGTATGACGCCAAGAAAACGGCGAACACCGATCCCGAACTTTTACGGAAATGTTCGGGTCCGGGTCCTAAAATCCTAAAGTTCGGTACGAACCCGAACTTTACAGTTTCAACCCTAGTCATGGGTAAACTGTTTGAAGATTTTCTATCCCATAGTACCTCAATGAAAATAAGTGTATAATACCGTATCGGCATGTCTTAATGAGGGATCAGTCTTATCAAACTAATTTAATTAGCTTCCATGAGGAGAAGTTCTAGACTTGACCGGCATGAGTCAATAAATGTCATATGACCACACCAAAGCATTTTATACTGTGCCAAACAAAAGGTTGGTACATAAAATGAGAATAGTTTGGACTGGGGTAAAATGTGTGTATGTGGGTAAGTAACTGGCTTAGTGATAGAAAACAGAGGGTGGTTATTAACGGTACATAATCAGATTGTGTCACTGTCAGAGGGGTCAGGATTGGGCCCTATTTTTGTCAAATTATTAATGATCTTGTACAAGGGTTGCACAGTAAAACAACCTTTTTTGCAGACAATTGTGTAAAGTAATTAACTCAAGAGGACAGGATACTGCTACAGATGGATTTGGATAGATTGGAGAGAAGTGGCAAATGAGGTTTAGCACTGATGTAAGGTTATGCACATGGGAAGGAAAAATAAAAGGAACACTGACATGGAAAAAAAAATAGGATTTTTTTTAGTGGCCAGCAAACTTAAAGGGGTTATCCAACCCCTATAATGACCCCCCCTTCCCAAAAATGCCTGGGTCCCTCATATAGATTAAACTTACCTGGTCCTTGGCACCCGTGTCGCTCCTGTTGTCCGCACGGCCATCGCTGCATCTCCTCGTTGTGCAGATCAAAACATCCGGCGACTGGATGGGGGATCAGCCAATAGCTGGCCACGACAGGGATGATCCTCCGTAGTGTCACCTGCGATTGGGGGTGGTTCGGCATTGGGGGGGGTCATTATACGGGTTAGATAACTCCTTTTAATTGTAGATACCAGTGTCAGGCAGCTGCTGCAAAGGCCGGTAAGATTATGGGGTGGCATAGATACATGTGGTGAGAACATAGTCTGCCACTTTACAAATCACTAGTCAGACCGCACATGGAGTATTGTGTACAGTTATGAGCTTCTGTAAACCAGGCAGGCATAGCAGAGCTGGAGATTGTTCAGATAAGTGCTGTTAAAGTAATTACTGGAATGGGTGGATTACAATACTTAGAAATGGTTATTTAGTTTAGAAAAAAAAAATAACTGAGTCACGATCTAATAACTATTAGTTCGAATGATGTGATGATGGAGTCAAAGCAAGGGTTAAAGGGAACCTGTCACCAGGATTTTGTGCATAGAGCTGGGGACATGGGCTGCTAGATGGCCGCTAGCACATCCGCAATACCCAGTCCCTATAGCTCTCTGTGCTTTTATTGTGTTAAAAAACCGTTTTGATCCATATGCAAGTGAACCTGATATGAGTCCTGTGCCTGGAGAGGAGTCCAATTTTCTGAGCGCAGCACCGCCCCGCGTCCTCCGAATCTCCTCCTTGCTGGCTGATGTCACAGAGCTGGAGCGCCAAAATCTCGCGATGCGCGAGCTAGCGCATGCGTAGTTCGTTCCCTGTGCTGATGCCAGCACAGTAAATGAACATGATGCCGACACTGCGCATGCACTAGCTCGCGCATCGCGAAATTTCGGCGCTCTAGCTCTGTGACGTCAGCCAGCAAGGAGGAGATTCGGAGGGCGCGGGGCGGTGCTGCGCTCAGAAAATTGGACTCCTCTCCGGACACAGGACTCATATCAGGTTCATTTGCATATGGATCAAAACGTTTTTTTAACACAATAAAAGCAGAAAAAGCTATGTGCTAGCGGCCATCTAGCAGCCCATGTCCCCAGCTCTATGCACAAAATCCTGGTGACAGGTTCCCTTTAAGTTGGCTCAGAAAAACCATCAGACACACAGGAGGTATTCTCCTCAGATGACTTCAAACTTTTTTTTAATGTATTTATATACCAACATCATATCATAATGGCTGTAGGCCAAAAAGCTTTCAAACTCTCACAAAAGTGAAGATACAACATTCGGCCTTGAATTTAGAATTGTATTCAACAGATTATCAGAGAGGATTAGAATATGGGAGGGGAAGAGCCCACTGTGGAGAGAAGGGGACAAGATGGAGTCTATATGATTTCCTTCACAAATACCCAATTTTGTGGATGGTTTTGGATCCAACCAGGTACGTTACCTGGCGCCAGGCTTTCCACAATTTACGGAACTCCAGGTGAACCATACCCGTTTGGTAGGAAATATCTTTACTTCTCCGCTTTGCTCTCGGCCCAAAAACCTACTTTTACTGTTGCATATGTGATTAATATGACCATTACTACTGGTATTATACCTTGTAAAATTCCCATAAACCACCCGCCAAGTCCTCAAAACCAGTTTGCTCGATTCAGATACGAGAAGCTGTCTCCCCACCATGAATTTTTGTTTTCCTCACTCGCTCTTAAAGGGCTTCTGTCACCCCACTAAATGTATATTTTTTTTTTGGTTACTTATAATCCCTATACTGCGATTTATGCATACATACTGTAATTAATCATTTTGGTTCAGCAGATTCTGTTAAAAACGTACTTTTAAAATATGCAAATTACCTTGCTACCAGCAAGTAGGGCGACTACTTGCTGGTAGCAGCCGCATCCTCCTATCCTAAAGACGCCCCCTCCGCATGTTGATTGACAGGGCCAGCGGACGGGATCGTTCTCTGCCTGGTCCTGTCTGCTATCAAGATCAAGTAACGGTATTCAGTCGGCGCACTGAGAGGCGGACACTCCTTCGGCTGCTCCATCCTCAATGCGCCTGCGCCGATGACGTCACATCTACACCCGGCGCAGGCGCATTGAGGAAGGAGCGGCCGAGCGAGCATCCTCCTCTCAGTGCACCTGCGCCGACTGAAGACAGATACGGCACAGGCGCCAGATTTTGAATGCAAACAGGGCCAGCAGAGAAAGATCCCGTCCGCTGGCCCTGTCAATCAACATGCGGAGGGGGCGTCTTTAGGATAGGAGGATGCGGCTGCTACCAGTAAGTAGCCGTCCTACTTTCTGGTAGCAAGGTAATTTGCATATTTTAAAAGTACGTTTTTAACAGAATCTGCTGAACCAAAATGATTAATTACAGTGTGTATGCATAAATCGCAGTATAGGGATTATAAGTAACCAAAAAAAACTGTTTAGTGGGGTGACCGAAGCCCTTTAAACACCTATCCAGCTTCATCATTGTATGTATGCAAGTATGTTATTGCATGGCAAAATATACTTCTACACTGCTGAGCGAAGTGTATCAGCAGCTATTACAGTGACAATTAAGCTACTATTATTCACATCTGCAGTTGACTACTTTCCATTACACTAAGAGCAATAGAGGAACTCGGTCCAATCTTCTCCCATTCATAGGACTGTATCCTGTATGTAAAGATTATTATATCTGGGAGAAGTACTACCAATCATCAGCTTCTCACCCTGCGTACCTGGTTTGTATTGTACTACATACATTATTTATTTATGTTTGCATAGTTTAGGAATAAGCTAAAACAAAAAATCTGCATTATATAATATATACACATATCAACAACCTATGGAATAAGACCTAAAATACAACCTGCAGTGTTCCCGAAATCCAGCTCCGCCCAAACTTTTTACTTTTACAAGGACTGCATGATGACTGACAAACTTATTGTCACAGTCATTATTCAACACATACAGGCTGAGTCCGTGATGGCAGGATGGTCAGTCCAGGCAGGCACACTTTCAGTAGGTCCATCCTGCTTGGCTTCAGGATTCAGAATCCTCTCTCAATGGCTAGCATGTGTCCAAATGTCCATGCCCTTGAGCCTCACAGAAGTGGGAGTGATCAACTGGACCTGAGCTGGTTCACTGTATTTCGGCTCCAAGGTCCTCTGGATTTGTTTGTCACTATCCAGTCTCCTGGTTTCTTATTGTGTGTTTCCTATATGCAAATTGGATCTGGGATGGAAGAAAGAACATGTTTGAATTTGTTAGATAGTTATGTAGTCCCTGTACATACTGAGAGAGTGACCCATTAGCAGCTTGCTGCTGCTGGGGAAAGTATAGTCCTGTACTGCCAAAAAGCAGTAGGTGGACACTACACCCAGGGAAACTGTGTTTCTCCCATACACTTCTGAATTTCCTCCGTACACATGGAAGGCCTGTTCTATCTCTAGGGTTGCCATGATCTCTTTCCTGGGTTTACTGGTGCAGTGTATGCCCCTATCACTTTCCATAGTCTCTGGGATCCCATATATACAGAGAAATTGATTTATAAACTTTTTGACTGTTTTAGCAATCGTCTTGCCCACTGGTCAGGCTTCAGGTTATCCTGAGAACAAGTCTACACATACCAGGATATGCTTTTACGTACACTGACTGGGACAGGGCAGCCATCATGGTAAACAAACAATGGGGTAGGCAGACCTTAGTGTGTATACAGTTATGTGCAGTGTGTTTTAAAAAAACGGAGAAAAAGCTCATTCCTCATAATATCATTTATTTCCATATACCCAAAATATAAAGACTTTGGATCTAAGTTTTAAAATTTATATATATATTTATATTATTATTTTTTCAGTTTAAAAATACCAAAGTTATTTAACGACGTCTTGGGAACAACTCACTTTGCTTTGTCGGAGGCTGTAAATTTTAAACCTGTACGGAGACAGATCTCCGTACAAGATTAAACCGAAGTTTTGAGTGAAGCGACTTCGGATCGAGGATCCGAAGCTCGATTCACTTATCCCTAGTGCCTGTTATGCTATAAATGGGCCCAACTCCATAGTATGAGAAACATTCCCAAACAATTATGCTTGCACGTTTTACAGTCTTCACAGTGCACTGTGGCTTGAAGTCTGTGTTTATGGGTTGTCTCACATACTGCGGCCTTTAATCCCAATGAGAACAATTTTGCTCTCATCTGTCCATATAATGTTGCGCCACTTCTCTTTAGGCCAGTCATTGTATTCTTTGGCAAACTATAACCTTTTCAACACGTCTTTTTCTTAGCAATGGTACTGTACGAGGGTTTTTTGCTAATAGTTAGGCTTCACGTAGGTGTTTTCTGATTTGTTGCAGTACTCACAGGTAACTGAAGATCTTTGATTTCCCTGGAGTGGATTATTGGAGTTTCTTTGCCATAACTTGTTGTTCTGTGATCTATGTGGATGGTAGTATTCCTTTTCCTACCATGTGTTTTGGGTTTTATTTGCCATTTTAAAGCATTGCAGATAATTTTAGCTGAGCAGCCAATTATTTTCTGCACTTTTGTTTTCCTCCCTCCAGTTAAGGCTTCTTTCACATCTGCACTTTCCCTTTCCACGCTTTAGTTTTTTCCCATTCGTTGTCAATAGGCACAAAACGTAACTACATGAAACGGAATGCACCAGAATGCATTCTGTTTCATTTGGTTGCGTCCCCATCGGACCCAAAAGGACCTTTGGATGCAATGCGTTCACCTCCCGCATCGCATCCGCGCGGAATACTTGCTCGTGTGAAAGGGGCCTAACTGTGTCATCCATTTTCTTCAACATACTTTCTCTTTTATTCATTCAATCTGTCTGGAAGGTTCCAGTTCATCCAGCAGATCCCCCATAATCGAGTAGATCCCACAGTCTCTAGGACTCACTCTCGGGCACTTCAACACCCTAAGAACTTGAACACATTTGCTTGCCTACAAGCACTTTTTGAGCTCCTTAGATAGGTCTGGTTCATGGGTCACTTTAACACCCTATCCTTCTGGTTCAGCTGTCTAGGTCTTCCTCCCGTAGTTGGGTCTAGTTCATGGGGCACTTTAATACCCTACCCTTCTGGTACATATAGTGTTTGGGTGGACTGGGACAGAACACCTCCCTCATCAAGGGAGTCAGCACTGGCCTTTTTGCTGCTCCCATCAGATCTTCAAACCAGACAAATAAGGGTACTTTCACACTTGCGACAGGACGGATCCGACAGGCTGTTCACCCTGTCGGATCCGTCATTTCGCCGTGCCGCCGGACCGGCGCTCCATCCCCATCGACTATAATGGGGACGGGGCGGAGCTCTGGTGCAGTACGGCAGTTCGCGGTGAGAGGTCGCCGGACTAAAAAGTCGGACATGCAGGACTTTTAGTCCGGCGGCCTTTCGCCGTTCACTGCCGTGCTGCGCCGGAGCTCCGCCCCCATTATAGTCAATGGGGACGGGACGGAGTAGCGGCACGGCGAAATAGCGGAAGGATGGATGCGACAGGGTGAACAGCCTGTCGGATCCGTCCTGCCGCAAGTGTGAAAGTAGCCTAAACTGAAACCGATTGCACAACCTGCTATAGCAAACACTTTTTTACAGTGTGTTCTAAGATTTTATTTACTAGCCATCCACTACATTCTCTCCTAAATTGTTTCCACCTTTCAGGATCCTGACATTAATCCTTGCACATGTCAGTTTTTTTTATTTTTAAAACAGTTTATCTGTCAGGACTTGAACCCAGGGGCTTCTGTGTCCCAGGCCGCAGCTTTTCCCACTGAGCTCTTCCGCTTTCTGGACAGCTCCTGTGCTGAACTGAAGCCTAGTTCCCTGTGCCTCTAGTTTCAGTTGCACCTCCCTGGTTTGTTCCACCCTGTTCCCTGATTGAACATCCTATTTAAGCCCAGCCTTGCACTTCCTGCCTTAAACTGAAGTTTTGAGCGAAGCTCGATTCACTAATCCCTAGTGCCCCCAGTCTGTAATTGCATGATTTTCCTATTTTATGACGTAAAGTCGTGATTTTTTGAAAGACACGGAGGCGAGTATTGCGTTTCTCCTTCTTTACTGAAATCCACAGCAGCAAAGAAAAAATCCACAGAAATAACTTACAGACCACCCCAACAAGGGGTAACCCCTCCCACAGTCCAGTCCATAAATAGGTCCTCCCACCGGAACTTTTCCTCTTTCTTTGTAACGATGAACCTTCCTTCTAATCTCAATAACCGGGTTGGAACGACTCCCACCAACAAGCTTCAACGGGAGAACTTTTAAAGAACACACGGGATCGAAATCTCTGCCAGGAACTCCACCTGAACAAACAAACACAGTCGGCAGGATGGATCAGCAACTCGAACTAATCGGAATCAGTGGTTCGGGACATCAGCCTAAAAGGAAGGGAAAAACAGAGGTACATGGTAATCGACCAGTTCCAAATCAAAACGATGAAGGGATAAAAGATAATGGTAATAAATAACAAAGACATAATAGTAACGCTAGCAAACTCAGCAACAACAGTGTCCTGGAGAGAAAAAAACATATCAAAACGACAAGGGAGGGGAAAAGTTTTATTAAATAAATAAATATTAGGGAGGGGCAATACTCGCCTCCGTGTCTTTTAAAAAATCATGAGTAATAGAATGAAGAACCGCACTCAATTCAAATGTCTCTGGTGCCGATCAAGGGCTGCGAACAGCCAGTATATATATAACGAAAATTGAGGCACTCAGATTTAGGTTATTGCAATTAAACTTTTTAATTTTTTTCAAGTTTTGCAGTAGTTTCATCCAAAAAAAAGCCCAATTAGATCCTATGTACAAACAGTATATTAGGACCAGACGTTTCGGTCATTTCAGACCTTCATCAGTGGTCACATTTTTTATCTGTTCTGGTAGGGAGATATGGACATCAGGGCTTGGCCGTACATCCAAGCCCTGATGTCCATATCTCCCTACCAGAACAGATAAAAAATGTGACCACTGATGAAGGTCTGAAATGACCGAAACGTCTGGTCCTAATATACTGTTTGTACATAGGATCTAATTAGGCTTTTTTTGGATGAAACTACTGCAAAACTTGAAAAAAAATTAAAAGTTTGATTGCAATAACCTAAATCTGAGTGCCTCAATTTTCGTTTCATAAAATCATGACTTTACGTCATAAAATAGGAAAATCATGCAATTTTATGTCACGACACGAAGGCTCATATTGCAAGTTCAAAGCGTAGATATCACCGAAGAGAAGGTATGTGGAGGAGGCCTAAAATAAAACTCTCTGAACGTAGACGCTCTGGACCAATCCGCCAACCTTAGAATATCCTCCAGGCGAGCATCCGCGACAGCCATGGACGTCGCAGAGGCCCCTCTGACCAAATGGGCCGTGAACATGGATGTGTAAATACCAGACAAGGAAAGGATCCATTTCACCCAACGGGACAGGGTGACACTAGTGACCAGACGAAATGGCCTGCGAAAAGAAATAAATAATTGAGGTGTAGACGCAGGACGCATAGCGGATGTACGAGACAAATATTCCCTCAGACACCCCACCGGACAAAGCGCCGGAGAGCTGGGAAAAGCCGGATAAGAAACAGACTTAATGCCGGTCTTGGTGCGGCGGGAGATATTGAAGGAAACCCCCTCCGGGGTAAAATAAAGAGCATCGAAGTCTAGAGCCCTCACATCTGAAACTCTTTTACAAGAGATAAGACAGAGCAAGAACACCAATTTAGCTGATAATTGACGAAGAGAGAAGTCTGAATTAGGAGACTACCGTGAAAAGAAATCCAGGACCAAAGGGACGTCCCAAGAAGTGGAAAAATTAGGTCAAGGAGGCTTTGAAAGCCGAGAGCACTTGAGGAGCCAGCAAACCAAAGGATGCTGACCGGCCGGGCAACCAGCGAAACCCTGGTGGCGAGAGGATATTGCTGATCTGAACACATTCATAGTCCTATACGCCTTACCCTCTTCAAAAAGAGAAGATAAAAACTGTAGGATATCCTTCACAGGGGCCGTAAGGGGATCCAGACTCCGGCCCACGCACCTGCGAGACCAAACGCTCCAAGCTGATCGATACGCCAGTCTAGTACCGGGGGCCCAAGCGCTCTCCAAGAGGAATCTAGCCGTCGATTAGGAGCTCCAGGAGTTGAGGAAAACCAAACTTGAGCCTGCCAGAAAGGAACCACCAGGACCAATTCTGCCGACTGGCGGCGAACCTGTGTCAGAACGCGAGGGATCAACACGAACGGTGGAAAGGCATACGAGAGCGGTCCCGACCAGTCCTGTAGAAGGGCGTCCACTGCCTCCGAAAGTGGGTCCGGTCTCCAGCTGTAGAATCTGGGCAGTTGGGAATTCCATCGTGAAGCGAAGAGGTCTACAGCAAAAGGGCCCCAAACCGATTCGATGGAGGAGAACACCTCCGGATTCAATCTCCAATCGCTGAAGTCCGAAGTGTACAGCGAACCCCAATTCGCAAGTATTGTGAAGGCCCGGGATGTATTCTGCGATCACTGTGAATCCCCTGTCCAGGCAATACGACCAGAATTCCTTCGCCAGATGGGTCAACATCGCGGAGTGAGTACCCCCCATGGCGTTGACGTACCGAACAGCCGACACGTTGTCCATCCTGAGTCTGATGCACGCAGAGACCGCGCCGCTGGTGAAGCTGCGGATGGCGAAGGATCCCGCCAAGAGCTCCAGAGCATTTATGTGGAGCCAGGACTCGTCTGCAGACCAAGGACCTCCGGTGGAAACCCCGTTGCAGTGGGCGCCCCAGCTGTACAGACTGGCGTCCGCCTCCACGATAAGGTCTGGTTGAGGACCCACGATGGCTCTGCCGTTCCAAGCTTCGATGTTGGAGATCCACCACGTCAGCTCGTCCCTCGTCTCCTGATCCAGGACCAAAACGTCCGCATACAATGCTCCTGCCTGCAGGTGAGCTATCTTGAGCCGTTGTATCGCTCGATAATGGAGCGGAGCCGGGAAGATCGCCTGGATGGAAGAGGATAACAGGCCGATAATCCGCGCCAAATGACGCAGAGAGATCCGGGGAAGCCTCAGCGTATGACGCAAGTCCTTGCGGAGGGCTCTGACTTTCGCTCCTGGAAGACAGAGTCTGTGCGGTGGAATCAACCACGAAGCCCAAGAACTCCATGGACCTGGAAAGTCGAAGAATGGACTTCTCGGTGTTGATGATAAAACCTAGGTCGGTGATCAGGGAAATCGACATATGCAAATGAGCCAGAATGGTGGAGGGGCACTGGGCCAAGAGAAGAATATCGTCCAGGTAAATTACCAGACGAACACCCTGGCGGCGGAGCCACGCCACCACCGGTTTCATCAGCCTTGTGAAACACCAAGGTGCCGAAGAAAGGCCAAACGGGAGGCAAGTGAACCGCCACACCTGTCCTCTCCAAAGGAATTGAAGTAGATCCCTGGATGGCGGAGCAACCGAGACCATCAGGTAAGCATCCTTCAGGTCCAACTTCACCATCCAGTCGCCCGGGAGAAGGTGATCCCTGAGCAGATAGATGCCCTCCATTTTGAAATGGCGGTACCGAACGAATCGGTTGAGGTTCTTTAGATTTATAATGGGTCGAAACTGCCCCCCTTTCTTCTCGACCAAGAAGATGTCGCTGGTGACTCCCCCTTCGGGGAATGGGGCTCGTTCCACCGCACCCTTTATCCGGAGGGACTGAAACTCCGCGTCTATGCATTGTTGGGCCTGCCCCGATAGAAACCTCGGGTGCGGATTTGGGAGTAACAGAGGTGTGTCTATTAGTTCTATATGAAAACCCCAGACCGTGGAGAGGACCCACGGGTCGGACGTGATACGGGACCAAGCATTTAAAAAATGATGGAGTCTGCCCCCTATGCAATGGGCTGAAGAAGATAGCAGATTCTGGCGACTCACCGAGAGGACGTCTTGATCCTGAATAACCTCTGAAGGACCTGGATCTTCCGACGGACCCTCTGGATGGAAAGAACGAGGACTGTTGTCTTTGGTCCCGGAACGCAGAGCGTTGATTAAAGGGGCCTCGACCGTTGCCACGGGTCTGGAAATGGGCACGGCCGGACAGTTGGCCCCTGAAACTGCCGGCCCTGGAAGAGACAATACCATGAAATACTTTCCGCATAGAACTCTGCGCCTTGTCTAAGGCGGTAAAAGCTCCGACGAACTTGCCCAGGTCTTTTATGAAGGTGTCACCGAAAAGGAGCCCCTGTGCCTTCCTGCCAGACTCGGTAAAAGCCATGTTGGCTAACTTCGGCTCAATCTTAATGAGGATAGCTTTCCTCCTTGTGAAGAGTTCACATTTCCCACCATCCAGATGGCGTGCTGCGCCCAGCCACGGAGCTCATCTGGGTCAATAGGGGTGCCCTCCGATCTGGCTGTCTCCGCCAACTCAAAAATTTTGGTCAAGGGACCTAAGCCATCTAAGAGGTTACCCTGGCAGGCGCGGAGCGCTGAATCCTGGCCCCTGCGGGGATTAAAGCCCGTTTTGGCCAAAAATTGGACCATCTTGGGGTCCACATTGGGGGTTTCACAAACCTTGTTTGGAATAAGGGGGCGCGGGCACTCCGCACTCAATTTGTTCCGTGTCTCCTTAGACAGGGGCTTCCTAACTCTGTCCTCTAAATACCGAGCCAAATGTGGAGCGGGTAACCACTCAGCTGACCTCGGGTGATGTAAACTGTCGGGGTCAAATAAGGGTTCGCCCAAAGGGTCCGTTAGGGAGTTAAGAGCCGGACCATACGCCTCAGGGGCCGCACTAGTTGAAGGGCGCGACCAAGGGACTTCAGACACAAAATCATCATCCTCCACTAAGACCCCCTCAAGGTCAACATCAGAGGCACTCTGGCCATCACTCAAAGCCTCCTCCTCAGACTCTATCTCTGAGTCAGAACTCTGAACAGGCTGAGCCCGAGTGGACTTCCAGGGGCGCGCTTTTTCCGCCTGGCGCGGGCAGGCTCTTTTGCGTGTACTAAGCATGCTATCCTTTGATAGAACGAAGCTATCAGTTGTAATATTTCTGGATGCATCAGTGGCAGGAGGAGCAATAGGGGCAGGGGTCTGAGCCCTCAGAGCTTGGGAAATAGACTGGGAGATAATGGAGGACATGGAACCCATAGCATTATTAATGGCATCCGATATGGACTGCTGCAAGGCGGCCGCCTGGGACTGAGCAGGAGAGGAGCTAGCAATGGCACCTGCTGGGGCAGGGGTAGGTACCAAAGCAGAGGGAACCTGCAAGGTAGGAGGCACAGAAGGGGAGACCTCCACAGGAAGAGACATGGTGTAGAAGAAAGGAGTTAGTCACTCCAGGAGAGTTTAAACTACCAGCCTGACCGCTGCGATTCCCGAACAGGGACTGCAAGATGGCGCCGATGGAGAGACTCCCCCCCCAGCGCTCGCGGGAATACAAGAAGACACACCCCCCTCCGGCTTTCCAGACGCTGTTGGCGCAGTAGGAGAGAGGACAAGATGGCGCCCGAGAATCCCAAGCGCCAAGAGAGCAGGAGCAGCAGCCGAAATCTCGCGGATCGCGAGATTACGGGATGAGGAGCGCACGAAAAACCCGAACAAGAAAACAATGGCGCAGGACGCGCCGAGGTAAGCTAAGGAGGGATTAAAGCGGCCGAGCACAAAGGAGAGGGGGAGAACGGCAATAACGGCAGGTATTAACCCCCCCCCCCCCCCCCCCTGAAGGTATAGAAGGGGGGGAGAAAGAAAAAGGGGATAAACAATATATAAATATAAAATATATCTAGCAATACAAACTATTGGAAAACAAAACCCCAAAACCCTCAGAGTAATAAAAAATCCTCAGAAAAAACAACAATAAAGGGGAAGAAAAATGATAGGCTTGAGCCATAAACGTTATACTTATCTGCCATGGACAGCAGCAAAGAAAGAGGAAGAGTTCCGGTGGGAGGACCTATTTATGGACTGGACTGTGAGAGGGGTTACCCCTTGTTGGGGTGGTCTGTAAGTTATTTCTGTGGATTTTTTCTTTGCTGCTGTGGATTTCAGTAAAGAAGGAGAAATGCAATATGAGCCTCCGTGTCATGACGCAAAAATCAAGCTAGTCTCTCCTGCTCCATTTTGTGCATCGACCACTGGCTTCTTCCTGACTACGATATTGGCCTTACAATTACTCTGCACCAGACCCTGTTATATTATCACATCCTTACAGAGCATCCTTTCCAGCTCTCTCTGTCACTATTTATCTGGCAGATTTTCTCTTTTTGATCCCCAGACTTAATCTGTGAGGTCCCCATAGTCTGCCTCATTACAATCACAGGACTTGTCTGGCTCACAAAGCACTTTACACTCCAAGTTCTAAGTACTTACACAACTGGCCAATTAGGCTTCCTCTAGGCCCTCATACCTCAGACAACAGTCCTTTTGGTATACCTAGTCAGGACATTTCCACATACCATCCTGACTGTACGGCAACCTGAACACATTATCTATTTATACCAAGGAACTGTGACAAGAGGACGTCCTCTGCATCTATATAGTTAATACGGTTGAAAAAAGACATAAGTCGATCAAGCTCAACAAACTAGAGAAAAGAATGTTTCAACACAAACATAGAAGAGGATTCTTTACTGTAAGAGCAGTGAGACTATGGAATTCTCTGCCACAGGGTGGTGATGGTGAACTCAGGAAAAGCATTCAAGGGGTGTGGATGTTTTTTTGGACAGTAATAATAATACAGGTTATAATTGAGATTGCTGGAGAAGGGTCATTGATCCAGGGAGCTATGCTGATTGCCTTATTGAAGTCATGAAGGAATTTTTCCTCTAAAATAAGGAAAATGGGCTTCTCCCTCAGTTTTTTTTTTTCCCCCTTCCTCTGGATCAATTTACACAATAACAAGCTGAACTGGATGTATGTACAGTGATCCCTCAAGTTACAATGGCCTCAGGATTCAATATTTTCAACATACAATGGTCTTTTCTGACCCATCGTGAGTTGAAACCAGACTCAACATACAATGTCTCAGACCCAGATCCAACCAATAAAGGTCACTTCTCTGGTAAACTATCTGGATTAGTTGCTAGTTAGCAGCTATTCCTGACTGCTATATGTAATGACTTGTTTTATCTCTGTTAGTTATCTGCTTATTTTTCTTAAATCTTCATTTTGTCTTATCTTGGATGACATTTTGGGGCTTTGGAGCAGATTACTCAACTTACAATGGTTTTAACATACAGTGGTCCTGGAACCAATTAATATTGTAACTTGAGGGATCCCTGTATGTCTTTTTTATTTTAGCCTTACAAACTGTTACTATAAATACAGATACTGTAGGAGCTCACTCAAAAAGTACGGACTCCTAGATATACTCTACAACAAGGCCCCAGTACTCCTAGCCAATAAAAGTAGTAAATGACAACTGCAAAAATGTTTCACAATCTGGCAATATTTATTAGAAATATAAAAATGATCATAATAAAATACTGCCGACCAATGGTAGATCCAAAAAACACTTGAAAAAAAACATCTAAGAAATGATATAAGGCACATACAGTTGCAAGAAAAAGTATGTGAACCCTTTGGAATGATATGGATTTCTGCACAAATTGGTCATAAAATGTGATCTGATCTTCATCTAAGTCACAACAGTAGACAATCACAGTCTGCTTAAACTAATAACACAGAAATAATTTAATGTTACCATGTTTTTATTGAACACACCATGTAAATATTCACAGTGCAGGTGGAAAAAGTATGTGAACCCCTAGACTAATGACGTCTCCAAGAGCTAATTAGAGTGAAGTGTCAGCCAACTGGAGTCCAATCAATGAGATAAGATTGGAGGTGTTGGTTACAGCTGCCCTGCTCTATAAAAAATACACACACCAGTTCTGGGTTTGCTTTTCACAAGAAGCATTGCCTGATGTGAATGATGCCTCACACAAAAGAGCTCTCTGAAGACCTACGATTAAGAATTGTTGACTTGCAGAAAGCTGGAAAGGGTTATAAAAGTATCTCCAAAAGCCTTGCTGTTCATCAGTCCACGGTAAGACAAATTGTCTATAAATGGAGAAAGTTCAGCACTGCTGCTACTCTCCCTAGGAGTGGCCGTCCTGTAAAGATGACTGCAAGAGCACAGCGCAGACTGCTCAATGAGGTGAAGAAGAATCCTAGAGTGTCAGCTAAAGACTTACAAAAGTCTCTGGCATATGTTAACATCCCTGCTAGCGAATCTACGATATGTAAAACACTAAACAAGAATACATTTATTGGGAGGATACCACAGAGGAAGCCACTGCTGTCCAAAAACACATTGCTGTATGTTTACAGCTTGCACAAGAGCACCTGGATGTTCCACAGCAGTACTGGCAAAATATTCTGTGGACAGATGAAACCAAAGTTGTGTGTTTCTTCCAAACAACTCAACACTATGAGTGGAGAAAAAGAGGCACAGCACACCAACATCAAAACCTCATCCCAACTGTGAAGTATGGTGGTGGGGGAATCATGGTTTGGCGCTTCTTTGCTGTGTCAGGGCCTGGACGGATTGCGATCATCAAAGGAAGAATGAATTCCCAAGTTTATCAAGACATTTTGCAGGAGAACTTAAGGCCATCTGTCCACCAGCTGAAGCTCAACAGAAGATGGGTGTTGCAACAGGACAACGACCCAAAGCATAGAAGTAAATCAACAACAGAATGGCTTAAAGAGAAGAAAATACACCTTCTGGAGTGGCCCAGTCAGAGTCCTGACCTCAACCCGATTGAGATGCTGTAGCATGACCTCAAGAAAGCGATTCACACCAGACATGTCAAGAATATTGCTGAACTGAAACTGTTCTGTAAAGAGAAATGGTCAAGAATTACTCCTGACCGTTGTGCACGTCTGATCTGCAACTACAGGAAATGTTTGGATGAAGTTATTGCTGCCAAAAAAGGTTCAACCAGTTATTAAATCCAAAGGTTCACATGCTTTTTCCACCTGCACTGTGAATGTTTACATGGTGTGTTCAATAAAAACATGGTAACATTTAATTCTTTGTGTGTTATTAGTTTAAGCAGACTGATTGTCTATTGTTGTGACTTAGGCTACTTTCACACTTGCGTTTGGGGTTCCGCTTGAAAGATTTGTTTGAAGGCTCTTTCAAGCGGCCCCGAACGGATCCGTTCATCCCCAATGCATTCTGAATGGATAAGGATCCGCTCAGAATGCATCAGTTTGGCTCCATTCCGCTCAGGAGGCGGACACCCAAACGCAGCTTGCAGCGTTTTGGTGTCCGCCTGGCCGCGCGGAGCCAAACGGATCCATCCTGACTTACAATGCAAGTCAATGGGGACGGATCCGTTTGACGTTGACACAATATGGTGCAATTGCAAACGGAGACTCTGGCGCCCATGAAGCACTGCAGCCTCTTCATACAAAAAAAAAAAAAACTGTGTCAACGTCAAACGGATCCGTCCCCATTGACTTGCATTGTAAGTTGGGATGGATCCGTTTGACGTTGACACAATATGGTGCAATTGCAAACGGATCCGTCCCCCATTGACTTTCAATGTAATGTCAGTAGTCCCTGTTAATATACCCAGGGGCGGATTAAGTGCATGATAGGCCCGGGGCTGTCTACCCAACTTGGGCCCCCCTCCATTTTAGTTCAGTTTTTTTTTTTTGTATGAAGAGGCTGCAGTGCTTCATGGGCGCCAGAGTCTCTTCTTAGGCCATATGACATCTTCAGACTAAAAAAAAAATACCCCAAATTGGGTCCTAAACTGAAAAATTTGGTCGCCAAATTTAAAATACATATAATTGTAATAAAAAAGACATGGAGGAGAATACAGCACCACATACCTCTTACATCCAGTGACATCTCCTGTCATGTAGACCTTCTCTTTCCTCTTCTCCTCCATTTAACCCAGACCACCATGGCAAATTCTTTCAGCCGCATCTCATCTCTACAGTTTGTAACACAGACATGTTGGATTTCTCAATTTTTCCATCAACCTCCTCATCCTGGTGTCCCCACAGTGTCATCCTGCCACCCCCAATACTGTGCCCGTTGTGCTCCCCAATGCCCAAGGAACTATACTGCTGAAATAATAGTGACCCTAATAAACATAATTGGGGTAATTTATCAAACTGGTGTAAAGTAGAACTGGATTTCCAAAATAGCTGTCAAATATGAAAGGTGGCATCTGATTGGCTGCTATGGGCAACTAAGCCAGTTCTGCGTTACACCAGTTTGATAAATTACCCCAAATGTTCCTATAGTGTCCTCAGCAGCTATAATGTCCCCTAGAGACCCCCAGTAATAATAACACCCTATATTGTGCTCCAGGTAATAATCCCTGTATAGTGTCCCCAGAAATAATAGAATTGCCCCTACAGTGCCTCCCCAATAGCAACAGCCCCATATAGTAATTTCCACCACACTGCCCCCACATAGTAATCCCCCATAGTAATTTGCCCCCACACAGTAATTTCCCCCAAACTGCCCCCATATAGTAGTTTGCCCCCACACAGTAATTTGCCCCACACTGCCCCCACATAGTAATTTCCAGCACACTGCCCCACATAGTAATTTCCACCACACTGCCCCCACATAGTAATTTGCCCCCACATAGCAATTTCCCCACACTGTTCCCACATAGCAATTTCCCCACACTGTTCCCACATAGCAATTTCCCCACATTGCCCCCACACAATCGTTTTCCACACACTGCCCCCACATAGTAATTTGCCCCCACACTGCCCCATATAGTAATTTGTCCCCACATAGCAATTTCCCCACACTGCCCCCACATAGTAATTTCCAGCACACTGCCCCACATAGTAATTTCCACCACACTGCCCCCACATAGTAATTTGCCCCCACATAGCAATTTCCCCACACTGTTCCCACATAGCAATTTCCCCACACTGTTCCCACATAGCAATTTCCCCACATTGCCCCCACACAATCGTTTTCCACACACTGCCCCCACATAGTAATTTGTCCCCACATAGCAATTTCCCCACACTGTCCCCACATAGAAATTACCCCACACTGTCCCCACATAGCAATTACCCCCACACAATAGTTTCCCCCACACTGCCCCATATAGAAATTTGCCCCCACATAGTAGTCCCTCCCATAATAATTTGCCCCCACACTGCCCCATCTAGTAATTTGCCCCCACATAGTAGTCCCTCTCATAATAATTTGTCCCCACATAGTAGTCCCTCCCATAATAATTTGCCCCCACATAGCAATTTGCCCCCACACTGCCCCAACTAGTAATTTGCCCCCACATAGTAGTCCCTCTCATAATAATTTGCCCCCACATAGTAGTCCCTCCCATAATAATTTGCCCCCACATAGCAATTTGCCCCCACACTGCCCCAACTAGTAATTTGCCCCCACATAGTATTCCCTCCCATAATAATTTGGCCCCATACAGCCCCCACATTCCCCCCCATGTACTCTATTTATCTTCCCTAATATGTCCTCCTGTGTGTCCCCCCGCCCCCCCCAAAGTAGGCACATGAAATAAAAAAATAAAAAATGAACAAAAAATGAAAAGATAGGTGAGTATTTATGTCCAGGGCCAGGCGCTTGCTCGCAGAGGAAGGCGGGATGAGTCAGGCGGGTCACAGTGCTGCATCCCGTCACAGGCGCGCGATGACGTCATCAATCATGCCTGCGCCGGTATTTCACTACTGCATAGGCCTCAGGCCTACAAGGCCTGAAGCCTATGGCGGTGATCGGCGACGGGACAGGGAGCTATGCGCTCCCGTGCCCCGCCGCAGTATGTGGGCGTTCGGGTCAGCGTTGGGCCCCCCATCGGTGCTGGGCCCGGGGCTGCCAACCCGAACGTCCCTATTGTAATCCGCCACTGAATATACCATCGGATCGTAGTTTTCTCCAATTCGATGGTATATTTTAACTTGAAGCGTCCCCATCACCATGGGAACGCCTCTGTTAGAATATACCATCGAATTTGAGTTAGATCGTGAAACTCAGATCCGACAATATATTTTATCACAGAGGCGTTCCCATAGTGATGGGGACGCTTCAAGTTAGAATATACTGAGAACTGTGTAATAACTGCCCCCTGCTACCTGGCAGGACCCGATTCTTTACAGGGGGCTGTGATCCGCACAATTAACCCCTCAGGTGCCGCACCTGAGGGGTTAATTGTGCGTATCATAGCCCCCTGTAAGAGATCAGGTGGCCAGACCCCCCTCCCTCCCCAGTTTTAAATTCATTGGTGGCCAGTGCGCCCCCCTCCCTCCCCAGTATTATATTCATTGGTGGCCAGTGCGCCCCCCCCCCCCCAGTGTGGCCCCCCTCCCTCCCCACTATTATATTCATTGGTGGCCAGTGCGCCCCCCCCCCCCCCATCATTGGTGGCAGCTGAGAGTTCCGATCGGAGTCCCAGTTTAATCGCTGGGGCTCCGATCGGTTACCATGGCAGCCAAGGCGCTACTGCAGTCCTGGCTGCCATGGTTACTTAGCAATTTTAGAAGCATTATACTTACCTGCGATGTCTGTGACCGGCCGGGCACTCCTCCTACTGGTAAGTGAAAGGTCTGTGCGGCGCATTGCTTATAGCACAGACCTTTCACTTACCAGTAGGAGGAGCGCCCGGCCGGTCACAGACATCGCAGGTAAATATAATGCTTCTAAAATTGCTAAGTAACCATGGCAGCCAAGACTGCAGTAGCGTCTTGGCTGCCATGGTAACCGATCGGAGCCCCAGTGATTAAACTCTCTGCTGCCACCAATGATGGGGGGGGGTGATTTTAATTAGGGGCGGGGGGAGAGTGGAGGCCGCACTGGCCACCAATGAATATAATACTGGGGAGGGAGGGGGGCCGCACTGGCCACCAATGAATATAATATTGGGGAGGGAGGAGGGCCGCACTGGCCACCTATGAATATAATATTGGGGAGGGAGGGGGGCCGCACTGGCCACCTATGAATATAATACTGGGGAGGGAGGGGGATCTGGCCCCTGCTGCCTGACAGCACTCGATCAGGGGGCTGAGATCCGCACAATTAACCCCTCAGGTGCGGCACCTGAGGGGTTAATTGTGCGGATCACAGCCCCCTGTAAGAGATCGGGTGCTGCCAGGCAGCAGGGGGCAGTCATGTACACAGTTCTTTTAGTATATTCTAACTTGAAGTGTCCCCATCACCATGGGAACGCCTCTGTGTTAGAATATACTGTCGGATCTGAGTTTTCAAGAAGTGAAAAATCTGATCAGAAAAAAACTGTTAGGCAGACGGATCCGTTCTGAACGGATATCATCGTTTGCATTATAGGAGCGGATCCGTCTGTGCAGACACCAGACGGATCCGCTCCGAACGCAAGTGTGAAAGTAGCCTTATTTACAAATATGTTAAACATAAAATGATTTAAACAGCAGGTCATTTTATGATGACACAAAGAGCCTACCACCACAATGTATAGTCGTGCAGGGGTAAGCAAAAGATTAAAGGGAGTCTGTCACCTGTTTTTCACCAATATAACTAAGAGCACTACCCTATAGAAGATTGCATACACATCCCAAGCATACATGTGTGCACTCTGTGCCTTTATTCCATGTCTAGGAAAAGCACTTTTATTCTGCTGGATAACAGCTCCTAAGTGCCCAGCTCTGCTGCTGCAAGTGCCCGAAGGAAACCAGAGTGAAGATGAAAGGGCTGCTTTAGTTGCTCATATCTTGGGATTGGTAGCAGGAAGAAATATGAACCTGACCTTGTTTGAAAGCTGGCATATACCAGAACCACAGCATTCTATCCACTATATCAGAAGATATAGCCAAAAGATATTGTCAGGAGTGACAGATTATTTTTTTTTTTTTTTATTTCACTTTCAGCTGGGAACTTCGAAGCTGTTTCTCAGCAGAATAAAAGTGCTTTTCCTGGAAGTGGAATACAGACACATAGTACACACAGGTATGTTTGGAATGTGTCTGCAATCTTCTGTGGGGAGGGCTCTTAGTTATATTGGTGAAAATTAGGTGACAGACTCCCTTTCAGGGGGTCATTTATTATGCTAAAATACACCATCTGTTGCGTCGCTATCTGCTTTGCCCTGCTCACGATAGTCTAAAATTGTGGGCGATGCATGGAAGGGGACAGGCTGGCAGGCTCGTCTCTTTAATCATTTTCTATGCCTATTTTAGTCGTAGGAAATGGTCTAAATGTAAGACAGCTAGGAAGCTATCTTACATTGAGAACTGGCGTTGGATGCGCCGAAGTTATGGAGAGGCCTGCGCCTAGTCATAACTTAGGCGGATCCTCCGCCAGCTATGGGGCTTTATTAATAGTGAAAAGGAGTGAGTGAAGGTGACACGCATGGACTGTCATCTGGATCCTCAATACACTCCCTCACTCACTGCATCAAGTGTCGGACAGCACTTGGTCGTCTAGGACGTTATATCATAATAGAATAATATTCTGATTGCTTGTTAGTTTTATAATATATGAAGCAGATCTTTATTACTGTGCCCAGCACAAGCACAGGGTACAGCATGGTGGTCAGTACTGTTACCAATTGTATCACTGTATATATACACAAAGGTGTTACATAACAATACTACAACCCCCGCAGTCTGCATGGACAACAGCTGTGGTTTGCGACCCTCTTAGGCCTCATGCACACGACCGTTGTTTGGGTCCGCATCCGAGCCGCCAAAATGGCGGCTCGGATGCGGACCCTATCACTTCAATGGGGCCGCAAAAGATGCGGACAGCACTCCTTGTGCTGTCCGCATCCGTGGCTCCCTTCCGCGGCCCCATAAAAAAAATATAACATGTCCTATTCTTGTCCGCGCTTTGCGGACAAGAATAGGCATTTATATTGCCGGCGCCCGTTCCGCAAATTGCGGAAGGCAACACAGGCGGCTTCCGTTTTTTGTGGATCTGCAGTTTGCGGTCCGCAAAAAATGTCACAGCCGTGTGCATGAGGCCTAACACCCATCATTATAGTACTGGTCATTCAACAAACAGAAGTCTCTAAGATCTTCGTTTTTGGTTTACTGAAATGATTCAATGGAAGATTCTAGACTGGTCAGCCATGAAAACTCTGGAACTTTCCTTCAGTGGCATCTGATTCCATTTTGTCTGCATTAAACCTCACTCTCTTCCTCCTACATCCTCCAGCTCCACAACTCCTCCAGATTATGGGCTGTCGTCCAATTATATAGAGATGAGTTATGCCTGTTTGGAGGCTTAAGTCTGTCAAGCTGATTGTCCAGGACTGCATTGAAGTCCCCTAAAATAATAAAAGGGGATTGGGGCAGCTGTGACACCTTAATCATGACCTCATCCAGTATGGATCTACAAAAGGGAGGCAGTGTGTACACTGCGTGCAGAATTATTAGGCAAATTAGTATTTTGACCACATCATCCTCTTTATGCATGTTGTCTTACTCCAAGCTGTATAGGCTCGAAAGCCTACTACCAATTAAGCATATTAGGTGATGTGCATCTCTGTAATGAGAAGGGGTGTGGTCTAATGACATCAACACCCTATATTAGGTGTGCATAATTATTAGGCAACTTCCTTTCCTTTGGCAAAATGGGTCAAAAGAAGGACTTGACAGGCTCAGAAAAGTCAAAAATAGTCGGATATCTTGCAGAGGGATGCAGCACTCTTAAAATTGCAAAGCTTCTGAAGCGTGATCATCGAACAATCAAGCGTTTCATTCAAAATAGTCAACAGGGTCGCAAGAAGCGTGTGGAAAAACCAAGGCGCAAAATAACTGCCCATGAACTGAGAAAAGTCAAGCGTGCAGCTGCCAAGATGCCACTTGCCACCAGTTTGGCCATATTTCAGAGCTGCAACATCACTGGAGTGCCCAAAAGCACAAGGTGTGCAATACTCAGAGACATGGCCAAGGTAAGAAAGGCTGAAAGACGACCACCACTGAACAAGACACACAAGCTGAAACGTCAAGACTGGGCCAAGAAATATCTCAAGACTGATTTTTCTAAGGTTTTATGGACTGATGAAATGAGAGTGAGTCTTGATGGGCCAGATGGATGGGCCCGTGACTGGATTGGTAAAGGGCAGAGAGCTCCAATCCGACTCAGACGCCAGCAAGGTGGAGGTGGAGTACTGGTTTGGGCTGGTATCATCAAAGATGAGCTTGTGGGGCCTTTTCGGGTTGAGGATGGAGTCAAGCTCAACTCCCAGTCCTACTGCCAGTTTCTGGAAGACACCTTCTTCAAGCAGTGGTACAGGAAGAAGTCTGCATCCTTCAAGAAAAACATGATTTTCATGCAGGACAATGCTCCATCACACGCATCCAAGTACTCCACAGCGTGGCTGGCAAGAAAGGGTATAAAAGAAGAAAATCTAATGACATGGCCTCCTTGTTCACCTGATCTGAACCCCATTGAGAACCTGTGGTCCATCATCAAATGTGAGATTTACAAGGAGGGAAAACAGTACACCTCTCTGAACAGTGTCTGGGAGGCTGTGGTTGCTGCTGCACGCAATGTTGATGGTGAACAGATCAAAACACTGACAGAATCCATGGATGGCAGGCTTTTGAGTGTCCTTGCAAAGAAAGGTGGCTATATTGGTCACTGATTTGTTTTTGTTTTGTTTTTGAATGTCAGAAATGTATATTTGTGAATGTTGAGATGTTATATTGGTTTCACTGGTAAAAATAAATGATTGAAATGGGTATATATTTTGCTTTTTGTTAAGTTGCCTAATAATTATGCACAGTAATAGTCACCTGCACACACACACATCCCCCTAAAATAGCTAAAACTAAAAACTACTTACAAAAATATTCAGCTTTGATATTAATGAGTTTTTTGGGTTCATTGAGAACATGGTGGTTGTTCAATAATAAAATTAATCCTCAAAAATACAACTTGCGTAATAATTCTGCACTCCCTGTATATATAGACCCGCTACAATTACAGGACTACCCTGGACCAGACTGTATAAAATCACATATCTGCCATGTGGCTCTATCAAGACTGTATGTATGTAGTTGTAATGAAGTTCTCTTACTGACAAGGATGGATACACCCCGCGCAGTATTCGTGTATGTTGCGTGATTTTGTCCCACCCAAAGGCGATGAAAAGACAGCACCTTGCAGTCTCTTAAATGCGTCTCCTGCAAATTAATCAGATCAGGGTTGTAAGACCTAAGATAGTTGAAAACCAAAGCTCTTTTGATCTTGCAATTTAGACCCCTTACATTCCATGAAATTACCCTAAGCGTTACCATATTGAGAACAGAAACATATCTCTTATTGAAGAGACCCACGGTGACAATCACATCTTCATTCATAGACCCTACTGGGCATAGACCCTACTGAGGAAGTGGAAAAGTGAGTAACACTTCTGCAGTGCGGTTTCTCATTTTCTCAATATCATGGCGCAAAAAAATTAACATCACTTTGTAGGTGGTCTATTTTTGCAGTTAGGGCAATCTGGCAAGCCGCTCTGGCTGACATAATTTTGTCTGCTTGTGGCGTGTCAGCAGATAGAGCCGCAGACATGTCCTCCTCCTTAGTTTGGCTCATGTTGTCTATCAAGACTTTGCCTGGAGTGTGAGGGGGCGCTGAAGCTGTCTTCCGCCCATATACAGCAGCTTCTATTCCTATGTAAGTCTATGATCAATGTAGGTCGTCACCTAAGAACAGAGACTTGGAGCAAGAAACGAGTAATAAAGCACTATTCAGATATAATATGTCTGTCTCGGTTCTTTCCCTCAGGATCAGTAGCATATGGCTGTGTTCACCGATCACAAAGTCCCCTTAATATGCAGGTCCCAAGTCAGCCAGGACTCCCAGGCCCCCAGTACCTGTCCTTCAGTGTAGAAAATTAGTTATCTGAGGGCTTTCACTCCAACTCTTCCACCTACAGGAGCCTAGGGCGCTGCAAGAAGGGCCTCACGGCCACGCCAACAAAATAGCTGCTGCCAGTTCAGGCCGTGGTGTTCGCGTCTCTGCAATCCCTAAGTGCAGCGCTCCAGCACCTTTGACAGTCGGGAGGTGCCTTTGTGCTGTCCCCAAAGAGTATATGTCGGCTATGGATGTCTCAGCACTCACTACCCCACTGGTCTGCGCCACACACTCTCTCCTCACTCCCTTAGCAATGGCGGGTCCCTGGCTCTGCGCGGTGAGCGCACTTATTTCTCTCCAGTGGTACTATGACTGAGCCTGTGCATCCAGGTGGTCTCCACCAGGTAAAGAGGGCAGCTGGAAGGATACAGGGAGATGGGGGGAAAAGCAGGATTCTTGGAGAGCCTTCTTTAGTGCGTCCTCGCGCCATGCTTGCCAGGCCATGCCCCCACTGTATCTGGTTTACATTCCGGCTTTCAGCGGACAGCAAAATGTTAAAAGCGACATTTTTTTATCTGGCTTAAAGTCGGCTTGTATGCCAGAAAGCTGACGGATTACCGCTGGATCCCATTATAGTGAATGAGGATTTCTTAGTACATGATGGATTCTGTGAATTCCGCCAGAACAGACTGCCGGAGTTCACAGTGCTGATGTGAACCCAGCCTTACACACCTACTTACGGTCCATCCCTTCTACTGTCATTCTGGCATGCTATAAATGCTTATCCTGAAATCTGATAAGGGCATGCATGTTTAGTTTGTAGCAGAATGCTCTGTCAGTCAACAGCTCTCCTTTAATATATGTAACTATTGTCTATTTGTGCATATTTTGCAACTGTATCCATCCATTAGCTGGTTATACACCTTTATCTAACAGCTTTTCTGTCCCACCTTCCTTTTTTACATAGACACTCGATTCAGCCAAGTATGCATCTGTTCTCAGAGGCCCTTTGGTGACTGCTTCTCTCCCATGAGCACAAAGGGTCAGGCATGTTGAGTCTTCACACCTCCCATACACCAAAATCAACATTTGTGGACCACTTTGCTGTTATGTGAATGGATACCATTATGTTAAATACTTACAATTGTTGCTGTTATACCTTTTTTTAATTTTTTTTTTATTATAGAGATGATTCATACTGGCCAGATTCTAAAAGAATGGCTTTGGATGATCGATATAATGATTTTGGAAGGCTGGATCGTTATTTAGACTTTGCAAATAGAGACCGTGGGCGGTACATGGATCACATGCACAATGACAGGTAATTTTCAAGTGAATTGTTATGTTACGGCATCTAAAAATCACCTTAACCCCTTAAGGACCCTGCCATATTTCACCTTAAAGAGGACCTTTCACCGATTATTACACTATGAACTAACTATACAGACATGTAGAGCGGCGCCCGGGGATCTCCCTGCACTTACTATTATCCCTGGGCGCCGCTCCGTTCTCCTGCTATGTCCTCCGGTATCTCCGTTCCCTAAGTTATGGTAGGCGGAGTCTGGCCTTGTTCTTCTGAAGCGCTGGCCAATCGCATTGCAAAGCTCACAGCCTGGGAGAAAATAACCTCCCAGGCTGTGAGCTCTGCGCTGCGATTGGCCAGCGCTAGAGCAAAACAAGGGCAGACTCCGCCTACCATAACTTAGTGACTGGAATCTCCGCCTACTATAACTTAGTGAGCGGAGATACCGGAGGGCATAGCAGGAGAACGGAGCGGCGCCCGGGGATAACAGTAAGTGCAGTGAGATCCCTGGGTGCCGCTCTACATGTCTGTATAGTTAGTTCATAGTGTAATAATCGGTGAAAGGTCCTCTTTAACCACCTCAGCCCCCAGTGCTTAAACACCCTGAAAGACCAGGCCACTTTTTACACTTCAGCACTACACTACTTTCACCGTTTATTGCTCGGTCATGCAACTTACCACCCAAATGAATTTTACCTCCTTTTCTTCTCACTAATAGAGCTTTCATTTGGTGGTATTTCATTGCTGCTGACATTTTTACTTTTTTTGTTATTAATCGAAATTTAACGATTTTTTTGCAAAAAAATGACATTTTTCACTTTCAGTTGTAAAATTTTGCAAAAAAAAA
This sequence comes from Bufo bufo, assembly GCF_905171765.1. Lineage (NCBI taxonomy): Eukaryota > Metazoa > Chordata > Amphibia > Anura > Bufonidae > Bufo > Bufo bufo. The sequence goes on along the minus strand of NC_053390.1, from coordinate 484,062,273 downwards.
CGACATCCATATATAAATTTTGCTCTAAATTTATTGTTCTACATGTCTTTGATAAAAAAAAAATGTTTGGGTAAAAAAAAAATGGTTTGGGTAAAAGTTATAGCGTTTACAAACTATGGTACAAAAATGTGAATTTCCGCTTTTTGAAGCAGCTCTGACTTTCTGAGCACCTGTCATGTTTCCTGAGGTTCTACAATGCCCAGACAGTACAAACACCCCACAAATGACCCCATTTCGGAAAGTACACACCCTAAGGTATTCGCTGATGGGCATAGTGAGTTCATAGAACTTTTTATTTTTTGTCACAAGTTAGCGGAAAATGATGATTTTTTTTTTTTTTTTTTTTTTCTTACAAAGTCTCATATTCCACTAACTTGTGACAAAAAATAAAAACTTCCATGAACTCACTATGCCCATCACGAAATACCTTGGGGTCTCTTCTTTCCAAAATGGGGTCACTTGTGGGGTAGTTATACTGCCCTGGCATTCTAGGGGCCCAAATGTGTGGTAAGGAGTTTGAAATCAAATTCTGTAAAAAATGACGAGTGAAATCCGAAAGGTGCTCTTTGGAATGTGGGCCCCTTTGCCCACCTAGGCTGCAAAAAAGTGTCACACATCTGGTATCTCCGTATTCAGTAGAAGTTAGGGAATGTGTTTTGGGGTGTCATTTTACATATACCCATGCTGGGTGAGATAAATATCTTGGTCAAATGCCAACTTTGTATAAAAAAATGGGAAAAGTTGTCTTTTGCCAAGATATTTCTCTCACCCAGCATGGGTATATGTAAAAAGACACCCCAAAACACATTCCCCAACTTCTCCTGAATACGGAGATACCAGATGTGTGACACTTTTTTGCAGCCTAGGTGGGCAAAGGGGCCCATATTCCAAAGAGCACCTTTCGGATTTCACTCGTCATTTTTTACAGAATTTGATTTCAAACTCCTTACCACACATTTGGGCCCCTAGAATGCCAGGGCAGTATAACTACCCCACAAGTGACCCCATTTTGGAAAGAAGAGACCCCAAGGTATTCGCTGATGGGCATAGTGAGTTCATGGAAGTTTTTATTTTTTGTCACAAGTTAGTGGAATATGAGACTTTGTATGAAAAAAAAAAAAAAAATCATCATTTTCCACTAACTTGTGACAAAAAATAAAAAATTCTAGGAACTCGCCATGCCCCTCACGGAATACCTTGGGGTGTCTTCTTTCCAAAATGGGGTCACTTGTGGGGTAGTTATACTGCCCTGGCATTTTCCAGGGGCCCTAATGTGTGGTAAGTAGGTAAATGACCAGTGAAATCCAAAAGGTGCTCTTTGGAATATGGGCCCCTTTGCCCACCTAGGCTGCAAAAAAGTGCCACACATGTGGTATCTCCGTACTCAGGAGAAGTTGGGGAATGTGTTTTGGGGTGTCTTTTTACATATACCCATGCTGGGTGAGAGAAATATCTTGGCAAAAGACAACTTTTCCCATTTTTTTATACAAAGTTGGCATTTGACCAAGATATTTATCTCACCCAGCATGGGTATATGTAAAATGACACCCCAAAACACATTCCCCACCTTCTCCTGAGTACGGAGATACCAGATGTGTGACACTTTTTTGCAGCCTAGGTGGGCAAAGGGGCCCATATTCCAAAGAGCACCTTTCGGATTTCACTCGTCATTTTTTACAGAATTTGATTTCAAACTCCTTACCACACATTTGGGCCCCTAAAATACCAGGGCATTATACCTACCCCACAAGTGACCCCATTTTGGAAAGAAGAGACCCCAAGGTATTCGCTGATGGGCATAGTGAGTTCATGGAAGTTTTTATTTTTTGTCACAAGTTAGTGGAATATGAGACTTTGTATGAAAAAAAAAAAAAAAAATCATAATTTTCCACTAACTTGTGACAAAAAATAAAAAATTCTAGGAACTCGCCATGCCCCTCACGGAATACCTTGGGGTGTCTTCTTTCCAAAATGGGGTCACTTGTGGGGTAGTTATACTGCCCTGGCATTTTCCAGGGGCCCTAATGTGTGGTAAGTAGGTAAATGACCAGTGAAATCCGAAAGGTGCTCTTTGGAATATGGGCCCCTTTGCCCACCTAGGCTGCAAAAAAATGTCACACATGTGGTATCTCCGTACTCAGGAGACGTTGGGGAATGTGTTTTGGGGTGTCTTTTTACATATACCCATGCTGGGTGAGAGAAATATCTTGGCAAAAGACAACTTTTCCCATTTTTTTATACAAAGTTGGCATTTGACCAAGATATTTATCTCACCCAGCATGGGTATACTTAAAATGACACCCCAAAACACATTCCCCAACTTCTCCTGAGTACGGCGATACCAGATGTGTGACACTTTTTTGCAGCCTAGATGCGCAAAGGGGCCCAAATTCCTTTTAGGAGGGCATTTTTAGACATTTGGATACCAGACTTCTTCTCACGCTTTGGGGCCCCTAGAATGCCAGGGCAGTATAAATACCCCACATGTGACCCCATTTTGGAAAGAAGACACCCCAAGGTATTCAATGAGGGGCATGGCGAGTTCATAGAAATTTTTTTTTTTTGGCACAAGTTAGCGGAAATTGATATTTTTTATTTTTTTCTCACAAAGTCTCCCGTTCCGCTAACTTGGGACAAAAATTTCAATCTTTCATGGACTCAATATGCCCCTCACGGAATACCTGGGGGTGTCTTCTTTCCGAAATGGGGTCACATGTGGGGTATTTATACTGCCCTGGCATTCTAGGGGCCCTAAAGCGTGAGAAGAAGTCTGGAATATAAATGTCTAAAAAATTTTACGCATTTGGATTCCGTGAGGGGTATGGGGAGTTCATGTGAGATTTTATTTTTTGTCACAAGTTAGTGGAATATGTGACTTTGTAAGAAAAAAAAAAAATAATTCCGCTAACTTGGGCCAAAAAAATGTCTGAATGGGGCCTTACAGAGGGGTGATCAATGACAGGGGGGTGATCAATGACAGGGGGGTGATCAATGACAGGGGGGTTGATCAATGACAGGGGGTTGATCAATGACAGGGGGTTGATCAATGACAGGGGGTTGATCAATGACAGGGGGTTGATCAATGACAGGGGGGTGATCAATGACAGGGGGGTAATCAATGACAGGTAGGGGGTGATCAATGACAGGGGGGGTGATCAATGACAGGGGGGGTGATCAATGACAGGGGGGTGATCAATGACAGGGGGGTGATCAATGACAGGTAGGGGGTGATCAATGACAGGGGGGGTGATCAATGACAGGGGGTTGATCAATGACAGGTAGGGGGTGATCAATGACAGGTAGGGGGTGATCAATGACAGGGGGTTGATCAATGACAGGGGGGTGATCAATGACAGGGGGGTGATCAATGACAGGTAGGGGGTGATCAATGACAGGGGGGGTGATCAATGACAGGGGGGGTGATCAATGACAGGGGGGTGATCAATGACGGGGGTGATCAATGACAGGGGGGTGATCAATGACAGGTAGGGGGTGATCAATGACAGGGGGGGTGATCAATGACAGGGGGTTGATCAATGACAGGTAGGGGGTGATCAATGACAGGTAGGGGGTGATCAATGACAGGGGGTTGATCAATGACAGGGGGGTGATCAATGACAGGGGGGTGATCAATGACAGGTAGGGGGTGATCAATGACAGGGGGGGTGATCAATGACAGGGGGGGTGATCAATGACAGGGGGGTGATCAATGACGGGGGTGATCAATGACAGGGGGGTGATCAATGACAGGTAGGGGGTGATCAATGACAGGTAGGGGGTGATCATTGACAGGGGGTTGATCAATGACAGGGGGGTGATCAATGACAGGGGGGGTGATCAATGACAGGGGGGGTGATCAATGACAGGGGTGGTGATCAATGACAGGGGGGTGATCAATGACAGGGGGGTGATCAATGACAGGGGGGTGATCAGGGAGTCTATATGGGGTGATAACCACAGTCATTGATCACGCCCGTGTAAGGCTTCATTCAGACGTCCGTATGCGTTTTGCGGATCCGATCCATCTATCAGTGGATCCGTAAAAATCATGCGGACGTCTGAATGGAGCTTTACAGGGGGGTAATCAATGACAGGGGGGTAATCAATGACAGGGGGTGATCAGGGAGTCTATATGGGGTGATCACCACAGTCATTGATCATGCCCCTGTAAGGCTTCATTCAGACGTCCGGATGCGTTTTGCGGATCCGATCCATCTATCAGTGCATCCGTAAAAATCATGCGGACATCTGAATGGAGCTTTACAGGGGGGTGATCAGGGAGTCTATATGGGGTGATAACCACAGTCATTGATCATGCCCCTGTAAGGCTTCATTCAGACGTCCGGATGCGTTTTGCGGATCCGATCCATCTATCAGTGCATCCGTAAAAATCATGCGGACATCTGAATGGAGCTTTACAGGGGGGTGATCAGGGAGTCTATATGGGGTGATCACCACAGTCATTGATCACGCCCCTGTAAGGCTTCATTCAGACGTCCGGATGCGTTTTGCGGATCCGATCCATCTATCAGTGGATCCGTAAAAATCATGCGGACGTCTGAATGGAGCTTTACAGGGGGGTAATCAATGACAGGGGGGTGATCAATGACAGGGGGGTGATCAGGGAGTCTATATGGGGTGATAACCACAGTCATTGATCATGCCCCTGTAAGGCTTCATTCAGACGTCCGGATGCGTTTTGCGGATCCGATCCATCTATCAGTGGATCCGTAAAAATCATGCGGACATCTGAATGGAGCTTTACAGGGGGTTGATCAATGACAGGGGGGTAATCAATGACAGGGGGGTGATCAGGGAGTCTATATGGGGTGATCAGGGAGTCTATATGGGGTGATCAGGGGCTAATAAGGGGTTAATAAGTGACGGGGGGGGGGGTGTAGTGTAGTGTAGTGGTGCTTGGTGCTACTTTACTGAGCTACCTGTGTCCTCTGGTGGTCGATCCAAACAAAGGGGACCACCAGAGAACCAGGTAGCAGGTATATTAGACGCTGTTATCAAAACAGCGTCTAATATACCTGTTAGGGGTTAAAAAAAACACATCTCCAGCCTGCCAGCGAACGATCGCCGCTGGCAGGCTGGAGATCAACTCTCTTACCTTCCGTTCCTGTGAGCGCGCGCGCCTGTGTGCGCGCGTTCACAGGAAATCTCGCGTCTCGCGAGATGACGCGTATATGCGTCCAGGAGGAATGAATCAACCACCTCCAGGACGCGTCTGTGCGTACAGCGGTCCGGAGGTGGTTAAGGACCAGGCCATTTTTTGCAAATGTGTCACTTTATGTGGTGATAACTTTAAAATGCTTTTACTTATCCAGACCATTCTGAGATTGTTTTCTCATCACATATTGTACTTCATGACACTGGTAACATGGAGTCAAAATATTTTTTATTTATTAAAAAAAATACCAAATATACCAAAAACTTTGAAAGATTAGCAAATTAAAATTTCTGTACTTTTATAATAGTAATATCTCCAAAAATTGTTTTTACTTTACATTCCGCATATGTCTACTTCATGTTTGGATCATTTTGTGAATGCCATTTTATTTTTTGGGGACGTTAGAAGCAGGAATTGACCGATTATCGGATTTACCAATATTATCAGCCGATATTCAGGATTTTGACAGTTATCGGTATCAGCATCTATTTTGCCGATATTCCGATAACGTATGGGGAACACAGATCGCGCTGCTCTCAGCGCTCTCCGTGCTCCCTCAGCAGCACAGGGGAGAAGGAAGCAGTGTCTCCCTCCTCCTGTGATGCTGCTGCCGCCAATGAGAGGAAGGAGGACAAGAGAAGGGGAGGGGCTATGGCCACTGCGCCACCAATGATGTTAACTCACTAATTCATTCAAATTGAACAGGAGGAGGGAGACACTGCTCCGATCGGTTACCATGGCAGCCATGACGCTACTGAAGCCCTGGCTGCCATGTTCAGCTCCATGCACAAAGCACAGAGCAGCAGGGACAGTGTGAGATCCTATTCACCCTGATAGAGATCTGTCAGGGTGAATAGGACAAGAGTTCTAGTCCCTAAGGGGGCTAAAAGTTAGTAAAAAAAAATATATATATATATATAAAGTATAAATGAAAAAGAAAGATTTACAAAAAAAATAAAATACACGTTAACAATAAACATATACATTTTTTGCAGATTTGTGTAGGAAATTTTATTTTTTTTCAAAAATGAAAATTCCCAGAATATCGGTATAAATTATCGGCTATCGGCCTGAAAGTTCACAAATTATCGGTATCGGCCCTAAACAATCAATATCGGTCGATCCCTAGTTTTGGCACTGTTTTTATTTTTTGTTATTTACAACGTTCATCTGACAGGTTAGATCATGTATTTATATAGAGCTGGTTGTTACAGACGCGACAATACCAAATATGACTACTTTTTTGGTTGTTTGTTTCAGTTTTACATAATAAAGCATTTTAAAAAAAAATATGATTTTTTTTTAGTGTCTCCACATTTTAAAAGCCGTATTTTTTTTTTTTTTTTGGGCGACTGTCTTGTGTTGGGGCTTATTTTTTTCGGGATGAGAGGACTGGTACTATTTTAGGGTGTATATGACATTTTGATCGCTTGCTATTATACTTTTTGTGATGTAAGGTGCTTTTTTTGGCACTGTTCACCTTTTTTACGGTGTTCATGTGATATTTTTATAGAGCAGGTTCTTACGGACGTGGCGACACCTAATATGTATACTTTTTATTTATTTATGTTAGTTTTACACAATATCATTTTTGAAACAAAAAAAAGTGTCATGTTTTAGTGTCTCCATAGTCTGAGAGCCATAGTTTTTTTTATTTTTTGGGCGATTGTCTTAGGGTATAATTTTTTGCGGGATGAGGGGACTGTTAGATTGGTACTATTTTGGGGAGCATACGCCTTTTTGATAGCTTGGTGTTGCACTTTTAGTGATGTAAGGTGATAAAGCAGGTGATAAAGGTGTAAAACGGACGGTTTTTTTAACTTTTTTTTTTTACACTTTTTTTTTTTGTCCCACTCTGGGACTTTAACTTTTGAGGGTCTGATCCCCTTTACAATGCATTACAATACTTCTGTATTGTGATGCATTGGCTGTAAGTGTATTACAGACTGTAATACACTTGCTTCCTGTTTGCCTGTGAGATCCAGGGGGCTGGATCACACAGGCTCTCCCGGAAGGCATCGGGTCCCCGTGACAGCAGCGCGGTGACCTGATGGAAGCTCTAATTCCCGCTAGGACATCGGACATGCCATGGTCAGCACTGACCACAGCACATCAAGGGTTAATGCGCCAGCATCGGTGATTTCACCAATGCGGGCGCATGCAGCAGAGGTCCGGCTATCAGTGACTGCCGGACCACTGCCACAGATCGGGCGGGCGCATCTCCTGCAACCTTAAGTCACGGACATCTGCGCTGTACATGTACGCCGCAGTTCCTGGGGGGGTTAAAGAGGACCTTTCATGGATCCAGACATTATGAAATAACTAGTAGGATATGTAGGGTACTGTGCAGGGATGTAATATTGCTTAATATTTTTTCTGGGCGCCGCTCCGTGCCCCCATGCAGTTTTCCTGCCTGCTATGCTAATGAATACCATCGGTACATGGAGGAGAAGACTGCCCTGTTTCTCAATGGTCTTTCTACCTGGCTTTTGCGCCGTCCATTCACAGCTGAGAACATCACAGCCAGGGAGAAGGAGACGCCCATTGAGAAACAGGACAGTCTACTCCTCCTTGTAACGATGCTATTCATTATTATACCAGGCGGGAAAACTGCAGGGGGCACAGCGAAGAAACAGAAAAAATTGTAAGCAATATTAAATCAGTGCACTATGCCCTACATATCCTTCATAATGTCTGGACCCATAAAAGGTCCTCTTTAAATGTACACTTCCATCAAAAAGGAGTATTTTTGCAACTTAACCGCTTCACGACAGCCTATTGACTATAAACGTCTTTGGGCTGGTCGTTTATCTCTGATTGGACGTTCTGGAACATCCATTCAGAGATGGCAGCTGCACGCTAATCATGCAGCTGCCAAGCGGGGGGCCCGCTTTCAGTGACAGCAGGGCAACCCAGAGAGAAGGCAGGGACAGTTCCCAAGTGTCCCTACCTTCTAGATTGCTGTATACACAGCGCGTCCTGTCCCGGCCTGGTGGTCATGTGACCGCCGTGGCCAGCAGAGTGCAGGAGCTGTCGGGTCTTCCACAGACCTCGATCATCCCTGCACTGAGGCTGTACTGCACTGTATACTGCTGTACAGCCTCTCTGGGTGGTGTATTTCCCCTGTAACTTGGGCTACTATGTCAGCCCCAGTTACAGGAGGAATCAATAGTGGAAAAAAAAATTTTTAAGTTAAATGTCCCCTAGAGGTCTTGTATGACCTTATGGGGGATGCAAAGTGTAATATATATATTTTTTTTTTAAAATGATCCTCCCCGTCCGATACACACCATAAATTTTTTTAATAAAAACACCGTGTCAAAAATAAGCCTTTTTTGTCACCTTACATCACATAAAGTGCAACACCAAGCAATCAAAAAGGTGTTTGCCCCCCCCCCCCCCCCCCCCCCCCCAAAATAGTACCAAACAAACGGTCACCTCATCCCTCAAAAAATGAGACCCTAACTAAGACAATTGGTCAAAAAATGAAAAAAAAGCTATGGCTCTCAGACTATGAAGACACTAAAACCTCATTTTTGTTTTGTTTCAAAAATGCTATTATTGTGTAAAACTTAAATAAATAAGAAAAAGTATACATATTAGGTATTGCCACGTCCATAAAGATCTGCTCTATAAATAATTGTCACATGACGTAACCCCTCAGATGAACGCTGTAAATATAAATAAATAAAAACTGTGCTAAAACAATTTTTTGGTCACCTTGCCCCATAAAGTGTATGAATGATCAAAAAATCATATGTACCCAAAAATGGTACCAATAAAAATGTCAACTCTGGATTTTTTTTATAAATAAAAGTAAGACATATTGACTCAAATTTACCATTAAGTAAAGGTATTATCTCCATCCTGAAAAGGCAAAAAGACTGAACTGAAGACATCCTGATGCATCCTTAACGGATTGCTCTCCATTCAGAATGCATTAGGATAAAACTAATCAGTTCTTTTCCGGTATTGATCCCCTAGGACGGAACTCAATGCCGGAAAAGAATAACGCTAGTGTGAAAGTACCCTAACATTAAGTACAATGTGTCACGAGAAAACAATCTCTGAATGGCTTCGATAAGTAAATGTGTTACAAAGTTATTACTACATAAAGTGTCACATGTCAGATTTGCAACATTAGGACTGGTCAGGAAGGAGGTAAATGGCCTGGTCTGGAAGTGGTTAATATTCATAGAAATATATATTTTTTTTCTATAATGTTTGGCTTCTTTTCGTTTTGGCAGTTCTGTGCTATTAAAAATTAAATGCCAAATATTGTCCTTCTGTTGTAGTAAGTAGACTTTCTATGTAGATGGTAAACCCATTGTCAGCTCACTGCTGCTGTGAATGAAAGATGTTATCTGAAGTGTAGTCCTCATAATAATAGTTGATGTAAAATGTGCTTAACAGTATGACAGCTTCTGTTCTTTTGATAGACGTAGCTAAATATGCCCCCCGTAAGACAGTTATTGTTTTCTTGATAGGTCTAGCTAAAGATGGAACAAATATCACAGAAAACAGATAATAATGCACTCACAAAAAAGCAAGCATGCATTATATATTTAATAAGGCTACTTTCACACTGGCGTTTCTGGGTCCGCTTGTGAGATCCGTTTCAGGGCTCTCACAAGCTGCCCAAAACGGATCAGTTTAGCCCCAATGCATTCTGAATGGATAAGGATCCGTTCAGAATGCATCAGTTTGCCTCCGTTCAGCCTCCGTCTGACGAAACTGAGCCAAACGGATCAGTTTTCCGTGACACAATATGGTGCAATTGAAAACGGATCCGCCTCGCTTTGACTTTCAGTGTAAGTCAAAACGGATCCGTTTGCATTATCATGAACAAAAAAAAAAATTTTTTTGCATATGGTAATGCAAACGAATCCGTTCTGAACGAATACAAGCGTTTGCATTATACAGGTGTGAAAGTAGCCTAAGCCCTCAGTCTGATATCATAAAATCCGAAACTCTTAGCCAATATATTTGATCCAAACACATCTGTGCCTGCCTACCCACATCAGGGTGGTCTCAGTCAGGCAGGTCCTAATCTAAACTTACCTATGCAGCTGTGCATCTATGTTCAGGAGAGCAAACCCTGCAAATATAGTGTGCTGCTCCTAGTCACATCAACTTTATGCTGAAGGCAGCATAAAATAGTGAGAGAAATGCTGATTTCAGCGGTGTGTCACTCATGAGCTAAAAGTAAGTGGTTGCCAAGAACCGGCATCATAATCATTGCATTTCTGTCAATATTTTATGGTGCCTTCAGTGAGGTCAGTATAAAGTTGATGACAGGTTCCCTTTAAAACCAGTGTCTAAAAGGCTGGTCTTAATAAATGTGCCCTATGATTTTTATGAAAAACCTTTAACCACCTCAGCCCCTATAGCTTAAACACCCTTAAAGACCAGGCCACTTTTTACACTTCTGACCTACCCTACTTTCACCGTTTATTGCTCGGTCATGCAACTTACCACCCAAATGAATTTTACCTCCTTTTCTTCTCACTAATAGAGCTTTCATTTGGTGGTATTTCATTGCTGCTGACATTTTTACTTTTTTTGTTATTAATCGAAATTTAACGATTTTTTGCAAAAAAATGAAATTTTTCACTTTTAGTTGTAAAATTTTGCAAAAAAAACGACATCCTTATATAAATTTTGCTCTAAATTTATTGTTATACATGTCTTTGATAAAAAAAAAATGGTTTGGGTAAAAGTTATAGCGTTTACAAACTATGGTACAAAAATGTGAATTTCCGCTTTTTGAAGCAGCTCTGACTTTCTGAGCACCTGTCATGTTTCCTGAGGTTCTACAATGGCCAGACAGTACAAACACCCCACAAATGACCCCATTTCGGAAAGAAGACACCCTAAGGTATTCGCTGATGGGCATAGTGAGTTCATAGAACTTTTTATTTTTTGTCACAAGTTAGCGGAAAATGTTTGTAAGAAAAAAAAAAAAACATTTTCCGCTAACTTGTGACAAAAAATAAAAAATTCTAGCAACTCGCCATGCCCCTCACAGAATACCTTGGGGTGTCTTCTTTCCAAAATGGGGTCACTTGTGGGGTAGTTATACTGCCCTGTCATTCTAGGGGCCCAAATGTGTGGTAAGGAGTTTGAAATCAAATTCTGTAAAAAATGGCCGGTGAAATCCGAAAGGTGCTCTTTGGAATGTGGGCCCCTTTGCCCACCTAGGCTGCAAAAAAGTGTCACACATGTGGTATCTCCATATTCAGGAGAAGTTGGGGAATGTGTTTTGGGGTGTCATTTTACATATACCCATGCTGGGTGAGAGAAATATCTTGGCAAAAGACAACTTTTCCCATTTTTTTATACAAAGTTGGCATTTGACCAAGATATTTCTCTCACCCAGCATGGGTATATGTAAAATGACACCCCAAAACACATTCGCCAACTTCTCCTGAGTACGGCGATACCACATGTGTGACACTTTTTTGCAGCCTAAATGCGCAAAGGTGCCCAAATTCCTTTTAGGAGGGCATTTTTAGACATTTTGATACCAGACTTCTTCTCACGCTTTGGGGCCCCTAAAATGCCAGGGCAGTATAAATACCCCACATGTGACCCCATTTTGGAAAGAAGACACCCCAAGGTATTCAATGAGATGCATGGCGAGTTCATAGAAAAAAAAAATTTGGGCACAAGTTAGCGGAAATTGTTTTTTTTTTAATTTTTTTTGTCACAAAGTCTTCCTTTCCGCTAACTTGGGACAAAAATTTCAATCTTTCATGGACTCAATATGCCCCTCAGCGAATACCTTGGGGTGTCTTCTTTCCAAAATGGTGTTATTTGTGGGGTGTTTGTACTGCCCTGGCATTTGATGGTCTCCGCAATCATTACATGTATGCCCAGCATTAGGAGTTTCTGCTATTCTCCTTATATTGAGCATACGGTTAATGAGATTTTTTTTTTCCGTTCAGCCTCTGGGCTGAAAGAAAAAAATGAACGGCACAGATTTCTTCATTCGCATCGATCAATGTGGATGAAAAAATCTCTGCCAAAAAAAGAAAAAGGAGGGGAAAGGCGTCTGCCAGGACATAGGAGCTCCGCCCAACATCCATACCCACTTAGCTCGTATGCCCTGGCAAACCAGATTTCTTCATTCACATCAATCGATGTGGATGAATAAATCCTTGCCGGGATTTTTTTTTTTTATATATACAAAGTGTTTGCCAAAGTATATGAACACCGCCACCTCCTCAGCTCATATGCCTCGGCAAACTTATATTTTACTGCAGAGGAGAAATCTCGTCTTGCAGCGCCGCATACACCGACTTGCGTGTAATCTGACAGCAGCGCAATGCTTCTGTCAGAATGCACATCAGTGCTGCAGCTAGTCGATCGATTGGTCCACCTGGAAGGTAAAAAAAACAAAAGAAAAAACCAGGCCGCAACGCAATAAATTTATTAACTTTTGAACAGAACATATAAACTTTTTTTTAACTTTTTTAACTGAACGTTAACTTTTTTACTTACCGGTAATTTTTTTTTTGTTTCGTTTTTTTTACCTTTATAGAACAAACCTCTCCTTCCCCATGGGACAATGTGCAAAGCGCAAATCGCCCAAAGATGTGGCGAAGTACGTTATGCACTTTATCCCAGGTGAAAAGAGAGGTTTGCAGCAGCTGTGAGTAAAAGGGCCCTAATAGCCCTGTGTGCCTGTCCTGTGAGATGCAATCCCTATGCTAAGTGTACCTGTTTGTGGTACTTCCGGAAACACTCTCCTAAGCATAGGGCAGGGTGGTCAGGACAGTCAGGACAGAAATAGGGGGTGTCACGTCTTATTCCACTCCTGCTACAGACACGACATTTTTTTTGGGGTGGCGGTTGGGTTGAGGTACCAGGAACGACACTGGGGAAATGTTGCTCGTGTAGACGGCTAACTACACTGGTGGTTGGGGCCACGGAACCTCCTGGATACAGGAGGTTCTCGATGATCTCTTCCTGGAATTTGAGGAAGGATCGTGTTCTCCCAGCCTTACTGTAGAGATCAAAACTATTATACAGAGCCAATTGAATTAAATATACAGACACCTTCTTATACCAGCGTCTGGTGCGTCAGGAAACTAAATAGGGAGCCAACATCTGGTCATTGAAGTCCACCCCTCCCATGAGCGCATTATAGTCGTGGACTGAGAGGGGCTTTTCAATGACACGGGTTGCCCTTTCAATTTGGATTGTCGTGTCTGCGTGAATGGAGGAGAGCATGTAAACGTCACGCTTGTCTCTCCATTTCACCGCGAGCAGTTCTTCGTTACACAAGGCAGCCCTCTCCCCCTTGCAAGACGGGTGGTAACGAGCCGTTGGGGGAAGCCCACGCGACTAGTTCGCGCGGTGCCACAGGCGCAAATCTGTTCTAGAAACAAATGCCTAAAGAGGGCCACACTTGTGTAAAAATTGTCCACATAAAGATGGTACCCCTTGCCGAATAAGGGTGACACCAAGTCCCAGACTGTCTTCCCACTGCTCCCCAGGTAGTCAGGGCAACCGACCGGCTCCAGGGTCTGATCTTTTCCCTCATAGATCCGAAATTTGTGGGTATAGCCTGTGGCCCTTTCACAGAGCTTATACAATTTGACCCCATACCGGGCACGCTTGCTTGGGATGTATTGTTTGAAGCCAAGGCGCCCGGTAAAATGTATTAGGGACTCGTCTACGCAGATGTTTTGCTCTGGGGTATTCAAATCTGCAAATTTCTGGTTGAAATGGTCTATGAGGGGCCGAATTTTGTGGAGCCGGTCAAAAGCTGGGTGGCCTCTGGGACGAGAGGTGGTGTTGTCGCTAAAATGCAGGAAACGCAGGATGGTCTCAAATCGTGTCCTGGACATAGCAGCAGAGAACATGGGCATGTGATGAATTGGGTTCGTGGACCAATATGACCGCAATTCATGCTTTTTAGTTAGACCCATGTTGAGGAGAAGGCCCAGAAAAATTGTAAGTTCGGAAACTTGGACTGGTTTCCACCGGAAAGGCTGGGCATAATAGCTTCCCGGGTTTGCGGTTATAAATTGTGTGGCATACCGATTTGTTTCTGCCACGACTAAGTCCAAGAGCTCTGCAGTCAAGAACAGCTCAAAAAATCCCAGGGCCGAACCGATCTGAGCTGTCTCAACCCGAACTCCAGACTGGGCGGTGAAAGGGGGAACTACAGGTGCGGCTGAAGTTGGTGACTGTCAATCAGGGTTTGCCAGCACCTCAGGGACTCTAGGGGCTCTACGGGCCTGTCTGTGCGGTGGCTGCGACGGGGTAACTACTGCACGTGCCACCGTACCAGCTTCAACTGCCCTTCTGGTGCTCGCTACTTCACCATGTTGTACGGCAGTGCTGGTACTAGGTCCAGGAAGGGCTGCGCTGCTGGTGTATGCCTCACCACGTGATCCGGCAGCGACAGCCCCACTCTGCTGCTCTTGAAGCGGATCCTGCGCAACCTGTGGTCTAGCGACACGGGGCCGGGTACGCCTGGTTCTATCAGGGACCTCCACCTCCTCGTCCGAACTTTGGGTCAGAGAGCCACTGCTTTCTACAGGTTCATATTCTGACCCGCTAGATTCATCAGATGAGGGTTCCCACTCCTCATCCGACTGGGTCAGAATCCTGTAGGCCTCTTCAGAAGAATACCCCCTGTTTGACATTTGGGCAACTAAATTTAGGGGTATTCCCTGAGACTACCCAAGAAAAAAAGCAAGCCTGTCTTACAAAGGGGAGGCTAGCGAAGTACCGGAGGCCGCTGCGGTTGATAAAAAATATCAAAACTGATTTTTTTTTATCGCCGCAGTGCGTGTAAAGTGAATGTGCAGTGATCAAAAAATATATATTTTTTGTCACTGCGGTGGGGCGGGCGTGGGTGAACGCACGTGTGGGCGACCGATCAGGCCTGATCGGGCAAACACTGCGTTTTGGGTGGAGGGCGAGCTAAGGTGACACTAATACTATTATAGATCTGACCGTGATCAGTTTTGATCACTTACAGATACTATAAAAGTACAAATGCTGATTAGCAATACGCTAAACAGCGAATAAGTGACTGCGGTGCGGTGGGCTGGGCGCTAACTGATCCCTAAACTACCTAACCAAGGGGCCTAAACTAATCCTAAAACCTAACAGCCAATACTAGTGGAAAAAAAAAGTTACAGTTTACACTGATCACTTTTTGTCTTTCACTAAGTGATTGACAGGGGGCGATCAAGGGGTTTATTTGGATGATGGGGGTGATGGAAGGTGATCTGGGGCTAAGGACAGTGTTTGGTGTGTACTCACAGTTTAGTCTGCTCCTCTGCTGGATCCAACCGACGAAAAGGACCAGCAGAGGAGCAGAGAAGCCATATAACAGATCATATTTACTAATATGATCTGTTATATGGCTTGTGATTCGGTTTTTTAAAAATCAGCAACCTGCCAGCGACTATCATTGGCTGGCAGGTTGCTGATGCAATACTCCTCGAACTTTTGCCGGCCCGCGATGCGCGGGCCGGCTGTGACCGAAATCTCGCGTCTCGCGAGTGGACGCGCCGGCGCGTCTCGCGAGTGGACGCGCCGGCGCGTCCAGGCGGAATGAATCAACCACCTCCAGGACGCGTCGCTGCGTTTGGCGGTCCGGAGGTGGTTAAAGAGCTATTCTCTGCTAAAGTGATACCTGCCATATTTCCAAAATCTTGCTTGCTCATTTACCCCTTTAAGGACCCAAGGGCAAAAGTTTTGAGAATGACACAAATATTAGTTTTCACAAAGTTCGCTGCTAAACTGCTTTTAGATCTTTGTTTCAGTTGTTTCTGTGATGTAGTGAAATATTATTACACGCACTTCATACGTTTCAAAGGCTTTTATGGACAATTACATGACATTTATGCAAAGAGTCAGTATTTGCAGTGTTGGCCCTTCTTTTTCAGGACCTCTGCAATTCGACTGGGCATGCTTTCAATCAACTTCTGAGCTGATTCGTGACTGATAGCAACCCATTCTTTCATAATCACTTTTTGGAATTTGTCAGAATTAGTGGGTTTTTGTTTGTCCACCCGCCTCTTGAGGATTGACCACAAGTTCTCAATGGGATTAATATCTGGGGAGTTTCCAGGCCATGGACCCAAAATGTCAAGGTTTTGGTCCCCGAGCCACTTAGTTATCACTTTTGCCTTATGGCACGGTGCTCCATCGTGCTAGAAAATGCATTGTTCTTTACCAAACTGTTGATGGATTGTTGGAAGAAGTTTCTGTTGGAGTGTGTTTTGGTACCATTCTTTATTCATGGCTGTGTTTTTGGGCAAAATTGTGAGTGAACCCACTCCCTTGGATGAGAAGCAACCCCACACATGAATGGTCTCAGGATGCTTTACTGTTGGCATGACACAGGACTGATGGTAGCTTTCACCTTTTCTTCTCTGGACAAGCCTTTTTCCTGATGCCCCAAACAATCGGAAAGAGGCTTCATCAGAGAATATGACTTTGCCCCAGTCCTCAGCAGTCCATTCACCATATTTTCTGCAGAAGATCAATCTGTCCCTGATGTTTTTTTTGGAGAGAAGTGGCTTCTTTGCTGCCCTTCTTGACACCAGGCCATCTTCCAAAAGTCTTCGCCTCATTGTGCGTGCAGATGCGCTCACCCCTGCCTGCTGCCATTCCTGAGCAAGCTCTGCACTGGTGGCACTCCGATGCCGCAGCTGAATCCTCTTTAGGAGACGATCCTGGCGCTTGCTGGACTTTCTTGGACGCCCTAAAGCCGCCTTAACAAGAATTGAACCTCTTTCCTTGATGTTCTTGATGATCCTATAAATTGTTGATTGAGGTGCAATCTTAGTAGCCACAATATCCTTGCTATTTTTATGCAACGCAATGATGGCTGCACGCGTTTCTTTGCAGGTCACCATGGTTAACAATGGAAGAACAATGATTTCAAGCATCACCCTCCTTTTAACAGGTCAAGTCTGCCATTTTAACCCAATCAGCCTGACATAATGATCTCCAGCCTTGTGCTCATCAAAATTCTCACCTGAGTTAACAAGACGATTACTGAAATGATCTCAGCAGGTCCTTTAATGACAGCAATGAAATGCAGTGGAAAGGTTTTTTTGGGATTAAGTTAATTTTCATGGCAAAGAAGGACTATGCAATATATCTGATCAGCCGATCAGCTGTTTGAGAAGGCAGCGGCGCTCAAACTAACTGCAGAACCCCTTTAAGGACCAGTGACGTACATGTACTGCATGGTGATCGGGCAGGTGCAGGAGCTGCGCTCGCCTGATCAGCGGCAGGAGTCCAGCAGTCACTGATAGCCGGACCTCTGCTGCATGCGACGACTTTGGTAAATCTACTGATGCCGGCGCATTAACCCATGCACGGCGTCGGTCAGCGCTGACTTTAGACATACACCTTACACTTAAAGCAAATGCAGGACAATACAGAAGTATTGTCATGCATTGTAAAGGGGATCAGACCCCCAAAAAGGGAAAAAAATAAAATAGGGAAAAAAAGAAATGCAGACATATCGGCTATTGCCGCGTCCGTATCGACCGGATCTATAAAAATATCACATGACCTAACACTGTCAAAAAAAATGTAATAAAAACTGTGCTAAATAAACCATTTAAAGCTTACATCACTAAAAGTGCAACACCAAGAGTTTAAACTGTCAAAATAGTACCAATCTAACCATCACCTCATCCCACAAAAAGTGAGCCCCTACCTAAGACAATCGCCCGAAAAAAAACAAAAAAAACTATGGCTCTCAGAATATGGAGACTAACACATCCATTTTTTGGTTTAAAAAAAATGCTGTTATTGTGTAAAACGTAAGTAAATAAAAAAAAAAGGTATACATATTAGGTATTGCTGTGTCTGTAACAACCTGCTCTATAAAAATACCACATGACCTAACCCCTCAGATGAACACCGTAAAAAAAAGGTGTCAAAAAAGCAATTTTTTTGTCACCTTACATCACAAAAAGTGTAATAGCAAGCGATCAAAAAGTTATATGCACCCCAAAATAGTGCGAATCAAACCGTCATCTTATCCCGCAAAAATGATACCCTACCTAAGACAATCACCCAAAAACTGAAAAAACTATGGCTCTCAGAATATGGAGACACTAAAACATGAATTTTTTTTTGTTTTGTTTTAAAATTAATATTATTGTGTAAAACTTAAATAATAATAAAAAAGGATACATATTAGGTATTGCCACATCTGTAAGGACCGGCTATATAAAAATATCACATAAACTAACCTTTAGATGAACACCGTCAAAAAATTAAAATATCAACTGTGCTAAATAAACAATTTTTTTCTCACCTTACATCACTAAAAGTGCAACACCAAGCAATGAAAAAGTCATCACCTCTTCCTGCAAATAATTAGCCCCTACCTAAGACAATCGCCCAAAAACAAAAAAAAAATATGGCTCTCAGACTATGGAGACACTAAAACATGATTTTCTTTGTTTCAAAAATGATATTGTGTAAAACTTGGATAAATAAAAATAAAGTAGACATATTGGGTATGGCCACGTCCGTAAGAACCTGCTCTATAAAAATATGATATCACCTAACTCCTCAGGAGAACACCGTAAAAAAATTTCAATAAAAACGGTGTCAAAAAAGCAATTTTTGTCACCTCACATCCCAAAAAGTGTAATAGCAAGCGATCAAAAAGTCATATGCACCCTAAAATAGTACCAATCAAACCGTCATCTCATCCCAAAAAAAATTAGCCCCTACACAAGAAATTCGTCCAAAAAATTAAAAAACGGCTTTCAGAATGTGGAGACACTAAAAATTCTTTTTTTTTCTAAAATGCCTTATTATGTAAAAACTGAAACAAACAAAAAAGTTGTCATATTTGGTATTGTCACGTCCTTAACAACCTGCTCTATAAAAATACCACCTGATCTAACCTGTCAGGTGAATGTTGTAAATAACAAAAAATAAAAACGGTGCCAAAACAGCTATTTTATGTTACCTTGTCTCACAAAAAGTGTAATATAGAGCAACCAAAAATGATATGTACCCTAAAATAGTACCAACACAACTGCCACCTTATCCCGTAGTTTCCAAAATGGGGTCACTTTTTTGGAATTTCTACTCTAGGGGTGCATGAGGGGGGCTTCAAATGGGACATGGTGTCAAAAGAACCAGTCCAGCAAAATCTGCCTTCCAAAAACCATATGGCATTCCTTTCCTTTTGCGCAATTCCGTGTGCCCGTACAGCAGTTTACGAACACATATGGGGTGTTTCTGTAAACTAAAGAATCAGGGCCATAAATATTAAGGTTTTTTTGGCTGTTAACCCTTGCTTTGTAACTGGAAAAAATGGGTTAAAATGGAAAATCTGCCAAAAAGTTAAATTCTGAAATTTCATCTCCATTTCCATTAATTCTTGTGGAACACCTAAAAGGTTAACGACGTTTGTAAAATCAGTTTTGTATACCTTGAGGGGTGTAGTTTCTAAAATGGGGTAACTTTTTTGGAGTTTCTATTATGTAAGCCTCACAAAGTAACTTCAGACCTGGATAACGCAAGAATGGTTTGGATAAGTAAAAGCGTTTTAAGTGATACATGTCAGATTTGCAAAAAATGGCCTGGTCCTTAAGGTGAAATATGGCAGGGTCGTTAAGGGGTTAAGGCGCAAGCAGACTTGCTCACTAAGGTGTTAAAAGTTTGCAACAACCTGTCCATGTGTTGGGCATATTTCCCGGTCCAACCTGGAGTCCGCTGACCCGAACTGATATCATCTTAGTGTTTTATGAAACAGTTCATATGTATTTGCAGATCTATTGTACGGTACGCACATAATGATGGATAGATCCTCAAACACACATGAACTGACTGTATCATAAAACTAGATTTTCCCACGGTTTGCCAAGAAACAAAACGTATTTCCCTAGCCGGTTGTGTGAATGGTCCCTAATGCTACACAGCCGGATTATTGGGAACAAACATTACTACAAACTCTTGTTCCCGATAATTTGCCCTTGTAAATATGCTGCTGATCTTTCATGCAGCACATTAAGTCATTGTTTCTAAGCAGCAGATTGTGCAGTGTGAATAACCATCTGTTGCCTATAAACAATGAATCGCTATTACTCGTCCCCTTACAGTGCAGGAGATTGCAGCATGTAAATGCAGCTTTTTTCTCTATTTACGAGCAGGTAGTTATTGAGACGCAATGGTCCCTACCCAATAATTGTCTGCTCCATCGGCACATTGTGCCTTGCCAGGGCTCTCTTTCTAAAGCTGTTATCACAATGAGCTGCAAGCAAAACTTCTTTCCCTTGTAAGCAATGGACCCCACTATATAACCCAACAGACTATGATGCAACTGGTAAAATAGCCCGTGGGGTTTCTTTCTCTTCATTTTATAGATCAAATAGAACTTACATTTTGTTTTGTCTTTTTATAGATTGTGAACATGTTTTAAATATTTTAGTACATCTTGAGATTTTAAAGCTTGATATTATTCTTCTTAGGAGGGATGACTCACGATCTGGCATGGGAGGGAAACATGTGAGTATGCTTAGTTATTAAAAATAAAATAAAAATGTGTTCAAACATCTGTATCCTAACATTTTGCAAAACCACTTTAGTAGATTTTCTCTATTTAGTTCTTATGATCATGCTTAATTTCAGAATTATCCAGATCACCATGGAAGAGAGAGCCGTGAAGTGTGGGGAGAGTACAATAGACATGTGCATGAAGGAAGAGGTATACCACCACATGGAAGGTATGCAATTAGAGGCACTCTAGTCTGCTGTATCATAGCAGAGGTCCTCGGAAGCATTTGTAGCTAGGATGACTACTTTTTGAACCTTCATGTAACTTAAGTAGATTCCTAAGATGATTCTTCTTGGAAAGGCATTAATTAACATGTCTATTTCTTGATATAAATGACAGGATACAGAGTTGATTGAAAATTCAGGCAAACTTAAAAATAATGAAATAGTCTTAAATGAAGTGGTAGAATAGCAATGGTAACGTTTCTCTCGAACAATAGATTCTCATCACAGCCCTGAAATTGCTGGAGGACGCATAAGCACCTGCCCTCCATTCATTTTCTATTGGGCTCGCTGGGTCAGCTATTTTCCTCGAGCCCATAGAAGTGAAAGGGAGTGGTGGCCAGTCATGCACGGTGCACTCCCATTCACTTCTATCGGGAGTGTGCTTAGTGTTGGCTGGACCGGAGGCCTCCAGCCACCACTTTACGGGGCACCTATAAGACAATGGGAGCATATCCTACCGATATGCCCACATTGTCTGTGATGAAACAACTTCTTTAACATAGCTAAAATGCTGCAGTCTACAGCAGGACAAAGATATCAATGTCTTTTCATAGATAACCTTGTCACTATATTATTTATTTCCATGACCAGAGTAGAACATTATTATGCAAAAGGAAGGTTACACCTCTTTTGTCTACTTTGCAGTTCTTGATTGAATAACAGTTCTATTCTATGACAACATCCAAACATTAATATGCATAAGAGAAACTACACCTCTTAATACTTTGTGATTTTAAATGGACTAAGTTTCCTAGGGCATTTGATCATATGTATATCTAATATATTCTCTGTGAGACCATATTACACTGACCCTTGCCCTCTCTTCCTCTTAGACTCTTAAATATCTACCACACTACCCTTTAATACTAGCTGCTGATAGTTACCTGTATATAGGACCCACCATTCCCTTCCACAAGACAGAAATAGCCAGGAACAAGTATATATCCAAACGTTTCTTTGTATTCGTTAATTCACAGACAAAAACAAACTACGAGAAGTCGCATACCAGTCCATTTAATGTGCAACTTGAAAGTTCATAGCAGGCAACATTTTAGGAACTAAGCTCCTGAAACATCGCAAATAACATACGCCACCGTTTTACTACCTCTGTGGCGAACCATGCAACTAACCACAGCACGATCAAGAATTTCAGCACACTATTCCAGAATCAATTAAGTGCATTATCCTGTCACTAACGGCAGATTTAGACGGGCCGATGGAGCTGCCGGAATGCTTCCTTCCTGACAGTCGGCTGCTTGCTCTCTGAAGGAGTCCGCTGCGTTTACATACTATAGCGATCCCTTGTCCCCATACAGAATCATTGTTTCTAGGCAACAGATTGCTGTTTATGCAGTCTGCTGCCCAGAAATTATGATTGCTTGTTCATCAAGTGATCGGCAGCACGTTTAGATGGCCAGATTATCGGGAATGAGCGTTCTCAGGAACAGTCGTTCCTGATAATCTGGGCAATTATTTGTTCATCTAAATCCACTTTAGGACTACACAATCTCATGGTTACTCCTATCAGAAGACATACTTTCTCGATCAAGAACATAACACATTGGAATATATACTAATAGAGAAATTAACTGTTGGCTAATTTCTTTGAGATATAAATACAAAATGCCCAACTAAGGCTACTTTCACCTCTGCATTTTGGCATTCTGGTCTTGAGATCTGGCAGAGGACCTCAAAACCTGGCCAAAACAGATCCGTTTTGGGCAAATGCATTCTGAATGGAGTATGCTCCATTCCGGATGCATCAGTATGCCTTCCATTCTGTCAGCATTCCGTTTTGTGACCTGACACAAAACCACTGGATGCTGTAGTTTTTTTGTCCGGTCATCGAAATGGATCTGTCACCAAAAACAATGTAAGTCAATGGTAGCGGATCAGTTTTTTTTACAATCCTGAAAAACAGGATCCATCTCCCATTGACAGTGTATGTAGTGACGGATCTGATTTGATCTAATTCGGTTTCGATTTAACAGAACCACATTCTAATGGAACGGATGCATACTGATGTGTAAATCAAACCGGAACTGTTTTGGAAACAAAGCCGCAGATGTGAATGAAGCCTAAGACACTATAGAGAATCTACACTACTGTTGCCCTTATTTCTTCCAGCTACATCTAGGGTGACGAGATCAAGAATATATAACAACTGCTTACAGATGCAGCTGCTGTTGTGTCTGTAAGGGTCTGTTCACACTGTGTAACTTGAACCTATCCATAATGCACCATATACTTGAGAGATGTCGAAACTGTAATCTTTTGGCATCCTTTGGTTTAGTACACGTTTTTTTTTCTAGCTGTACAGAAAAGCACAGTCAACTGCATTATTCCATACTGAGCTACTTGGTGAAAATCATGGTTTGTCGTGAAATCTCATGATGTTTACTAACGTCAGATGACCATTGTTGTAATTGGAGATGAGAGAATTTCTCAAAAATTCGATTCGGCCGCTTCGCCGAATTTTCCGAAAAGCTATTTCCTGGCTGCACAGAGCCTGTATAGTGGTGTAGAACACTGTGACTTGCAGTAACGCACAAGTGGTAGTGAAACAATACTGTCAGTCAGTATGACCTGTAGATGACAGGCGTCGCTCTTAGAATCACTGCACACTTGACTGATTTTTGCAGTTACGGGGCCAAAGCTGACCAAATAACTCAAGTGCGAACTCAGCCTTACAGGTCAACGTTAGCGCCAGGTACAGTTAGGTCCATATATATTTGGACAGAGACCACATTTTTCAAATTTTTGTTCTGTACATTACCACAATGGATTTTGAATAAAACAATTCAGATGCAGTTAAAATTGATACTTTAATTCAGTGAGTTTGCATAAAATGATTGCATAAAAATGTGAGGAACTAGAGCATTTTTTAAACTCAATCCCTTCATTTCAGGGGCTCAAAAGTAGTTGGACAAATTAAATATTGTAACTAAAATGTGAATTTCTAATACTTGGTTGAAAACCTTTTGCTGGCAATGACTGCCTAAGGTCTTGAACTCATGGACATCACCAGACTATGTGTTTCCTCTTTTTTTTAATGCTCTGCCCGGCCTTTACTGCAGCGGTTTTCAGTTGCTGTTTGTTTGTGGGCCTTTCTGTCTGAAGTTTAGTCTTTAACAAGTAGAATGCATGCTCTATTGGGTTCAGATCAGGTAACTGACTTGGCAATTCAAAAATATTCCACTTATTTACTTGTAATAAACTCCTGGGTTGCTTTGGCTTTATGTTTTGGGTCATTGTCCATCTGTATTATGAAACGTTCACCAATCAGTTTGGCTGCATTGGGCTGGATTTGAGCACACAATATGTCTCTGAAAACCCCAGAATTCATCCAGCTACTTCTGTCCTGTGTCACATAAATAAACACTAGGGATCTAGTGCTACTGGCAGCCATACATGCCCAAGCCATCACATTGTCTCCGCCGTGTTTTACAGATGATGTGGTATGCTTTGGATCATGAGCTGTACCATGCCTTAGCCATACTTATTTCTTTCTATCATTCTGGTAAGGGTTGATCTTGGTTTCTTCTGCCCAAAGAATGTTCTTCCAGAATTGTGCTGTTTTTTTTAAGATGTTTTTGTTTAGCAAAGTTCAATTTAGACTTCTTATCCTTGAGGCTTATTATAAGTGGCTTGCACCATGCAGTGAACACTCTGTATTTACTTTCATGCAGTCTTCTCTTTATGGTAGATTTGGATATTGATACGCCTATATCCTGGGGAGTGTTGTTCACTTGGTTGGCTTTTGTGAAGGGGTTTCTCTTCACCATAGTAATTATTCTGCAATCATCCACCGTCTTCCGTGGGCGTACAGGTCTTTTTGCATTGTTTAGGTCACAAGTGTTTTCTTTCTCAGGATGTACCAAACTGTAGATTTTGCCACTCCTAATAGTGTAGCAATTTCTCGGATGTATTTTTTCTGTTTTCGCAGATGAAGGATGGCTTGTATCACCTGCATGGAGATCTCCTTTGACCGCATGTTTATGTCTCGGCAAAATCTTCAAAATGCAAGCACCACACCTCAAATCAACTACAGGCCTTTTATGTGCTTAATTGAGAATTGAAATAATAAAGGAATTGCCCACATCTGTCCATGAAACAGCCTTTGAGTCAATTGTCTAATTAATTTTGGTACCTTTAAAAACAGGGTGCCACATGTAAAGGAGCTGAAACTCCTAAACCCTTAATCCAATTTTAATGTGGATACCCACAATGAAAGCTAAAAGTGTGGACTTTATATCCATGTCCATTATGCAACTATAATTTGAATATGTTTTAGTAAAGAGGTAAAAAAAAAAATTTGATTGTGTCCAAATATATGGACCTAACTGTATAAAGAACCGCGCAGATTCCCAAGATTCTACTATAGCGTGAAAGAGCACATTCCTTTTACAGCAATTCGCTGATTCCACATAGATTTCTACAGAACCTGTTCTATTAAACGCTTATACAAGTAAAGCCCCCCCGACAGAGTAGAGTGGGTGTCAGCAGTAAGTTTGTGTTGACGTTGCTGATTTTGCCCTTCCTCTGATCCGTCAGAACAATAACCCCCAAAAAACTGATCCTGTCTGTGGCGCATCAACTTTCACTCAGTCAGCATTTGGTCAGTAATCCATCAGTATTGCTAAAGCCCCAAAAAGACAGTAGTGGAACCAAAACAGAGATGAATGGAATATTTCCATGTCTTCTGTGCTTTGTACCCACTCCTGCTTTTGGCTACCAAATCATAAGCCAATTCTGATGCAAAATAGGGACCATGTCATGCAGGCCTTAGAGCTGCTACATAGACGGTATCCGTTGAGCATCTCATTTTTCCTTCCTCCTGACAGATCAGAAGGGTCTAATAAATGATGTCAGCCAGGCCGAAAGGCTTAATAGTAGGGAGGGTGGGAACAGCATGAGAAGTCCACAGAGTGGCCCTATGACATAGTGGTGAGGTTGAAGCAGCACAGAGTGGCACAATGACAGCGTGGAGGTGGCAGCAGCATCAGGAGGCTACAGAGTGGCACAATAACAGAGTGTGGAGGTGGCAGCAGCAGCATTAGGAGGTGGCCACAGAGTGGCACAATGACATTGTGGAGGTGGCGGCGGCAGCATCATGAGACCACAGAGTGACCCGTTGACAGAGTGGGGAGGTGGGTGGCAATACCAGTACCAGCTGAAGATGGTGGGTGAAAGAAGGAGCACTTGGCATCAGATGTGTGGCATCAGGCGTGTGACAGCATCAGAATAGTAGCTGTGGCAGGTAACCAGAAAAAACCGGTCTCTGTTGTCAAAGTGTTGGTGTGGCACCATGGATGATCTAGTCTCATGCATCAGGCATTGGTGGGTGGAAATCCTGGCTGATCCATGCGTGATTCATCTTGACAAAGGTCAGTCTCTCCACATTTTGGGTGGACAGGCGAGTTCTTCTTGGTGTAACTATGGTCCCCGCCGCACTAAACACCCGCTCTGATGCCACCATACTGGCCGGGCAGGACAGCTTTTTCAGGGCAAACTCCACCAGTTGCGGCCACAAATCCAGTTTGGCTGCCCAGTAGTTCTGCAGATCTTCAATGTGGGGTGGCAGGGTGCTGTCCAAGTATGCCACCACCTGCTGGTTCAGGTCTGGCTCCAGGTCTAGCTGCTTCTGCTGGTGAGTAGTTTCTTCACTAGGCGGGTGAAGAAAGCTGCTCATCAACAACTCTAGACTCAAGTTGCTGCTGATGGAGCTGTAACTGCTCCTACCCCTTACCCCCCACCCTGCCACAGCAGCCATGGCAGAGGAACAGAGGCCCCCATTTTGGACCGGTAGCGAGAGCCAGTAATCATCCCTCTGCCGAATGCTGACAATTCAGCTGTCACTACGCAAGCAAGTTAGCATGCATCGGGCCATTTGTGCAAGTGACTTGGAGGGACTCCCTGCCTCCATGTCCACTGCATACTGCCACTGTGTGTCTGGGTCATCTGCCTCATCTTCCTCATTGCCCTGTAGCTCCTCTGGCTGCTGCTCCTCTCCTGTCGTGTGTATAAAAACCACCCATTTCGCTACACATTGCTTGTGCTCCAATGTTGTCCTCCTCCAGTTCAGCCCGCACAGGGCTCATGTGGCCATGAGATCTAGGCGCCACGTCTCTATTTCCCTGACCAGCCAGATTTACCAGCATCTGTTCCAGGACATGAAGCAGTGGAATGACGTTGTTCTTTCCGTAGTACTGGCGACTGACAAATAATGTGGCCTCCTCAAAGGGCCTGAGCAAACGGCAGGTGTCACGCATGAGCTGCCACTGGCTGACATAAAAGTTACACGGTGGGTACTCCTGTCCGCTTGGATAATAAATAAAAATGTTGAATGGCCTTTCTCTGTTTGTATAGTCGGTCCAACTTATGGAGGGTGGAATTCCAATGGGTGGAAACGTCGCATATCAGCCTATGTTGGGGGATGCCGTTCTGCTGCTGCAGCTCAAGGAGGGTGTGCTTTGTGGTGTACAAGTGGCTGAAGTGCATGCAAAGTTTCCTGGCCATTTTTAAGATGTCTTGCAGATGGGTGGAAGACTTCAGGAACCGCCTGAAAACCCGATTGAACATGTGTGCCATGCAGGGTGCATGGCTCTGCCCTCCTTGACACAGCCCCAACACCATGTTCTTCCCGTTGTCGGTCACCATGGTTCCGATTTTTAGTTGTCTCGGAGAAAGCCAGGATTCAATTTTTTGATGAAGGACATGGAGCAGTTCCTCATCTGTGTGACTCAGTTTGCCCCGGCAAACGAGGTGCAGAACAGCGTGAAACCGCCGTGCCCTGCAATGTGGTATACTGAAGGGGCACTGTGAATTGTCCCTGCAATGGAGGCTGAGGACACAGTGGAGGATGAGGAGGCAGAGGCGGACATTGTCGCATGACAAATGGCGTGAGAACATGGAGGCAGAAGCGGCGTCACCTGGCCAAGTTGCTGGTGTGGCTGTGCAGGAACCACATTCACCCAGTGGGCCATAAAGGACATGTTTTGTCCCTGACCTTAGTTACAGCTCCACACGTCGGCGCTGCCGTGCACTTTGGCGGACACCGACAGGCTGAAGGGCTGGCCCGCCTTCGGTTCTACATACGAGTGCAGGGCTGGTTCTACCTTTTTGGCAAAGAAATGACGCTTGGGACTCTCCACCTTGGCTCGGCACAAGCCATCAGTTCTATGAAAGGTGCAGAGTCCACCACTTGGAAAGGGAGGGACTGCAGCAATTTGGCCAGGAGCGCATTCAGCTTCTGCGCCGTTGTATGAGTGCCCGCATACTGTTATCTCTTGGTAATCGCTTCAGTGATCGTTGCTGATGGAATGACTCATTAGGAGCAGGGGCATAAGCACCAGCTCCCTTCTGCTGAGGTGGTGGAGCCTTGACTGCCTGAAATCGGGTGTGTGCCACTGGGTGATGCTGCGGTGGCTGGACCACCACATCGGAGGCACGGTTCTCCCAGGCCAATTTATGGTGACTCTGCATATGTTGACGTAGGGCCGTGGTGCCAACGCTTCACCTTCTGCCCACAGATTCTACAAATGGCCATGTTTACCTCCTCCGGCGGCTCAACAAAAAACTGCCACACCGCCGAGTAGGTGATTCCAACCCACCCCCCCCCCCCCCCCAACAGTCCGCACTGACTGACTGCTATCGCCGCTGCTTCCGTGAATCCTGCACCACTACTTTCCAGGCAGGTAGGCTCCTGCAAAGCGGGTGATCTACCCTGGGCACGTTTGGCTCCCGACCTCCCACTGCTGCCACCCTGCTGACTCATGGCCTCGCTAGCGACTTGCTGGCTCCGCTGCTGCCTCACAGGCAAGCTGCCACCCTCTTCTCCCGATGATGATGAAGCCCATTCAGCCCCGCTTTAGAACATATACCGTAAATGTTTTGGTTAAAGGTTTGAAATTTGCACAAAAATGATCAATAAATTCTAGACATACCTTGATGTACACAAATATGTACGTAAGCTAAATGTATGTAAGTACAGGTTATTGAACCCCAGAGCAGAAATTGTGCCAGTAGAAGGAAATAAAATTGCCCACACAGGTATCACGACTTGGAGGTTGTTTGCCGTGACCCTTTCGCCGCGCATGCTGGTTGCTTGTGGCAACGTGTTATATTGCATGCGTGTGTGCTTTCCCTTTAAGGCTGTTGCCCTTCCTTTCTGGTGTTCACGGGGTTAAGGTGTGAGCAAGGTGGAGCTGGGTGTGGTCTCAGGTCTCTTCATATTCTCTTGATGTGAGACTGAGATCATTGTTATGTCTGCCTTTGTTTGAGAAGGAGCTTGCTCCTTTCTTGGATGCTATCTGAGGGCCATCCTAGTTTGACATCGATGTCCTCTGCGATGTCAGCCCCTTGTCTT
Source organism: Bufo bufo (assembly GCF_905171765.1). Classification (NCBI taxonomy): domain Eukaryota; kingdom Metazoa; phylum Chordata; class Amphibia; order Anura; family Bufonidae; genus Bufo; species Bufo bufo. The sequence continues at coordinate 484,032,937 of NC_053390.1, read as the reverse complement.
CCCTTTGTTTCTATTCCTTTACCTATGCTCACTTTGTTTTGAGTATGGTGTGTGATTTACAGGGTGTTGTATGTCATTTGGTTTTCCATGTCTGGTCTTTTGGTGTTTGTAGTCCAGCATAGTTGTTTGACATTTCCCCTGTTTGTTTGTGCCTCCGGAAGGGGGTCCCTGGGGTTCCCCGGAGAGGGAACTACAACTCAGTAAGCACTCACTTAAGCAGCGCTGTCTGGGCCCACCATGCATCTTGCCGCATGGTGGTCCAGGCAGTTACTACTGCTCCTTTGTTTGGTGTTTATACGGAGTCTAGAATTTGTGTGTTTGGGCTGCAGTGCTTTTCACAGGATCCAGTGGTGGTGGTGCGGACAGCTCGTTCCTTTTAGTTGTTGTGGGCAGGTAAGTGACGTTGTGGTCCTGTGGTCTGTTGTCGTTCTGCCACAGGCCACTTACCTGTCGAGTTTGTCTTCTGCTTGCTGTCTGCTCCTCACCTTGCTGTTAGGCCTGCTGGAGATTCCGGTTCATCCGTGTTGTGGATGAACTGGTCGTCTCCTTTTTCCCAGGGATCATCAGGGCCAGTTAGGGTCCGAGGTTCCGGTGCATGAGCCCTCCTACCATCTGGGTTCGCTCGTGCGGTTAGACAGTCAGTGCGAGGATTAGGGATGTGCTAGGAGGTGTCCAGCTCCCTTATCCTTGGTTTCAGGCCTGGTGGCATTCCTTTCTTCCCTGACATTGTACGGTGTTTCCCCCACTCCCCACCGTGACAACAGGTCTGAAAGATAAATCTAATTTCTGCCCCATGAATAAGAAGAATGAATGCTTTGAAACAGTGAAAAGGGGTATTATTATTGATGATGAAAAAATAGGGTCCTTTTCTGATATTAGAAATAACCTGAGGAAAGGGTAGCAATAAGAACCCTAGAAAAGAATAAAGATCTGGTGATAAAACCAGCAGACAAAGGGGGGAGGGGGGTCTTTATGGATAACGTGGACTATAATAAGGAAATGGAGCACTTGCTAGCAGATAACGAAACATATAGAAAGTTTAAAAATTACACTACAAATATACAGTATTTAAGAACGAATTAGAGGAATTATTGAAAGGAGGTCTAAAGGGGAACATACTGAGTAAAAAAGGAGTATGAGTTCTTGTATGTGAAACACCCCATTATTCTTGTTATATACCACTTACCTGAAGTGCATAAAAATCCAGAATGTCCCCCTGGAAGACTTATTGTTTCAGGCATTATGTCCCTAACAAGTAGGTTAACTTAGTGGATAGATTTTTTCTAATATGCACAGACTGCACCATCATACTTAAGACACAAGGCATGTCATTAATATCTTAAAAAGTCTAGGGCCAATGGAGGTAGACATCAACCTAGTGACAGTTGATGTCACCTCTCTATATACCACCATCCCCAAAAATAAAATGATAGAAGCTGTAAATTATTATTTGGAATAAGATAATCAGATCAAAGAAAAACATTGCCTTTTTATTTTGAAGTGCATCAATTTCTGCCAGACAGATAATTAATTTTGGTTTGGGGGGTCACTCTACCTGCAGAAAGTCGGAACAGCAATGGGGGCGAAATTTGTGCCCAGTTTTGACAATATATTCATGTGGTATTGAGAAAAGTAATTTATTGATGGAAAAATTGTGGAAAACTGGGAAAAGTGCAGTTTAAAGATGTGGAAGCACTTTATTGATGACTGTCTATTTGGAAGGGTCCTAATGTGGAGGTCGAGGAATTTTAGGTACATTAATAACAATAGTTGGAACTTAAAATTTACAGAAACCATAAGTAGGCAGAGTGTTCATTTTCTCGATATAGAGATATTCATTGAGGAAAATCAGATTAAAACTAAAACCTTTAAAATCTCAGATAGAAACTCCTGTATTATATTATTGTATTATATGTTGGGAGCTGCCATTATGCCCCCTGGATCAAAAATATACCCAAGGGACAGTACAAAAGGATTTTTCAAAACTGCACTGACAAAAAAACCTGTAGTGAACAAAGTCGAGTCCTATCTGAAAGATTTTTAGAGAAGGACTCTGATAAGGAATTCCTAGAAAAATGTGTGGATGAATTAGAGAAGGGAGATATTAAAAATAGAAAAAAAAGATATAAGTGATCAGTCTGCAAATGACATGCGTTTGCATAATTTTTTTTTGATTAGGCAGGGAACTGAACTGTCTGCCAGAATCAAACAACACAAGTGTGAAAGTACCCTAATCCTGCTTTTTATGCAAATAAGGTTTTTCTGCACTATTGTTCCCCCATAACACTGTCCAGCTCCCACTTTTTGTTTGATTGAAAACTCTTAAGATGCTTCAATGTCTACTCTGTTTGGATCATTTTGTGAATGCCATTTTATTTTTTGGCTTAGAAGTTTAGAAGCAAATCTTGAAATTTTTCAGAAAATTTCCAAAACCCACTTTAAGGTTCAGTTATGAAGTCACTGTGGGGCTTACATAATAGAAACCACCCATAAGGCCTCATTCACACGACCGTTCCATTTTTTGCGGATCTGCAATTTAAAGAACGGAAAAGGCGGCCCATTGTAGAAATGCCTATTCTTGGCCGCAAAAAACAGACAAGAATAGGACATGTTATATTTTTTTTGCGGGGCTTCGTAACAGAGCAACGGATGCGGGCAGCACACGGAGTGCTGTCCTCATCTTTTGCGGCCCCTTGAAGTGAATGGGTCCGCACCCGAGACGCAAAAACTGCGGCTTGGATGCGGACCAGAACAACGGTCGTGTGTATGAGGCCTAAGTGAATCCATTTTAGAAACTACACTCCTGAAGGTATTCAAAACTGATTTTACTAACTTCAACCCTTTAGGTGTTCCACAAGAATTGAAGGAAAATGGAGATTAAATTTCAGAATTTCACTTTATCCATTTCATCCACCATGAGGGCTACGGATGAGATTGACCTCTGTAGGGACAGGAATACACAGAGATAGTTTGAAAGCCCGCACCCACTCTCTCCCTTCAGTGTTTCCTGTCCCTAGAGAGGGCATTGCACAGAGAGGCTTCCCAAGAATGGAGGTGAAGTTTTTTATTTTATTTTACTTTATTGGGGTTTTTCTTCCTCTTTATTTGGGAGGTAGACTTACCAAATTGTGTTCTCCTCTGCCCTCCCGCGGCTTCTGCTAAAGCTTGGTAGAGGAAAGTGGAGTGATTCTTGTCCCTGATAACGGGGGCCTTCTCCCACCTCGTAGCGCGGTCTTCCTTCCCTCCGACAAGGAAGCAGAGCCGCTAGAGTGGGATGCCGCACGCCGGAGGGGGCGGAGGCAGATCTACCTCCTAGATTCCCATTCGAGGTCGTAGGGGGCGGAGCTTTCAGAGAAGACTCTTCGTCACGCAGAGCGCGGGCTGATGATGTCGGACTCCTCTCGGGATGAAAAAAGAGCGGGGCGATCCTGTAGGCGCCGTCCTCCTCTCCGTCTCCCGGCAGCATGTCAGCTCCTGACTCCCGCATGGACAGCACAGACCCACCTTCGGCCGCTCAGTGAGTTCCCCTGTGGGGAGACTGCAAATATATCCTGTGTCTCTTTATGAAGCTTTCGGATACCTGGTTGCTCTTCTCTTTCTCAGGGAGTGAAAGAAACTAAAACTAAATCTAAATGTCAAATTGTACTAAAAAGCTCCCTGATAGATATAAAAAGGAACTATGCAAATCCTGCATTAGTTATCTATTAAAGGAAGAGCAACAATCTATCCTTATGGAAGTAAAATCCATGATTCAGTTCAGCCTATGCCACCTGCCAAAAAAACAAGGTTATCAGCTCCGTCCTCCTCTGACGCAGAGGACATGGACGAAGAGGCATCCGTCTCTAGACATGATATTGAGGAAGATCAATTGTCAGAGGGCGAAGTAGTTGAAGACGTTAAAAAGTACTTTTTTTCCTGAGAGGAAATGGAGGAACTACTAAAGGCTGTAAGGGAGACCATGGGTATTGAAGACATCCGAAAAACGAGATCGGTACAGGATAAAATGTTTGGGGGATTACGTACGAAAAGATCCAACATTTTTCCCATTAACGAGAATATTAAGGAAATGATCCTTGATGAATGGACAGATCCAGAAAAGAGGTTGGTGGTCTCTAGGGAGTTTACAAATAGACTACTTTTTGATCCCTCAGAATCTAAGATCTTTAACGAAACCCCAAAAATGTATATACAGGTGGCAAAAGTTGTAAAGAAAACTTCCCTGCCATTCTTCCCAATTACGTGACACAATAGAACGAAAGGCGGACGCTCTGTTTAGAAAATGTTGGGAAGCTTCCATGTTTGGGATAAAAACAAATATTGCGGCAACGTCTGTTGCTAGGGCCATGTATTTCTGGCTTAATGAGTTAGAAAACCATATAAAGAATAAAACCCCTAGGGAAGAAATCTTGCACCCTATCCCCCTTCTAAAGTCCCCCACTGCGTTTCTGTCTGACACGTCCACGGAATCAGTCAGATTTGCGGCAAAAAATGCAGCCCTTTCAAATTCGGCTAGGTGAGCACTATATTCCATAGCTTTTTCAGGAGAATACGTGTTTCTCCCCGTATTAGACAAAATCCTAGAAAAAGCGGCCGATAGAGGGGTTTTCTTGATGAAGGAATTTTTTTTTTTTGTATTTTTTTTTTTTTTTTGTCCATTCAATTCGCAATCCAGACCCTATAGGGGGAAAGGAAAAACAGGATGTTGGCGCCATCAGAAGGGGGACAGAGTTAGAGGATTCCTCCTTAAAGGATAACTGTCACACTTAGAGCCTAATTTCAATTTTCATATATGTAGTTACTAATAAAATGATATTCCAGAATCAGTTACTATTAGACTGACTTACCCCATATTTAATAAGATTCAGCCCTTAGCAACCAGTCTGCATAAAACTGCAATTTCACTATTCAGTTAAGATGGCCGCCACTGCCCTCACCCTGAGGCTAATCCCGCCTGCCCTCACTAGCCAGTAACAATAGCCCCCCAAAAGTGTCAGTAACCAGAGCCATCCCCCCTAAAGGGTTAATCTCCTGCAGCACAAAGGGGTCCTGTTACCACATGTTGCTTTCATTTATACACTGAGCAGATGGCAGATCTCCCTTCCCTGAGCGTCTGCCAAGCGCAGGGACAGGGAGAAGTGCACACAGCCCAGGCACTGTTATCAGCTGCTGGGGAGGACCTGGCTTTAATCATTTACTTACAGTCCCTGGCTGTCAGTAATCTGACCTTGCACGCAGTGTGCTTCTGCGTCCTCCGTCCTTTAACAGATAGACGGACCATGCCTAGCAACCCTATTTTAAGCACAGGTAAAAGTAGGCAGTACAGGGGACAAAAATGTGGAATTTAGGGGTAATTGAATACACAGTGAAAAGTTGAAATAGGGCCACCAAGGAGATATTAATCACCACAATCCAATACTCCAAAAAAAAATAATACGACCGTTATACTTTAACCCCCAAAATAAACAGAACGATAAACAATGACGCCAGAGTAGGGGGGAGGTTGAGAAGTTTTCTGACCCAGTTGGAGTCTGTAAAATCAAACGCTTGGGCATTGGAAATTGTAAAGGTTACAAAATAGAATTTGCCTCAAACCCACCCAAGAAGATTTCAGACCACTTTCCACAGTTCCGCCATTCTTGTTGGTAGTAGAAATGATAGCCCCTTCAGACAAGAGGGTCTGTTAATCCGTCCAAGTATGGGAAAATATTTTCATAGTAGGAAATTCAGAAGGCGAAGCAGTCAGACAAAAAATAACGGATTAGGGTTGGCTAATAAATGTAAAAAAGTCCTAATTAATCCCATCACTCAAAAGGCAGTTTCTAGGAGTAAGGTTGTACTTTGTATCACAAACCTCATCTCTTCCACGAGAGAAGATAGAAGACATCATAGGAAAAATAAAAATAAATCTATCTCATTACTGGTGCTCAATCAGGAAGGCTATGAGCATTCTAGGTCTTATGACAACTTGCATAACAGCGGTAGCCTGGTGTCAAGTTAACACCAGAACTATGAAAACCTGGATCTTAGGGAGTTGGAACAAAAAGCAATCGTCCCTAGACAAAAAGATAGTCATCCCATACCCAGTAAAATTGGCTCTGAATTGGTGGTAGAAAACGATAAATCTATCAAGGGGTGTCATCTGGCTCAAAGAAGCAGAGATAAAGATCGTGACGGAAGCAAGCAGTATGGGTTGGGGAGCAAAGGTAGCCTCCTCAACCTGGCAAGGAAAGTGGCCAGAAGAGATTAAAAACAAATCCTCAAATTACATAGAATTGCGTGCGGTCTGGGAAACCCTAAAAGTAATTCAAAGTCTGTTAAGCAAAAAACAGCGGTCGCTTATTTAAAACATCAGGGAGGTACGAGGTCCCCAAGTTTAAAATCCCTAGCAGAGAAGATTTTTTTCCTGGGCAAAAAAAAAAATGTCCTATCCATCACAGCAGTCTATCTCAGAGGATCAGAAAATCTAGAGGCAGACTTCCTGAGCAGAAAGACCCTAGACCTGGGGAAATCGTCTTTAAATCCAGAAATCTTTTCTTTCAAAAAATATCTGCCAAATGGTGCTTGCCGCAAATAGACCTGTTCACCTCTAAAAGAAATGCAAAGGTCAAGTGCTTTTGTTCCTTCGCTTTCTCAGTAAAATGGACATTGTCAGAATGTTTATACTGCTCTGAAAAACATAGTAACATAGTACGAGGCCGAAAAAAGACATTTGTCCATCTAGTTCGGCCTGTCATCCTGCAAGTTGATCCAAAGGAAGGCAAAAAAAAAACAGAGGTAGAAGCCAATTTTCCCCACTTTAGGGGAATAAAAAATTCCTTCCCGACTCCAATCAGGCAATCAGAATAACTCCCTGGATCAACGACCCCTCTCTAGTAGCTATAGCCTGTAATATTACACTCCAGAAATACATCCAGGCCCCTCTTGAATTCCTTTATTGTACTTACCATCACCACCTCCTCAGGCAGAGAGTTCCATAGTCTCACTGCTCTTACCGTAAAGAATCCTCTTCTATGTTTGTGTACAAACCTTCTTTCCTCCAGACGCAGAGGATGTCCCCTCGTCACAGTCCTGGGGATAAATAGATGATGGTATAGATCTCTGTACTGACCCCTGATATAGTTATACATAGTAATTAGATCTCTCCTCAGTCGTCTTTTTTCTATAGTGAATAACCCTAGTTTTGATAATCTTTCAGGGTACTGTAGTTGCCCCATTCCAGTTATTACTTTAGTTTCCCTCCTCTGGACCCTCTCCAGCTCTGCTATGTCTGTCTTGTTTACAGGAGCCCAGAACTGTACACAGTACTCCATGTGTGGTCTGACTAGCGATTTGTAAAGTGGTAGGACTATGTTCTTATCACGGGCATCTATGCCCTTTTTGATGCAACCCATTATCTTATTGGCCTTGGCAGCAGCTGCCTGACACTGTTTTTTGCAGCTTAGTTTGCTGTTTATTAAAATTCCTAGATCCTTTTCCATGTCAGTGTTACCAAGTGTTTTACCATTTAGTATGTACGGGGGACTTGCATTATTCCTTCCCATGTGCATAACTTTACATTTGTGAGTGTTAAACCTCATCTGGCCAAGCCTCCAATCTATCCAGATCCCTCTGTAGTAGTATAATGTCCTCTTTAGTGTTAATTACTTTACACAGTTTTGTGTCATTTGCGAAAAAAAATATTTTACTATGCAAGCCTTCTAAAAGATAATTAATAAATATATTGAAGAGGATAGGGCCCAATACGGACCCCTGAGTTACCCCACTAATGACAGTGACCCAATCTGAGTGTGTACCGTTAATAACCACCCTCTGTTTTCTATCACTCAGCCAGTTACTTACCCACATACAGACATTTTCTCCCAGTCCGAGCATTCTCACTTTTTATGTGGTACAGTGTCAAATGCAGTTTAAAACTGTTTAATTTATTTATGAAAAACAAGCTAGAATCTATAATAGAGGAGATTCCGACTTCTTTCCACAAATAAAAACAAGGGCTAACGAAAGATCATTATCTGCGCTAAGTTGAAGACAAAAGGAAGACAGTTGTGTACAAAATATATATATGAATATTTTTTGTGAAATAAATAAAAAATAAATAAAATATAAGACGATATAAAATTGGTGACAATTCAAGAACAATTATATACAATCAATTGGGAAAACAATATGACTTATAGGATATCGATATAATCAATAATGAATCAGATATCTTAATAATAACGGGAAAATGATGAAACATGAACTCAAAATTGACACTTGTCTTCTCCCAGCGAACAGATTTTCATAATCCAAAGTCTAAACAGCGCATGACACAGTTGTTTCTTCGTGCACGTGTTTGATTAAATCCCAAGATTATAATGAAAGTAAAATTAGGCATTAAATATTCAACCAGACCATCGACTAGAACTAAAATCAGTTCCTTGGAGATTATACAATTGTATATATCAAATGGTCTATTTGAGTAAATATATATATATATATATATATATATATATATATGTATCAATTGCCTAATATACAAACAGAAATCTATACTATACCAGAGATTTAGGATTAATCTGTCTGGAAGAAATCGGCGTCAAGGTTCAGAAATCAAGTAATATCAGATACTATTTTTCTTCGGGTCTCTGCTCTCTCTTGTGTGTCTTTGTCGTCTTGTTGTGGATCTCCTGGATTGATCTGCTGGCCTGGATCCTCCCTGCTGCCTCCTGCTTTTATCCCCCCCCCCCCCTCTAAGGTGTGCTTGGTTTGGTCTTCCATGTGATTAATGAGATCAGAGTGCATCAATTCTTAACTCTTTACTCACCACCACCACAAGAGGACACTAGTGTTCTACAGGTGAAACTCGAAAAATTAGGATATCGTGCAAAGTTAATTTATTTCAGTAATGCAACTTAAAAGGTGAAAGTAACATATGAGATAGACTCATTACATGCAAAGCAATATATTTTAAGCCTTTATTTGTTATAATTTGGATGATTATGGCTTACAGTTTATGAAACCCCAAAGTCACAATTTTGAGGTACCCTTTGCTCAGGGGATATGGATTAATTGGCTGACTAGAGTGTGATACTTTGAGCCTAGAATATTGAACCTTTTCACAAAATTCTAATTTTAAGCTGCATTAATGCAATTCCTTTTAACCGCCTCCGGACCGCCTAATGCAGGATCGCGTTCCGGAGGCGGCAGCTCCAGGCAGAGTCACGCATATATGCGTCATCTCGCGAGATGCGAGATTTCCTGTGAACGCGCGCACACAATCGCGCGCGTTCACAGGAACTGCAGGTAAGCGAGTGGATCTCCAGCCTGCCAGCGGCGATCGTTCGCTGGCAGGCTGTAGATGCGATTTTTTTAACCCCTAACAGGTATATTAGACGCTGTTTTGATAGCAGCGTCTAATATACCTGCTACCTGGTCCTCTGGTGGTCCCTTTTGCTTGGATCGACCTCCAGAGGACACAGGCAGCTCTGTAATAAGTAGCACCAAGCACCAGACTACACTACACCCCCCCCCTGTCACTATTAACCCCTGATCACCCCATATATACTCCCTGATCATCCCCCTGTCATTTATCACCCCCCTGTAAGGCTCCATTCAGACGTCCGTATGTGTTTTGCGGATCCGATCCGTGGATCCGTAAAACACATACGGACGTCTGAATGGAGCCTTACAGGGGGGTGATCAATGACCCCATATAGACTCCCTGATCACCCCCCTGTCATTGATCACCCCCCTGTAAGGCTCCATTCAGACGTCTGTATGTGTTTTACGGATCCACTGATCCATGGATCGGATCCGCAAAACATACGGACGTCTGAATGGAGCCTTACAGGGGGTGGGTGATCACCCCATATAGACTCCCTGATCATTCCCCTGTGATTGATCACCCCCCTGTAAGGCTCCATTCAGACGTCCGTATGTGTTTTGCGGATCCGATCCATGGATCCGAAAAACACATACGGACCTCTGAATGGAGCCTTACAGGGGGGTGATCAATGACAGGAGGGTGATCACCCCATATAGACTCCCTGATCACCCCCCTGTCATTGATCACCCCCCTGTAAGGCTCCATTCAGTTGTCCGTATGTGTTTTACGGATCCACGGATCGTATCCGCCAAACACATACGGACGCCTGAATGGAGCCTTACAGGGGGGTGATCACCCCATATAGACTACCTGATCACCCCCCTGTCATTGATCACCCCCCTGTAAGGCTGGCTCCATTCAGAGGTCCGTATGTGTTTTGCGGATCAACTGATCCATGGATCGGATCCGCAAACACATACGGACGTCTGAATGGAGCCTTACAGGGGGGTGATCAATGACGGGGTGATCACCCCATATAGACTCCCTGATCACCCCCCTGTCATTGATCACCCCCCTGTAAGGCTGGCTCCATTCAAAGGTCCGTATGTGTTTTCCGGATCCATGGATTGGATCCGCAAAAAACATACGGACGTCTGAATGGAGCCTTACAAGGGGGGTGATCAATGACAGGGGGGTGATCACCCCATATAGACTCCCTGATCACCCCCCTGTCATTGATCACCCCCCTGTAAGGCTCCATTCAGACGTCCGTATGTGTTTTGCGGATCCACGGATCGGATCCGCAAAACACATACGGACGTCTGGATGGAGCCTTACAAGGGGGTGATCAATGACAGGGTGGTGATCACCCCATATAGACTCCCTGATCACCCCCCTGTCATTGATCACCCCCCTGTAAAGCTCCATTCAGACATTTTTTTAGCACAAGTTAGCGGAAATTGATTTTTTTGTTTTTTCTTACAAAGTCTCATATTCCACTAACTTGTGACAAAAAATAAAATCTCACATGAACTCACCATACCCCTCACGGAATGCGTCAATTTTTTTAGACATTTATATTCCAGACTTCTTCTCACGCTTTAGGGCCCCTAAAATGCCAGGGCAGTATAAATACCCCACATGTGACCCCATTTCGGAAAGAAGACACCCCAAGGTATTCGCTGAGGGGCATATTGAGTCCATGAAAGATTGAACTTTTTGTCCCAAGTTAGCGGAAAGGGAGACTTTGTGAGAAAAAACAAAAATTCCGCTAACTTGTGCCAAAAGGCTGCAAAAAAGTGTCACACATCTGATATTGCCGTACTCAGAAGAAGTAGGGCAATGTGTTTTGGGGTGTCTTTTTACATATACCCATGCTGGGTGAGAGAAATATCTCGGTCAAATGCCAACTTTGTATAAAAAAATGGGAAAAGTTGTCTGGAGAAGAGTACTTTATAAAGCAATTTTTTCATGCATATACAGTACAGACCAAAAGTTTGGACACACCTTCTCATTCAAAGAGTTTTCTTTATTTTCATGACTATGAAGGCATCAAAACTATGAATTAACACATGTGGAATTATATACATAACAAACAAGTGTGAAACAACTGAAAATATGTCATATTCTAGGTTCTTCAAAGTAGCCACCTTTTGCTTTGATTACTGCTTTGCACACTCTTGGCATTCTCTTGATGAGCTTCAAGAGGTAGTCCCCTGAAATGGTCTTCCAACAGTCTTGAAGGAGTTCCCAGAGATGCTTAGCACTTGTTGGCCCTTTTGCCTTTACTCTGCGGTCCAGCTCACCCCAAACCATCTCGATTGGGTTCAGGTCCGGTGACTGTGGAGGCCAGGTCATCTGGCGCAGCACCCCATCACTCTCCTTCATGGTCAAATAGCCCTTACTTTCAAAGTTTTACCAATTTTTTGGCTGACTGACTGACCTTCATTTCTTAAAGTAATGATGGCCACTCGTTTTTCTTTACTTAACTGCTTTTTTCTTGCCATAATACAAATTCTAACAGTCTATTCAGTAGGACTATCAGCTGTGTATCCACCTGACTTCTCCTCAACGCAACTGATGGTCCCAACCCCATTTATAAGGCAAGAAATCCCACTTATTAAACCTGACAGGGCACACCTGTGAAGTGAAAACCATTTCAGGGGACTACCTCTTGAAGCTCATCAAGAGAATGCCAAGAGTGTGCAAAGCAGTAATCAAAGCAAAAGGTGGCTACTTTGAAGAACCTAGAATATGACACATTTTCAGTTGTTTCACACTTGTTTGTTATGTATATAATTCCACATGTGTTAATTCATAGTTTTGATGCCTTCAGTGTGAATCTACAATTTTCATAGTCATGAAAATAAAGAAAACTCTTTGAATGAGAAGGTGTGTCCAAACTTTTGGTCTGTACTGTACATGGCAGAAAAGCGGGACAAGACTGTATGATAACACAATGAGGATGATCTATAAGGTACTTTTGATAGTTTATTAAGTGAAATGCAGGTGAAAGGTTCGCTTTAAGCTAGGGGGGCTGAGGTGGTTAATTTGCATTACTGAAATAAATGGACTTTTGCACGATATTAAAAATTTTCGAGTTTCACCTGTATGTAACAGTTTGTGTAATTGCACTTTATTCTAATTGCACTTTATTCTACATTAAGGCAACTAGCTGTCAGACATTGTCTCTATAATAGTTACTACCTGAACAAACTCTGTAAAAGCATTTAATCTCCTTACTCCACAATTTTTTGGCCAAGCGGTAGTTAGCTCCAAATGTCTTTCTTTCACACTTAACAAGATTACATGGAAACCCTCAACTAATTCTATATACAGTTAGGAATAGAAGTATTTGAACACCCTGCGATTTTGCAAGTTCTCTCACTTAGAAATCATGGAGGGGTCTGAAATTCACACTGTAGGTGCATTCCCACTCAGAGACAGAATAAAATAAAATAAATCAGGAAATCACATTGTATGATTTTTAAAGAATGTATTTGTCTTGCACTGCTGAACATAAGTATTTGAACACCTGAGAAACAGCAAGAATTCTGGCTCTCAAAGACTTGTTACTGTGCCTTTAAAAAGTCCACCTTTACTTCACTCATTAATCTAACTTAGTAGCACCTGTCTGAGCTCTTTATAGACCCCTGTCCACCCCCCCAATCAGTCAGACGGCAACTACTGCCATGGGTAAGACCAAAGAGCTGTCAAAAGACTCCAGAGACAAAATTGTGGACATCCACAAGGCTGGAAAGGGCTAGGGGGCAATTGCCAAGCAGCTTGAGGAAAACAGATCAACTGTTGGATAAAGACGACTGTCAGTCTTCCTTGGACTGGGGCTTCATGCAAGATCTCACCTCGTGGGGTATCACTGATGATAGGAAAGGTGAGGAATCGGCCCAGGAGTTGCTGGTCAATGACCTGAAGAGAGCTGGGACCACAGTTTCAAAGGTCACTGTCGGTAGAACACTATGCCGTCATGGTTTCAAATCATGCATTGCACCAAAGTTCCCCTGCTCAAGTCATCACATGTCCAGGCCCGTCTGAAGTTTGCCAATGACTATCTGGATGATCCAGAGGAGGCATGGGAGAAAGTGATGTGTGTTAGATGAGACCAAAGTAGAACTTTTTGGTCTAAACTTTACTCGTCATGTTTGGAGGAAAAAGAAGGATGAATTGCATCCCAAGAACACCATCCCTACTGTGAAGCATGTAGGTTGTAACATCATGCTTTGCTTTTCTGCGAAAAGAACAGGACGACTGCACTGTATTAAGGAGACGATGAATGGGGCCATTTATTGTAAGATTTTATGCAACAACCTCCTTCCCTCAGTCAGAGCATTGAAGATGGGTCGTGGCTGGGTCTTCCAACATGACAATGACCCGAAGCACACAGCCAGGATAACCAAGGAGTGGCTCCGTAAGAAGCATATCAAGGTTCTGGAGTGGCCTTGCCAGTCTCCAGACCTAAATCCAATTGAACATCTTTGGAGGGAGCTGAAACTCCGTGTTGCTTAGCGACAGCCCTGAAACCTGACAGATCTAGAGGAGATCTGTGTGGAGGAGTGGGCCAAAATCCCTGTTGCAGTGTGTGCAAACCTGGTCAAGAACTACAGGAAATGTTTGACCTCTGTAATTGCAAACAAAGTCTTCTGTACCAAATATTAACACAGATTTTCTCAGGTGTTCAAATACTTATGTTAAGCAGCAGTGATGGCCAGTTCGCATTGTTCTCCCGCGAACACATGCGGGCTGCCATCTTTTCTCACAAGTCCGGTGAGGCGCAGGTAAGTCCTTACCTGTGCCTGTGCGCGAGCCGGTCTGAAATCAAATGCGATCACCGGGAGCAGGCAGTTCTGAGAACAGCCACCGGGGGCCTTCATCGGGCCAGTTCGCGGGCGAACAATGCGAACTGGCCATCACTGTTCAGCAGTGCAAGACAAGTAAATTCTTTAAAGATCATACAATTTCCTGATTTATTTATTTTTTTTATTCTGTCTGAGTGGGAATGCACCTACAATGTGAATTTCAGACCCCTCCCTGATTTCTAAGTGGGCGAACTTGCAAAATCAAATACTTTCCTCACTGTATCATGAATATACACTCACCTAAAGAATTATTAGAAACACCATACTAATACAGTGTTGGACCCCCTTTTGCCTTCAGAACTGCCTTAATTCTACGTGGCATTGATTCAACAAGGTGCTGATAGCATTCTTTAGAAATGTTGGCCCATATTGATAGGATAGCATCTTGCAGTTGATAGAAATTTGAGGGATGCACATCCAGGGCACGAAGCTCCCTTTCCACCCCATCCCAAAGATGCTCTATTGAGTTGAGATCTGGTGACTGTGGGGGCCATTTTAGTACAGTGAACTCATTGTCATGTTCAAGAAACCAATTTGAAATGATTCGAGCTTTGTGACATGGTGCATTATCCTGCTGGAAGTAGCCATCAGAGGATGGATACATGTTCTCATTCTGTTTACGCCAAATTCGGACTCTACCATTTGAATGTCTCAACAGAAATCGAGACTCACCAGACCAGGCAACATTTTTCCAGTCTTCAACAGTCCAATTTTGGTGAGCTTGTGCAAATTGTAGCCTCTTTTTCCTATTTGTAGTGGAGATGAGTGGTACCCGGTGGGGTCTTCTGCTGTTGTAGCCCATCCGCCTCAAGGTTGTGCGTGTTGTGGCTTCACAAATGCTTTGCTGCATACCTCGGTTGTAACGAGTGGTTATTTCAGTCAACGTTGCTCTTCTATCAGCTTGAATCAGTCGGCCCATTCTCCTCTGACCTCTAGCATCCACAAGACATTTTTGCCCACAGGACTGCCGCATACTGGATGTTTTTCCCTTTTCACACCATTCTTTGTAAACCCTAGAAATGGTTGTGCGTGAAAATCCCAGTAACTGAGCAGATTGTGAAATACTCAGACCGGCCCGTCTGGCACCAACAACCATGCCACACTCAAAATTGCTTAAATCACCTTTCTTTCCCATTCTGACATTCAGTTTGGAGTTCAGGAGATTGTCTTGACCAGGACCACCCCCCCTAAATGCATTGAAGCAACTGCCATGTGATTGGTTGACTAGATAATTGCATTAATGAGAAATAGAACAGGTGTTCCTAATAATTCTTTAGGTGAGTGTAATTTTGGATTATAGGATTATACTTGACTTCAGTTTCTTAAAACATATACATATAGAATAAATCATATAATATCTCTCACATTATGGTTACTCTAATTATACAATGAATAGTAAAATTATCCCCTTCTATTTATTGGGAGAATTTTTTCTTTTTATCTTATTCAGTCCACTGTTTTCAAGGGCTTACAGTTTTATACGACCTGGGAAATGTTTATGCAAAGTTCTTGTGTTTCTTTGCACTTATCTGTTTGAGAAAATCAACTCACTTTGACCTTTTAGAAACCAGACAAGATAGTTACCATAATGTTTATATATGAATCTGCAATGTGATCTGTATAGGCTTTTACAATATTGATCCCTTTTCTGTTCAATATATCTGACAACATGGGATCTGGCATACGCTTTCAACTCCTTACGTACTAATCCCCCACGTTCTACAAAAAATTCAAACAGACCCAGTAAAGGTGATAATAATAGTAATAACCCCCTACTGGCCAAAAAGAATCTGGTTCTCCATTCTAAAGAAAATAGCTCTGGAGGATCCTTGGGTGATAGCTTTTCAGGAGGACAAGGGCCCAATTCTCCATCAGAAACCGGGACTTTTTAAACTGCTGGCCTGGATCCTGAAAGCGAGGTCCTAAGGAGTAGGGGTCTTTCAGACAAAGTTATTCATGCATTAAAAGCCAGTAAGAAGAAAGTTACCTCAGCCATCTACCTTAAAATCTAGAAGAAGTACTGTACTTGGTTGGGCAAAGACTCTACAAATGTGTCTTTGCCATGTATTCAAAAAATGTTAGATTTTCTTCAGAACAGGCTAGACCTAGGCTTTAGACCAAGTACCTTAAAAGTACAGATCTCCGTCCTAGGGGCGTTCTATGATACAAATTTAGCCGATCATAGATGGGTTAGAAGGTTTATAAGAGCAGCCTCCAGACTTAGACCTTCCTTAAAATAGGGTTCCTCAATGGTACTTAAATTTGGTCTTAAATGGGTTAACAAGATCACCTTTTGCTCCCATTTCATATATTTTCATTAACCACCCCTCTTTTAAGACTGCTTTCTTAATAGCCTAACATCTGCTAGATGCTTGGGAGAAATTCAGGCCCTCATGTAGAGAACCTGTCACGGACGTTCCTGCGACGGGTGGCAGGAGACCAGTGAGACTGGCAACACGTGCTTTGATCTGACATGTTTTCCATTTGGATCAAATGACATCTTTGTTGTTTCTGGTGCTTGCCACACCTTTCCCCAGGTGTGGCTATTAGGGTCATTTAGACTCCTCTATTTGTAGTTGCTTCTCCCACAATGCTGTGTGGTTTACAGCTTCTGTTTGGACCTTTTGAATAAATTGTGGTTGGATCTCGGCTGAGTTCCTGGTGCTTCCATTACTCCTTTGAAGTTAAGTCTTTCTTTTCCCTTTTTGTATTTTGTTTGGGTTCTGTGTTTTGCATTTCCCTATTGTTTGTATTAGGCCTGTAGGAGACTCCGGTACGTCCTTCCTTATGGAGGAACAGGTAGTCTCGTCCCTGCCATTAGTACCAGGGTCCTATAGGGCTCGATAGGACTCTAGGTATTCGTGCATATGAAATCACCTACCTTTGGTGTCTGTTCATACTGGTAGTCAGTCAGGATTTTGGTTGGGGTTTTCACTAGGTGCTGTCCATTTTCCTTCCCTAGTTCTCAGGCCTGATTCTCTGTTCCCCTGTTCCCTCCTATGCTCAGTATGTAGTTTCGCTCCCACGCCAAAACATTACATTATAAACCGCCAAAAACATCATTTTTTTTGTTTGTTTGTGTGCAACCATGGATCCTATTGCTGCACTGGCAGGTCAGCTGCAAGGGCTATCTTTGGAGGTAGTTGACCTCCACACGACCGTCTCGCAGATGCAGAGATCACAGGCTGTTGGTCCTGGTGGTAGTGGTGGAGACCAGGCCTATCTGGAGCCTAAAATTGCCCTCCCGGACAGATTTGACAGATGTATATAATTTCATTTTGTCTAAGGAGGCGTGCAAACTGTATTTTATGCTACGTCCACACTCATCTGGGGATCAGAAACAGTGAGTCAGTGTGGTTATTTCCTTGCTTAACCCCTTAGGGACACAGCCTTATTTCACCTTAAGGACCAGGCCATTTTTTGCAAATCTGACCAGTGTCACTTTAAGTGCTGATAACTTTAAAACGCTTTTACTTACCCAGGCCGTTCTGAGATGTTTTTTCCGTCACATATTGTACTTCATGACACTGCTAAAATTAGGTCAAAAAAGTTAATTTTTTTTGCATAAAAAAATACCAAATTTACAAAAAATTTGGAAAAATTTGCAAATTTCAAAGTTTTAATTTCTCTATTTCTGTAATACATAGTAATACCCCCAAAAATTGTGATGACTACATTCCCCATATGTCTACTTCATGTTTGGATCATTTTGGGAATGATATTTTATTTTTTGGGGATGTTACAAGGCTTAGAAGTTTACAAGCAAATCTTGAAATTTTTCAGAAATTTTCAAAAACCCAATTTTTAGGGACCAGTACAGGTCTGAAGTCACTTTGCGAGGCTTACATAATAGAAACCACCCAAAAATGACCCCATTCTAGAAACTAAACCCCTCAAGGTATTCTAAACAGATTTTACAAACTTCGTTAACCCTTAAGGTGTTGCACAAGAGTTATTGGCAAATGGGGATGAAATTTGAGAATTGAATTTTTTTGCCAAATTTTCCATTTTAACCCATTTTTTCCACTAACAAAGCAAGGGTTAACAGCCAAACAAGACTGTATCTTTATTGCCCTGACTCTGCCGTTTACAGAAACACCCCATATGTGGCCGTAAACTACTGTACGGCCACACAGTAGGGCGTAGAGGGAAATGTGCGCCATATGGTTTTTGGAAGGCAGATTTTGCTGGACTGTATTATTTACACCATGTTCCATTTGAAGCCCCCCTGATGCACCTCTAGAGTAGAAACTCCCTAAAAGTGACCCCATTTTGGAAACTACGGGATAAGGTGGCGTTTTTTTGGGACTATTTTTAGGGTACATATGATTTTTGGTTGTTCTATATTACATTTTTGTGAGGTAAGGTTACCAAAAATTTTAATTCTGAAATTTCATCTCCATTTGCCATTAACTGTTGAGGAACACCTAAAGGGTTAATAAAGTTTGTATAATCAGTTTTGAATACCTTGAGGGGTGTAGTTTCTTAGATGGGGTCACTTTTAGGGAGTTTTTACTCTAGGGGGGCTTCAAAAGGGACATGGTGTCAATAGAAAATGCCATCAAAATCGGCCTTCCAGAAACCATGTTGGTCCTTTACTTTTGCAGCCTCCCTTTTACTGATACAGCAGTTTACGACCACAAATGTGGCGTTTCTGTAAACTGCAGAATCAGGGTAATAAATATAAACTTTTTGTTTGGTTGTTAACCCTTGCTTTGTTACCGGAAAAAACGGATTGAAATGGAAAAGTGCCAAAAATAGCGTATTTATTTTTTTTTTGACCGTGTTAATCTGGGGGGTTAGTTCATGGGATATTTTTATAGAGGAGATTCTTACCGACGCTGAGATACCTAATTTGTATACTTTTAATAAATTATTTTAGTTTTTACAATTTTTTTGGGTGTCAAGTCTGAGAACCTGTTTTTTTTTATCCGATGTCAGTGCTAAATTGGGATATAAATTTAGTACTCCATGGAAGTGTGGTTCTCCCTGAAGCAACCAATAATGCAGAGGCCCGGATGATCGGGGCACGTGTCACATTAAGTAGTGGTGTCCTTTCGTATCCCCCTCCTGTGACACACTCTGCACCTTTTTTGGGTTCGTCCCTTCTTTCCAGTATGGGGGACCACACCTGGAAAGTGTTGGCCAGGGACGATCCGGGCGCCTACAGTTCCCAAGGTACTCCGGCCTGCTCTTTCCTGGTCCGAAAAGATCAGGGCCTTGAGGACTGCCTAATAGAACTGAAGGAATGTCCCTGTGTTGCCAGCGCTCCGGGACAGCACAAAAGAGTTGTACATGGCAACCTGTACCAAGTAGACCAGGTAGGCAAAAAGAAAAAATATAGTCGTGCTCAAACCCTGTTGCACCGAGCACGGACCATGCCGGGAACCACAGCGTAACTTTAGTAAAGGAGAGAGAAAAGTCCAGCTCGATTAAAATGTTACCTTTATTTTTCAGTGCAGATTAAAAGCCGGATCAAGGACAATAGCGATCCTTCCTCATGACATACACATACTGAGGAGGAGGTTAAATATATAGCGCGTCCACCTAGAAACTGGTGGACGCACTAACTACAAGCTCCTCCTTTAAATGAAATTGACAACACATGCTGAAAGGCATGGTGAATTAAAACAAAAGAACACACATAACTTATGGATCAAAAAATTCAGTAATGTAACATCAAATCATGTTTCCGATTAAGTCCACTCTGTATGGTGGATCCCATTTTGAAGATCCAGAAAGACTCACGATTCAAAAGCTTCTTTTTGTAATTACCACCCCTTAATGGTGGAGTAACCTTCTCCAGACCTTGCACAGTTAAACCCTCTGTATCACCACCATGCACCACTGAAAAATGCAGGCTGACTGCAGACACATTTCTGGCATGTGAAAGAGGAATGTCAGAGATGTGCCTGCACAGTCTAACCTTAAGGCCATTGGTGGTGCAGCCAATGTACTGGAGGGAACAGAGTGCATGAAATAACAAATTTTGTATAGCTTCACGCCATACCTCGCCCGCTTGGAGGGCACATACTGGCGGAAAATGAGTCTCCCCTTGAACGCAATGAGAGACTCCTCAACCGCGACCTCCCTTCCAGGTACAAACGCAATGAGAGACTCCTCAACCGCGACCTCCCTTCCAGGTACATAGGCCTCCATGAATTTGGCCCCGAAGTGATCGATGACCGGCCGTATCTTATACAGACGGTCATGGGCAGGATCACCTCGGGGGGGGACATGCTGCATTATCTGAATAATGCAGACATTTCCGGATGGCCTCAAACGGGAGCGTGTCATGGCCGTGCTGTAAAGTGGGGTCTGGTAGAGGACGTCCCCACTCCAATAAACCCATTGTCAGGCTGTACTGAACAGGCCCATATGCAGCACGAGGCCCCAAAATGTCCTCATCTCGGCTGCACTGATTGGCGTCCAGCCACCGAGCCTGGCCAAAAAGGAGCCCGGGTGTTGAGCAACAAACTGTTTGGCGTACAGGTTCGTCTGCTCCACCATCAGATTTACCAGTGGGTCACTGAAAAAATGACCAAAAAGTCATATTCAGTGTAGCCCACTGTGGAAATCTGGATTCCTGATTGGCCTACAAAATCAGGAATCACGGGCTCGTATCGCTCTGGGGTACACCAGACAAGCTCACCGGCACGGTGCTCCGGTGGATTTAACTGGTGGGCTGGAAAACTAGTACGAGCCCCAGAGCGGCTCGTACTAGGGTGGGCCACAGGGTCCCTAACATGGTGGTCCCCTTGCTCCGCCGCCTTGGGGGCTCATCATCATCATCATCGCTAGATGATGAGGAGGACGCTGATGACAACAGGAAAGTAGGGTCATCCTCGTCCTCACTGGCCTCCTCGTCCGGCAGGCCATAGGGGAGTGTGTGTCTGCGTGTGTGTAAATCTTTATTTGGTGTGCGTGTGTGTGGGGGCACAGGTGTTCACGAACTCACCCTAAAACTAACAGAAAAAAAAAAAACTAACAAAAAAAAGGGCAAAATTTTTTTTTTTAGAACCGCTGATCAACCGTCCGAAGTTGATCAGCGGTGGTGTGTGCGATGCGCTAACAGTGGCTGGACGCTAAGAGTGCCGGCCACAGTCAGCGTACACAAAAAAAATAAAAAATCCGGCACCCCAAAAAAGTGGGGGGAGCAGGTGGGGCAAGCGGCAGCACCCCTGGGGGGTCTAGGGTCACACAGCTGTGCTGTGGACCCCAGACACCCTAACTTAGGGTGATGCAATCAAAGTTTTACAAACTAACTTTCCCTTTATTTTCCCTGCCTAGCCCAACCTTTCCCTATACTTTCCCTAAAGTACCTGCTGTTCAGATGTGGGGTGCTGGGGCACAGATCGGGTCCTGGGGGGCACAGATGGGGTGATGCTGGCACAAATCCACGAGGTTCAGGCAGTGCTCCTCTCTCCTCCGGCTCCGGGGCATAAAAGGAGGAGGAGAGCAGCGCTGGCAACATTTGAATCTGCCGCCGGCCCGCCCACCAACCAATCAGAGGCAATCCTGAGAGGTGATGTCACCATCACCTCTCAGGATCGCAGGATGGTGATTGGTGGGGTAAAATCACACCACCATCACCATCCTGTTCCGGGTTATCGGGTCTTCAGAGACCCGAATAACCCGGAAACGCAGAAAATGGAGTTTAGGAGGTGGGCTACGGATATGGAGTGGAACGATCCTGCCCTCCGTAGCCAGTTTTGTCAAGGGTTATCAGAGAGCCTGAAGGACGCTTTGGCCTTTCATGAAACCCCAGTGTCTCTGGAGGCTGCTATGTCTCTTGCTATACACATTAATAGACGCCTGAGAGAGAGATCTAGGGGCCTCCACTCTCAGTACGTACTATCACATGTTGTATCGTCCTCCCCTGACACTTTGGGTCTAGCTACTCCTGGGTTTATGTCTGGGGACGAACCCATGCAATTAGGGGGAGCTACTCCTGGATCCGCTTTTAAGCATACTGGTAATAGGAAGGGGGGGGTTCTGCGCACAGAAGGGACATTTTATCAGAGTATGTCTATACATCCAATGGCAAAAAGAAAAGAGGGACATTTAATTCCCATCTGACTCTTGGAGGGGTGAGAGGAGAGTCAGAAAATGTGCATTTGTCATTGACTGGTAGTAACCGATTTCTCCTGACTGCTGAGGTAGCGCTAGAGTAAAAAACTATGGGGATTGAGGTGTTTTTTCGACAGCTGGGCTGGGGTGAACCTGATTGATGCTCAGTTCGTCCGTATGCATGGGTTGTCACCAAGTGCATTAGAAAAAACATTTCCGTTTTTGCTATTGATTCTGCACCTCTATCTCTGAAGTGTTTATATCAAGTGGTGTATGATATCAGATTTAGAGTGGATGACTTTCATCAAGAATTTATCTCGTGTTTTGTGTTGGAGGATCTCCCTGCTTCGGTGGTTCTGGGTTTACCGTGGTTAAGCAATCACAATCCAACCATCGATTGGCAAGCTAGACAGATTCTGGATTGGGGTGATTTAATTATATCTGATTTTGCAGTTGTATTTTCTGGGAGTGGATGCCAGGATTTACCTCCGCATCAGGAATATGATTGTCCGATCAACCTTATTTCCAGAGCTAACTTGCCAAAATCTAGATTGTATAACCTTTCTGGAACGGCAAGACTGGCCATGAGAGAATATATTGCCGAGAGTTTGGCTAAAGGACACATAAGACCTTCCAAATAATTGGAAGACTGCTTTTAATACTCCTGAGGGGCACTTTGAGAACCCGGTCATTGCTTTTGGGTTGACCAAAGCTCCCGTGGTTCTCCAGCATTTTGTGAATGACTTTTTTCATCACCTTGTGGGGAGGTTTGTAGTCGTGTATTTGGATGACATTCTAATTTTTCTCCAGACGTGGACATACATCAGGATTACGTTAGACAGGTGTTACAGATCCTAATAGATAATAAATTGTACGCAAAATTAGAGAAGTGTGTTTGTCTGTACACGAGGTGGAGTTTTTTGGCTACCTGCTGTCATCTTCATGTTTTCGAATGGATCCAGAGAAAGCCCGTGCTGTATTGGACTGGGATCGACCCGAAAATCTGATGGCTCTTATGCGGTTTTTGGGGTTCACCAACTATTATGGAAAATTTATTCAGAACTATTCAACAATAGTAAAACCCTTAACGGACATGACTAAAAAATGGACAGAGGTTTCAGTGTGGTCTGATTTGGCGTTGCAAGCCTTTTCTGCAATAAAGGAATGCTTCTCTTTTTTTCTTAAAAAAATAAATAAAAATGATGTGGGGAATTGACAGTTACTGGCCATTAAGTTGGCTTTTGAGGAATGGCATCATTGGTTGCAAGGGGCGATTCATCCGATCAGTGTTCACAGATCACAAAAACCTGGCTTACCTGGAGTCGGCTAAGCGATTGATCCTGAGGCAGACCAAATGGTCTTTGTTTTTCACCAGATTCAATTTCACTGTCAGCTATTGTCTTGGGGTTAAGAACGTCAAGGCTGATGCCTTGTCACATAGTTTTCCTGGAGGTGGTGATTTTGAGAATCTGAGTCCTATACTGTCGGAAGAGGTGGTGATATCCGCTCTTTACCCTGACCTAGAGGTGAAGGTGTTAGAGGCCCAGGGAGATGCACCAGATTTGTGTCCCTCTGGGAAACTGTTTGTGCCATCGGAATTGCGTCACAAGGTGTTTAACCCCTTCAACCCCGGGCCTGTTTTCACCTTCCTGCCCAGGCCATTTTTTGCAAATCTGACGTGTCACTTTATGTGGTGATAACTTTAAAACGCTTTTACTTATACAGGCCATTCTGGGATTGTTTTCTCCTCACATATTGTACTTCATGACAGTGGTAAAAATAAGTTTAAAAAAATCATTTTTATTCATAAAATACCAAATTTACAAAAAATTTTGAAACATTTGCAAATTTCAATTTCTCTACTTTTATAATAGATAGTAATATCTTCAAAAATAGTAATTACTTTACATTCCCCATCTGTCTACTTCATGTTTGGATCATTTTGAAAATGACATTTTATTTTTTGGGGACGTTAGAAGGCTTAGAAGTTTAAAAGCAAATCTTGAAAATTTCCAAAACCCACTTTTTAGGTCTTGTTCAGGCTTACATAATAGAAACCACGAAAAAATGACCCCATTTTAGAAACTACACCCCTCAAGGTATACAAAACTGATTTTACAAACTTTGTTAACCCTTTAGGTGTTCCACAAGAATTGATGTAAAATGGAGATAAAATTTCAGAATTTCACTTTTTTGGCAGATTTTACATTTTAATCCATTTTTTCCAGTCGCAAAGCAAGGGTTAACAGCCAAATAAAACTGAATATTTATTACCCTGATTCTGCGGTTTACAGAAACACCCCACATGTGATCCTAAACTGCTGTACGGGCACACCCCCTGACGAATGCACGCCGAAACGCGCGTTGGGTTAGCGCCATCCTGGTTGTTACACTTCTGGTCTACTTTTGGTGAGTCCCTCCTGCATGTTTACCTTTTTGTTTTTTCTTTTTCCTGGATGTTCACTGACTTCCAGGTCTGCATTCAGTGCGGCTATCCACCATAGCTGCTTGTTTTTTTGCAGTTGATCAGTGACTCACCATTTATCATGTATATGTATGTGATCTTAGGGTAGGTTATCATACCATACACATCCCTATTTGATCCTCTATATTTATGTATTTTTGACCAGTGTGTCCCTCCCATGGTGGCGCCGTTTTTTCCTTCCCTGTTTTTTTCCTTCCCTGTTCCTTTTTGTCCCTTGTCCTCCGGCATCATATGCATGTAATTGCATTTTTACTTGTGTTTTGTTACATAATAAAAGTCTACATTTATACTATTTATCATCTGGCATTTTTGGCTCCATTTTCTTCTGTTATTCTGCCATTGTACGGGCACACAGCAGAGCGCAGAAGGAAAGGAACGCCATATGGTTTTTGGAAGGCAAATTTAGCTGAACTGGTTTTTAGAGGCCATGTCCCATTTGAAGCCCCCCTGATGCACCCCTACAGTAGAAACTCAAAGTGACCACATTTTGGAAACTACGGGATAAGGTGCCAGTTTTATTGGTACTATTTTTAGGTACATATGATTTTTAATTGCTCTGTATTACGTTTTTGTGAGGCAAGTTAACAAAAAAATTGATGTTTTGGCACATTTTTTTATTTTTACAGCATTTACCTAAGGGATTAGGTCATGTGACTTTTTTATAGAGCAGATCGTTACGCACGTGACAATACCTAATATGTCTACTTTTTCTTATTTATTTAAGTTTTACACAATATGGATGAACACAACCTAAGTGAAAGCTGGTCAAACAAAATATGAATGGTGCCCAAAATATAGAATCTGAATAAATTGAGTATTGGAGTACCTTAAAACGTGTGTATTTTATTAATACCATTTAAAATAATAGGCCCAACGGTGATAAATATGAACAATACCTCACTAGGAGGTTACAAAATAACTGCCAACCAAAGATGAACTGGTAGGGAGAAAAAATATATAAGCCAGGCGGTGTGTACACTGGCTCACTCAGAGGGTGAGTTAGGAAAAGACAGGGATAGAATATAGGAGGGAGACAGATACTGGGTCTCTTCCCCTCAATACGTCCCTGTATCCTAACTATAAGCAAACCCTCTCTGACTGCCCCTAGATGGCCCTCAGACCTATCCGTTGACTGCCCAGCTTCGTCAGAAGCAATTAAAGACCAGTCACTTGCTAGGGCAGGCAGACAAGAGAAATAAATAAATAAATAGAATGATGTCCCTACGCGTTTCACTGACGGATGCCAGATCATCAGGGGACCAAAATAGTGCCAGGAACGCAGGCAAACAACAACAAGACAATGTGTGCTTGTCACAGCCTAAGTCATAGGTTATGGCAGTTAATAAGACAATCCACTTAGTATATCCAGATATACTTAGCTTGCCAAAGTAGTTAACCTGCGTCCTCGGTCCGCACCTCTCCTGCGTATGGCAGTGGGAGCGGGTGACTAGCACTGGCGTCCTTTTTAAACCTCGCGCGTCGCATAGGCTCCTCCCCCGCAGCACATGATCAGTCACGTGACGCATACCGACACGTCACTATCAGGAGTCACATGATCGGGTGCAGCGAAGAAACCATCCCCCTCACTGCGGCCGTATCTCCTTAGTGTCTGATAGGTCAGACAGTATAGGGGAGGGATGTGGGGCGGATGCCAAGGTATACTCCTGGCGATGTGGGGGTGGGCTAGTTCCACTCGCCACTAGCAACCTAGTATCACGGCTACAATAGCCTAATGGAGGTGCGTCACTCCGTACAGTCACAGGAGGCGCTACCTAGGGTATTTAATGGCAGATTAAATAGACAAACTGCTGGATAGGTATATATCAAGTTGTAGGGATGATATTAAATCTGTCCTCACGGAAATTGGAACAGGCAGAAATGGCAATCCTTGGCAAAGGGCTGTCATTTGTGCCAACATCCTTTTTCAATCTATTCAGTTGGATCAAGGATCTGAGTTTGTTTGCCAGGAAACTCAAATGGCACAAACACTATGCCTTGATCAATAGACGAGAGAGCAGAGAACTAGGCATTTCATCTGATATTCTACAGGATGTCAAATTGTTGTTCAGTCTGAGTGACTGTACTATGCAGGAGGGTAAAGGGCCCTTCACTACTTTAAAAAACAGAAGCATAAGAATACCACCAACTGGGGATCCCTCCTGCATTGATGTATTTCTGAATCAGGTATTGCAGGATTTGGAGCGGATGACTCTGGAGAAACCCAGATTCAACTGCTCTAAAGAAGAATACAAGGCTTTAGAACATCTGGCATGTGACAAGGCCATCACGATTAAATCCTCCGATAAAGGGGGTAATGTGGTGATTCTGGACACAACAGATTATAAAAAGCTCTGCCTTGACCTACTGAGGGACACTGATACATATGAAAGACTCAGAAACGATCCCACTGCTGGTTACCAAGCCACATTGAAAACTATCCTTGGTGAGGCAAAATCATCTGGTCTGATCTCAGGGGATGAGCTTGAGTTCCTGTATAAAAAATATCCTACCACTCCGACCTTCTATAGTCTTCCGAAGGTT
Organism: Bufo bufo; assembly: GCF_905171765.1. Classification (NCBI taxonomy): domain Eukaryota; kingdom Metazoa; phylum Chordata; class Amphibia; order Anura; family Bufonidae; genus Bufo; species Bufo bufo. The sequence goes on along the minus strand of NC_053390.1, from coordinate 484,005,660 downwards.
CACAAGGGAACAACACCCCTTAAAGGAAGACCTATAGTGGCCGGAGTCAATAGCCTAGGACAAAATGTGGGGATTTATTTGGACTACATTTTGGCCCCTTTTGTGAGGACTTTACCGTCTTTAATTAGGGACACTAGTGACCTTTTGGGTCGACTGGAAGGTGTCTGCATTGATGGGGATACCTGGCTTGCCTCTATTGATGTGGAGGCGCTATATTCCTCTATCCCACATCATCTGGGACTGAGAGCAGCAGAGACCTTCTTGCTGACCAGGGGCCGACAACACTATGCCCATAATGATCTTGTCATGAAACTTGGAATTCACTTTGACATGCAATTATTTCCTTTTCGATGGTGTCTTCTACCACCAGCTCAGGGGCACGGCGATGGGGAGCCCCTGTGCCCCATCGTATGCTAACTTGTTCCTGGGCTGGTGGGAGGAAACAGTTGTATTCGATGAATCACTGGCCCATGTCGTCACCAATGTGGGGACATGGGTCAGGTTCATCGATGACATTTTTCTGTTGTGGAACGGAGAGGCAGGCCAACTGCAACATTTTGTTGAAACACTCAACATTAATGATGTGGGGTTACGGTTTACATCTGAGGCCCAAAAAGACTCCCTACCCTTTTTGGATGTTGTCATAATGAGAGGGAGACAGGGCGAACTTCAAACTAAAACGTACAGAAAGCCTACATCTACTAATGCCCTCCTTAAATGGAGCAGCCATCATCCCCTTCCACTCATAAGGGGCATTCCCACTGGACAGTACTTGCGAATGAGGAGGAACTGTTCCACAATGTTAGAATTCAAACAGGCGGATGATTTACATATAAGATTTAGGGAAAAAGGCTACCCCGACTCGACCCTCAGAACAGCTTACCAGAGGGCCTGCTCAAAAAATCGAACAGAACTGTTGCATCCCAACAAGATTGTCAAAGAAGAAAAACAGATTCGCCTAATTGGCACCTTTGATGGGGCCGCAAAAGAGGTACGTGAGGTGCTATCCAAACATTGGAACATCCTTTTGCTTGATCCAGATATTAGGGATGTCGTTGCACCCACGGCCAACATCACGTATCGTAGGGGGCGATCTATACGTGACCGCCTGGTGCGCAGCCACTTCAGCGAGACCCATGACCGGTCAGGTGGATGGCTGAAACCACCTGCGGGTTGCTTTTGCTGCAGTGGCTGCGTTGCGTGCCCCTACATCAACAAAGGATGTGAGTTTCAAAGTAACGTAACCGGCAAGATCTATTCCATTAAGGGATTCTTAAATTGTAGATCCAAGGGAGTTATTTATAGAGCCACATGTCATTGTGGTATGGAATATGTGGGTAAAACCACACAGGAATTTCGAAGGAGGGTGGGGGAACATCTTGGAGACATCAGGCATAAAAGAGACACTCCATTGGCCAAACATATTGAAATCAGTCACAATGGTAACTATAGGGGTATCACCTTTATGGGCATCGAAGTAATCCCTCCCTTGAAGAGAGGGGGTAACTGGGATAGGAGGATATTGCAGCGTGAGACATGGTGGATATTTGAGCTCAAGACTTCCAAGCCTACTGGCCTTAATGAGCAGCTTTCATTTAGCTGCTTCATTGAGGAGTCAAGATCCACTCATTGACTTAAGTTTTTAGATTCATCTATTGATATTGGGATGTATCTTCCCAGACAGTATACTCACCTGTAGTTCCATACCTGACTTGAATGAATCTATCTCTCTGACAGGAGTAATACACCCGTCATTCATCCTTGGTATGGATTACAGTATGCCCCACGTTTGCAGGCTATACATATTGTTTATAGTCTCCATCCAACTTTGGTCTCATTGGACCTCATTTTAAGTTGGGTCATATCCTTCAGCCCTTTATTTGGAGTCTCAATTAGGGCCACTTGGGTTCATGATGTCGTTTACTTCATTTTATTTTATTTTACATCGCTCCCCCTCCCTCCTTCTTCCCCCTCCCTCCTTCTTCCCCCTCCCTCCTTCTTCCCCCTCCCCCCCCCTTTCTTCCCCCTCCCCCCCCCTTTCTTCCCCCCCCCCTTTCTTCCCCCTCCCCCCCCCCTTTCTTCCCCCTCCCCCCCCCTTTCTTCCCCCTCCCCCCCCCTTTCTTCCCCCTCCCCCCCCCTTTCTTCCCCCTCCCTTCTCTCCCCTCCTTCTCTGTTTGCTTTCTTTATTTGCCCTGACATTATGTATGGGGTGATCATAAATACCGGTATGTATCATCCCTACAACTTGATATATACCTATCCAGCAGTTTGTCTATTTAATCTGCCATTAAATACCCTAGGTAGCGCCTCCTGTGACTGTACGGAGTGACGCACCTCCATTAGGCTATTGTAGCCGTCATACTAGGTTGCTAGTGGCGAGTGGAACTAGCCTGTCCCCACATCGCCAGGAGTATACCTTGGCATCCGCCCCCCATCCCTCCCCTATACTGTCTGACCTATCAGACACTAAGGAGATACGGCCGCAGTGAGGGGGATGGTTTCTTCGCCGCACCCGATCATGTGACTCCTGATAGTGACGTGTCGGTATGCGTCACGTGACTGATCATGTGCTGCGGGGGAAGGAGCCTATGCGACGCGCGAAGTTTAACAAGGACGCCAGCGCTAGTCACCCGCTCCCGCTCCCACTGCCATACGCAGGAGAGGTGCGGACCGAGGACGCAGGTTAACTACTTTGGCAAGCTAAGTATATCCGGATATTCTGAGTGGATTGTCTTATTAACTGCCATAACCTATGACTTAGGCTGTAACAAGCACACATTGTCTTGTTGTTGTTTGCCTGCGTTCCTGGCACTATTTTGATCCCCTGATGATCTGGCATCCGTCAGTGAAACGCGTAGGGACATCATTCTATTTATTTATTTATTTCTCTTGTCTGCCTGCCCTAGCAAGTGACTGGTCCATTCATTGCTTCTGACGAAGCTGGGCAGTCAACGGATAGGTCTGAGGGCCATCTAGGGGCAGTCGGAGAGGGTTTGCTTATAGTTAGGATACAGGGACGTATTGAGGGGAAGAGACCCAGTATCTGTCTCCCTCCTATATTCTATCCCTGTCTTTTCCTAACTCACCCTCTGAGTGAGCCAGTGTACACACCGCCTGGCTTATATATTTTTTCTCCCTACCAGTTCATCTTTGGTTGGCAGTTATTTTGTAACCTCCTAGTGAGGTATTGTTCATATTTATCACCGTTGGGCCTATTATTTTAAATGGCATTAATAAAATACACGTTTTAAGGTACTCCAATACTCAATTTATTCAGAAGTTTTACACAATAATAGCATTTTTGAAGCCGAAATAATGATATTTTAGTGTCTCCATAGTCTGAGAGCCATAGCTTTTTTATTTTTTGACCGATTCTCTTAGGTAGGGTCTCATCTTTTGCTGGATAAGGTGACGGTTTTAATGGTACTATTTTGGAGGGCATACGCCTTTTTGATCACTTGCTGTTGCAATTTTTGTGATGTAATGCGACAAAATGGCTTTTTTTTAAAAAAATTTTTTTTTTTTTACAGTGTTCATCTGAGTGGTTAGGTCATGTAATATTTTTATAGAGCTGGTTGTTACGGACGTGGCGATACCTAATATGTATATATTTTTTTTATGTATTTCACTTTAGCAGAATAATAGCAGTTTTGAAACAAAAAAAATGATGTTTTAGTGTCTCCATGTTCTGAGAGCTATAGTTTTTTTTATTTTTTTGGGCGATTGTCTTAGGGGCTAATTTTTTGCGGAATGAGGTGACCGTTTTATTGATACCATTTTGGGGTGCATACGCCTTTTTGATCGCTTGGTGTTGCACTTTTTGTGATGTAAGGTGACAAAAATTGCTTTTTTTAACACTGTTTTTATAATTTTTTTATGGCGTTTATCGGACAGGGTGGATCATGTGATATATTTATAGAGCTGGTCATTACAGGCGATACCTAATATGTGTGGGTTTTGGTTTTATTTTCTGTTTTTTATTATAAAATAAGGGGAAAGGGGCGTTTTTTTTGTTTTTTACTTTATTAATTTTATTACTTTATTAATTTTATTTAAAACACTTTTTTTTTTTTTTACTTTTTTTACTTTACTATATTTATAACATTCACTTTTGGGGGTCTGATCCCCTCTCCAATGCATTACAATACATCTGTATTGTAATGCATTGCCTGTTAGTGTATGACACTGAGTCATACACTAACAGGTTGCCTAGGAGACCCAGCCTGAGGCTGGATCTCCTCGGCACCCGTAGAAGGCATCGGGCTGCCTTGTGTCGCATCAGGTCCCCGCCACAGCAGTGCAGGGACTCGATGCGATCGTTCACCCGACACAAACCTCTTCTATGTCGCGGTCAGCGTGGACCGCGGCATAGAAGGGGTTAATCCGCCGGCATCGGATTTTACAGCGATGCCGGCGGATACAGCAGGGGCCTGGCTACCACGGACTGCCGGGCCCCTGCAGTGATCGCACGCGCACCGCTCCGGTGCCTGCGCGATCACTATGACGTACTATTACGTCAAATTGCGGGAACTCAGTGGTTCCCATGACGTACTAGTACGTCAAAGGTCGGGAAGGGGTTAAGGAGCATCACTGTACGGTTCTTAGGGGACACCCTGGGAGCAGATCCACTGCTAAACTCATCTCTCATAGATTCTGGTGGCCGGGGTTGCGTAAGTGTGTTGAGGACTATTTGTTAGCCTGTAGTACCTGTACACGCGCTAAGGTACATACCCGGCCTTCCGAATCTCTACTAACGTTGCCCATCCCGTCCAGACCATGGACTCACTTATCCATGGATTTTATCACTGATCTAATTCTTCAGGAAAGAGTTATTCTGATGGTAGTTGATCGCTTTAGTAAAATGGTGCACTTTATAGCGTTACCGGGCCTACCTATGCTAATCCTGTAGCTTTTCGTCTTGAACTCCCTCAGGCCCTGAAAATTCTTAATGTGTTTCATAAATCTTTGTTGAAGAGAGATGTTGAACCTTTGGAGCAGTCTTCATTGCCACCTGCTCTTGTCATGGTGGATGGTAGTTTGAACTGTTAGATTGCCAAGATAACTGACTCTCGAGTTCTCTGTAGATCTCTTCAGTATCTTGTTCACTGGAAGGGTTATGGACCAGAAGAGAGGATGTGGGCATCTGATGTGAATGACAGTCGTTTGGTGAAAGCTTTTCACAGGTCTGACCTGAATAAGGTCGGTCCTGGGTGTATATATAGAGTGGGGAAAACACTTAACTACTTAAGGACCACAGGTTTATACCCCCCTAGTGACCAGGCCCTTTTTTACAAATCGTCACTCCACAACTTTAGCGGTTTATTGCTCGGTCATGCAACTTACCACCCAAATGAATTTTACCTCCTTTTCTTCTCACTAATAGAGCTTTCACTTGGTGGTATTTCATTGCTGCTGACATTTTTACTTTTTTGGTTATTAATCGAAATTTACCGATTTTTTTGCAAAAAACGACATCCATATATAAATTTTTCTCTAAATTTATTGTTCTACATGTCTTTGATAAAAAAAAATGTTTGGGTAAAAAAAAAATGGTTTGGGTAAAAGTTATAGCGTTTACAAACTATGGTACAAAAATGTTATTTTCCGCTTTTTGAAGCAGCTCTGACTTTCTGAGCACCTGTCATGTTTCCTGAGGTTCTACAATGGCCGGACAGTACAAACACCCCACAAATGACCCCATTTCGGAAAGTAGACACCCTAAGGTATTCGCTGATGGGCATAGTGAGTTCATAGAACTTTTTATTTTTTGTCACAAGTTAGCGGAAAATGATGATTTTTTTTCTTTTTTTTTTTTTTTTTCTTACAAAGTCTCATATTCCACTAACTTGTGACAAAAAATAAAAACTTCCATGAACTTACTATGCCCGAAGTAGTTTGAAATCAAAATCTGTAAAAAATGGCCGGTGAAATCCGAAAGGTGCTCTTTGGAATGTGGGCCCCTTTGTCCACCTAGGCTGCAAAAAAGTGTCACACATGTGCTATTGCCGTACTCAGGAGAAGTTGGACAATGTGTTTTGGGGTGTCATTTTACATATACCCATGCTGGGTGAGAGAAATATCTTGGCAAAAGACAACTTTTCCCATTTTTTTATACAAAGTTGGCATTTGACCGAGATATTTCTCTCACCCAGCATGGGTATATGTAAAATGACACCACAAAACACATTCCCCAACTTCTTCTGAGTACGGCGATACCAGATGTGTGACACTTTTGCAGCCTAGATGCGCAAAGGGGCCCACATTCCTTTTAGGAGGGCATTTTTAGACATTTGGATCCCAGACTACTTCTCACGCTTTAGGGCCCCTAAGTTGCCAGGGCAGTATAATTACCCCACATGTGACCCCATTTTAGAAAGAAGACACCCCAAGGTATTCAATGAGGGGCATGGCGAGTTCATAGAAATTATTTTTTTTTGCCACAAGCGGAAATTGATTTATTTTTTTATTTTTTCTCACAAAGTCTCCCTTTCCGCTAACTTGGGACAAAAATTTCAATCTTTCATGGACTCAATATGCCCCTCAGCGAATACCTTGGGGTGTCTACTTTCCGAAATGGGGTCACATGTGGGGTATTTATACTGCCATGGCATTTTAGGGGCCCTAAAGCGTGAGAAGAAGTCTGGAATATAAATGTCTAAAAAAATTTGGATTCCGTGAGGGGTATGGTGAGTTCATGTGAGATTTTATTTTTTGACACAAGTTAGTGGAATATGAGACTTTGTAAGAAAAAAAAATATAATAATAATTTCCGCTAACTTGGGCCAAAAAAATGTCTGAATGGAGCCTTACAGGGGGGTGATCAATGACAGGGGGGTGATCAGGGAGTCTATATGGGGTGATCACCCCCCTGTCATTGATCACCCCCCTGTAAGGCTCCATTCAGACGTCCGTATGTTTTTTACGGATCCATGGATCGGATCCGCAAAACACATACGGACATCTGAATGGAGCCTTACAGGGGGGTGATCAATGACAGGGGGGTGATCAGGGAGTCTATATGGGGTGATCACCCCCCTGTCATTGATCACCCCCCTGTAAGGCTCCATTCAGACGTCCGTATGTTTTTTACGGATACATGGATCGGATCCGCAAAACCCATACGTACATCTGAATGGAGCCTTGCAGGGGGGTGATCAATGACAGGGGGGTGATCAGGGAGTCTATATGGGGTGATCACCCCCCTGTCATTGATCACCCCCCTGTAAGGCTCCATTTAGATGTCCGTATGTGTTTTGCGGATCCTATCCATGTATTAGTGGATCCGTAAAAATCATACGGACGTCTGAAATACGAATCCAGATTTCCACAGTGGGCTTCACTGAATATAACTTTTTTTTGTCTTTTTTTCAGTGACCAACTGGTAAATCTAATAGTGGAGCAAGCAAACCTGTACGCCCAACAGTTTGTTGCTCAACACCCAGGCTCCTTTTTGGCTAGCCCCGGTGGCTGGACCCTGGTCAGTGCAGTCGAGATGAGGACATTTTGGGGCCTCGTGCTGTTCATGGGCCTAGTCAAGAAACCTAGTGTCAGGCATCACTGGAGTGGGGACGTCCTCTACCAGACCCCACTTTACAGTACGGCCATGACATGTACCCGGTTTGAGGCCATCCGGAAATGCCTGCATTATTCAGATAATGCAGCATGTCCCCCCAAGGTGATCCTGCCTATGACCGCCTGTACAAAATCAGGCCGGTCATCGATCACTTTGGGGCCAAATTTGAACAGGCCTATGTACCTGGAAGGGAGGTCACGGTTGATGAGTCTCTCATTGCGTTCAAGGGGAGACTCATTTTCCACCAGTATGTTCCCTCAAAGAGGGCGAGATATGGCGTGAAGGTGTACAAACTTTGTGAGAGTACCTCAGGGTGCACTTAAAAGTTTTGTGTGTACGAGGGGCGAGATTCCCGTATTCAACCCCCAGAATGTCCCCCCACTCTGGGTGTTAGCGGGAAACTTGTGTGGGACCTTATGCACCCACTGCAAGATAAAGGTTATCACCTGTACGTGGATAACTTTTATACTAGTATCCCCTTGTTCCAGTCCTCAGCCGCCAGATCCACGTCCGCTTGTGGGACCGTGTGGAAAAATCACTGTGGCCTCCCTGCCCACCCCCTCCAGGTACCTATCCCCAGGGGTGAGACCTGTGCCCTTACCAGTGAAAACCTGTTGCTGGTCAGACATAAGGACAAGAGGGATGTCCTTGTACTGTCCACAATTCATGGTAACGGCATCACCCCTGTCCCTGTGTGAGGTACCACGGCAACGGTCCTCAAGCCCGATTGTATCGTCGACTACAATCTGTATATGGGAGGAGATGATCTCTCTGATCAAGTCCTCAAGCCATATAACGCCATGCGCAAAACCCGGGCATGGTACAAAAAAGTTGTGGTCTACTTGGTGCAGGTTGCCTTGTACAACTCTTTTGTGCTGTACCGGAGCGCTGGCAACACAGGGACATTCCTTCAGTTCTTTGAGGCAGTCCTCAAGGCCCTGATATTTTCGGACCAGGAAAGAGCAGGCCGGAGTACCTCGGGAACTGGAGGCGCTCGGATCGTCCCTGGCCAACCCTTTACAGGTGTGGTCCCCCATACTGGAAAGAGACGGACACAAAAAAAAGTGCAGTGTGTGTCGCAGGAGGGGGATACGGAAGAACACCACTACGATCATCCGGGCCTCATCCGGGTTGACGGTTGCTTCAGGGACTACCACACTTCCATGGAGTACAAAATTTATCTTCCAATTTAGCCACTGACAATCAGATGAAAAACTGGTTCTCAGACTTGAGACACTAAAACAAAAAATAAATGTTTTCAAAAATATTATTTAGTAAAACGAAAATAAATAAAAAAATGTTGTCTTATTAGGTATCGCCGTGTCCGTAATATTTTGCTTTATAAAAATACCCCCCCTTACCCCTCACATGAACACGGTAAAAAAAAAAAAAAAACGGTCCCAACAAAACTGCCACCTAATCCCGTAGTTTCCAAAATGGGGTCACTTTTATGGAGTTTCTACTCTAGGGGTGCATCAGGTGGGCTTCTAATGGGACATGGTGTAAATAAACCAGTCCAGCAAAATCTGCCTTCCAAAAACCATACGACGCACCTTTCCCTCTACGCCCTACCGTGTGCCTTTACAGTAGTTTATGGCCACATATAGGGTGTTCCTGCAAACTACAGAATCGGGTCAATAAATATAGCATTTTGTTTGGCTGTTAACCCTTGCTTTGTTACTGGAAAAAATAGATTAAAATGAAATTTGAGAATTAAAATTTTTTAGCAAGTTTTCCATCTCCATTTGCCAATAACTCTTGTACAACACGTAAAGGGTTAACAAAGTTTGTAAAATCAGTTTTGAATACCTTGAGGGGTGTAGTTTCTTAGATGGTGTCACTGTTACAGTTGTCACTGTTACAGTTGTTACTGTTACACTCTGGCTGATACTTTGTTGCAACCATGTATTTCGGTTATTTAAGACATGAAAGCCGGATCATTTGGTACTTGCCTGATTTGAACAGTGATACCCCAGATTGCTATGCTACGGAGCCCATTCGGATAACGAAAGACTATGTGAAAGTAAAGACTTTGGCTCCATGGCGATTCTACTGTATTCGTGTAGTCTGAGTGCCATTTACCTAATAATATGCACTCAGACCGGAGCTATCTGGGGATGTGTTACATGTCTGTTTACTGTAATGGTTGTGACATTGTATGTTGGAGTAGTGATATATCAAAATAGGAGAACACAACGGGATATACCAGATCATATAATGGTGCAGCCATTGCCACCCCAACATGACACAGGGAGAGGCAGGTTTAGACATCAACATTATGGATCCAGATCCCCGTATGCACCTAAATATGGATATAACTACCATCAATATTATCCGCGACGTAATGCATATACCCAACAATACAATCATGGTTATGGTAACTATAGGGGACCACAGGAATATGGAGGAGGAGGTAGAGGAGGGAGGAGATATGGGAGAGGTTAATATAGGGAGACCAGAGAGGGACCATTTAAGATTAATAATGAACAAAAGGTTCTACAATCGAAAGGAGAGGAAGGCAAAGAGCAGATTGGAAATATTGTAAGACCCGAACCACTGAGGGCAAAGGGAGAGAGTAGACAGGAGGACATATGTCTGGAAAATTTTCCCCACCAATCAATCAAAGGCCAATCAATAGACAACACACAAAAGGAGGAGAGTTGGAAAACACTCCGGGGAAGAAAAAAAGACCCATAGAGGAAAGAGAGGAGGAAAAAGAAAATGCAAGTCCACAGGCCAAGAAAGGGAGAGCGAGCAAATAGGGATATATAATCTGAGTTCCTATGAGTTAAAAGAAGAAGAAAAAAGCGTTCTCAATAAAGGCCTAAAATTTACCCCTACACATAAGGGTAACAAATTTGAAGTTTATTTGGACATGCATCGTTATAAAAGGAAACTCAACATCTTTAAATACATGATGTCCAAACCAATAATAGAAGTTGGGCTAACAGATCAACAACCGCATACCTCCCTAAAAAATAAATCGAAATTCTACCAACGAATGTATTGAGGCCTTTAAGAAAAGAGTAATAAAAGGAGTAGAAGGGATCAAAGACAATAAAAATATAAAAAACAACCTCAGTCGGAAAGAGAAAAATGCTTTAAGGGATTTAGAGAATAACACCAGTATAATAATAAAACCTGCGGATAAGGGGGGGGGGGGATAGTTGTTCTTAATAAGGAGTGTTATCAAAAAGAAATGGCACGAATTCTAGGTGACAAGGTAACTTATAAAGTTTTTAAAAAAGGACCCAATCAACGAATATAAAAAAGAACTAAAAATATTACTTGATAGAGGTTTAAAAAAAGGAGTCTTGAACAAAAAAGAATTTGATTATCTCCATAATACTCATCCAATTACACCCTTCATTTACTATTTGCCTAAAGTCCACAAGGATCCAGTAAATCCACCAAGGAGACCCATTGTCTCTGGGATCGGATCTATTACCAGCAGGATCTCAGAGTATGTAGACATATTTCTTCAGAAGTACGTGCCAACTGCGCCATCCTACCTCAAAGACACAGGTCATGTCCTGCAGATCCTAAATGAGGTTGATACGGTGACAGAGGATGTACATCTGATGACAGCGGATGTTTCATCACTCTACACCATAATTCCTAACGATAAGGGATTGGAGGCAGTAAGATATTTCATGGACAATGATGAGGGTATGGCAATTGGTATAGTGACTCATTTTATTTACAGATGTCTGGTGTGGCGATGGGTGCGAAATTCGCACCCAGTTTCGCCAATCTTTTTATGTCTTAGTGGGAAAAAATTTTTATCACCCCAATTATACAAAAAATAGGAGCAGGAGGGATGTTGGTTCTTTGGAGAAGATAAATCGATGATTGTCTGTGTATCTGGAAAGGTGACGAGTCCTCTCTAATGGTGTTTATCCAGTACATCAACAATAATCAATGGAACATCAAATTTATGTAAGAGAGTAGTAAAATCAGGGTTAATTTCCTAGATTTGAAAATATCCATCACCAACCAACGTCTGACAACCAAAACCTTCTTCAAACCCACAGACAGGAATGGCTATATTGATGCTACCAGCTGTCATTATCGCCCATGGTTACAGGGGGTCCCCAAGAGTCAGTTCCAACGCATAAAAAGGAATTGCTCCCATCAGGCTGACTATGAGACACAGAGTAATATCATTCTTGAAAGGTTTAAAGAAAAGGGTTACAATGAGGAGGTACTTCAAGATCAAAGAAGGGAAATTGGCGAAAATAATATCGGAATAAAAACAGCTAGAGAGAAAAACACTGAAAGATTCAAGTGGGCATTTAAAACGATGTATACAGCATCATGTCCTGAGATTAAGCAGGTAATTAGGAAGAACTGGAGAGTATTGAAGAATGACGAGGTTATTGGTCCTTTGATCCCAAATAAACCACCTTTCATTTTTAAAAGGGCACCTACTGTACGGAATAAAATAGTACGAGGATGTCTAAAATAAGAAACCAAGAAGTCCACTAAAAATAACTTTGTGTGGTGCGGCTTCTGTTCGGCCTGTAAAAACAGATCCATGATGGATAAAAAACGCAGCACTCAAAATACCATATCCTCCTCCTCAAATCAAAAAGAATTACGCATGAGAGGACAACTATCATGTGAGCAACCAATCACATGGCAGTTGCTTCAATCCATTTAGGGGGGTGGTCCTGGTCAAGACAATCTCCTGAACTCCAAACTGAATGTCAGAATGGGAAAGAAAGGTGATTTAAGCAATTTTGAGCGTGGCATGGTTGTTGGTGCCAGACGGGCCGGTCTGAGTATTTCACAATCTGCTCAGTTACTGGGATTTTCACGCACAACCATTTCTAGGGTTTACAAAGAATGGTGTGAAAAGGGAAAAACATCCAGTATGCGGCAGTCCTGTGGGCAAAAATGCCTTGTGGATGCTAGAAGTCAGAGGAGAATGGGCCGACTGATTCAAGCTGATAGAAGAGCAACGTTGACTGAAGTAACCACTCGTTACAATCGAGGTATGCAGCAAAGCATTTGTGAAGCCACAACACGCACAACCTTGAGGCGGATGGGCTACAACAGCAGAAGACCCCCACCGGGTACCACTCATCTCCACTACAAATAGGAAAAAGAGGCCACAATTTGCACGAGCTCACCAAAATTGGACTGTTGAAGACTGGAAAAATGTTGCCTGGTCTGATGAGTCTCGATTTCTGTTGAGACATTCAAATGGTAGAGTCTGAATTTGGCGTAAACAGAATGAGAACATGTATCCATCCTCTGATGGCTACTTCCAGCAGGATAATGCACCATGTCACAAAGCTCGAATCATTTCAAATTGGTTTCTTGAACATGACAATGAGTTCACTGTACTAAAATGGCCCCCACAGTCACCAGATCTCAACCCAATAGAGCATCTTTGGGATGTGGTGGAACGGGAGCTTCGTGCCCTGGATGTGCATCCCTCAAATCTCCATCAACTGCAAGATGCTATCTTATCAATATGGGCCAACATTTCTAAAGAATGCGATCAGCACCTTGTTGAATCAATGCCACGTAGAATTAAGGCAGTTCTGGGGGTCCAACACCGTATTAGTATGGTGTTCCTAATAATTCTTTAGGTGAGTGTATATAGCGTTTCTGACTGACCACTTTCTTCCATGGTACAAAAAGATGAACCGTGCCTTCTGTAGCAAATTAATCTTCATGCATGACCATCTCATGCTGCAAAGAATACTTTTGGTTAATTGGCTACTATGGGCATAAAAGGAGAGAAACTCATGGTGTGGCCACCATCCTCCCCTGACCTCAACCCTATTGATAACCTTTGGAGTATCATCAAGCAAAATATCTATGAAGGTGGGAGGCAGTTCACTTCAAAACAGCAGCTTTGGGAGGCTATTCTGACATCCTGCAAAAGAAATTCAAGCAAAAACTGTAAAAAAAAAAAATATATATATATATATATATATATATATATATATACATATATATATATATATACAGTACAGACCAAAAGTTTGGACACACCTTCTCATTCAAAGAGTTTTCTTTATTTTCATGACTATGAAAATTGTAGATTCACACTGAAGGCATCAAAACTATGAATTAACACATGTGGAATTATATACATAACAAACAAGTGTGAAACAACTGAAAATATGTCATATTCTAGGTTCTTCAAAGTAGCCACCTTTTGCTTTGATTACTGCTTTGCACACTCTTGGCATTCTCTTGATGAGCTTCAAGAGGTAGTCCCCTGAAATGGTTTTCACTTCACAGGTGTGTCCTGTCAGGTTTAATAAGTGGGATTTCTTGCCTTATAAATGGGGTTGGGACCATCAGTTGCGTTGAGGAGAAGTCAGGTGGATACACAGCTGATAGTCCTACTGAATAGACTGTTAGAATTTGTATTATGGCAAGAAAAAAGCAGTTAAGTAAAGAAAAACGAGTGGCCATCATTACTTTAAGAAATGAAGGTCAGTCAGTCAGCCGAAAAATTGGTAAAACTTTGAAAGTAAGGGCTATTTGACCATGAAGGAGAGTGATGGGGTGCTGCGCCAGATGACCTGGCCTCCACAGTCACCGGACCTGAACCCAATCGAGATGGTTTGGGGAGAGCTGGACTGCAGAGTGAAGGCAAAAGGGCCAACAAGTGCTAAGCATCTCTGGGAACTCCTTCAAGACTGTTGGAAGACCATTTCAGGTGACTACCTCTTGAAGCTCATCAAGAGAATGCCAAGAGTGTGCAAAGCAGTAATCAAAGCAAAAGGTGGCTACTTTGAAGAACCTAGAATATGACATATTTTCAGTTGTTTCACACTTGTTTGTTATGTATATAATTCCACATGTGTTAATTCATAGTTTTGATGCCTTCATAGTCATGAAAATAAAGAAAACTCTTTGAATGAGAAGGTGTGTCCAAACTTTTGGTCTGTACTGTATATATATCAAAGTAGGGTCCTATGTTAACATGTGACTTGCTCTTTTAAAATGTTTTTCATTGACATAGCTGTTGATTTCAGTAAATGTGACCTCTTAAAGGGGTTGTCCAGGTTCAGCTCACATACCCACAATTTCACTCAGGCAGCCCCCCTGTTATAGCCATGCCAGTACGTATCTCCACTGGACCCCATTATAATTAATGGGGCCAGCATTGGTTCCTGAGAATTCCAGCAGGTTGTTCTCTTCTGGAACAGCCTACAAGAATTCAAACTGGAGGTTTGAAAGTAGCCTTAAGGGACTAGAAACATTTGTTTTTTAATGTTTTCATGTGATTGTGACTATAACATACATATATATGTATACTGAGTCCTAACCTCAGTATCTGAGGAAAGGGATTTAGGGATCATTATTTCAGAAGACTTAAAGGTAGGCAGATAATGTCACAGAGCAGCAGGAAATGCTAGCAGAATGCTTGGGTGTATAGCAAAAGGAATTACCAATAGAAAGAGGGAGGTGCTCATGCCGCTCTACAGAGCACTAGTGAGACCTCATTTGGAGTATTGTGCTCAGTACTGGAGACCATATCTCCAGAAGGATATTGATACTTTGGAGAGAGTTCAGAGAAGAGCTACTAAACTAGTACATGGATTGCAGGATAAAACTTACCAGGAAAGATTAAAGGACCTTAACATGTATAGCTTGGAAGAAAGACGAGACAGAGGGGATATGATAGAAACTTTTAAATACATAAAGGGAATCAACAAGGTAAAAGAGGAAAGAATATTTAAAAGAAGAAAAACTGCTACAAGAGGACATAGTTTTAAATTAGAGGGGCAAAGGTTTAAAAGTAATATCAGGAAGTATTACTTTACTGAGAGAGTAGTGGATGCATGGAATAGCCTTCCTGCAGAAGTGGCAGCTGCAAATACAGTGGAGGAGTTTAAGCATGCATGGGATAGGCATAAGGCCATCCTTCATATAAGATAGGGCCAGGGGCTATCCATAGTATTTAGTATATTGGGCAGACTAGATAGGCCAAATGGTTCTCATCTGCCGACACATTCTATATATATATATATATATATATATATATATATATATATAATGCATTGTAAAATTTTCTTTTAATACATGGTGTGATAAATATTGCCTCAACGCAAGTCATCACACATGATTGGGGAGTGTTTCCCAGAAATTTGCATGACAGACGGTCTCATTCCGAGGAGCTTCAGTGTCTTGGCTAGAAATGTGCAATAAACGAGCATTGATTTCTCAAAATTACTAATTGTGTGTAGTTATTGCTAAACTCATTGTAAAGAGCCAGTTGACCTATGCATGTTTTTGTTTCTCTGAATATGGACAGAGGAAATTCAAGTATTTATAAAAAACAGACATGTCCGTAGTGATGGCAGATGCTCTCAATAAGCTAGTTATTACAATTTTAAAAATGCTAAATGTTTTTACTTTAGGGATGGTCGGGATTGGGGAGATCATGGACGTAAGATGAATACTTATCCTTCAAGATCTGGTAAGATTGACAGTCTAATATATAAAGCTGAGAGTATGTGTGTATGTACGCTAAAGGAATTTGCACCGTCGCACTTACAATCACACAGGTACATCAGGTGTCCGAGAAGGTATTAGTCCGGGTCTTAGCTCTCTAGCACGTACCATTCCTGAGATATTCCCCCAAAAATCGATTAACCAATAGAAGCCTGCCATACACACGGTTACATGTCCCTTATTAACCAGTAGAAGCTCGCAGGCCCTTAGTCTCCACATACACACAGTTTTAAACCAGGTTTCTATAACAACCCAGCCATTTTTATTCACTGCGGTAGGTCAGCTTTAAAGGTGCAGGGCGCTGTGGATGACACTGTTAAGGGAGCGGAGTGCTGTTGAGGTCACAGTCAAGGGGGGCAGGTAGGGTGGCCATTCAGGCTACCCTCAAAAGACGGACTGAAAAACCCTTCCCCCAAGCCGCGCTAAGCAATGCTCTCGACCCAGTTAGGCAATACTCCCTCCCACTCCGCAGCCGATGGGGGGACATTCCTGTGTCCGTCCAGGCCTTGCGCCGGATGGAGGACAGGGAGTCTGAAAGCCGGACTGTCTGGCCTAAAATTGGACTGGCTACCCTAGGGGCAGTCTGCTGTGGAGGTCACAGTTAAGGGGGCCGTCCGCTATGGTGGTCAGTGTTAAGAGTCAGATTGCATTAGAGGCCACTGTTAAGGGGGCGGGCTGCTGTGGAGGTCATTGTTAAGGGAGGAGGGGACTGTCAATGCCACTATTAAAGGGGCAGTGGGGTACTGTGAGGTCACTGTTAAGGCAACGGGGTACTGTGAGTTCACTGTAAAGGGAGCGGGGTACAGTGGAGATCACCGTTAAGGGAGCGGGGTACAGTGGAGATAACTGTTAAGGGAGCAGGGTACTGTGGCAGTCACTGTTAAAGGGGCAGTCGCTGTGGAGGTCTCTGTTAAGGGGGCAGGGAATGGTGGAGATCACAGTTACGGGGACTGTAACCTATAGTCAATGTTAAGGGGTGGGTGCTGTAGAAGTCACTGTTAAGGGGGCGGGGTACTGTAGATGTAACTGTTATAGTGGATACTGTCTATCTTTTAACGACACACACAAACATTAAATTAAATGATTAAATATACCGGTGCGAAGCCGGGTCCTTCAGCTAGTATGGAATAAACCGCACACTTAGTTATCTTAGGATAAATCTTGGTCAACAGACTGTACTTTTGTGGCAGTGGATTTTTCTCTTTTGGACCTATAAAACATTGTTTTTTATTTTCATTGTCACAAGTAGATCGTGGCATACCACCTCCCACTGGGCAAGGACATATGAACAGAGGAGAAATTCATAGGTAAGCGGATATCCATAGTGTTTAGATCTACATGAATGTTAAATGTAGAATTTGGACTGTAACTGAAACAAATTTTGCACAGATGTGAATACAAAATAGCAATATAAGTCAAAATTAAGAGCTATTTATCATTTATTTGTTTCTTTTAGTTTCACAGTAAAAAACTAACATGCTATGATGAAACTGGTGGACCTTATTCCAAAAACAAAATGTCTGCAGTTTTTTTTAATAGATAAAATCCAGACTTGTGCTTATTAATGATGAGCGAATTTCAGGTTATGAAATTTGTTCACGCTTCGTTTACTGGTAAAAGGGGAATTGCGTTATGGATTCCGTTACCACGGACCATAACACAATTCTATGACTAAATGCAGGAGAGGACTCCCCTGCATAATGGAAACGGCTCGGATGCTTTTTGCAGCCCATAGACTTAATGAATAACGGAATGCCTCTAAAGGCATTCCGTCATAGAATTGCATTATGGTCCGTGGTAACTGAATCCATAACGCAATTCACCTTTTACCAGTAAACGAAGCATGAACGAATATCAAAATATGAAATTTGGTCATCTCTACTCATTAACCCTTTGAAGACCAAACAATTTTTTACCTTTGTGACAAGGCCTAATGTTTCAAATCTGACGTGTCCTTTTATATGCTAATAACTTTGGAATGCTTTTACTTATCCAAGCGATTCTGGGACTGTTTTCTCGTGACATCTCGTACTTGATGTTATGGATAAATTTGGGTCCATATGTTTAACCTTAATATTATAAAAAATACAAAATTTACCCAAAATTTAGAAAAAAAATAGCAATTTTCTAAATTGGAATTCCTATAAAACACCCCTCAAACTATTCAAAACTGGTTTTACAAACTGTTAACCCTTAGGTGTTCCACAATAATTAAAGGAAAATGGAGGCGAAATTTACATTGTTCAGTTTTTGTTTTGGATTTTTAATTTTAATCAAACTTTTCCTATAAAACAGCAAGGGTTAACAGCAAAACAAACCTCAATATTTATTACCCTGATTCTGCAGTTTACAAAAATATCCCATTTAGGCTACATGCACACGACCGTATGTGTTTTTCGTTCTTATGGCATCCTTTTTTTTTTTTTACGGATCCATTGTAACAATGCCTATCCTTGTCTGCAAAACGGACAAGAATAGGACATGTTTTTTGCGGGGCCACGGAACGGATACGGATAGCACATGGTGTGCTGTCCGCATTTTTTGCGGACCCATTGAAATTAATGGGTCCGCATCCTATCCGCAACAAAAAAAACGGAGCGGACACGGAAACAAAATACGTTCGTGTGCATGAGGCCTTATGTCTGTAAACAACTGTATGGGCACACAGCAAGTCTCAGAAAGAAAGGAGCAACATACGGTTTTTGGAGAGCAGATTTTGCTGGAATAATATTCGGGTGTTGTGTCATATTTGAAGGCAAACTAAGGAATCCCTACAGTATAAACCCCCAAAAAGTGACCCCATTTTGGAAACTACACCGAATTTATTGAGGGGTGTACTGTAGGGTTGTCAAGATAACAAAATTTGGATTCGATTCCGATACCATCAAAAACTATTGCAATACTCAATGTTATTGAGTATTGCAATAGTTTTTAATGGTATCGAAATCAAATCAAAAAAAATAAAACGCAAAGAAAACCATTTCCATTCCGCATTTTATGGAACGTATTTTTTTTTTTGTCACGGCGTTCATAGCAATAGTAGCTATTTTTTTATATTTTAATAGTTTGGATTTTTTCAGTTGTAGCGATATATATATATTTATTAGTTTTTACATGTAAAATTGGGAAAGGGGGTGATTTAAACTTTTAATATTTTGGCATTTTTATTTAATAACTACTTAGGGGCAACGATCCTTGTCCTATTCACCCTAATAGAGCTTTATTAGGGTGAATATATATAATTTACCCATAAATACAAATGTAGGCCTCTTTCACACGACCGGTTTTCTTTTCAGTTTACGGGCCGTTTTTTGCGTTCCGTATACGCTCTGTATATGGAACCATTCATTTCAATGGTTCCGCAAAAAAAAGGAATGTACTCCGTATGCATTCTATTTCCGTATTTCCGTTCTGTTGACAGATAGAACATGTCCTATTATTGCCCGCAAATCACGTTCCGTGGCTCCAGTCAATGGGTCTGCAAAAAAAAACGGAGCACATACGGAAATACATCCGTATGTCTTCCTTATCTGTTCTGTTTTTGCAGAAGCATCTATTGAAAATTTTATGCCCAGCTCAATTTTTTTTATGTAATTACTGTATCCTGTATATGCCATACGGAAAAAAATAACGGAACGGAAACCCATCGGAAACAAAAAAACGGAACAACGGATCCGTGAAAAACGGACCGCAAAACACTGAAAAAGCCATACGGTCGTGTGAAAGAGGCCGTAGGCTGTGGGTGCCGGCAGTATTAAATACCCGTCCTCAATGATAGACCAGGGCGATCCACCGAACTGTGGCAATTAACCTCTCAGGTGTGGCACCTGAGGGGTTAATTGCTACAGTTTGGCGGATCGCGGCGCCCTGTCATCGAGGCTGGGTGCCAGGAATGTGATACTGCAGGCACCCGCCGCCTGCATTTGTATTCAGCGGTAAATTTTATTCATTCGTGGCACAGTGGCCACAGTCCCTCCCCTCCTCCTCAGTACTAACTCCTCATCGGTTGCAGTGGCAGCCATGTTACAGTGGGGGGGGAGGGACTCCCTCCTCCACTGTGCTGCTGAGAGCGGCGTGTGACGTGTTCTCTAACTGATACTAGGATGTGCAATAGCACAGCCTAGTATCACAGAATAGTAAATCCCTGTATCATATCGATTGGGTATCAAAAATTCTATACCCGTTGCAACAGTAGTGTACTGACCACTTTGACCCCACGGGCAGATCATAATATTTAGAAACACTTGGATGTAAAAATGAAAAATTAAGTTTTTTACAAGAAAAACTCGCTTAAGCCCAAATTTTTTACTTTAAGGCCTCTTTCACACTTGCGTTGTCCGGATCCGGCGTGTACTCCACTTGCCGGAATTACACGCCGGATCCGGAAAAACGCAAGTGTACTGAAAGCATTTGAAGACGGAACCGTCTTCCAAATGCGTTCAGTGTTACTATGGCACCCAGGACGCTATTAAAGTCCTGGTTGCCATAGTAGTAGTGGGGAGCGGGGGAGCAGTATACTTACCGTCCGTGCGGCTCCCCGGGCGCTCCAGAATGACGTCAGAGCGCCCCATGCGCATGGATGACGTGATCCATGTGATCACATGATCCATGAGCTTGGGGCGCCCTGACGTCACTCTGGAGCGCCCGGGGAGCCGCACGGACGGTAAGTACACTGCTCCCCGCTCCCCACTACACTTTACCATGGCTGCCAGGACTTTAGCGTCCCGGCAGCCATGGTAACCACTCTGAAAAAGCTAAATGTCGGATGCGGCAATGCGCCGAAACGACGTTTAGCTTAAGGCCGGATCCGGATCAATGCCTTTCAATGGGCATTAATTCCGGATCCGGCCTTGCGGCAAGTGTTCCGGATTTTTGGCCGGAGCAAAAAGCGCAGCATGCTGCGGTATTTTCTCCGGCCAAAAAACGTTCCGTTCCGGAACTGAAGACATCCTGATGCATCCTGAACGGATTTCTCTCCATTCAGAATGCATTAGGATAATCCTGATCAGGATTCTTCCGGCATAGAGCCCCGACGACGGAACTCTATGCCGGAAGACAAGAACGCAAGTGTGAAAGAGCCCTAATAAAGGATAACAGAAGAAAATGCACCCCTTAATTTGTTACCCATTTTCTCCTGAATACGGCAACGCCCCATATGTGGTCGTAAACTGCTGTGAGGAAACTGCAGAATTTAAAAGGAATTCTCTAACATGGAATTTACTGAAATAGATTTTAAAAGCCATAACTTTTTTAGTTTTTTTGTTGACTGAGCTATGTGAGGGCTAATTTTTTGCGGTACAGGCTGTAGTTTTTAATGATACCATTTGTGTGTACATATGACTTTTTTTGATCACTTTTTAATTTTTTTAGGTTAGAGTGGGCTAATATTGCAAAATCTGTCAGTGTTTTATTTTTTTATGGATTTCTCCATGTGGTATATTTGATATGATAGTTTTATTTTGCGGGTTGATGCAGTTGATGGGTCTATCTAACTGCAAATAACTGATTAATTTCTGAGCCAGCCTACATGTCTTTGATATTATTTTTCTCGGGACACCTTAGACCTTTCTTTTGCGCCATTAGATGATGGATATAATATAATAAATAAAATATATATATATATATATATTACAAAAGGTTTAAAGACAAAACATTTCTAAAACCATTCCCGTATGCTTGTACCCTGAAAATGGATGCTTTTTATGTTATTTATTTATTGGTTGGGCCCGCCACAAGACTTTAAAAGACTGGAGCGCATTTTGGATTGGCAACCTATTTTTCTATTGCTGGTTCTATGGCACCGTGCTGCCAGAAAACTGTTGTACAGCACCGAAACGTTACAAGCCTCTTCAAAGTGACTTTTTTTGTTATTCGCCTAAGGTATTCATCTTGGGAAGATTTTGACATTTTAAGGGTTTTCGGGGGTTTTATATTTTACGCAGAAAAAAAACCCTGCTATACAAAATATAGCTAAAACAAATTCCTAGATTTTTTAAATAAACAAATGTGTGCGTTTGTAGATTTTACACATACAAATTCCACTATACTATTGCTTAAACTAATATATATATAAATATAATAAATATATATTTTTAATTTTATTTTTATTACCGAAAAAGGGGCAAGATGTTTGGGTGCGTACGTACGGTAGTCTAATTACTATTGCTAATGCAAGTAATTATTGCTATATCTTTAAAAAAAATATATATATTATTTATTTATTTTTTATTAACTTTTTTTTTAAGTGAATTAACCCCTTCCTGCCACATTCAAAGCAGGAAGAGGTTAATTCCCAGCCTGCAGGTTGACATTTCATTTTAAAACCGGCAGGTGGCGCTCTTACATAAGAAAAAGCACTTCCTGCTGGCTTTCAGCTTCTTCAATGTAATACACGCTTGTATCATAGAACTACAAGCGTGGATTACAGCCAGACCGCCCCAGCTGGCTTCCAGACGTCTCCCTGTGACCGCAGCTGTCTAATGACAGCGCGGTCACAGCGATCTGCCGCGGCACTGGCAGATTGCGATGTAACCCGTCTCTTTTATACGTCGGGTTACAGATATGAGCCTACTGCCGCGAAGTAGAAAGTTGTGCGGCGGTAGGAAAGTGGTTAAACATTTTTATTTATTTATTTATTTGCATTTTTACTGGTACAAGTTACACTTTTTGAGTGCTTTGTAGTCCATTTTTTAGGTTGTGAAGCGGACAAAAATAGCAATTCTGTCATTATGGCAGACTAGATGGGCCAAATGGTTCTTATCTGCCGACACATTCTATGTTTCTATGTTTCTATTATTTTTTATGGGGTTCTCCATTTGGTATATTTGATATAGTTTTATTCTGTGGGTTGATATGGTTATGGCGATACCAAATTATTATTATTTTTTTTTCTTTTCTTCATGTTCTACCACTTTAATATCATAAAATCACGTTTGCATCACCAAAATCTAAGACCCATACATTTTTTTTATTTTTCAATCAACATAGTTGTATGAGGTCTTATTTTTTTGCGGGATGGGCTGTAGTTTTTTTATATTTAGTATAATTTTTGGGATGCATGTGACTTTGTGATTACTTTTTATCAAATTTTTTTGAGAGGTGAGGCAAAAAACGGCAATTACAGTAATGTTTTTTATTTTTATTTTTTACATTGTTAACCACGCAGGATTAGTACCATGATCATTTTATAGATCAGGTCATTGCAGACGATGATTTCAATTATGTTTACTCTTTTTTTTTTTTTCATTTTTTAAACTCTTAGAAATGAATAAATGGGACTGATGGCTGTACTATACTTTGCTCTAGTATTGCAAAGTATAATACCATCAGTTTTACACTGATAGATGGCAACACTGGATGTTTTTGCAAGGTGTCAAGTTGCCATGGCAACCATTGGGCCACTGCCATCGCAGCGCGGCAGTGCGATAGTTGTGGGTGGAGCCCCCTCCCTCTATTAACCCCATGGATGTCTCGGGTGTCACTGTTTACTGACTGCGGCATCTAAGGTGTTAAACAGGCGAGATCAGTGCCAGCACTGATCTCACCAGTTACAGCAGTGTCAGCATACAGCTGACACTTGCTGCTGATGGCAGCGGCTCAGGAACAGAGCAGCCGGCTTCACCTGCAGGGGGCAACTCAACACTGTCCGTGACATGGGCAGTACAGGGATAAAAGCTTTACATCGCTTGGATTGAAAAGCTGCCATAATGTTTATATACGTGCTATCTGCACGCATGTATTTTGTAATATCACGGTATTTGACATGTTTTAATTGTTGTTGTTTTTTATTTTTTTTTATTTTAAGCAATGTTCCCGTAAATGAAAATTCCCAAAATATGTCCGCTACAATGGGACCTCAAGGTGGTGGAAACTTTGGACAAAACAGGCTGAATGATGCACGGTTTACACGTCGTTACTGAAAAATTTAAAACTTGCGTTGAAGGTACATTTCCATCAGCAAGGAGTATTTTCTTAAACTCTGTATTCGTAGAAAAAATTTTTTTTTTGCTTTTAGAATTTGACTTTGCTTTAAGCAGTACTATACAACTGAAAATTAAATTTAAATATTGTCTTTTTGTAGCAGTCTACATTAATTATAAGACTTCTTGTACAGATTGGTAATCCATTGTTAGTTTACTGTTGCTGTGAGGGTAAGATATTATCTGCAAGTTAATTATTGTAATAGTATGTGTAGAATTGGGATAACAGTATGACAGCTCTATTGTTTTATTGATAGGTCTAGATAAAGATGTCCACAGAAGACCATTGCATTAATTAGTGTGACGTTTGAGGCTATCATTGAATCTCTACAGACGGAACTCTTCGGTTGCAACAATGGCCTGATGGAAAAAAATGTACTCTATTAACTCAAACATGGTTCCATGTAGCACTTGTGTTTACAATTAAAAGCATACATTTGCTTTGAAGAGCTTTTTCAGCATCTTGGAGAAAAATCACTTTTTAATCAGCACCAGAGTTCCGTCCCTCTAGTCTGAAAGCCTCTCCTTCCCCTGGTAGATTGACAGGGCAGGACATTTGTATCCTGCTGCTGTCTGACCCTGTTTTCTTGTGCCTGTGCCATGTGCCAGAATTGTGGCTCATTACAGCACAGATTTTTTGTTCTGGCCACTATCGGCCTGTTTTGGGAATTCACCAACATTCTGACACACATTGCTGATGAGATATTAATCATTCCAAAACAAAAGTAATTGTTCTCTGCTATGTTGAACAGCTCAGCAAAGCAAAGTTATGCTTTTAATTGTCAACCCTAGCACTACATGGAGCTATGGGGATCATTTACTGTCCAGAAATATGCAGATTGCGGATCAAAGGTTATTTGCACTGCAGTCTGCAACTTTTCCCCACTCACCACAGGTCTAAAAAAAGTGGGCTAGGAAGGGGGCAGGCCCGTCTCAATCATTGTCTACGCCTGTTTTACGCCAGCGCCTCTTCATAACTTTGTCGGATCCACCACTAGATATACAGGTTAAGACGGGCAATTAAAACGTCTTAATAAATGACCCCCTATGTTAAAGGGGTTCTGCTCTTTGTTTAAACTGATCTATCCTCTGGATAGATCATCAGCATCTGATCGGCGGGGGTCCGACACCCGGGACCCCCGCCGATCAGCTGTTTGAGAAGGCAGCGGCGCTCCAGTAGCACCGCCGCCTTGTATACACTGGCCTGGGCGGGGCTAAGCTCGATTCAAAGGAACAGAGCTTAGCCGCGGCCAGGCCAGTGATACTAGTCGTGACGTCACTGGGCCAGCAGTAAACAGTGAGAAGGCTGCTGCCTTCTCAAACAGCTGATCGGCGGGGGTCCCGGGTGACGGACCCCCGCTGATCAGATACTGATGATCTATCCAGAGGATAGATCATCAGTTTAAACAAAGTGCAGAACCCCTTTAAGGTTAATAGGGTAAAGTTGACAGACTCCCTGTAAGCGAGTATGTCCAGAAACCCCTTTCTTTTTTTTTTTTTAAATACGGTACATAAAATTAATTATTTTATGTACCGTATTTTTTAAAATAAAATAATGTAGGTTGTTAATGTGATTCAAACATTATAGTAGTGGCCCTTTAACATTCAAATGCTTTCAAGTAGTTTTCATTTTGTTACCAAACTTTCTTTCGAAGCAGATTATTTTGTAGGCTTTCAAGACAAATTATAATATATAATTTTGTTTAGTCTATTTCCATAATACATGTCTACATTTTTTTGTGTTTTTATTTCTCAAATCCATATTATGTCGTTTTTCTGTTGCTCCCATGTTATCAGAGATTTTATGATTATCTGTATTGTGTCAAGGAGCGATTGCTGTAACAATAATGTGCAACTTTTGTATTGGTTTCTGGTATTAAACATTGCATATGAAAAAAAAATGTATTTAATTATTGTCGAGCACATTTAATAAACACTTATAAGATTTCTGTACTTTATTTATAAAAAATAAAAAAAACTCAATATAAAAAGTTATCCCCCGTTTACCTACCGGAATACCCCTTTAAAGGGGTTATCTCATTAAGACCACTTGCCTCTTATCCACTGGATAGGAGATAAGTGTTTGATTGCAGGATATATGATGTCTTACTGGCACAAACCCTTTAAATTAGTGTTTGAGCTGCTAAGAAAGTAAAGAGGAGGACTACAGATTGAGCCTACATAGCAGCTTTCTGATGCATTTCACCAGGAAGAAACAGTCTGCAGATGAAGTGAAATGGACAGCTGCTAAAGTCAAGCTTACTGAAAATGTAATAACAAAAAAAATCCCCCAAAGGTGTCTATAGCCTTAAGGACTAAGGCTACTTTCACACTGGCGTTTTGGCTTTCCGTTTGTGAGGTCCGTTCAGGGTTCTCACAAGCGGTCCAAAACAGATCAGTTTTGCCCTAATGCAATTTGAATGGAAAAGGATCCACTCAGAATGCATCAGTTTGCCTCCGTTCCGTCTCCATTCCGCTTTGGAGGCGGACACCAAAACGCTGCTTGCAGCGTTTTGGTGTCTGTCTGACGAAACTGAGCCAAACTGATCCGTTCTGACACAGAATGTAAGTCAATGGGGACGGATCCGTTTTCTATGACACAAACTGGCACAATAGTGCTCAAGATAGATCCGTCTTGGCTATGTTAAAGATGATACAAACGGATCCGTTCTGAACGGATGCAGACAGTTGTATTATTTGAACGGATCCGTCTGTGCAGATCAATGACGGATACGCACCAAACGCGAGTGTGAAAGTAGCCTAAGCCTGTTTAGGTGGTTTTATTTCTCAACCTCAAAGGACCATATCTTTTTTAATTTTCAGCTGCCTGTATGAGGGCTTTTTTTTTTGCAGGGTAAGTTGTATTTTTAATGGCACAGATTGTTTTGTATGATGTTGCATAAGATTAAAGAATATATATTTGTGTGGGTGGAATGAAAAAACAGCTGTTAAACCATTGTGTTCTGGTTTGTACAGTGTTCACTGTGCTGTAAAATACTGCAGGTCAGTATGATTACAATATCCATTTTTTTGATTTTTTTTGTAGAAAAACCTAAAAAAAAAAAAAATTGTCACGTATACTTACACCCATAACTTTTTTTTCTTTCAACTGCATTTGACCGCTTTGAGCTTGTTTTTTTGCAGATGTAGTTTTTATTGATAATATTTTTGGGTGCATACAAACTATAATTTTTTGTATTTTTTGGGAGCTGATGTGACCAAATACAGCAGTTCTGAGTTTGGGATTGTTTGCACAACACACTGCAATATTTAGGGTTTATGCATTGCTGTGTATTTTCATTTTACCATCATCCCTTGACACCTGGCCAGAAACAAGGCATAATAGGCCCAAACATGGGAATAAGGGGTTAAACTAACAGGACAAAGTACATAAATGTAACAGTTAATGGCTCAGTCCTCATGCCATTAGTCCTTTAATGTGGGTTAAGGCAGCACGGTATGGCCATAGATCACCATTAAAGGATTTGCCTAGTTGTTCTGCTGATAAGAGTAAGGCTTCTTTCACACGGGCGAGTTTTCCGCGTTCGGGCAATGCGTGAGGTGAACGCATTGCACCCGCAGTGAATCCGGACCTATTCATTTCTATGGGGCTCTGCACGTGAACGGTGATTTTTCACGCATCACTTGTGCGTTGCGTGAAAATCGCAGCATGTTCTATATTGTGCGTTTTTGACGCAACGCAGGCCCCATAGAAGTGAATGCGGCTGTGTGAAAATCGCAAGCATCCGCAAGCAAGTGCGGATACGGTGCAATTTTCACGCATGGATGCTAGGAGATTATCAGGATGGGGACCCAATCATTATTATTTTCCCTTATAACATGGTTATAAGGGAAAATAATAGCATTCTTGATAAAGAATGCTTAGTAAAATAGGGATTGAGGGATTATAAAAAAATAATTTAACTCGCCTCATGCACTTGTTCGCGCAGCCCGGCTTCTCGTCTGTCGTCGTCTTTGATGACTTGGAGGAAAAGGACCTTTGGTGACGTCACTGCGCTCATCACATGGTCCATCACATGATCCATCACCATGGTTATGGATCATGTGATGAACGCAGTGACGTCACCAAAGGTCCTTTTCCTCCAGGTCATCAAAGAAGACTACAGAAGAGAAGCCTGGCTGCTCGAACAAGTGGATGAGGTGAGTTAAATAATAATTTTTTTTTTAACCCCTCCATCCCTATTTTTTATTTTTTTTTAAAGGGGTTGTCCAGGATCAAACTTATTTTTTTAAAAACATCTTACTCACCTTTAGTAGCCAAGTCTATGTTCCCAAGGTGGTTTGAGGTATCTTTTACACTGGAGCATGGCTCCTACAGCCCTGAACACATTGTTTACATATCTGTTTATCTGTTCCTTCCCTTCCTGCCGCACTGCATTGTGGGTCCCAGTGCAGGGCGGCATCTGCTGATTTCTCCTGTCTAACATCGTGTCCCTGCACCCGCCCCCCTCATACATATTCATGCATCCTGCACAGCCTCCACTCCTCCTTCGATCCGCCCCCCTCATACATATTCATCCTCCTGCCTTATATTCCTCCCCCATATGTACACCCATAAACTTCTCCTTGCTCTATCTCTGGCATCTGTCATGTGCTCAGTGTTTGCAGAGCTTAGAGACAATCGGACACCGTCACACTGTAAGGGGCATGGTCCCACATGCATCCATAAACATACCGGACACTGTCACACTGTAAGGGGCACGCTCCCACATGCATCCATAAACATACCGGACACAGTCACACTGTAAGGGGAACGCTTCCACATGCATCCATAAACATACCGGACACAGTCACACTGTAAGGGGCACGCTTCCACATGCATCCATAAACATACCGGACACAGTCACACTGTAAGGGGCACGCTCCCACATGCATCCATAAACATACCGGACACAGTCACACTGTAAGGGGCACGCTCCCACATGCATCCATAAACATACCGGAGACCGTCACACTGTAAGGGGCACGCTCCCACATGCATCCATAAACATACCGGACACCGTCACACTGTAAGGGGCACGCTTCCACATGCATCCATAAACATACCGGACACAGTCACACTGTAAGGAGCACGCTCCCACATGCATCCATAAACATACCGGACACAGTCACACTGTAAGGGGCACGCTTCCACATGCATCCATAAACATACTGGACACAGTCACACTGTAAGGGGCACGCTCCCACATGCATCCATAAACATACCGGACACAGTCACACTGTAAGGGGAACGCTTACACATGCATCCATAAACATACCGGACACAGTCACACTGTAAGGGGCACGCTCCCACATGCATCCATAAACATACCGGACACCGTCACACTGTAAGGGGCACGCTCCCACATGCATCCATAAACATACCGGACACCGTCACACTGTAAGGGGCACGCTTCCACATGCATCCATAAACATACCGGACACAGTCACACTGTAAGGAGCACGCTCCCACATGCATCCATAAACATACCGGACACAGTCACACTGTAAGGGGCACGCTCCCATCTATTTATATATATATATATTTCAAGGTAAACCTTATATACTGACCTGGCAATCAGTTAAAACCGATGTATAAGGCTACTTTCACACTTGCGGCAGGACGGATCCGACAGGCTGTTCACCCTGTCGGATCCGTCCTTCCGCTATTTCGCCGTGCCGCCGGACTGCCGCTCCTTCCCCATTGACTATAATGGGGACGGGGGCGGAGCTCCCGCGCAGTACGGCAGTTCGCGGTGAGAGGCCGCCGGACTAAAATGTCGGACATGCAGGACTTTTAGTCCGGCGGCCTTTCGCCGTGCACTGCCGTGCTGCGCCGGAGCTCTGCCCCCGACCTCATTATAGTCAATGTGGACGGAGCGGCGGCACGGCAAAATAGCGGAAGGACGGATCCGACATGGTGAACAGCCTGTCGGATCCGTCCTGCCGCAAGTGTGAAAGTACCCTAACCACAGGAAAGTGAAATGCACACACTGCAACTCCAAAAGGAGAATGTGCTAAAAAGATTCATTCCAAAACACAAGTACGGGGCTAAAAAAATGATTTTAAACTAGACAAAAGCAGCCTCATTACATAAATTGGATTATCCGTTTATTTCAAATCAACAAAAAAAAAAAGCAGACTGATTACATTATTATTACCTTTTCTTTCAACTGAGTTTTATCTTTTTTTTTTTTTACACAATCAACATGCCATTGTCTAAATGCAATATATGCAATTAGCATGGCCATGTCATCCTGTGGTGAAAGGAATTCCTCCTTTCTAAAGCCTTCCCCTCCATTAGCTAGGAATTCTGATGGGAGGAGATTTCTATGCTAACAAGCATAGTAATCCTCCTCCATTCATTGTAATGCGGAAGGGGCGGTGACGTCACCGACTGGGGGCGGGGCTTAGCGCGATGTCGGCCGGACAAGTTACCGCCCCTCCAACCTCTCTGCATTATTATCTAGACTGCCAGTGACGTCACCGGGCTCCCTGAGCAGAGGAAGAGGAAGCTATGCTCGCCTGCTAGGGACCCGGTACGTCACTGAAGATAAGAAAAGACTCACTTCCGGGCATGAATTGAAAGGAGGAAAACAGGGCTTCAGCAATATGTTCTAAAGGTACCACATGCATGTTTGTAATGTTTGTTATTAGATTACTAATAGACAAATGTCCCCAATCCCGGAAAACCCTTTTAAGCATTTTGTATTAAGAATGCTATTATGTTCCCTTTATAACCATGTTATAAGGGAAAATATTAAAATCTACACAACACCTAACCCAAACCCGAACTTCTTGGAAGAAGTTCGGGTCTGGGTACCAAACATGCAGATTTTTCTCACGCACGTGCAAAACGCATTAAAACGCTTTGCACTTGCGCTGAAAAATCGCACATTTTCCTGCGACGCACCCGCATCCTATCCGGCCCTCACACGCGACGCCCGTGTGAAAAAATCCTTAGACTTCAGGTTCTGATACTTTGTAAAGAGAAACTACACGCGTGTTGGGTAAGAACATATACAGGCAAGTGTATGGGTCCGCGATCCGGCCGTTCCGCAAAAAGATAGGACATGTTCTATCTTTTTGCGGAACGGAAGTACGGGACGAAACCCCACGGAAGCACTCCGTAGTGCTTCTGTAGGGTTCCGTTCCGTACCATTCCGCATCTCCGGATTTGCGGAGCCATTCAAGTGAATGGGTCCGCATCCATGATGCGGAATGCCCACTGAACGGCACCCGTGTATTGCGGATCTGCAAATGGGGTCCCCAATATGGCAACGGGAAGGGGGCCTTACCATTTGCAACAAGGGAAAATACTTAAATGGTAGTTGTAGAATCAAATCTCTATCACTGAAAACAACTACCTAAAACATAACTTTTATTGAAGATCATTAAACACTGATCCCTTACAGGGGACCAATAGGTACATGGACAAACACAGAAAGAGCTATACTAGACCAGGTAGACCGTAAATACTAAAGGATAGAGGAGAGGAGGGGGGGCAGCACATCTAGTTCCCTAGTATCTGTCCCTAGATATCCCTCAAGAAATCCTCTGCCCAGAGATGCACCTGGATGGTAGGAGCACTCTGTCCACGTGCCTAGACTACCTGTCCTTGTAACGCCCTTGTTAAAGCAAAAAAAAATCTATACGTGGTTTATCAATGAAAATTGACCTGGGTCTCAGTATACACTAAGTGTATGTTAGATAAATATCGAGAAAGGTATAGATGTACAGACTCTATCAAAACATGATAACATGGTTCCGGTTCCGGCGCCGACATGTGAAAGCGGCAGGCACGAGAGCTCCGATGCAGTTGTATTCCATATAGTTGCAAATTGCCTGTATTTCGTCGGAATTCGAGTGCATACCGATTCTGAACCATCGACTACAACGCATGGATCGATTTCTGACTAATATGGGCAAAAAAACGAAAGGCAGAGCGGTTTCTCCCTCGCGGTCTGAGGACCAGGCTGACGCAAAGATGGCGCCTAAGGTACCTGAAGCGGGCGCAGCGGTCGAGCGGACGGGACACTCAAATGTTCCGCCACAAATTGATTACAAGGCTCTTGCGGTCGAGGTGGCTACATTGCTGGCACCGGACATGAGGGAAACCTTAGCGACATCGGTTACCAATGTCATGCGACAGCTACAAGAGGCGGTCCAGCAGCATGAGACTCTGCTGGATGAAGCTGAGGGCCGTATTCAAGTGCTGGAGGACACCACGGAGTCGATTTTATCAAAACTCCAGTCAGCGGTAGCTGACAACAAGCGCTTGTGGGAGAAGATTGAAGATCTAGAAAATAGATCCCGGCGCAACAACCTACGGTTAGTGGGCCTTAAAGAATCTATTCCTCAAGGAGATTTACTTATCATCTGTGAGCAGGAGTTACCTCAGGCCTTGGGGTTAGCTAGGAGCTGTAAAGTGGAGCGGGCTCACAGAGTGGGTCCTCCTCGCTCTGTCATTGAAAATCAGCCAAGCAGCCCAAGGCAGGTGATCATGCGGTACTTGGACTATTCTGACAAAGAGGCCATCTTCAAGGCCTTTAAAGCTCACAAGGAACCGGTCATACTGAGGGGCATGAAGATTCTCTTGTTCGGTGACTATTCCGCTGAGGTTACCAAGAAGCGTAAAGCTTTTTCCCCACTGTGCACTCAGTTACATCATGGAGGAGTTAGATTCGCTCTAATTTACCCGGCCACCTTGAGAGTGTTCAAACTGGACGGTTCCAGCAAAACCTTCACCTCACCTGAGAAAGCGGCAGCTGAACTTGAGGGTAAAATGGGTCCAGTGACGAAAGGCCAACGGAACCTACTGAAAGGTGCGCAGGAAGATTTGGCGCAGACTTCTGACCAGCAGGATGATCCCCGTCCCAAGAGACTGCGCTGAATACCGATTTGTAAAGTATTATTGCTGTCAGTCATGGTCTAAGGATGTTTTCTCCTGATAAAGGAAATGGTGGTGATAGGACTGATGTACAAGCAGGAGTGGTGGATGTCGTCAGTTCTGTCTATGCCTTAATTTTCTGCTTTATATTTTATTTTATTTTCAACTGTTTTGGGAGTGAGGGAGTTTTAGCCTGATATCACATGAGGAAAAAAGTGAAGGTTATGAGAGCTAGAAAGTGGGCACTAGATAGATCTGTAGTGCGCTTTGCTCTAGGGATGTTGTATAAGTTGGGGGGGGCGGGGGGTTGGTTTTGAGGGATTCATGTTAGTCACACGCGAATGTCTGTCTCAATTGATTCTGTTTTCTCCTGCTGTGCAATGGTGAAATTAGTGTCATGGAACGTTAAAGGGCTACGTTCCCCACAAAAGCGTAATATGATCTTGAAACGTTTAAAGCACCTAGGAGCCGATATAGCCATGCTTCAGGAAACCCATCTCACGGAAAATGATTTTAAGCGTATGAAGAAATCCTGGGTGGGAAAAGTTGCGGGTTCTCCTGCAGTGCATCATAAGGCAGGGGTAATGTTCCTAATACATAAAAATCTAAAGTATGAGATCTTAGGAGTTGATTCAGATGATTCAGGGCGTTGGTGTACATTACATTTGAAGTTCAACTCAGAAGAAATTAAATTACACAACGTATACGGCCCCAATGCGGAGAATAAGACCTTTTTTGCTAAATTGGTAAACAGAATAAATAGAGGTCTGGTGCCCAAACAGATAGTTGGGGGGGATTTGAATACAGTGCTCAACACTTTAGAAGACAGGAAACGTGCAGATAGAGGGTCAGGTCTCCCTCATGTTCATGTTCATGATACAGTGCTGGAGCCCTTTTTGAGAGACACAGTCTTAATTGATACCTGGAGAGCGGCCAATCCTGATGACAGGGATTTCACCTTTTATTCATCTCCTCATGACTTCTGGTCCAGGATCGACTACCTTTTGGTTTCGGAATCTCTGAGAACGAGAGTGGTGGATTCAAAAATACATGACATGGTGATTTCGGACTATAGCCCGATATCTATAACAATGTCTGAAATCCAGCCAAAGGGCCAGGATATTATTTGGAGATTTCCTGCTTACCTATATAATGACGAGAATTTTAGGGAGATTCTTAGAGGTTGGTATCTAGATTATAGAGGAGATAATATATCTAGTCTTGGAAATCCGTCTTTGTTTTGGGACGCAGCAAAGGCTGTTCTTAGAGGTAGGATAATAGCTTATGCTAGGGGATTGAAAAAAAAAACTCGGACAGCCTCCAGGAACTTAGTTCCTCCCTGCGGAGAGCATATACAAACTACCAGATTAGTGCGACCTCACAAAACAAGGAATCTTGGATTTTTGCCAAAAGGGAGTTTGAGCTCTGGTATGAAAGGAAAATGAAATGTGACATGTCTAATTTGGAGAATAGGTATTTTAGGGGGCGAAATAAATCTGGTAAAATGCTGGCCAGTCTTATTAAAAATTCTAGACGCCAGAACCACATCCTGAAAATAGCTGATATTGGAGGTAGAATGCATAATAAACCGGAGGAAATAGTCTCTATCTTAGGAGATTTTTACAAGAATTTATATTGTGATCCGGGTCCTAAGTCCCGGTTGTCTTCCTTTCTCTCTAAATGTATTAATCTGCCTACCCTTTCCTCAACCCAGTTAGATGCATTGAACGCCCCTAAATCTGAGGAGGAAATCTGTATAGCCATCAGAGGACTAGGTCTGCATAAAGCCCCGGGTCCAGATGGGTTTACGGGGGAATTCTATAAGATGTTAGGAGATGAACTGAAAGAGCCCCTAGCTGCGGTATTTAACGGTATGCTGGGGGGTGCCCCTTTGTCTTCATCTGACAACTTGGCGTATATTAAACTAATACCAAAACCGGGAAAAGATGCTACGGACCCCTCATCATACCGTCCAATATCTTTAATTAATGTGGACTTGAAATTGGTGGCAAGAATTATAGCGGACAGACTCTCTTCATATATGCCGGGGTTGGTGTCTCCATCCCAGTCAGGCTTTGTCAAGGGCAGAGCGGCTGTTTCCAACATCAGAAAGGTGCTGGCGGTACTGGATGTGGTTCAGTGGAACACTTGTCCTTCTCCGTGTCCGTCGCTTTTGGCGATCGACGCGGAGAAGGCATTTGATAGTGTCAGGTGGGATTGGATGGATGAGATACTAGATAGGATGGGTTTTGGTGGCCCAGTTAGAACCTTTATTTCAGCACTTTATACTTCCCCTAGGGCGAGGATTGCTATTCCTGGCTTTTTGTCTCCTTCATTCCCGTTGAGCAGGGGGACACGTCAGGGGTGTCCGCTTTCCCCGCTATTATTTAATATCACTTTAGAACCCTTAGCTCGTATGTTAGAAGGGGGAGAGGTCTTTAGAGGGATCAAGGTGGGGCAGAAGGAATTATTCACGTCACTTTTCGCTGATGATGTTCTCCTGTTCATGGCCAACCCTTTGGAAGACATGGAGAATGTTGTCCGTCTCCTGGACTCCTTTGAGCTAGTGTCCGGGTTTAAAATAAACCGTGATAAATGTGTTCTAATGCCACTGAAACCAGGGATGGCTGGAGGCAGATTTCCCAGTGTATGCGAGGGTATCAGGGTTAGTGATTCCCAGATCACCTATTTAGGCATAAAAATAGGAAAGTCTCCTTCTTCTCTTTATAGTTTGAATTATCTCCCCTTGCATAAAAAAATTTAATCTGATCTCAGCAGGTGGCAGAGCCTCCCCTTGTCTTTGTCTGGAAGGAGTCATCTACTGAAGATGATATGTTTTCCTAGATTACTCTATCCTCTACAAACGGTACCAGTACTTTTGAAACACTCTGATGTGCGTGACCTTCAGTCAGCGATCACTAGATTCATTTGGGCAGGTAAAAGACCCCGTATAGCCTTAACCAAGTTAATGTTACCTAGAGAGTTGGGTGGCCTTAATGTACCAAACATTAGATTGTACAACTTGGCATGCCTTACTAGGCATGGTTTAGATTGGGTGCACGAGACTAGCCATTTTTCCAATTATGACCTGGAGACACAGCTGTCTCACCCTTGGCCTTTAGTGAATCTACTGCACTCTAGGAGACAGGCTCTGCCCCAGCTTATGAAACACTCATTGATAATCCGTGATACTATGGTGGCATGGAAGGAGGTCCATAAACTATCCAAAAAACCTTATCTAGCCTCTAGAGTAATGGGTATTTGGCAGCATCCCGAATTTCCGCAAGGAGTGACGAACAAGATGTTCCAGGTCTGGAGATCTAAGGGCATTAAAACATTATTTGATCTTCTACAAGTTGAAGATAAAAGATATCTTACTTTTCCAGAACTTTGCCAAAAATATAGTCTAGATAAACATCATATGTTACCCTTTCAGCAGGTGTATATGTTTTGCAGGGATAGGTTAAGAGATGTAGCAAGTGAATGCGCAGGGGCCTCATTGATTTTCTCCCTGGGAGCGGACAAGTCCAGGCTCTCTATATCTTATATATATAAAGTGTTAAGGGAGTCAGGTAACAAAGCCTCAGCCCAGTTTCTCTTTAAAAAATGGGAAAAGACGTTGAGTGTTGCAGTCGCACCCGAAAAGGTTCTTCAGGGTTGGCTCAGAGTGTGTAAGGCGGTGCCTTGTGAGGTGTGGAGGGAATCTCATTTGCGTTTAATACACTCAGCCATTTATGCTTTCACTTTCCCTAAAAGGCCAAATAAGACAAATTTTCTTACTGCATGTCCGAAATGTGGGGTGGATAAAGCAGATCTGGCTCATTGTGTATGGTTGTGCCCTCAAGTGCAGGTTTTTTGGAGTCAGGTCAGATGCTGGCTTGGGGAAATTTGGAAAGTGGACCTAAATCTAACACCTGAAATTATGCTCTTCCATGATTTTGAAGACTCTCAAAATCCTACCCCTTTGATAGTGGACGTAGTTTTGTTGATTTCACTGCGTTGTCTTCTTCGGAGGTGGCTGAAACCTGAGGTTCCTGGGATTCAGGAGGTTAAGTCACAGTTGGTGCGTTTCATGTATATTGATAAACTTGACACAGAATCTAATAAAGATAAGAAAACGAAAGGGTTTTTTAAAAAATGGAAAACTTTTATTGCAAACAACTTCAAACAAGAGGTTATTGGCGAGATTATGCAGTCATTCAAGTATACAGAATGGTACAACCTGGAAGCCCTCAAAGGCACTTTGGGAAAACTGGCCATTTGACTTTACAAGGTCTTATAGTAAACGTCTAAGATGATGGGGAAAATCATTAACAATCTGTTGGAATTATTGAGGGGTGGACATGTGCTGATGTGACTTAGTTGGTTGGTGGAGGGGGGGTGGGGGTGGGGGTGGGGTTTTGGGTCTTGTATTAAAATTAAAATGTGTATTGCCATTTTGCTCATGCAACTGAAAGTATTGTAAACTTTGTATGTTGGTGACACCAATAAAAAATATTTGCAAAAAAAAAAAAAAACATGATAACATTCGACCTGACGCGTTTCCCCTTCTCATCCAGAAGGTTCGTCAGGGGACGCAAAAAAGTCTATTATCATAACAAATGTGTCACAGATACGTCACAAATGCAGAGACCAAAAAACAAAACTGGAGCACCCACAAGCCAGCACTAGTCTATGGGAACGAGCAATAAAGTCGTAAGGCTACAATGATAAGATGGACCGTACTATAAACCAGTAAAATACTTATCTGGTGATGAGCTTCAGTTTCAACTCACAGACCGGTGGTGCTTAGCTTGCGGTGCTCCAGGGGGCAGAAAAATGTGGCTCCAATTAGTCCATTAACCCACACTTATTTTTAAACCCCTGAAGGGGGCGAGCCTATGTCGTCATGAGCCTATCCTGAACTACACAGTCGTCATGTGATCGGGTACATTGAAGGGTTAGATGTCATAAGGAATCAGTTATTATAAACCCTGCAGACACGGTCATAAGGTGTACAGGGTGTAGATATGTAGTGGGATCCTGGCATGATTACTAAATAGTTTTATAAAAATGGCAAATCTCTATCACGATTGTGGGGGTAGGAGTGTCTAGACGGCTTTGCGTCTCACCAGGGGTGTATCAATATGGCCGTGCGTTTCACGGCATTACATAGTATCCGCTGGGAGACCCTCATATATACACCTGTGGGGCATATTGTCATCGGCCAAAAGTGCCGGCGACACAGCGCCGCTATATAGGCGCTGCATCCCCGCATCGGGATATATGGCTTGGCATCAGGAGGAGGGAGGCGTAACAAGATGGCTGTGCGTTCCAGGGTCATGCGCTCCAGGTACTGAAGCGCACGCCCAAAACGCTGATGGGTGGAAACAAGGCCCTGGAACGCACAGAGTAAAAATGGCCGTGCGTTCCATTGTACTACCGCGCATGCCCTAAGCGCCGGCAGGTGGATATTAACATAGCCCCGGACTGCATATAGAGGAGATAATGCGGGATGTTTCAGTACATAGAGATCGCATAATGGGGGGGACCACGATCATTCCTGCCTATTCATAAGAGAGAACTACTGCCTAGACCGGTACCATTATTTAACCCGTTTAGTGCTGACATTGGTGGCCCTTATATCCCCGCTCATGAGACTTAGGTTGTTGTAAAGATGAAGATACTGAATAAAGGAACAGGCTCATTGTTATTAGACTCAACATGGAAGTATATTCTGGGTATGTGCGGACAGCTTACTGTATTTATCATGAAAAGATATATATATGATATAGAGGTAGGTACTCAGATGAAGAGCTGACCTTCTGATAATAAATTGACACTTCATGTGTCGATATCCGTTTCTATCATTAAAGAGGACGAAGATTATAGATGAAGGAACCAGCCTATGAAACAGAGATTAAATGAACTACAGAAAACAGGAAAAACCTTAGTTTCTCATTCAACCGTCCCGGTGACTGGGAACGGAACCTATAGATCCATTCCGTTTCCTTCTGAAGGATCCTACGGTCCCAGTCACCTTTTCTGGGAGAGGGTCTTACCACTTCTAGGGCTGAGAAGCTTAGGGACTTGGGGTCGCTGCTATGGAATTCCCACATATGATTTGCTATGGGGGTGTCTTTCATCTTTTTAATATCATTGACATGTTCCAAGATACGTCTCCGGAATTCCCTATAGGTTTTTCCCACATAGTCCTTGGGGCAGGTACATTGTGCGAGGTACACCACCCCTTTGCTCCTACAATTAACAAAGTCCGTGATGCTATAGTTCATCTTGGTAACCGAACAGATGTTAATTTTTGTATTTTTCAAATAGCTGCATGCCATACAGGACCTGCACCGGAATGCACCTAATGGTTTTCAATCCAGCCATGTTTCCTCCAGAGCCGGTCTTGTATAGTGACTGTGTACCAGGCGGTCGCGGAGACACCTACCCCGTCTGAAGGTAATACTAGGGCGAGGGGGGAGTACGTCAGATACCCCCGGATCCATCAGGAGGATTGGCCAGTATTTGCCAATAATTTCCCTGATTTCCTTATTTCTCACATCAAAGGTGGATATGATCCTGACGGTATCTCCACCCTTAGCTCTAGGTACCAGGAGAGAATTGCGCTCACTGATCGCAGCGTTACAGAAAGCATCTCTTAAAGAGGACCTTTCACCAGAGGAAAGCCTCTAAACTAACTATACAGAAGTGTAGAGCGGCGCCCAGGGATCCCGCTGCACTTACTGTTATCCCCGGGCGCCGCTCCGTTCGCCTGGTATAACCTCCGGTATGTAAGTAGTTAGGCTCCACCCACTTGATCCTGCCGTCGTCTTCTTCTCCTATGCTGTAGCGCTGGCCAATCGCAGCGCTCAGCTCATAGCCTGGCTATGAGCTGAGCGCTGCGATTGGCCAGCGCTACAGCATAGGAGAAGAAGGATCAAGTGGGTGGAGCCTAACTACTAACATACCGGAGGCTATACCGGGCGAACGGAGCGGCGCCCGGGGATAACAGTAAGTGCAGCGGGATCCCTGGGCGCCGCTCTACACTTCTGTATAGTTAGTTTAGAGGCTTTCCTCTGGTGAAAGGTCCTCTTTAAGACGTGTTGTGTGAAGCCCCTCTTCCTGAAATGATTTTGTAGTTTTCTAGATACATTATGAAAGCTCTCTAGATTTGAGCAGTTTCTCCTCATCCTGAGATACTGACCCCGGGGGATACCTCTCTTCAAATTCGTGGGATGATGGCTATCCCAGTGCAACAGGCTTTAATGATAGAAACGGATATCGACACATGAAGTGTCAATTTATTATCAGAAGTCAGCTCTTCATCTGAGTACCTACCTCTATATCATATATATATCTTTTCATGATGAATACAGTATGCTGTCCGCACATACCCAGAATATACTTCCATGTTGAGTCTAATAACAATGAGCCTGTTCCTTTATTCAGTATCTTCGTCTTTACAACAACCTAAGTCTCATGAGCGGGGATATAAGGGCCACCAATGTCAGCACTAAACGGGTTAAATAATGGTTCCGGTCTAGGCAGTAGTTCTCTCTTATGAATAGGCAGGAATGATCGTGGTCCCCCCCATTATGCGATCTCTATGTACTGAAACATATCCCCCCCCCCTCCCATTATGCGATCTCTATGTACTGAAACATCCCGCATTATCTCCTCTATATGCGGTCCGGGGCTATCTTAATATCCACCTGCCGGCGCTTAGGGCATGCGCGGTAGTACAATGGAACGCACGGCCATTTTTTACTCTGTGCGTTCCAGGGCCTTGTTTCCACCCATCAGCGTTTTGGGCGTGCGCTTCAGTACCT
Organism: Bufo bufo; assembly: GCF_905171765.1. Lineage (NCBI taxonomy): Eukaryota > Metazoa > Chordata > Amphibia > Anura > Bufonidae > Bufo > Bufo bufo. The sequence goes on along the minus strand of NC_053390.1, from coordinate 483,964,917 downwards.
GGAGCGCATGACCCTGGAACGCACGGCCATCTTGTTACGCCTCCCTCCTCCTGATGCCAAGCCATATATCCCGATGCGGGGATGCAGCGCCTATATAGCGGCGCTGTGTCGCCGGCACTTTTGGCCGATGACAATATGCCCCACAGGTGTATATATGAGGGTCTCCCAGCGGATACTATGATGTGTAATGCCGTTAAACGCACGGCCATATTGATACGCCCCTGGTGAGACGCAAAGCAGTCTAGACACTCTTCCCCCCACAATTGTGATAGAGATTTGCCATTTTTATAAAACTATTTTGTAATTATGCCAGGATCCCACTACATATCTACACCCTGTACACCTTATGACCGTGTCTGCAGGGTTTATAATAACTGAATCCTTATGACATCTAACCCTTCAATGTACCCGATCACATGACGACTGTGTAGTTCAGGATAGGCTCATGACGACATAGGCCCGGCCCCTTCAGGGGTTTAAAAATAAGTGTGGGTTAATGGACTAATTGGAGCCACATTTTTCTGCCCCCTGGAGCACCGCAAGCCAAGCACCACCGGTCTGTGAGTTGAAACTGAAGCTCATCACCAGATAAGTATTTTACTGGTTTATAGTACGGTTCATCTTATCATTGTAGCCTTACGACTTTATTGCTCGTTCCCATAGACTAGTGCTGGTTTGTGGGTGCTCCAGTTTTGTTTTTTGCTTGTTTTGCCTTTTTGGTCTCTGCATTTGTGACGTATCTGTGACACATTTGTTATGATAATACACTTTTTTGCGTCCCCTGACGAACCTTCTGGATGAGACGGGGAAACGCGTCGGAACGAATGTTATTATGTTTTGATCGAGTCTGTACATCTATACCTTTTCTCGATATTTATCTAACATACACTTAGTGTATACTGAGACCCAGGTCAATTTTCATTGATAAACCACGTATAGATTTTTTTTGCTTTAACAAGGGTGTTACAAGGACAGGTAGTCTAAGCACGTGGACAGAGTGCTCCTACCATCCAGGTGCATCTCTGGGCAGAGGATTTCTTGAGGGATATCTAGGGACAGATACTAGGGAACTAGATGTGCTGCCCCCCCCCCCCCCCCCTCCTCTATCCTTTAGTATTTACGGTCTACCTGGTACAGTATAGCTCTTTCTGTGTTTGTCCATGTACCTATTGGCCTTACCATTTGACAGCGATACAAAGTGTCCTTCTGTAGACAAGCTTCAACCACTAGCTGAAAAGTTCCACCTTTTATACTGTTTAACCAAAGAACTTCACTCCCTAGTGGAATGTAGCCATCATATGCAATTTATAAAGGTCATTGAGAATATCTTTATCTGTTATTATTCCAGACCTTGGAGTGGCCAATTCCTAGATCTGCAATAAATCAGAATCCTAAGATGACCTTGGTAGACAATGTGTAAGGCTACATGCACAAAACTGTGAAAAAAAAGTCTGTTGAAAATGGATAAACTGTCAATTTTTAACTGACTTTTTTTCACTGATGTGTTTCTGAGAAACAGACGTTACAAAAACTAATCCATTCAATAGTATGGGGGCAGTCGGTCAGTGAAAAACTATTCTATTTTTTTACGTCCGTTTTTCACTGACAGTCAAAAAAAACTGCCGTGTGAATAACCCCATAGACAACCATTGGTTTCAAAATGGATGTGTGATGGTCGTTAAAATAATGTACATCACATGTCCGTTTTTCACGGACATGTAGCCTAACTCTCTGTACAAACATTTCAGACTAATTGCTTTGTTCATTTTCAGGATTCTATCAAATAAATGAGACATTACTTTGCACATTTTCTCTTTGTCCATTTTATCTGCTATAATGAACAAAGTCTCTCACAAACATTTCAGACAAGTCTTCATTTCATAGGTCAGGACAATTTGACACCATGAAGTCCTGATCAGAGACTCCATTTTTCACACTTTACTGGTTTCAAGTGGAAACCGAGTAGCCATCAGGATACACCTGCAATAGTGGTAAGTACAGTACTTAACTAACAGGTTCTGCCGCTTTGGTTCTCTCATTCGTACTCTATATACCTGGCTTCAGCAGGAAATGTATGTGGACAACAGCTGCAGCCATTTACTAGCTTCAGCGGTGCATCTGATGAGGCCAGTGATTGGCTGCAGCGGTCGCATGTTGTCGACTTCGCATCACCACTGCAGCCGGGTAAATAAAGCCTGGCTGGGAGAACTTGAATGGTGGTGTGGAAGCTGTTAGGTAAATACATACCACTGAAACCTGACAACCCATTTAATTTACATGCTGCATACGCTGCATGCTTCTTATAAATTAAAATGTGCCAGTATTTGACATCTAATCCCACAGGCACCCGAAAGTCTTTTTTACTACAGGGGTTAACTGGTACGACGTAAGTCTCCACTAGGAGCCGCCGGAAGACTGGATTAAAAAAATCCTTTTTGGTCCTGGGGCAGGCCGGGTCGATGTCCGCGGGCAGTCCCAGCCGTACCGAGAGGTGAGGCTGTCACGCCGGATCCTCCTGGTGGTGTTCGGGACATCCATTTTTGTTTCTCCGCAAGAACTCTCCCATAGTCCTTACAGAGGCAGGGGGCGGAGCTGGATTCATATTCACGCATAGAGCGCGCATAGCATTCCAGAAGTACGGCGCTCAGAAAGTCCAGGCGGGCATCAGCAGGGACTAGACCTGGTGTATTTAAGCCCCATTAAGTGCGCAGGCAGAAGGATTCCAGCCAGCCTGCAAGCATCGGTGGCGTCCTTTTATGGAAGACCCTCCAACCATGGAAGAAGAGGGTGGTCAGCGCACTGGTGACCAGCAGGGCTGGACTGGCCTGCCGGGATACCGGGAAATTTCCCGGCAGGCCTGAGTGCCGCAAGGCCGCGTCCCTGGTGGCAAGTTGGGGCGGCAGGGCAGGACGGCGATACAGATGTCTAATATGCTGCGGCAGGGGAGGGAGAGGTGTGTCCCCTCCTGTTCTTCTGATAGGCTGCCCGTGCCGCCTGAGCCGTATAGCGAAGGACACAGGCCGGAAGAGGCCTGCATCGCATCGCTGGAGGTAAGTATAAGTGTTTATTATTTTTTTATATAGGTACAATACTGGATCATGATAAGGGTGGGCCTACTGGATCATGATAAGGGTGGGCCTACTGGATCATGATAAGGGTGGGGGCTATTGGCACATGATATGGGGGGGTTATTGTCACATAGGGGGGGGCTACTGGCTGCTGACTCATGATGGTGGGGGGGCTCTTATTACTGGCACATGATTGGGGGGCACATCTTACTGGCACATGATTGGGGGGCATCTATTGGGGCACATCTTACTGGCACATGATTGGGGGGCACTATAGGGGGATCTACTGAGGCTAAAAAGAAGGGGTATTTTATATGGGGGGCTATGTATAGGGGCATTTTATACTGGGACATATGGTTGGGGGGAGAAGTACTATGGGGTCATCTACGGGGGCACTGAGAAGGGTTATTTTATATTGGCACATTATGGGAACATTAGCTCAACTGGGGGCATTACAAAGGGGTATGTTTTGCACATTATAAGGAGAATTATTACTACTGGGGGGGGCATTATTGTGGGCTTTATTACTCCCCCATGGTATGAGCCCCCTAGTAGCAGCACCAGCCTCTCCCTGCTCTGCTATCCCTCTGCCCCTTCTCCAAATCCTTATTATGAAATCTTTCTCATTAGGATAAAACACAACATCAGCTCCGCCGAGCCCCCCAGCCACGTGTTGAAGTGGCGTCCGAGATCCCCAAGGGCCAAGTAATTGTAAGTTTTCATGTGAAATATGTTTGTTTGTAGTTGATCTTATTATCGATTTTACATTGCAGATAATTTTTTATTTTTTTTTTGCAGCATATGGGTGAGATTTTATAAATATTTTTATTATTTGGTCGAAAGGCTCATTAGGGGGGATTGTAACAGGACTGCCGTAGAATATCTAAAATAGCTGGTCAAGTAAAATGTTGCATGCAACAATCATTAAATAGGTGGCCAACAAAAAAGGGGCGGGTCAAAAGGCGTGGTAAAACACTGAGCATGCTGAGAGTTGTAGTTTTGCAACAGTTCAAGGCATCCTGGTTGGGAAAACACTGTGATAATATGAACAATGGGGGTTCTACAAAAGAGCTATCGTGGGGCAAAGTTCATATTCGTGTTTACACACGTGTTTTAAAATGAATGCTTTCTCCTATTATGTAAATATATAAGTAAATAATACATATTAAGTAAATAATGACGCAATGCTGTGGAGCTGGTATGCAACTTTTTCCAGGGCTGGTTTTTATCCCCAGTCCGGCCCTGGTGACCAGGACAGTCATGATGCAAGACCGGTATTCCTGGTGGGGTAAGGGGGTCAATCCCCAACTTTGTTTATCCTCTTTTGTGCTCTAATGGGGTTTATTTGTTGTTATTATATTCTAGAATATCAAAAAAGAGTCCTAGGAAAGCTGTCTCTAAAACCTGTGGGAAAGAGTGTGGGGTGTGTAGAAAGAAACTCGCTGCCTCCTGGCCAAAGTTGTTATGCCAACACTGTGTAAACAAGATGGTAGAAGAGGAATCCCCCATTTGCTAATGCAGAGTATCAAAAATATTGTAAAGTCATAGATCGCGGATTCTATAAAAGAATTTAAAAAATTTCTTTCTTCATCACCTTCCGGCAGGCAGGGACACTCTAGTAGCATATCTGATTCAGACTCTTCAGAGGGAGAGGCAGAATAGGGAGAGGTTCTGGATAGTTCGAACCTATCCTCGGATGAAGAGTCCATGGGTAAACCTTTATTCTCCCATGAAGACACTGATTCCCTACTTAAGGACATTAGAGCCACTGTAAAGGTGGACGAGTCTAAAGAACAAAAGACAGTCCAACAGATAATGTTCGGTCACCTGGGTCATAAAAAAATCAAGGGTCTTTCCGATAAATGAAAATATAAAATACCTAATACAAAAAAGAGTGGATGAAACCTGACAAAAAATTATTTATTCCTAAGAATGTTAAAAGAAAATACCCCTTTTGATGAGGGTGAATCCTCCTATTGGGACAGACCCCAATTGCTAAAATGTCCAAAAGATCGGCTTTATCTTTTGAGGATTTAGGTCCCCTAAAAGATCCGATGGACAGAAGAGCGGAGGTATATCTTAAGAATGCTTGAGAGGCCTCTACTCAGGTGTTCAAGCCTAATATCGCTTCTACGGCAAGTTCCTTAAAATTGTGATTTAGAGTCCCACACTGAAAATAAAACTCCCAGAGAACAGTTATTGGAAGTGTTTCATACTATCTTAAAGCAGTCGACTTCATATCCGATGCTTCTGCTGATGCCTTAACCCCTTAAGGACACAGCCCTATTTCACCTTAAGGACCAGGCCATTTTTTACAAATCTGACCAGTGTCACTTTAAGTGCTGATAACTTTAAAACGCTTTGACTTACCCAGGCCGTTCTGAGATAGTTTTTTCGTCACATTGTACTTCATGACACTGCTAAAATTGGGTCAAAAAAGTTAATTTTTTTGCATAAAAAAAATACCATATTTACCAAAAATTTTGAAAAATTTGCAAATTTCAAAGTTTCAGTTTCTCTACTTCTGTAATACATAGTAATACCCCCAAAAATTGTGATGACTTTACCTTCCCCATATGTCTACTTCATGTTTGTAGCATTTTGGGAATGATATTTTATTTTTTGGGGATGTTACATAGCTTAGAAGCAAATTTTTAAATTTTTCAGAAATCTTCAAAATCACTTTTTATGGACCAGTTCAGGTTTGAAGTCACTTTGTGAGGCTTACATAATAGAAACCACCCAAACTAGAAACTACACCCCTCAAGGTATTCAAAACTGTTTTTACAAACTTTGTTAACTCTTTAGGTCTTCCACAAGACTTCATGGCAAATGGACATAAAATTTAAGAATTTTGATTTTTTTTTTTGAAAATTTTCCAATATAATAAATTTTTTCCAGGAAAAAAACAAGGGTTAACTGCCAAACAAAACTCAAAATGGGTTGCCCTGATTCTGTAGTTTGCAGAAACACCCCATATGTGGTCGTAAACTACTGTTTGGCCAAACGGGAGGACATAGAAGGAGGGGAACACCATATGGGTTTTGCAGGACTGGTTTTGTTTATACCATGTCCCATTTCAAGCCCCCCCTTGCACCCCTAGAATAGAAATTTCAAAAAAGTGACTCCATCTAAGAAAGTACACCCCTCAAGGTATTCAAAACTGGGTTTACAAACTTTAACCCTTTAGGTGTTCCACAAGAGTTAATGGCAGATGGAGAACCAATTTAGAAATTTCAATTTTTTGGAAAAATTTCCATTTTAACCCATTTTTTCCAGCAATAAAGTAAGGGTTAACAGCCAAACAAAACTCAATATGGGTTGCCCTGATTCTGTAGTTTGCAAAAACACCCCATATGTGGTCGTAAACTACTGTTTGGCTAAACGGGAGCACATAAAAAGAGGGGAACGCCATATGGGTTTTGGAAGGCAGATTTTGCAGGACTGGTTTTGTTTATACCATGTCCCATTTCAAGCCCCCTGTTGCACCCCTTTGGAATAGAAATTCCAAAAAAGCGACTCCATCTAAGAAAGTACACCCCTCAAGGTATTCAAAACTGGGTTTACAAACTTTGTTAACCCTTTAGGTGTTCCACAAGAGTTAATTGCAGATGTAAAAACAATAAAGGAATTACTATTTTTTTGGAAAATTTTCCATTTTAACCCTTACTTTATTACTGGAAAAAATGGGTTAACAGCCAAACAAAACTCAATATGGGTTGCCCTGATCCTGTAATTTGCAAAAACACCCCATATGTGGTCGTAAACTACTATTTGGCTAAACGGCAGGACATAGAAGAAGGGGAACGCCATATGGTTTTTGGAAGGCAGATTTTGCTGGACTGGTTTATTTACACCATGTACCCTTTCAAGCCCCCTGATGCACCCCTAGAGTAGAAACTCCATAAAAGTGACCCCATCTAGGAAACTACGGGATAAGGTGGTTGTTGTTTTGGGACTATTTTAGGGGTAAATATGATTTTTGGTTGCTCTATATTACACTTTTTTTGAGGCAAGGTAACAAAAAATATTAATTCTAAAATTGTTTCTACATTCGCTATTTAGTTTTGTGGAACACCTAAAGGGTTAACAAAGTTTGTAAGGTAACTTTTGAATACCTTGAGGGGTGTAGTTTCTTAGATGGGGTCACTTTTTTGGAGTTTCTAGGCTACATCAGGGGGGGCTTCTAATGGGACATGGTGTCAAAAAAAACAGTCCATCAAAATATGCCTTCCAGAAACCATATGGAGTTCCCTTCGTTCTATGCCCTGCCGTGTGGCTATATAGCCATTTACGACCACATATGGGGTGTTTCTGCAAACTACAGAATCAGGGCCATAAATATTGAGTTTTGTTTGGCTGTTAACCCTTGCTTTATTACCGGAAAAAAAGGATTCAAATGGAAATTTTGCCCAAAAATTGGTGTTTTGGCACCGTTTTTATTTTTAACGCTGTTCATCTGAAGGGTTTGGTCAAATGTTATTTTTATAGGGCAGATTCTTACGAACGCGGCGATACCTAATATGTCTACATTTTTGAATTTATTTAGATTTTACACTATATTATCATTTTAGGAACCCCAAAAAATTTTAGTATCTCCATAGCCTGGGAGCTAAATTTTTTTTTTTTTAGTTGGGCGACTATCTAATGTAGGGGCTCATTTTTTGCAGGATGAGATGGCGGTTTTATTGGCACTAATTGGGGGTGCATATGACATTTTGATCGCTCGCTATTACACTTTTTGTGATGTTAGGTGTCCAAAAATGGCATTTTTTTACACTTTTTTTTTTTTTTTTTTTTTTACGCTGTTCATCCTGGGGAGTTGGGTTACATGTTACTTTTATAGAGAAGATTTTTACAGACGCGGCGATGCCCAATATGTATGGCTCTCAGACTTTGGAAACAATAAGCAGGCATCCTAAAACTGCGGCCCTCCAGATGTTTTAAAACTACAATTCCTACCATGCCCTGCTGATGGCTGTAGGTTGTCTGGGCATGCTGGGAGTTATAGTTTTACAACATCTGGAGGGCCGCAGTTTGAGGATGCCTGCACTAAAACTAATATTTTTGGAGAAAAAAAAATTGTTTCTGTGTCTCCAAAGTCTGAGAGACATAGTTTTTTATGTTCTCTAGGGGACTGTTGGGGATTATAAAAATGTAGTACTCCATGGAAGTGTGATACTCCCTGAAGCAATTGATAACGCAGAGGCCCGGATGATCGGGGCAAGTGTCGCATTGAGTGGTGGTGTCCCTCCGTATCCCCCTCTTGTGACACACACTGCATCTTTTTTGGGTTCGTCCCTTCTTTCCAGTATGGGGGACCACACCTGGAAAATGTTGGCCAGGGACGATCCGGGCGCCTCCAGTTCCCGAGGTACTCCGGCCTGCTCTTTCCCGGTCCGAAAAGATCAGGTCCTTGAGGACTGCCTCATAGAATTGGAGGAATGTCCCTGTGCTGCCAGCGCTTCGGGATAGTAAAAAAAGAGTTGTACATGGCAACCTGTACCAAGTAGACCGCAACTTTTTTGTACCATGCCCGGGTTTTGCGCATGGCGTTATATGGCTTGAGGACTTGATCAGAGAGATCAACTCCTCCCATATACCGATTGTAGTCGACGATACAATCGGGCTTGAGGACCATTGCCGCGGTACCTCGCACAGGGACAGGGGTGATGCCATTACCGTGGATTGTGGACAGCATAAGGACATCCCTCTTGTCCTTATACCTGACCAGCAACAGGTTTCCACTGGTAAGTGCACAGGTCTCACCCCTGGGGATAGGTACCTGGAAGGGGTGGGCAGGGAGGCCGTGCTGATTTTTCCGCACGGTCCCACAAGCAAACGTAGATCTGGCGGCAAGGGACCTGAACAAGGGAATGCTAGTATAAAAGTTGTCCACGTGCAAGTGGTAACCCTTAGCTAGCAGTGGGTACATAAGGTCTCACACGAGTTTCCCGCTAACACCCAGAGTGGGGGAACATTCTGGGGGTTGAATACGGGAATCTCGCCCCTCGTACACACAAAATTTGTAAGTGTACCCTGAGGCACTCTCACAAATTTTGTAAAGCTTCACGCCATACCTCGCCTGCTTTGTGGGAATGTATTGGCGGAAACTGAGTCTCCCCTTGAACGCAACGAGAGACTCATCAACCGCGACCTCCCTTCCAGGTACGTAGGCCTGCTCAAATTTGGCCCCAAAGTGATCGATGACCGGCCGTATCTTATACAGACGGTCATAGGCAGGATCACCTCGGGGGGGACATGCTGCATTATCGGAATAATGCAGACATTTTCGGATGGTCTCAAACCAAAATGTCCTCATCTCGGCTGCACTGACCGGCGTCCAGCCACCGGGTCTAGCCAAAAATGAGCCCGAGTGCTGAGCAACGAACTGTTGGGCGTACAGGTTCGTCTGCTCCACCATCAGATTCACAAATGGGCTACTGAAAAAAAAAACTAAAAAAGTCCATTTCAGTAAACCCCACTGTGGGAATCTGGATTCCTGGATTGCCAGCAATATCCGGAATCTCGGGCTCAAAGTCCACTGGGGGACACCAGCTAAGTTCATCGGCTCCGGTGGGCTTATTTGGTGGGATGGGAAACCAGTACGAACCCCAGGGCGGCTCGTACTAGGGTGGGCCACAGGATCCCTAGCATGTGGGGCCCCTGGCTCCGCCTGGCCGCGTCTCCGCCACCTTGGGGGCTCATCGTCATCAGATGATGATGAGGAGGATGCGGATGACAAAAGGAACGTGGGGTCATCCTCATCCTCACTGGGGCTCTCTGAGTCGGAGGCAATCTGGGCGTATGCCTCCTCCACCGAGAACATCCGGCGGGCCATGGGTATGTGTGTGCGTGTGTGTAAACCTTTATTGTATGTGCGTGTGTGTGGGGGCACGGGTGTTCGCGTACTAAAAAGTCCAAGCAAAAAAATGGGCAAGTGTTAGGGAAAAAAAAAGGTTCAAACTTGCTGATCAGCGGTGGGGCGGGCGATGTGCTAACAGTGGGGGTGGTGGGGGGACAAGTGGCAGGGGGGTCTAGGGTCTGAAAGCTGAAACAAAAAAGTTTTAAATAAAAGTGCTTTTTTTTTTTTTTTCCTAACTAACTTTTCCCTTCTATCCCTGCCTAACGGTGCCTCTCCCTCACTGACCCTAACCTACCTGCTGGAGGGCGATGGGTGCAGGAGGGTGATGGATTACGATTAGGGGGGGCTCAGGAGCTGGTGCTGCAGGGTGCTCGTGCAGAACAGGAAGAGAAGGGGAGAGAGGAGCGCAGGAAGTTTGAATCTCGCGCCTCTCTCCCCTGCACCAATCAGCACCCTGGACAGGAGCATTCAGCACCAGGGCCAGCACCGCCTCTTCAAATCTTCGGACTGTGATTGGTGGTGTATAATCACGCCACCGATCGCAGTCTTTTTCCGGTACATCGGGTCACCGGAGACCCGAATGGACCGGAAACGCAGCAAACCGCAGGTCTCAATTGACCTGCGGTTTTCTGCGATCGCCGATACGGGGGGTCACCCTGGCGTTGTTACAGGATGCCGGCTGAATGATTTCAGCCGGCATCCTGTTCCGATTAACCCCCGCGGCGCCGGAATCGCGATTTAAAGCCATGACGTACAGGTACGTCATGTGTCCTTAAGGATTCGGGGAAACATGCCGTACCGGTACGTCATGTGTCCTTAAGGGGTTAAAGGGGTTATCCGACTTAAAAAAATATGTGTTAGGGCTGCTTTATACATCATTAAAGATACATTTCTAATGTACTCACTTTATTGATTTTGCTCTGTTTCAACACTGCTGATTTGGGTCATGTGACCCCCGACGTCATCAACCCTTCTCTGCCCCTGACGTCTCGTTTACAAGCTTCTCCCTGCTTGAGGGAGTGGCCCAGCTCTGTAAACGAGACATCAGAGCCTTTGGTGCCCGCCCCCTCTCTCCCTGTATCTGGCTGCTGAGGTCTCATTAGCATAACAATAGCGCAGCAGGGCTGTCATTACCATACACAAAAGAGAAGGCAAGTCAGGACAGCCAATCAGATGAAAGACCCGCCCTTACTGCAGTTTACACCGGAGAGTAAAGACATGTGCTTCTGCCTGGGCTCTTAGGTTTCCCAGGAAGGTGAAGGTGGGGGACACTGCATTGTGTATATTGTGTGTATGGAGGGGTGGGGGACACTGCATTGTGTATATTGTGTGTATGGAGGGGTGGGGGGAAACTGCATTGTGTATATTGTGTGTATGGAGGGGTGGGGGACACTGCATTGTGTGTATGGGGTGGGGGTCACTGCATTGTGTGTATGGGGTGAGGGAGGGGGACACTGCATTGTGTGTATGGGGGGGAGGGGACACTGCATTGTGTGTGGGGGTGGGGGACACTGCATTGTGTATGGTGGGGAGGGGGGACAGTGACTACATAGTGTATAGTCAACATAGATAAGGCTGTAATATAACTTAGATAGATATAGGTGTCATATATGACACCTTTTATGTATCTAAGCTATCTGATACCTATATTTATCTAAGCTATATTAGATACACAGAGCTACCACAGGGCTTAGATACACAGCTGCCATAGAGTTTAGATACACAGAGCTGCCATAGAGCTTAGATACACAGAGCTGCCATAGAGCTTAGATACACAGAGCTGCCATAGAGCTTAGATACACAGAGCTGCCATAGAGCTTAGATACACAGAGCTGCCATAGAGCTTAGATACACAGCTGCCCCAGGGCTTAGATACACAGAGCTGCCATATAGCTTAGATACACAGAGCTGCCATAGAGCTTAGATACGCAGAGCTGCCACAGGGCTTAGATACGCAGAGCTGCCACAGGGCTTAGATACGCAGAGCTGCCACAGGGCTTAGATACGCAGAGCTGCCACAGGGCTTAGATACGCAGAGCTGCCACACGGCTTAGATGCGCAGAGCTGCCACAGGGCTTAGATACGCAGAGCCGCCACAGGGCTTAGATACGCAGAGCCGCCACAGGGCTTAGATACGCAGAGTGTCACTACTGTGACTGATCCAGACAGGTCTGGGAGGAGAAGGTCGCAGCGACTTGCTACTCGCGATAGCTTGTGAGTTTGCTCCGTGGTTCAGGGTATGTCATCTGGGTTTTGCCTTGTGAACCTTTTTGTCCTGACTGGGAGTTTGTAGGCATCCTTCTCAGGTGAGTCCTGTCTGCCACTCCCAGCTACTATATTAGTTTCACTTTCACTTGCAGTCATTGCCAGATATAGTCCTTACTTCCAGTTCTATTCTGACCTTTTAAAGGAGATCGTTTGATGGTGTTGATGTGGAGCTCTTGTCCGACGTGGACTGTCGTGATTGGGATCACCTTCTCTGCTCGTGACTGGATAAGTCTATCTCTAATATAGTTTGTTTGTTGCTGTCTTCCCCTGCTGTTCTCCTAGACATGAGTGATGGTGACTAGTGCTCCCATCGGCCTTTCCCCACTCTAGGCTTTAGGGTGACTGAGGGTTTAGGCATCCTGCTCGCCGCACGGGTTCACACCCCGTCTAGGGTATCAGGGCAGACAGGTGCCAGCTTAGGGTTAGTCAGGGCTGGCCATACTATTCCCATCCGTAGATAAGGGTCCCCCTTCCCCTCCGTCTGGTGCGACACGACTGCTGCTGGGGTAGCGGTCGTGACACAGAGCTGCCACAGGGCTTAGATGCGCAGAGCTGCCACAGGGCTTAGATACGCAGAGCTGCCACAGGGCCTAGATACACAGAGTTCCACAGGACTTAGATACACAGAGCTGCCACAGGGCTTAGATACACAGAGCTGCCACAGGGCCTAGATACACAGAGTTCCACAGGACTTAGATACACAGAGAAAATCCTTCATTAGGTAGTCGATGTCTAGAAAATAATAATACATAAACAGAGCATGCACAGGTAAACAAAATCAGACCTCAAATATGCATAATTTCGTAATCTCTGTTGAGACCCCTTGGATATAAGGTATCTAGGGTATGGATCCAATAAGCCTCCCGGCACAATAATAGTTTTTTAGTTTCAATAGTTTTTTATTTTATCAGGTAAAGACAAAGGAGCAATTGATCATGAACAAAGACAGTACCACTGTGGTCGCAGCCACCTTTAAACGATAACATATGACAGAGGTTTATCAAGCAGGTTAGACACATTAACGGCATGTGCCGACAATAGTGCAGGTATAGCATCAAAGCACCTCCGGGTGCCATCCATACTCCGCATCGCGGGTATTGCAATCCTATAAATCAGAGATAACACAGGCACAAATAAGAGTGAACAGTGTAATCATTGTTAAGTGACTAGCAAACATTTTAAGACAAAACCAAGAACTGTGGGAGACCACAGAACAAGATAGGGCAATAATAGTTTTTTGATGTCACCTCCCCGCCTTGGTCTGGTGACCTGCTCTATAACCTGAAACTTCAATTGAGCAATTGTGTGGTTATATTTCTCAAAATGGGAGGGAATTGGTAAAAGTAAATTCTTGGTCCTGATGTTAGACTTATGCTTTCCAATGCGATCTCTGACGCTCTGTATTGTTTCCCCAATATATAACAACCCACATGGACATTTTATTAAATATATAACATTTTAAATATATAACATTGGCTGATTCACACGTGAAGAAGCCATCCACTGGGTAAGTGCGTCCAGTATATGGGTGATAAAAAATATTGGGCCCTTTAATTATGTTAGAGCACTGGAAGCAATGTAGACACGGAAAAGTGCCCTTCCGGTGTGTAGCCAGTACTCTCTGTTTGAGGGTGCCACGAGTACTTCCAATATCCGCACGTACTAGCTTGTCCCTGTAACTTTGTTTTTTTTTACAAATAAGGGCCGGATTTTTGAATTCATCAATCTGGGGGTTTTTGGGGTTTACCAACTACTACCGTAAATTTATCTTGAACTATTCATCGGTGGTTAAACCTTTAACAGACATGACTAGGAAGGGTGCTGATATTTCTATCTGGTCTGATGCAGCATTACAGGCCTTTTCTGCTGTGAAAGAATGTTTTGCTTCGGCCCCTATTCTGGTGCAACCGGACTTTTCTCAGACATTTAGGCTCAATTCACACCTGAGCGTTCTGAAAGGAGCGCTCTGTATGCGCGATTGTACGGACGTTTACAAGCGCGCATACAGAGACAAGCGTGCACACAGTGTCGCGCGTTCCCGAAAGTCTATAGTACGGGAACGCGCGACAAGCGCCCAAAAAAACGCTACAGAACTTGTGTGAGCGTCGGGCGTTTTACAGCGCGATCGTACGCGCTGTAAAACGCCCAGGTGAGAACCATTCCCATAGGGAAGCATTGGTTTCTCCTTGTTGAGCGTTTTACAGCGCGTAGGAACGCGCTGTAAAACGCTCAGGTGTGAATTGAGCCTTATTGTTGAGGTTGACGCGTCAGAGGTTGGGGTAGGAGCAATATTGTCACAGGGTCCTTCACCCAGTAAATGGCGTGCATGTGCATTTTTCTCTAAAAAACTTTTGACTGCTGAAAGGAATTATGATGTGGGGAATAGGGAATTGCTGGCCATTAAGTTGGCGTTCGAGGAATGGCAGCATTGGTTGGAAGGAGCAATTCATCCTACACTGCGTGCAGAATTATTAGGCAAATGAGTATTTTGACCACATCATCCTCTTTATGCATGTTGTCTTACTCCAAGCTGTATAGGCTCGAAAGCCTACTACCAATTAAGCATATTAGGTGATGTGCATCTCTGTAATGAGAAGGGGTGTGGTCTAATGACATCAACACCCTATATTAGGTGTGCATAATTATTAGGCAACTTCCTTTCCTTTGGCAAAATGGGTCAAAAGAAGGACTTGACAGGCTCAGAAAAGTCAAAAATAGTGAGATATCTTGCAGAGGGATGCAGCACTCTTAAAATTGCAAAGCTTCTGAAACGTGATCATCGAACAATCAAGCGTTTCATTCAAAATAGTCAACAGGGTCGCAAGAAGCGTGTGGAAAAACCAAGGCGCAAAATAACTGCCCATGAACTGAGAAAAGTCAAGCGTGCAGCTGCCAAGATGCCACTTGCCACCAGTTTGGCCATATTTCAGAGCTGCAACATCACTGGAGTGCCCAAAAGCACAAGGTGTGCAATACTCAGAGACATGGCCAAGGTAAGAAAGGCTGAAAGACGACCACCACTGAACAAGACACACAAGCTGAAACGTCAAGACTGATTTTTCTAAGGTTTTATGGACTGATGAAATGAGAGTGAGTCTTGATGGGCCAGATGGATGGGCCCGTGGCTGGATTGGTAAAGGGCAGAGAACTTCAGTCCGACTCAGATGCCAGCAAGGTGGAGGTGGAGTACTGGTTTGGGCTGGTATCATCAAAGATGAGCTTGTGGGGCATTTTCGGGTTGAGGATGGAGTCAAGCTCAACTCTCAGTCCTACTGCCAGTTTCTGGAAGACACCTTCTTCAAGCAGTGGTACAGGAAGAAGTCTGCATCCTTCAAGAAAAACATGATTTTCATGCAGGACAATGCTCCATCACACGCATCCAAGTACTCCAAAGCGTGGCTGGCAAGAAAGGGTATAAAAGAAGAAAATCTAATGACATGGCCTCCTTGTTCACCTGATCTGAACCCCATTGAGAACCTGTGGTCCATCATCAAATGTGATATTTACAAGGAGGGAAAACCATACACCTCTCTGAACAGTGTCTGGGAGGCTGTGGTTGCTGCTGCACGCAATGTTGATGGTGAACAGATCAAAACACTGACAGAATCGATGGATGGCAGGCTTTTGAGTGTCCTTGCAAAGAAAGGTGGCTATATTGGTCACTGATTTGTTTTTGTTTTGTTTTTGAATGTCAGAAATGTATATTTGTGAATGTTGAGATGTTATATTGGTTTCACTGGTAAAAATAAATAATTGAAATGGGTATATATTTGTTTTTTGTTAAGTTGCCTAAGAATTATGCACAGTAATAGTCACCTGCACACACAGATATCCCCCTAAAATAACTAAAACTAAAAACAAACTAAAAACTACTTCCAAAAATATTGAGCTTTGATATTAATGAGTTTTTTGGGTTCATTGAGAACATGGTTGTTGTTCAATAATAAAATTAATCCTCAAAAATACAACTTGCCTAATAATTCTGCACTCCCTGTATTACGGTAATTACGGATCACAAGAATCTAGCCTACTTGGAGTCGGCTAAGCGACTGAACCCAAGGCAGGCCAGATGGTCATTGTTTTTCACCAGATTTAACTTCATCGTCACTTACCGCCCTGGGGTTAAGAACGTCAAGGCGGATGCTTTGTCACGTAGCTTTCCTGGGGGGGGTGAGTCTAATGACCCTAGTCCCATTTTATCTGAAGGGGTAGTTATTTCCGCTCTTTATCCTGATCTCGAGGCCAGGGTGTTGGAGGCACAATGTCCTCAGGGGAAATAGTTTGTTCCCTCCGAATTACGTCACAAGGTGTTCGAGGAACATCACTGTACGGTGCTTGCTGGGCACCCTGGGAGCAGATCGACTATCGATCTCATCTCTCGCAGATTCTGGTGGCCGGGGTTGCGTAAGTGTATTGAGGAGTATGTGTCAGCCTGTGGTACCTGTGCACGTGCTAAGGTGACACATACTCGGCCTTCCGGATCTCTGCTTCCATTGCCCATCCCGTCCAGACCTTGGACCCATTTGTCCATGGATTTTATCACGGATTTACAGAATTCTTCAGGAAAGACCGTGATTCTGGTGGTTGTCAATCTTTTTAGTAAAATGGCACTCTTTATTGCATTACCTAGTCTACCCAATGCTAAAACTCTTGCGCAGGTGTTTGTCGACAACATCGTGAAACTACATGGCATTCCCTCTGATGTGGTGTCCGATAGAGGGACTCAGTTTGTTTCCAGATTCTGGAGAGCGTTCTGTACTCGTCTGGGTGTACAATTGTCCTTCTCTTCGGCTTTTCATCCTCAGTCGAACGGACAGACGGAGCGCACTAATCAGAATCTGAAGACTTACTTGAGATGTTTTGTTTCAGAGAATCAGGAAGACTGGTCTTCATTTTTGTCGTTAGCTGAGTTTGCTATAAATAACCGTAGACAGGAATTGTAAAGGGAGGATATTAATCACCAATATTTATGCAAATATCGATAATTAATATTCATAAATGGGAGGAGCCATCTAGTGATAACTCCGCCCATTTATGCCTTTATATAATAACAATTACAATACTTTCGCTATGCTCTACACTGATCACTTATGCTAACTGCATGCGCCTTACTAACTCGCTACCGCTAACAAGTACACGCTACACAAAAGGGTACAAATATAACAGTATTTATTACACCAAACAATACACTAACAATACACTACGCACGCAGTACACTACAATACACTACGCACGCAGTACACTATAATACACTACTAAATATTCAATCCTAAACTACACATTCCCAATTCCACCCATAAACTAACTAGACAGTTCACACATACAAGTATATTAGTCTAGCAATACGTTATATCTATATATATTCATGGATCAATGGATATGAATATATATACATATAGACGTACACACCGCAGTGCAGAAACAGTACTACAATAAACACAATACAAGCCTAACTACACTACACAATCCCAAATTCCACCCCACATACTATCTATACATTACAATAATACATCATACACACAAATATCAGTAACCCACCCCACCTGACTATTCACTGTCCCTACGGGGTACGACGAGGGTTAATGGTGGCCTCACAGGGGTGTAAACCGACCACAAACACAAAGGGTTAACAATGGGGATAATATCAGAACTGTACAGCAATGCAAGGGTGAATATCCTGCAAGTGTACAGTGGGAAGGGGGGGGGGGGGGTGGGGGGCAGGGTTAGAGCAGGGGTTACCACCAGGGGTTAATCAGGGTAGGGAAAGGGTTACACGGTGGATCAGGGTGTCCAGTAACATGGCAAGGGTAAGGGGTTACAGGACCAGGGGTGATATGTGAGGGGTAGGTAGGGGCTACACAGGTATACTTAGGCCTTATCCAGGTGGTCATCATGAAGCTGCTCTCTTCCCTGCATCTCTGAATCTAGTCTGGTTGCAAGAGACCGCATGTCTGCCATGCTGGGGGTTTTATATCCCAAAAGCAACCCCTCCTCCTTCCTCAGGGATGTGACATCATAGTGTCACTGTGACGTATGCCTGCCTACAATCCCCAGAGTCCCCCCCCCCCCCTAGTCCCAAAGATGCTGGGAGTAGTGGGATGGAGTTTTAGCCATGGGCAGAGGTGTGGAAAAACAGGTTCTCTGATTAGAAGGTCCCCTCACAAATGGTGCCAAAGCGTCTGATTGCTTTGGGCCTGAACAAAAGGGGACTAGATGCTAATCAGCTGTTATCCTACAGGCTAAACAACTCTGTTGATAACAGTTGGAATTGCATATATGCATATATATATCCACAGATGCTTGGGGGCTCATCTATAAACACATACTGTCATGCTGACATAAGTGTATATACATAGACACGTGTGCAAATACATACACACATATCTATATATACACACACCCTCGCATATATCTGGGGCATACAGGGGACATATATAAGGGGGCACATATATATACTAATATAAGGGGGATTATAAGGGGGCACAGCTTCCAGGGACCACATATTTCCCACAGGGGCCACCATGAGCCCCTGGGGATCACCATGGGCATCACCCCATGATGCGGTGGTTAATGTATGCATATATATACCATACATGCCCGCACGTGTTTGCAGGCATGCATGGATATATATGCACACGTCTCAACCGTTCCTCAACAATCCCCCTGTTGTCGGAATATAATACGACAATATAATGGGGGAACGGGTTGAGATATGTTTGCCCCCCTTCAACCCCATCTTTGGTGGAAGTTCAGGAAGAACTGTAGTGCACACTGATATTTAGGTACTTAGACATCCCCAATCCAGCTTCCTCCGACCTGCCCTTCTGTCTTCTTCTTGACATCTTTAGGATACCACACACCCACAGTCTCTTGGTTAGCTGGTCTTTCTTTAACAGTCTTAGTGTCGGCCACCCCCACTTTGGAGTGACCACACCCCCACAGTCTCTCGGTAATTCTGCCGATCTTCAGGTATCTTCGTCCCCCCCAATTCTGGAGCGGGTTCACCCTTACAGTCTTTACCTTTCTATAACAGTCTCTTGGTGTCGGCCACCCCCACTTTGGAGTGACCACACCCCCACAGTCTCTCGGTAATTCTGCCGATCTTCAGGTATCTTCGCCCCCCCCCCCAATTCTGGAGCGGGTTCACCCTTACAGTCTTTGTCCCAACTTTCTTCTATCCAACATCTGTTTCCATCTTGATGGGTGCGGTTCTCCCGTGGACAGATTAATAGGTCTTTACAAGGCAGGTCAGACTCTTAAGCGGTGATGTCATAGTACCTAAATTCTACTGCGGAGAACACCTCCGCCACACTACACCTCCAGCCCTTCCCTTAAGAACCTCACCGTTCCAGGGTTCAAGGTGGCAAATGAATGATGCCTGTCCCTATCGTGACCTAACCTTATCCCCATTCACACAAAATACATGCCACATCCCTCCCAACACCACCAAATTCCATTAAATGTGTGTACCCATAGAGACTAATGCAACCTGGCATATCTCTACACCTCCAAAGACACAGGTAGGTCGCAGACCCCTGTGTCAATGGGAAACTACTATAGGATGCAAATGTGTACAGCCAAATAATAACTCACCGCAATGCGTTGGGCGAGTTTCCCTGGGTATAGGCTGTCACACATTTGTACCTAAAGTTTCTATGGGTACACAATCAACCAACATAATCAATCAATAAATACAATGTGCTATGGGGTTTCAGGGTAGTACAAGTTATACGTCCCGAACCCTCATAGGAAACAAAGTGTGTCCATACAATATTTGGCTACAGGAACAATGTTTGAGTTATGTCCTGAGCCTCCTCCTCTGGATAGTTCTGTAAAGTTCTGTCTGGTTCTGGTGTATTTGGTCAGTAAGTCCCTTGACCCTCAGATTACGATGACCAGAACCAGAAGAAGTTTCACTGGGTGAAACAATTGAATAAGTTCTTCCACCCGAACGTCTCCCAAGTCTTCCTCCAGAGCCTTAAATAATGCTCCCGCTGGATTGTGGCACAGTCTTCTCTAGAACACCTCTAGGCAGAGGTCGCTTAGTTGCCAAAATCCAGTGGGATCCTCTGGAGCTTCAAAACAGTGTCAGGGGGAATAGCTGGCCTCTTCTGTGGCATCTCCTAGGTTTTTCTTCCGCTCCATATAAAAATCACACCTATGGCAGAAGAAAATACCAGGCGCTCCCAGGGGAGATTCTCCCCTAACAGTGCAATTAATGTGAAAATTCCCAGCCCCAATACCTTTGACCCATGGGTAGAGAAAGGTATTGGGCTGCCCTTTATCTCACAGGACCCCTCGTTATCCCAACACTGGTGTCTGAACACCCTACCTTCAGAGGATTGAGTCCTCTGCTGCACATCCCTCTGCACCAACAGATAAGGATGGCCACCCTACTAGGTTAGGATAACTGGAGTTCTGTGGACAAAGCACCATCTTGTTATTGATGGCACCGCATCCCTGTCCACTCATGTGTACCCAGGCTGATTTCCCCCTGTGATCCCATGTTGTGGAGGCCCGCAGAACCAATGGCATAGTCATGCCCCGGCTCCCCAGGACCCCACAACACAAGAACACAGTCCACACTCTGCTGCCAAACACTCTGCGTCCAATCCCTATCAGAGCTGTGCTGCCTGACCGGACTAGAATTAAGTGCGCAGCACAACATTACACCAATGTTGTCTGTCCGCCCCAGTCCCCAGCGCAACACAGCCCTACCGAAAACCTGGAGCACAACAGTGCTATCTGTATCGATCTGAGACCCTGGTTGCCCAGAACAATATCACATCATCCTTTGTGTGCTGCATGGAGAAGGTCCTTATGCCTTCTCCCGACCAGCAGGATTTCCCGTGTGATATTATCTGCTCGCGAACCTATACGTTCTCGATCCACAGTATAACACTGTTCCACTCCAAGGGGACACAGAATGAAACAAAGACAGCAGACGGGACTTACAACACTACATAAATCAGCATGGTAGAACACATCCGTAGACAAGGACTACCACCATCAACATCAAGAAAAACTTACAAACAGATAACAAAACACATAACATGGACATACACAGGGAACAAACGGTGTAACAAATAGTACAGGGGTGTCAAATGTTGCCTAGCCTAGCTTGGCCACTCTGACCCCTCAGCAGCTGGTGATGCTGCTGAGAGGTAACTCCTTTATGGCCAAGCTGACTAGACCCCACTGCACAATTTGTTACCTGGCTGATACTGTTGGACGCATTGCAATTACTTGCACAAGGGCAATTCCTTGCAATGTGTCCTTTGTTCCCACACCTGAAACACGTGACTTGGTTTCCTGTCCTGTGTGTTTTGCAGTGTCTCGCTATGTGACCTAGGCCACCACATGCAAAACATCTGTAGTTTGCTCTGCATGGCCCAGGTCCATCTACACTGCATCCGTGCTCCCTTCTCCTGAATTGTTCCATCCTCAGGGACGCACTCTTCACCACAGTTGTTTTTCCCAAAGTCAGGGAAAAATCTCTGTTAGTCTGGACCGGCTTGACCTGATGATCAGACCGGTCACAGACTACTCTCCCCCCTTGTGGCCCTGCACAGGGCAACATTTTGGGAGATTCCGACACTGGCTTTACGGAAAAAGAAAGGGCCGGCACCAACTTGGTGATAACCTGTTGCATGCCAGACATTAGCTGGGACCTTACAGCAACCTGAGCCTTCAATTTGGCTACCGTCACGTCAGTAGAGGCAGTCTGCTCCTTGAAGGCTTTGACTTCAGTATAAGACTGAGTCAACTTAGCCTCAATTTCCTCCTTCTGCCTCTGCAGCTCTACCAACTGTGACTCTATCCTAGCCACCTGCGCATCTCGGTCAACAGTAGACTGCACATTCTCTGCCAGCTGCGCCTGCAATGTCGAAACCTGGTCCGAATTACTGGCACAGCACTGGCAGTGAATGGCCGGAGGAATTGTCTCCGTTGACCGAGACACCAGCGCAACTTCCTTTGGCTTACAGATGCTAGCCTCAAACGTATGAACGAGTTTGGCCAGCATCCGAAGCCGTTTGGTGGCCTTGTTCAAAACCGTCCGTTTGTTAACACAAAGCTTGTCGTAACTACAAGCCTGTGCTAACAAATCGGACCACAGCATTTCTGCTGACTTGTATGTAGTGGGGAGGATGGGGTTAAATGTGCTGTGTTTGCTCAAGTGTTGCAGTGTGGGGAAGTCCATACTCACCGTTTGATGAGTGTCCATCTTCTTCTTGGCGCCGTACCTCGCAGCTGCTTGGAAGAAGTCCATTTTCCCGGATCGCCTCTTCCCGACCAGCCTGACTTGTACGCCGCTCCCACGAAGATGGATCTCCTTCAGTGACGTGTCTTCTTCTCCCTTGCAATCACTTGAGCGATGCAGTGACCGTGTAAAGCAAACAGCAAAATATTAATACACAGATAGACAATAGATTCTCTGCTAAAGATTTTGATCCGTGTTTGGTGCTGTGAGGTAGAGCCGCGTTACCTGTCCGAATTATCAGGTCCTAGACGCTCAGACCACTGACCGCGTCTCTCTTGCCTGATAATTGACAGTATAACCGAACTATAGCCTCAAAACCAAACACAGATTT
Source organism: Bufo bufo (assembly GCF_905171765.1). Classification (NCBI taxonomy): domain Eukaryota; kingdom Metazoa; phylum Chordata; class Amphibia; order Anura; family Bufonidae; genus Bufo; species Bufo bufo. Next base: position 483,942,124 of record NC_053390.1, on the reverse strand, counting down.
CAAAATCTAAGCAGTGGGCCTGACTCGCCAATGTAAAGGGAGGATATTAATCACCAATATTTATGCAAATATCGATAATTAATATTCATAAATGGGAGGAGCCATCTAGTGATAACTCCGCCCATTTATGCCTTTATATAATAACAATTACAATACTTTCGCTATGCTCTACACTGATCACTTATGCTAACTGCATGCGCCTTACTAACTCGCTACCGCTAACAAGTACACGCTACACAAAAGGGTACAAATATAACAGTATTTATTACACCAAACAATACACTAACAATACACTACGCACGCAGTACACTACAATACACTACGCACGCAGTACACTATAATACACTACTAAATATTCAATCCTAAACTACACTACACATTCCCAATTCCACCCATAAACTAACTAGACAGTTCACACATACAAGTATATTAGTCTAGCAATACGTTATATCTATATATATTCATGGATCAATGGATATGAATATATATACATATAGACGTACACACCGCAGTGCAGAAACAGTACTACAATAAACACAATACAAGCCTAACTACACTACACAATCCCAAATTCCACCCCACATACTATCTATACATTACAATAATACATCATACACACAAATATCAGTAACCCACCCCACCTGACTATTCACTGTCCCTACGGGGTACGACGAGGGTTAATGGTGGCCTCACAGGGGTGTAAACCGACCACAAACACAAAGGGTTAACAATGGGGATAATATCAGAACTGTACAGCAATGCAAGGGTGAATATCCTGCAAGTGTACAGTGGGAAGGGGGGGGGGGTGTGTGGCAGGGTTAGAGCAGGGGTTACCACCAGGGGTTAATCAGGGTAGGGAAAGGGTTACACGGTGGATCAGGGTGTCCAGTAACATGGCAAGGGTAAGGGGTTACAGGACCAGGGGTGATATGTGAGGGGTAGGTAGGGGCTACACAGGTATACTTAGGCCTTATCCAGGTGGTCATCATGAAGCTGCTCTCTTCCCTGCATCTCTGAATCTAGTCTGGTTGCAAGAGACCGCATGTCTGCCATGCTGGGGGTTTTATATCCCAAAAGCAACCCCTCCTCCTTCCTCAGGGATGTGACATCATAGTGTCACTGTGACGTATGCCTGCCTACAATCCCCAGAGTCCCCCCCCCCCCTAGTCCCAAAGATGCTGGGAGTAGTGGGATGGAGTTTTAGCCATGGGCAGAGGTGTGGAAAAACAGGTTCTCTGATTAGAAGGTCCCCTCACAAATGGTGCCAAAGCGTCTGATTGCTTTGGGCCTGAACAAAAGGGGACTAGATGCTAATCAGCTGTTATCCTACAGGCTAAACAACTCTGTTGATAACAGTTGGAATTGCATATATGCATATATATATCCACAGATGCTTGGGGGCTCATCTATAAACACATACTGTCATGCTGACATAAGTGTATATACATAGACACGTGTGCAAATACATACACACATATCTATATATACACACACCCTCGCATATATCTGGGGCATACAGGGGACATATATAAGGGGGCACATATATATACTAATATAAGGGGGATTATAAGGGGGCACAGCTTCCAGGGACCACATATTTCCCACAGGGGCCACCATGAGCCCCTGGGGATCACCATGGGCATCACCCCATGATGCGGTGGTTAATGTATGCATATATATACCATACATGCCCGCACGTGTTTGCAGGCATGCATGGATATATATGCACACGTCTCAACCGTTCCTCAACAGGAATCCACTGATAAGTCGCAGTTTTTTGGGGCATATGGGTTCCATCCACAGTTTGGTACATTTTCTGGTGCTCATAATTCCGGTATTCCTGAGGAACGATTTTTCTCTTCTTTGTCCTCTATTTGGCAGAAAATCCAAAATAACCTGGAAAAGATGGGCAACAGGTATAAGCGTGCGGCTGACAGGAGACGTATGAGTGGTCCGGACCTGAGAGTGGGTGATTCTGTGTGGCTGTCTACAAGAAACATTAAACTTAAGGTACCTTCTTGGAAGTTGGGACCAAGATCCATATAAGATCACTGCCATTGTTAACCCTGTAGCCTTCCATCTTGAACTTCCTCAGGCTTTAAAAATCCATAACGTATTTCATAAATCGTTGTTAAAATGTGTTGAACCTGTTGAGTCGTCCTCCTTGCCTCCCGCTCCTGTCATGGTGGAGGGCAATTTGGAATTTCAGATCAGCAGGATTGTGGACTCCCGAGTTCTCCGGAGATCCCTCTAATATCTCGTTCATTGGAGAGGGTACGGACCAGAGGAGAGGATGTGGGTTCCAGCGACCGATGTTAATACTAGTCGTCTGGTGAGAGCATTCCACAGAGCTCATCCTGATAAGGTTGGTCCTGGGTGCCCGGAGGTCACCCGTAGAAGGGGGGGGGGGGGGGACTGTCACACCGGTGACAGATTTGAGAAGATCTGAAAGATTATCTGCTCATTAGTGATCTGACAGCATCTTTTGGTTTCACTTTGTCTGTGTGTTGCTTGTATGTCCACACCTCCTGTTCAGGTGTGGATCATGTGACCTTTACCTTCCCCTATTTAGTTTGACTCCACTCATCACTCCTTGCTCTGGATAGCTTCATTTGGTGTTGGAAGAGCTGGAGTATGGTTCTAGTTGAAGTCCTGATCATCCATCATCCTTCGAAGTTAAGTGTTCCGCTTGTTGTGTTTTGTATTCCCCCCCTCTGTTGTTTACTAGGCCTCAGTGAGACGCTGGTTCCTTCATCGGGGAAGGAGCGGGTTGTCTCTGCCCTGTCATAAGTCTAGGGCATCTAAAGGCCACCAGGGTTTTCTAGGTTCCTGTGTATGGACATCTCTACCATCGAGAGGTGCCCATACGGATAGGAGTTAGGGCCAGGAGCAGGGTTTCATAGGTGGTGACCCTTTTCCTTCCCTAGCGGTGAGGTCTAGTGTCTTTTCCCTTCCGTCTTGTTGTCTTTTTGTGTTCCCCCCTACTACATCTGTGACATTCATGCTGACATAAATGTATATACATAGACGTGTGCAAATACATACACACATATCTATATATACACACACACTCGCATATACCTGGGGCATCACATACAGGGGACATACATATGTCCCCACTTGCCATACAGGGCCAATATAAACACGGCCATACAGGAAATATATCCCTATTGGCCATATAAAGGGGCCCATATATATATCCATATATACACATATCAAAGAAGGGGCAGATACATATATATATCCATATACATACGCCCACCTGACTTCCCTCTACAAACACTTAGTAATCTGAATGTAGTCTTATGCTAATACTGGCCCCTAACTCTGTTATGCCTAACTCTAATACTGACCCTAACCCTAATACTGACCCTAACTCAAATACTGCCTCCTTGCTCTAATTTACTGGTCCTAATGCTAATACTACGCCTAAGGGCTCATTCAGACGGCCATATGTTGATTTCCGCATCTAATCCACAATTTTGCGGATTAGATGCAGACCCATTCACTCCTATGGGGCCCCAAAAGATGCGGATAGCAGTGTGCTGTCCGCATTTTTTCTTCCGTTCCATGACCCTGCAAAACAAATAAAAAATGTCATATACTTGTAAGTGAAAATCAAGATGTGGCCCAATTGAGGTCTATGGGTAAACAAAAATGCGGAATACAATACATTTTTTCTTTTGCGGACATGCTGAACTTTCTGCAAAAAAACAGACCTGCATTTTTGCGGACAGCAAAAAACATATGGCCATCTGCATGAGCCCTAACCCTAATACTGGCCCTAATACATGAACCTTAATATTAATCCTAACCCTAAATCTGACTATAACAAGTGATGAGCAGCATAGGCAATATTAGTTTTCACAATATTTCGCAAATTTTTGGCCTAATATTCGCCATAAGTTTGCAAATTCTAGAATTCATTATCTCCAGTCTTTATTTTGTTGATTGCGAAAATCGGCAATGTAATATGCACGTATTGCGTGCGCAATATAGGCGTGGTTCACTTTTGCTACATTTTTTTACTTTTTTTTTTTTAAAGATGAAAGACAAAGACACTAATCCCTATCACAGCACAGTAATTCCTATCACAATACCTAACACCCTGCACTGGAACCTATCAGCTACTCTATATCACTATCTATCTGTAATATACACTGCATAAAAAAATAAAGGGAACACAAAAATAACACATCCTAGATCTGAGTTAATTAAATATTCTTCTGAAATACTTTGTTCTTTACATAGTTGAATGTGCTGACAACAAAATCACACAAAAATTTAAAAGTGGAAATCAAATTTTTCAACCCATGGAGGTCTGGATTTGGAGTCACACTCAAAATTAAAGTGGAAAAACACACTACAGGCTGATCCAACTTTGATGTAATGTCCTTAAAACAAGTCAAAATGAGGCTCAGTAGTGTGTGTGGCCTCCACGTGCCTGTATGACCTCCCTACAACGCCTGTGCATGCTCCTGATGAGGTGGCGGACGGTCTCCTGAGGGATCTCCTCCCAGACCTGGACTAAAGCATCTGCCAACTCCTGGACAGTCTGTTGGTGGATAGAGCGAGACATGATGTCCCAGATGTGCTCAATTGGATTCAGGTCTGGGGAACGGGCGGGCCAGTCCATAGCATCAATGCCTTCGTCTTGCAGAAACTGCTGACACACTCCAGCCACATGAGGTCTAGCATTGTCTTGCATTAGGAGGAACCCAGGGCCAACCGCACCAGCATATGGTCTCACAAGGGGTCTGAGGATCTCATCTCGGTACCTAATGGCAGTCAGGCTACGTCTGGCTAGCACATGGAGGGCTGTGCGGCCCTCCAAAGAAATGCCACCCCACACCATTACTGACCCAATGCCAAACCGGTCATGCTGGAGGATGTTGCAGGCAGCAGAACGTTCTCCACGGCGTCTCAAGACTATGTCACGTCTTTCACATGTGCTCAGTGTGAACCTGCTTTCATCTGTGAAGAGCACAAGGCGCCAGTGGCGAATTTGCCAATCTTGGTGTTCTCTGGCAAATGCCAAACGTCCTGCATGGTGTTGGGCTGTAAGCACAACCCCCACCTGTGGACGTCGGGCCCTCATATCACCCTCATGGAGTCTGTTTCTGAACGTTTGAGCAGACACATGCACATTTGTGGCCTGCTGGAGGTCATTTTGCAGGGCTCTGGCAGTGCTCCTCCTTGCACAAAGGCGGAGGTAGCGGTCCTGCTGCTGGGTTGTTGCCCTCCTACGGCCTCCTCCACGTCTCCTGATGTAGTGGCCTGTCTCCTGGTAGCGCCTCCATGCTCTGGACACTACGCTGACAGACACAGCAAACCTTCTTGCCACAGCTCGCATTGATGTGCCACCCTGGATAAGCTGCACTACCTGAGCCACTTGTGTGGGTTGTAGACTCCGTCTCATGCTACCACTAGAGTGAAAGCACCGCCAGCATTCAAAAGTGACCAAAACATCAGCCAGGAAGCATAGGAACTGAGAAGTGGTCTGTGGTCACCACCTACAGAACCACTCCTTTATTGGGGGTGTCTTGCTAATTGCCTATAATTTCCACCTGTTGTCTATCCCATTTGCACAACAGCATGTGAAATTGATTGTCACGCAGTGTTGCTTCTTAAGTGGACAGTTTGATTTCACAGAAGTGTGATTGACTTGGAGTTACATTGTGTTGTTTAAGTGTTCCCTTTATTTTTTTGAGCAGTGTGTATATATATATATATATAGAGAACAAAGAAGTAGGACTGCACTCCAAGATAGTGATAAAATCAGCAAGTGGTTTATTCACCCATAATATGGCAAGTCTTGCGACGTTTCGGCTCACAAGAGCCTTCCTCAAGCATGGTAACAGTGAAAGTGAGAGCATTATAAAGGCATTTACAAAGTGTCCAACCCATAAGGGTGTGGTTACAATCAATTACAATTGCAAACATACGATGCATAGCAATACAAATAAAGTGCATGTGCATAAAGTGAGCAGTGGTATACAATTCATGACTAAGGGATGCCATCCCTACAAAGTGTATTAAAATGTATGTGATACTTCATCTAAGCTAAAATCACAATTATATAGGTGATAATATGATGAAGGTGGATCACAGAAGTCAAACCGTAGGAAGCAATGGGGCCCGCACATACCATGGCGTTCTTTGTGCGTCTCCAGGTCCTCATTGCGCATGACCACACTGACATCATCCGATGCATCACAGTGTAAAGGTCAAGCGCTCGCGCTCTGCCTGGGTCGACATGAGAGCGCCATTTTACATAAGGGAAATACACCTAAAGGTTACGTACAGGTTATCTATTTAACTGTTGTCCACACGGAACAATCATATCTCCGACCGCTGCAGGGATCTCCTACATATATCAGCAAATGGACAGGGGTCCCGTCCAAATGGGCGGGACACCTGACCAAGGCGCCACTACAAGCACAATTGCCAAAAAAATAGCAGTCGTAGAGGGATGATCCCTCAATTGTACCAACAACCTTATCTTGTTAAAATATAATGACATATCTGGAGTAACGCATTAATAAAAGAACGCTGATGTCCACCTCGGGTCGCATAGCTTCCAAAGGGTCTGATTCTAGGATCCACATCCAATTTAGTGAAAATATAAAATCCTAAAAAGCAGAGAAAAAATATTTTAGTTTCAAAATAGATCTTTTTCATAATTGTAGATAAATCTTTCACGGTTATCAAGCACCAATATACAAAAATGAGAAAGACAAAGCGCAAACATGCCAAGGGACCGGGGGTCAGCCACAGATCCTAGGTCTCTCACCTGAACTCAATATTGAGACCCCTGGGATGCAGGCTATCCAGATCATATATCCAGCGTAACTCTCTTTTCTTCAAGAGTGTCAGGCGATCACCACCTCTTCTAGGAAGCCTGACCTGATCAATGATCCAGCATCTTAGATCACGCTCGGAGTGTCCGAGGGATCCAAAATGTCTGGACACTGGTAGGTCAGTACGTTTCTTCCTTATTGAATTCCTGTGGTTATTCAACCTTACTTTCAATTCTGTGGAAGTTTCCCCGACATATAATAGGTTACAGGGACAAGCCAACACATAAACTACATATGACGAGGAACAGTTTAGATGGAACTTTATCGGATACTCTTTGTTGGTAAGCGGGTGTGTGAAAGATCTAGTTTTACATATATATCGACAATTGACACAACCGAGACACGGATAACATCCAAGTCCCGGCTGTGTCAATGTCCGCTGTATGCTGGTTTTCTTTGGACCTGCATCCGCTCTGACCAAGTGGTCTTTAAGATTTTTGTTTTTACGGGCACTGAACTACAATTGAGGGAGTTTCACACATATTTGAATGATATAGATCCTGATCTTCAGTATACTATATCATACTCTAAAACGCAATTGTCATTTCTAGACACGAACGTCAAGCTAGTTGATGGTATGGTTGGCACAGGCTTATATGTCAAATCGACAGATAGAAATACTATCCTACGTTATGAAAGCAATCATCCACGCAGCCTGGTTAAACACCTCCCCCATTCGCAGTTCCTCCGTACGAAACGCATTGTTTCAGACCACACTGAGTTGGAGACTACACTGGATACGATGTCAGATAAGTTTAGGGAGCGGGGTTATCCTCGCAGATTATTAGATGCACATAAGAACAAAATCCTACATATAAATACTGAAATAACACATACCACCTCTAAAAAAACTCAGAGGATACCATTTATGTCCACTTATTCTGGATGTAGTATGGAGATAGGACGTATCCTGAAGGACAACTGGAGTATCCTCAGCAGGTCTATTAAAGATGTACCAGAGTTTAAGCTTCCGCCCCTTTTATCGTACCGTAAAAACAAAAATCTTAAAGACCACTTGGTCAGAGCGGATGCAGGTCCAAAGAAAACCAGCATACAGCGGACATTGACACAGCCGGGACTTGGATGTTATCCGTGTCTCGGTTGTGTCAATTGTCGATATATATGTAAAACTAGATCTTTCACACACCCGCTTACCAACAAAGAGTATCCGATAAAGTTCCATCTAAACTGTTCCTCGTCATATGTAGTTTATGTGTTGGCTTGTCCCTGTAACCTATTATATGTCGGGGAAACTTCCACAGAATTGAAAGTAAGGTTGAATAACCACAGGAATTCAATAAGGAAGAAACGTACTGACCTACCAGTGTCCAGACATTTTGGATCCCTCGGACACTCCGAGCGTGATCTAAGATGCTGGATCATTGATCAGGTCAGGCTTCCTAGAAGAGGTGGTGATCGCCTGACACTCTTGAAGAAAAGAGAGTTACGCTGGATATATGATCTGGATAGCCTGCATCCCAGGGGTCTCAATATTGAGTTCAGGTGAGAGACCTAGGATCTGTGGCTGACCCCCGGTCCCTTGGCATGTTTGCGCTTTGTCTTTCTCATTTTTGTATATTGGTGCTTGATAACCGTGAAAGATTTATCTACAATTATGAAAAAGATCTATTTTGAAACTAAAATATTTTTTCTCTGCTTTTTAGGATTTTATATTTTCACTAAATTGGATGTGGATCCTAGAATCAGACCCTTTGGAAGCTATGCGACCCGAGGTGGACATCAGCGTTCTTTTATTAATGCGTTACTCCAGATATGTCATTATATTTTAACAAGATAAGGTTGTTGGTACAATTGAGGGATCATCCCTCTACGACTGCTATTTTTTTGGCAATTGTGCTTGTAGTGGCGCCTTGGTCAGGTGTCCCGCCCATTTGGACGGGACCCCTGTCCATTTGCTGATATATGTAGGAGATCCCTGCAGCGGTCGGAGATATGATTGTTCCGTGTGGACAACAGTTAAATAGATAACCTGTACGTAACCTTTAGGTGTATTTCCCTTATGTAAAATGGCGCTCTCATGTCGACCCAGGCAGAGCGCGAGCGCTTGACCTTTACACTGTGATGCATCGGATGATGTCAGTGTGGTCATGCGCAATGAGGACCTGGAGACGCACAAAGAACGCCATGGTATGTGCGGGCCCCATTGCTTCCTACGGTTTGACTTCTGTGATCCACCTTCATCATATTATCACCTATATAATTGTGATTTTAGCTTAGATGAAGTATCACATACATTTTAATACACTTTGTAGGGATGGCATCCCTTAGTCATGAATTGTATACCACTGCTCACTTTATGCACATGCACTTTATTTGTATTGCTATGCATCGTATGTTTGCAATTGTAATTGATTGTAACCACACCCTTATGGGTTGGACACTTTGTAAATGCCTTTATAATGCTCTCACTTTCACTGTTACCATGCTTGAGGAAGGCTCTTGTGAGCCGAAACGTCGCAAGACTTGCCATATTATGGGTGAATAAACCACTTGCTGATTTTATCACTATCTTGGAGTGCAGTCCTACTTCTTTGTTCTCTATACCATTGGGGATTGCCGTTACCCTACGTTGGACCTTGCACCCACATGCTGGCTGGTGCTCCCACTGGACTTTTTCTTCTCTCTATATATATATATATATATATATATATATATATATATATACAGTACAGACCAAAAGTTTGGACACACCTTCTCATTCAAAGAGTTTTCTTTATTTTCATGACTATGAAGGCATCAAAACTATGAATTAACACATGTGGAATTATATACATAACAAACAAGTGTGAAACAACTGAAAATATGTCATATTCTAGGTTCTTCAAAGTAGCCACCTTTTGCTTTGATTACTGCTTTGCACACTCTTGGCATTCTCTTGATGAGCTTCAAGAGGTAGTCCCCTGAAATGGTCTTCCAACAGTCTTGAAGGAGTTCCCAGAGATGTTTAGCACTTGTTGGTCCTTTTGCCTTCACTCTGCGGTCCAGCTCACCCCAAACCATCTCGATTGGGTTCAGGTCCGGTGTCTGTGGAGGCCAGGTCATCTGGCGCAGCACCCCATCACTCTCCTTCATGGTCAAATAGCCCTTACTTTCAAAGTTTTCCCAATTTTTGGGCTGACTGACTGACCTTCATTTCTTAAAGTAATGATGGCCACTCGTTTTTCTTTCCTTAGCTGCTTTTTTCTTGCCATAATACAAATTCTAACAGTCTATTCAGTAGGACTATCAGCTGTGTATCCACCTGACTTCTCCTCAACGCAACTGATGGTCCCAACCCCATTTATAAGGCAAGAAATCCCACTTATTAAACCTTACAGGGCACACCTGTGAAGTGAAAACCATTTCAGGGGACTACCTCTTGAAGCTCATCAAGAGAATGCCAAGAGTGTGCAAAGCAGTAATCCAAGCAAAAGGTGGCTACTTTGAAGAACCTAGAATATGACATATTTTCAGTTGTTTCACACTTGTTTGTTATGTATATAATTCCACATGTGTTAATTCATAGTTTTGATGCCTTCAGTGTGAATCTACAATTTTCATAGTCATGAAAATAAAGAAAACTCTTTGAATGAGAAGGTGTGTCCAAACTTTTGGTCTGTACTGTATATATAATAAGAAATAAAGAAATCGGACTGCACTCCAGTTGAATCTTCAGTGAAAAAAGGATTTATTCACCCATAGGTGGCACAAGCGACGTTTCGGCTCGCATATGAGCCTTTCTCAAGCATTGGTAAGATGTGAACAAGTTACATATAAAGGTGTGTCAATCATAACACTTAGTGCTTCAACTTAATTGATACTTAAAGACATATCTGCAGAAAAATATTACAAATAAAACAACATACTGCCAATTCGATGTGGTTGATAAAGTGACAAGTACAGTGAGTGCATAAAGTGCATAGTGCATCAAAAATACATATGAATTCATCCAAATCCATAATTATTCTCAGCTGTATTCTACTCAAAACGTGATGATTACATAAATCATAATGATACACATGTGTGGGAGGAGAAAACCAGTTAATTGATACCTGGGATAGTGCTAGCGACCACGCTGACCATCGCGCTGTACAGCGCGTCCTTGTAATGTCTTTGCGCATGTCCCGACTCCAGCGCCCTCCATAGGACGCACGTGCGTAGTCCAGTCACATATCAGTGACGTAGGCGACGCACACTGCGATAGCTCACGGCATCCTGTGTATCTATCAAGGGAGGAAGCGCATGCGCATAAGTTGTCCCCGATATACTAGCCACCATATTGGATAAGGGAACACTGCCCTATTGTTGATGTATACTATATAAGCTGCCGTTTTATACTATACTATATATGTGATAAGAAAACTATTGGCAGCACCACCAAACGGGTGCAATGTCCAAGTATGGTAACCGGTGCTTACCCACTAATAGACGGTAAAAAAATCGGACTGCATTCCAGACGGTTCTTCAGTAAAATAGTAGTGTTTTATTCACCCATGTGATGGCAATAAGCGACGTTTCGGCTCATACATGAGCCTTTCTCAAGACTTGGAGCTACATTGTGTTGTTTAAGTGTTCCCTTTATTTTTTTGAGCAGTGTGTATATATTTATATATATATATATATATATATATATATATACACTAACTATCTAATGTAATTGAATAAGAATCCAGATGACTCAGCAAAGCACAGAGCACAGCAATGACACTGCTCTCTCTCACTCTCTCTCTCTCTCTCTCTCAGAATTGCAGAAAATGGCTGCTGGGTAGTTTCCTATATAGTAAGATGGGGTAGGCACCTTTCCTATTGATTGCTAGGGATGTTGCTAAGCTCAAACAAAGATATTGCAGCCTTTTCATTGGCCCACAAGCAAGAAGCAGTGAGGGTACTGATGACCACAGTGACCATAATATAAGACTGTCTACATATATCTGTACCAACTGCATCTTTTATACCTCGCACCTGACACATAGTATATAGTGTTCAGCGCGAATATTCGAATAACAAATTTTTATCTCGAATATCGCAACTTCGAGATTTCACGAATATTTCGAATATAGTTCTATATATTCGCAAAATCGAATATTAGTTTTTTTTTTCCTTCTGAAAATATGATTCCTTCATGCTTCTTGCTTGTGGGTCAATGAGTCATTGGCCCACAAGCAACTGAATTGAAGCTGAAAGGAATCACTTTTTTAGATGGACCAAATATGACGAATATTCGAAATAACGAATATAATCGCTATATTGCTGTATATTCGTTTTTTAGAATATTCGTCCTATTCTAATCTAAACCAATAATCTCGGTTATAATATTCGAGTTCACGAATATTACAACAGAAAAATCGTAAAGGTTAATAAGTGTGCCCGACCGCATGACATCACTAACGTCACCTGAGGTGACTCACCTCATGTAGATCGCGACGATAAATTGTTTTCCAAGTATTTCCAGTCTCCACTGGACTCTCCACTCCAGACACTCAGTACAATGTGCTTGGCAAAGATCATCAGACACTGCTTTATAAAAGCCGAGGATGAAATCATCATAGCCGTAAGTAATATTATATTACTGTACTTTCGCATGCCTGTCAGAACAATTATTATAAGTTGATCGAGTCTAGCGAAATATTCGTAAATTCTAATATTTTCAATATGAATACGATTTATTTATTTTTATGGTAAAAATAGATAATACAGATTTGTGCACTAAGTATTCTTGTTACTTCACAGCACTATGATTGTAGCCTGTATGTATGGACAACAGATACATTTATATCACATGCACATACATAAGGGTCCGCAGAAATTTTTCCAGGGGGGGCATAATTTTATTGACATCCATGCTTTGCTTGTTTCTGAGAATGTAATGAAGGGGAGGGGCATATTCATTATCACAAAGTATAATAACGCATGAGCTGTGCAGTGGAGGATCCAGAGCCTGGTCTCAGGATGGACACTTCCAGATTATTTTCTGTCCGCCGCCACAAAACAATGGTGCTTATAGAACAGACTACACAGTGTAGCGGTATACTGTATATTGTGTGGCACAGTGTAGGCTATATGTGTATAACATAAACATATTTCACATGAAAACTAGCAATTACTTGGCTTGGCCCTTGGGGATCTCGGACACCACTTCAACACTTGGCTGGGGGCTCGGCGGAGCTGATGTTGTGTTTTATCGTAATGAGAAAGATTTCATAATAAGGATTTAAAAAAGGGGCAGAGGAATAGCAGAGCAGGGAGAGGCTGGTGCTGCTACTAAGGGGTCATAGAAGTAATTCTCCTTATAATGTGTGCAAAAAATACCCCCTTGTAATGCCCCCAGTTGAGCTAATGTCCCCATAGTGCCCCCATAATGTGCCAGTATAAAATACCCCTATATAGTGCCCCCAGTAAATGCCTCTATAGTGCTTTTCTCCCCCCTTCCTCCTAGTGCCCCCCATAATGTACCAGTATAAAATGCCCCAGTAGATGCCTTCAGTGTCCCCCATAATTTGCAAGTATAAAATACCCCTTCTCAGTGCCCCCGTAGATGACCCCATAGTACTCCTCTCTTCCCTTCCCCAAAGTACCCACCATAATGTGTCCTAGTATAAAATGCTACTGTACAGAGCCCCTCATATAAAACACCCCTTCTTTGTGGCCTCAGTAGATGCCCCTATAGTGCCCCCAATAATGTGCCAGTAATAACATCCCCCCCATCATGTGCCAGTAATAACAGCCCCCCCATCATGTGCCAGTAATGACAGCCCCCATTATGTGCCAGTAATGACAGCCCCCCCCATTATGTGCCAGTAGCCAGAGACTCCCATTATGTGCCAGTAGCCAGAGACCCCCCATTATGTGCCAGTAGCCACCAGTATTGTACACAAAAAAAAATAAACACTTATACTTACCTCCTTGGCAGCGATGCGATGCAGGCCTCTTCGGGCCTGTGTCCCGCGCTGTACGGCTCAAGCGGCGCAATGACTTCATCGCGCCGCCTGCGCCGGCCTCTGATAGGCTGCAGACACTAGGCCGGCAGCCTATCAGAGGAAGGGAAAGGGACACGCCTCTCCCTCCCCTGCCTCAGCACAGTCATCTGTATCGCTGTCCTAAGGACGGCGATACAGATGACTATGGAGATGAACGCTTCCACAATAGAAGCGTTCATCTCCCTGTGCCCCGCCGCCGCCCCCCCCCCCCCCTTCTGCTGGCCTCAGGGGGGGGCACTTGACCCCCCTTGCCCCTCCCTGCGGATGCCCATGTGCACATAGCACGTCCATTTTCCTGTCACTCAATATATACCACACACTATATACGGTACCATACACTATATACCATCCACACACACACAATATATTTATATATATATATATATATATATATATATATATATATAGATTATACACTGCTCAAAAGAATAAAAGGGACAACTTAAACAACACAATGTAACTCCAAGTCAATCACACTTCTGTGAAATCAAACTGTCCACTTAGGAAGCAACACTGAGTGACAATCAATTTCACATGCTGTTGTGCAAATGGGATAGACAACAGGTGGAAATTATAGGCAATTAGCAAGACATCCCCAATAAAGGAGTGGTTCTGTAGGTGGTGACCACAGACCACTTCTCAGTTCCTATGCTTCCTGGCTGATGTTTTGGTCACTTTTGAATGCTGGCGGTGCTTTCACTCTAGTAGTAGCATGAGACGGAGTCTACAACCCACACAAGTAGCTCAGGTAGTGCAGCTTATACAGGATGGCACATCAATGCGAGCTGTGGCAAGAAGGTTTGCTGTGTCTGTCAGCGTAGTGTCCAGAGCATGGAGGCGCTACCAGGAGACAGGCGAGTACATTGGGAGATGTGGAGGAGGCCGTAGGAGGGCAACAACCCAGCAGCAGGACCGCTACCTCTGCCTTTGTGCAAGGAGGAACAGGAGGAGCACTGCCAGAGCCCTGCAAAATGACCTCCAGCAGGCCACAAATGTGCATGTGTCTGCTCAAACGTTCAGAAACAGACTCCATGAGGGTGATATGAGGGCCCGACGTCCACAGGTGGGGGTTGGGCTTACAGCCCAACACCGTGCAGGACGTTTGGCATTTGCCAGAGAACACCAAGATTGGCAAATTCGCCACTGGCGCCCTGTGCTCTTCACAGATGAAAGCAGGTTCACACTGAGCACATGTGACAGAGTCTTGAGACGCCGTGGAGAACGTTCTGCTGCCTGCAACATCCTCCAGCATGACCGGTTTGGCATTGGGTCAGTAATGGTGTGTGGTGGCATTTCTTTGGAGGGCCGCACAGAGCTCCATGTGCTCGCCAGATGTAGCCTGACTGCCATTAGGTACCGAGATGAGATCCTCAAACCCCTTGTGAGACCATATGCTGGTGCTGTTGGCCCTGGGTTCCTCCTAATGCAAGACAATGCTAGACCTCATGTGGCTGGAGTGTGTCAGCAGTTCCTGCAAGACAAAGGCATTGATGCTATGGACTGGCCCGTCCGTTCCCCAGACCTGAATCCAATTGAGCACATCTGGGACATCATGTCTCGCTCTATCCACCAACGTCACGTTGCACCACAGACTGTCCAGGAGTTGGCAGATGCTTTAGTCCAGGTCTGGGAGGAGATCCCTCAGGAGACCGTCCGCCACCTCATCAGGAGCATGCACAGGCATTGTAGGGAGGTCATACAGGCACGTGGAGGCCACACACACTACTGAGCCTCATTTTGACTTGTTTTAAGGACATTACATCAAAGTTGGATCAGCCTGTAGTGTGTTTTTCCACTTAAATTTTGAGTGTGACTCCAAATCCAGACCTCCATGGGTTGAAAAATTTGATTTCCATTTTTTTATTTTTGTGCGATTTTGTTGTCAGCACATTCCACTATGTAAAGAACAAAGTATTTCAGAAGAATATTTTATTAATTCAGATCTAGGATGTGTTATTTTTGTGTTCCGTTTATTTTTTTGAGCAGTGTATTTTATGTCCATGAGCTTTCTTTGTCTCACCGTATTTGCTGTTTCATTTAGCGTTACCCAGGGTGCACCACAGTGATGCAAACCAGCAGTACACACAATACCGTACCGTCACTTCACTAGACAAGTACATCGCAGCTTAGCCGGCCAATATCGGATTGCTCCCTCAGACCCCACACACACAGAATCGCAATACAATCCGATCTTATAACGGTAACATTCAATCTAATATTTCCCCTTTAAAGAGGTAACTACTTTTTGCAGGTTTGTTGAGGACTTATGTTTTAAAATTTTGAATGTAAAAAATTGGAATTATATGCTTTCATCTTTATCTTGCAGCGTTTGTTGGTGCGGGGATACGACCGTACCAGGAAGAGAGAGGAGAAGCGGGCCATCATGAGGTCTCTCCGTGCCAAGTTGTTCATGAAATTTTCCTTGTGGCACAAATATGTTGAACTACAGAACAAGTGGTGCGATATGAGCGAACGATTATGTCCAGGTACAATATTTACATGACTTTTGTATCTCTCTCTACAACACTATGTAATGTATATATTCAGTTATGCTGCTAATCTGTACAGATGTAGTTGGGATAACACATACCTCTTAACTCATTGCGTTATCTAGAAAAAAAAGCCATTGTTAAAAAATAGTGTAACGCATTTAATTGCATTTTGTTTACATAACACGTCTCCTAAAGCATCTTTGTTAAATCTACTACATCCATATTTCATCCCTTTAAAAATGATTACTTAATACCCGGTGTGACACGTACAAAATCATCCGCTTACATCATACATCTCAACCTCGCTAAGATTGTATATACTGTATAAAGTTATACACACAGCACGGTACAGATGTATGATCTCACCGGATGATTTCATACGTTTCACAGACACACACACACACACACATATAAATATATATATGTCTTTTTGTTTATATATACATAAAATGCAAGCATCATTCAGTATTTATTTGAAAGGCCCCGTCCATTTCATACATCCCCCACGTAATTTGCATAGGATTATAGATTTTATATATATATATATATATATATATATACAGTCCTGATCAAAAGTTTAAGACCACTTAAAAAATTTAAAAAAATCATATTTAGCATGGCTGGATCTGAACAAGATTCCAAGTAGAGCTTCAACATGCAACAAGAAGAAATGTGAGTGAGACGAAACATTTTTTTGAGCTTTCAATTTAATGAAAACAACGAATAAACTGAAACAGGCTGTTTTTCAACTGATCAAAAGTTTTGGACCAAATGCCTTTAAAAGGCCAAATCTGTGCAAAGATGTGGATTCATTGTCATTTTCTGTCAGGTAGTCACACGTTGTGATGGCAAAGGCAAAACAACTCTCCCTTTTTGAACGTGGTCGGGTTGTTGAACTGCATAAGCAGGGTCTCTCACAGCGCGCCATCGCTGCTGAGGTGGGACACGCTGTGAGAGACCCTGCTTATGCAGTTCAACAACCCGACCACGTTCAAAAAGGGAGTACATATGAAACATCCATTGTAGCTGAAACGCAGTCCGCTACAACCACTAATGAAATGCAATCTTAAGGGAGATCTTTATCTTTTAGTTCTAAAATGATGATTTTACATGAAAGACTGCTTTTAAACACTGAATATACCAACGTTAAATTCTGCTTAAATAGCATATTAAAATCGATTCCTTTCTCTGCCTTTCTGCAAGCGACTTTAGCCGTCCGTCTAATAATCAATTGACCGTGAATACTAAATCAACAGGGAGGGAGGGCATGCTGGCATCAGATCTTCAAAATGCGGCTTGGCAGACAGTGTAATGCCGGCAGACACAAATATTATATACCCACCATAACAACATCCAGTAACCCCTTATCTAATTTCCGAACAGTTGCATGTTTTCAATAAAAGTCAATAACCCAGCTGCAATACCGTAAAGGACACCTTCCTAATAAATCCTGTGTTACCTCATCCTACCTTGTAAATTTGGCTAGTTTTACCCATCTGGAACACTGGTTTTAGAATGTTAGATAACGCCAAAAAGAGGCAAATACACTTTGTGGTTTATCATAATCCCATGCAGATCCCTCCATACAGTATATTAATT
This sequence comes from Bufo bufo, assembly GCF_905171765.1. Classification (NCBI taxonomy): domain Eukaryota; kingdom Metazoa; phylum Chordata; class Amphibia; order Anura; family Bufonidae; genus Bufo; species Bufo bufo. Next base: position 483,924,196 of record NC_053390.1, on the reverse strand, counting down.
TCTGGATCTTTAACTCTGTTATGATTTATGATTTCATTGTCAAAATTCGTAATATTCTGTGATTACAGGGGTTCCCGTTCCTACTATAAAGAGGAGAGGACCGCGAAAAAAGAGAAAACATCCGCTAAATGTGGTGTTGATGAAGGTCTCCACCACAGATGAGGAGGATTCCCAAGAGCAGGCAGGACCCTCAGAGGAAGTAGCGGCCCCTCCACCACCTGATGGCCATATGATGGCTCCTATTAAAGCTCATGAGCCAGGACCCTCCCAGGAGCTTCAGCGTGAGGTGACTGGCACACCTGATGTGGGAGAAGAGGTGGAAGACGCTGGACCCTCCCAGCCACCACAAGAACCCCCCACCACTCCAGAGGATGTTGTAACCAACCCCTGCCAAGAGGGTAAATATGTGCACATAGCAATATAATTCTATATCGATACCACGTAATCTGAATTGCAAGTAATATAATTTTATTTTCTAATCCTAACAGTACTGCTGTTTTTGAAAAAAGAAATTTAACATAATGCCAGCATGCGCCAAATGTAGAGGTTGATGGCCAAGATGAAGGAACAGCACCTGAAACAAAAGAGGGACATGTTGATGGTTTATAACCAAGTTAAAAAGTTGCCATAGAGGCATGTTTGTTATTTTGTTAATAAATATTTTTTTGGTTCTGTTCTAATGTCTGACTGCATTCTTTCATATTGTTCTGTGTTAGCATAATTTTTGTCTGTCCTGATCATATTGAGTTTAGTGTAGACTGTACCCTCCACTAATACCTTAACCTGCTGCTGTCTGTCCTGATCCGTATGACTTTGCACTAGGACTCAAGGGGCCTTCCTGCAACCTGATAAATTTAAATCTATATATAAAAAAGGATGTGTGTGTATATGTTCCTCAAAAACGCAACCATCAAATTCAATGAAATTTGGTATACACATTCCTTGCTACCTGGAAAGAAATCTTGCGGGGGTCTCAGCTCTCTAGGATATACCGTTCCCGATATATTCCCAAAATATCACTTGCATTAGCCAATATAAGCCTGTCTCCAGCCTTTCACTTAAATCCTAACTGCCAACTGACGGGCGCTGTGGAGTTCACAGTTAAAGGGCCGGTCACCGTGAAATTCACTGTTAAAGGGGCGGCCATTGCTAAAGTCACTGTTATTTAATATAAATTTGCAATAAATAAATACCCGAGCAACGCGGGGTCCACAGCTAGTTTATGTATTAAATAACAATATCAAACATACGAAAGCAAACAATTAAACGTAATAAAATATTTATTTACAAATAGAAAGTATGTAAAATATGAAAAAAAAGCCTATAAGGCAAACTTCATTGGCTTCAGATTTCTGATGCTCAAGGAGCCTTCTTTTAAGTTTTCGAACAACTGTTAGGATCAAAAAAAAAAATTACAATGACTTTCAATTATGATGAAGGCAGTTAGTGGTTTGTGTGGAGTTTTTGTTACAGTACTGTCCATTTACAGAACAAATTTTGTCTGAATATTTATGCTGTCTCCGATTGACAGTCTATATTATTTATGTGAATAAATTTAAATCTGTAATGAAGGAGATTATAATTTATTATCATAAATATCAAGCTAAAACAAGCTCGTGATCTGCGTTGAATTGAAGACAAAACCCAGTTACAGACAAAATATATATGTAATTTATTAATACAATTTATAGTGCAAAATAATATATAATAAAATTGGTGATAATAAAATTCAATCAATGATATGCAAAATAGTGAGAAAGTCAAAAATAATTGAGAATATATATCTACACAATTATGCCTTCTTATAATGATACCCCTCAATTATATTTTAAATCAATTTAATACTTGATTTCTCTCAGCTGACAAATGTCCGATTAAACCCAAATCTGGTTTATCTTTTATCTATACAGATATTTTTTTATATATATATATATATATATATATATATATATATATATTCAACCGTACCGGTCTAGAACTGAATTCAATTCCTTGGAGATAATACCGTGTTTTCACCAGTATATTTTCAATCTCCCTGTATTGGATTAATTTTCAGGATGATGCTGCAGGTACACCCCAATCTTATTCCAAAACAGATACTATACACAAGGTATGGTTAATTGAATGAATATATATATATATATATATATATATAGATCCAGAAAAAAGAGCGGCACTCCGGTAGATAAAAGCAAAGTGAACCCTTTATTCACACAGGTGGTGCAACGTTTCGGCTCCAAGCATGAGCCTTCTTCAAGCAAAGACACAACTCAAATGGTGACAAATATATAGGGGAATCAATCATCATACAAAACATGTGATCACAGACCACCCAGTGGGTGTGTTACAAATCATATCAAAATAAATAGTAAGTAAATACAGTGTATAATAATGAAAAAGATGAATCATCAATTAAGAAGCATGTCCATGCATGCTATATACATCAAAATACAAATATGTGCATTGAGTACAGTGAATAAAATCATGAAATATATCCATACAATTCATAAACGTAGATAGTGCAGGGGGAGGAGCAAAGCGGTGGGGCCGCACACATACCAAGCCAGCAGGGAGACCCATTCAGTATCGCCATGTCGGCGTTGTTGACATCCTATTGCGCAGGCGTGGTCAGGCACCAATAGCGGGTATAGGGCATACAGGGAGCGCGACGCATCATCACAGAAGGACGGCACCCCTACGTCATGTAGACGTCATTCCTGGTCTGCCGGGATGTTGCGCATGCTCAGTAGAGATCATAGTCACAAAGCGCCATCTTGGTGACTGGAAACTCACCAATAATCATACCCCTGTATTTCGCATCAAACCTAAACCAAATTAGGGCATCAGAGGCCTCAAAAGGTCACAAGGCTCCCAAATAAACGGGTGCCAACATGTCCAACCCTGTGAGAGATCCACCACAACTGCGGGATCCGCAGTATCTGCAGGGCTCTCTCCACAGGTATCAAGCCATCATTACAGCCCAGGAGGGATCTCCTCATATAGGTACTCATATGCTACAGGGTGATAGAAGAACAATAAATATTTTAACCAACAAGGGCTGTCATGTCACAAATACCCGTCCCGCGGTGCCTGCCAAGACCGGCAAAAACCTAAATCAAAGATGTCATTAAAAGAACAACAACAAAAATACAAAATGCAGTCGAGTGGTCCCCTCCTGAGGTATACTGCACGCACACCATCCGTATGATCCATCCCCCACAGTGTAAGGTGTGAGTGATCTGGAACGAAAAAAAGAAAATGTTAGGGCGAGAATAAATAGAGTTATGTAACTCTTCAAGTATGTACACTGATGACAGAACAACATCCCATAAAACAAAAAGGGGGCAAACCTACCCTTACAGAGCATCCCCAAAGTTATAGTCGACATTCAGGCCCTTAGGTTTCAGGCTGTCCAACTTGTGGATCCAGCTGAGCTCTCTAAGCTTTAGTGTCCTGGACCTGTCACCACCCCGCCTAGGTTGGGGTATGTGATCAAGGATCCAGCACCTCAAGTCACCTTCTCTATGCTTGGCCTCAGTAAAGTGCTTGGATACCGGTAGATCCAGCCGTTTTTTCCGGATACTGAGGCGGTGATTGTTGAGGCGAGTCTTCAATTCAGTTGTCGTCTCGCCCACGTAAAGCAAATTACATGGGCAAGATAAAACATAGACGACATGGTTTGAATCACAGGTCAGATGAAATAAAATACTGTGAATCGCACCAGTGGTGGGGTGTACGAAATTCCTCCCTTTGCGAATGTACTTGCAATTGACGCAGTTCAGACAGGGAAAACACCCCTGGCCGGACTGCGTCAACTTGGTTTGTCTCAAGGATCCCTTGGGGCCAAGATCGGCTTTGACCAATTGATCCCGTAGATTTCTAGACCTACGGTAGGATAATAATGGCGGACTTGAAAATTCAGGGATGTCCCTAAAGCATGAGCCAAGCAGACCCCAATGTTTATTGAGGATCCTGTTAATAGAGGGGCTAAGTTCAGTGTACACTGAAACAAACGGAATCCTTTCCTTGTTGCGGACGGTGCTCCGCTGTGTCAATACTTCAGTCCTACCTAGGGTGCGAACCCTGTCCATGTGTTCCCTTAGTAGTCGTTTGGGGTAACCCCTAGCCTGGAACCTATTGGCCATGGAATCCAGGGTCGCATCAAGTTTAGCCTCATCTGATACCACACGTTTGACCCGGAGAAATTGGGAGAAAGGCAATGACTGGATCATTCTCCTAGGATGGGAACTGTTATAGCACAGAAAGGTGTTAGTGTCGGTGGGTTTCGTGTATAATTCAGTATACAATCTACCCTCGCTGAAAACCACCCGGGTGTCCAAAAACTGGATCTCAGTTCTGGAATGAACGAGGGTAAATTGTAAATCAGGATCATGACTGTTCAGAAAACCATGAAAATTCAATAAGTCAGTCTCAGAACCTGTCCATATGAGGAAGATGTCGTCAATGTATCTCCACCACCTCAGCACATGGCCGAAGTGGTGGGACACATAGACGACATCCTCCTCATAGCACCGCATGAAAATATTTGCATACGTGGGGGCCACGTGAGACCCCATGGCCACGCCTCTTTCTTGTAAGTAGAATGTATCCCTGAAAAGAAAATAGTTGTACTGTAAAACAATCCTGAGCAAATCGATTATAAACTCAGAAGCTTGAGGAGTATAGGTTGATGTCCTCAACATTCGTTCAACCGCTTTGATGCCCCTTTCATGCACAATGGATGTGTATAATGAGGTCACATCAAAGGATGCAAGTACAGCCTGAGACACCTGTGTCAGATCAACATCCTGAAGTTTTAACAAAAAGTCAGATGTGTCACGTATATAGGATGATCCCCCTGTGGAGAAATCCCGCAAGACCTTATCCAAAAAGATCGCTATGCCGCTGAAGATAGAGTCAGAACCCGAGACAATGGGTCGTCCCGGGGGATCGATGAGGGTCTTGTGGATCTTCGGCAGCACATAAATCACAGGAGTGACCGGATGTGCTACCTCAAGAAACTCACAAAGACCCCCATCGATGACACCAGCGGTCATAGCTTCCCTGAGACATCTGCGGATAATATCCGCTATCATGAATTTGGGATCAGAATCCAGAATCCTATATACCTGTGGGTCACTCAGTTGTCGTGTAATTTCCTGTACATATTTGGAAGTGTCCATAACCACGACCGCACCCCCCTTGTCAGCTGGTTTTAGGGTAAGGGTGGGGTCGGATCTAAGGGACTCCAAAGCCTCAATCTCAGTGGTAGTCAGATTAGGGCGTCTGAAGTCACGGTCTCCCTGAGAGGAGAACCGCAGCTCAGAAATACCCTGTCTGACAGCACTGATGTAGGCATCCACTGAGGGTTCATTAATCATAGGTACAAAATTACTTTTAGGAAATAGATTGAGGGATCCAAGAGTGAAATCACTCATCTGAGATCTCACAATTGTGTTCTTTTTGTGAAACCATATTTTCAACTTAATACGGCGAAAGAAAGAGAATAAACTGGATTCTAGTTCAAACCAGTTCACAGGTGCACTGGGACAAAATGAAAATCCCTTGGACAGGACACTCACTTGAGCTGGAGTCAGTTCCTTGGAAGATAAATTGACGACGGTCACTTCCTCCTCCCTGTGGTCATCTTGGTTGCCATTGATCGAGTTTTGCTGTTGCGTACTCGCCCTTGACTTTCCGTGTCTACGGCCACCTCTTCTGATGCGTCGCCGCGTCTCTCCGGCATCTGTGGACCCTGGTCTAAAAAAGACTGTCCAACGTTGGAGGATGCCTGGGCTGTTTTCAAGTCCGCCATTATTATCCTACCGTAGGTCTAGAAATCTACGGGATCAATTGGTCAAAGCCGATCTTGGCCCCAAGGGATCCTTGAGACAAACCAAGTTGACGCAGTCCGGCCAGGGGTGTTTTCCCTGTCTGAACTGCGTCAATTGCAAGTACATTCGCAAAGGGAGGAATTTCGTACACCCCACCACTGGTGCGATTCACAGTATTTTATTTCATCTGACCTGTGATTCAAACCATGTCGTCTATGTTTTATCTTGCCCATGTAATTTGCTTTACGTGGGCGAGACGACAACTGAATTGAAGACTCGCCTCAACAATCACCGCCTCAGTATCCGGAAAAAACGGCTGGATCTACCGGTATCCAAGCACTTTACTGAGGCCAAGCATAGAGAAGGTGACTTGAGGTGCTGGATCCTTGATCACATACCCCAACCTAGGCGGGGTGGTGACAGGTCCAGGACACTAAAGCTTAGAGAGCTCAGCTGGATCCACAAGTTGGACAGCCTGAAACCTAAGGGCCTGAATGTCGACTATAACTTTGGGGATGCTCTGTAAGGGTAGGTTTGCCCCCTTTTTGTTTTATGGGATGTTGTTCTGTCATCAGTGTACATACTTGAAGAGTTACATAACTCTATTTATTCTCGCCCTAACATTTTCTTTTTTTCGTTCCAGATCACTCACACCTTACACTGTGGGGGATGGATCATACGGATGGTGTGCGTGCAGTATACCTCAGGAGGGGACCACTCGACTGCATTTTGTATTTTTGTTGTTGTTCTTTTAATGACATCTTTGATTTAGGTTTTTGCCGGTCTTGGCAGGCACCGCGGGACGGGTATTTGTGACATGACAGCCCTTGTTGGTTAAAATATTTATTGTTCTTCTATCACCCTGTAGCATATGAGTACCTATATGAGGAGATCCCTCCTGGGCTGTAATGATGGCTTGATACCTGTGGAGAGAGCCCTGCAGATACTGCGGATCCCGCAGTTGTGGTGGATCTCTCACAGGGTTGGACATGTTGGCACCCGTTTATTTGGGAGCCTTGTGACCTTTTGAGGCCTCTGATGCCCTAATTTGGTTTAGGTTTGATGCGAAATACAGGGGTATGATTATTGGTGAGTTTCCAGTCACCAAGATGGCGCTTTGTGACTATGATCTCTACTGAGCATGCGCAACATCCCGGCAGACCAGGAATGACGTCTACATGACGTAGGGGTGCCGTCCTTCTGTGATGATGCGTCGCGCTCCCTGTATGCCCTATACCCGCTATTGGTGCCTGACCACGCCTGCGCAATAGGATGTCAACAACGCCGACATGGCGATACTGAATGGGTCTCCCTGCTGGCTTGGTATGTGTGCGGCCCCACCGCTTTGCTCCTCCCCCTGCACTATCTACGTTTATGAATTGTATGGATATATTTCATGATTTTATTCACTGTACTCAATGCACATATTTGTATTTTGATGTATATAGCATGCATGGACATGCTTCTTAATTGATGATTCATCTTTTTCATTATTATACACTGTATTTACTTACTATTTATTTTGATATGATTTGTAACACACCCACTGGGTGGTCTGTGATCACATGTTTTGTATGATGATTGATTCCCCTATATATTTGTCACCATTTGAGTTGTGTCTTTGCTTGAAGAAGGCTCATGCTTGGAGCCGAAACGTTGCACCACCTGTGTGAATAAAGGGTTCACTTTGCTTTTATCTACCGGAGTGCCGCTCTTTTTTCTGGATCCATTGATTGGGGCTGTAAGTCTAATCCCCCTGAGACGTGCACCCGTTTTCTCCTACTTGTGCCAGTGCCGCCATTTTTCTTCCTTTATATATATATATATATATATATATATATGTATATATATATATATATGTATATGTATTATATTAATTAATTATCATATAAAATAAAGGTAAGGTTATACTATACCAAAATGTCAGCTAGCAGAAATCAGTTTCAATGGTTCTAAGATGGCTGCCTCCAATGACTGAAAAGGTGGTCAGGGCTGGATCTGGTCTTCTCCCTTTTGATGGTTTCCTAATGATCGTCCCTTGATGATAGTTAGAGAGAGAGAGATCCTTTCTGTCAGCCCATACCATCTTTTTATCCTATCTTAGAAAGGGCTTGGCCAAGTTTTATCATTAACTAGTGACCTCACTTTATAATTAATAGAACCTCCCTCTAGGGAAAATACACCCTAGATCTTTGTTACCCTAACACTAGATGGCACTAGTACTCCATACAAAAATCTGCATTTATTTATATTTTCTATATATTCTCTTATTCAATTACTAGCACTAAATTTTAACTAAGGTTTCAGACAAAACCTTGAGGAGATCTCGAATAAACAATGACTTTTGTATTTAGTCAAACACCTCGCATATCCCTTAATCTTTTGACCAGACCTAATTAAATCAAGATACACATGACCATACTCAAGTCATTGTTCTGGGGAAAAGACAGGGTTTGTTTATGATCACCTGTGTCCACATTTCTCCATTCAAGAAATCTTCAAGAAGGCGATCATTAACTTGTGTTTTACACTGAGAGAGATTCTAAAAATGACAGAGGAATCTGTACCTCATTTCTAACCTTAAAACTGAATATATCTATAAGGACCACACTCTTATATATACGATATATACAGCACACGTATTTAAATTGATGATATAAAAATCAATCTACTCATATGTTGCTTAATATAAAAAACCCCAAAGAAAGATTGGAGTCTTTCTATACACTGAAAATCATCAAAACTCAGCACATGTCTAATACATTGTCTTATCTAGGCAATTACTTTTCATTAGACCTTGGGACATCTCCTTCTCACAAAAACAGACTTGTGTAAACACTCTGGTACAGATTGTTAATCCTTGGTGGTGATCCTGGTTTAAAAAAAAATCCTGAACTCACCCTGCACTTTTAAAATAAGACAAAATGGTTGTCCTTTAGGCCTTATACTTATGGACTTTATTTATACCCAATAGTTCTGACAAATCCCCCCCCCCCCCTTCTTCCCGCGTTAGTCAAGGATCCCCTTAAGACCTAACTGGAAGAAGGTCGGAAGTATTTTCATGTTCATCAATATTTTATCCGTCGCATAATAAAGTCAATCCCGGAAAAGTATATTGTCACAGAGATCCTGTGTCCAATGGTTTTAGCATGTAAGAAAATGCAAAACTCTGCACCAATCATGCCATTATTGCTGTGACTATGTTCTCATGCATAATGTACCAATTTGGTTCCTTTCCCAAGCTAAAATGGTGATATCCGATATCTTCATCCAATGAATGTCCTTGGATCCAATTTCGCAAAGATTCTTGAAGTAAAATCTTCTTTGCCATTATTCATAATCCGGGGACATCTGAAATACGGCTGTAGATTTGGGTTGATGATTAGTTCCGTCTTCAATTGGACCTCTCGGATCAACACCATCCGCACGATATCTTTATCTTTGTTGTCATCATCATCGCCAGGAATCACGTCTGGTTCCGCCCGTCCTTTTTTTATAAAATAAAATTAAAGTATAAATACATATTCTTTAATCTTTTGAGATATACAGTTTCCCTAGCGTAGCTATGTAAAATGCTTTGTATGGAAACACCAAAATCGGAACATCTGTGAACTGAGAGAAATCAGATTAACGCAATCCTTATTCATTCTCTTATTCAGTATCATCTTCTATGATACTCAGTTGTGATCTCGGATGACATACTCGTAATTGATTTACATGGACCCATTTCTCGATGAAACCATCTTTGGTATTAATTTTCACCTTATAAACTACAGGTGATATTTTATCAATTACATCATACGGACCTCTCCATGATGGGAGAAATTTTCTTTCTTTTACCCGATCCCGGGCAAAGTTATAGAGATACACTCTATCTCCTACCTCATATTCCTTTTTGGTAGTTTTCAAATCATAATAAGTTTTGTTACTTACGGCGGCTTTCTCAAGATTCTTCTGCGCGAAAGCAAACGCGTATTGAAGATACTTACGGAGGTCCTCCACATACTGATGTGTCGTGGCTGCATTGATCAGGTTATGATCTGATGTGCGATACAACAAATGTTGAGGAAGTACCATTCTTCTCCCCGTCATCAGCTCAAAAGGTGACATCTGGGTAGCTGTGCTTGGAGTATCTCTAATGGCCATGAGTACTAATGGTAACCTTATATCCCAGTCTTTACCCGACTCCTTAACATATTTCTTAAGGATGTTGACAATAGACTGGTTATAGTGCTCAACGGATCCGCTAGATGCTGGACGATAGGCAATGTGTAATTTTCTCTTCACACCCAACATTTTCCACATCTTCGCCATTACCTCACTTACAAAGTGTGATCCACGGTCTGAATCAATCCTTAACGGTAACCCAAATCTGGAAAATACATGGTTAATCAACAAAAATGCACAGGTCTCGGCTGTGTTATTACGGGCTGGTAGACACTCTACCCATTTTGTAAACACACAAGTGACGGTTAACATGTATTTATTCCCTCGGGATGACCGGGTAACAGGACCAATAAAATCGATTTGGATGTCAGACCAGGGTAATGAAAAACCTTTCTTCTGAAGTGGAGCACGATGTTTAGGACCTTGAGGTTGAAATTGCGCACATACCAAACACCCTTGACAATAACTCTGGACATCCTTTAACATATGAGGCCAGTAGGCATAATCACGTAGTGACTCATATGTAATCTTCTCTTCACGATGACCAGCTGTAGGGGCATCATGGGCATGCTGTAACATTAAACCTCTAAATGTAGTAGGAACTACCCACTGCTGAATACCATTTTTAGAGGTTCTCATTAATAACCCATCCTGAATACTAAATTGGGATTTGGATTTCATAAGTAATCGGAGGTCTTCTTTTTGGTATAATTATCCTCCGATATGGGATTATTATTAGGGTCCTCAATATGCTTATAGAAGATTCCCAATATAAGATCTTCCTTCTGGCTTTTGATCAGATCCTCACTAGAAGATTCTTGGCTCCATTGAACTACCCTATTTTCAGTTTGGGCCTTAGCCTGTTGTCTAGTGATGGCGTCAACGGGAATCTCTAGTAAATTATCTATATTCACATGATCCCCATTTATGGCTTTTTGTTTGGCTAGTTTATCAGCTAGGTCATTACCCTCTATCTTTATTTTGGGTTTTGGAATAACCTTTAGTCTTTTTCCAATAAATGGTTAGATCATTATGTCGGACCAGCTCATCTATGGTACAAAACAACTTGGCGTGTTTCACTGGTTTGTTATTGGACCGTAACATGTGACTCCTCTTCCATGTGGGCATATATTCTGCAAAACTGTTCCGTACATAATTTGAATCAGTAACTATGACGAATTCTTTTATATTGTGCTCTATAGCAATTTTAACGGTTTGGTAGACAGCTGCTAACTCGGCTACCTGGCTACTCTTAGCACCAATACTGTAACCTATTGAAATACTCGGGCACTCATTTATCCAAGTAATGCCAATTCCTGCCACTAGTTTTCTTTCGTTCCCTACAGTGGTGTGGTAAGCACAACCATCTATGTACGCACAGGGGAGTAGAGAGCAATAGTCTTCGTCATACACTTTGTAAGGGGAAAATTTTTGTTCCTCTAGAAAATCATCTACCAGCTCTTCTGTATGAGAATGAGCAGCGCAATCATGCAGTTCAGCAAGTCCTTGGGCTACTGGACACTTTTTATTTTGCTTGTACCGAACCTCCAACGGCCATCCTTGTAAAGACAAGGTCCAAGCAGTGATCCTGCTGTTAGACAAATTACCATCCCTAATTTTATCACTCTGTAGATATTGTAGGGGTTGATGGGCAGTTTCAGCAATGATTTTCTCACCCTGTACAAAACTTCTAAAGTTTTGAAGTGCCCAGACTGTGGCTAGTAAAGCTTTTTCACAGTTGCTAAACTTTATTTCTACTGGTGACAGGGATTTACTTGCATAAGCTATAACTTTATGCAATTTATCCTGTTTTTGGCATAGGACAGCACTAATACTAAGATTCGTAAAACCAGTTTCCAGATAAAAGGGTTTACCCCCCTCTGGATAAGCTAGACATGGGGCTTGGGTGAGTCTCCTTTTAAGCTCAGACATAGCTTGTTCCTGATCCTCCCCCCATGTCCAGGGTACACCTTTCTTTAACAATGTCAGCAACGGTTTACTAATCTCAGCATAGTTATCATTGAATTTACGGGAGTAATTCATCATTCCCAGGAATGATCTTAATTCACTAATATTGGTAGGCGTTTTAGATTTCATCACAGCCTCCACCTTTTCCTTCTGGGGATTCAGGCCTTCACAGGTAACCTCATGTCCAAGGAAATTTACCTAGGTTCGACACCACTGGGCTTTCTGTAAAGAAATTTTCACAAAATTATCTGCCTGAAGAGACGTATGAGGAAAAAATAATAAAATAGTTTATTAAATATATATGTGAAACGGGAAACTGAATATCACGTCTGTGACTGTCAGGCTTCCAGACTAGAAAACAGTGATGTAGGAGGGGGATTAAATCCTCACCACTGTAAAGGAGTCCGGACTGGAAATCCCATCCAGCTAGCACATCCGTGCTAATATAAGCTGGCAGGGGATCAAAACACGGCTCAAGGGGTTAATCCAGATGCAGGTGTGTTTATTGTGAATCTACTTGGCTAGGTGATATGGGACAGCTGGCGAGGGACTAAAACCCCTGCAGGGTAAGACACCCACCAAGGTGTATGTGGGTGCTCACTCAGCTGTCTCAGTCAACCTAATAAGCCAGAGGTATAATATAGATCACAGACCCCATATACTCGAGTCAGCAGTAGCGCTGCTCAATCAGAGTAACACCCTGCCTGGAGAGCCGTGTAAGAGAACCAGAGGATCACCGGCTCAACGCGTTTCGCTATGGCCGTATGAGCCACAATTCATCAGGAGCGAAGCGAGAATCTCTGTTATAATGAAGTGTGCCTGTACGGCAGAATCACCTCACACTGTTGTGTGTAGAGGTATTCGGCGCTATGGTGGCCGTGCGCGGCCGTATGAACGCCGAAAACCTCTACACACAACAGTGTGAGGTGATTCTGCCGTACAGGCACACTTCATTATAACAGAGATTCTCGCTTCGCTCCTGATGAATTGTGGCTCATACGGCCATAGCGAAACGCGTTGAGCCGGTGATCCTCTGGTTCTCTTACACGGCTCTCCAGGCAGGGTGTTACTCTGATTGAGCAGCGCTACTGCTGACTCGAGTATATGGGGTCTGTGATCTATATTATACCTCTGGCTTATTAGGTTGACTGAGACAGCTGAGTGAGCACCCACATACACCTTGGTGGGTGTCTTACCCTGCAGGGGTTTTAGTCCCTCGCCAGCTGTCCCATATCACCTAGCCAAGTAGATTCACAATAAACACACCTGCATCTGGTTTAACCCCTTGAGCCGTGTTTTGATCCCCTGCCAGCTTATATTAGCACGGATGTGCTAGCTGGATGGGATTTCCAGTCCGGACTCCTTTACAGTGGTGAGGATTTAATCCCCCTCCTACATCACTGTTTTCTAGTCTGGAAGCCTGACAGTCACAGACGTGATATTCAGTTTCCCGTTTCACATATATATTTAATAAACTATTTTATTATTTTTTCCTCATACGTCTCTTCAGGCAGATAATTTTATATATTAGTTAGACGTAAAATTTCCGTTCCAATATTGTTGTGTTTTGAAAGAAATTTTCACACCTGCCTCTTTCAACTGATTCAGTACATGCCTAATTTCTTGGATATGCTGGTCAAATGAAGTACTTTTCATCAAAATGTCATCTACATAAGTTAAGTTTCCTCTTTCTGTGGCATCAGGCATAGCCTTATGTAAAAACACTGCAAATTCATGACCTGAATTTATGTACCCAAACGGTAGTCTAGTCCAGGCAAACTGTTCTTTACCAAAAGTAAAGGCCAATTTGTATTGGTCTTCAGGACTCACTTTGATGGTCCAATATCCCTGAGCGCAATCTAAGGTGGTAAAGATCCTAGCGCCTTGCATTTGTACCAAGCATTGGTCTATATATGGCACGGGCCAGCCGGACATATATACACGTTTATTTAGCTGACGAAGATCAGCACATAAACGCCATTGACCATTCGGTTTGAGAATTCCAAGAATAGGATTATTATAAGAATTGTGCACTGGTCTTATAATACCTCTCTCTTTGAGATTTCAAATTATTTCTGCTAGTGAGCCGTAACAAGCTAGTGGAAGACGATATTGCTTGATATAAACGGGAGGTGCCTCAGGATCAGTCTGAATCCTGGCAATGTGTATGTCAGTCAGACCACAATCAAAGGAATCTTTAGCAAAGATATCCTTGAATTCTAAGAGAACTTCCTTTAGTTGTTGTCGCTCGGGGTCATTGGAACATCCATCAGCTAATGTGATTTGTTGCTGTACCATTTCCATAAACCCTGGGAAAACTTCTGGTTGACCTATTTCATAGGTTTCCTCCAACCCGTCAGTGAGGTCATGATTAGACTTGCCTGCTTTTTCAGCAAACTCATGATATTCCTGGGCTTCCTGCTCATTGATTGTATGATTAGGGAAGGTGAGGGAAGATTCCTCTACCATGTGGGCATATATTCTACAAAACTGTTCCGTACCTTCTTCAAGATTTAAAGGATAAACTGAACTAATGGTGAACAATCCTTCAGGAGAAGAATAAAATGTTTGTTCAACCAATTGTTCATCCGTTAGATACGATTCAGGTATTAGGCCAATAATTACATTCTGAAACCCAAAAGTATAATAATCTGAATCTAATGACATACCAATGATAGTGTCTTTAGACAAATGGACTTCATTTGGCATAACATTATTCACAATTATTTGGGTTTTAAAGGTTTGTAAATTCACCATAGGGGTATGTGTCAGGATTCGAACCAGTGACCAGCCATGTCCCAGGCAGTAGCTCTAGCCACTAGACTACCAACCCTTCTGGACATTTCCTTCTACTGAACTCTTTGATCTACCTTGTTCCAGCCTTGCCTTGTTAATCTCTGTGATTCCTTGCACCTGCTACTTCCTCTTTATAAGCCCAGCCTCTTGCACCAGATCCCTGCTGGTTTCTGTTCTTCTGGACTTGATCCTGCTGCATCTACTGCTGTTCCTCTGTTTGCTACTGCTACCAACTCGACTGCTGCCGACCTTGGAATTGTCCCCGACTACTCTTCTGCTTGTCCCTACCAACTGAACTGCTTCCACCGTTCCCGATCCGGATTGTCTGACCACGCTCACTGCCGCCTGCCCTGACCCACCGCCTGCTAACCGATTACGCCTCTGCCTGACTTCCTGCAACTACAACCTGCCTGCGGTCCTTGCCACTGGGCTCCACCTCCAGCCAGCTGTCCTCTGACTCAGGTGAGCCTGTAGGATTGCAACAGAATAACCAGCCCAAAAATGGAGTCCGCGATGGCCACCCTGCGCAAACAAGTCTCCGAACTTCAGGAGTTTGGCACCTCTGCCCAAAAGGAAATGACTCAACTTCAAGGCGCAATCCAGAGCCAACAGAGGGAAATTATCGACTTACAGCGTCAACTACTGGACGTACACGGCGCGGTCACAGATTCCCGCATGCCTCTCCCGTCAAATTTTAACGGCGATCGGAGCCAGTTTCGGGGGTTTCTCAACCAGTGCCGTATCTACTTTCAGATGCAGCCGGGCTCCTTTTCCTCGGACAGAAAGAAGATCCTGTTCATCATTAACCTTGTAACTGACGAGGCCCTGGCATGGGCATCCCCATATGTGGAGTCCCACAGTCTCCTATTAAATAATCTAGACAACTTCACCGCAGCCATGAGCCAAGTCTTCGACGACCCTAACCGCTGCGCGACTGCCGAGGCTAGGCTGCACAGTCTACGGCAGGGAAGACGCTCTGTAGCCGAGTATACCTCCGAGTTCCGCCGCTGGGTCACGGACACCACCTGGAACCCCGCTGCTCAGAAAAGTCAATTTCGCCGCGGACTCTCCGAACTTATAAAGGATGAGCTTGCCAGGGTAGACGCCCCAGACGATCTGGATGACTTCGTCCAACTGTGCATCCGAATTGACCGGAGACTCGCGGAAAGAAGAAGAGAAAGACTCTGGTCCTTAGATAACAGGCCCGCGTACCCTTTCACTCCAATGACTCAGCCGGCTCACCAACCCTCCACCGAACCGATGCAGGTCGACACACTGCGCAAGACTCTATCGGCTGCTGAAAAGGAGAGACGACTGGCCGCGGGCCTCTGCCTTTACTGTGGCGAGCCAGGGCACTTCGCTATTAGGTGCCCCAATAAGACTTGCCGAACCATTGCTGTCACTGAATTACGGGAATTACAACAAGCTACAATTTCACCCTTGGCCTCTGAAACCATGGACACTACAGGTACCGGGTCCCACTTCATTGTTCCCATCCTTATCACCATTGGGGAACGACAGCTTCCCTGCTCCGCAATGCTTGACTCGGGGGCCGGCGGAAATTTCATGGACTCGACCTTCGCCCATGAGAACAACATACCACTGGTAACCAGGGCAGCCCCCATCGATCTGGAAACCGTCGATGGGACCCCGCTCTCTTCTGGGCCGGTTACGCACCAGACCGCTGATCTTCAACTTCTCGTCAAACCCGATCATCAGGAAACCATTCACTTCTCCCTGATCACCTCCCCTAAGTTTCCGGTGATCCTAGGCATCCCTTGGTTGGAAACTCACAACCCCTCGGTGGACTGGGATGCCCGCTGCATACGGTTCCGCTCGGACTTTTGTTCTCAGAACTGTTTACGTGAATCCGTCCCTTCTCCGCCCGAAGAACCTACCATATTCGGACTATCCACCAAGGAGCTTTTACCCCCTCAATATCTGGAGTTCCAGGATGTCTGTGACAAAAGAAATGCAGACAAACTGCCCCCGCATCGGCCTTATGACTGCCCGATTGAGCTGCTACCTGGAGCCGAAATACCCTTCGGCAGTATATACTCCCTCTCCGAGCCGGAACTAAAGGCCCTGAAGGAGTACTTAGACGAAAATCAAAAAAAAGGTTTTATCCGACCTTCCACATCCCCTGCAGGGGCCCCTTTCTTCTTCGTGGAGAAAAAAGACTCTTCTCTACGCCCTTGCATAGATTATCGAAAGCTCAACAACGTTACTGTGAAGAACCGGTACCCTCTCCCCCTGATTTCTGAACTCCTTGAGAGACTTCGGGCGGCAAAAGTCTTCACTAAGCTCGATCTCCGAGGAGCCTACAACCTGGTCCGAATTCGCCCGGGGGACGAGTGGAAAACCGCCTTCCGAACCCGCTATGGTCACTTTGAGTATCTGGTCATGCCTTTCGGCCTCTGCAATGCCCCTGCTACCTTCCAACATTTTATCAACGACGTCCTCAGGGACATGCTTGACCAATTTGTGGTAGCATATCTGGACGATATTTTGATTTTCTCAGAAGACCCTGAACAACATCGTGGGCATGTCCGCAGGGTGCTACAGAAACTCCGTGAACAGTCTCTCTATATTAAACTGGAGAAGTGCGAATTTGAACAGACTTCCACCCAATTCCTCGGCTATATTATTTCACCGGAGGGCTTAAGTATGGATCCCCGGAAGATCCAGGCCGTGACTGAGTGGCCCGCCCCGAAGAACGAAGAGGAGGTCCAGAGGTTTGTAGGTTTTGCAAACTTTTATCGGAACTTTACAGGAACTTTTCGAAAATCATCGCCCCAATCACTCAACTAACAAAAAAGACTGTCCCCTTCGTGTGGACTCAGGAGGCCTTTGCTAAACTGAAGTCCTTCTTCACCTCTTCTCCGATCCTGGCCCACCCAAACCCTGAATTACCATTTACGGTCGAGGTGGACGCCTCCGACGCTGCGGTGGGCGCAATTCTGTCTCAACGTTCAGGGGAAAAGATGCTCCTACACCCTTGCGCTTTCTTCTCCCGCCAGATGTCCCCTGCTGAACGGAATTACGACATCGGGAATAAGGAACTGCTGGCAATCAAGGACGCTTTCACCGAGTGGAGACACTTGCTGGAGGGGGCCCATAATCCCATCTCTGTATACACTGACCACCGGAACCTAGAGTTTATCCGCAGCGCCAAGAGACTCACCGCCAGACAGGCCAGGTGGAGTCTGTTTTTCTCCAGATTCAATTTTGTTATCTCCTATCGCCCTGGGTTGAAGAACGGCAAAGCGGATGCTCTCTCAAGGATGTTCTCTGAACCCTCTCAGATCAATGAGGCTCCGGCCGGTATCCTTCCCGACAGAAGCATCATAGGAGCCACCTACTTGAGGGAACTCCTGGGTTCCCTCAAGGAAGGGTATGAGAAGGATCACCTCCTCACCTACCCACCTGGAGCTGTAAACC
This sequence comes from Bufo bufo, assembly GCF_905171765.1. Classification (NCBI taxonomy): domain Eukaryota; kingdom Metazoa; phylum Chordata; class Amphibia; order Anura; family Bufonidae; genus Bufo; species Bufo bufo. The sequence goes on along the minus strand of NC_053390.1, from coordinate 483,905,990 downwards.
TTACTCTCAAGGGTGGCTACTGGTTGTACCGGGATCAGCAGTTGTACGTACCAGAATCTGCACGACTTGACGTACTTAAACTCAACCACGATTCCAAACCGGCCGGCCATCTGGGTATCAGAAGGACCCAGGAGCTCCTCTCCCGTTTCTTCTGGTGGCCAACTTACAGAAAAGATACCGAGAGGTTTGTCTCCTCATGCACGACGTGCGCCCGCAACAAGACCCCCCGCTCCTCCCCCGTGGGCTTGCTATGTCCACTCCCGGTTCCCTCCCGCCCCTGGGGTTCAATCTCCATGGACTTTATTGTGGAACTTCCTCCCTCCAAAGGCATGAACACCGTTCTGGTCGTCGTCGACCGTCTCACCAAAATGGCCCACTTCATCCCCTGCAAGGGCCTACCTACCGCCAAACAGACGGCCGATCTCGTACTCCGAGAGGTTTTTAGGCTACATGGGGCCCCGGACGATGTTGTTTCGGATCGGGGAGTACAGTTCACTTCCAGGTTCTGGAGAAACTTCTGTCAAGCCCTTGGGATCAAGGTGAACCTGTCTTCTGCGTTCCACCCCCAATCCAATGGGCAGACCGAGAGAACGAATCAAACCCTCGAGCAGTATTTGCGCTGTTTCGTCACCCATCTGCAGGACGACTGGCTGGACCACCTCTCTACGGCCGAGTTCGCCTATAACAATGCGGAGCACAGTTCTACCCAATACAGCCCGTTCTACGCTAACACCGGCCTACACCCAACCTTCATCCCTCACTTGCCCATTTCCACCACAGTCCCAGCTGTGGCCGAACGTCTTGCAAGTCTACAACAGGCACAGGAAAATATTCGGGACAATCTACATCGAGCCCAGAGCCGCTTCAAGCAGGCAGCGGATAAACACCGCAAACCCGCTCCGGAATTCCAGGTAGGGGGCAAGGTGTGGCTCTCCACCAGAAACCTAAGCCCAAAGGTTCCCTCCCGGAAGTTGGGCCAAAAATACATGGGTCCTTTCCGGATCACGGCTCGAATCAACGAAGTCACCTTCCGACTCGACCTTCCCGACTCCATCTGAGTGCACCCGGTTTTCCACTGCTCTCTCCTGAAACCACATGTTGAGAACACTTTCCCAGGCCGCCACCCCCCTCCTCCTCCGCCGGTAAGAGTACAAGACCAGGAGGAGGAGGAGTTCAGTAGATCCTTGACTCCAGACTCCACCGTGGAAGGCTGCAGTATCTAGTTGGGTGGAAGGGCTATTCCCCCGAGGATAACTCCTGGGAGCCGGAGGAAAATGTCCATGCCCCCAGACTGGTAAAATCTTTCCACCAAAGACATCCCGATAAACCATCATCTGCGGTGCCCGGAGGTCACCTTGGAAGGGGGGGAGTACTGTCAGGATTCGAACCAGTGACCAGCCATGTCCCAGGCAGTAGCTCTAGCCACTAGACTACCAACCCTTCTGGACATTTCCTTCTACTGAACTCTTTGATCTACCTTGTTCCAGCCTTGCCTTGTTAATCTCTGTGATTCCTTGAACCTGCTACTTCCTCTTTATAAGCCCAGCCTCTTGCACCAGATCCCTGCTGGTTATTGTTCTTCTGGACTTGATCCTGCTGCATCTACTGCTGTTCCTCTGTTTGCTACTGCTACCAACTCGACTGCTGCCGACCTTGGAATTGTCCCCGACTACTCTTCTGCTTGTCCCTACCAACTGAACTGCTTCCACCGTTCCCGATCCGGATTGTCTGACCACGCTCACTGCCGCCTGCCCTGACCCACCGCCTGCTAACCGATTACACCTCTGCCTGACTTCCTGCAACTACAACCTGCCTGCGGTCCTTGCCACTGGGCTCCACCTCCAGCCAGCTGTCCTCTGACTCAGGTGAGCCTGTAGGATTGCAACAGTATGATTTACTGAAAAACCTAATTGTTGCATTCTGTTTGATAGGCATATCAATGCATCACAATTCTTTAATTTTTGGCCTTTTGACACCTGAATGGGTAACAGGAAATTACTAGTACCTGGAGGGATTATTATATCTCGTGGCACTAATACATTGACTGCATAAGACAGTATCTGGGATGACTTGAGTGCTTCATGTTCATCCATAAAACCATCAGGATTCCCTTTTAATCTTGTCCACAATGTAGAATTCACTATATCCACATGGATGGCAAAACTATGTAAAATATTGTTGCCAATGTACATGGGATATCTGGGTTCATCAAGCACCAGGAATAAATGAGTAGCCGATCTTCCTGCAATAGAAATGGTTAATATACATTTTGCAATTATATTATGATTATCATAATCATTATCCAAGTCATGTATCCAATTATCCTGTGGATTTGGATATCGAATCACTTTAGAATGGGCCACTTGATTTAGTAGATCCCTACTAATATAACTATTTTCATGGCGCAAATCCAATTTAGCCCTCTTAGTTCTTCCTAAGTCATTCACCTGTACTGGGAAGAACATCTCATCATCCACCTTTTCCATTCCCACTAGGAATTGTTCGTGACCATTAAACTCAGTAGGGTCAGTAATTTCTGGGTGTAGGTGGATTGTAAGAACATCCCCTTCCAAACAAACATCTTTTACTTGTTCAGGAGACACACATATGGTGTTATCTTCCTGTTCACCTATAGTGGAATTTGGAGTGGTTTGCAGGAAAGAGACATCAGGGACTTGGCTATTTCGGAAATGTACCTCAATGGAATCCGGCCATTCCTCTATCTCATGGCAGTTACGCCTATTGTGATAAGATTGTGATTGTTCATAATTGATGGGCATCCTCACTTGAGACCATATCACCTTATTAACAAAATCAATAACTGGGCTTAATCTTTTCAGGAAATCGATGCCAATAATTAATCTATCAATGGGCATATCCACGATCAATGTAGGATAGCTAATTACTTTGTTTCCTACTTTAAAATCCAGCCAAGCTTTACCTAAAACCTTGAGGGCATTGCGTGAGACACTTACCAGGTTAGCATTAAAACTTTTTAACTTATACCTGTTAGAAGATACATCCTGCAATTGTTGGAAGTACTTTAAAGATAATAAAGTTGCTTGGCTACCGGTATCCATCAAGGCTATTATTGGTGGGAAATTATCAAATAATTTAACTTTCATATAATATCTATTTTCTATTTCCTGTATGGAACAAAGATTAATGATTATTGAAATTGTTTTCCTGCTTGGCAGTTATACTTGTCCTCGACTCCTCCTCCTTCCTTTTATTAGCAGGATCGTATACCTTCATCTGTGCAGCTGAAGACTTTGTGTGCTGTAAGACAGAACAAACAGGTTTCCCCTCCCCTTGCCATGTGGCTTTGTAAGGGTTAAATTCATTTTAAAGGGAAAGACAATTATGTTAGATTGCTCCACTTTACATACATTTAAGTCATCAACCTCTGCAACATTTGTAATACTTACCTGCTTCTCCCCCTTTATATTTGGGGAGGACTCTCTACAGGAGGGGTTACCCCTAAAAAAGGATTTTTAGGGTTAGCAGTGATGGTTTTAGACAATTCCTCCATCTGTTGCATCAACATACCAAACTGATTTTGGATTTGATCCATTCGATCATATAGGCTACTTCTCTTTCTCCCATAATCTTTGAGAGATTGATTTTGGAACCGACATGATTGTGACCTCCCAGAACCGTCTGACTCAGAACCACTTTGAGCCCTTTCTGGCCTACGTTGATATCCCCTATAATAATTATTTTGATATCTTTGAAAAGGAGTGAACCGTCTATTTCTAAACTCCTTCTGGTGGTTTGGGTTCTTTTCAGCAACATTTGGACCCTTATTCCCATCTGGTCTAGGCTGAATTTTATTTGGCTGCGAAGGTCTAGGAGTTTTCAACACTTCAGCATAACTCCTTTTAGGGCTCTCAAATTTTCCCTGATCTCTTTTTATGTGAGTTTCTGCTATTTCCTCACTCGCTCTTTTGAATTTTCTATCAGGACACTCATCACAATTTTGTATTGCAGCATACAGAGTTGTACTCTCGGTGAGTAACCAATCCATAGTCTTTCTAGGATGGTAATCCCTGGCCAAAAATTTTTTTATTTTATTGGGCAAAGCGTCATAAAATAACTGGATGAATTCACTACCTTCAAAATTGGGATCTTTTTCGAACAAACTATAGGCATTTTTGAGGACTGACAAAAAATTCCCTGGGACTTTGATTAGGTCTACATTTCAGGGTAAATAAGGCTCTCCTTGCAGCAGTAGCGGACTTATAGGGACCAAATTCAGTTTTTATTTCTGCGACCACATCTGACCAAGAATCCCTACCCATATCTCTAAGGGAATTAAAGAAATACCGGTGTTTTGGTTCGAATACCCAGGTAATAAATTCAAGTTTCTGTATGTCCTGTTCTAAATGTAACGTTTTCATGGCCTCCTCATATATTTCCAAATGACTTATTATGGAGGGTGATCCCTTTTTAGCAAATTGACCTACAGTTTCCTTGAGAAACTTGATCACTTTAGTAGTGTCTATCATGGGTTGAGAAGATCTCTGTACTAAATTTTTAGAGGACCTAGGAGGTGAAATTGGTTTTAATTTAGGAAGAGAATGTTCTCCCAGAGAAATTAGCTCTTCTCCATTAAAGGGGTTGTCATATTTACTTTCTGCATCTGATTCCCCCCTGGAATATTTTACCTTCACTCTATTAGAATCCTTAGGCTGTCTGAATTGTAAAGGGTCAAGATCCCTGTTATCTAACTCTGTTTGTAAATCTCTATTGTCCTTATACAACTTTTTGCATTCCTCATTTATATCCACTATAGACAATTGACATTTAGACAGTTCATTAGTAGCTTGACTTAATTTCCATTCCAGAGTTCTTATTACCTCTTGCTGTTGATTGTCTCTGTCATTATATTCTGATAATTTAGCAGACCATTGTGCTAATTCACCAGAAACCGTGGCCACCTTAATTTCCATTTCAGATAGGTCTTTTTGAAATTTATCAATTTCATATGCCTGTTCAATATTTTTATATTTTGCTTTTTCCAATTGCTTTGCTATTTCAACAACTAAATACACAAATTCAGGCCAAGATTGAAGGATTAATGAATCCTTATCTTTCTTATGTTTAGATGGGGAAATGTGACAGAGATAATCAGCGAACCGGGATTTATCAGACCAGACATCATCTGCATATTCTACAGCTCTCCTTTCCAGTTCAACCCTCCAATCCTTTAACTCTCTCTTAATATCCAACCTGTCATACATATGACACATCACAATATGTTCAACTAATTCTTGAGTCTCTCTATCATGCATATCAGTCTTAACCACTGCAGCAGCAGCCTGCATGCCTTGGCTAGCCTCGCTATTGTTCTCAGACATATTTTTACTTGTTGCACTACAAGTACCAAAATAACTTTATCAAATATATATTTTGCACCCCAAAATTTTGTTTCTATTACAAGCAGATCTCGGTGGGACCTCCAGATTATGTCGGAATATTTATGCTGTCTCCGATTGACAGTCTATATTATTTATGTGAATAAATTAAAATCTGTAATGAAGGAGATTATAATTTATTATCATAAATATCAAGCTAAAACAAGCTCGTGATCTGCGTTGAATTGAAGACTAAACCCAGTTACAGACAAAATATATATGTAATTTATTAATACAATTTATAGTGCAAAATAATATATAATAAAATTGGTGATAATAAAATTCAATCAATGATATGCAAAATAGTGAGAAAGTCAAAAATAATTGAGAATATATATCTACACAATTCTGCCTTCTTATAATGATACCCCTCAATTATATTTTAAATCAATTTAATACTTGATTTCTCTCAGCCGACAAATGTCCGATTAAACCCAAATCTGGTTTTTCTTTTATCTATACAGATATTTATATATATATATACAGTACAGACCAAAAGTTTGGACACACCTTCTTATTCAAAGAGTTTTCTTTATTTTCATGACTATGAAGGCATCAAAACTATGAATTAACACATGTGGAATTATATACATAACAAACAAGTGTGAAACAACTGAAAATATGTCATATTCAAGGTTCTTCAAAGTAGCCACCTTTTGCTTTGATTACTGCTTTGCACACTCTTGGCATTCTCTTGATGAGCTTCAAGAGGTAGTTCCCTGAAATGGTCTTCCAACAGTCTTGAAGGAGTTCCCAGAGATGCTTAGCACTTGTTGGCCCTTTTGCCTTCACTCTGCGGTCCAGCTCACCCCAAACCATCTCGATTGGGTTCAGGTCCGGTGACTGTGGAGGCCAGGTCATCTGGCGCAGCACTCCATCACTCTCCTTCATGGTCAAATAGCCCTTACTTCCAAAGTTTTCCCAATTTTTCGGCTGACTGACTGACCTTCATTTCTTAAAGTAATGATGCCCACTTGTTTTTCTTTACTTAGCTGCTTTTTTCTTGCCATAATACAAATTCTAACAGTCTATTCAGTAGGACTATCAGCTGTGTATCCACCTGACTTCTCCTTAACGCAACTGATGGTCCCAACCCCATTTATAAGGCAAGAAATATCCCACTTATTAAACCTGACAGGGCACACCTGTGAAGTGAAAACCATTTCAGGGGACTACCTCTTGAAGCTCATCAAGAGAATGCCAAGAGTGTGCAAAGCAGTAATCAAAGCAAAAGGTGGCTACTTTGAAGAACCTAGAATATGACATATTTTCAGTTGTTTCACACTTGTTTGTTATGTATATAATTCCACATATGTTAATTCATAGTTTTGATGCCTTCAGTGTGAATCTACAATTTTCATAGTCATGAAAATAAAGAAAACTCTTTGAATGAGAAGGTGTGTCCAAACTTTTGATCTGTACTGTATATATATATATATATATAATCAACTATACCGGTCTAAAACTGAATTCAATTCCTTGGAGATAATACCGTGTTTTCACCAGTATATTTTCAATCTCCCTGTATTGGATTAATTTTCAGGATGATGCTGCAGGTACACCCCAATCTTATTCCAAAACAGATACTATACACAAGGTATGGTTAATTGAATATATATATATATATATATATATATATATATGTATTATATTAATTAATTATCCTATAAAATATAGGTAAGGTTATACTATACCAAAATGTCAGCTAGCAGAAATCAGTTTCAATGGTTCTAAGATGGTTGCCTCCAATGACTGAAAAGGTGGTCAGGGCTGGATCTGGTCTTCTTCCTTTTGATGGTTTCCTGATGATCGTCCCTTGATGATAGTTAGAGAGAGAGATCCTTTCTGTCAGCCCATACCATCTTTTTATCCTATCTTAGAAAGGGCTTGGCCAAGTTTTATCATTAACTAGTGACCTCACTTTATAATTAATAGAACCTGCCTCTAGGGAAAATACACCCTAGATCTTTATGGTACCCTAACACTAGATGGCACTAGTACTCCATACAAAAATCGGCATTTATTTATATTTTCTATATATTCTTTTATTCAATTACTAGCACTAAATTTTAACTAAGGTTTCAGACAAAACCTTGAGGAGATCTCGAATAAACAATGACTTTTGTATTTAGTCAAACACCTCGCATATCCCTTGATCTTGATCTTTTGACCAGACCTAATTAAATCAAGATACACATGACCATACTCAAGTCATTGTTCTGGGGAAAAGACAGGGTTTGTTTATGATCACATGTGTGCACATTTCTCCATTCAAGAAATCTTCAAGAAGGCGATCATTAACTTGTGTTTTACACTGAGGGAGATTCTACAAATGACAGAGGAATCTGTACCTCATTTCTAACCTTAAAACTGAATATATCTATAAGGACCACACTCTTATATATACGATATATACGATATATACAGCACATGTATTTAAATTGATGATATAAAAATCAATCTACTCATATGTTGCTTAATATAAAAAAAAACTAAGAAAGATTAGAGTCTTTCTATACATTGAAAATCATCGAAACTCAGCACATGTCTAATACATTGTCTTATCTAGGCAATTACTTTTCATTAGACCTTGGGACATCTCCTCACAAAAACAGACTTGTGTAAACACTCTGGTACAGATTGTTAATCCTTGGTGGTGATCCTGATTTTAAAAAAAATCCTGAACTCACCCTGCACTTTTAAAATAAGACAAAATGGTTGTCCTTTAGGCCCATGTCTTATATAGGCCTTATACTTATGGACTTTATTTATACCCAATAGTTCTGACAATTTATTTATTTATTACAGTTTAGAAAATGATATAGTTGGTTATTTAGTATTTCAATATAGTATAATGTTATTTTGTGTGTTAATTAATGCAAGTTCATTAGAGTATAATAGTATTAAGTTGATTTCTTTGAGATAAAAGAAGAATCGACACTTTCGTGTCGCTAAGCATTTCTGTTGCCTATGGTCAATATGAATAACACATGAAAGTTCTCATCTTAAAATATAACTTCTAATACAAAAGAGCTATAAGATTTTTTGAATGCAAATTGAAGACAAAACTTTGTTAAAAGGGATTTTGGACACACTACAAGATCTAAATAGTCTTCTATAGACATAGTCGTGGCATCAGTCTCTGAGATGCCATAAATTTAAAGACAATAATACGTACTCAGCCCCTTATCTGTAAGATAATAACGGACTTATTATGATGGTCTTTGATATGTTTGTATCTTAAATTTCAAATGCCCATTCATTCCGCCATGTCTCCCTTATTGTATATACGACAGATGAAGGGACTGGTGAGTTCTTGGAAGCTCGCTATGTGACATATTAATTATTATTTTATGGCCATTAAAATGTATCAAGCCACCACAACTCTTATTTTGTATTTATTAAAGAGAGCACAGAATTACTTTTTTTTTTTTTTGTTATGTAATGTTTAATGTGAATTAGTTGTAAACTTTATGGTTTTAATGTAGATTACAGATTTATTGTACTTTAAAAAAATAAATAAAGATTTCTCTACTTTTCGCTATTTTAAATCATTTTAGGCCCTTTTTCTTATAAACATCATATGGATATTTAATTATATAGCTGTGTGCACATATTTACCCTCCTGATGGGGGGTGTAGACCTCCTTCTCCCCCTCTTCTGCAGGTGGGGGAGAGCAATCCCCTGGCTGTGATGTTCCTGGATCAGGTCCAGGCTGCTCCTCCTCTGCTCTCCTAGAATTTCTGTCTCTCACAGAAGGAACGAGAACCCCTGTAATCACAGAATGTTAAGAATTTAGACAATCAACTCATAAATCATAACAAAGGTAAATAAAATAAAAAAAATATCCTATATGGAGGGATCTGCATGGGATTCTGATTATCCACACGGTGCATTTGCCTCATTATGGGTTTATATTACATGACAAAACAAGTGTTACAGATGGGTAAAAACTGGCCTAAGTTAAAAAGTAGTATGACGTAACAGGGGTTATTTGATGGTATTATGTTGGTTATATTATTTTTTTGGGCTATCATCGTTATACTGTCTGCCCAGCCGCATTTTAAATATCTGCTGTCCGTCTTCACTCACAGTTGATTTTGTTGTCACGGTCACTTTATTAATAGAAGGAGGGGTAAAGTCACTTGCAGATAGGTGGCGAGATGACTAGATTTCTATATGCTATTTAGCGCTGTTCTATTCAGCGGTTAAAGGGAGTCTGTCATGTAAAATCCTCATTTTACTCCAATAACATCCTGATCTCCCTTACCTTACCGCTATTACAATATTTCCTTTGATATAGCATTTAATTTGTGGTTTATGAGGTTAATTTACTGGGTGGTGTGTGTATATATATATATATATATATATATATATATAGTAGAAAGGCACAAGGAACTATAATAGATGGAAGATATGTGTCACTGCGGATCCTGGCCTGGTTGAAGTAGGAGCCACTAGTGCACAGCCATGGTCAGTATGAATAACACATGAAAGTTATCATATTAAAATATAACTTCTAATACAAAAGAGCTATAAGATTTTTTTGAATGCAATTTGAAAACACTACTTGACACTTCGAAGACTGGATTTAATTTTTAAGAGGGATTTTGGACACACTATAAGATCTAAATAGTCTTCTATAGACATAGTCGTGGCACCAGGTATTGGAGATGCCATCAATTTAAAGACAATAATATGTACTCAGCCCCTTATCTGCAAGATAATAACGGACTTATTATGATGGTCTTTGATATGTTTGTATCTTATATTTCAATAGTCCATTTATTCCGGCATGTCTTCCTTCTTATTGTATATATGACAGATGAAGGGACTGTTGAGTTCTTGGAAGCTCGCTATGTGACATGGTAATTATTTTTTTTTGGCCATTAAAAGGTATCAAGCCAGCACAACTCTTATTTGGTATTTTTTAATGAGAGTACAGAATTACTTTGTTATAGTTATGTAATGTTTAATGTAAATTAGTTGGGTACTTTATGGTTTTAATGTAAATTACAGAGTTTTTTTAATTTGAATTTTTTTCATATTTATCTACTTTTCGCTAATTTAAAACATTTTAGGCCCTTTTTCTTATAAACATTGTATGGATATTTAATTATATAGCTGTGTGCACATATTTACCCTCCTGGTTGGGGGTGTAGACCTCCTTGTCCCTCTCTTCTGGAGGTGGGGGAGAGGAATCCCCTGGCTGTGATGTTCCTGGATCAGAGGATATTACATTATGGGAGGGTCCAGGCTGCTCCTCCTCTGCCTGCTCCTCCAACTCTTCCTCCTCACCTATTGCGACCACCTTCTTTTTAGATTTTCTGTGTCTCACAGAAGGAACGGGATCCCCTGTAATCACAGAATGTTAAGAATTTAGACAAACAACTCATAAATCATAACAAAGGTAAATATAAAATAAAATCCTATATGGAGGGATCTGCATGGGATTCTGATTATCCACACGGTGGATTTGCCTCATTTTGGTGTTATATAACATGCCAAAACCAGTTTTACAGATGGGTAAAACTGGCCTAACTTAAAAGGTAGGATGACGTAACAGGGGTTATTTGATGGTATTATGTTGGGTATAATAATTTTTTTGGCTGTCATCGTTATACTGTCTGCCCAGCCGCATTTTTAATACAATCTTACCTTTCATATAGCATTTAATTTGTGGTTTATGAGGTTAATTTACTGGGTGAGGTGTGTGTGTGTATATATATATATATATATATATATATATATATATATATAGTAGAAAGGCACAAGGGACTATAATAGATGGAAGATATGTGTCACCGAGGATCCTGGCCTCGGTGAAGTAGGAGCCACTAGTGCATATGTCCGCAGCAGTTGCTGACGAACACTTTGGTAGTTGGCATAGCTGCGAAAAGCTAATACGGGATGGCTCTTATTGGGAGTAGTCATAGAGTTGGGCGGGTGACTACTCCACACAATCCAGGCCAGGTTTTGAATGGCTTACAAAAGTCAGCCAGCAGGGGAAGGTGGGGATGATTACATGGCTGACGGTGGAGCTCTGGATGGCTGGGTGTTTGTGTTTGGAACTGAGTGTAAGACCAGAGGGTCTCTGCTTGGATACAGAGGACAATGCAAGATACTCTGTGGGTTTACGGTACTGTGCCTTACTTGTGTAATTGTTTTTTCTTTAAGTGTCGGCTGGAGTAAGCCGATTAATGCTGCCTGTTGATTGTTTGTGTGCCAACAATAAAGGACACTTGTTATTTTAAGATTTCACCGGAAAAATGCTTCTGTGTATTTATCTGGAGGCTACCATTTGGGAATCCCTACAATATATATATACTAGTCAATGACCCGGCGATGCTCGGGTATTTATTCATAGCAATTTTATATTAAATAACAGTGACCGGCCCTTTAATGTTGAGTTTCATGGTGACCGCCCCTTTAAGAGTGACTGTGACTGGCCCTTTAACAGTGATTTTCACGGTGACCGGCCCTTTAACTGTGAACTCCACAGCGCCTGTCAGTTGGCAGTTAGAATTTAAGTGAAAGGCTGGCAGGCTTGTATTGGCTAATGCAGGTCATTTTTTTTTTTTATATCTCGGGAACGGTACGTCCTAGAGAGCTGAGACCCCCGCAAGATTTCATTCCAGGTAGCAAGGGATGTGTATACCAAGAATAATTTAAATCGAATGTTGCGTTTTTGAGGAACATACATACATACGTATATATATACAGTGGGATGCGAAAGTTTGGGCAACCTTATTAATCGTCATGATTTTCCTGTATAAATCGTTGTTACGATAAAAAATGTCAGTTAAATATATCATATAGGAGACACACACAGTGATATTTGAGAAGTGAAATTAAGTTTATTGGATTTACAGAAAGTGTGCTATAATTGTTTAAACAAAATTAGGCAGGTGCATAAATTTGGGCACTGTTGTCATTTTATTGATTCCAAAACCTTTAGAAAGAATTATTGGAACTCAAATTGGCTTGGTAAGCTCAGTGACCCCTGACCTACATACACAGGTGAATCCAATTATGAGAAAGAGTATTTAAGGGGGTCAATTGTAAGTTTCCCTCCTCTTTTAATTTTCTCTGAAGAGTAGCAACATGGGGGTCTCAAAACAACTCTCAAATGACCTGAAGACAAATATTGTTCACCATCATGGTTTAGGGGAAGGATTCAGAAAGCTGTCTCAGAGATTTCAGCTGTTTGTTTCCACAGTTAGGAACATATTGAGGAAATGGAAGACCACAGGCTCAGTTCAAGTTAAGGCTCGAAGTGGCAGACCAAGAAAAATCTCGGATAGACAGAAGCGACGAATGGTGAGAACAGTCGAAGTCAACCCACAGACCAGCACCAAAGACCTACAACATCATCTTGCTGCAGATGGAGTCACTGTGCATCGTTCAACCATTTGGCGCACTTTACACAAGGAGATGATAAATATATATATTTATGTGTGTGAAACGTATGAAAATCATCCGGTGACATCATACATCAGTACCGCGCTGTGTGTATAACTATATATATATATACAATCTCAGCGAGGTAGAGATGTATGATGTAACCGGAAGATTTTGTACATGTCACAACAGGTATTAAGTAATCATTTGAAAAGGGATGAAATACGGATGTAGTAGAGTTAACACACATGCTTTATGAGACGTGTTATGTAAACTTAATGCAATTAAATGAGTTACGCTATTTTTTTAAATGGCTTTTGTTTCAAGATTACGGGATGAATTCATAAATTTGAGAGGTTGTGTGTTAACCATACTACATCTGTACGGATTAGCAGCATTACTGAATATATACATTACAGAGTGTTGTAGCGAGAGATACAAAATTGATGTAAGCATTGTACCTGGGCATAATCATAGTAACATAGTACATAAGGCCGAAAAAAGACATTTGTCCATCCAGTTCGGCCTGTTATCCTGCAAGTTGATCCAGAAGAAGGCAAAAAAAAAAGCTGTGAGGTAGAAGCCAATTTTCCCCACTTTAGGGGAATAAAAAATTCCTTCCCAACTCCAATCAGGCAATCAGAATAACTCCCTGGATCAACGACCCCTCTCTAGTAGCTATAGCCTGTAATCGCTGACTATATTCTTTGACAAGATCAGGGTGAAGGCGCTTTAGGTCGCAAAACTTCTTTTGTAGGGCTTCCTTCTTTGCCTTTTCCTGTGCTTTAAATAAAGTTCGGTCCGGACAGACATTCTAATCCGTTCTTTTTCTTTGTGTTTCTGGGTCAGATGATATCCCCGCTTCCAGAAAGCGCTGAAGGATAAAGATGAAAGCATATAATCCCCATTGTTTTATTATACAAATATAAAAAAATATATCCTCAACAAATACACAAAAAATAAGTTACACCTTTGAAGGGGAAATATTAGATTTAATGTTACGGTTATAAGATCGGATTGTATTGCGATTGTATGTGTGTGAGGTCTGAGCAATCAGATATTAGCCAGCTAAGCTGCGATGTACCTGTCTAGTAAGTGACGGTACGGTATGGGGTGTAAAGTTGTTTTGCATCCCCGTGGTGCACCCTGGGTAACGCTAAATAAACAAGCAAATACTTTTGGTCCAACAAAAAAACCTCATGGACATAAAATGAAATCTATATATATATTGTGTGTATGGTATATAGTGTGTGGTATATATTGTATGGCAGGAAAACGGACATGATATGTGCATGTGATAGATATTTATCTGTTGTCCATGCATACATGCTACTGACATAGTGCTGCAAAGTAACAAGAATACAAAGTAACAAGACCGGAACTACAGCGAGCCCATACATTTTAAGCTCGGACGGGCGCGATGCGGACGCCATGCATCCAAGCCCAGAATACCCACTACTTCCACCAGAGCAGGTAAATATATATATGGATATATTTATTTTCTAGGTAACGAGCTAACTTGGCGCCCACAATAGTAGTCACCTCCACACCAGCGACCCCCACCTTTGGTACTATAATACAATAAGGCACAAGATTCTTCTTGAAACTTGTTGTACCTAACTGAATGCTACATTTTGTATTTATTGATGTACCGGGCATATGTTATCTAATATACACTCACCTAAAGAATTATTAGGAACACCTGTTCTATTTCTCATTAATGCAATTATCTAGTCAACCAATCACATGGCAGTTGCTTCAATGCATTTAGGGGTGTGGTCCTGGTCAAGACAATCTCCTGAACTCCAAACTGAATGTCAGAATGGAAAAGAAAGGTGATTTAAGCAATTTTGAGCGTGGCATGGTTGTTGGTGCCAGACGGGCCGGTCTGAGTATTTCACAATCTGCTCAGTTACTGGGATTTTCACGCACAACCATTTCTAGGGTTTACAAAGAATGGTGTGAAAAGGGAAAAACATCCAGTATGCGGCAGTCCTGTGGGCAAAAATGCCTTATGGATGCTAGAGGTCAGAGGAGAATGGGCCGACTGATTCAAGCTGATAGAAGAGCAACGTTGACTGAAATAACCACTCGTTACAACCGAGGTATGCAGCAAAGCATTTGTGAAGCCACAACACGCACAACCTTGAGGCGGATGGGCTACAACAGCAGAAGACCCCACCGGGTACCACTCATCTCCACTACAAATAGGAAAAAGAGGCTACAATTTGCACGAGCTCACCAAAATTGGTCTGTTGAAGACTGGAAAAATGTTGCCTGGTCTGATGAGTCTCGATTTCTGTTGAGACATTCAAATGGTAGAGTCCGAATTTGGCGTAAACAGAATGAGAACATGTATCCATCCTCTGATGGCTACTTTCAGCAGGATAATGCACCATGTCACAAAGCTCGAATCATTTCAAATTGGTTTCTTGAACATGACAATGAGTTCACTGTACTAAAATGGCCCCCACAGTCACCAGATCTCAAACCAATAGAGCATCTTTGGGATGTGGTGGAACGGGAGCTTCGTGCCCTGGATGTGTATCCCTCAAATCTACATCAACTGCAAGATGCTATCCTATCAATATGGGCCAACATTTCTAAAGAATGCTATCAGCACCTTGTTGAATCAATGCCACGTAGAATTAAGGCAGTTCTGAAGGCAAAAGGTGGTCCAACACAATATTAGTATGGTGTTCCTAATAATTCTTTAGGTGAGTGTGTATATATACAGTGGCGGAAATAATTATTTGACCCCTCACTGATTTTGTAAGTTTGTCCAATGACAAAGAAATGAAAAGTCTCAGAACAGTATCATTTCAATGGTAGGTTTATTGTAACAGTGGCAGATAGCACATCAAAAGGAAAATCGAAAAAATAACTTTAAATAAAAGATAGCAACTGATTTGCATTTCATTGAGTGAAATAAGTATTTGAACCCTCTAACAAAAAAAGACTTAATACTTGGTGGAAAAACCCTTGTTTGCAAGCACAGAGGTCAAACGTTTCTTGTAATTGATGACCAAGTTTGCGCACATTTTAGGAGGAATGTTGGTCCACTCCTCTTTGCAGATCATCTCTAAATCCCTAAGGTTTCGAGGCTGTCTCTGTTCAACTCTGAGCTTGAGCTCCCTCCATAGGTTTTCGATTGGATTAAGGTCCGGAGACTGACTAGGCCACTCCATGACCTTAATGTGCTTCTTCTTGAGCCACTCCTTTGTTGCCTTTGCTGTATGTTTTGGGTCATTGTCGTGCTGGAACACCCATCCACGACCCATTTTCAGTTTCCTGGCAGAGGGAAGGAGGTTGTCGCTCAGGATTTCACGATACATGGCTCCGTCCATTTTCCCGTTTATGCGAATAAGTTGTCCTGTGCCCTTAGCAGAAAAACACCCCCAAAGCAAAATGTTTCCACCCCCATGCTTGACGGTGGGGACGGTGTTTTGGGGGTCATAGGCAGCATTTTTCTTCCTCCAAACACAGCGAGTTGAGTTAATGCCAAAGAGCTCTATTTTGGTCTCATCAGACCACAGCACCTTCTCCCAGTCACTCTCTGAATCATTCAGGTGTTCATTGGCAAACTTCAGACGGGCCTGCACATGTGCCTTCCTGAGCAGGGGGACCTTGCGAGCCCTGCAGGATTTTAATCCATTGCGGTGTAATGTGTTTCCAATGGTTTTCTTGGTGACTGTGGTCCCTGCTAATTTGAGGTCATTAACTAACTCCTCCCGTGTAGTTCTAGGATGCTTTTTCACCTTTCTCAGAACCATTGACACCCCACGAGGTGAGATCTTGCGTGGAGCCCCAGAGCGAGGTCGATTGATGGTCATTTTGTGCTCCTTCCATTTTCGAACAATCGCACCAACAGTTGTCACCTTCTCTCCCAGCTTCTTGCTAATGGTTTTGTAGCCCATTCCAGCCTTGTGCAGGTCTACAATTTTGTCTCTGACATCCTTGGACAGCTCTTTGGTCTTTCCCATGTTGGAGAGTTTGGAGTCTGCTTGATTGATTGATTCTGTGGACAGGTGTCTTTTATACAGGTGACTAGTTAAGACAGGTGTCCTTAATGAGGGTGACTAATTGAGTAGAAGTGTCTAACCACTCTGTGGGAGCCAGAACTCTTAATGGTTGGTAGGGGTTCAAATACTTATTTCACTCAATGAAATGCAAATCAGTTGCTATCTTTTATTTAAAGTTATTTTTTCGATTTTCCTTTTGATGTGCTATCTGCCACTGTTACAATAAACCTACCATTGAAATGATACTGTTCTGAGACTTTTCATTTCTTTGTCATTGGACAAACTTACAAAATCAGTGAGGGGTCAAATAATTATTTCCGCCACTGTATACAGGGAGTGCAGAATTATTAGGCAATTTGTATTTTTGAGGATTAATTTTATTATTGAACAACAACCATGTTCTTAATGAACCCAAAAAACTCATTAATATCAAAGCTGAATATTTTTGGAAGTAGTTTTTAGTTTGTTTTTAGTTTTAGCTATTTTAGGGGGATATCTGTGTGTGCAGGTAACTATTACTGTGCATAATTATTAGGCAACAAAAAACAAATATATACCCATTTCAATTATTTATTTTTACCAGTGAAACCAATATAACATCTCAACATTCACAAATATACATTTCTGACATTCAAAAACAAAATAAAAACAAATCAGTGACCAATATAGCCACCTTTCTTTGCAAGGACACTCAAAAGCCTGCCATCCATGGATTCTGTCAGTGTTTTGATCTGTTCACCATCAACATTGCGTGCAGCAGCAACCACAGCCTCCCAGACACTGTTCAGAGAGGTGTACTGTTTTCCCTCCTTGTAAATCTCACATTTGATGATGGACCACAGGTTCTCAATGGGATTCAGATCAGGTGAACAAGGAGGCCATGTCATTAGATTTTCTTCTTTTATACCCTTTCTTGCCAGCCACGCTGTGGAGTACTTGGACGCGTGTGATGGAGCATTGTCCTGCATGAAAATCATGTTTTTCTTGAAGGATGCAGACTTCTTCCTGTACCACTGCTTGAAGAAGATGTCTTCCAGAAACTGGCAGTAGGACTGGGAGTTGAGCTTGACTCCATCCTCAACCCGAAAAGGCCCCACAAGCTCATCTTTGATGATACCAGCCAAAACCAGTACTCCAACTCCACCTTGCTGGCGTCTGAGTCGGACTGGAGCTCTCTGCCCTTTACCAATCCAGCCACGGGCCCATCCATCTGGCCCATCAAGACTCACTCTCATTTCATCAGTCCATAAAACCTTAGAAAAATCAGTCTTGAGATATTTCTTGGCCCAGTCTTGACATTTCAGCTTGTGTGTCTTGTTCAGTGGTGGTCGTCTTTCAGCCTTTCTTACCTTGGCCATGTCTCTGAGTATTGCACACCTTGTGCTTTTGGGCACTCCAGTGATGTTGCAGCTCTGAAATATGGCCAAAGTGGTGGCAAGTGGCATCTTGGCAGCTGCACGCTTGACTTTTCTCAGTTCATGGGCAGTTATTTTGCGCCTTGGTTTTTCCACACGCTTCTTGCGACCCTGTTGACTATTTTGAATGAAACGCTTGATTGTTCGATGATCACGCTTCAGAAGCTTTTAAGAGTGCTGCATCCCTCTGCAAGATATCTCACTATTTTTGACTTTTCTGAGCATGTCAAGTCCTTCTTTTGACCCATTTTGCCAAAGGAAAGAAAGTTGCCTAATAATTATGCACACCTAATATAGGGTGTTGATGTCATTAGACCACACCCCTTCTCATTACAGAGATGCACATCACCTAATATGCTTAATTGGTAGTAGGCTTTCGAGCCTATACAGCTTGGAGTAAGACAACATGCATAAAGAGGATGATGTGGTCAAAATACTCATTTGCCTAATAATTCTGCACGCAGTGTATATATATATATATATATATATATATATATATATACACTCACCTAAAGAATTATTAGGAACACCTGTTCTATTTCCCATTAATGCAATTATCTAGTCAACCAATCACATGGCAGTTGCTTCAATGCATTTAGGGGGGTGGTCCTGGTCAAGACAATCTCCTGAACTCCAAACCGAATGTCAGAATGGGAAAGAAAGGTGATTTAAGCAATTTTGAGCGTGGCATGGTTGTTGGTTCCAGACGGGCCGGTCTGAGTATTTCACAATCTGCTCAGTTACTGGGATTTTCACGCACAACCATTTCTAGGGTTTACAAAGAATGGTGTGAAAAGGGAAAAACATCCAGTATGCGGCAGTCCTGTGGGCAAAAATGCCTTGTGGATGCTAGAGGTCAGAGGAGAATGGGCCGACTGATTCAAGCTGATAGAAGAGCAACATTGACTGAAATAACCACTCGTTACAACTGAGGTATGCAGCAAAGCATTTGTGAAGCCACAACACGCACAACCTTGAGGCGGATGGGCTACAACAGCAGAAGACCCCACCGGGTACCACTCATCTCCACTACAAATAGGAAAAAGAGGCTACAATTTGCACGAGCTCACCAAAATTGGACTGTTGAAGACTGGAAAAATGTTGCCTGCTCTGATGAGTCTCGATTTCTGTTGAGATATTCAAATGGTAGAGTCCGAATTTGGCGTAAACAGAATGAGAACATGTATCCATCCTCTGATGGCTACTTCTAGCAGGATAATGCACTATGTCACAAAGCTCGAATCATTTCAAATTGGTTTCTTGAACATGACAATGAGTTCACTGTACTAAAATGGCCCCCACAGTCACCAGATCTCAACCCAATAGAGCATTCTTTGGGATGTGGTGGAACGGGAGCTTCGTGCCCTGGATGTGCATCCCTCAAATCTCCATCAACTGCAAGATGCTATCCTATCAATATGGGCCAACATTTCTAAAGAATGCTATCAGCACCTTGTGGAATCAATGCCACGTAGAATTAAGGCAGTTCTGAAGGCAAAAAGGGGTCCAACACCGTATTAGTATGGTGTTCCTAATAATTCCTTAGGTGAGTGTATATATATATATACATACAGTACAGACCAAAAGTTTGGACATACCTTCTCATTCAAAGAGTTTTCTTTATTTTCATGACTATGAAGGCATCAAAACTATGAATTAACACATGTGGAATTATATACATAACAAACAAGTGTGAAACAACTGAAAATATGTCATATTCTAGGTTCTTCAAAGTAGCCACCTTTTGCTTTGATTACTGCTTTGCACACTCTTGGCATTCTCTTGATGAGCATTCTCTTGATTATGTCTACACCTCTACATCAAGGTGTACGTAGAGTTCTACAAAGCAGTCCTGGATTTTCATCCCCCCAAAAAAAAAAAAAAAAACTTGTTTGGGATTAGTTCATCCGAATTCAAATTTTATGGACTAAATATGTCCTTTGTCACCTATTCCACAGGAAATCTTAGAAAAAGGTGAAGTCACTGAAGAACAATTATACATTGATTTAGATGAAAGTTTACAGCACCAATCTGACTATCTCCCTGGAAAATCAAGTTTGGATGATTCAGAAAAATTTCTGTGTGCTTCATTAATCTTAGAAGAAAATCCTTCTTCTAATCGATGCATGGAATTTTTGAGCCCAGAAAACTTAGTTAATGAAAAAAAATTGATTGTATTTGAGAGCTGCCTTGAACAACTATTTAAAAAAATTAAGTGTCAAAAATTCACAAATTGTCAATTTATGGTGAAATCCTGGACCAAAAATGATGATGGTTCCTATTGTAAATTTAAAGGGACTTGTACTGCCGGCCATTCTTTACTATTCGAAACACAACCAAAGATAGGACGTTACTCTGCCGGTAACATATTGACAGCTTCATCCATTCTTTTTTCAGGTCAAAATTTTCTAAAAATCAGCAAATTTTTTAATATTTTGGGTTTAGCAGGCATTTCACATACTACATACTACAGATACCAGACAAAATTTTTATTTCCAGCAATCCATAGAGCTTGGGAAAAAGAAAAAAAATCAATCAGTTAAAAAATTGGAAAAGCCCTTTGTGTTTCCGGTGATGGTCAATGCGACAGTCCTGGCCATAGTGCTAAGTACTGCATTTATACAATTATGGACCTTGTGACAAAAAAAATTGTTGATCCATCACTAATAGACCAATTTGATGTCTGTCATTATGCAAAATCATTGAAGAAGAAATTGCAGACTGCAGCAAAACTAAAATTCTGCAAAGAAATCACACCGTGGATTGAGAAATTATTATTACTATTATTATTTTTGTGGGTGTGTACAAACATGTGAAAACTCACCTGAACTACTAAAAGCAAAATGGCTTTCACTACTGAATCATATAGAAAATATACACACATGGGAAGGAGATTTGTATTCAGCATGCACACACCAACCAATTGAAGACATTCACCGTGAAGTACTCTGGTTAAAATTGGGAACTCCACCTTACACCAAGATCGAGGAAATAGTATATAGCAAGCAGATGTTGACTGATTTACCTCATCTGGCACATAACTGCCACACAGGGGAACTTGAAAATTTACATAGTCTTGCTCTAAAATACCACAGTAAGCGGATTCACTTTGGAATTGATGGGATGGAAGCATGGACAAACTGGCTGCAATGACACACAATAATAACGTTGGTTGTGAAAGAGCTGTTGTCCAAGTGTCAAAAAAGAACTAGGCAAGGGATGTGCGTCAAACCGGCTGCTACGAGATTTCGCCCATTGTTGCACATGTCCAGGCCAGGTTTGAGGCTCAGCGGTCTGTTGTACCATGCCCGCCCACAGCTCCTGTGTGGTGTAGGGTCTTTCCCCTAAACATTTGAGTTTCAGAATAGCCTGCTGTTTCCCCTGGCTGTGCTGAAGTTGGTGGTGCAGGTGTTGCGCTGACGTGATGAAAAGGTTGTAGAGGAGGAACCAGAGGAGGAGGCACCAAGAAACATCCAGCAATTCTCGGTGGCAGTACGACATGCACCAAACCGCTGTCGGTAGAACATGCGCCTCCTCCTTTGCCCAGCTGCCACTACATTTACCTAGTGGGCAGTTAGGGAGATATAACATCCCTGCCTGTACTTACTGGTCCAGGTGTTGGTGGTTATGTGGACTGATGGCGTTGCACAGCGCACACCTGGGAACAACATATCATGGGACAGATGACATCAGGACATTTTTAAAACTCTCCGTCTCCACCAGATGGAATGGCAGCATTTCGAAGGCCAGCAATTTTGAAATGCTGCCATTCAGGGCCAGGGCTCATGCGTGTGTAGGGGGTACTTCCTCTTTCACTCCAGTGTTGGGGGATGGACAGCTGAACGCTTCCGTGGGACAGTGTGGAGATGCTTGGTGACGGTGGTGGTGGTGTTCCTGCCACATCCTCTGTTCGCGGGGTGGCAGGTGCCACTGTTCTAGAGGGGGAGGAAGATGCCAAGACCGCAGCAGAAGAGGGAGCAGGAGGGGCCTCTGATCTTTCATGGTTCTTGAGGTGTCTACTCCATTGCAGCTCGTGCTTTGCGGTTAGATGCGGGTAGTGCTCAGGTTCTGACTGCATAGTGTACAAACCAGAAGAACTGCCACGCCAGGGAACTCTTTTGCGCTGGCTTTGGTGTGCTATGTCTCTTCTGTCACTTCTGGGGCAGGGCTAGGTGAATGGCCCACGAAAACCCCGCCAGCAGATTCATCAAAAAGCATAAGTGACTGCTGCATGACTTAGCATTCAGACTGCTTGGCTGATCTGCAAGTAGTTAAGGTGGAAGACTGTTGCCTATGGGCCGCCGGTGCCAACTCTGCGCTTTGAACAATGGACCAGGTGGAAGACAATATGAAGAAACTGTAGGCACTCTCATCCATCCAATCTACTACCGCCTCTACTTGTTCTGGCCTCACCATTCTAAGAGCGATATTCGGGCCTACAAAATGACGCAGAACGTCCTGTCGCCTGTGTGCTTCAGAGGAAGGTGTTTCATTAGGGCGTGTACCTGGCACAGATGGCCAACGTCTTCACTCCGCAGCAGGAGCTCCACCAACACCACGACCACGGCCCCGTCCCCTTGTTGATGCTGCCCTTATTCTGTTATAGTCACCCACAAAATTGCCTGATAGATGAACAATTGTATATCTGTGTCACAGATGCAAAAGAGGTGTTTAGTACCAAAAAAAAGGGTAGGTCTCAATGCCCCCAATTAACAGGCTGATAAGTTATTATATTTCCCTGTGACAGTGGGAAGTACAGTTTTTTAAACACAAAAAATAGGTAGGTCTTACCGACCCTAATTAACAGGCTGATTATCATATTTCCATGTCACTGGTGCAAAGAAGTAGGATTGCACCGATCAATAATGCCTATAGGTCACCAGCACACTTTTTAAAAATAATAAAGGCCTAACACTCTCCCTGCCTGCAGCAGCGTCCTGTTCCTACACTAGTTAGAGCAGAATGGTGGCGCACCATGTGATCCAGCATTTATGCATGCATGGTCACATGGTGTGCAAGCCAATCACAGCCTTTCCAATACTAGGCATGACTGGGATGACTTCCAAGTGCCCACAGCTTAAAGACTTGTTGATTGGCTTCGCTAAAGAATGAATCCGAACACGAACTTTGGCGTAAAAATCCGTGTTTTGGTTCGGTACCCGGACACCAAAATGTCCGGTACGGTCCCGAACTTGGCGGTCCAGGTTCGCTCATTACTAGTAACAGGTCCTCTTTAATAGATAAGCAATATGAATAACTGCCAGTTAATACTCACCAAAAAAAAGGGATACAAAGGCACAGGTATTGTTCTTTGACGATGCTCAAATTATACTTGTTGAGTGATTGCAAGATCTAAATGTATAGTGGAAATTTAATATAATTTTTTTAAATTATTAATTTATTTTTATTGTATTTACACTATTTAGTGGTATAATGGCTACTTCAAAATCAGTATAATCTCCAAAGGTCACATATTACTAATAAATATATAAAAGGGCCTTTTCGATATCCACAATGCCCACCAAATGCCTGGGCTCCTTGTATAGATTATACTTACCTGCCCTCGGGACCTGCTTCACTTCGGATCCCTGCATGGCCGCTGCTGCATCCCCCCCATTGCTTGGATCAAAACATCGTGCGACAGGGGAGGAGGTGGTAGTGGTGGGTATCTGGTGTGCAGCCAAAAGAAGGCCACGATGGGGATGAGCCCCCTTGAACCCACTAGCATACAGTGAGGGACACAGGACAGAAGAGGCCTGCACTGAAAGACTCACAGCTGGAGGTAAGTAGATTTTTATTTGTGTTTTATCTCACTTGGTCACATGCAGTTCAGCTACAAAGGTGGAATAGGGGAGAGAAGCATTACGGAGACATGTACAGGTGGCAGTAAATCGGAGTACTACACAGTGACACACATTATGGTGGACACTATGGTGAAGGGGGGAGAGGCATCCAGTTGCGGTTTTAATTTTGTTCTCAGACAGCAAAAAGGCTCTGTTCAAAGCTTAAATTGGTATCAGGCCATCCAAAAAGCATTGAATTTTATCAGTCTATTACGCTGAAATAATTAGTACAAAAATAGATTACACAAGAAGTGGCGTAAAGCCGTAGTAAAGGCCCCTCACAAGAGCTTAACTCAGAAACTAATAGAGAACCTACAAAAGAGCACTGAGAACTAATAAGGTATAAAAAATATTATTTTATTGAATATGTAATTAAAAACATACAGAGAGATGACAGACAAATGCACAAAGTGCAGCACAATCCTGGGAGAGTTGATAAAGTACAAAAAATATATAAAAACAGAAATGACCCAAATGTAAATACATCCAAATAGAGCAAAGCTACCATATAAAGTATATATTGAAAGAATACCCACTATTGGTAGGAGTACAAATAATATCGTCAGATATAAAGTGCAAGTGCAAGCTTATATATATAAGCAAAAGAGAGGAGAGGTAACCCTCCAATGTGGGTCTTTGAATATATATCTATACCTATTCAATTAGTCTAGGCGGATAGTAAAGTGCATGTGCAAGTTACACAATAGTTACAAGAAAAAACACATGGTAAGTGTTTGATCAAAAAGCAAAAAAACCGCAAAAGATATAACAGGTAAGCAGGTAAATAGAGTGAGGTCACATACCGTGTATGAAGTGATAATAAATCCACAGGAAGACTGCACACCCCGACGCGCGTTTCGATTTGAAACCTTCCTTTGGGGGTCAAATAACAGACAGCTAGAGATCACAGATGCATATGTGAACCCAGACTTAATTGTATAGCATATGTTATGTCACTGTACAGAATAGATGTGGCCAAAAGTTTTGAGAATGACACAAATATTAGTTTTCACAAAGTTTGCTGCTAAACTGCTTTTAGATCTTTGTTTCAGTTGTTTCTGTGATGTAGTGAAATATAATTACACGCATTTCATACGTTTCAAAGGCTTTTATCGACAATTACATGACATTTATGCAAAGAGTCAGTATTTGCAGTGTTGGCCTTTCTTTTTCAGGACCTCTGCAATTCGACTGGGCATGCTCTCAATCAACTTCTGGGCCAATTCCTGACTGATAGCAACCCATTCTTTCATAATCACTTCTTGGAGTTTGTCAGAATTAGTGGGTTTTTGTTTGTCCACCCGCCTCTTGAGGATTGACCACAAGTTCTCAAAGGGATTAAGATCTGGGGAGTTTCCAGGCCATGGACCCAAAATGTCAAGGTTTTGGTCCCCGAGCCACTTAGTTATCACTTTTGCCTTATGGCACGGTGCTCCATCGTGCTGGAAAATGCATTGTTCTTCACCAAACTGTTGTTGGATTGTTGGAAGACGTTGCTGTTGGAGGGTGTTTTGGTACCATTCTTTATTAATGGCTGTGTTTTTGGGCAAAATTGTGAGTGAGCCCACTCCCTTGGATGAGAAGCAACCCCACACATGAATGGTCTCAGGATGCTTTACTGTTGGCATGACACAGGACTGATGGTAGCGCTCACCTTTTCTTCTCTGGACAAGCCTTTTTCCAGATGCCCCAAACAATCGGAAAGAGGCTTCATCGGAGAATATGACTTTGCCCCAGTCCTCAGCAGTCCATTCACCAAACTTTCTGCAGAAGATCAATTTGTCCCTGATGTTTTTTTTGGAGAGAAGTGGCTTCTTTGCTGCCCTTCTTGACACCAGGCCATCTTCCAAAAGTCTTCGCCTCACTGTGCGTGCAGATGCGCTCACACCTGCCTGCTGCCATTCCTGCGCAAGCTCTGCACTGGTGGCACTCCGATCCCGCAGCTGAATCCTCTTTAGGAGACGATCCTGGCGCTTGCTGGACTTTCTTGGATGCCCTGAAGCCATCTTAACAAGAATTGAACCTCTTTCCTTGAAGTTCTTGATGATCCTATAAATTGTTGATTGAGGTGCAATCTTAGTAGCCACAATATCCTTGCCTGTGAAGCCATTTTTATGCAACACAATGATGGCTGCACGCGTTTCTTTGCAGGTCACTGTAATGACCGGCGTCACGCACAGGGAGGGAAAAGGGAAAGCCCTGCCCAAGGGAGAGGGAAAGGTGGTGACCCCTAACTCACCTTGCGGCTGGCACCTGACTGCCCTGACGTCCCTAGACGGGTTCCTCACCCGTGCGGCGATCACGTGCCTAAACCCTGGCTTTCCCTAAAATGAGCCCTAGATAGTGAACGGGCCGGTGGGTTCGCTAGTCCGCACCACTGTCACTAAGAGGGAAACACCAGGGAGAGGACAGACAAAACAGACAAACACATACACCCAGGTGGGCGACCACAATAGACCACAAAGGTCCAACAGGGATCCGGAGGGTAGCGTTCTGGACCAACTACCAGAGAACGCAGCAACACAGCTCCAGAGGGTCAGAATAGATGTCCAGGCAGGAAGCTCTATATCTGGCAACCAGAGAAGTGTGAGAGGGGAATATAAGGAGGTTTGGGAGTGCTGGACAAGGAACAGCTGAGGAGAAGGAGCTACGGATCCCTGAGTGAGCCAAAAGGGTTTGCAAAGCAAACCCAGAAAGCTACCATAAGGAAACAGCCCTATCTTACATAGAGCGTGAGGCCAACCGCTGCGACTTCCTGACCCCGGGTATAACGGAGTCAGGCGTGGTTCTTGACACCCTCGTGACAGTCACCATGTTTAACAATGGAAGAACAATGATTTCAAGCATCACCCTCCTTTTAACATGTCAAGTCTGCCATTTTAACCCAATCAGCCGGACATAATGATCTCCAGCCTTGTGCTCGTCAACATTCTCACCTGAGTTAACAAGACGATTACTGAAATGATCTCAGCAGGTCCTTTAATGACAGCAATGAAATGCAGTGGAAAGGTTTTTTTTGGGATTAAGTTAATTTTCATGGCAAAGAAGGACTATGAAATTCATCTGATCACTCTTCATAACATTCTGGAGTATATGCAAATTGCTATTATAAAAACTTAAGCAGCAACTTTTATAATTTCCAATATTTAGAGAAAATGACTGGGCACACCTAAGGATATTTAGTTACTGGTGTTTATTTAATAAAAAGACAAATAAGGTAATGAAATTGATAATATCAGATATATAATTGCGACAGTAAAGTTATATAACGTTTGTATGTTTTGGGCAATACTTCATATAAAGATTCTATATATTTGTAGTTGATGTGCGCATTAATCACTAAAGAATAGCGGTACTGCCTGTGACCAATAGCTTCACTCCAGACACAAATAAATAGATAAGATTAATGCATGAAAAATAAACTAGCATAAAAGCAACAATCTAATATCAATTAAAATACAAAACAATATAAACAGTAATGGTCTAAATGAAAGTGTTGGTCTTGATAAGAATATAAGCCGCGAACCTAGGATAAAATATAGATGGACTTAAAAATGGAAGTTCACTGACCTGGGGAGGTCATGAGGGTCCAGGTAAAGCAAATGTCAGTTAGGTATAACAAAACTAGCCCTGATAGGGCAAAAGTACAGTTTATCGTAAGTGATGCCTTACTCCGTAGCTGACTCGGCGGCGTCCCGCTTTCAGTCAGAAAAGAATCCAGCAGTGAGATGGTAAATAGGTTTAGGAACAGTCTTACCGGTATTAGAGGTTTCTCACGTGTAGAAGGAGCCTCTGCCGTCTCTCGGAACTTTGCTCCCGGTTTTTCGGTGTAATTAGGTAAATCCCACAGTGGATGCTTTGGGTCACCTGTTAGTTGTTAGCTTGCTGCACGCGGTCCCGCTTGTTTGAATGCGGTTGCGATATCACAGCTCCGGGTAAAAGTTTCAGACCAGCTTTTAAAACGGTGCAGACTTGTTCCTGAATAGGATCAGTGTGGTGCACTCACACGAAGTAGAACTTGGGGGGTCAGACCAGACGCGTTTCGGGGCTAGAGTATCCCCTTCCTCAGTGGCTATGCAACACTGAGGAAGGGGATACTCTAGCCCCGAAACGCGTCTGGTCTGACCCCCCAAGTTCTACTTCGTGTGAGTGCACCACACTGATCCTATTCAGGAACAAGTCTGCACCGTTTTAAAAGCTGGTCTGAAACTTTTACCCGGAGCTGTGATATCGCAACCGCATTCAAACAAGCGGGACCGCGTGCAGCAAGCTAACAACTAACAGGTGACCCAAAGCATCCACTGTGGGATTTACCTAATTACACCGAAAAACCGGGAGCAAAGTTCCGAGAGACGGCAGAGGCTCCTTCTACACGTGAGAAACCTCTAATACCGGTAAGACTGTTCCTAAACCTATTTACCATCTCACTGCTGGATTCTTTTCTGACTGAAAGCGGGACGCCGCCGAGTCAGCTACGGAGTAAGGCATCACTTACGATAAACTGTACCTTTGCCCTATCAGGGCTAGTTTTGTTTTACCTAACTGACATTTGCTTTACCTGGACCCTCATGACCTCCCCAGGTCAGTGAACTTCCATTTTTAAGTCCATCTATATTTTATCCTAGGTTTGCGGCTTATATTCTTATCAAGACCAACACTTTAATTTAGACCATTACTGTTTATATTGTATTGTATTTTAATTGATATTAGATTGTTGCTTTTATGCTAGTTTATTTTTCATGCATTAATCTTATCTATTTATTTGTGTCTGGAGTGAAGCTATTAGTCACAGGCAGTACCGCTATTCTTTAGTGATTAATGCGCACGTCAACTACAAATATATAGAATCTTTATATGAAGTATTGCCCAAAACATACAAACGTTATATAACTTTACTGTCGCAATTATATATCTGATATTATCAATTTCATTATCAATTTCATTACCTTATTTGTCTTTTTATTAAATAAACACCAGTAACTAAATATCCTTAGGTGTGCCCAGTCATTTTCTCTATATTTTACTCCCCTTTAACAGCGGGGTGACGCTGTAAGACTGAGAGCACCCTTTCTTGGTGTGTCAACCACCCTGTGCATCCGACTAATATACTTTATTTGAATTTCCAATATTTATGTAATTCTCAAAACTTTTGGCCACGACTATATATACTGTCTTGATGCCAAATTCATGTGTGGCAGTGTGCTCTGGCCACGGCATGCACTGCAATGACAGTGCCAGGGTTTGCCAAAGTACCTCATGATACCAATTTGTTGGTGGCAGTGTGCTCTGGCCACAACATACACTGTAATGGCAGTACATGGGGTTGCCAAAGTACCTCATGATGCCCAATTCGTTGGTGGTAGTGTGCTCTGGCCACTTCATGCAACGCAATTGCAGCGCAGGGGTTGCCAAAGTACCTCATAATGCCCAATTCGTTGGTGACTGTGTGCTCTGACCACCGCATGCACTGTAATGGCAGCTCCAGGGATTGACAAAGTACCTCATAATGCTCAATTCGTTGATGGCAGGGTGCTCTTGTCACCCGCATGCACTGCAATGGCAGCACCAGGGGTTGCCAAAATACCTCATGATGCCCAGTTCATTGGTGGCAGTGTGATCTGGCCACTGCATACACTGCAATGGCAGTGCCAAGGGGTTGCCAAAGTACCTCTTGATGCCAATTCATTGGTGGCAGTGTGCTCTGGCCACAACATACACTGTAATGGCAGCACATGGGGTTGCCAAATTACCTCGTGATTAGAGTTGAGCGAACACCTGGATGTTCGGGTTCGAGAAGTTCGGCCGAACTTCCCGGAAATGTTCGGGATCCGAACCCGACCCGAACTTCGTCCCGAACCCGAACCCCATTGAAGTCAATGGGGACCCGAACTTTTGGGCACTAAAAAGGCTGTAAAACAGCCCAGGAAAGAGCTAGAGGGCTGCAAAAGGCAGCAACATGTAGGTAAATCCCCTGCAAATAAATGTGGATAGGGAAATGAATTAAAGAAAAAATTTAAAAAATAAAAATGAACCAATATCAATTGGACAGAGGTCCCATAGCAGAGAATCTGGCTTCACGTCAGCAGAGAATCAGTCTCTTCATGCCATAGCAAAGAATCTGGCTTCATGTCAGCACAGAATCAGTCTCTTCATGCCATAGCAGAGAATCTGGCTTCATGTCAGCACAGAATCAGTCTTCATGTCATAGCAGAGAATCAGGCTTCACGTCACCCACCACTGGAACAGGCCACTGTCACACATTTAGAAAGAACCAATAAGAAATGTATGGATCTTTGGGTTCAAAATCACAACTCAAGCAACGAAATTTTATACAAAATAACAGATGTTTTATTGGTACAAAATAGAGTTGTGACCACTGGCCACACAGACATTTAAGAACACTTAAAATGCCATACAGATCGCAAATGTGTGGTAGTTCCAATTGTTATGCATAAAGTGCAAGTGCTAAATTACTTTACAGCAATAAGATAAGTCAGTGCCTATACCAGAGTGTAGTCCTGTCTATGATATAGCATCAACAGGTCAACAATGGACCCTAGACTAAATGGACCACATACTCACACCAAAGAATATAAATAAATAATAAAGAATTGATGAGGCATACTGACCAGAATCTCTACCACAGCACTAGCTATCCGTGCCCCGACGCGCGTTTCGCCGTCAGCTTTCTCAAGGGGTAATGACATACAACTTCCCAGCCGGGTATATATAATCCACAAAGTGGGCGAACACATATTCACCTAACCAATAGATGAGGAGCACAAAGACAAAGAGGCAGGATCACCAGGGCTGCTCACCTGTATGGTATAATATACCCGCCTCATGTGTTATGGCGCACGAACCGCCGCACACCGCCGATGCCCGCGTACCCGGCCGTAGCGATGACGCAGGACGGCTACGCTCATTAGAGCACAGAGCGTCTCACGTCAGAGCCAGGACCGCGTCAGCGCGCCCGCGGCTGCGCAGAGGGACGCGCGCACTACGAGCTCCATACTAGTTACGGGCAGCACAGTATCATAGATCCATACTTTGTCAATGCGCTCTCCATCTTACCGGATATACATACAAGTAGGTTACTACTCCCTACATAGTAATTGATGCATCATATATCTAGAAGAGACACATATGTATCCATATATATCAATATGATTATGCATAAATTTTCCACAATATAAAGTAAATCCTAAATAAACCACACAAATATAAAAGTGTAAAAACCCTTTACAGCAGTGGCAAATGCCACTAGTGATAATACTACAGGACATATATATAATATATACCTATAACTGTGACATAATTTATATTTTATAAATAGTTTCCCCATATAATTGTCATCACATATGAAAAAGGTGCAAACAAAATTAATCAATATATGAATAAATAGCATTGTGCCAACATACAAATTAGCATGGTCTAACATAACCAGATAGACTTGTGTAAAGATACACGAATAACACCGTGCAAAAATACAAATGGACATGATCATTTATATAAATAAATATAATCGTGCACAAATAGAATAGATAATACATAAATAGTGTTGTCCCTCATGCCTGATCAGGGTACAAAAGCACCGGCATGAATAGACACTACATGTGTAAGAATATGTTTTGTTTATATGGCAGGGGTCACGGGTGTCTTTGGATTTATTTTTGGAGAAATTGAATGCGAATAATTGGAATATCACTCTGACTAAAGTGGTAAGTCAAAAAGAGATTGATTTCCTAGACATCAACATTAAAGTTACAACTAATGGTGACTTAGAAACCTCGATCCATAGGAAATCGACTGCTGTCAACTCCCTGCTTCATGCGACATCATTCCACCCTAAACATCAAAAAAACTCAATACCGATTGGCCAATTCTTGAGGGCAAGACGGATTTGCACTTCAAGATGTGAATTTGAAAGGGAATCAGTAACCTTAAAAAACCGATTCACACAGCGGGGATATAATCAAAGTGATATACAACGCGGGTATATGCGTGCCGCCACCGCATCAAGGGAATCTCTATTATCCCCTAGGTCTCGGGTTGACCCAGAAATTCCTGTCACACGTATGATAACCAACTACAATACACAATGGCACAATATGAGAGCAATCTTTAAAAGATTTTGGCCCATCCTTAAATCGGATGTGGATTTGGGGAAAATAATTACACCTACTCCCCTATTTGTGGCTAAACGCAGTAAGAATCTCAGGGACATTTTGGTGAGGAGTCACTATATACAACCTAAATCTGGATTTATTTTTGAATCCAAAGGTCCCAAATGGGGATGCGTACCATGTGGGCATTGTACCACATGTAAAGTCATTACTAAAACCAAGACCTTTGACGATTCCTCAGGCAACATGAGCTATAATATTGTTCATTTTATTAATTGTAGTGTCACAGGAATTATATATCATGCCACTTGTCCATGTGGCCTGATATATATCGGTATGACGACTCGTGAATTTCGAGTTCGCATACAGGAACATCAAAAAGACATTCGGGCAGCTGCCAAAATCATGGATGGAGAAAGAGACAAACTTGTAAAACTAAAACCTATTGCGAGACATTTCCGTCAGAAACATAATAACTGTTGGCAAGATCTTAAATTTAGGGGGATAGATAGGGTCTCCCTTGGTGCGCGTGGCGGTGACTTATTTAAACGGTTGGAGCAGGTCGAAAGCAAGTGGATTGTCAAATTGAACACTCAGATGCCATTTGGCCTGAATGATAAAATTCCATTTGCTTCATTTTTGTAGTGTGCAGCATCATCCCTGATATGTGGTGTTTTAAGTGTTTAGGATGTCTATGTTTTTAGATTTCTCCAGCCGGGTTCATTAAGTGAGATATTGGAACTATGTTCACTAATATGATTTTTTCTTTATTTAGATATGTAGGATACACATATTTGGAGGCCGTGTAATGGAAAATCTTTCCCTCCATAGGATAAATTCATATATAGGGCCTAAGATCATGGGACCAACTGGTGAACTGCGATCAACCATTTATGATCCTGTATATGTATCGTATTATGAAATGTTTTTATGTCTACATGGTATAGATGGGTGCTGGTATAATCATGTCTTTTGATTTATAGTATATGGTTTTATTCTTACACATGTAGTGTCTATTCATGCCGGTGCTTTTGTACCCTGATCAGGCATGAGGGACAACACTATTTATGTATTATCTATTCTATTTGTGCACGATTATATTTATTTATATAAATGATCATGTCCATTTGTATTTTTGCACGGTGTTATTCGTGTATCTTTACACAAGTCTATCTGGTTATGTTAGACCATGCTAATTTGTATGTTGGCACAATGCTATTTATTCATATATTGATTAATTTTGTTTGCACCTTTTTCATATGTGATGACAATTATATGGGGAAACTATTTATAAAATATAAATTATGTCACAGTTATAGGTATATATTATATATATGTCCTGTAGTATTATCACTAGTGGCATTTGCCACTGCTGTAAAGGGTTTTTACACTTTTATATTTGTGTGGTTTATTTAGGATTTACTTTATATTGTGGAAAATTTATGCATAATCATATTGATATATATGGATACATATGTGTCTCTTCTAGATATATGATGCATCAATTACTATGTAGGGAGTAGTAACCTACTTGTATGTGTATCCGGTAAGATGGAGAGCGCATTGACAAAGTATGGATCTATGATACTGTGCTGCCCGTAACTAGTATGGAGCTCGTAGTGCGCGCGTCCCTCTGCGCAGCCGCGGGCGCGCTGACGCGGTCCTGGCTCTGACGTGAGACGCTCTGTGCTCTAATGAGCGTAGCCGTCCTGCGTCATC
The DNA here is from genome assembly GCF_905171765.1 of Bufo bufo. Classification (NCBI taxonomy): domain Eukaryota; kingdom Metazoa; phylum Chordata; class Amphibia; order Anura; family Bufonidae; genus Bufo; species Bufo bufo. The sequence continues at coordinate 483,872,047 of NC_053390.1, read as the reverse complement.
GCTACGGCCGGGTACGCGGGCATCGGCGGTGTGCGGCGGTTCGTGCGCCATAACACATGAGGCGGGTATATTATACCATACAGGTGAGCAGCCCTGGTGATCCTGCCTCTTTGTCTTTGTGCTCCTCATCTATTGGTTAGGTGAATATGTGTTCGCCCACTTTGTGGATTATATATACCCGGCTGGGAAGTTGTATGTCATTACCCCTTGAGAAAGCTGACGGCGAAACGCGCGTCGGGGCACGGATAGCTAGTGCTGTGGTAGAGATTCTGGTCAGTATGCCTCATCAATTCTTTATTATTTATTTATATTCTTTGGTGTGAGTATGGGGTCCATTTAGTCTAGGGTCCATTGTTGACCTGTTGATGCTATATCATAGACAGGACTACACTCTGGTATAGGCACTGACTTATCTTATTGCTGTAAAGTAATTTAGCACTTGCACTTTATGCATAACAATTGGAACTACCACACATTTGCGATCTGTATGGCATTTTAAGTGTTCTTAAATGTCTGTGTGGCCAGTGGTCACAACTCTATTTTGTACCAATAAAACATCTGTTATTTTGTATAAAATTTCGTTGCTTGAGTTGTGATTTTGAACCCAAAGATCCATACATTTCTTATTGGTTCTTTCTATGTGTGATTATGGATCACTTAATTATTTAAAACAGGGAAACATAGTTGGTTTGTCACACATTTAGGCCCCGGCACCCAGACAGAGGAGAGAGGTCCTGTAACAGAGAATCTGGCCTTATGTCAGCACAGAATCTGTCTTCATGTCATAGCAGAGAATCAGGCATCACGTCACCAACCACTGGAACAGGCCACTGTCACACATTTAGGCCCCGGCACCCAGACAGAGGAGAGAGGTCCTGTAACAGAGAATCTGGCCTTATGTCAGCACAGAATCTGTCTTCATGTCATAGCAGAGAATCAGGCATCACGTCACCCACCACTGGAACAGGCCACTGTCACACATTTAGGCCCAGGCAGAGGAGAGAGGCCCCGTAACAGAGAATCTGGCCTTATGTCAGCGCAGAATCAGTCTTCATGTCATAGCAGAGAATCAGGCTTCACGTCACCCACCACTGGAACAGGCCACTGTGACACATTTAGGCCCAGGCACCCAGGCAGAGGAGAGAGGTCCCGTAACAGAGAATCTGGCCTTATGTCAGCACAGAATCTGTCTTCATGTCATAGCAGAGAATCAGGCATCACGTCACCCACCACTGGAACAGGCCACTGTCACACATTTAGGCCCAGGCACCCAGGCAGAGGAGAGAGGCCCCGTAACAGAGAATCTGGCCTTATGTCAGCGCAGAATCAGTCTTCATGTCATAGCAGAGAATCAGGCTTCACGTCACCCACCACTGGAACAGGCCACTGTGACACATTTAGGCCCAGGCACCCAGGCAGAGGAGAGAGGTCCCGTAACAGAGAATCTGGCCTTATGTCAGCACAGAATCTGTCTTCATGTCATAGCAGAGAATCAGGCATCACGTCACCCACCACTGGAACAGGCCACTGTCACATATTTAGGCCCAGGCACCCTGGCAGAGGAGAGAGGTCGCGTAACAGAGAATCTGGCTTCATGTCAGCACAGAATAAGTCTTCATGTCATAGCAGAGAATCAGGCATCACGTCACCCACCACTGGAACAGGCCACTGTCACACATTTAGGCCCAGGCACCCAGGCAGAGGAGAGAGGTCCCGTAACAGAGAATCTGGCCTTATGTCAGCACAGAATCTGTCTTCATGTCATAGCAGAGAATCAGGCATCACGTCACCCACCACTGGAACAGGCCACTGTCACATATTTAGGCCCAGGCACCCTGGCAGAGGAGAGAGGTCGCGTAACAGAGAATCTGGCTTCATGTCAGCACAGAATAAGTCTTCATGTCATAGCAGAGAATCAGGCATCACGTCACCCACCACTGGAACAGGCCACTGTCACACATTTAGACCCAGGCAGAGGAGAGAGGTCCCGTAACAGAGAATCTGGCCTTATGTCAGCGCAGAATCAGTCTTCATGTCATAGCAGAGAATCAGGCTTCACGTCACCCACCACTGGAACAGGCCACTGTCACACATTTAGGCCCAGGCACCCAGGCAGAGGAGAGAGGTCCCGTAACAGAGAATCTGGCCTTATGTCAGCACAGAATAAGTCTTCATGTCATAGCAGAGAATCAGGCTTCACGTCACCCACCACTGGAACTGGACACTGTCACACATTTAGGCCCAGGCACCCAGGCAGAGGAGAGAGGTCCCGTAACAGAGAATCTGGCCTTATGTCAGCGCAGAATCTGTCTTCATGTCATAGCAGAGAATCAGGCTTCATGTCACCCACCACTGGAACAGGCCACTGTCACACATTTAGGCCCAGGCACCCAGGCAGAGGAGAGAGGTCCCGTAACAGAGAATCTGGCCTTATGTCAGCACAGAATCAGTCTTCATGTCATAGCAGAGAATCAGGCTTCACGTCACCCACCACTGGAACTGGACACTGTCACACATTTAGACCCAGGCAGAGGAGAGAGGTCCCGTAACAGAGAATCTGGCCTTATGTCAGCGCAGAATCAGTCTTCATGTCATAGCAGAGAATCAGGCATCACGTCACCCACCACTGGAACAGGCCACTGTCACACATTTAGGCCCAGGCACCCAGGCAGAGGAGAGAGGTCCCGTAACAGAGAATCTGGCCTTATGTCAGCGCAGAATCAGTCTTCATGTCATAGCAGAGAATCAGGCTTCATGTCACCCACCACTGGAACAGGCCACTGTCACACATTTAGGCCCAGGCACCCAGGCAGAGGAGAGAGGTCCCGTAACAGAGAATCTGGCCTTATGTCAGCACAGAATCAGTCTTCATGTCATAGCAGAGAATCAGGCTTCACGTCACCCACCACTGGAACTGGACACTGTCACACATTTAGACCCAGGCAGAGGAGAGAGGTCCCGTAACAGAGAATCTGGCCTTATGTCAGCGCAGAATCAGTCTTCATGTCATAGCAGAGAATCAGGCTTCACGTCACCCACCACTGGAACAGGCCACTGTCACACATTTAGGCCCAGGCACCCAGGCAGAGGAGAGAGGTCCCGTAACAGAGAATCTGGCCTTATGTCAGCACAGAATAAGTCTTCATGTCATAGCAGAGAATCAGGCTTCACGTCACCCACCACTGGAACTGGACACTGTCACACATTTAGGCCCAGGCACCCAGGCAGAGGAGAGAGGTCCCGTAACAGAGAATCTGGCCTTATGTCAGCGCAGAATCAGTCTTCATGTCATAGCAGAGAATCAGGCTTCACGTCACCCACCACTGGAACAGGCCACTGTCACACATTTAGGCCCAGGCACCCAGGCAGAGGAGAGAGGTCCTGTAACAGAGAATCTGGCCTTATGTCAGCACAGAATCAGTCTTCATGTCATAGCAGAGAATCAGGCTTCACGTCACCCACCACTGGAACTGGACACTGTCACACATTTAGGCCCAGGCACCCAGGCAGAGGAGAGAGGTCCCGTAACAGAGAATCTGGCCTTATGTCAGCGCAGAATCTGTCTTCATGTCATAGCAGAGAATCAGGCTTCATGTCACCCACCACTGGAACAGGCCACTGTCACACATTTAGGCCCAGGCACCCAGGCAGAGGAGAGAGGTCCCGTAACAGAGAATCTGGCCTTATGTCAGCACAGAATAAGTCTTCATGTCATAGCAGAGAATCAGGCTTCACGTCACCCACCACTGGAACTGGACACTGTCACACATTTAGACCCAGGCAGAGGAGAGAGGTCCCGTAACAGAGAATCTGGCCTTATGTCAGCGCAGAATCAGTCTTCATGTCATAGCAGAGAATCAGGCATCACGTCACCCACCACTGGAACAGGCCACTGTCACACATTTAGGCCCAGGCACCCAGGCAGAGGAGAGAGGTCCCGTAACAGAGAATCTGGCCTTATGTCAGCGCAGAATCAGTCTTCATGTCATAGCAGAGAATCAGGCTTCATGTCACCCACCACTGGAACAGGCCACTGTCACACATTTAGGCCCAGGCACCCAGGCAGAGGAGAGAGGTCCCGTAACAGAGAATCTGGCCTTATGTCAGCACAGAATAAGTCTTCATGTCATAGCAGAGAATCAGGCTTCACGTCACCCACCACTGGAACTGGACACTGTCACACATTTAGACCCAGGCAGAGGAGAGAGGTCCCGTAACAGAGAATCTGGCCTTATGTCAGCGCAGAATCAGTCTTCATGTCATAGCAGAGAATCAGGCATCACGTCACCCACCACTGGAACAGGCCACTGTCACACATTTAGGCCCAGGCACCCAGGCAGAGGAGAGAGGTCCCGTAACAGAGAATCTGGCCTTATGTCAGCGCAGAATCAGTCTTCATGTCATAGCAGAGAATCAGGCTTCACGTCACCCACCACTGGAACAGGCCACTGTCACACATTTAGGCCCAGGCACCCAGGCAGAGGAGAGAGGTCCCGTAACAGAGAATCTGGCCTTATGTCAGCACAGAATAAGTCTTCATGTCATAGCAGAGAATCAGGCTTCACGTCACCCACCACTGGAACTGGACACTGTCACACATTTAGGCCCAGGCACCCAGGCAGAGGAGAGAGGTCCCGTAACAGAGAATCTGGCCTTATGTCAGCGCAGAATCTGTCTTCATGTCATAGCAGAGAATCAGGCTTCATGTCACCCACCACTGGAACAGGCCACTGTCACACATTTAGGCCCAGGCACCCAGGCAGAGGAGAGAGGTCCCGTAACAGAGAATCTGGCCTTATGTCAGCGCAGAATAAGTCTTCATGTCATAGCAGAGAATCAGGCTTCACGTCACCCACCACTGGAACTGGACACTGTCACACATTTAGACCCAGGCAGAGGAGAGAGGTCCCGTAACAGAGAATCTGGCCTTATGTCAGCGCAGAATCAGTCTTCATGTCATAGCAGAGAATCAGGCATCACGTCACCCACCACTGGAACAGGCCACTGTCACACATTTAGGCCCAGGCACCCAGGCAGAGGAGAGAGGTCCCGTAACAGAGAATCTGGCCTTATGTCAGCGCAGAATCAGTCTTCATGTCATAGCAGAGAATCAGGCTTCATGTCACCCACCACTGGAACAGGCCACTGTCACACATTTAGGCCCAGGCACCCAGGCAGAGGAGAGAGGTCCCGTAACAGAGAATCTGGCCTTATGTCAGCACAGAATAAGTCTTCATGTCATAGCAGAGAATCAGGCTTCACGTCACCCACCACTGGAACTGGACACTGTCACACATTTAGACCCAGGCAGAGGAGAGAGGTCCCGTAACAGAGAATCTGGCCTTATGTCAGCGCAGAATCAGTCTTCATGTCATAGCAGAGAATCAGGCTTCACGTCACCCACCACTGGAACAGGCCACTGTCACACATTTAGGCCCAGGCACCCAGGCAGAGGAGAGAGGTCCCGTAACAGAGAATCTGGCCTTATGTCAGCACAGAATAAGTCTTCATGTCATAGCAGAGAATCAGGCTTCACGTCACCCACCACTGGAACTGGACACTGTCACACATTTAGGCCCAGGCACCCAGGCAGAGGAGAGAGGTCCCGTAACAGAGAATCTGGCCTTATGTCAGCGCAGAATCAGTCTTCATGTCATAGCAGAGAATCAGGCTTCACGTCACCCACCACTGGAACAGGCCACTGTCACACATTTAGGCCCAGGCACCCAGGCAGAGGAGAGAGGTCCTGTAACAGAGAATCTGGCCTTATGTCAGCACAGAATCAGTCTTCATGTCATAGCAGAGAATCAGGCTTCACGTCACCCACCACTGGAACTGGACACTGTCACACATTTAGGCCCAGGCACCCAGGCAGAGGAGAGAGGTCCCGTAACAGAGAATCTGGCCTTATGTCAGCGCAGAATCAGTCTTCATGTCATAGCAGAGAATCAGGCTTCACGTCACCCACCACTGGAACAGGCCACTGTCACACATTTAGACCCAGGCAGAGGAGAGAGGTCCCGTAACAGAGAATCTGGCCTTATGTCAGCGCAGAATCAGTCTTCATGTCATAGCAGAGAATCAGGCTTCACGTCACCCACCACTGGAACAGGCCACTGTCACACATTTAGGCCCAGGCACCCAGGCAGAGGAGAGAGGTCCCGTAACAGAGAATCTGGCCTTATGTCAGCACAGAATCTGTCTTCATGTCATAGCAGAGAATCAGGCATCACGTCACCCACCACTGGAACAGGCCACTGTCACATATTTAGGCCCAGGCAGAGGAGAGAGGTCGCGTAACAGAGAATCTGGCTTCATGTCAGCACAGAATAAGTCTTCATGTCATAGCAGAGAATCAGGCATCACGTCACCCACCACTGGAACAGGCCACTGTCACACATTTAGGCCCAGGCACCCAGGCAGAGGAGAGAGGTCCCGTAACAGAGAATCTGGCCTTATGTCAGCGCAGAATCAGTCTTCATGTCATAGCAGAGAATCAGGCTTCACGTCACCCACCACTGGAACAGGCCACTGTGACACATTTAGGCCCAGGCACCCAGGCAGAGGAGAGAGGTCCCGTAACAGAGAATCTGGCCTTATGTCAGCACAGAATCTGTCTTCATGTCATAGCAGAGAATCAGGCATCACGTCACCCACCACTGGAACAGGCCACTGTCACACATTTAGGCCCAGGCACCCAGGCAGAGGAGAGAGGTCCCGTAACAGAGAATCTGGCCTTATGTCAGCGCAGAATCAGTCTTCATGTCATAGCAGAGAATCAGGCTTCACGTCACCCACCACTGGAACAGGCCACTGTCACACATTTAGGCCCAGGCACCCAGGCAGAGGAGAGAGGTCCCGTAACAGAGAATCTGGCCTTATGTCAGCATGGAATCTGTCTTCATGTCATAGCAGAGAATCAGGCATCACGTCACCCACCACTGGAACAGGCCACTGTCACATATTTAGGCCCAGGCACCCTGGCAGAGGAGAGAGGTCGCGTAACAGAGAATCTGGCTTCATGTCAGCACAGAATAAGTCTTCATGTCATAGCAGAGAATCAGGCATCACGTCACCCACCACTGGAACACGCCACTGTCACACATTTAGACCCAGGCAGAGGAGAGAGGTCCCGTAACAGAGAATCTGGCCTTATGTCAGCACAGAATCTGTCTTCATGTCATAGCAGAGAATCAGGCTTCACGTCACCCACCACTGGAACAGGCCACTGTCACACATTTAGGCCCCGGCACCCAGACAGAGGAGAGGTTCATTCAACTTTGGGTTGCCCCGCAATATAATGGTAAAATGAAATTAAAAATAGTATTGAATGAGGAAGTGCCCTGGAGTAGAATAATATATTGTTAAGGGGAGGTAGTTAATATCTAATCTGCACAAGGGATGGACAGGTCCTGTGGGATCCATGCCTGGTTCATTTTTAAGAACGTAAGCTTGTCCACATTGGCTGTAGACAGGCGGCTGCGTTTGTCTGTAATGACGCCCCCTGCCGTGCTGAATACACGTTCAGACAAAACGCTGGCCGCCGGGCAGGCCAGCACCTCCAAGGCATAAAAGGCTAGCTCTGGCCACGTGGACAATTTGGAGACCCAGAAGTTGAATGGGGCCGAACCATCAGTCAGTACGTGGAGGGGTGTGCACAGGTACTGTTCCACCATGTTAGTGAAATGTTGCCTCCTGCTAACACGTTCCGTATCAGGTGGTGGTGCACTTAGCTGTGGCGTGTTGACAAAACTTTTCCACATCTCTGCCATGCTAACCCTGCCCTCAGAGGAGCTGGCCGTGACACAGCTGCGTTGGCGACCTCTTGCTCCTCCTCTGCCTTCGCCTTGGGCTTCCACTGGTTCCCCTGTGACATTTGGGAATGCTCTCAGTAGCGCGTCTACCAACGTGCGCTTGTACTCGCGCATCTTCCTATCACGCTCCAGTGTAGGAAGTAAGGTGGGCACATTGTCTTTGTACCGGGGATCCAGCAGGGTGGCAACCCAGTAGTCCGCACACGTTAAAATGTGGGCAACTCTGCTGTCGTTGCGCAGGCACTGCAGCATGTAGTCGCTCATGTGTGCCAGGCTGCCCAGAGTTAAGGACAAGCTGTCCTCTGTGGGAGGCGTATCGTCATCGTCCTGTGTTTCCCCCCAGCCACGCACCAGTGATGGGCCCGAGCTGCTTTGGGTGCCACCCCGCTGTGAACATGCTTCATCCTCATCCTCCTCCACCTCCTCCTCATCCTCGTCCTCCAGTAGTGGGCCCTGTCTGGCCACATTTGTACCTGGCCTCTGGTGTTGCAAAAAACCTCCCTCTGAGTCACTTCGAAGAGACTAGCCTGAAAGTGCTAAAAATGACCCCTCTTCCTCCTCTTCCTCCTGGGCCACCTCCTCTTCCATCATCGCCCTAAGTTTTTTCTCAAGGAGACATAGAAGTGGTATTGTAACGCTGATAACGGCGTCATCGCCACTGGCCATGTTGGTGGAGTACTCGAAACAGCGCAACAGGGCACACAGGTCTCGCATGGAGGCCCAGTCATTGGTGGTGAAGTGTGTCTGATCCACAGTGCGACTGACCCGTGCGTGCTGCAGCTGAAACTCCACTATGGCCTGCTGCTGCTCGCACAGTCTGTCCAGCATATGCAAGGTGGAGTTCCACCTGGTGGGTACGTCGCATATGAGGCGGTGAGCGGGAAGGCGGATGTTATGCTGTAGCGCAGACAGGCGAGCAGCGGCAGGGTGTGAACGCCGGAAGCGCGAACAGACGGCCCGCACTTTATGCAGCAGCTCTGACATGTCGGGGTAGTTGCGAATGAACTTCTGCACCACCAAATTCAGCACATGCGCCAGGCAAGGGATGTGCGTCAAACCGGCTAGTCCCAGAGCTGCAACGAGATTTCGCCCATTATCGCACACCACCAGGCCGGGCTTGAGGCTCACCGGCAGCAACCACTCGTCGGTCTGTTGTTCTATACCCTGCCACAACTCCTGTGCGGTGTGGGGCCTGTCCCCCAAACATATGAGTTTCAGAATGGCCTGCTGACGTTTACCCCGTGCTGTGCTGAAGTTGGTGGTGAAGGTGTGTGGCTGACTGGATGAGCAGGTGGAAGAAGAGGAGGAGGAAGCTGAGTAGGAGGAGGAGGAGACAGGAGGCAAAGAATGTTGCCCTGCGATCCTTGGCGGCGGAAGGACGTGCGCCAAACAGCTCTCCGCCTGGGGCCCAGCCGCCACTACATTTACCCAGTGTGCAGTTAGGGAGATATAGCGTCCCTGGCCGTGCTTACTGGTCCACGTATCTGTGGTTAGGTGGACCTTGCCACAGATGGCGTTGCGCAGTGCACACTTGATTTTATCGGACACTTGTTTGTGCAGGGAAGGCACGGCTCTCTTGGAGAAGTAGTGGCGGCTGGGAACAACATACTGTGGGACAGCAAGTGACATGAGCTGTTTGAAGCTGTGTGTGTCCACCAGCCTAAATGACAGCATTTCATAGGCCAGTAGTTTAGAAATGCTGGCATTGAGGGCCAGGGATCGAGGGTGTCTAGGTGGGAATTTACGCTTTCTCTCAAATGTTTGTGAGATGGAGAGCTGAACGCTGCCGTGTGACATGGTTGAGATGCTTAGTGACGCAGGTGGTGGTGTTGGTGGTACATCCCATGTTTGCTGGGCGGCAGGTGCCAACGTTCCTCCAGAGGCAGAGGAAGAGGCCGAGGCGGCAGCAGCAGCAGAAGAGGCCGAGGCGGCGGCAGCAGCAGCAGAAGAGGCCGAGGCGGCGGCAGCAGCAGAAGAGGCCGAGGCGGCAGCAGCAGAAGAGGCAGCAGGGGGAGCCTGAGTGACTTCCTTGTTTTTAAGGAGTTTACTCCACTGCAGTTCATGCTTTGCATGCAGGTGCCTGGTCATGCAGGTTGTGCTAAGGTTCAGAACGTTAATGCCTCGCTTCAGGTTCTGATGGCACAGCGTGCAAACCACTCGGGTCTTGTCGTCAGCACATTGTTTGAAGAAGTGCCATGCCAGGGAACTCCTTGAAGCTGCCTTTGGGGTGCTCGGTCCCAGATGGCGGCGGTCAGTAGCAGGCGGAGTCTCTTGGCGGCGGGTGTTCTGATTTTGCCCACTGCTCCCTCTTTTGCTACGCTGTTGGCTCGGTCTCACCACTGCCTCTTCCTCCGAACTGTGAAAGTCAGTGGCACGACCTTCATTCCATGTGGGGTCTAGGACCTCATCGTCCCCTGCATCGTCTTCCACCCAGTCTTGACCCCTGACCTCCTGTTCAGTCTGCACACTGCAGAAAGACGCAGCAGTTGGCACCTGTGTTTCGTCATCATCAGAGACGTGCTGAGGTGGTATTCCCATGTCCTCATCATCAGGAAACATAAGTGGTTGTGCGTTAGTGCATTCTATCTCTTCCACCCCTGGTGAAGAGCTAGGTGGATGCCCTTGGGAAACCCTGGCAGCAGAGTCTTCAAACAGCATAAGAGACTGCTGCATAACTTGAGGCTCAGACAGTTTCCCTGATATGCATGGGGGTGATGTGACAGACTGATGGGCTTGGTTTTCATGCGCCATCTGTGCGCTTTCTGCAGAAGACTGGGTGGGAGATAATGTGAACGTGCTGGATGCACTGTCGGCCACCCAATTGACTAATGCCTGTACCTGCTCAGGCCTTACCATCCTTAGAACGGCATTGGGCCCCACCAAATATCCCTGTAAATTCTGGCGACTACTGGTACACTAGGACGTGTGGCTGTGGCAGAACGGCCACGTCCTCTCCCAGCACCAGAGGGTCCACTAACACCACCACGACCATGTCCACGTCCGAGTCCGCGTCCGCGTCCCTTTTTAGATGTTTTCCTCATTGTTCCCGTTCACCACAATTTTGAGAATGGCAAATTTGGGAATAGTTTTTCAACCCAGAAAAAAAAGTGTGCTTTTACGGTCGCTACAAATAACTTGACCAGCTAAAACAGTACAGATTTGCTTGAATAGAAATGGTGAGACCTGTTTTTTTTTGCACTGTGTGACAGGTTAAGGTTTAATCTCAGAATCAGACTTCTATCTGCACGGCAGCGTGTGTCTTAGGTTTTTCTGAATGACACTATCAGTACCTTCAATGTAAGATATCCTTTTTGGGAGAGATTTCAAGTAGGCCTCCAATACCAGAAACTAGTTATTTTGAGAATGGCAAATTTGGGAATAGTTTTTCAACCCAGAAAAAAAAGTGTGCTTTTAAGGTCACTACAAATAACTTGACCAGCTAAAACAGTACAGATTTGCTTGAATATAAATGTGAGACCTGTTTTTTTTTGCACTGTGTGACAGGTTAAGGTTTAATCTCAGAATCAGACTTCTATCTGCACGGTAGCGTGTGTCTTAGGTTTTTCTGAATGACACTATCAGTACCTTCAATGTAAGATATCCTTTTTGGGATAGATTTCAAGTAGGCCTCAAATACCAGAAACTAGTTATTTTGAGAATGGCAAATTTGGGAATAGTTTTTCAACCCAGAAAAAAAAAAAGGGCTTTTACGGTCGCTACAAATAACTTGACCAGCTAAAACAGTACAGATTTGGTTGAATAGAAATGTCAGGTCTATTTTTTAGGCGCTGGGTGACAGGCTCAACTTGCCCCTGATGTAGTATATGGCCAAAAAATAACCACACTGTTGATGGTTAAATGCACTTGGGTGACACAGGCTCAGCCTGCACCAGATGTAGTATATGGCCAAAAAATAACCACACTGTTGATGGTTAAATGCACTTCGGTGACACAGGCTCAGCCTGCAGCTGATGTAGGATATAGCACAAAATAACCACACTATTGATGGTTAAATACACTTGGTGATAGCTTGTGCTGGCGCACCACAAGTCACAAAATGGCCGCCGATCGCCCCAGAAAAAAAGTGATCTAAAAACGCTCTGGGCAACCTCAAAAAAGTGAGCAAGTCAATACTAGCACTTCAATGATCCACAGCTGCAGATCGATCACAGAATGAAGTCTTTTGGAGGAGTTAATCACTGCCTAATCTCGCCCTAATGTCGCAGCTGCAACCTCTCCCTATGCTTGAATCAGCAGAGTGACGTGCAGCGCAACGTGACCCAGGCTTATATAGAGGCTGGGTCACATGCTGCACTGGCCAATCACAGCCATGCCAATAGTAGGCAAGGCTGTGATGGCCTCTTGGGGCAAGTAGTATGACACTTGTTGATTGGCTGCTTTGCAGCCTTTCAAAAAGCGGCAAGAAAGCGCCGAACACCGATCCCGAACACCGACTTTTACGAAAATGTTCGGGTTCGGGTCCGTGTCACGGACACCCCAAAATTCGGTACGAACCCGAACTATACAGTTCGGGTTTGCTCATCCCTACTCGTGATGACCAATTTGTTGGTGGTAGTGTGCTCTGGCCACTGCATGCAACGCAATTGCAGCACAGGGATTGCCAAAGTACCTCATAATGCCCAATTGTCAAATATCGTCCAGCATTTCTTAATTTTGTAAGAAATGCTTCAGAAGGAGCCAACAAAATATGGAGAGTTCTTGATGAAAGATAAAAGTTAAAAGGATTTAATTCGCATTAAAAGAAACGTTACAAAGTTTAGGAAGAAAAATAAGTACAGCAGATGAATCTTAAAAGGTTACAAGCAAGCAATAAACCAATTTAAAATTAGTGAAACATTAATTCCCTTAAAGTAATATGTATGTGTGAATCTGTGTGTGTAGAGAGCAACAGGTGTCTTGTCAAAGAATGCTCTGCCATTGTTATGAAACAAAGCCATTTTATAGGTTGACTATTCATAGAGTTACATTGTATCCTAAATGTACCATTCTAACAAACATATATGGTTAACAAGTAAAACCCCTTACATCGTGATTTTCTAAGTATTCCTTATTTGTAAAGCTAATAATAATATGCTGAGAAGGAGGATTCCTAACCTTCCCAAATACTACAGGGAGTGCAGAATTATTAGGCAAATTGTATTTTTGAGGATTAATTTTATTATTGAACAACAACCATGTTCTCAATGAACCCAAAAAACTCATTAATATCAAAGCTGAATATTTTTGGAAGTAGTTTTTAGTTAGTTTTTAGTTTTAGCTATTTTAGGGGGATATCTGTGTGTGCAGGTGACTATTACTGTGCATAATTATTAGGCAACTTAACAAAAAACAAATATATACCCATTTCAATTATTTATTTTTACCAGTGAAACCAATATAACATCTCAACATTCACAAATATACATTTCTGACATTCAAAAACAAAACAAAAACAAATCAGTGACCAATATAGCCACCTTTCTTTGCAAGGACACTCAAAAGCCTGCCATCCATGGATTCTGTCAGTGTTTTGATCTGTTCACCATCAACATTGCGTGCAGCAGCAACCACAGCCTCCCAGACACTGTTCAGAGAGGTGTACTGTTTTCCCTCCTTGGAAATCTCACATTTGATGATGGACCACAGGTTCTCAATGGGATTCAGATCAGGTGAACAAGGAGGCCATGTCATTAGATTTTCTTCTTTTATACCCTTTCTTGCCAGCCACGCTGTGGAGTACTTGGACGCGTGTGATGGAGCATTGTCCTGCATGAAAATCATGTTTTTCTTGAAGGATGCAGACTTCTTCCTGTACCACTGCTTGAAGAAGGTGTCTTCCAGAAACTGGCAGTAGGACTGGGAGTTGAGCTTGACTCCATCCTAAACCCGAAAAGGCCCCACAAGCTCATCTTTGATGATACCAGCCAAAACCAGTACTCCACCTCCACCTTGCTGGCGTCTGAGTCGGACTGGAGCTCTCTGCCCTTTACCAATCCAGCCACGGGCCCATCCATCTGGCCCATCAAGACTCACTCTCATTTCATCAGTCCATAAAACCTTAGAAAAATCAGTCTTGAGATATTTCTTGGCCCAGTCTTGACGTTTCAGTTTGTGTGTCTTGTTCAGTGGTGGTCGTCTTTCAGCCTTTCTTACCTTGGCCATGTCTCTGAGTATTGCACACCTTGTGCTTTTGGGCACTCCAGTGATGTTGCAGCTCTGAAATATGGCCAAACTGGTGGCAAGTGGCATCTTGGCAGCTGCACGCTTGACTTTTCTCAGTTCATGGGCAGTTATTTTGCGCCTTGGTTTTTCCACACGCTTCTTGCGACCCTGTTGACTATTTTGAATGAAACGCTTGATTGTTCGATGATCACGCTTCAGAAGCTTTGTAATGTTAAGAGTGCTGCATCCCTCTGCAAGATATCTGACTATTTTTGACTTTTCTGAGCCTGTCAAGTCCTTCTTTTGACCCATTTTGCCAAAGGAAAGGAAGTTGCCTAATAATTATGCACACCTAATATAGGGTGTTGATGTCATTAGACCACACCCCTTCTTATTACAGAGATGCACATCACCTAATATGCTTAATTGGTAGTAGGCTTTCGAGCCTATACAGCTTGGAGTAAGACAACATGCATAAAGAGGATGATGTGGTCAAAATACTCATTTGCCTAATAATTCTGCACTCCCTGTATTGTCGTCTCAAGAACTGTCAAAATTGACACTTCACACAAGTGCTGACCTTTCATGGTCCTTAAAATACCCTATCCTACTAAAAAGTGTTAATATGTTATTTTACATTTCCCCCTGATTATGATTTTAAATCTAAATTTTCAATCATAACCTTCTAATTTAACGCAATTATTCACCATTCGTATCACATTCATTCATTGACCATGTTATAGCACTTGGTTGATTGATCAATTTTCGATTCAGTATTCAATATAGAATTGGAATACTGAGTTATTTTTAACATTTCTTTTAAAATGTTGTCTCCCTTATTTATTTCTTCCTTTATATTCCTATATGTTTTCCTAATCCTATACATAATAAAAATTTGATAGATAACACACAAAAATATCACAATAAATATAATAATAATAGGATGGGACAAAGTATTCCCAACTGCTGTTTGTGCAGAAGATTTTGTCCACATATTTACTGATTTCTTCAATTTTCCCCACCAAGATGTTCCAGACATAGTATTCCATTCATGTTCTATTTCTGATAATTGTCCTTGATGGTGATTAAATGCAATTTCAGCTTCTTTTACTTGTTCGTTTAATATTTTTAAAAGACCTTTATCCTTTTTAATTTCTTCTGTCCACTTATCCCACGGAAATTTTATCAATTTGAGTGAGATTGAATTGTATTGGAAGGATTTTCAATTGATTTGTATTTATGGAAGAAATATTAAGTCTTCCTAAATTCATAGAAATTGCTCTCAAATCTCCTTCCAAACAATATAGACCTCTTGTCAAATTCTCGTAATGTATACAAGAAGAAAAGAATGCTACGACCTTTTCTTTCTCAGACATCACTTGTACACAAACTTTGTTTAAACCAACTTGAGTTACCAAATCATTAATTTTATATCAAGACACGGAGGCTCATATTTGCTTAACTCTTTCTTTACTGAGAATATAGCAGCAAAGACAACTGAAGAAAAAATCATCAGAGTAACCATGGTAACAGCTCCACCCCCCATAGCCCCTATATAAGGCGCATCACTGGACGGACACCTCCTCTTTCTTTGCTGCTCAGCTCAGATAAGTACCTTGATTATTTTCTCTATACTAAGTTTATAGCGATATTATCATTATTATTCTTATTCTTTTATTGCTGGGTGAAATTTTGTTCTCCTTTTATGTTTTAGGGCTCTTGTGTCTGCCCAAATTGTCCCCACAGCTTCCGACTGTGTATCCCCCCCCCCCCCCCGTTTCGGTTTTTTATATCGTCCGTTTACTTGCACTTCCCTGTAGTCCTTTTGCCCTCTTATCGGCTTGCCGCCTATTGTTTTTTCTTCATCCCGGCTCACTGCACATTCCCTCCGTAGTCTGGGCGGTCTTACGGCCATTTTTTCTCCCCCCCCCCCCCCTTCTCCTTACCTTCTTCTCCCTGGTCCCGGCCTTCGTGCGCTTTCTAATCTCGCGAGGTGCGGGATTTCGGCTGTAGTCTTTGCTTGGTCTCTCCGGCGCCGAGATCTCGCGATTCTGGGCGAGATTTGCGGACGTCATCTTGCCTGACGCTCCGCTCATTGGCCCTTACACTAGGGAGGTGTAGGCTTGTGTTAGCCACTCCCCCTCTACTGTCCATTTTTCCCTCAGTGCCTCCGGCGTTCTTCTGAGTCACACTACTGTTCGCTTGCTCTCTCTTACATCAGCGTTTACTGTTGGGGTGACTAACTCCCTCAGTTAATACTTCACTATGTCTACTGTTCCTGCCTCCCCGGCCGTTTCAGGATAGACACACAGTTCAGGTACCTCCCTCCACTCCTCACAGAGTTAATGAGTCCTCTGCCCCTGTGGTTCAGGCTTGCAGCAATCTATCTCTGATGCTATAGTTGCTGCAATGGGGACCATGTCAGCTTCTCTGACTCAATCAATTTCACAGGCCCTCATGTCCCACCCCGTTTCTGATATGCCCCCTCCTGCCTCCAGAACACTCATGAATGATGGCTCTGTTCCATCAATTGACTGCGCGAATAAGTCGCGTAAAAGAGCTAACCCGCGCCCGGCAGAAAGGGCACGATTATGGAAAACCGCCCGGGCTCTTCCGGAGCCGGTTTCTGATTCAGACGCAGAGTCTGTTGAGGAGGCTTTTGAAAATTGGTCCAATCATTCAGGGGATGATTTAAATGATATTGCGGTTGATCCTGCATTTGAAGGCCCGTCTCAGACAACGGGTGTCATAGCTGAACCTACGTCAGACGTCAAAGACGCAATTATTGACCCTATAGGGGACCCCCTTTTTAACCCTGACCAGTTGCATCACCCACGGTCCTCCGAGTGGTTTCCCGCCACCCACGTGACCCAGTATTTGGAAGCTAGAATCCGCATGCCTCTATCCAAAGAGGCCCGCAGCAAGCTTCGGGCTGAATGCCCTCGTCCCCTTATCCCTAACAGGATATGTGAAACTCCTAGCGTAGACCCGAAGGTGGTCCAATTCCTATCTAAGTCTGGGTTTAACCCACGCAAGGGGCTTGACTCTGCCTTAAAAGCGTGTCAAGATAAACTTCTGGATGTCACTGGCCATCTCGCCAAAATTTTTGATTTAGCCGAGTCTGCTAGAATGGCCGGCACGCAGGTAGATCCTGAAGACCTTAGTGGCTGGGCCCAAAGGGCCATATGTTTGATAGGCAACGTGAATACTTCCATTGCCATTGAGAGAAGGAAAGCTATTTTAATGAAAATTTAACCCAAACTGGCCAATTTGTCTCAATCTGAATCGGGTAAAGAAGCTCAGGGCCTTCTTTTTGGGGATCCTTTCATTAAGGAGCTAGGCAAATATGTAGGGGCCTTTACGGCTCTTGATAAGGCGCAGAGCTCAATGCGCCGTGTTTTCCAGCCTCGTTTTTCCTCCAGGGCCGGCAGTCTCAGGGGCCGACTGTCCGGCCGCTCCAATTTCCAGTCCAGAGGCACAGGCAGAGGCTCCTTTAATTATCGTCAGTCCCTTCAGGACCCCAAATATCAGCCAACCTTCTTTCCTTCACGAGGAGGTTTTTTCCCGCTCCAGAGGTTTCCGAGGCGCTCCTGGATCCAGACGCCCGTATGGTAAGTCATCTCTGTGTGTCATATCCCATTTCACATCAGGTTGGGGGAAGACTCCGTCTCTTTTCCCATGCGTGGTCAAGGATAACCTCAGATCAGTAGGTCCTCTCCACGGTTCAGGGGTTCATCATCGAGTTGGTGTCCACCCCAAGGAACCTCCCTCACATTCAGAATTTTCCTTGCTCAAACCTAACCCAGTCCCTCTTGGATGCGGAGCTTGCATCACTTTTCCAGAAACAGGCAATAGAATTATCTCCCGATCCTCATTCAGGAATACTAAGCAGTATCTTCCTGGTCCAGAAAAAGGGTGGCCAATTTCGTCCAGTCATAAACCTCAAGCAGTTGAATGTCTTCGTTCGTTACAGACATTTCAAGATGGAGGGCATCCATCTGTTGAGGGATATGCTTCAACCAGGAGACTGGTTCGTAAAATTAGACCTGAAGGATGCATATCTCACGGTCCCGGTGGCTCCAGCATCCCGCAGCCTCCTTCAATTTCTTTGGAAAGACCAAATCTGGCGCTTTACTTGCCTCCCGTTTGGTCTGTCCTCCGCACCATGGTGCTTTACAAAGCTCATAAAACCAGTGGTGGCCTGGCTCAGAGGGAGGGGGATTCATCTGATCATTTATTTGGACGACATCCTGATTATGGCCCAGGGTCCACTCCTTCTGCTTGGTCACCTGAAGTTGACCAAGGACCTTCTTCAAGACTTAGGATTTATTCTCAATCTGGAGAAGTCTTGCCTCATTCCGGCCACGTCCATAGAATTCCTAGGGTTTACCATAGATTCTGGGAGTCAAACGCTCAGCTTGCCTGCAGTCAAAGTCAAGGCGATCTGCAAAGAGATTCGTCATTCTCTCGCCCTCTCACAGGTTTCCCTTCGTCAGCTAGCTCGTCTGATAGGTCTTCTTTCTTCATCCATCCAAGCGATCTTCCCATCTCCTCTCCACTATCGAGCTCTTCAGAGGCTCAAGATCGCTCACCTCAGAGCGGGGGCCTCATACTCAGACACTCTTGTTTTGGATACGGAAACCAGAGACGAGTTAGTGCGGTGGATCCACAACTTGGCAGTGTGGAACGGCCGTGCTATTTTTGGCCCACGTCCAGACCTGGTCATCGAGTCGGACGCCAGTCTCTTGGGCTGGGGAGCCCATTGTCAGGGGATATCCACGGGAGGAGCATGGTCCCCGGACGAACTGCATTTGCATATCAATGCTCTCGAGCTCTTAGCGGGATCCTTTGCGATCCACAGCTTTGCACAGGGCTCGGTTCAAGCATGTATTCGTTTACGGATGGACAATATCTCTGCTGTCCGTTATGTGAACTGCCTGGGTGGGACACGTTCCAAGGTTCTGTGTTCTCTAGCCAAAGACTTTTGGGAGTTTTGCCTTTCCAGGGGAATATCGGTTGTGGCCGAGTACCTGCCAGGACTCCACAACACTTTGGCCAACTGGAGTTCTCGCTGTCTTTCAGATTCCAGCGATTGGAAGTTGGATTCAACGGTTTTCCAAGATATTCTATATCTTTGGGGCCCGTTATCCATCGATTTATTCGCGTCCCGTTTGAACGCTCAACTCCCCAGATTCTTCAGTTGGCGTCCGGACCCGGAGGCAGAAGCGGTGGATGCCTTCCTCCAGCCCTGGGGGGACTCTCTTCTCTACGCCTTCCCTCCGTTCGCACTCATCCCACGGGTGCTTGCTCACGTTTGTCACCAACAGGCTCAGTTGGTCTTGATAGTGCCATATTGGAGGACACAGTCTTGGTTTCCCCAGTTACTGAACCTTTTGTCGGAGGAACCTCGGCTCTTACCGTCTTTTCCTCGGCTTCTACTCGACCCTTATGGTCGTCCTCACCCTCTACTTCGAGACGGATCGCTTCTTCTTCTCGCTTGTCGAATTTCAGGGGATCCTGGGATTCCTCGAGTTTTTCAGCAGCGACTAGGCAGCTATTGGAATCTGCATGGGCTCCGGGCACTAGACGAGCCTATCATGCCTCATGGGACGTCTGATGTCGGTGCGATCCACGGGACTTGGATCCCGTACAGGCTCCTGTAACGGAGATTCTTCAATTTCTCACTTCACTTTTTGAGGCGGGGAAGGCTTTCCGTACTCTCAACGTGTACCGTTCTGCCATTTCTTCCAGGCATGCCGGTTTTGACGGGTTCCCCGCCGGCCAACATCCCTTAGTGTGCAGATTGTTACGCGGTTGCCGGTTAGCTCGGCCTCCAAGACCTCGTTTTACTTCCACTTGGGATGTTGCTACAGTTCTCAGATTTCTGGAGTCTTGGCCTTCCAACTCTATGTTGTCTCTTCGTCAACTTTCGGCCAAATTAGTAACCCTTTTTTGCTTGATTTCGTGCAAACGGGTCTCGGACGTCCGCGCTCTAGATTTTGACGCACGCTATTTTACTCCGGACGGGGTTCTGTTCAATATTTCTAGATGTACTAAAACGGGTATTAAGTCCGTTTCTTATCCGTCTTTTCCTTCGTCTTTGCAGTTATGTCCGGTGGCTTGCTTGCGGGAGTATGAAGGTCGCACGCTGCCTTTCCGCGATGAGTATGCCCCTCAGCTGTTCGTTTCCTTCCGTCGTCCTTTTTCGCCGGTTACCAGTGTCACTCTGTCCCGTTGGGTTAAATGGATCTTGTCCCTTTCGCGTATTGACACATCCATATTTACCGCGCATTTGGTGCGCGGGGCAGCGGCTACCTCTATGTCCATAGCTGGTGCTCGATTGGAGGATCTTTTAAGACTGGCGGATTGGTCCCGAGTCTCTACCTTTAGAGAGTTCTATTTTAGACCTGTTCCTCATGCTTTTTCCTCTGTGATTGCTCAGCTTTAAACTAGCAAATATGAGCCTCCGTGTCTTGATATAAAATTCAGGATTTTCCTAAGTTTTGACGTAAAGTCATAATTTTATGAAAGACACGGAGGCGAGTATTTCCCACCCGTTAATTCTTTTACCCATCCCACTGATTTATGGTATTTTTTAACTATCGCTTGTTTTAACTTTGACGTTATTATTTCTGTATTTTTCATTTATTTATTGATCCGTGTTTCAGTTCTCGGATCCGGATACTTATTACTATATTACCATGATTTCTCATTTCTTCCTCCAGGTTGATTGCCTTCTGTCAGATTTCTCCAGGTTGTTCGCCTTTGACCAACGGTTTCCAGGTGCTCACCTTCCTGCAGTTTTGGTTTGGTTTCTTCTTCAGTCAACGTTCCGGCTGTTGTTGATGGTTCCAGGTTCCAAGTTCTCGACAGTTGAAGTCCACAAAGAAAGAGGAGGTGTCCGTCCAGTGATGCGCCTTATATAGGGGCTATGGGGGGTGGAGCTGTTACCATGGTTACTCTGATGATTTTTTCTTCAGTTGTCTTTGCTGCTATATTCTCAGTAAAGAAAGAGTTAAGCAAATACTCGCCTCCGTGTCTTTCATAAAATCATGACTTTACGTCATAACTTAGGAAAATCCTGAATTGAGTACACATTCTCAATCTGTGCATGGCAAGAAGTTTGATTATGGAAACAAGAATGATAAATCGCCTTATCTTGCTCCGGTAAACAGATTATTTTAGAAACAAAGTGTAGACATGAAGAAAGATCCAATTGTTCTATATGAGACCATCATATGCAAATTCTGTATATTGCAATTGATAATAAATCAACTGTTTCACTCACAGGAATTCCTAAAACAATTATTGGAACGACCATTTGTTCTCTTCCAGCTACTGGAATCAATGAGGTCGCTGTACATGTGTTCTCATTACATCCTAACCACTTATTTACCCATAAATCTACATGTCTCATACTATAATTATATTTCATAGGTAAATTTTCCAGTATAACAAGTGGAGTAATTCCACTTTGTAAAGCCTGAGCCATCATTTTTAAATTCGTAGAATATTCTATTTGGATTTCTATACATGCCCTGGCTACTTCTGACTCTTGTTTACTTCGGATCAAACTTAAAGTAACATCTTGAAGATGCGAAACAGAAGATCCTAAAACAACTACAGAATTAACAATAATTTTTTTCAAAAGCTGATTTAGACTTTTCTGTACTTTAATTCCTTTCTTTCCCAGATAACCTATGGTTTTTAAATCTGATTGTAATGAATTTATATTCATTGTATTGACCAAGCTTCCAAAGGTACCTATTCCTCCTAAAATACCCTCTACTATACCTCTTTTAGTTCTAGTTTGTTTGGAAATACTCTTCTTAAACCATCGTTCTAAACCTTCCTCTATGTGAGCAAGATGCTTTCCACATTGAGGATACTTTGATGATATTTTCCAGTCTGATATATTAAATGTCCACATTATGGTGACATATTTACCATTTCTCAAAAGAGACTTTGACTGGAAGTGATTAATCTGGAAAGGACTAGATGGTTCAAATTTAACCTTGGTACAAATTTTTTCTGTAGGTGACCACACAGTGACATTTACAGTTTCACATTGTTTATGATTATTTATAGTTAATATGCAACACTGATAAATTCCTGAATCTTTGGAAGATGGATGGTCTTGATAAAATATGAACTTTTTATCAAACCATTTCACATTCCCAGATTGACCTTTATGAATCATGTTAGTTGGACCATTAGAGAAACTACCTAAAAATACCTCTCCTTTTGTCCAAGTTACCACTGATTCAGATGGAATCTCCAATCTTGTGTTGCACTTTAAATATAATGGATCTGTTCCTTCCTGAATATTCACCAATGTTGGAGCGATTTGAACTTCAGGATTAATAACATTTGTACCTTTGAAATTTATGGTTATGTTAACTTCAACAGGTTCCCTAATTATTTGGAATCTCCAATTTTCCACCCAATCTTCATCAACTTTTCCTGTTATGGGAAATATTGATGAATCCATTATTTTTACATAATTCTGGGTTTGAAACCAAATTTCCACTCGAGATTTTCCCACTTTTCCTAATGATATCTTATCATTTGTGAGGTCTCCAGACCATGTAGCTGACTCATTTTCTTTTATCACGATACTCCAGTATAATACATCTATCGATGTACACTCCCATGTACCTGTTCTATTGTTATGTGTGAATGTTCCTTGTAATTGAGTGAACTTTGTTTTGGGTCCTGCTGTTGCATGTAATTCAATGTGTGTATCATGTCTGAAGTGTAATTCAATACAACAGTTAACGCCATAACCCATGCAAAGACTTCCGGAAATGTCTCTGGAATTATCTTGAATTTGTTCTTCCAGAAAATCCTCAAGATGAAATCCTCTTCTCCTTCATGCAAGGATTGAAGTCTCTGTATCATGTTCACTCTTTTTATCATGAAAGAATTCTGCGAACGTAGTTGTGAACATCATCATCAACAATGACATTCTCATCATGAAACTGTTTTTCTGAAGACATCTTTTTCCGTTGAAGAATGCATATTCCATGAAGAATTTCATTCCCTAATGAAGAAAAGCAGTATCATTATTTTGGTACATACAATTTACATTGATCAACATGTACCCACAATTTATGTTGTCTGCGAGTATTCTTTAAAGGATTCGGTGCTCTTTGAACCAAAATCATTACTTGTCCGATAGTATCAATGATTTCAAAGGGACCTTCCCAATTACTTTCCCAAGGTCCACTCTTCCTGAAGGTCTTAATCATTACAAAAGTACCTTTCACAAATTTAGAAGAATGAGGTGGGATCATGTGTTGCATTTTGGATGCAGCATATGGAAGAATTGTACTTAAATTCTCTTGTAATAACTGTAACCACCTGGACCTTGCTACTGCATCTTTTTGAGGAGTAGACAAGAATGGTTCGTTTGGGAAAATTAATGGCATTGTTCTTCCCGTCATCAATTCAAATGGAGTATATTGTGTCGTAGAGGAAACAGTTTCTCTTATACTCATCAGTACAAAGGGTACTGCATCAACCCATGTATTCCCTTTGTCTAATAACATTTTTGCAATCCTTGTCTTAATTGTTCTGTTCATTCTTTCCACAATACCTGCAGATTGTGGGTGATACGATACATGGAATTGTTGTTTTACGCCTAGAATAGCACAAACTGTTTGCATGATTTTACCTGTAAAATGACTTCCTCTGTCAGATGTAATCATTCTTGGGATCCCCCAAATACAAAACACATGATTCATCAATGCCCTTGCTGTAGACAGAGCATCATCCTTCCTGACAGGTAAGAGCTCTACCCATTTTGAAAATACATCCACCACCACTAATGCATACCTTAGTCCATGTTTACCTGAAGGTAGAGGACGTATGTAGTCTATCTGTAATGTAGACCAAGGACCATCTGCAGGTGCAATTCGTAAAAGTGGAGGCTTTTGTCCTTTAGGTCGCGGGTTGACTTGAGCACAAATGAGACATGACTGAACAACATCTTGGACAGTCTTCTCCATTTTGTCCCAGTAAAATTTCTCTTTGAGAACTCCTAATAATTTTTCCTGACCCAAATGACCTAAACTCTCATGATTGTATTTGGTGAATTCAATTTGTAAATGTTTTGGGACAACAGGACGCAATTCCCCCTTACAGTCATGACACAAAACCCCGTTTTCACAAACAAAGGGAGGTTTTGGATCAACCTGAGAAGTAGCAATGGACGAATCCTTCGCTTGTTCTTCTGCAAAGGAAGGCAAATGCGTGTCTGTTTTCCTAACTGGTAAAACTTTCAAAGATTGTTTCTCCCTCCAACTTTCCTGTCCTAGCTGCTTCCTTAGCCAATGCATCTACTGTATTGTTTCCAATAACTAGCTCATGTTTGCCTTTTTTATGTGCGGGCACTTTGACTATAGCATACCCATTTGGATTTTTAGTAGCCAACTTGAACACTTCCTTGAGTGTATCACTATGAATCAGGACCTTGTTAGAGGAATCTACAAAACCTCTTTTCTCCCACACTGGTAAATAGTCTGTCAGTGATCTCACGACATATGAGCTGTCACTATAAATAACCAAGAGACTCTTGTTTTCTTTCTCATCAATTGTCAGTACTGTCTTGACAGCTTCTAACTCTGCTCTCTGAGCTGAATAGTGTCCTGGTAGCCTATGCTGAACTGCATATCCCCTCTCAGGATACCAGATAGCATAACCTAAATAATATTTTCCCTCTGACCAGAATCTGGAGCCGTCTACGAACACTGGTTCATCAATGTTCTCTGCATCTCTTCTAAAAAGAGATGAATTTGGTTCACAAAATGTTTCTAAGCATTCATGCACTTTCCCTTCATACTGCATTAGTTGAGGAAGTACATACTTGGCTTTGTGATCAATCTCAATTTGCTTTGATGATAAAGACAACAACCAATGTGCAAATCTTTGATGTGACACACCCGGGATGTTTTTCTCAAGGAGAAGTTTTAATGTGGAGTGAGGAGTCTGCAGAATGATTTTGTTAAATCCAACTATGTGTTCTATTGCCTTGACAGCAAAATGAACACCCACCAAATGTTTTGCACAAGTTTCAAACCCTTTTTCCACAGGTGTGAGAAGCTTGGAGAAATAGCCCAAAATCCGCCATTCTCCCCCTTGCAACTGCAAGAGTACAGCTGACACAGCAGTGTCTGAGGTATGAACCTGCAAAGCAAAAGGTGCCAGAGGCATAGCTGTTGACAATGCTGGAGAGTTTTGCATATTTAGCTTTAAAAGTTCAAATGCCTTCTGTTGTTCCTCTTCCCATGGTCCAAAAGAGTCATCATCATTATTTTTCAAGAGATCATAAAGAGGCTTAGCTTTTTCTGCAAACCCTTCTATGAATTCTCTGGAAAAGTTTACCAGACCCAAGAAATGTCTTAGAGCCTTGTGTGATGTTGGAATGGGAAGAGAAGCAATAGCTTCAATCCTTTCTTGAAGAGGCTTTCTCTTTCCTGGACTGATTAACACTCTAAGATATCTCACTTCATTTTGCAACAACTTGACTTTTTGGGTATTCAATTTCAAACCTGCTTCATGCAACAATGAAAACAATTCTGCTAAGAGAGACAAATGCAACTCTTTATCCTCAGTGGCTAAAAGAATATCATCAACATATTGCAACAGACAATCGGGTCTTGAAAATTTGGACAATACTTTTGCAACTGCCTGATGAAATATGCTAGGTGATAAATGAGCTCCTTGAGGCAATCTGCAAAATACAAATTGCTCATCCATGAAAGAAAATGCAAACTTGTATTGACAACTTTTTTCAAGAGGAATGCTGAAAAAAACATTACTGATGTCTAAAACAGAGAAAAACTTTTCCTTAGCATTCAGTCGTGCCATCATGTCATGAGTATCTGCAACAATGGGTGCCACATTTGGGGTATACTTATTCAGCAGTCTTAGGTCCAATAACATTCGGTATGAACCATCAGGCTTCACGGTACACCACAGAGGATTGTTCGTTACTGAATTAGCTTTTCTAATGACACCCTGATCAAGCAGTTCCTGTATGATTTTAGACATGGGACCAATTGATTCAGGTGGCAATTTGTACTGCTTTTGGGGAGGAGGATCTCTCCCCTCTACATTTACAAGCACTTCCTTCATTGTGCCCACCTCATTTCTAAATTGTGCCCACAAAGAAGGAGTACATTGTACAATTCCTTTTAAAACTTCATCATCACCGGTATCTGGCCACAAACGATCTGAAGAAACAACTTCTGTTAAGCTAACAGTTCCAACATTCAGTGGGATCAATGACTACAGGTTTAGATCCATCAACATCTTTCCAGATCACCTTATTCCCTAAGTCAATGACCCAACCCCATTTTTTCATGATGTCAGTTCCTATGATGTTTTCAGAGTTAGTACTATGCCAAATGTCAATTTCAGTTTTCAGATAACCAGGTATTTCCAAACCAACATTATGAGCTAAAATCGCTTTAGTACCACTCTTTCCACTAAAACCAACAATTGTACAAACAGGTGCATTTGTAGTTAGAGGTAAATCCTGGTTAGTCACACTTAATTGAGCTCCTGTGTCAATGAGAAATGTAACCTCTTTGCCCTGTAAAGATCCCCTTACAAAAGGTCTCTCACACTCATCTAATGAAACTGGAGCTACTAGTTCCAAAGGACGAGAGGTCATAGTTCGTCCTAGTCATGGGGAAGGTAACAAACCAGTTGTCCCCTCAATCTTATCACCATAAGTTTTCCCCTTGTACGTTGTGTTATTTAATGTTAATTCTCTAATTTGTCGTATTAGAGGTGCATACGGTGACTGTGACTGATCCTGCTCTGGAGAAGGAGCTGTTGGCTTGAATTAGTTACCTGTTTTTCATCCTTTTTTTGGACAGCAACAACTTTGGCCTTAACACTACTTTGTTTCATCGATCTCCTAATCTGTTCAATAAATGTTGCAGCATCTTGTAAACTAAGCTTTCCTAATGCTAACTCCCTGGCGACTGGATCAAGGTATTTGAATCTTTTTACAAATGACTTTATCATTGAGGTGGGTTCAGAATCATCCTCAATTTCCATGACCATTCTATAAGCCTGTTCAAATTTTATTAAGAATGCAAATGGATCATCCTGTAAAGTTGGCTTTAACATGTCAAGGATTTCAAATGTAGGAGTAGATTCTCCAGTAGTAAATAAAAGTAGTTGCCTTAATCGATCTGCTGGGGAACTATGTATTATTTCACGCTCATCATTTGTTCTTGGCGTGGTCTCTAATCTCCTTGCCATATGTGAAGGAATCCATACTTTAAATACTTTATTTTTCTGCTCATTATTAAAGTTAAACTTATCAGTATTAGATTCAAAGATATCAGCATTGTGAAATGCATCCATCTTATCATTATAAGTTGGGATATCTTTAGTAATTTTCATTAACTGATCATGTATTTTTAAATTTAGTTTGGCAGCCTCTATGTCTTCATCTTCATCAGCTGGACTAGTATCTGGAAGGTAGGACGCACCCGTATCTTTGCCACTTTTTGTAAGAACAGAAACTGTTTTCATACTATGGCGTAATTTTTATATGAGTTGTGTCCTAGTTTCCATCTGATCTTCCAGATCTTCAATGTGTTGTGCCAAAATGTGACAATTTAGACACTCATTAAAATCAACCTCCTCTAAATGTTCTTGTGTGTCAGTATTATGTGTATCTTTATTATTCACACATATACTATGTGTCTGATTCTGTGGCTGCCTGTCTTTAAGAACTAATGTATTGAATATTTTGACCATATGTAAAACATTTCTAAGTTTCTTCTGTAATTTATCTATACATAACAACTTTTTATCAATTCTTTTGTTTTCCTCTTCACATTGACTATATAAACTTGCCCATAGTTGTGCATTAGTATGACTACTCAAAACTCTAAACTCCAATTTACTTTTATCAGAATAAGAATCAAGAAATTCCATTACTTACTCAGGTATAATGTCCTCGATGTCCCCTTCACGTCTTGTTCTACAGTCTATGAAGGATCCCTGTGTAGTTTCTTCACAGGCCTCCGTCTGTAATACGTCTGGGAAGTGACACTTTGAACACGTGCAACAGATGTATGGCTCACTCCTTCTTGTATAAGTTCGTTTTTTTTGTTGATTTCCTGAAGCTTGTAATAATAATTGCTTAGTAGACCCCCCTTTTCAAACTGAAGGAAAATCAGAAAAAATTCTGATGCTGGCTCGCCATTTGTTAAATATCGTCCAGCATTTCTTAATTTTGTAAGAAATGCTTCAGAAGGAGCCAACAAAATATGGAGAGTTCTTGATGAAAGATAAAAGTTAAAAGGATTTAATTCGCATAAAAAGAAACGTTACAAAGTTTAGGAAAAAAAATAAGTACAGCAGATGAATAACAAAAGATAACAAGCAAGCAATAAACCAATTTAAAATGAGTGAAAAAGTAATTCCCTTAAAGTAATGTGTATGTGTGAATCTGTGTGTGTAGAGAGCAACAGGTGTCTTGTCAAAGAATGCTCTGCCAATGTCATGAAACAAAGCCATTTTATAGGTTGACTCTTCATAGAGTTACATTGTATGCTAAATTTACCATTCTAACAAACATATATGGTTAACAAGTAAAACCCCTTACAACGTGATTTTCGAAGTATTCCTTATTTGTAAAGCTAATAATAATATGCTGAGAAGGAGGATTCCTAACCTTCCCAAATACTATTGTCGTCTCAAGAACTGTCAAAATTGACACTTCACACAAGTGCTGACCTTTCATGGTCCTTAAAATACCCTATCCTACTAAAAAGTGTTAATATGTTATTTTACACCAATTCGTTGGTGACAGTGTGCTCTGACCACCGCATGCACTGTAATGGCAGCTCCAGGGGTTGACTAGGTACCTCATAATTGGTGGCAGTTTGATCTGGCCACTGCATACACTGCAATGGCAGCTCATGGGATTGCCAAAGTACCTCATGATGCACAATTCGTTGGTGGCAGTGTGCTCTGGCCACTGCATACACTGCAATGGCAGCTCATGGGGTTGACAAAGTACCTAATCATGCCAGATTCATCGGAGGCAGTGTGCTCTGGCCACCGCATACACTCCAATGACAGCGCATGGGGTTGCCAATGTACTTCATAATGCCAAATTAATTAGTGGCAGAGGGCTATGGCAACCACATTCAATGCAATAGCACTGCCAGGAGTTGCCAAAGTACTTCATGATGCCCATTTCATTGGTTGCAGTGTGCTCTGGCCACCACATGCACTGTAATGGCAGATCCAGGGGTTGCCAAAGTACCCCATGATGACAAATTAATTGGTGGCAGTGTGCTCTGGCCACCACATGCACTGTAATGGCACTGCCAAAAGTTGTCAAAGTGCCTCATGATGCCCAATTAATTTAAGGTAGTGTGCTCTGGCCACTGTATGCATTGCAATGGCAACGTCAACAATTGCCAAAGTACCCAATTCGTTTGTGTCAGTGAGCTCTGGTGTAATGGGGTTCCGAAGGTACACTCGGTCCCCCATTAGCCGCAGACCTGCTGCTTAGCTTCAGGAACGAGGATCTGTGTTTTACCTCGTTCCCAGGGCGGCTTTACTAGCTGGGTGGCTCCCTGCTCCTAAGTCTGCCTTGAGCCCCGAGCTGATCACTCGGTGCTCGACTGGTTGGTTTGTCGGTCATGTGACGCTGGCCACGTCACATGACCCTCACTCCCCACTATAAATACAGGCAGCCTGCTGGCCACAGGTTGCCTGTTAATTTAGGTTCCACCTGTGATTTGGTCTTTCCTGGCGTACTTACCTCCTGCTTCATTCCTGACTATCCTCTGCCTGCTCCTTGTGTACTTTGCTGCTCTCCTGGTATTCTGACCCCGGCCTCCTCCTGACGATCCTCTGCTGACTCCTTTGGTACTTCACGTCTCTCCTGGTATTTATGACCCCGGCTTCTCCTGACAATTCTCTGCTTGCTCCACTTGTACTTTGTAGAGTTAGGCATTGCCGTCCAGTTGTCCCCTGTCATTCGCGAGGCAAGTAGGCAGGGCCAGGGGTAAGGGTGGAGTGCAGTGGTCACTTCCCTCCCCCCTGTGTGTGTGTACACGACCGTTACATCTGGCCACGGCATGCACTGCAATGGCAACACATGGGGTTGCCAAAGAACCTCATGATGCTCAATTCATTGGTGGCAGTGTGCTCTGGTCACTACATGCATTGCAATGGCAGTGCCAGGGGTTGCCAAAGTACCACATGATGCCCAAGTCATTGGTGGTACTCTGCTCTGGCCATCTCATGCACTTCAATGGCAGCACATGGGGTTGCCAATGTTCCTCATAGTGCCTAATTCGTTGGTAGCAGTATGCTCTGGCAACCGCATGCACTGTAATCGCAGTCCAGGGATTGCCAAAGTACCTCATGATGTCCAACTCATTGGTGTCAGTATGCTCTTGCCATTATGGCACCAAAAATGGTAAAAAGCAGAGTGGATCCAGCATGCATGTGGATCCAACACTCCCTGAACTTTATGGCGGCCATTATGTTGCATAACAGGTAGTATTTAGTGTTAGGACCCGTCTAACAGAGATCGCCTTGACGTATGGCAGACGGGCTCAGATGGTTTTGTACAAAATGCATTGGCCAAGCATCTCACTTTATAAATAAGCGTAGCATTAGCACTATAATTTTTGGCATTATTGTACTTTATCTGATTTGCAGAGTGCTGCTGCATTGTCTCTTTTTTTTCCTCTAGATCTTTGCCATGGCGTCGTGCACCTGCGCACTGGGAGGTGCTGACTAACCCCCTTTTTTTTGCAGATTTACAATGCTGGAGATGTGACACTCCAGCGAGTCGTGCACTCCTGATTAGCCTGTCTGCCCCATAGGTTAATTTTAATTAGTTTCAGTATAAAGCTGTTGCCTGTTCTCACGACATTCATTGGAAGCTGTCTGGCACAAGGAAAGGTATAGAGTGGGCTCGGCATGCATGTTGGTACCTGCATCCCTTGTAATGGAGGCCATTATGGCACCAAAAATGGTAAAAAGCAGAGTGGATCCAGCATGCATGTGGATCCAACACTCCCTGAACTTTATGGCGGCCATTATGTTGTTCAATTTCTTTTATTGAAAAGAGCATAAAAGGACAATACCTCAAAAGACAAAATCAGCTCGATGACAAGTCGTGGCTGTGTACAAATAAGAGTATACACTCAAATGTTCAAAGGTACAGAGAGCAATAATATGCATAGAAGGGTACAACCAGAGGTCAGTCATTACATTTAAGTGCCGCAACGTAGTCTGTTAGCAGACGCATAAGAGTAAGCGCTCAGAGGTAAACATACACAGATAAACAGATGACAAATGGCGGCCATTATGGCGCATAACAGGTAGTATTTAGTGTTAGGACCCCTCTAACAGAGATCGCCTTGATGTATGGCAGACGGGCTCAGATGGTTTTGTACAAAATGCATTGGCCAAGCATCTCATTTTATAAATAAGCGTAGCATTAGCACTATAATTTTTGGCATTATTGTACTTTATCTGATTTGCAGGGTGCTGCTGCATTGTCTCTTTTTTTTCCTCTAGGTCTTTGCCATGGCGGCGTGCACCTGCGCACTATGAGATGCTGACTAACCCCCTTTTTTAGTGCATGGGGTTGCCAATGTACCTCATGATGCAAAATTCATTAGTGGCAGTGAGCTATGGCAATTGCATTCACTGCAATGGCAGCGCATGGGTTTGCTGAAGTACCTCATGTTGCAAAAATTAATTGGTGGCAGTGGGCAATGGCTGTACTTGGGGTTGCAAAAGTGCTTCATAATGCCCATTTCATTGATGGCAATGAGCTCTGACCACTGCATGCACTGTAATGGCAGTGCCAGGGTTTGCCAAACTACCTTATGATGCCCAATTCATTGGTAGCAGGGGGCTATGGCAACCTCATGCACTGCAATGGCAGTGCATGGTATTGCCAATGTACCTCATGATGCAAAATTCATTGGTGGCAGTGGCTATGGCAACTGCATACACTGCAGTGGCCGTGCATGGTGTTGCCAATGTACCTCATGATGCCAAATTCATTGGTGGCAGTGGGCTCTGGCCACCACATAAACTGCAATAGCAGCGCATGGGCTTGCCAATGTACCTGTCACGGATGATGTTGCAGATAGCTGGAAGTTATGGATAAACATCCGACTGGCTTGATCACAAATTAAGGAGCATAAATGTGACCCCTATAAAACCCTAAGAGCTCACTCTGACTGCTAAGCACATACAAGGGTCTCAGAGGTAGAGGATTGCATGCCCTCGTACCTAGACTGTGTGACACCTGAAAACCCTATAAAAGTGAGGGGACATGACCACCGGCTCCCTGCACTTAATACGGAGGGAGTCAGGGTCACCTAGAATCAAGCCAGCAAGGAAACACAATACATGAAAGTACTTATCTGAACAAGCAACAACAGAAGTCTCCAGCAGTGACCACTTCAATCCAGGAAGTAGTATAAACCGCAAAATGAGGCAGTATGGGAGGGAATATAAAGGAAAGAGGATTAGTCTAAATAGGTGACACCTGGGAGAAGGAAATGAGATGACAAAGTGAAACCAAAACAAAGAACATCATGCAAGAGGTAGAAAAGGATGTGTGTCAGACCTTCTCACAGAAGTGGCGGTGACAGTACCCCTCCCTCTACGGGTGGACTCTGGACACTCAGAACCCACCTTCTCAGGATGAGACCTATGGAAAGCCTTGATGAGACGAGTTGCCTTAATGTCCGCAACTGGGACCCACATCCTCTCCTCAGGACCATAACCCTCTCAATGAACAAGGTATTGGAGAGAACCGCGGATAATGCGAGAATCCACAATCCTAGAGACCTGGAATTCAAGATTACCATCAACAAAAATCGGAGGAGGAGGCAAAGAGGAGGGTACAGTGGGTTGGACATAAGGTTTTAATAGGGACCTATGAAAAACATTATGGATCTTCCAAGTCTGAGGAAGATCAAGACGGAAGGCAACGGGATTGATGACGGACAAGATCTTGTAAGGCCCAATAAACTTAGGACCCAACGTCAAGGAGGGAACCTTCAGTTTGATATTCTTTGTAGACAACCACACCAGATCACCCACATTCAGGTCCGGACCAGGCACACGTCTCTTATCCGCCACACGCTTATATCTCTCACTCATCCTCTTCAGATTACCCTGAATCTTTTGCCAAATAAATGACAAAGACGAGGAAAATCTCTCCTCATCAGGTAAACCAGAAGACCCCTCTCCAGAGAATGTCCCAAACTGTGGATGAAACCCATATGCACCAAAAAATGGTGACTTATCAGAGGATTCCTGGCGACGGTTATTTAGAGCAAACTCAGCAAGGGACAAAAAAGAATACCAATCCTCCTGATTCTCTGCCACAAAACAGCGCAGATATGTCTCCAGATTCTGATTGACGCGATCGGTCTGACCATTCGACTGCGGGTGAAAAGCAGAAGAAAATGACAACTGAATCCCCAAGCGAGAACAGAAGGCCTTCCAGAATCTGGAAAAAAATTGCGTGCCCCTATCAGAAACAATGTCTGAAGGAATGCCATGCAATTTAACAATGTGATCAACAAACGCTTGCGCCAACGTCTTAGCATTGGGTAACCCAGGAAAGGGAATGAAATGCGCCATTTTGCTAAAATGGTCGACTACCACCAGAATCACAGTCTTCCCCGAGGAACAAGGTAGGTCCGTAATGAAGTCCATGGACAGATGCGTCCAAGGACGGGAAGGAATGGGTAACGGGAGGAGAGAACCCGATGGCCGTGAATGAGGGACCTTGGCACGAGCGCAGGTCTCGCAGGCTGCCACAAAACCCTCAACCGTCTTACGAAGAGCCGGCCACCAGAATCTCCGAGCAATGAGATCTACTGTGGCTCTACTCCCCGGGTGCCCAGCAAGGACAGTATCGTTGTGCTCCTTAAAAACCTTGTGTCGTAAAGCAAGAGGCACAAACAACCTCCCAGGAGGACAAAGATCAGGAGCCTCTGCCTGGGCTGCCTGAACCTCTGCCTCCAAATCAGGATAAAGAGCAGAGACGACCACCCCTTCAGCCAAAATGGGACCCGAGTCTTCAAAGTTCCCCCCTCCTGGAAAATAACATGACAGGGCATCTGCCCTCACATTTTTAACCCCAGGGCGGAACATGACAACAAAATGAAACCTAGAAAAGAATAAAGACCATCTGGCCTGTCTCGGGTTCAGACGCTTGGCTGATTCCAAGTAGGCCAGATTCTTATGGTCGGTAAACACGGTAATAGGGTGTCTGGCTCCCTCTAGCCATTCTTCGAAAGCTAATTTGATGGCCAACAAATCCCTATCTCCCACATCGTAATGTCACGGATGATGTTGCAGATAGCTGGAAGTAATGGATAAACATCCGACTGGCTTGGTCCCAAACTAAGGAGCATAAAGGTGACCCCTATAAAACCCTAAGAGCTCACCCTGACTGCTAAGCACATACAAGGGTCTCAGAGGTTGACGATTGCATGCCCTCGTACCTAGACTGTGTGACACCTGAAAACTTTATAATAGTGAGGGGACACGACCACCGGCTCCCTGCACTTAATACGGAGGGAGTCAGGGTCACCTAGAATCAAGCCAGCAAGGAAACACAATACATAAAAGTACTTAACTGAACAAGCAGCAACAGAAGTCTCCAGCAGTGACCACTTCAATCCAGGAAGTAGTATAAAGAGGATTAGTCTAAATAGGTGACACCTGGGAGAAGGAAATGAGATGACAAAGTGAAACCAAAACAAAAGAACATCATGCAAGAGGTAGAAAAGGACGTCTGTCAGATGCCCAATTCATTGGTAGTAGTGTGCTATGGCAACCACAGGCACAGTAAGGGCACTGCCTTTTGTTGCTTGTGTACCCCATGATGCCAAATTTAGTGGTGGCAGTGGGCTATGGCCACCGTATGCAATGCAATGGCAGCTCCAGGGGTTACCAATATACCTCATGATGCCAAATTCATTGGTGACAGGGTGATCTGGCCAATGCATACACTACAAGAAAATTTAGACTAGAATCTTCAGAATCATAGGTGCATATCCATGAAGCAAACATAATTACAAAAAACTAAATGGCTGCACACCATTTTGTTTTTTGTAATGCATACACTACAACGTCAGCAACAGAGGTTGCCAAAGTATCTCATGATGCCCAATTCATTGGTAGCAATGTTCTCTGGCCACCGCAGTGTAAGAGGTTGCCATGGTACCTCATGATGCTCACTTCAATGGTGACAGTGTGCTCTGGCAACTGCGTGCACTGCAATGGCAGTTACAGGGGTTGCCAATGTACCTCTTGATGCCCAATTCATTGGTAGTAGTGTGCTATGGCAACCACAGGCACAGCAAGGGCACTTCCTTTTGTTGCCAGTGTACCCTATGATGCCAAATTTATTGGTGGCAGTGTGCTGTGTCAACCGCATGCACAGCAATGGCAGTACATGGGGTTCCTAATATACATGATGATACCAAATTTATTAGTGGCAGTGGGCTATGGCAGTGCTAGTGCAAGGAATTGCCAATGTACCTCATGATGACAAATTCATTGGTGGCAATGTACTCTGGCCACCACATGCACTGCAATGGCAGCTCATGAGGTCTTCAAAGTACCTTATGATTAGTGTTGAGCGCGAATATTCGAATAGCGAATATTAATCGCGAATATCGCAACTTCTCTAAATCACGAATATTTTGAATATAGTGCTATATATTCGCTATATCGAATATTCCTAATTTTCTAACATCTGAAAACATGATTCCTCCCTGCTTCTTTCTTGTGGTCCAATGAGTTATTGGCCCACAAGCAACTTAAGCAGGAACGAATCATGTTTTCATATGAAAATAAATTGCGAATATTCTAAAAAACAAATATTTAACAATATAGTGAATATATTTGTTATTTAGAATATTCACATAATTTTTTTTTTCAATCTGTACAGTTGTTCGCATACTCCTCCCTAACAAGCGTCCCCATCAACATGGGAACGCCTGTGGGTTAGAAAATACCATTGGATCTGAGTTTTCCCTGAGATCGTGAAAACTCAGATCCGATGGTATATTCTAAACCACAGACGTTCCCATTGTGATGGGGAGGAGTATGCCAAAGTGGAATAACAGTACACATTGAAGAAAAAAAAAGACAAATATTCTAAATAACGAATATATTCGCTATATTGCGAATATATTCGCTATAATGGGGTTGCCAAAGTACCTCATCATGCCAAATTAATTGGTGGCAGTGTGTTCTGGACACCGCATGCACTGCAATAGATAGTTAAAGTCCTCGAACAGTTAAAATGGGAGGATCATTATATTATAGGAACCCTAGATATGAGTTCGCTATATACAGTGATAGAACATAATAAGGGTCTGGTAGCCCTGGAGGACCACCTAACCAAAAAGGGTGAATTAAAAGTGGAACAAATACAGTTTCTTGTGGGGACAGTTATATATATATACTGTCCCACAATTATTTTATGTTTGAGGATCAGTTTTATCTGCAGCTGACCGGCACAGCCATGGGCACCAGATTCGCCCCCAGCTATGCCAAGCTCTTCCTAGCCCACTGGGAGAATGAGGTTATCCACCCTAGCCTGGGCACGAGTCTGGTGCTCTGGCGTCGGTACATTGACGATATTATTTTTATTTGGCAGGAAAGTAGAGAAAACTTGGACCAGTTTCTGGCTGATATTAATCAAAACACTAGAAATCTGGAATTCACCCCTCTAATTAATTCAAGGGAAGTCACCTTTCTGGATCTCAACATTAGGATAGAAGCATCGAGATTGGTGTGCAATACACATATTAAAACAGTAGCAAGAGATAGCTATATACGCTACTCGAGCTGCCACCTACCAAGGTGGCTCACTAATATACCAGTGAGCCAATTTAGGAGACTCAAATGAAATTGCTCAATTAATGAGCAATTTGAGGATGAGGCTCAGACACTTAGTCAACTATTCTCAGATAGAGAATATCACAATACAATAATTAAAGGTGCGCTACATAAGGTCCGGAATATGGACAGAGGTGATTTTTTCTGGCCAAGTAAATTGGTGCCACCAGATGATACTATACGTCTGATACTACCGTTCCATTCCCAATACCGACAGGTCGAAAAAGTTATTAATCAATATTGGCATTTTCTGCGGGATGATAAAATTGTGGGGCCGTTACTGACAGCAACTCCACGAATTACTTATACCAAAGCTGCTAATCTTGCCTCTAAAGTGGCACCAACCGTCAAGAGAG
This sequence comes from Bufo bufo, assembly GCF_905171765.1. Classification (NCBI taxonomy): domain Eukaryota; kingdom Metazoa; phylum Chordata; class Amphibia; order Anura; family Bufonidae; genus Bufo; species Bufo bufo. The sequence continues at coordinate 483,834,765 of NC_053390.1, read as the reverse complement.
GCTTTGACAAAAATACTGATTCCAATTGGTTAAAATTAAGGGGTTTTTCAGGTGTGGGAGATGCCTAAATTGTAAAGTCACTTCTTTTCCCAAAAAAACTACAAGAGTTGAATTAATAAATGTTGATATCCAAGAAACATTAACCTGTGAATCTAAAGATGTCATTTATCTACTAGAATGCAGCTGTCTAGACAGGAATCCTGCCGGATTTTCGAGTTTGACACTCTTATGCCCAAGGGATACAATGCAGAGATGGAACAGTTTGGATTTCTCTAACAATGGGGATCTGTCCAACGGGGATGTGGAATCCAAGTCCGGCTGTCTATCAGCACTTGGATACCCCATCCCCAGCGGATTGCTCTTCCCATTCCGGCACTTCCACCTCTCTGTGCGGCAGACTTTCCAGCAATGACACTATATTCAGAAGCTAACATATTTTATTAAATCATTTTGATTAATTTTATATGCAATTTTATGTTTTCATTGCGTAGATTTTAATGTTTATTCTAGTTTTATGGAAGATATATTCAGTTTGATGCGATTTTATGTAAAACGCACTAAAAACTCATATGGGATTTTTATATCGCCATTACTACTCCGTGCCAGGATTTGAGATGGACCATTTACCCATCATCCCATTCCAAAATTGACTATAAATATGTATGCTTGCTAAATACCAACACTGAAGAAGGAGAGGTACCCCAAAACGCATATGGTCTGGTCAGAGTAGCAAGCAACACATTGATATGGACTCTACCTCATTTGGTTTATTATAAGGTTTTTCAACATTCATTCAATGACGACCCAGGAGCAACAAATATCCACCATGTTAACTACCGCCAAGTCACGTGGGACGCCATGCCAGGATCGCGAGACCACACGGGATGCCGTAGTGAGTCCAGATGGTGGAGAGAGAGGAGATACCCGGCAATTACCTACCAACTTGGCGGTAACGCATGATGCCCACAGTGCTAACAAGGCACCCGACAACTGGCGATTAACCCGGTGGTAATGTATGACGTTAACATCATTTACTCCTGATATTATATGGTCGAGATACTTGAGATACGGACATACCTACCCTGCAAGAGTTATATCCTAGGTGACACATTTCCAAGTGGCACTTTTCCATCCAAAGATCTAGCCTTGCATGGGACATTCGTTCATAGCGTTCCCTGATCAGGTGGCACGTCTTGCTCCACAGGGACACATCAGCCACCCACCCACTGTCCTTGGCTGTAGAACGGAGCTCTATGTTTGGTGCACCACTGTGCATGCTTTTTAGCAATTTTTATGTACATGTGTTATTTGATATAAGTTTTATTGGTGTTTATTAAATGCTATATTTTTTCAACCAACTCTGTTTTCCAGGGCTCCCTGATATGTGAGTGCCCCACAATTTACATTCAGCACCAGGGATTGGCAAGAGATGTTGCCAAAGTACCTCATGATGCCCAGTTCATTCTTGGCCGTGTGATCTGGCCACCACATGCACTGCAATGGCAGGTCATGGGGATGCCAAAGTACCTCATGATGCCAAATTCTTTGGTGATAGTGTGCTCTGGCCACAACATACACTGCAATGGCAGTGCATGGGCTTGCCAATGTACCTCATGATGACAAATTTATTGGTGGCAGTGGTCTATGGCAACCGCATGCACTGCAATGGCAGTGCCAGGGTTTGTCAAAGTAACTTATGATGTCCAATTCATTGGTAGCAGTGGGCTATGGCAAACACATGCAGTGCATGGGTTTGCTAAAGTACCTCGTGATGCAAAAATTAATTAATGGCAGTGAGCAATGGTTGGACTTGGGGTTGCAAAACTGCTTCATAATGCCCAATTCATTGGTGGCAATGTGCTCTGGCCACTGCATGCACTGCAATGGCAGTGCCAGGGGTTGCCAAAGTACCTCATGCTCAATTCATTGGTGACAGTATGCTCTGGCCACCGCATGCACTGCAATAGCCGCGCATAGGGTTGCCAATGTACCTCATGATGCCAAATTAATTGGTGGAAGTGTGCTCTGGCACTTCATGCACTGCAATGGCAGCACATGAGGTTGCCAATGTACCTCATGATGCCCAAATCATTGGTGGAACTATGCTCTGGCAAACGCATGCACTGTAATGGCAGTGCCAGGGATTGCCAAAGTAGCTCATGATGCCCAATTCGTTGGTGGCAGTGTATTCTGGCCACCGCATGCACTGCAATGGCAGCACTAGGGGTTGCCAATAGGGATGAGCGAACCCGAACTGTATAGTTCGGGTTCGTACCGAATTTTGGGGTGTCCGTGACACGGACCCGAACATTTTAGTAAAAGTTCGGGTTCGGTGTTCGTCGTTTTCTTGGCGCTTTTTGAAAGGCTGCAAAGCAGCCAATCAACAAGCGTCATACTACTTGCCCCACGAGGCCATCACAGCCATGCCTACTATTGGCATGGCTGTGATTGGCCAGTGGAGCATGTGACCCAGCCTCTATTTATGCTGGAGTCACGTAGCGCCGCACGTCACTCTGCTGTGCTTAGTGTAGGGAGAGGTTGCAGCTGCGACGTTAGGGCGAGATTAGGCAGTGATTAACTCCTCCAAAACACTTAAGTCAGTGATCGATCTACAGCTGTGGATCATTGAACTGCTGCTATTCAATTGCTCACTGTTTTTAGGCTGCCCAGAGCGTTTTTCAGTCACTTTTTTCTGGGGTGATCGGCGGCCATTTTGTGGCTTGTGGTGCGCCAGCACAAGCTGCCACCAAGTCCATTTAACCATCAATAGTGTGGTTATTTTTTTGCTATATCCTACATCAGGGGCAAGCTGCCACCAAGTCCATTTAACCATCAATAGTGTGGTTATTTTTTGACTATATCCTACATCAGGGGCAAGCTGCCACCAAGTCCATTTAACCATCAATAGTGTGGTTATTTTTTGGCTATATCCTACATCAGGGGCAAGCTGCCACCAAATCCATTTAACCATCAATAGTGTGGTTATTTTTTTTGCTATATCCTACATCAGGGGCAAGCTGCCACCAAGTCCATTTAACCATCAATAGTGTGGTTATTTTTTTGCTATATCCTACATCAGGGGCTTGGCTGTGCTTGCTATTTTATTGAGGGGTGAAATACAATTGCCAAAATAGCAGTACCCTAAATCTGGTGTTTCAGCTGTGGCCAGCCAATTGTAATACTGTCTGCTGTCTGGCAAAGGATATATTTTTGTTCTGGGTTGAAATACAATTCACAACCTAGCAATTTCCTAAATTAGTGGTTTCTGCTGTATCAGGCCTACTTTAAATCTATCCCTAAAAGGGTATATTAGATTCAAGGTGCTGATAGGGTCATTCTCAATAACTTCACACACACGCTACTGTGCATATCCAAGTCTAATTCTGTCCGTAAACGTATACCTGTCCCCAGCGCCTAAATAATAGGCCTCAAATTTATATTCAGCTAAATCTGTGGTTATTGCTGTAGCTGGTCAAGTTATTTTGTGTCCGTCAAAGCACAGTTTTTGTTCTGGGTTGAAATACAATTCCCAACCTAGCAATTTCCTAAATTAGTGGTTTCTGCTGTATCAGGCCTACTTTAAATCTATCCATAAAAGGGTATATTAGATTCAAGGTGCTGATAGGGTCATTCTCAATAACTTCACACACACGCTACTGTGCATATCCAAGTCTAATTCTGTCCGTAAACGTATACCTGTCACCCAGCGCCTAAATAATAGGCCTCAAATTTATATTCAGCTAAATCTGTCATTACTGCTGTGCCTGTATTAGTGTAATACGGTACCTAAATAGATAGCCAGATAGTGTTAGGTGTCTGTAAAAAAAAGGCCTGAATTTGAATTCAATACATTAGCCCAAATAATATTTTTCTTATTGTGGTGAACGGTAACAATGAGGAAAACATCTAGTAAGGGACGCGGACATGGTCGTGGTGGTGTTAGTGGACCCTCTGGTGCTGGGAGAGGACGTGGCCGTTCTGCCACAGCCACACGTCCTAGTGTACCAACTACCTCAGGTCCCAGTAGCCGCCAGAATTTACAGGGATATTTGGTGGGGCCCAATGCCGTTCTAAGGATGGTAAGGCCTGAGCAGGTACAGGCATTAGTCAATTGGGTGGCCGATCCAGCACGTTCACATTATCTCCCACCCAGTCTTCTGCAGAAAGCGCACAGATGGCGCCTGAAAACCAAGCCCATCAGTCTGTCACATCACCCCCATGCATACCAGGGAAACTGTCTGAGCCTCAAGTTATGCAGCAGTCTCTTATGCTGTTTGAAGACTCTGCTGGCAGGGTTTCCCAAGGGCATCCACCTAGCCCTTCCCCAGCGGTGGAAGACATAGAATGCACTAACGCACAACCACTTATGTTTCCTGATGATGAGGACATGGGAATACCACCTCAGCACGTCTCTGATGTTGACGAAACACAGGTGCCAACTTCTGCGTCTTTCTGCAGTGTGCAGACTGAACAGGAGTTCAGGGATCAAGACTGGGTGGAAGACGATGCAGGGGACGATGAGGTCCTAGACCCCACATGGAATGAAGGTCGTGCCACTGACTTTCACAGTTCGGAGGAAGAGGCAGTGGTGAGACCGAGCCAACAGCGTAGCAAAAGAGGGAGCAGTGGGCAAAAGCAGAACACCCGCCGCCAAGAGACTCTGTCTGCTACTGACCGCCGCCATCTGGGACCGAGCACCCCAAAGGCAGCTTCAAGGAGTTCCCTGGCATGGCACTTCTTCAAACAATGTGCTGACGACAAGACCAGAGTGGTTTGCACGCTGTGCCATCAGAGCCTGAAGCGAGGCATTAACGTTCTGAACCTTAGCACAACCTGCATGACCAGGCACCTGCATGCAAAGCATGAACTGCAGTGGAGTAAACACCTTAAAAACAAGGAAGTCACTCAGGCTCCCCCTGCTACCTCTTCTGCTGCTGCCGCCTCGGCCTCTTCCTCCGCCTCTGGAGGAACGTTGGCACCTGCCGCCCAGCAAACATGGGATGTACCACCAACACCACCACCTGCGTCACCAAGCATCTCAACCATGTCACACGGCAGCGTTCAGCTCTCCATCTCACAAACATTTGAGAGAAATTCCCACCTAGCCACCCTCGATCCCTGGCCCTGAATGCCAGCATTTCTAAACTACTGGCCTATGAAATGCTGTCATTTAGGCTGGTGGACACAGACAGCTTCAAACGGCTCATGTCGCTTGCTGTCCCACAGTATGTTGTTCCCAGCCGGCACTACTTCTCCAAGAGAGCCGTGCCTTCCCTGCACAACCCAGTATCCGATAAAATCAAGTGTGCACTGCGCAACGCCATCTGTGGCAAGGTCCACCTAACCACAGATACGTGGACCAGTAAGCACGGCCAGGGACGCTATATCTCCCTAACTGCACACTGGGTAAATGTAGTGGCGGCTGGGCCCCAGGCGGAGAGCTGTTTGGCGCAAATTTGAGAGAAAGCGTAAATTCCCACCTAGCCACCCTCGATCCCTGGCCCTGAATGCCAGCATTTCTAAACTACTGGCCTATGAAATGCTGTCATTTAGGCTGGTGGACACAGACAGCTTCAAACGGCTCATGTCGCTTGCTGTCCCACAGTATGTTGTTCCCAGCCGGCACTACTTCTCCAAGAGAGCCGTGCCTTCCCTGCACAACCCAGTATCCGATAAAATCAAGTGTGCACTGCGCAACGCCATCTGTGGCAAGGTCCACCTAACCACAGATACGTGGACCAGTAAGCACGGCCAGGGATGCTATATCTCCCTAACTGCACACTGGGTAAATGTAGTGGCGGCTGGGCCCCAGGCGGAGAGCTGTTTGGCGCACGTCCTTCCGCCGCCAAGGATCGCAGGGCAACATTCTTTGCCTCCTGTCTCCTCCTCCTCCTACTCAGCTTCCTCCTCCTCTTCTTCCACCTGCTCATCCAGTCAGCCACACACCTTCACCACCAACTTCAGCACAGCCCAGGGTAAACGTCAGCAGGCCATTCTGAAACTCATATGTTTGGGGGGACAGGCCCCACACCGCACAGGAGTTGTGGCGGGGTATAGAACAACAGACTGACGAGTGGTTGCTGCTGGTGAGCCTCAAGCCCGGCGGTGTGCGATAATGGGCGAAATCTCGTTGCAGCTCTGGGACTAGCCGGTTTGACGCACATCCCTTGCCTGGCGCATGTGCTGAATTTGGTGGTGCAGAAGTTCATTCGCAACTACCCCGACATGTCAGAGCTGCTGCATAAAGTGCGGGCCGTCTGTTCGAGCTTCCGGCGTTCACATCCTGACGCTGCTCGCCTGTCTGCGCTACAGCGTAACTTCGGCCTTCCCGCTCACCGCCTCAGCGACATGCCCACCAAGAGGAACTCCACCTTGCACATGCTGGACAGACTGTGCGAGCAGCAGCAGGCCATAGTGGAGTTTCAGCTGCAGCACGCACGGGTCAGTCGCACTGCGGAACAGCACCACTTCACCACCAATGACTGGGCCTCCATGCGAGACCTGTGTGCCCTGTTGCGCTGTTTCGAGTACTCCACCAACATGGCCAGTGGCGATGACGCCGTTATCAGCGTTACAATACCACTTCTATATCTCCTTGAGAAAACACTTAGGGCGATGATGGAAGAGGAGGTGGCCCAGGAGGAGGAGGAGGAGGAGGAAGAGGGGTCATTTTTAGCACTTTCAGGCCAGTCTTTTCGAAGTGACTCAGAGGGAGGTTTTTTGCAACAGCAGAGGCCAGGTACAAATGTGGCCAGACAGGGCCCACTACTGGAGGAGGACGAGGATGAGGAGGAGGTGGAGGAGGATGAGGATGAAGCATGTTCACAGCGGGGTGGCACCCAACGCAGCTCGGGCCCATCACTGGTGCGTGGCTGGGGGAACTGCAGGACGATGACGATACGCCTCCCACAGAGGACAGCTTGTCCTTACCTCTGGGCAGCCTGGCACACATGAGCGACTACATGCTGCAGTGCCTGCGCAATGACAGCAGAGTTGCCCACATTTTAACGTGTGCGGACTACTGGGTTGCCACCCTGCTGGATCCACGGTACAAAGACAATGTGCCCACCTTACTTCCTGCACTGGAGCGTGATAGGAAGATGCGCGAGTACAAGCGCACGTTGGTAGACACGCTACTGAGAGCATTCCCAAATGTCACAGGGGAACAAGTGGAAGCCCAAGGCGAAGGCAGAGGAGGAGCAAGAGGTCGCCAACGCAGCTGTGTCACGGCCAGCTCCTCTGAGGGCAGGGTTAGCATGGCAGAGATGTGGAAAAGTTTTGTCACCACGCCACAGCTAACTGCACCACCACCTGATACGGAACCTGTTAGCAGGAGGCAACATTTCACTAACATGGTGAAACAGTACGTGTGCACACCCCTCCACGTACTGACTGATGGTTCGGCCCCATTCAACTTCTGGGTCTCCAAATTGTCCACGTGGCCAGAGCTAGCCTTTTATGCCTTGGAGGTGCTGGCCTGCCCGGCGGCCAGCGTTTTGTCTGAACGTGTATTTAGCACGGCAGGGGGCGTCAATGTGGACAAGCTGACGTTCATAAAAATGAACCAGGCATGGATCCCACAGGACCTGTCCATCCCTTGTGCAGATTAGACATTAACTACCTCCCCTTAACCATATTGTAACGGTCGTGTACACACACACACACACACACAGGGGGGAGGGAAGTGACCACTGCGCTCCACCCTTACCCCTGGCCCTGCCTACTTGCCTCGCGAGTCCTAATGACAGGGGACAACTGGACGGCAATCCCTAACTTGGAGTAAGTGCAGGGATGACAGACAGACAAACAACAGGACGTGAACGGACCGAGTCAATACCAGGAAAGCTGCAAAGTACAAATGGAGCAAGCAGAGAATTGTCAGGAGAAGCCGGGGTCATAAATACCAGGAGAGCAGAGAAGTACAAGAGGAGTCCTAAGAGAGTAGTCAGGTGGGAGCCGAGGTCACAATACCAGGACGGATGCGCAGTACAGGAGGATCAGGCAAAAGGATGGTCAAGGAACAGGATCAGGTAAGTATTCAGCAGTCCAACAAATACCAGGAACCTAGAAATTAACAGGCAACCTGTAGCCAGCAGGCTGCCTGTATTTTTAGTGGGGAGTGAGGGTCATGTGACGTGGCCAGCGTCACATGACCGACAGACCAACCAGTCGAGCACCGAGTGATCAGCTCGGCGCTCAAGGCAGACTTAGGAGCAAGGAGCCACCCAGCTAGTAAAGCCGCCCTGGGAATGAGGTCAAACACAGAACCTCATTCCAAAAGCTAAGCAACAGTTCTGCGGGCAATGGGGGACCGAGTGCACCTTCGGAACCCCGTGACAGTACCCCCCCTTTTACGAGGGGCCACCGGACCCAAGACTTCAGGCGATGGCTTTTCAGGGTGTTCTAAATGAAATTTACGAACAAGTCTAGGAGCATGAACCTCCCTGGCAGGTACCCAAGATCTCTCTTCAGGTCCATACCCCTTCCAGTGAATCAGGTACTGCAAGGAATTACGCACCTTCCTGACATCCACTATTTTAGACACCACATACTCGACAGCATCATTAACAAGAACTGGCGGAGGCGAGGCTTTTGATGGTACTACCGGTTCAAAATATTTTTTAAGCAGAGATTTATGGAACACATTATGAATGTGGAATGACTCAGGCAGCTCCAACCTAAAAGATACCGGGTTAATCACTTCCATGATCTTATATGGTCCAATAAAACGAGGAGCAAATTTTTTAGAAGTTACCTTGAGAGATAGATTCTTGGAGGACAACCATACTTTATCCCCAACCTGAAAGTTTACCCCCCTTGAACGTCTCCTATCGGCCTTGAGTTTTTGAGAACATTGAGCCTTTTCTAGGTTCGATTGAACCCGGGCCCAAACTGTGCACAGTTCGGAGGAGAGTTTATCAGCTTCAGGGTTAGAGGAGGAGACGGACGACCCAGAATGAAAACGGGGATGAAAACCATGGTTACAAAAAAAGGGGAGTGTCACGGAACCATGAACCAGACGTACAACAAGAGATAAGTGAAAATAAGAAGGCTTTATTGAAAATAAAGCTGTAAAGCAAAAGTCCAAACGGATGGTGAAACCGAGCAGAGTCTTTGCGAAGCCAGAGGTCAGAAACCAGAAGGGTAGTCAGACGAAGCCAGGATCAGGAACCAGCAGGGTAGTCAGACGAAGCCAGGATCAGGAACCAGCAGGGTAGTCAGACGAAGCCAGGATCAGGAACCAGCAGGGTAGTCAGATGAAGCCAGGATCAGGAACCAGAAGCAGCAGCAGTCTTAGAAGCATGTGAACACAAGAGGACCAAGCAAGGAACTGAAGCCACAGACCTCCTATATATATGAGCTAGGCATCCAGCTCCTCCCAGGGGAAGGAGGAGCCGCAGGGTGGAAGGCTACAAGAAACCCAGAAACCAAGATGGCCGCCAGCACATGTCAAACGAAGGAGAGCAGCAAGCAGGTAAGACCATGACAGTACCTCCCCCTCAAGGGCCCCTCCTCCGCGGAGCACAAAACGGTTTCTGAGGGAAGCGTGCGTGGAAGGCTCGGAGCAAGGCAGGAGCATGGACATCTGCGGAGGGAACCCAGGAACGCTCCTCTGGACCATAACCATGCCAATGGACCAAAAACTGCAACCGACCGCGGACCAGGCGTGAGTCCAGGATATTGCTCACCTCATATTCCTCACGATTGCCCACTTGGACCGGACGAGGCCGAGGAACCGAGGAAGTGAAACGATTACACACCAGTGGCTTCAACAGGGAGACATGAAACACGTTGGAGATCCGCATGCCAGGAGGAAGCGCAAGGGCATAGGCTACCGGGTTTACCCTGCGAAGCACTCGGAAGGGACCAACAAAGCGAGGCGCCAGCTTGGGAGTGGGCACTCGAAGGTTGAGGTTGCGGGTGGACAACCATACACGGTCTCCGACCTGGTAGGAAGGAGCAGGCGCTCGTCTGCGATCAGCCTGGAGTCTCTGGCGCTGCGCAGAGACCTCAAGGGACTTCTGGATCCGTACCCAAGAAGCACGTAGGACGGAAAGGTGATCCTCCACAGCCGGAATATCCTGGGGAGAGAATACCTCCGGTAACACGGCAGGTTGGAACCCATAATTGGCCATGAAGGGAGACGTCCCAGAGGAAGAGTTCACCGCCGTGTTCCTGGCAAACTCAGCCCAAGGCAGGAGGTCAACCCAATTGTCTTGGTGATCGGAGACATAGCAACGAAGGAATTGCTCCAAGGCCTGATTGGATCGTTCTGCGGCCCCATTGGACTGAGGGTGGTAGGCCGAGGAGAAGGAGAGATGAATCCCCAACTGGAAGCAAAAGGCGCGCCAGAACCTGGACACAAACTGACTCCCCCGATCCGACACAATCTCCTTAGGCAAACCGTGCAACCGGAAGACCTCCCTGGCAAAAATCGTGGCCAACTCTTGTGCAGAGGGTAACTTCTTGAGAGGAACACAGTGGCACATTTTGGAAAACCGATCCACAATCATGAGAATGACCGTATGGCCTCGGGATGCAGGGAGGTCCACAATGAAATCCATCCCCAGGTGTGACCATGGGCGCTCCCCGGTGGCTATGGGTTGCAGAAGGCCCAACGGAAGGTGCCGAGGGGACTTACTCTGGGCACAAACGGAGCATGCCGCTACATATGCGGCGATGTCGGAACGTAGGGAAGGCCACCAGAACAGACGTGAAACAGCCCAGGACAGCTGATTCTTTCCAGGATGCCCCGCGGTCTTGGAGTTATGGTAGGTTCGCAACAACCGAGTGCGCAACTCCTCAGGCACAAAACATCTGCCGTTGGGTCTCCCAGAGGGAGCACCAGATTGAGCCGCCAAAATCTGCTCACCCAGGGGAGAGGTCAGGCTGGTGCGAATGGCGGCCAGGATCTGATTCGGAGGTATGACCGAAGTCGGAATCGACTCCTCCCTGGACAGCTCGGAGTACTGCCGTGATAAGGCATCCGCCCTGATGTTTATGGAACCGGGTAGGTAGGAGACCACGTAATTAAAACGTGACAAGAACAGAGCCCATCTGGCCTGACGTGGTGTCAATCTCTTGGCCTCAGAAAGGTAGGTCAGATTCTTGTGGTCCGTCAGGATGAGAACCGGAACCACCGAACCCTCGAGCAAGTGCCTCCATTCTTTAAGGGCCTGCACGATGGCCAATAACTCCCTGTCACCAATCTGATAGTTGCACTCCGCGGAAGACAGTTTCCGGGAGTAAAACCCACAAGGAAGCAGAGGACCCTCTGGTGTTCTACGCTGAGACAGAAGGGCGCCTACTCCCGTCTCAGACGCGTCCACCTCGAGGACAAAGGGCAACCCAGGGTTGGGATGCGACAGAATCGGAGCCGACACAAAGGCGGACTTTAGGGCCTCAAAAGCTCGGATGGCCTCGAGCGGCCAGACCTGGGAATTACTGCCCTTCCTGGTCAGATCCGTGAGAGGCTTGGCCAGCATGGAAAAGTCCCTGATGAACTTCCGATAATAATTGGCGAAGCCCAAAAAGCGCTGCAGGGAACGAAGACCACTGGGCTGGGGCCACTGTAAGACATCCGAAACCTTCTCAGGATCCATGGAGAACCCCTCAGCGGAAATGATGTAACCTAAGAAGGTTACCTGGGATCGGTGAAATTCGCATTTCTCAAGCTTACCGAACAGCTTGTTCTCTCGTAACCGTTGCAACACTCGTCTGACATCCAGAATGTGGGCCTCCATGGATTCAGAATATACCAAGATGTCATCCAAATAGACTACCACACACTGCTGCAACAGGTCACGGAAAACATCGTTGATGAATTCCTGAAAGACTGCGGGCGCATTGCACAACCCAAAGGGCATAACCAAGGATTCGTAATGACCGATCCTGGTGTTAAACGCGGTCTTCCACTCATCGCCCGCCTTGATCCTTACCAGGTTATATGCCGCCCTCAGGTCGAGTTTGGTAAAGACCGTGGCCCCTTTAAGGCGATCGAACAGCTCGGAAATCAAGGGTATCGGGTAAGCGTTCTTGATCGTGATGCGATTGCGACCCCTGTAATCGATGCAAGGCCTCAACTCACCGCCCTTCTTTTTCACAAAGAAAAATCCAGCCCCTGCCGGGGACGAAGATTTGCGAATGTGTCCGCGTGAAAGCGCCTCCCTCACGTACTCCTCCATGGCCTCATTCTCCGCTACCGACAGTGGATAGACTTTGCCACGAGGAGGAACGGCACCAGATTGTAACTCTATGGCACAATCGTATGGGCGGTGCGGAGGTAGGGCAACCGCGCGCACCTTATAGAATACATTCCGGTACTCCTCGTATTCAGGAGGCAACAGAGAGTCCGAGGAAGTACACAGCAACTTGACAGACCCATGGATGCAACTAGCCCCACACTGCGGTGACCACGAGAGGATCTCGACCGATCTCCAATCGAAAGTCGGATTATGCTTCTGGAGCCAGGGGTACCCCAAGACCACCGAGTAGTGTGGAGACGAAATAACCTGGAGGCAGACCGACTCTCTGTGAGCGGCACCAATGGCTATCCCCACTGGAAGGGTCTCATGAGTCACGTGTGGCGGCAGAAGGGGTCTGCCGTCTATCGCCTCAAGAGCCAGTGGGGAACCTCGAGCCTGCAGAGGAATGGAATTGGGGGCAGCGAACACACTATCAATGAACAAACCACCAGCACCAGAGTCCACCAACGCCTGGGTCGTCACCGAGCCCCCGACCCAGAAGAGGACAACAGTGATCAGTGGTTTGTCAACACGGGAAACCGGGGACGAGGAGACTCCACCCAAGATCTGCCCCCGACAGGATCTCAGGGTACGAGCGTTTCCCGGACGGTTCGGACATGCCAACCGAAAATGCCCACCGAGACCACAGTACATGCATCGGCCCTCGCGTCTCCGGAGTGCCCTCTCCCCCTCGGACAGGCGAGCAAACCCCAGCTGCATGGGTTCACCCCCAGACAAGTCATCCCCAGGAGGCGTGGGAGGAGAGGGAGGCACGGGTGGGACAGCAAACGTAGGCACCAATCTGTTAGAAGACCTCCGCAGGTTCTCCTTAAAGGAAGGTCTCTCCCTGAGTCTGGTGTCAATCAAAATCAGGAAAGAAATAAGAGACTCGAGCTCAACTGGTAGGTCCTTAGCTGCAACCTCATCCTTCAAGGCATCCGAGAGACCATGAGAGAAAGCAGCGACCAGAGCCTCATTATTCCAGCCCACCTCTGCTGCCAGGGTACGAAACTCAATGGCGTATTCAGCTACGGATCGTGAACCCTGTCTGATGGACATAAGGAGCTTCGCAGCAGAGGCAGCACGAGCCGGCACATCGAATACCTTCCGAAGAGAAGCAACAAAACCGGAAAACTCGGCAACCACCGGATTGTTGTTCTCCCATAAAGGGCTGGCCCAGGCCAAGGCCTTGTCCGAGAGCAGCGAGATCAAGAAGCCCACCTTTGATCTCTCAGTAGGAAAGGCATGTGGCAGCAACTCGAAATAAATGCCCACCTGGTTAAGGAAACCTCGGCACTGAGTTGGCTCTCCCCCAAAGCGCTGTGGAAGAGGGGCAGAACCGGTCATACCCCGAAACACCGCAGGCGCAACAACAGGTGTCGGGGTAGACTCTGGCGCAACAACCGGAGCGGCAGTAGGAGCGAGCCCAGGAGCGACAACCGACCCATCGGCAACGGGAGCGAAATGAGCCGTGCGTTCAAGCAGGGTTTGCAACGCCACAGCGAACCGACCCAACAGGTGATCCTGCTGATCAAGTCTGGCAACCAGCGTGGGTAGCGAGGATGGCCCTGTACCGTCAGAATTCATGGCTTGGTCCTAATGTCACGGAACCATGAACCAGACGTACAACAAGAGATAAGTGAAAATAAGAAGGCTTTATTGAAAATAAAGCTGTAAAGCAAAAGTCCAAACGGATGGTGAAACCGAGCAGAGTCTTTGCGAAGCCAGAGGTCAGGAACCAGAAGGGTAGTCAGACGAAGCCAGGATCAGGAACCAGCAGGGTAGTCAGACGAAGCCAGGATCAGGAACCAGCAGGGTAGTCAGACGAAGCCAGGATCAGGAACCAGCAGGGTAGTCAGACGAAGCCAGGATCAGGAACCAGAAGCAGCAGCAGTCTTAGAAGCATGTGAACACAAGAGGACCAAGCAAGGAACTGAAGCCACAGACCTCCTATATATATGAGCTAGGCATCCAGCTCCTCCCAGGGGAAGGAGGAGCCGCAGGGTGGAAGGCTACAAGAAACCCAAAAACCAAGATGGCCGCCAGCACATGTCAAACGAAGGAGAGCAGCAAGCAGGTAAGACCATGACAGTGAGACCCCAGCAGAAGAATTGACACGGTTATTCAGAGCAAATTCAGCCAACGGAAGGAATTTGACCCATAATTGCTGGTCATCAGCAACATACAACCTCAGGAATTGTTCCACAGACTGATTAAGGCGTTCAGTCTGCCCATTACTCTCAGGATGGTAGGCGGAAGAAAAAGACAACGAAATTTTACATCTTTGACAGAAGGCCCTCCAGAATTTGGACACAAACTGCACACCCCTGTCCGAAACAATATTTTCCGGGATACCATGCAATCGAACAATTTCTTTCACAAAAATAGACGCCAGGGTTTTGGCATTCGGGAGTTTAGACAGGGGAATGAAATGGACCATCTTGCTAAACCTATCCACCACTACCCACACTACAGTCTTACCCTCCGCCAGCGGTAGGTCAGTTATAAAGTCCATCGAGATATGGGACCAGGGTCTACTGGGAATGGGTAGGGGTCGTAGGTTACCAGCAGGGCGAGTCCTAGGTGTCTTGGATCTGGCACAAACCTCACAGGCTGACACATAGGACTTGACATCCCTAGTTAGAGTGGGCCACCAATAAGATCTAGAAACCAGATCCTTAGTGCCCTCAACACCCGGATGTCCACAAAAGGCAGAATCGTGACACTCACCCAACAGCTGGAGACGAAATTGTACGAGAACAAACAACTTATCTGTTGGGGTGGATACCAGTGCCAGATGTTGTTCCGACCTAATGCGAGCCGAGATATCCTGGGTAAGAGCTGCTAAGAAGATTTTTGCTGGTAGGATGGATTCAGGTGGTACCTCAGTAGGTTGAAAAGCCTGGAAGCTCCGAGATAATGCGTCCGCCTTCACATTTTTACTTCCCGGCCTGAACGTAATGGAAAAATCAAAACGAGTAAAAAACAGAGCCCATCTGGCTTGACGGGGATTCAACCTCTTAGCAGACTCGAGAAACATAAGGTTTTTATGGCCAGTGACAACAGTTACACAATGCCTTGCCCCCTCCAGAAAATGCCTCCACTCCTCAAATGCCCATTTAATGGCCAGCAGCTCCCTATTCCCTATGTCGTAGTTTCTCTCCGTGGGAGAGAATTTCCTGGAGAAGAAGGCACATGGTCTCAGATTAGTGAGGCTGGCAGGACCTTGTGAAAGGACTGCTCCTGCGCCGTCCTCGGACGCATCCACCTCCACAATAAAAGGTTTCTCCTGATCAGGCTGGATCAGAATAGGAGCGCTACTGAATGCCTTTTTTAATTTTTCAAATGAAGAAATGGCCTCAGTAGACCAATTCTCCAAATCCGCCCCTTTCTTAGTAAGGTCGGTCAACGGTTTAGCAATTACGGAAAAATTCATAATAAATTTACGATAGTAATTGGCAAAACCTAAGAACCGTTGTAAGGCCTTTAAGGATGAAGGTCTTACCCATTCCTTAATTGCTAGTACCTTACCAGGATCCATCTTGAAGGCGTGAGGAGTCAGAACATGCCCTAGAAACAGAATCTCCTGCACACCAAAGACACATTTCTCTTGTTTAGCGGATAGCTGATTCTCCCTCAACACCTCTAATACTTGTCTAACATGAGACACATGGGATTCGAAGTCAGGAGAGAATATCAAAATGTCGTCAAGATAGACAATAACAAATTTACCTAAGAATTCCTTAAGAATGTCATTCATGAAGTTTTGGAACACAGCTGGGGCATTGCTGAGTCCAAAAGGCATCACCTGATATTCAAAGTGTCCTACCGGAGTATTGAACGCCGTCTTCCATTCGTCTCCCTCCTTGATTCGGATTAGATTGTATGCCCCTTTCAGGTCAATTTTGGAAAACCAGGTTGCCCCCCGGACCTGGTTAAATAAATCCGGAATCAATGGGAGGGAGTATCTATTCTGGACAGTGATTTTATTTAATCTCCGGTAATCGATACATGGCCTAAGACCACCATCTTTTTTCTTAACGAAGAAAAACCCCGCCCCCATAGGAGAGACAGAAGGTCTAATATGCCCTTTACCAAGGCTCTCCTTAATATAATCTTCCATGGCCTTGCGTTCGGGCATAGAAAGATTATAAATTCGTCCTTTAGGAAACTTGGCCCCCTCTACTAGCTCTATGGTACAATCATAAGGTCTATGGGGGGGTAGAACCTCTGGGGTTGGTGATGAGAACACATCAGAATATTCTCTAACAACAGAGGGTAAAGTATCAGACTTTACTGAGACCCCAGCCTGTACCACGGACAGGCACGAGTCACACTTAGGCCCCCATCTCACCAACTCCCCATTGGACCAATCTATAGTGGGGTTATGTAGTCGGAGCCAAGGCAACCCTAGTACCACCTCAGCAGGTAGGTTCTCCAGGACTAGAAGCGAACATCTCTCTGAGTGGCACACACCCACGGTTAGAGAAATCTCCGAGGTACATGAGCTCACCGTACCACCAATAAGAGGAGTAGCATCAATAGCCATGACATGGATAGGAGTTGGTAAGGCAAACATAGGAATACCCAATCTAACAGCATACTCAGAGTCAATAAAGCTAGCCGCTGAGCCAGAATGAATGAAGGCCTTACCCGCCCATTTATCTACTCCCAGAGAAATCGTAATGGGTACCGAAAGCTTACATTTAGAAAATTCAGGGTGTACCTGGTCTTTAGGTTGCCTTGCCTTAGGAGACTTGACAGAGAGGACCTTCTTAGGACACTGGTTGATCCAATGGTCAGAATCTCCACAGTAAAAGCATTCTCCACGTCTGCGGCGAAGATTCCCTCGGGTCATGCCAACCTGCATGGGTTCCTACGGTGGAGACCTCAGCATTGTCTCTGGGATAGGCCTCTGGCTGGACCACCATCTGGGAAGAGAACTGTTGTTTCTGTCGTCTCTCTCTAACCCGTCGGTCAAGTCGGACAACAAGGGTCATCATCTCCTCTAAGGTCTCTGGAAGTTGATAACTGACCAGAAGATCCTTTAATTTATCAGACAGACCTGACCTGAACTGACTCTTCAGGGCTGGTTCGTTCCATCCTGAGGGGACACACCACCTTCTGAATTGGGTGCAATAATCCTCCGCTGGTAAATTGCCCTGAACCAGTGCCTTTAGAGCCGTCTCGGCTACTAGAGCCCTGTCTGGTTCATCATAGAGGGTACCTAGGGCCTGAAAGAACCCCTCCACAGAATAAAAACAACTGGCGCCAGCAGGTAAAGAGAACGCCCAGTCCTGGGGATCACCCTGTAATCAGGAAATGATAATGCCCACGCGTTGACTCTCGGGCCCAGAGGACACGGGGCACAAACGGAAGTAAAGTTTACAACTCTCCTTAAAAGAGAGAAACTTCTTCCGGTCTCCAGAAAAGGTTTCTGGGAGCTTAATCTGGGGCTCAAAATGCGGACTGGAGGCCTGAGGAGTGGAAGAGCCTTGCCCTAACTCAAAAGAGCTGAGTTTTTCCCCTAACTCCTGCACCATCTGCGTCAGATTAGAGACATAGTCAGTCAGGGTCACCAGAGGATTCATAATACAGTGGTTATTGGGCCTGTTAATCTGTAACGGTCGTGTACACACACACACACACACACAGGGGGGAGGGAAGTGACCACTGCGCTCCACCCTTACCCCTGGCCCTGCCTACTTGCCTCGCGAGTCCTAATGACAGGGGACAACTGGACGGCAATCCCTAACTTGGAGTAAGTGCAGGGATGACAGACAGACAAACAACAGGACGTGAACGGACCGAGTCAATACCAGGAAAGCTGCAAAGTACAAATGGAGCAAGCAGAGAATTGTCAGGAGAAGCCGGGGTCATAAATACCAGGAGAGCAGAGAAGTACAAGAGGAGTCCTAAGAGAGTAGTCAGGTGGGAGCCGAGGTCACAATACCAGGACGGATGCGCAGTACAGGAGGATCAGGCAAAAGGATGGTCAAGGAACAGGATCAGGTAAGTATTCAGCAGTCCAACAAATACCAGGAACCTAGAAATTAACAGGCAACCTGTAGCCAGCAGGCTGCCTGTATTTATAGTGGGGAGTGAGGGTCATGTGACGTGGCCAGCGTCACATGACCGACAGACCAACCAGTCGAGCACCGAGTGATCAGCTCGGCGCTCAAGGCAGACTTAGGAGCAAGGAGCCACCCAGCTAGTAAAGCCGCCCTGGGAATGAGGTCAAACACAGAACCTCATTCCAAAAGCTAAGCAACAGTTCTGCAGGCAATGGGGGACCGAGTGCACCTTCGGAACCCCGTGACACATATATTATTGTACTCCGGGGCACTTCCTCATTCAATCCTATTTTTATTTTCATTTTACCATTATATTGCGGGGCAACCCAAAGTTGAATGAACCTCTCCTCTGTCTGGGTGCCGGGGCCTAAAAATATCTGACATGAAGCCTGATTCTCTGCTATGACATGAAGACTGATTCTCTGCTGAGTCGCTGACATGAAGCCTGAATCTCTGTTATGGGACCTCTCTCCTCTGTCTGGGTGTCGGGGCCTAAATTATATGACAATGGACTGTTCCAATGTTGGGTGACGTGAAGCATGATTCTCTGCTATGACATGAAGACTGATTCTCTGCTGACATGAAGCCAGATTCTCTGTTATGGGACCTCTCTCCTCTGCCTGGGTGCCTGGTCCTAAATATCTGACAATGGACTGTTCCAGTGGTGGGTGACGTGAAGCATGATTCTCTGCTATGACATGAAGACTGACTCTCTGCTGACATGAAGCCTGAATCTCTGTTATGGGACCTCTCTCCTCTGCCTGGGTGCCTGGGCCTAAATATCTGACAATGGACTGTTCCAGTGGTGGGTGACGTGAAGCATGATTCTCTGCTATGACATGAAGACTGATTCTCTGCTGACATGAAGCCAGATTCTCTGCTATGGGACCTCTCTCCTCTGCCTGGGTGCCTGGGCCTAAATATCTGACAATGGACTGTTCCAGAGGTGGGTGACGTGAAGCATGATTCTCTGCTATGACATGAAGACTGATTCTCTGCTGACATGAAGCCTGAATCTCTGTTATGGGACCTCTCTCCTCTGCCTGGGTGCCGGGGCCTAAATATCTGACAATGGACTGTTACAGTGGTGGGTGACGTGAAGCATGATTCTCTGCTATTACATGAAGACTGATTCTCTGCTGACATGAAGCCTGAATCTCTGTTATGGGACCTCTCTCCTCTGCCTGGGCCTAAATATCTGACAATGGACTGTTCCAGTGGTGGGTGACGTGAAGCCTGATTCTCTGCTATGACATGAAGACTGATTCTCTGCTGACATGAAGCCAGATTCTCTGCTATGGGACCTCTCTCCAATTGATATTGGTTAATTTTTATTTATTTTATTTTAATTTTAATTCATTTCCCTATCCACATTTGTTTGCAGGGGATTTAACTACATTTTGCTGCCTTTTGCAGCCCTCTAGCCCTTTCCTGGGCTGTTTTACAGCCTTTTTAGTGCCGAAAAGTTCGGGTCCCCATTGACTTCAATGGGGTTCGGGTTCGGGACGAAGTTCGGGTCGGGTTCGGATCCCGAACATTTCCGGGAAGTTCGGCCGAACTTCTCGAACCCGAACATTCAGGTGTTCACTCAACTCTAAAAGTGAGTTATTTTACTGAAACGGTCAACTACCACCAGAATCACTGTTCTCCCGGAGGAACTCCGCAGATCCGTAATAAAGTCCATAGACAAATGCGTCCAAGGACGAGACGGAATAGACAATGGAAGAAGTGAACCAGGCGGTCGAGTATGAGCAACCTTTGACCAAGCGCAGCTTTCACAGGCTGTCACGTAATTCTCAATGCTCTTACGTAACCCTGGCCACCAGAACCTCCGGGACACCAGATCACAGGTGGACTTACCACCAGGATGTCCAGCAAGGACAGTATCGTGATGTTCCTTGAACACCTTGTATCGCAGGCCCTCAGGAACAAACAACCTCCCTGGGGGACAAGAACCAGGAGCCCTCTCCTGGGCTCCCAACACCTCCATCTCCAATTCAGGGTATAGAGCGGAGACCACCACCCCATCCGCTAAAATCGGCGCAGGATCCTCTGAATCACCTCCCCCAGGAAAGCTGCGAGACAAGGCATCTGCCTTGACGTTCTTGACCCCTGGGCGAAAGGTAACCACAAAATTGAACCTGGTAAAAAACAGTGACCATCTGGCCTGCCTAGGGTTGAGACGCTTGGCAGATTGCCGGTAAGCCAAATTCTTATTGTCTGTATATACCGTAACGGGGTGAGGCACCCCCTCCAACCAGTGACGCCATTCCTCAAAGGACAACTTGATAGCCAACAACTCTCTATCTCCAACATCATAATTCCTCTCGGCGACCGAGAGCTTCTTGGAGAAAAAGGCACACGGGACCAACTTGCCAGGGGATAAACCCTGTGACAACACCGCACCAACCCCCACCTCTGATGCATCAACCTCCACTACAAATGGCTGACACACATCCGGCTGCACCAGAATGGGAGCAGACGCAAAACGCTCCTTAATAGCCGAAAAGGCCTGCAATGCCTCATCCGACCAGACAGAGACGTCGGCGCCCTTCTTGGTCATGTCAGTGAGAGGTTTTACTATGGTAGAGTAGTTTCGAAATAAATTTTCTATAATAATTCGTAAACCCCAAGAACCGCATCAAGGCTTTCTGATTCTCTGGTCGGTCCCATTCCAGAACCGCCCGGACCTTCTCGGGGTCTATACGAAAACCAGAATCAGAAAGCAAGTATCCCAATAACGGAAGCTCTTGCACCGCAAACAAACATTTCTCCAATTTAGCATATAATTTATTCTCCCGAAGGATCGTCAAAACCTGTCTCACATGATCCTGATTGGTCTTCAGATCAGGAGAATAAATTAAAATGTCATCCAGGTAAACTACTACGAACCTCCCCACCAAATGATGAAAAATGTCGAATGTTGACGAATCGCTGAAATACTGCTGGCGCGCTCGTCAACCCAAAAGGCATAACCAGGTTCTCAAAATGACCCTAGTGCGTATTGAAGGCCGTTTTCCACTCATCCCCCTCCTTGATTCTGATCAGATTGTAGGCCCCTCTCAAATCCAACTTGGAGAACACCTTGGCTCCCACAATCTGATGAAATAGATCAGAGATCAAAGGCAGGGGATATGGATCCCGGAAAGTAATACGGTTCAATTCCCGGAAATCCAAACATGGTCTCAGTGATCCATCCTTTTTCTTCACAAAGAAAAAACCCACTGTAACTGGAGACTTGGATGGTCTAATATGACCTTTTGCCAAACTCTCGGCGATATACTTTCGCATGACCTCTCTTTCGGGTTGAGAAAGGTTGTAAAGCCGAGACTTTGGCAACTTAGCCCCTGGGATAAGATTAACTGGACAATCATAGTCACGATGAGGGGGCAATTCCTGAGCCCCACCCTCTGAAAAGACATCCGCAAAATCTGAGAGATACTGAGGTAAAGCCGTAATGGACACACCAGAGATAGATGTGCCAAAACAATTATCCGAACAAAACTCACTCCAACCGATGATTTGTCTCGCTTGCCAGTCTATAATTGGGTTATGTTTAGTCAACCATGGCAACCCAAAAAACTATTTGAGCTGGCAAATCCTTCGAGACAAAACAAGAAATAATTTCAACATGTGAATCACCCACCCTTAAGTGAATACCATGAACAATGTGAGTAAGGCTCTTTTGAGAAAGAGGGGAAGAATCAATTGCAAAAACACGAATCTTGTTCTCTAAAGTGAAAATACTTAGTCCTAGATTTTGAAGGAAAAGAAAGTCAATTAGGTTTACCCCAGCACCACAATCAAGGAACACCTAAAAAAAACTCCAGCGCCACCATAGCTGGAAGGAGAAAACGGGAACTGCAGGGAGCTTGCATACCTGCCTGCTCCACCACACCATTCATGCTATCAAGTGTCAGGGAAGTTTTTTTTTTTTTCTTTTTCTCTAGCACTTGCGGTTTAACATAAGGACAAGCAAAAACAAAGTGACCACTCTTTCCACAATAGTAACATACTTTGTGTAATTTCCTAAAGTCTCTACTATCAGTATGGCAAGAAATCTGACCCAATTGCATGGGTTCCTCCGCTACCCCCGCGTTACCTGTAACATCACCCGGGGAGGCAGTAGAGATGAAACCACTCACAGAAGGGATACCTTGCGCAGGGGAAGCCCTATACCTCTCTCTGATACGTCTGTCAAGCCATACTGCTAAAGACATGGCGTTCTCCAAAGAGTCTGGGTATTCATGAAAAGCAAGGGCATCCTTCAATCTTTCAGATAACCCCTGACAAAACTGGCTACGTAACGCGGGATCATTCCACTCTGATTCAGTAGCCCATCTCCTAAATTCAACACAGTAAGCCTCTGCAGTATGTTCCCCCTGAAACAAATTACGTAATCGCGACTCTGCCATCGAGACCCGATCAGGGTCATCGTAGATTAATCACAGAGCCTTAAAAAATTCCTCCACCGACCGGAGCGCCCGAGAACCAGGTGGCAGAGAAAAGGCCCAGGATTGCACGTCCCCTTTAAGCAGAGAAATAATTATGCCTATCCTCCATCTGATGACGATGGACGCAGCCGAAAGTACAATTTGCAGGACTCTCTAAAACGGACAAAGTCATCCGTACCCCCTGAAAATCGATCAGGAAGAGCCACTTTAGGCTCCACACAACCTTGACCTCCTCCTGATGCCAGAGCACTCTGACACTGTGCGACCGAACCACGCAGCTCCGCAACCTCTAGGGATATCCCCTGCATGCAGTCGACTAATGCTTCAATTGCCGTCATCACAAAACCACTGAGTAATGACAGTCAGTTTTGGGCGGATTATAATGTCACGGCGGACGTGCACTCAGACTAACAGATAAACCACCAACCAGGCTCTAGGCGAGAGGCAGGGGAAGGGTCACCTCCTAGCTAATCCCTGACCTCTCTCCCTGCACTGCTCAGCCCACATGCAGACCTTGGTGGTAGGTATGATGTGCCTGGGCTGAAACACCCTAAATTCCCTGAGATGGTGAAGAGGGGAAATAGGAGCAGCCTACTCGCACAGAACCTGGATGGGAGAGATGACACAAAACAATCAAACTAGAAACCACACTTATCTTTCTGAGCTGGAACAGCCAACCTTCCCTCCTAGCTTCCAAGACCAAAGTGATTCCTATAATCCGCTCAGAGCACTGGGCTAAAGTGCTATTTAAACTAATGACCCCACCCAGTGCACCTGATGGGAGGCGGATCCAGCACGGCTCCAAAACAAAACACTAAACTCGTGCTGCTATTCTGGCCGACCTCCGCACATAGTCAGGGCGGGGCATAACAGTTCTCCCTGTAACAAACTGCGCAGCTTAGATTCAGCCATAGAGACCCGGTCTGGGTCATCATAAATCAAGCCCAAGGCTCTAAAAAATGCATCCACCGACCGGAGGGATGGTGAACCGGTCGGCAGAGAAAAAGCCCAGGACTGCGAGTCCCTATAATGATCCCCACTCTTTGATTCTCGTCACCAGATGACATCGGCCGCATACGAAAATACAACCTGCAGGACTCTCTGAACTGAATAAAGTAATCACCACCCCCTGAGAACCTATCAGGGAGAGCGACTTTAGGCGCTAAGCAGACCTGATTTCCTCCAACGGTGCCAGACGCCAAAGCATTCAGACACCGTGTAACAGAACTGCGGAGATCAGCAACCTCCAGCGATAATCCCTGCATGCGATCAACCAAGGCATTCATATCCTCCATTTTGCAAACAGCAGGGATATGACAGTTTTTTTAGGTGGGTTATAATGTCACGATAGGTAGGTAAGCGGGGAAATAACTAAACACAGGAAAACAAACAGAACAAACGACTAGGCCCAAAAGCTAGGGAAAAAAGGGTCACCTCCTAGCGATCCCTAAAAGCTTTCCCTAAACTGCTGTGCCCATGTGCATACTCTTAGGGTGGATATGCACATGCCCTCGTGCCTAAACCTAAACTCCCTGGGCAAACGCTAAGCAGCAGGAAAAAAGGGAAGAGGCAACCTGCTTCTTCAAACCAGGAAGAAGCAAGCGTCTCCCTAGAGGCCTAGATAAAACACACAAAGGGAAATGAAGGAAAGGACTTATCTTGAGCAAAGCTGGAGCAGACGATCCACCACAAATCAAGAGCTCCCAGGAAAGAACTATAACCCGCACAGGCCACTGAGGGAAGGAGGGATAAATAGCCTTACTAACAATGAAACCCAGTACACCTGAGGGAAGGTGGATCCAGCTCAAACCCAAATCAAAACAAACAAAGTCAGACATGTGCAGCCAGTCTGACAGATCTCCGCACATTCACAGGGCAAGGCGTGACATAAAAAACACACACCAGTTGTGGGTTTGCTTTTCACAAGAAGCATTGCTTGATGTGAATGATGCCTCTCACAAAAGAGCTCTCAGAAGACCTATGATTAAGAATTGTTGACTTGCATAAAGCTGGAAAGGGTTATGAAAGTATCTCCAAAAGCCTTGCTGTTCATCAGTCCACGGTAAGACAAATTGTCTATAAATGGAGAAAGTGCACGTTTACAGTTTGTACAAGAGCACCTGGATGTTCCACAGCAGTACTGGCAAAATATTCTGTGAACAGATGAAACCAAAGTTGAGTTGTTTGGAAGATACACACAACACTATGTGTGGAGAAAAAGAGGCACAGCACACCAACATCAAAACCTCATTCCAACTGGGAAGCACGGTGGTGGGGGCATCATGGTTTGGGGCTGCTTTGCTGCGTCAAGGCCTGGACGGATTGCTATCATCGAAGGAAAAATGAATTCCCAAGTTTATCAAGACATTTTACAGGAGAACTTAAGGCCATCTGTCCACCAGCTGAAGCTCAACAGAAGATGGGTGTTGCAACAGGACAATGACCCAAAGCATAGAAGTAAATCAACAACAGAATGGCTTAAACAGAAGAAAATACGCCTTCTGGAGTGGCCCAGAGTCCTGACCTCAACCCGATTGTGATGCTGTGGCATGACCTCAGGAAAGCAATTCACACCAGACATCCCAAGAATATTGCTGAACTGAAACAGTTCTGTAAAGAGGAATGGTGAAAAAATACTCCTCACTGCAACTACAGGAAACGTTTGGTTGAACCAGTTATTAAATCCAAGGGTTCACATACTTTTTCCACCTGCACTGCGAATGTTTACATGGTGTGTTCAATAAAAACATGGTAACATTTAATTCTTTGTGTGTTATTAGTTTAAGCAGACTGTGATTGTCTATTGTTGTGACTTAGATAAAGATCAGATCACATTTTATGACCAATTTGTGCAGAAATCCATATCCTTCCAAAGGGTTCACATACTCTTTCTTGCAACTGTATGTAATACGATAGATTCCGAGTTAGTGATTGCACCCCGGAGATGATTGGTCTAGATGATTGTTCTGTGTAATGCAAGGCACCAACGAAACAGACCAGTGAGGATGAAGTCAAAGGGGTTTATTAACAAAATAAACAAAGTTCAGATAAACTTCACTGGGCAAACGTCAAGCAAACAAAAAACAAAGGAAAGTCAGGAGTAGTCCCGATCCGTGCAAAAGTCTCTGTGCAACTTGCCAGGGAAACGGATGCGTCACAGAAAGAACCGGGTCCTGGGTCCCACTGGAACGGATGGAGTCTCAGCAAACTTCAGTCAGTAACTAGCAGTACTGACCTTCACCTGGATAAGGAAGGATAACAGTGGGCACTGACCGACCTGGGAGGCCACCTTTTATGTGCCTGCTAACAAATCCCAGGGCGCCAAGTGTCCACTCCCCATAGGTCATAATCCTGCTCTACACCTGAGTACAAGGCTTTGGTCGATCATTAGTCAATTAGACCAATGCCGTCACCCTAATCTGCTTTGAACTTGCAGCCAGGTGCTATTCCCTTCGCTGGTCGGCGAAGCGCATAAGAAGCGCGTGCGCGACCGCGTATCCCCTTGCGAACCAGTTTTCGAACGTACAGTACAGAACAAAAGTTGGAACACACCTTCTCATTCAAAGAGTTTTCTTTATTTTCATGACTATGAAAATTGTAGATTCACACTGAAGGCATCAAAACTATGAATTAACACATGTTGAATTATATACATAACAAACCAGTGTGAAACAACTGAAAATATGTCATATTCTAGGTTCTTCAAAGTAGCCACCTTTTGCTTTGATTACTGCTTTGCACACTCTTGGCATTCTCTTGATAAGCTTCAAGAGGTAGTCCCCTGAAATGGTTTTCACTTCACAGGTGTGCCCTGTCAGGTTTAATAAGTGGGATTTCTTGCCTTATAAATGGGGTTGGGACCATCAGTGGCGTTGAGGAGAAGTCAGGTGGATACACAGCTGATAGTCCTACTGAATAGACTGTTAGAATTTGTATTATGGCAAGAAAAAAGCAGCTAAGTAAAGAAGAACGAGTGGCCATCATTACTTTAAGAAATGAAGGTCAGTCAGTCAGCCGAAAAATTGGGAAAACTTTGAAAGTAAGGGCTATTTGACCATGAAGGAGAGTGATGGGGTGCTGCGCCAGATGACCTGGCCTCCACAGTAACCGGACCTGAACCCAATCGAGATGGTTTGGGGTGAGCTGGACCGCAGAGTAAAGGCAAAAGGGCCAACAAGTGCTAAGCATCTCTGGGAACTCCTTCAAGACTGTTGGAAGACCATTTCAAGGGACTACCTCTTGAAGCTCATCAAAAGAATGCCAATAGTGTGCAAAGCAGTAATCAAAGCAAAAGGTGGCTACTTTGAAGAACCTAGAATATGACATATTTTCAGTTGTTTCACACTTGTTTGTTATGTATATAATTCCACATGTGTTAATTCATAGTTTTGATGCCTTCATAGTTATGAAATTAAGAAAACTCTTTGAATGAGAAGGTGTGTCCAAACTTTTGGTCTGTACTGTAAATGTGGATGCACGACAGGCTCTGCGAGAGTGCGCGAGCGCGTCAACATGGACACCGGAATGGAATCCGCAATAGGCACCGGAGACAAGCTCGGCCGAAACGTACTGCCACTAGCCCGGCCAAGCTGTCCCCGAAAGCCATGCGGTCTTCCCCGCATCGGCTCGCAAAGGGGTCGGAGCTGGTGTATCAATGGAGACATGCGTAACCTGTCCCGCAGCTCCACGAGGACCCTTTTTGGTCACACCGGAGTGCGATACAGGTGAGGATCTTACAGTCTGCCTGGGGGATTAACAAGACTTTTTTGGGGGGATGATAACGGAACAGGAGAGGTGAGTGTGGATTCTGAACGGCAGTGCAGGTGTATGGAAAACTGTGTCGGTGGTAGATTTAGTGGGGCACAGCCTGCCATAATACCTTCACTAAAAAGAGTGGAGGGGATATACGTGGGGTGAATCTGTGGTGTATTATTACCGGTGACATTGCTAATGTCTGGAGAGAATAGTGGAGTGTGAAATTCCAGATTGGATGCTTCTGCTATGTTGTCTTTGAGGTTCAGAGGAGTATGTGTTTGTGGTTGGATAGTATTTACATGAACTTGTATTGGTGCCTGGTTGGTATTAAAGTTGTTTCGATACCCAAATTTTGATTTGGTTTCGATACCATAAAAAAGTATTGTGATACTCGATACCATTCAATACCACGCTGAATTTTTTTTTGAAAAAACACAAAAAAAACTTTTGATTATTTAAACTTAAAATGTTGATTTAATTAAACAGAAAAACCTCACTTACTATTAACGTTAGGCACATGGGGTCCAGTCCAAAAGCGGTGCATCAGGGGGGCTTCAAATGGGACATGGTGTCAAAAAACCAGTCCAGCAAAATCTGCCTTCCAAAAACCGTATGTCGTTCCTTTCCTTCTGCGCAATGCTGTGTGTCTGTACAGCAGTTTACGACCACATATGGGGTTTTTCTGTAAACTACAGAATCAGGGCCATAAATATTGAGTTTTGTTTGGCTGTTAACCCTTGCTATGTAACTGTAAAAAATGGATTCAAATGGAAAATCTGCCCAAAAAAGTGAAATTTTTAAATGTTATCTCTATTTTCCATTAATTCTTGTGGAACACCTAAAGGATTAACAAAGTTTGTAAAATCCGTTTGGAATACCTTGAGGGGTGTAGTTTGCAAAATGGGGACATTTTGGGGTGGTTTCTATTATGTAAGCCTCACAAAGTGACTTCAGACCTGAATTGGTCCTGAAAAAGTGGGTTTTAAAAATGTTCTGAAAAATTTCAAGATTTGCGTCTAAACTTAGGCCTACGCTTAGGCCTTCTAACGTCCCCAAAAAATAAAATCGCATTCACAAAATGATCCAAACATGAAGTAGACATATGGGGAATGTAAAGTAATAACTATTTTTGGAGCTATTACTATCTACAGTCGTGGCGAAAAGTTTTGAGAATTACATAAATATTGGAAATTGGAAAAGTTGCTGCTTAAGTTTTTATAATAGCAATTTGCATATACTCCAGAATGTTATGAAGAGTGATCAGATTAATTGCATAGTCCTTCTTTACCATGGAAAGTAACTTAATCCCCAAAAAAACTTTCCACTGCATTTCATTGCTGTCATTAAAGAACCTGCTGAGATCATTTCAGTAATCGTCTTGTTAACTCAGGTGAGAATGTTGACGAGCGCAAGGCTTGAGATCATTATGTCAGGCTGATTGTGTTAAAATGGCAGACTTGACATGTTAAAATGAGGGTGATGCTTGAAATCATTGTTCTTCCATTGTTAACCATGGTGACCTGCAAAGAAACGCGTGCAGCCATCATTGCGTTGCATAAAAATGGCTTCACAGTCAAGGATATTGTGGCTACTAAGATTGCACCTCAATCAACAATTTATAGGATCATCAAGAACTTCAAGGAAAGAGGTTCAATTCTTGTTAAGAAGGCTTCAGGGCGTCCAAGAAAGTCCAGCAAGCGCCAGGATCGTCTCCTAAAGAGGATTCAGCTGCGGGATCGGAGTGCCACCAGTGCAGAGCTTGCTCAGGAATGGCAGCAGGCAGGTGTGAGCACATCTGCACGCACAGTGAGGCGAAAACTTTTGGAAGATGGCCTGGTGTCAAGAAGGGCAGCAAAGAAGCCACTTCTCTCCAAAAAAAACATCAGGGACAGATTGATCTTCTGCAGAAAGTATGGTGAATGGACTGCTGAGGACTGGGGCAAAGTCATATTCTCCGATGAAGCCTCTTTCCGATTGTTTGGGGCATCTGGAAAAAGGCTTGTCCGGAGAAGAAAAGGTGAGCGCTACCATCAGTCCTGTGTCATGCCAACAGTAAAGCATCCTGAGACCATTCATGTGTGGGGTTGCTTCTCATCCAAGGGAGTGGGCTCACTCACAATTTTGCCCAAAAACACAGCCATGAATAAAGAATGGTATCAAAACACCCTCCAACAGCAACGTCTTCCAACAATCCAACAACAGTTTGGTGAAGAACAATGCATTTTCCAGCACGATGGAGCACTGTGCCATAAGGCAAAAGTGATAACTAAGTGGCTCGGGGACTAAAATGTTGACATTTTGGGTCCATGGCCTGGAAACTCCCCAGATCTTAATCCCATTGAGAACTTGTGGTCAATCCTCAAGAGGCGGGTGGACAAACAAAAACCCACTAATTCTGACAAACTCCAAGAAGTGATTATGAAAGAATGGGTTGCTATCAGTCAGGAATTGGCCCAGAAGTTGATTGAGAGCATGCCCAGTAGAATTGCAGAGGTCCTGAAAAAGAAGGACCAACACTGCAAATACTGACTCTTTGCATAAATGTCATGTAATTGTCGATAAAAGCCTTTGAAACGTATGAAGTGCATGTAATTATATTACACTACATCACAGAAACAACTGAAACAAAGATCTAAAAGCATTTTAGCAGCAAACTTTGTGAAAACTAATATTTTTGTCATTTTCAAAACTTTTGGCCACGACTGTATTATAAAAGTAGAGAAATTGAAATTTGCTAATTTTTCTAAATTTTTGGTAAATTTAGATTTTTTTAATAAATGAAAATAAAATTTTTTGACTAAATTTTACCACTGTCATGAAGCACAATACGTGATGAGAAAACAGTCTCAGAATGGCCTGGATAAGTAAAAGCTTTTTAAAGTTATCACCACATAAAGTGACACGTCAGATTTCCAGAAAATGGCCTGGTCCATAAAGGGAACCTGTCACCTCTACTATGCTACCCTCACTGAGCGTTTCTAAGTGTTCATTGTGTTAACCTAATCATATAAATTACACTTTTAATTTCATTTGCAGACAAATTCAATAAGTATTATGCATTTTTGTACTTCCCGCCTTTTATGCAAATTAACATAAAAAGTATCAGTGCCAGTCTGTATAGCATCAGTGCCAGCCTGTATAGCATCATTGCCAGCCTGTATAGCATCATTGCCAGCCTCTATAACATCAGTGCCAGCCTGTATAGCATCAGTGCCATCCTCTATAGCATCATTGCCAGCCTGTATAGCATCAGTGCCAGTCTCTATAGCATCAGTAGCAGCCTGTATACCATCAGTGACAGCTCACCTGCAGCTGGTGGTGCAGTGGTCGCAGAGTTGGAATTGACAGGCGCTGTGCTGGGGGCAGTTCTCCCTGCGGTACCGCTGGCCACCCCGCTCAGATCTGTGGAGTAGCCTGCATTCATCATGATGAGAGCCGCTGCAGTAGCGCAGTTGTTCTGCCAGCACAGGGAGCCACAGTAACACTGCCAGAGCCATTCCTGAAGTCTCCGGGAATACTACGCAGCGCTCATGTTTGGAGTAGTAGTCGTAGGATCTCTTCCTGCATAATCTTCCCCCGCAATGTGCAGTTTCCTTTCCCGCAGCTACTTGTAGTGCCTTCAACATGACTTGTTACACAGAATCCATGGACATCTGCGTCATCAGCACTGCCAGAGGAGTCTGACTGCGCGCGCTGATCAGAGCAGTCTCCCCCCTCAGACATATTCCCCCCCTCTCCACAACTCCCTCAGCTCTGCGCTATATACCCCCTCAGCCATATATCTATTAAGCTACCACCGGCTGGGCTGCACTGTACACCCGATTGTCTGTGTTTATCCAGCTTTGCTGCATGATTTACCTGTGTATATGGTTGCCAAAGTAGACAAGGATATTGATACTTTGGACCTGCTGATAATATGACAGTACATGAAATACCCTCGCTTAGTGCCCGCAGTTGAGCTAATGTCCCCATAATGTATGTCAGTATAAAATACCCCTATATAGTGCCCCAGTAAATGCCCTCATAGTGCTCCTCTCCCCCTTCCCCATAGTGTCCCCCATAATATGCCAGTAAAAAAATGCCCCTTAGTGCCCCCAGCAGATGCCCCTATAGTGCTCCTCTCCCCCACAATGTGCCAGTAAAAAAATGCCCCTTCTTAGTGCCACCATATGCCCCAATAGTGCTCTACTCCCTAATAGTGCCGCTCTCCCCTATAGTGCCTCCCATAATGTGCCAGTAAAAAATGCCCCCTTAGTGCCACCAAATGCCATAGTGCCCCCCATAATGTTCCAATACAAAAGGCCCCTTTAGAGCCCCCACTTCCCCATAGTGCCCCCAAATAATGCCCCTATAGTAACACCAGATGACCCATAGTGCTGCTCTCCCCTATAGTGCCCCCCAGAATGTGCCAATAATTAAAAAAAGCCCCCAGATACCCCCTTAGTGCTCCCCCATAATGTGCCAGTAAGAAATGCCCCCATAGTGCCAGCTCCCCTCATAGTGCCAGCCCCCCCCATAGTGCCAGCTCCCCCATAGTTCCAGCCCCCCCATAGTGCCATCCCCCTTATAGTGCCAGCTCCCCCATAGTGCCAGCCCCCCCAAAGTGCTAGCTCCCCCCCATAGTGCCATCCCCCTTATAGTGCCAGCTCCCCCATAGTGCCAGCCCCCCCATAGTGCCAGCTCCCCCATAGTGCCAGCCCCCCCATAGTGCCAGCTCCCCCTATAGTGCCCCCCATAGTGCCAGCCCCCCGTATAGTGCCAGCCCCCCCTATAGTGCCAGCTCCCCCTATAGTGCAGGCCCCCCCATAGTGCCAGCCCCCCCATAGTGCCAGCTCCCCCTATAGTGCCCCCCCCATAGTGCTAGCTCCCCCATAGTGCCAGCTCCCCCATAGTGCCAGCCCCCCCCTATAGTGCCAGCTCCCCCTATAGTGCCCCCCCATAGTGCTAGCTCCCCCAAAGTGCCAGATCCCCCACACAGTGCCAGCTCCCCCCCATAGTGCCAGCCCCCCCTATAGTGCAAGCCCCCCCCTGTAGTGCAAGTCCCCCTATAGTGCCAGATCCCCCCATAGTGCCAGATTCCCCCCATAGTGCCAGATCCCCCCCCATAGTGCCAGCCCCCGCAAAGAAGAAAAAAAAAAAAACACTAATACTTACCTCCATCAGCAGCGATGCAAGCCTCTTCCGGCCTGTGTCCCTGCTGTGTGCTGCCCGGCTCAGGCGTCGCGATGATAATGAAGTCGTCGCGCTGCCTGAGCCGGCCTCTGATAGGCTGCAGGCATTAGTGCCTGCGGCCTATCAGAAGAACAGGGGAGGGACACGCCTCTCCCTCCCCTGCCCCACAGCACACAGCACGGCCACAATTACATCCTGGGCCGCGCCGCCTGTGGTGATCGGCGGTGCGGCCCTGAATTATTTAGGGCGGCCTGGGGGGCAATTGCTAGCTGATACAGCTGATATTTATTCCTTATTAATGGCACAGCACCAGGCACCCCTCTTATCATGGCAACCTAGTTTCTCATCAAGTTCTGTAATTGTTTAATAATATTTAGTAAATAGACCCGTGCAGCCTCTTATCAAGTCACAACATTCCACTGACAATGATGGCAGATGTAGTCAATAGCAGCACTGGATAGGATGTCCTTTTCTTTCACTGTAGAATTATTTGTTTTAAGCTATATATGCATATTGATATAGTGTACCTTATTTTTTGCCCTATAAGACGCACCGGCCCATAAGACGCACCTAGGTTTTTGAGGAGGAAAATAAGAAAAAAAATATTTTGAACCAAGAGGTGTGCTTTTGGTGGGTTTTGAACTAATTGTGGTCTGTGGATGGCACTGTTATGGGGGATCTGTGGATGGCGCACTGTTATGGGGGATCTGTGGGTGACACTTATGGGGGATCTGTGGGTGACACTTATGGGGGATCTGTGGGTGACACTTATGGGGGATCTGTGGGTGACACTTATGGGGGATCTGTGGGTGGCTCTTGTTGGGGTCTCTGGATGGCACTGTTATGAGGATCTGTGGATGACAGTTATGGGGGGGATCTGTGGATGACACATATATAGCATCTTATGCTATGTGTCATCCACAGATCCCCTCCATAAATGTCCCTGTAGTGAATGACCCTCAATACACGCTGGGG
Source organism: Bufo bufo (assembly GCF_905171765.1). NCBI lineage: Eukaryota > Metazoa > Chordata > Amphibia > Anura > Bufonidae > Bufo > Bufo bufo. The sequence continues at coordinate 483,801,090 of NC_053390.1, read as the reverse complement.
GCCGGCCTCTGCTTTTATAATGACAGCGGGGCCCGTGCAGTGACTGTATTCTACTACACGGGCCCCGCTCACTGTATAATCCTATGTCTAATAGTTAATTGTAATTGTATGTAACCACATAAGGAGCGCTGTGTATTACCGGTACTTACAACTACAAGCGCTCGCCGGTAGGTAGCAGAGAGGAGGGAGGAGGCAGGCCGGGAGGACGGACGCTGGCAGTGTGAGTCATACGTCATGCGCCGCCCACTTTATGAATGAAGCAGGCGGCGTGGGTGCATGACGTATGACTCACACTGCCAGCGTCCGTCCTCCCGGCCTGCCTCCTCCCTCCTCCCTCCTCTCTGCTACCTACCGGCGAGCGCTTGTAGTTGTAAGTACCGGTAATACACAGCGCTCCTTATGTGATTACATACAATTAACTATTAGACATAGGATTATACAGTGAGCGGGGCCCGTGTAGTAGAATACAGTCACTGCACGGGCCCCGCTGTCATTATAAAAGCAGATGCCGGCCCCCAGTCCCGCCTCCCTCACGGCTGATACACCCGCCGCACGGCATCGCGGCGGGTGTATCATTGAAAACTCAGGAAAATCAGCAGCATTCGCCGTATAAGACGCACTGCTATTTTCCCCTCACTTTTGGGGGGGAAAAAGTGCGTCTTATACGGCGAAAAATACGGTACATTATCCAATTCCAAATTTGTGGATTTGTCTTTGTATAATGGTGTTTAGACCTCCTTTCACCTTCTATCCCATGTGAAGATATTTGAAGTCTTTGCAATATCTTATCTTCGTTTAAATGGGTTTGCCATTCTGAGGCACAGTGTTTTATAGATTCCCCCCTGCAGTGCAGGTAAATTTTCTCTAACCACTGTTATCAAATGCTAGTCAACATCAATCATCAGACAGGGGAAAAACTATGAATCCAAGAAACAGACTCCACTCTGAATCCCTAACTGTATACAGAGTATGCGACTGCACCGCATGTGATAGTTTGTCTGATATTTTATATTCACTAGCATTTGATAACATTGTCTAATACAAACAGTTCTGTGTTGTAAATGTACAATGTAGACACTGTGCTGTGTATTACATTTTTCGGTACACAAAATATTGTTTTATCCTTAGAAACAATGCAGTGTACAATATAATGAGTGTTAAAGGGATCGCAGTTGCATAGCAATCTTGTATTTGTAGAGACTCCATGAAGGTGAATAATACTCCTCTCGAGATGAGAAAACAATTTTACTTAATTTATCCTTGTGTCCTTATTGTCCACTCACAGGCTTTGCATTTGATTCAGTCACTTGCCAGAGTCCTGTCTTTTCTGACTCCTAGTCCCTGGTGGTGAGTAGTAAAAATATTGGTGTGGGAATTTAATTATACTTCATAATATTGTTCTTCTATTGTCTACTTACAGGCTTCTCAATTCATTTAGTCCTGCGCCATGATTATTGTCTGGTCTTATCAGACTTTCCAACAGTAATTCCAATTTTGTGTTTACACAATTATAATTTTTTCTAATTTGCTACTTATTATCCCCGTACAGGATTCACATTTGATTCACTTGTCTACGAGTGTCCGGTCTGATCAGACTTCCTGCCGGTGAGTAAAAGCCATATCCTTGTCTGTCATTTTTAACACTTTATAATTTAGTGAATTTTCAACTGTATACTTTAGTGTCCAGTGTTAATGGACTTGTACATAGTTTTGCGGTTGATGCTACAGATCGCCTGATTATAGTTCTGGGCAATATTTGTTATTATTCGCAACATCGGTGTTTGCCAATAAATATACCGATATTGCTGATCATGACCGCCTTGCCCATGACAAATTCTGCTGTCCTGGTGAGCCCACCAAGCTCTTTCTTACCTTCCCTTCATCTCCCCTGTCAAAATCTCCTGAGTCCTGCGGCCATCAGAGCGTTGCCACGGATTAACATGCCAACGCTCCATATGGCAGGCAGGCCGTGAGAATTATACAGCAGCTGGAGTTAGTTGCTGGGTTGTCCATGCCCCCAGACCACCAGGGAATCAAAATATTCCCCCTACCAGGGCATGTAAAAAGCAGGGAGTGTTTTAAAAAAACAAAATAATATTTGGTTCTAAAAAATACTAAATGTTTCAAGTTCTAAAAAATTAAAATGATCGCCACCCCATGTAACCCACACTACACCAACACACACTGCATTCATTATATACACACACTACACAAACACACATACCCTACATTTACTAATTAAATACTCTCACTGCATCCATTCCATACATAGATATTAAGTAAATCCGAAAATGTGAATGGCATATATATTGTGTGCTTTTACCTTAATTTCTAAAAATTGTTATTGCAATAATCAATATAGGTAAAACCATAGTTTATATACACTGCACGGTGTTGGATTTGACATTTTTCAGTGTGAAATGGATAGTTAGACTTAGTAGTTACATATGTTAACTAGTTGTTAATTAGGGCAGTTAGGGTCCTTTTTTTTTTGTACAGTTGTACAATGATAATTGTGTTTTATTTTTATAGGTAGACACAGAGGCAGACACTCAGGCGGTCCGCTGATAAATTCACTTTAAAGGGTGAGTATTATAAATACAGTCATTCTTATTAATTTGTACATATAGAATAGCAAAGAATGTAGCTCTTAATTTTTCATGTACATCAAAGATGGAGAGCTCTTCTTTGGAAATAGAAGATTTATTAAAAACGAGGAAGAAGGCTGGAGGATCTTCGTCCAATTTCATGCATCGCCCATCGGAGGACATTCAGGGATCAAAAGAACACAATCGGCTATCTCCACGAGATTCTTCTAGCAATCTAAGGCTACTTTCACACTAGCGTTCTGCTGTCCGCTCGTGAGCTCCGATTGAAGGGGCTCACGAGCGGAGCAGAACGCTTCCGTCCAGCCCTGATGCAGTCTGAATGGATGCGGATCCGCTCAGACTGCATCAGTCTGGCGGCGTTCAGCCTCCGCTCCGCTCGCCTCCGCACGGCCAGGCGGACAGCTGAACGCTGCTTGCAGCGTTCGGGTGTCCGCCTGGCCGTGCGGAGGCGTGCGGATCCGTCCAGACTTACAATGTAAGTCAATGGGAACGGATCCGCTTGAAGATGACACCATATGGCTCAATCTTCAAGCGGATCCGTCCCCCATTGACTTTACATTGAAAGTCTGAACGGATCCGCTCAGGCTACTTTCGCACTTAGAAATTTTTCTAAGTTATTAATGCAGACGGATCCGTTCTGAACGGAGCCTCCGTCTGCATTAATATGATCGGATCCGTTCAGAACGGATCCGATCAAGCGCTAGTGTGAAAGTAGCCTAAATGGGTACACAATAATTATCTGTCTCTTTTGCGATAACAATGAAAGCTGTACACAGGTTAACATCTCAATTCTTATAGATCCAGGAATGTGATCAATGCCAGAAGTCTGGAAAACCGATATCTGCTCCACAGCTGTTACAGTGTATTAAGGTAAATATCTACTATAGTATAACATACCCAAGGTATTAAAAGATTGTTAAATTGCAAATTAAATATATTTGTTTCTTCAAATTAGGTATTCGCTGTCTGGGAGCTTGTTGGGATTGACTTAACCGGTCCTTTTCCCCAAGACAGTGGATGGTTTTCAATACATTTTGACGGCTACCGATTATTTTTCCAAGTGGGTGGAGACTTTTCTACTGTGAACAAATTGTGCTGCTGAGGTGGTACGCCATATTTGCTCCATGGTGTATCGACATGGTTGTCCAAAGCGAATTCTTTCAGACCAGGGTAGAGAATTTGTAAATCAAGTATGTGTAATTCCCCTTTACTATTGTTTGTAACATTTATTTGGTAATTTGTTAGTTGATTGCAAATATGTTGTGAAATTTTTTGGTTTTTTATTTTAGTTTAGCTCAACGACCACTTGTGTACTATTCTTGGAATTGAAAGAAGCGTGACAGCGGCTTATCACCAACGACTAATAATAACCTCAAAAGGCAAGTTTAATTCGATGTCTGTTTTCATTTCTGCTTTTATTAGCACTTTGATCCATTTGGTCAGTTAAAGAAACAGTAAATAGTTCTGAATACACACCTTTTCCTGACACTATAGGGTTAAGGAAACATTTTTTTGTTCCAGGGCCCTTCTGCTTACTTTTAAATAGTTATTTTTACTCACATTTTCCCAAGTATTGTCATCTTTTTGTGGGTGGACCAGTTGATGCACCGTATCCTTGACTGAGATAATGAAATCTGAACATCTCTTAAAAATCTAGTCTTTTTCATATGAAAGCATTGGGAGGCTATAGGACATGTGTTGGAAAACGCAGCACGGCACAAATCGACATCTCCTCCGGTGGATTTTGCAGTGCACATGTTTATATAGTTTTCTGCTGCAACCAGTCAATTCTGCATTACTTATAATAGCCTTTTTCATAAGTGTATCTTGTATATTTTCTTCATTGTAGAGCTCTAACAAAATTGGTGAATGAGAAGCAAAACAATTAGGACGTCTATTTAGACGCTACACTATTTTCCATAAGATCCAAGGTCCAATCCACCACCAAATATTCACCATTTCTTTTGATGTATGGGAGAGAGGCAGTATTCCCCGCCGAGGTTTCCGTTGAACTGCCAGTGAGTTTTTTTTATGTGTCACCTACAGTTAAATATCATGATATAGCATACATAAAAAATATTTATTATGCACATATCTATAATCGTTCTGCTTGCTTTATTCTACATAAGTGCCACATGACATTGTTATAACCTTAGGACAGTAATTTGTTTGTTAACTATTATCTGATCAACTTTTCTGCCAAGACCGTATGTAATGATTGTGTTGACATTCAACCCCTTATGGACGGGCTCATTTTCACCTTAAAGGGTTTGGCCACCTTATGCATAAAAAAAAAAAAATGGCCCCAGATAATAACTAAAGCGATATTAGTATAATGATAGATATACTGTGTATGTATAATTTTTCTAATGTGTTCAGCATAGTATGCTCCCATAGATGACAGGCTGTGTGGGTGGAGCTACAGCAAAGTGAAAGTAAAAATCCCAGCATGCATCACATCAAGCATCTTCAGAGGAGTGGTCACATGACATCCCTGACCAACTGTGCTGGGCTCACAGTGGGTGTGGCTGGGCTCCTGAAACGTTACCTTACTTGCCTCATTTACATATTTTTTTTAACCTAAATATAAGCACTCAGAGCTATGCCAAAAGTATATTATGGACGTGCTAGCGGCTACCTAGCAGCACATGTCCACAGCTCCATAGTCAAAATCCAGGTCACATTATCCCTTTAAAAAAAAAAAATAATCTGTTTTACACAATGAAAGCATTTTAAAAAAATACACACATATATACATCTCCTCAAACATGACGGGTACATAGTTCTCCAGGGCTTCCCTGGAGAAGGCTTGTACGATGACCTTCTTCATGTGCTTGTGCTGGCTGTCATGCAGATTGGAGAGGCAGTCGGCCCCCAGGATGGTACGGACTAATTCTGGCCAGTGCAATAATTTTTTATTTTTTTTTAAGTATACATATTAGGTATCGCTGCATTTTTAACTACCTGCTCTACAAAAATATCACATGGCCTAACCCCTCAGGTGAATAAAACAATAAAATAAATAATGTGTAAAAACAACCAGTATATGTTCCCCATTTTGCGAACAACCCATATGTGCTCGTAGCCTGCTGTATTGGCGCACAGCAGGCCTCTACAGGCAAAGTGCAAAATATGGTTTTTGCAGGCCTGAATTGGCAGACATAGATTTTAGCTGCCATTCAAATCGCTCCCAGGTCATGGTCTGACTGTAATTTGGAGTCTGGTAGAAAATGTCCGAACTCCAATATTGTCAAACGTTTGGCTTCTTTACTACGCCCATATGCAGCACGAGTCCCCAAAACGTCTTAATCTCTGCTGCATCTATTGGGGTCCAACCTAGGGGTCTAGCGTATGGCAAACTAGGGTTCTGATAAATGAATTGTTGGTTATACAAATTGGTTTGGGCCACGATTAGAGTTACAAAATATTCAGAGAAGAAGATTTTGAAAAAATCTAGCTCAGTGAAGCCCGCACAATCTAACAGAATTCCTGAGTGGCCCACAAACTCAGAAATTTGGGGCTGAAAATTCTCAGGGGGTGGGGTCCATGTGGGCTCCATCAGCTGCTACCCTGGGGCACCTTCTAGAGGGTCCCTCATCAGCAGATGATGATGATCAGGAGGTAGAGAAGTAGAGGAAAGTGGCATCCTCTTCTCCCTCACTGCAAACTCGGTATCAGAGGCTAGCATGGCGTATGCCTCTTCAGCTGAGTATAGTCATTGGGATGAATGGGACATATATTTTTTTTGGGGTGTGAAACGTGTAAACCTTTATTTAGTGTGAGGGATGTGTATGTAGTGTTTTCACACATGAAGGGGCTTGTAATAAATTTTAAATTTAATTTAGAAAAAACGTTTTCTGCAAATATAATTTTTTTTGCGCAAACTGAGCAGACACAATCAGTAATGGACACAGGGCAGGGAACCAGGGTAACCACCAGGGGTTAATCAGGGTTAGGGGTACAGGGCAACAAGGGGTGTCCAGGGATAACCAGGGGATGCAGGGGTAACCCAGAGGTTAAATAGGACTATGGTTACCAGGGGGGGTATATCAGGGGTGTAAAGGGTTACCAGGGGTATCATAGGGGTTACCAGGGGTAATATATGGGATGGGGGATGTGGCGTTGGTGGGATAGGGGAATAGGGGTTAATAGGGGGGTGGTGATACTTAATGTTTCCGGTAGGGCTATTCCAGTCCAGAGCGCAGGACGCACTCTCCTGGGTCCGGTCCTTCAGGAGGGGGCGGCCAGGCACTAGGGTCCCGATCCTCCTCAGCGCCGAATCGCGCTCTCCTTCTGAAGGGGGGGTAAGGGCTGCAGGGGTCGGGTCCGGCTTCAGCCGGGGCGCAGGACGCGCTCCTCTTTCAGGTGGGGGGGGGCCGCGATCCTCCACCACGAGTGCAGGGGCCGCGTCCTAAGCGCCGATGCGCTTATCAAGGTGGGGGCCCTCTGCTCACTTTCAGAGTGCCGGGGCCGCCGGATATTTATCCCCCCGGCGGCCCGCACTCCCGCGCCACCAGGGGGCGCGCGCGCGCACCCACACCACAGTGCAGGACACGCGGGCCGGCGCGGTGAGATGACGTCACCGCGCCTGCCCGCGCGCCGCAGGGCCGCGTGCACTTGATGACAGGCGGGAGATCCTTTGATCTCCCGCCTGTAGCTCTAAGCATTCCTGGACATCGCAATGGTAATTGCGATGCCAGAATGCACATAATAGAGTGAGCGGAGGTATCTCCTCTCTCTCTATTATGCTTAATTATCTCCAGCAGGACTGCAGATAATTAGAACAAAAGGATTCAAATTCTATTGAATTTGAATCCTTTTGAGTTCACCAGAATGACCGGACCTTGTCCGGTCATTCTGGCGCCTTCACCCAGATTACATCAATGTAAATGCTTGGGGCACATCTACATTGATGCATCTGTGTCCATGTAGGGAGGGGGGGGTTTATATGGTATGGGGATATATATGATAAGGGGGCATTATAGGATACAGGGGGCATTATATGATATATCTATTAAGGGGGCACATACATATATGAATTCCCACAGGGGCATGAATGAGACCCTGGGGAATATCAGAGAGCACAAGCCCCTACAATAGCCTTTACATCATAAGGGGGCACAAGCCCCTACATCATAAGGGGGCACAAGCCCCTACCTCACATATTTCCCACAGGGGCCACCATGAGCCCCTGGGGATCACCATGGGCAGACGTGCGCAGATGCTGGGCACATCTGCGCACATCGTCCCATGATGCTATGTCTAATGTATGCACATATATACCATACATACCCGCACGTGTTTGCAGGCATGCATGGATATATATGCATACGTCTCAACCGTTCCTCAACAATCCCCCTGTTGTCGGAATATAATACGACAATATAATGGGGGAACGGGTTGAGATATATTTGCCCCCCTTCAACCCCATCTTTGGTGGAAGTTCAGGAAGAACTGTAGTGCACACTGATCTTTAGGTACTTAGACATCCCTCTTCCTCCGACCTTCCCTTCACCGTAACCTACTCCTCCGTCCACAGGATACACCATCTTCTTCTTGACATCTTTAGGATACCACACACCCACAGTCTTTTAAACAGTCTTTTCGTGTCGGCCACCCCCCCTTTGGAGTGACCACACCCCCACAGTCTCTCGGTAATTGCCGATCTTCAGGTGTCGTCCCCCCCCCCCCCAAATCTGGAGCGAGTTCACTCTTTGCAGTCTTTAACTGGCCTTTCTTCAACAGACTTTTAGTGTCAGCCACCCCCCACTTTGGAGTGACCACACCCCCACAGTCTCGGTAGTTCTGCCGATCTTCAGGTATGGCCCGCCTCCAAGGAATCTGGAGCGGGTTCACCCTCACAACCTCAGTCCCAACTTTCTTCAATCACCACTTTCGTCCAACATCTGTTTCCATCTTGATGGGTGAGGTTCTCCCATGGACAGATTAATAGGTCTTTACAAGGACGGTCAGAAGCGGCGATGTCACAGTACCTAAATTCTACTGCGGAGAACACCTCCGCCACACTACACCTCCAGCCCTTCCCTTAAGAACTTCACCGTTCCAGGGTTCAAGGTGGCAAATGAATGATGCCTGTCCCTATCGTGACCTAACCTTATCCCCATTCACACAAAATACAAGTCACATCCCTCCCAACACCACCAAATTCCATTAAATGTGTGTACCCATAGAGACTCATGCAACCTGGCATATCTCTACACCTCCAAAGACACAGGTAGGTCGCAGACCCCTGTGTCAATGGGAAACGACTATAGGATGCAAATGTGTACAGCCAAATTATAACTCACCGCAATGCGTTGGGCGAGTTTCCCTGGGTATAGGCTGTCACACATTTGTACCTAGAGTGTCTATGGGTACACAATCAACCAACAAACATAATCAATATATATACAATACAATGTGCTATGGGGTTTCAGGGTAGTACATGTTATACGTCCCGAACCCTCATAGGAAACAAAGTGTCCATAAAATATTTGGCTACAGGACAAAGTTGGAGTTATGTCCTGAGCCTCCTCCTCCGGATAGTTCTGTAAAGTTCTGTCTGGTTCTGGTGTATTTGGTCAGTAAGTCCCTTGACCCTCCGATTACGATGACCAGAACCAGAAGAAGTTTCACTGGGTGAAACAAGTGATAAGTTCTTCCACCCAAACGTCTCCCAAGTCTTCCTCCAGAGCCTTAAATAATGCTCCCGCTGGATTGTGGCACAGTCTTCTCTAGAACACCTCTAGGCAGAGGTCGCTTAGTTGCCAAAATCCAGTGGGATCCTCTGGAGCTTCACAACAGTGTCAGGGGGAATAGCTGGTCTCTTCTGTGGCGTCTCCTGGGTTTTTCTTCCGCTCCATATAAAATCACACCTATGGCAGAAGAAAATACCAGGCGCTCCCAGGGGAATTTCTCCCCTAACAGTGCAATTAAATGTGAAAATTCCCAGCACCAATACCTTTGACCCATGTGTAGAGAAAGGTATTGGGCTGCCCTTTATCTCACAGGGCTCCTCATTATCCCAACACTGGTGTCTGAACACCCTACCTTCAGAGGATAGCGTCCTCTGCTGCACATCCCTCTGCACCAACAGATAAGGATGGCCGCCCTACTAGGTTAGGATAACTGGAGTTCTGTGGACAAAGCACCATCTTGTTATTGATGGCACCGCATCCCTGTCCACTCATGTGTACCCAGGCTGACTTCCCCCTGTGATCCCGTCTTGTGGAGGCCCGCAGAACCAATGGCATAGTCATGCCCTGGCTCCCCAGGACCCCACAACACAAGAACACAGTCCACACTCTGCTGCCAAACACTCTGCGTCCAATCCCCATCAGAGCTGTGCTACCTGACCGGACTAGAATTAAGTGCGCAGCACAACATTACACCAATGTTGTCTGTCCGCCCCAGTCCCCAGCGCAACACAGCCCTACCGAAAACCTTGAGCACAACAGCGCTATCTGTATCGATCTGAGACCCTGGCTGCCCAGAATAAAATCACATCATCCTTTGTGTAGGATTTCCCGTGTGAAATTATCTGCTCGCAAGCCTATACGTTCTCGATCCACAGTATAACACTGTTCCACTGCAAGGGGACACAGAATGAAACAGACAGCAGATGGGACTTACACCACTACATAAATCAGCATGGTAGAACACATCCGCAGACAAGGACTACCACCATCAACATCAAGAAAAACTCACAAACAGATAACAAAAACACACAACATGGACATACACAGGGAACAAACGGTGTAACAAATAGTACAGGGGTGTCAAATGTTGCCTAGCCTAGCTTGGCCACTCTGACCCCTCAGCAGCTGGTGATGCTGCCGAGAGGTAACCCCGTTATGGCCAAGCTGACTAGACCCCACTGCCCAATTTGTTACCTGGCTGATACTGTTGGACACATTGCAATTACTTGCACAAGGGCAATTCCTTGCAATGTGTCCTTTGTTCCCACACCTGAAACACGTGACTTGGTTTCCTGTCCTGTGTGTTATGTTCCTATCTGTTTTGCAGTGTCTCGCTATGTGACCTAGGCCACCACATGCAAAACATCTGATGTTTGCTCTGCATGACCCAGGTCCATCTACACTGCAGCCGTGCTCCCTTCTCCTGAATTGTTCCATCCTCAGGGACGCACTCTTCACGACAGTTCTTTTTCCCAAAGTCAGGGAAAAATCTCTGTTAGTCTGGACCGGCTTGACCTGATGATCAGACCGGTCACAGACTACTCTCCCCCCTTGTGGCCCTGCACAGGGCAACGTTTTGGGAGATTCCGACCCTGGCTTTACGGAAAAAGAAAGGGCCGGCACCAACTTGGTGATAACCTGTTGCATGCCAGACATTAGCTGGGACCTTACAGCAACCTGAGCCTTCAATTTGTCTACCGTCACGTCAGAAGAGGCAGTCCGCTCCTTGAAGGCCTTGACCTCAGTAAAAGAATGAGTCAACTTAGCCTCAATTTCCTCCTTCTGCCTCTGCAGCTCTACTAACTGTGACTCTATCCTAGCCACCTGCGCATCTCGGTCAACAGTAGACTGCACATTCTCTGCCAGCTGTGCCCGCAATGCCGAAACCTGGTCCGAATTACTGGCACAGCATTGGCAGTGAATGGCCGGAGGAATTGTCTCAATTGACTGAGACACCAGCGCCACTTCCTTTGGCTTACAGATGCTAGCCTCAAACGTATGAACGAGTTTGGCGAGCATCCGAAGCCGTTTGGTGGCCTTGTTCAAAACCATCCGTTTGTTAACACAAAGCTTGTCATAAGTACAAGCCTGTGCCAACAAATCGGACCACAGCATTTCTGCTGACTTGTATGTAGTGGGGAGGATGGGGTTAAATGTGCTGTGTCTGCTCAAGTGTTGCAGTGTGGGGAAGTCCATACTCACCGTTTGATGAGCGTCCATTTTCTCCTTGGGGCCGTATGCCGCTACCACGAAGATGGATCTCCTTCAGTGACATGTCCGCTTCTCCCTTGCAATCACTTGAGCGATGCTTGTTGGTGCTGTACTTTTCCGTGTCTTCTTCTCTTACCCCAGCGACGGTGACCGTGTAGAGCAAATACAAAAATATTAGTACACAGATAGATTATAGATTCTCTGCTAAAGATTTTGTTTTATTTCTGGTACTCCAAGGGAAGTGTCGCTTCTCCTGTACGAATTATCGGGTACTAGACGCTCAGACACTCCGCTGACCGCATCTCTCCTGCCCGCTAATTCACAGTATCAGCGACCCTCAGCCTTAAGACCAAAAATAAACGCAAAATCCACGCAGTAGGCCTGGCTCGCCAATGTAAAGGGGGAATATTAATCACCAATATTTATGCAAATATCTATAATTAATATTTATAAATGGGAGGAACCATCTAGTGATAACTCCGCCCATTTATGCCTTTATATAATAACAATATCTTCGCTATTCTCTACACTAGTCACTTATGCTAACTGCACGCGCCTAACTAACTCACTACCGCTAACAAGTACACGCTACACAAAGGGTACAAATATAACGGTATTTATTACTTACAATACACTACGCACGCAATACAGTAAATACACACTACATTATACAATCCTAAACTACACTACACATTCCCAATTCCACCCATAAACTAACTAGACAATTCACACATACAAGTATATTAACAATCCACCCCACCTGACTATTCACTGTCCCTACGGGGTACGACGAAGGGTTAAAAAGGATTGTTTGCAGAGCAGAGGCATGCTCTACAGAGGATTTGTTTGCAGAGCAGAAGCATGCTCTATAGAGGAACCAGGGCAGGGAACCAGGGTAACCACCAGGGTTAATCAGGGTTAGGGGTACAGGGCAACAAGGGGTGTCCAGGGATAACCAGGGGATGCAGGGGTAACCCAGGGGTTAAATAGGACTATGGTTACCAGGGGGGGTATATCAGGGGTGTAAAGGGTTACCAGGGGTATCATAGGGGTTACCAGGGGTAATATATGGGATGGGGGATGTGGCGTTGGTGGGATAGGGGAATAGGGGGGTGGTGATACTTAATGTTTCCGGTAGGGCTATTCCAGTCCAGAGCGCAGGACGCACTCTCCTGGGTCCGGTCCTTCAGGAGGGGGCGGCCAGACACTAGGGTCCCGATCCTCTTCAGCGCCGAATCGCGCTCTCCTTCTGAAGGGGGGGTAAGGGCTGCAGGGGTCGGGTCCGGCTTCAGCCGGGGCGCAGGACGCGCTCCTCTTTCAGGTGGGGGGGGGTCCGCGATCCTCCACCACGAGTGCAGGGGCCGCGTCCTAAGCGCCGATGCGCTTATCAAGGTGGGGGCCCTCTCCTCACTTTCAGAGTGCCGGGGCCGCCGGATATTTATCCCCCCGGCGGCCCGCACTCCCGCGCCACCAGGGGGCGCGCGCGCACACCCACACCACAGTGCAGGACACGCGGGCCGGCGCAGTGAGATGACGTGCACGCGCGCCGCAGGGCCGCGTGCACTTGATGACAGGCGGGAGATCCTTTGATCTCCCGCCTGTAGCTCTAAGCATTCCTGGACATCGCAATGGTAATTGCGATGCCAGAATGCACATAATAGAGTGAGCGGAGGTATCTCCTATCTCTCTATTATGCTTAATTATCTCCAGCAGGACTGCAGATAATTAGAACAAAAGGATTCAAATTCTATTGAATTTGAATCCTTTTGAGTTCACCAGAATGACCGGACCTTGTCCGGTCATTCTGGCGCCTTCACCCAGATTACATCAATGTAAATACTTGGGGCACATCTACATTGATGCATCTGTGTCCATGTAGGGAGGGGGGGGGGGTTTATATGGTATGGGGATATATATGATAAGGGGGCATTATAGGATACAGGGGGCATTATATGATATATCTATTAAGGGGGCACATACATATATGAATTCCCACAGGGGCATGAATGAGCCCCTAGGGAATATCAGAGAGCACAAGCCCCTACAATAGCCTTTACATCATAAGGGGGCACAAGCCCCTACCTCACATATTTCCCACAGGGGCCACCATGAGCCCCTGGGGATCACCATGGGCAGACGTGCGCAGATGCTGGGCACATCGTCCCATGATGCTATGTCTAATGTATGCACATATATACCATACATGCCCGCACGTGTTTGCAGGCATGCATGGATATATATGCATACGTCTCAACCGTTCCTCAACACAGTATTAGAATGTATGGGCTCCGAGGAGCCAAAGTAAGTTATTTGCGAAGTTGCGCAAGACTTTATTGAATATCTCAGGTAGTTGATTTTTAAAGTGGAAAAACACTTTAAAACTTGAAACTGAACTCGGCTTCGGTTCAGAAATACTAGACTGGACCGAAACAGAGTTCAGTTTATAGTTTTAAAGTGTTTTTCAACTTTAAAAATCAACTACCTGAGTTATTCAATAAAGTCTCGCGCAACTTCGTGAATAACTTACTTTGGCTCCTCACGGCCCATACATTCCAATACTGTACGGAGACAAATCACTGTACAGTATTACTCCGACGTTTTGAACGAAGAAACTTAGGATGAAGCATCTGAAGCTCGCTTCGCTCAACACTGACCATTATAGACGCCTGCGTCCGTCTCAATGCACAGCTACAAGCGCCTAGAACACAGAAGAACTGAAAAAAAATTTAAATAAATAAATCAACAAAAATATATAGAAAAAATTTGTTGTTTCAACAATAAGTTTTTATTAAAAAGAGTCAAAAGGGCAGCTTTCACTTTGACTTGTACAGTAGAAAATATATAAGAATAAATATTGGGTGCGGAGAACATACAGAAAACCTGTTCTATTCAGTAAAATATGTCACATACAACGTGGCCTCCCCAGATAGCAGCCCGCAAACAAAATCACACTGCACCCCCCCCTCTGCATACAAAATCACACTGCACCCCCCTCTGCATACAAAATCACACTGCACCCCCCTCTGCATACAAAATCACACTGCACCCCCCCTCTGCATACAAAATCACACTGCACCCCCCCTCTGCATACAAAATCACACTGCACCCCCCCTCTGCATACAAAATCACACTGCACCCCCCCTCTGCATACAAAATCACACTGCACCCCCCCTCTGCATACAAAATCACACTGCACCCACCCCCCCCTCTGCATACAAAATCACACTGCACCCACCCCCCCCTCTGCATACAAAATTACACAGTCCCCCCCCCCCCCCATACAATATTAGGCTACTTTCACACTAGCGTTCGGGGCTCCGTTTGAAGGGTCTCACAAGCGGCCCCGAATGGATCCGTACAGCCCCAATGCATTCTGAGTGGATGCGGATCCGCTCAGAAGGCATCAGTCTGGCAGCGTTCAGCCTCCGCTCCGCTCAGCAAGCGGACACCTGAACGCTGCTTGCAGCGTTCGGGTGTCCGCCTGGCCGTGCGGAGACAAACGGATCCGTCCAGACTTACAATGTAAGTCAATGGGGACGGATCCGTTCGATGTTGACACAATATGGTGCAATTTCAAACGGATCCGTCCCCTATTGACTTTCAATGTAAAGTCTGGACGGATCCGTCTGAATAACTTTCAGACTTAGAATTTTCTCTGAACTATAATGCAGACGGATCCGTTCTGAATGGATCCAAACGTCTGCATTATAGGAGCGGATCAGTCTGTGCAGATATCAGACGGACCCGCTCTGAACGCAAGTGTGAAAGTAGCCTTACTCAGCCCCCTCCTGCACACAATATTACACAGTCCCCCCCCCCATACAATATTACTCAGCCCCCTCCTGCACACAATATTACACAGTTCCCCCCCATACAATATTACTCAGCCCCCTCCTGCACACAATATTACACAGTCCCCCCCCCATACAATATTACTCAGCCCCCTCCTGCACACAATATTACACAGTTCCCCCCCATACAATATTACTCAGCCCCCTCCTGCACACAATATTACACAGTCCCCCCCATACAATATTACACAGTCCCCCCCCATACAATATTACACAGTCCCCCCCCATACAATATTACACAGTCCCCCCCCCATACAATATTACACAGTCCCCCCCCCCATACCATACAATATTACACAGTCCCCCCCATACAATATTACACAGTCCCCCCCATACAATATTACACAGTCCCCCCCATACAATATTACACAGTCCCCCCCATACAATATTACACAGTCCCCCCCCATACAATATTACTCAGCCCCCTCCTGCACACAATATTACACAGTCCCCCCCATACAATATTACACAGTCCCCCCCATACAATATTACTCAGTCCCCCCCATACAATATTACACAGTCCCCCCCATACAATATTACACAGTCCCCCCCATACAATATTACACAGTCCCCCCATACAATATTACACAGTCCCCCCATACAATATTACACAGTCCCCCCATACAATATTACACAGTCCCCCCCATACAATATTACACAGTCCCCCCCCATACAATATTACTCAGCCCCCTCCTGCACACAATATTACACAGTCCCCCCCCATACAATATTACACAGTCCCCCCATACAATATTACACAGTCCCCCCATACAATATTACACAGTCCCCCCATACAATATTACACAGTCCCCCCATACAATATTACACAGTCCCCCCCATACAATATTACTCAGCCCCCTCCTGCACACAATATTACACAGTCCCCCCCATACAATATTACACAGTCCCCCCCATACAATATTACACAGTCCCCCCCATACAATATTACACAGTCCCCCCCATACAATATTACACAGTCCCCCCCATACAATATTACACAGTCCCCCCCATACAATATTACACAGTCCCCCCCATACAATATTACACAGTCCCCCCCATACAATATTACACAGTCCCCCCATACAATATTACACAGTCCCCCCATACAATATTACACAGTCCCCCCATACAATATTACACAGTCCCCCCCATACAATATTACACAGTCCCCCCCCATACAATATTACTCAGCCCCCTCCTGCACACAATATTACACAGTCCCCCCATACAATATTACACAGTCCCCCCATACAATATTACACAGTCCCCCCATACAATATTACACAGTCCCCCCATACAATATTACACAGTCCCCCCCCATACAATATTACTCAGCCCCCTCCTGCACACAATATTACACAGTCCCCCCCCATACAATATTACTCAGCCCCCTCCTGCACACAATATTACACAGTCCCCCCCATACAATATTACACAGTCCCCCCCATACAATATTACACAGTCCCCCCCCATACAATATTACACAGTCCCCCCATACAATATTACACAGTCCCCCCCATACAATATTACACAGTCCCCCCCCCATACAATATTACACAGTCCCCCCCCATACAATATTACTCAGCCCCCTCCTGCACACAATATTACACAGTCCCCCCCATACAATATTACTCAGCCCCCTCCTGCACACAATATTACACAGTCCCCCCCATACAATATTACTCAGCCCCCTCCTGCACACAATATTACACAGTCCCCCCCATACAATATTACTCAGCCCCCTCCTGCACACAATATTACACAGTCCCCCCCATACAATATTACTCAGCCCCCTCCTGCACACAATATTACACAGTCCCCCCCCCATACAATATTACTCAGCCCCCTCCTGCACACAATATTACACAGTCCCCCCCATACAATATTACTCAGCCCCCTCCTGCACACAATATTACAGTCCCCCCCATACAATATTACTCAGCCCCCTCCTGCACACAATATTACACAGTCCCCCCCCCCATACAATATTACTCAGCCCCCTCCTGCACACAATATTACACAGTCCCCCCCCCATACAATATTACTCAGCCCCCTCCTGCACACAATATTACACAGTCCCCCCCATACAATATTACTCAGCCCCCTCCTGCACACAATATTACACAGTCCCCCCCCATACAATATTACTCAGCCCCCTCCTGCACACAATATTACACAGTCCCCCCCATACAATATTATGAAGCACCCCTGCACACAATATTACACAGTCCCCCCCCCCCCCCAGGGTTGCCACCCGTACAGGATTGACCCGGACAGTCCGGGTTTGTAATCCTGTGCCCGGGTACAAGCTTTTCTTAGACCCGGGCACAGGATTCATTCAAACTGCAGTGTGGACGTCCGACCGAGACTCCGATGATCCGATCGCATAAGCTGTCACTGCGGCGGCCGGGTGATCAGCTGAGCGCAGCGATCAGCTGTCCCTCCCTCCTCTACAGTCTCTACAGTGATGCCAGGCAGCGCAGCCTCAGAGGAGAGCGCTGTGTTCAGTCTCTGGTCTCCCTCACTCCTCCCCTGCCTGCCTCCCTTCCTCTTAGTCCCTCCCTCCTTCTCTCTGATAAGAAAGTCAGGTCCACAGGAAGTGACATCAGAGAGAGAGAGAGGCAGGGAGCTCCGTGGGAGAAATCATTCTTCTTCTCCAGTCCAGCTCCAGCTGCAGTCTGCCCAAGTAGTGCCCACTGTGCCCTGCCTGCAGAGTGGTTTTCCAACCTGTGTGTTACCAAGACAGTCCTGACACCTGTCCTAGATAGGCACTTCTAAAAAGGTATATAAAACATTTGAAGTGTGTAAATGTAACAGTGTTTAAAGGGTTTCTACCACCAGAAATACTGTGATGTAGCTGACTGATATAGCGATGCGCTAATGTCAGCACTACATAACAGTATGTTTCTAACATTAGTCCCTGCAGCCGTTTTTGTAAAAAATGCACTTTTATTATATGCTAATAAGCCTCTAGGTGCTATGTGGGTGTAAAATCAGCACCTAGAGGCTCCGTCCACTCACCCATTATCCCGCCCAGGTCCCCTGTTCTGCCTGCCCCGCTTTCTTGATTGATGCCACGGTCCACCGCATCATTGACGAAATCCCGCGCCTGCGCCGTTCACTTGTCTTCAGCGCAGGCGC
Source organism: Bufo bufo (assembly GCF_905171765.1). Taxonomy (NCBI): domain Eukaryota; kingdom Metazoa; phylum Chordata; class Amphibia; order Anura; family Bufonidae; genus Bufo; species Bufo bufo. The sequence continues at coordinate 483,782,580 of NC_053390.1, read as the reverse complement.
AGTGAGTGAAGGCTGCTCTCCTGATGCCGGCTTCCTCACTGTGATGTAGTCGGCGCAGGCGCAGTGAGGAATCCGGCACCAGGAGCGCATCATTCACTCACTGCGCCTGCGCAGAAGTGAACGGCGCAGGCACGGGATTTCGTCATCAATCAAGAGAGCGGGGCGGGCAGAACAGGGGACCTGGGCGGGATGACGGGTGAGTGGGCGGAGCCTCTAGGTGCTGATTTTACGCCCACATAGCACCTAGAGGCTCATTAGCATATAAAAGTGCTTATTTTACCAAAACGGCTGCAGGGACTAATGTTAGAAACATACTGTTGTTATGTAGTGCTGACATTAGCACATCGCTATATCAGTCAGCTACATCACAGTATTTCTGGTGGTAGAAACCCTTTAAACAGGTTTCTAAATCTGTCAATCAGAAAAAACGTTATGTTATGTAGCTGACTGACATTAGCGATGTCAGCAGTACATAACAGTGTGTTTTATAACTCCCTGCCTGTCGCTGCTGCCGTTCTCTTGAAATAAAGACTTATAATATGCTAATGAGCCTCTTCAGGGGCGTAATGATCGTGGTGCGACAGCGACCAGGGGTGGAGGCGGGGCATGGGTGTGGCTGGAGGCGGGACATGGGCGTGGCTGGATGTGGGACATGGGTGGGGCCTGGAAGGGGGCCCTCCCTCCATTCTGTTCGGGTTTGGCTTGAAGAAAAGGTGGCAACCCTACCCCCCCCATACAATATTACAATCCCAGGGTAAGGGAATCTGAGGTTTTCTGACAGAACACCCCCACCTCAGCATTCAGTTCTCGATCCTCCCCCCCTCAGCACGTCCACAGGACATGTACCTCCAGCACTGACACTCTCTCCCCCCTCTATCAGTGGTGACCTGCTCTGCAAACAGCCTGATCTCTCTATCTTCCGACACTTCATTTCCCGCTGGTGAGTGACTCATTGACGTCTGAAGGTCTGTTTCTTGATTGGAGTTAGCCCGTTTGGTGTCTGGAGTTTAGCTAAGAATAAAATAAGGAGGCACAATGAGGGCTGCAGAGAGGTGGGGATTGGGGAATCACACACAAGATCTTCTCCTCCGCTTATTCAAGAAAATAATGAGGCACATTGAGGGCTGCAGGGGGGGGGGGCTGCTGTAGTAGTGACAAGCTGGGCACACCTACCGTCAGGGGCTGCTGTAGGTAGGACGGTACTTGCACAGTGTACAGTTTAGGCTACTTTCACACTAGCGTTCGGGGCTCCGCTTGTGAGTTCCGTTTGAAGGGTCTCACAAGCGGCCCCGAACGCATCCGTACTGCCCTAATGCATTCTGAGTGGACACGGATCCGCTCAGAATGCATCAGTCTGGCAGCGTTCAGCCTCCGCTCAGCAAGCGGACATCTGAAGCTACTTTCAGACTTAGAATTTTTTCTACAATATAATGCAGACGGATCCGTTCTGAACGGATCCAAAGTCTGCATTATATGAGCGGATCCGTCTGGGCAGACCCCAGACGGATCCGCTCTGAACGGTAGTGTGAAAGTAGCCTTACCTCACAGGGGATCCGCCTGGTTCCCGCTCAGAAGTCTGACACAGAGTAGGAGCAGGGAGCGCGCCTGTGGCAGGGGCTGACTGGGCATGCGCATTTACACAGCAGCCATGGACGGATCTTCTCCATGTCTCGTGCAGCCATGGACGGACTGGCTGCACATCAGAGCGAGGCTCAGGGGGTGTGGCTTCAGATTGTTTAAAAAATAGGCATATCTTCTTAAAGACATATGTTAGGAAATGTCTTTTTTCCCTGCCTCCCACACAGTTGCTGAAAATACATGGAGAGTGGCCAACCCCTTTAAGGACCAGGCCATTTTTTGCAAATCTGACCAGTGTCACTTTATGTGTGAATAACTTTAAAACGCTTTTACTTATCCAGGCCATTCTGAGATTGTTTTTTCGTCACATATTGTACTTCATGACACTGGTAAAATGGAGTAAAAAAAAAAATAATTTTTATTTATAAAAAAATACCAAATGTACCAAAAATGTAGAAAAATTTCCAAGTTTCAATTTCTCTACTTCTATAATACATAGTAATACCTCCAAAAATAGTTCTTACTTTACATTCCCCATATGTCTACTTTATATTTGGAATTTTTTGGGAATGCCATTTTATTTTTTGGGGACGTTACAAGGCTTAGAAGTTTAGAAGCAAATCTTGACATTTTTCAGAAGATTTCTTAAACCCACTTTTTCAGGACCATTTCAGGTCTGAAGTCACTATGTGAGGCTTACATAATAGAAACCACCCAAAAATGACCCCATTTTACAAACTACACCCCTCAAGGTATTCAAAACTGATTTTACAAACGTCGTTAACCCTTTAGGTGTTCCACAAGAATTAGTGAAAAATAGAGATAACATTTCAAAATTTCACTTTTTTGGCAGATTTTTCATTTGAATAAATTTTTTCCAGTTACAAAGCAAGGGTTAACAGCCAAACAAAACTCAATTTTATGGCCCTGATTCTGTAGTTTACAGAAACACCCCATATGTGGTCATAAACTACTGTACGGGCACACGACAGGGTGCAGAAGGATAGGAATGCCATATGGTTTTTGGAAGGCAGATTTTGCTGGACTGGTTTTTTGACACCATGTCCCATTTGAAGCCCCCCCGGAGTAGAAACTCCAAAAAAGTGACCCTATTTTGGAAACTATGGGATAGGGTGGCAGTTTTGTTGGTACTATTTTAGGGTACATATGATTTTTGATTGCTCTATATTACACTTTTTGTGAGGCAAGATAACAAGAAATAGCTGTTTTGGCACCGTTTTTATTTTTTGTAATTTACAACATTCATCTGACAGGTTAGATCATGTGGTATTTTTATAGAGCAGGTTATAACGGACGCGGTGATACCTAATATGACTCTCGGTGATACCTACTTTTTTTTTATTTATGTACGTTTTACACAATTATTTAATTTTTGAAACAAAAAAAAAACATGTTTTAGTGTCTCCATAGTCCGAGAGTCATAGTTTTTGCAGGATGAGATGACGGTTTGATTGGCACTATTTTGGGGTGCATATGACTTTTTGATCGCTTGCTATTACACTTTTTGTGACGTAAGGTGACAAAAAATGGCTTTTTTTACACCGTTTTTATTTTTTACGGTATTTACCTGAGGGAATAGGTCATGTGATATTTTTATAGAGCAGGTTATTACGGACGCAGCAATACATAATTTGTGTAGTGCATTTTATTTTAATCAGTGATAAATGTGTTGTTTTTTTTTTGCTTTTTTTTTTTTTTACCCAGACCCACTTGGTTCTTGAAGTACCAGTGGGTCTGATGTCTGTATAATACAGTACACTATATAGTGTACTGTACTGTATTTTCACTTTACAAAGTCTCATCAGACTTCTGCCTTTAGCAGAAGTCTGATCAGCACCATGGACAGCAGGAAGCCTGTGAAGGCGTCTGGCTGCCATGGTAACCATCACTCGCTGCCACAACAGAGCAGCAGGTGATGGGGAGGGAGGGGGGCCGCCTCCCTCTCCCATCGGGGGCTGAAGAGGCACAGCAGCCCCCGATGGGAGAGGGAGGGAGCTCCCTCCCTGTTAACTCCTTCCATACAGCAGTCCCTACAGACCGCAGCATGGAAGGAGTTAAATGGCTGACATCACAGCACAGATGTCAGCCGTTTCAAGCAGAGTGTCAGCAATGTGCTGACACTCTGCTTGATAACTGCTCGGGCATCCTGAAAATGAGAGGGGGCGGGCGGGATGTCACGGACCGCGAGGATCAGAAACTTCCGAAAGTGCTGCAAACCACAGGTCTGAATTGACACACAGGACCAGGGTGCCTGCTGATTGATTTCAGCAGGCACCCAGTTCCGATCAACACCTGCCACGCGGCGGTGATTGGAACTACACATGACGTACCGGTACGTCATGTGTCCTTAAGTACCAGGACATCATGACGTACCGGTACGTCATATGTCCCCAAGAGGTTAACTAATCAAAATATATGGTTATTCATAAACATGGTAATCTTAAACATTAGTTGTCCTGTTTTCCATTAATATCTGTCTGCAGATACATCAAAAGTCACTATTATTTATCTGTATTACATTTAAATCTTTTTATCTTAATTTTTTATTTTTTTGGTTAAACAGACTTTTTTTTTTTTTATGTTTTCCCATAGCTTTCGAACATCATTCTTTCAGAGGAGAATACTTATGCTTCCTTTGTAGACAAAACAAAAACATCAATGGAGAAGATTAAGAAAACAACCAAGGAAAACATCGAAAAATCACAGGAAAAACAGAAGATGAAGCATGCGAAGAAAGTGCTGAAGAAAAACTAGGATGTGGTGTACAGTGTCGGCAATGAGGTCCTTCTTTACAATATGAAAAAGAGTGGTAGGAAAGGGAGATTGATAGAGTGTGACTTCTCTGGTCCTTACTTTATCAAGGAGCTGTGCGGCAAGGTGGTGAAACTGGCAAAGTCGGACGGGGTAACCCTTAAGAATAAGATAAACGTCGACCACATCAAGCCGTACAGAAGAAGTGAGAGAAGCGCACTTGACATGCAGGAAAGTGATGTCGACAGGCCTGAGGAAAACAACACCTGCGTGTCCTCCTTACCACAAAGGGCCTCTGTCATCTGTTGGGCAGGACGGTAAAAGGAAAGCACTTATGAGGTATGACAATATTGAATACCCGTCTGTACAGATATATATATATATATATATATATAAAAGAAAGTAGTTATTTATTTTTAGATAGCATATAGCTTTTTTGCATGACACGGAGTGTTTATTAATGTCACAATCAGTGTGAGGGAAAAACTCCACACTGAACACAGGAGGGAAGGGGAACAGTAACTGGGTGGGCCTGGGAACTAGGGTTACAACAGGTCACCTCCGAAACATCCATAATCCGGCCCCTAACTACCTATTAATATGAATAGACCTAGAAGGTATGATTATTAATATGCAGGATACCAATAACCTGATTTCCCTATATAGCCCTGGAATACAGTTCGGACCAGAGGCAACTAATTCCGCCCCACATGGACGAATGGAAGTCTCAGATACAAACAGGGAACATAACAAACACAATACACTGAGAACATGCTTACCTTGAAGTAGAGAACTGGCAACTCAAGCAGTATAACTAACCAGCAATTTGAAGCCAGGAAGAAAACCTATCAACCGCACCTCCATAAGTGAGAAGCTGGCAATTTATGTGAAAGGTAAATTACCATCAAGCAACACCAAAATGAAAGACACAATAAGATCCACAAGGAACTTGTCAATTTAACAAACGAGTTGCCAGTGTCTCAGATGTCCTGGTACCTTCCACTGGAATGTCCGTGGCACTTGTTCTATTTCTTCTTCCAATATGTACTATTGCAGTGTAAAGTAATGTTACCTGTAAGTGAATAATATTAATCTTGACATTTTTTTAAAGCCATCAGTATCTCTGAATGTCAGGCAGAGCATAGAAGACAGAGGTAGCAGTTACTGGTTTTTAAAATATTTGCTTGACCCTGTTGGTCATTTGTTTGGCCTTGCCCTGTTGGTGTGGCCTTTCACTCTGTTGCCGTTTCTGGCATTATATTTTTTGGTATGTATGAATTTTCCACTGTTTGGCAACATGTTTTATCCATTTCCTGTTAACATGTTTGAGATTATAACAAAAAACCTATACAGGTTGAGTTGTTCCCACTTTCATAAATGACGCATAACATAAGTGAATTGCATTTAGTATGATTAGCATATGTAATGCTTTTTATTTCTGTTTGGGGGTTATATTTTGATTAATTATTTGATCAAATTGTGTATTATTACAATACTTTTTTTATGAGTAGGCATACTCAACCTGTATTAGGTATCTGGCTCCAAAATGTATATTACCGACATAGAGTTAATATTTATTATTTTTTTTCTTAGTTCGAATGCTGTGGGAAGCTGAGAATGACTGCTCTGTGGAAGCAGTTGTGGGACCCTACAAGCTATATGTTTCATTGTTTCATACACTGCATGGGAATAATTGGCTGGTTGATGAGGTAAGAATGTACTTTGGTAATAATGGAAAGTTCAAATACCTAATAAGATTATATATATAAGAAATATATTTTTTTCATGCAGGTGATTGATGAATTCATCATCTGATTGCGAAGCATCAGGCAAGTGTTAATGACATTCATTCTTGTGTTATGTTCCTTGTGTTGTTATTTTGCGTGATAACTTTTAATGTATTGAAACAGGAACCTGTTCAACAGTTTGATGCAGTCCTATTATCAGTGTTATTTTACGGTAAAATAGAAAAGCTTGGCAAGGTTAGTGACTTGTTAGAAATCTATTTATACATATATATATATATATATATATATATATACACACACACACTCACCTAAATTATTAGGAACACCATACTAATACGGTGTTGGACCACCTTTTTCCTTTAGAAATGCCTTAATTCTACGTGGCATTGATTCAACAAGGTGCTTATAGCATTCTTTAGAAATGTTGGCCCATATTGATAGGATAGCATTTTGCAGTTGATGGAGATTTGAGGGATGCACATCTAGGGCACGAAGCTCTCGTTCCACCACATCCTAAAGATGCTCTATTGGGTTGAGATCTGGTGACTGTGGGGGCCATTTTAGTACAGTGAACTCATTGTCATGTTCAAGAAACCAATTTGAAATGATTCGAGCTTTGTGACATGGTGCATTATCCTGCTGGAAGTAGCCATCAGAGGATGGGTACATGTTCTCATTCTGTTTACGCCAAATTCGGACTCTACCATTTGAATGTCTCAACAGAAATCTAGACTCATCAGACCAGGCAACATTTTTCCAGTCTTCAACAGTCCAATTTTGGTGAGCTCGTGCAAATTGTAGCCTCTTTTTCCTATTTGTAGTGGAGATGAGTGGTACCCGGTGGGGTCTTCTGCTGTTGTAGCCCATCCGCCTCAAGGTTGTGCGTGTTGTGGCTTCACAAATGCTTTGCTGCATACCTCGGTTGTAACGAGTGGTTATTTCAGTCAACGTTGCTCTTCTATCAGCTTGAATCAGTCGGCCCATTCTCCTCTGACCTCTAGCATCCACAAGGCATTTTTGCCCACAGGACTGCCGCATACTGGATGTTTTTTCCCTTTTCACACCATTCTTTGTAAACCCTAGAAATGGTTGTGCGTGAAAATCCCAGTAACTGAGCAGATTGTGAAATACTCAGACCGGCCCGTCTGGCACCAACAACCATGCCACGCTCAAAATTGCTTAAATCACCTTTCTTTCGCATTCTGACATTCAGTTTGGAGTTCAGGAGATTGTCTTGACCAGGACCACACCCCTAAATGCATTGAAGCAACTGCCATGTGATTGGTTGACTAGATAATTGCATTAATGAGAAATAGAACAGGTGTTCCTAATAATTCTTTAGGTGAGTGTATATATAAAATCTGGAAAAGGTGTACTGGGTATGCGTCCTTATGCACAATTGAACAAATATAAGTGGGAGTAGGACGCTAAAACAAAATAACAAATATTTTCTTAACTTATTTTGTTAGAATAAAGGGGTATCTACTGAAACACTGCATAAAGCAGCAACGTAAATCTACACTCATTAGTGGGGCCCCACCTGAAACAGCCACACAGGCGGCGAGAAGGCCACCATGTGGCAACGATGGATCCCACAACTAGAACCCACCAACACTAAGGGGGCTGAGATACCACAGGTACAGGATGTTATGCCTGGGTAACTAGTACTATCAAGGTAGATACCTGGTACCGGAACACCAGGTATCTCTCCTAACAGTGAATGTCAGCGCACAGACATTTACTGCACTAACATAGTACAGGTGCAGGATACAGATCGGGCAAACACAGTTAGCTCCACTTAGTGTATCTGGAGCTATGATAGCCCTACCCTATCCTTGATGGTCTAGGCTCTACGCGTTTCCATGCATTAAAAATGCATTTCATCAGGAGAAACATGCACCATAGGTAGTACAGGCCACCACCTCTCAGTTGTATATTTAACCGAGGCTGTAGGCGTATACTATCAATGATATAGCCCAAGACCTCTGACGTGGGTGTGAACATAGACACCACAGGCAGTGCAGCCCAAAACCTCTAGGTTGTATATTTAACCGAGGCTGTGGCCATCCACCACCAGTGATGTAATAATAGGCAGCAGTAGAGTGATCTCGTTAGCACCAAATTCCTCTAGTGTGAGGTATGATGTGATCACTTATGATCCACTGTCCTGCCTAGGCTGACAACCTCTAGATTGAGGCGCAGCGTGCTGGTGTGCAGACTAGCCGGCGTTGTAATGGCGGCAAAGCGGCTCCTAGAACGCTGAGATTTACAGGATGAAACCCCGCCCTGCTAGACACACCCCCCGCCTGCCAGCCAATCCGGCCAAGAGGCTCGGTACAGGACACACCACTAGCAAAGCAGTGGGAGGAATTATATCAGTCTCAGGGGAAGCGCGATGCGCCGCATAATAACCAGGGAAAATCATAGCGGTCCAGTGTATACTGCCAACGCAGCTTCAAACCTAATAGTGAATATACAGTGGAGTGAACCACAACCGAGGATTCTCATTAGGAGTGCTGACACTCAGCTACATATGTGGACAAAGGCTCATGTGTATCTACAGAATATCCCTCTAATTAAAAACATGAAATGACGCAGATCTGAAAACAGATCGATGTTCATTCATATAAAGGGGACATATGAGATGGCATCATTGAGGCCGGATGGTTTAATAGTCTTCAAGGAAAAAATCCATCTTGCCTCTTTCTGTAACAGAATGCGGTCACAATCACCGCCTCTAGATGACATCTTCACAGAATCAATCTCCCAGTAACTGAGCAGATTGTGAAATACTCAGACCGGCCCGTCTTGCACCAACAACCATGCCACGCTCAAAATTGCTTACATCACCTTTCTTTCCCATTCTGACATTCAGTTTGGAGTTCAGGAGATTGTCTTGACTAGGACCACCCCCCCTAAATGCATTGAAGCAACTGCCATGTGATTGGTTGACTAGATAATTGCATTAATGAGAAATAGAACAGGTGTTCCTAATAATTCTTTAGGTGAGTGTATATATATATATTTTATGTATTATATATTTTTTTTCTTTTGGTTACATAAATTAATTTAGCTATTTGGGTTTCTAACTTTTCTTCAGATAAAGTTTCCTGTAGAAGATCTGTGGTTATGCCCTACTTCTGGTCGACTTGAAGCGCTTCAATGTATATTTGGTTTCATGGTGAAGGATAACCCCATGAAACCAAATATACATTGAAGCGCTTCAAGTCGACCAGAAGTAGTGGGATCGGTATCGAAAATCTGGTAGGAAAAAACTTGAAATCAACAGCCGCAGTGACATCTGACCTGTTTGCTTGATAGAGCACCTGTGCAGGAACCAAACTATACAAAACCACTGAGACGGCACTCCTACAATTGGTTACCGCAGATCCCTGAAACTACCTCCTGGAAGCTACATCGCAGCCTGTAAGCGTACTACTCGTGGGACGCCACGTTAACCGCAGCACAGCCGGCACAAACCTACAGAACTGTAAGTAAAACTAGTGCCGAATGAGTGTATACACAGGCAGAGCGATTTGATATACTGCTAATTTGTAGCAAAAGAAATGTGAGTGACCAAACTACAAGTCCTCACTCCGATCACATCGAAGCTAATTCGTGAACTTTGTTATCAAAATCCTGATCACTACGGACTGTGTCTGAATAGCTTGGATATTAGGTCCGCTGGACAAATATAATACAAACATACAGAGCAAGAGGAAGGAACAAAAATTTGAGACTCTAATAAGACACCTCTTCCCTAGGACCGTGCATATGAATTTATATTTTAGTGTCTTGCAATTTTATTTATTTTTATAATAATTATGTCTATATAGCATGCAAATTTATGTTTAATAATATTTTATGTATCACTACATATTTTTTCTGGTTTAAATAAATTAAATTGATTGGCTACAAAACTCTCCCATGTGTATTTGAATGTAGGTGTGCCCTACTACCCTTTTATCTATATATTCCTTTTGAAGATTGGGTGTAATCTTCCTTGTAGGTGCACCCATTCTAATTTTTGTCTAGGTAAGCCTTCTCTAGAACACATCTATATTTCAAAAGTGCAAGGGAACTGGAAGTACGGTTGTTTCGGTTAATACTTGTACCGTTGCTCAAGCTACTATTGAGAAGTTAATACATTTTTTGTTTTTTATCAATATTTATGTATTGCTTGTTTTACAGTATATTCTTGAGGATGTACAAGCTAGAAGAACAAGCAGCACAATGGAGCACATGGATCATGTTTCACAGCAACCAGCAGGATTCCAGTAGCTGTGGTGTTTTAATTTTGATGGTAACATTTTTTCCAACATACTAAAAGCCAGTGCTAACAAATGTATACTGCGCCTAAATTTTTTTATTATTATTCTTACAGTTTGCCAAAGAGTTCCTACGCACACGGACTATCTCGGAAGTCAAGACATCTGAAGGAATATATAAGGGATGCACGACTGGAAATAGCTTGTGCCCTACTCCAGTACAAAAGGTCTAGTATATCACACAATGGCTCAAAGCTTTGTCTTCAAACATTTTATTCATACTCAATGTGCACAGATAACATTACACCGTAAACCTATTAGTATTAAATCACTGCAAAACCACTGCATGTGAAAAAAACCATCACATGCCAATTTAACATGCTGCACCATAACATAAAATGTCTTGTTTAATTTTTGTAGGTGCTGTATGAGTCACATCCGGATGGCCCTTCTTTTTGCCACCATAATCAAAAGAGGTGAAAGCATGCAATAAGGTCAGTATATTGTAAGTACATTTTGGAATAGAACGTTTTGAAAATTATTACACCACTCCATTTACACTTACATTGTATTGAGTGGTTCGTGTTTGCAGAATATTTTAAAGACAGTCCAGCAAGACAGATAAACTTAAACACATCCTTTCGACTTTTCATGATCTGCTAGTTTTCTTTTTAAATGGCCTCCTTTCCTTTTATGCTGTATTTAGTTAAAAAGTTACTATAATTTTTTGCTTGTCATCGACTCCTGTATCTACATGTATTCACACTAACCTTGTAAATTTTTATTTTTGTGTCAACTGTGAGGAGCACTGCGGCGGAGGAGGGAGATGAAGAGTTCCATGTAAGATACTCACGGAAAAAGTACAGTGTTGACTTTAAAGTGAATTTTCTGAACTTGGAGTCTCCTTCAGCAGCCATTATTTTACTTACCTGTTTAGGACGTTGGGATACTGTTGTGCTTGTCATTGACTCCTGTATCTACATGTATTCACACTAACCTTGTAAATTTTTCTTTTTTGTGTCAACTGTGAGGAGCACTGTGTTCTGTGGCGGAGGAGGGAGATTAAGGGGTACATGTAAAATATTCACGGAGATGTATAGTATTGATTTTTGTTTGTCACATCTTCTAGTATCCCTTTCCAACCTTTTTTTAATGTATTTTTTCTGATGTTGGAATACTTTGGTACTTGTCATGGGTGACTGTAACGGTATTCTCTCTGCCTTTTTTTTTCTTCCTATCGGCCAGTTGATTGTACACTTGGCTGAAAATTCGGATGCTTCAGACAGGTAATTAGGGATATTAGCAGGCTTCGTTCCCAGTGTGGTTATTAAATCTTTATTTTTCTACTTATCTATAAAAGCCTTTTCTCGTAGGATGCATTGGGGGACACAGCAGCATGGGTATATGCCCAGTTACCACTAGGAAAAAAAAAAAAAGTTGGCTTCTCCCATCTGGGACATACCCTCAGCAGAAGTCAGGAGCTAACCACGTTTGTAAAAAAGCAGTAGTAGGAGAACCACTGACAAAATAACAGAGAACAAGTTCTAAAACAGAGAGAACCCTAACAGAAGACTGAACTATCCTGGGGTGGGATCTGTTTCCCCCAATGCATCCTAAGACAAAAAGGATTTTATGGCAAGTACTAAAATCCAATTTTTCTTGTGAATTGCATTGGGGGACACAGAACCATGGGACGTCTAAAAGCAGTCCACGAGGGAGAGAAGAAACAGCCATGTGGAGCATCTAACACACAGCCGCTTGAAGAATCCTGCCACCCAGAGTGTTATCGGAAGAGGCCAGGGAGTGGATATGGTAGAACTTAGAAAAATTGGGAATCGAGTCCCACGTGTGAACTTAACTATATGAACCCTTTTTTTTTTTTTTTGTTTACCTTTACCAAGTTTAGATAAGGAAACATAGATTTTCGGACAAGTTGTCAAACAGGACTCATCTTCTTTGATAAATGGGAGACGACGCCACATTGTTTTTGTAATAAAGATTTTTCTGTCTGGAGTATTCCATAGTCTTTTTACCAAATGTAACATGTTTTTATGGACTGGGAATACTTTTTTTTTTTTCCCCACATCTGTTCCAAGCCAATGGACTGACCTACAAAAAACCCTTTATCCTAAAGATCCATAGTCGCCAAGACAGCTTTAATTTGTTCTTTTGTGCCCTCAGAAGACAATTAAAAACTGTAAAACTCTGATTCAGATCCGGAAGTATGACGACAATCCCAATCGCCAGATTTCGACCCCTCCAAGTGTAAAGAAGACCTTGAAATCGAGATTTTGTTTTCCCTGTGTTTTGCAGTATAAAAACATGGCATTATACACAGACTTTAAACGATCGAGACTCTTATTTCATCCCGGCTAACCTCTCTTAGTTCCACCTCAAATGATGGATGGATGTATTTAGTTTTTTCCCCCCCCATCAGGATTTTTTTTATTGTTTTTTTTTAATGCAATCAAAATTAAAATTTTTACATTCATGTTTACAATATATATTATTAAACATCAGTTGTACAACAATTTCACTGGTTTGTTGTTTATTCATTAGAACAGGTAGTTGTATGAATTACATAACAAAGGTTGGGGATGCCAATGAGATTGGTTTAGAGAGTATATACAGATATTTAATTATATGATAAATATTCACACATGTATAATTTAACTAATACAATTATTTATGTATGTTTTCATGTTCACCTACACACACACACATAGTGACTAAATGAGTGTCCTTCCGCACATGGACCCACATGTCTGCGCTGAACACAAGGTAAAAAGCAGCTGGTTGGAAAAAATGTCAGCACCCTAATACCCAACTAGGGTCACAGCCCCACTGCTCCTTTATCTGCTCCAAAATTTTCAAGCCACAAAAACTAACACGCCCTGACAGTATTCCCAGAAACGGTTATATGGCTTTCCATGAAAATTCATCCGTATCATACATGGAGGGAGGGGACGACACTGAGGAGGAGCCAGAGGATACTAAAATATATACTTCCTGCCCGTACCTGGTTGTACCTAGCTGGAAACTGCACTTAGTGTATAATGCTTTAAAGGGAACCTGTCATGTGTATATATTTTGCATTATAATCTAACTAATTATATACAATCATTAACTACTAAAGAGTGCCTTAGATGTATTCACTTACTGGTGTGACAGATGGTTACCTCATAATATACACACAAAGATGCCACATGCCGCATGCTAATGAGCTGATTTGAGTCCAGCATGATGTCATTGAGTCCAGTGTATATTTAATTCAGAGATTTAGCCACTCCCCTGCCCACCTGCTGCTGATTCATATGGAAAATAACTGTCACTCAGCAGCAGGTAGGCGGGGAGAGTCAGGAGCTCATAAATATTCATGACTCATCATTATCAGCTGGAGCTTTTCAATATAAGATGTTGGCAGATTGACTGGGTCAATTAAAGAAAGTGACCCAGCATTTTGCTAAGAGAATCAGTCACTTATTTATGTTGCCCCTAGTTAGGACACCATAAAACTGGTGACAGGTTCCCTTTAAACAGCCTCCCTCAGCAAATGGAAACTTCATCTAGAATTTAGAAAACAGTCTCACATATAATGATTGAAACCTGATCAAACGAGGGTGCTATATCTAGAACTCTTTATTACCTTACCACCCCACCGCGATTAAAGTGTCATGGAGTATAGAACACCAGATTTAACCATTGATGAATCCCCATAAATATAAGAATTGTTTAGGAGACACAGTTACAGTATAAGCGTTGTTTAGGAGACACGGTAGTTTAATTATCCATCTTCACATTAATTATGGTTTACCTCATTATTATTACAGCCAATCACATAGGTTGAATTGGCAGATGGATACACATGTGAGCAGTAACACCACGTCAAGGCTTCAACCCTTGTTACTGACCATTCGCACACACCATACTTTTCATTCATTTGGTATTCCAGATATTTTGGACTACACATCTCATAATGCATTCCCAGCATTATGGGAGATCTAATTCACTGCATCTGGACTGACTAAGGTTACCTACCTTTGAACTAGCGGTGATCACAGTACACTATGTTGCAGTAGCTGTGCAAACAGGAGCAGCTTGTCATGTATCAGATGCTCCTTCAATACTACACCCAGGACGCGGGCCTAAAACATTGCCTTCTTTATTATACTTCATGTACTTCGTGTTGCATAAGCTTGTCAGAGTTGTCACACAAAAAAAAAAAAAAAAAATATTAGATTAAATGGCATATCAGACTGATGGTCCCCATATATTCAGTAGACAGACACGAGGATTGTGGGAGACACCGTATTAAATATAAGAATTGGGAGTACTAGACATTACCAATGCACACAGAGACGGAGATTACACAATTCACTGACCGACTGATTTGGTTGCAGATGTGGGACAGGCCCTCTGGCTGGGGTCCGGTTTCTCATCCTTCTCTCAGTGACTAGATCGCTGCAGTTTTGTAGCAAAAAGCATGTAATGGCATATGAGGTCTAGGAAATGAAGATTTGTTAGTGAAACTACAATTGGTCACATCTAACACACAGGCCACACGTACTGCACAGCCCCAAAATATAATACACTGCCCCCCCACATGTAACTTACAGCCACCTATATAATAACACTGCCCCCATCTACCCTCCAATATCTAATGCACAGGCCACCCCTATATACTTCACAGACCACCAGAATATACTTCACAGACCCCCCAATATACACTGCGCAGACAAGGCTGTCACTGATGCTATATAGGACTGATGGGGTAGAGATTGTAAAGTTGGTAAAAAAATAAAATACCTTACTTTGTGTCCTGGTAAGCCTTCTAACGTACTGCAGTAATAAATCAGATGAGATCAATCAGCGCAGCTCAGAATAGCTCCACCAAAGTATGACCGTTCGTTTAGTCACGCATGCGCAATGGCCCATAATTTTTGGCTACCCTCGGCGTGCATGCGCATTGGCCCATAAATCTCACCTACCCCTTGGCGCGTTCACATGCAGTGCAGAGAACTGTGAAATGTCCCTACGTGCCCAGCCAATGAGGTTGCGGGCAGTGCGCAGAGGCCCGTAAATTTCACCTACCGCCCGCCCCCCCAGAGATGGCAGTTGTGTGCTGGAGGGGGCAGCGATGGTGACCTGTTGTTCAGGGAGGGTAAAGATGGTGATCTGTGTGGGGGGTTCAGGGGCAGAGAGGGGTAGGTAGAATTTCCAGCGCAAAATGTTCCATCAGATCTCCCTACCCCTGAGTGCGCACGCGCACACAAATCATAAGGAGCAGTTCATCCTTACCACAGAGCTGAGAGCAAAATATCGAGGTCACCACATAGCAGAGCTGAGTGCAGGATATTGGGGGACACCGCAGAGCTGAGTGCAGGATATTGGGGTAATATCCCGCACTCAGCTCTGCTATGTGGTGACCTCGATATTCTGCACTCAGCTCTGCTATGTGGTGACTGCTAAGGATGAACTGCTCCTCATGATTTTGCGCACGTGCGCACGTGTGCACTCAGGGGTAGTGAGATCTGATGGAACATTTTGCGCTGGAAAATCTACCTACCCCTCTCTGCCCCTGAACCCCCCACACAGATCACCATCTTTACCCTCCCTGAACAACAGGTCACCATCTCTGCCCCACCGCCTCCATACAAGAGATTTACACCCCATAAAGCCCCCCCCTATATCTGCACCCTCATGGCCCCCAGAATATGCCACATGCTCCCTCCTCAGATTTACACCCTATAAAGCCCCCACACACAGATCTGCATCCTCATGTCCCCCAGAATATACCACATGCTCCTCTCCTCAGATTTACACCCTATAAAGCCCCCACACACAGATCTGCATCCTCATGTCCCCCAGAATATACCACATGCTCCTCTTCTCAGATTTACACCCTAT
The DNA here is from genome assembly GCF_905171765.1 of Bufo bufo. Classification (NCBI taxonomy): domain Eukaryota; kingdom Metazoa; phylum Chordata; class Amphibia; order Anura; family Bufonidae; genus Bufo; species Bufo bufo. The sequence goes on along the minus strand of NC_053390.1, from coordinate 483,766,307 downwards.
AAAGCCCCCACACACAGATCTGCATCCTCATGTCCCCCAGAATATACCACATGCTCCTCTCCGATTTACACCCTATAAAGCCCCCACACACAGATCTGCATCCTCATGTCCCCCAGAATATACCACATGCTCCTCTCCGATTTACACCCTATAAAGCCCCCACACACAGATCTGCATCCTCATGTCCCCCAGAATATACCACATGCTCCTCTCCTCCGATTTACACCCTATAAAGCCCCCACACACAGATCTGCATCCTCATGTCCCCCAGAATATACCACATGCTCCTCTCCTCCGATTTACACCCTATAAAGCCCCCACACACAGATCTGCATCCTCATGTCCCCCAGAATATACCACATGCTCCTCTCCTCCGATTTACACCCTATAAAGCCCCCCCACACAGATCTGCATCCTCATGTCCCCCAGAATATACCACATGCTCCTCTCCTCCGATTTACACCCTATAAAGCCCCCACACACAGATCTGCATCCTCATGTCCCCCAGAATATACCACATGCTCCTCTCCACTGATTTACACCCTATAAAGCCCCCACACACAGATCTGCATCCTCATGTCCCCCAGAATATACCCCATGCTCCTCTCCACTGATTTACACCCTATAAAGCCCCCCCCCCCACAGATCTGCATCCTCATGTCCCCCAGAATATACCACATGCTCCTCTCCACAGATTTACATCCCATAAAGCCCCCCCCCCACAGATTTGCACCCTCATGGTCCCCCAAATATGCCACATGCCCCCTCACAGACTTACACCCCATAAAGCCCCCCCCCCCACACAGCTCTGTATCCTCATGTCCCCCAGAATATACCACATACCCCCTCCTCAGATTTACACCCTATAAAGCCCCCTCACACAGATCTGCACCCTCATGACACCCCTAATACGCCACATGCCACCCTCACAGACTTACAAACCATAAAACCCCCATACACAGATCTGCACCCTCATGGCCCTCAGAATATGTCACATACCCCCCATAAAGCCCTCCACCCCACACACAGATTTGCACCTTTATGGCTCCCAGAATACACCACATGCCCCCTTCACAGACTTACACCCCATAAAGCCCCCCCAGATCTGCACCCTCATGGCCCCCAGAATACACCACATGCCCCTTCCTTACAGATATAAACTCCTGTAATCGCACCAAATTCCACTCCACTACCCAGATATGTCTGCACTCCATAAAGCCCACTGCCCTGAGTGCTCCACATGCCATCCCCAGACCTGTACCCTCATATATGAAATCCATATGCTGCCCCTCACCTGCTCCCCATGGCGCTCTGTGTAATACAGGGCTGCGCACTGCCCACATTTGGTCATGTGACCATGAAGGAGCATGTGACTAGTGACGTTACAAACCTCCTTCCATCAACTCCATTCTAGTGTCTATCATAAGCGTGTTGGATTCCCTGAGAGTGACTGGCAGCAGGATGGAGAGGAAACGTTGGGAGTGCTCGGCTTTGCCTCAAGGTTGGAAAAAAGAAGAGGTGACCCGCAGGTCAGGCTTGTCCGCAGGCAAGAGCGATGTCTACTATTATAGGTTAGTTTAATTTGAGTTAGTAGAACAATAGCCATTGTAGTGATTGGGGCCTAGATGGAAGTCCCTCTGAAGCGTTGTGGTATGGTAACAGCGTGTTCCACAAGGATAGGGATCAGCAGTAAGAATAGGGCTGCGTCTAGATTGGAGTTGCTCCTGGCAGATCCTGCCTTTAGCAGCTCCATTCTAGACACTTCACTAGTGAGTTAACTAGAATGGAGGTAGAACCTGCAGGAGCAACTCCAATCTAGACGGACATGACTGCTGACAGGACTAGAATGGAGTGGCTGGCAGGACCTGCTGATAGAAACTCCATTCTAGTCCTTTCTCTACAGAACAGACTACATTGGAGTTCCTGTATGGAGGATGCTGGAGAAATGAGAATATGAAACACGTTTATCAATATTGGTGCAGAGGAGTTTATTAAAGGATAACTGTCACATTTAGATCCTAATTTCAATTTTAATATATGTAGTTACTAATAACATGATATTCCAGAATCAGTTACTATTAGACTGACTTACCCCATATTGAATAAGATTCAGCCCTTGGCAACCAGTCTGCATAAAACTGCAATTTCACTATTCAGTTAAGATGGCCATCACTGCCCTCACCCTGAGGCTAATCCCGCCTGCCCTCACTACCCAAAATGCATTGAGCTCCTCACATGCACTAGCCAGTAACAATAGCCCCCAAAAGTGTCAGTAACCAGAGCTCTTCCCCCTAAAGGGTTAAAGGGCTTATGCCACCCCCCAAAACTAATTTTTCATTTTTGGGCATATTAAAATCCTTATTGGACGACTATTCCCTATATAGGGCTCTTACCTTGTTCTGTGGCTTTGTTTCATTAAAAATCAAGCTTTGAAAATATGCAAATTAATTCACTACCAGCAAGTAGGGTGTCTACTTGCTGGTAGCCGCCGCATCCTCCTCCAGTTGATTGACAGGGCCAGCGAGCGTCTCCTCCTCCGGCTGGCCCTGTCTGCAATTCAAATCCCGCGCCTGCGCCTTACGTGTCTTCATTTGGCGTAGGCGCTCTGAGAGAAGGACGCTCGCTTCCTCAGCACTTCCTCAGTGACGTCTTCTCTTTCGAGTTTAGAGGTGACGTCATCGGCACAGGCGCACTGAGGGAGTGCTGAGGAAGCGAGCGTCCTTCTCTCAGAGCGCCTGCACCGAATGAAGACACGTAAGGCGCACGCGCGGGATTTGAATTGCAGACAGGGCCAGCCGGAGGAGGAGAGCGCTCGCTGGCCCTGTCAATTAACTGGAGGAGGGGGCGTTTTTTTTAAAAGGAGGATGCGGCGGCTACCAGCAAGTAGACGCCTTAGGCTACTTTCACACGAGCGTTCGGGTGTCCGCTCGTGCGCTCCGTTTGAAGGGGCTCACGAGCGGCCCCGAACGCATCCGTCTGGCCCTAATGCATTCTCAGTGGAGGCGGATCCACTGAGAATGCATGCGCCTGCCAGCGCTCAGCCTCCGCTCCGCTCAGTGAGCGGACACCTGAACGCTGCTTGCAGCGTTCGGGTGTCCGCCTGGCCGTGCGGAGGCGAGAGGATCCGTCCAGACTTATAATGGAAGTCAATGGGGACGGATCCGCTTGAAGATGACACCATATGGCTCAATCTTCAAGCGGATCCGTTCCCCATTGACTTTCAATGTAAAGTCTGAACGGATCCGCTCAGGCTACTTTCTGACTTAGAAAATTTTCTAAGTAATAATGCAGACGGATCCGTTCTAAACGGATGCAAACGTCTGCATTATCGGAGCGGATCCTTCTGATAAAACATCAGACGGATCCGCTCCGAACGCTCGTGTGAAAGTAGCCTTACTTGCTGGTAGTGAAGTAATTTGCATATTTTAAAAGCTAAATTTTTTATTTTTTTTTATGAAAACAAAGCCACAGAACAAGGTAAGAGACCTATATATTGAATAGTCGTACAATAAGGATTTTAATATGCCCAAAAATTAAAAATGAGTTTTGGGGGGTGACAGAAGCCCTTTAATCTCCTGCAGCACAAAGGGGTCCTCTTACCACATGTTGCTTTCATTTATACACTGAGCAGATGGCAGATCTCCTTTCCCTGGTGTGCGCTGCTCCAACTCTGCATTCTCCAGCTCTGCTGAGTGAGGGAGCGTCTGCGAAGTGCAGGGACAGGGAGAAGTGCACACAGCCCAGGCACTGTTATCAGCTGTTGCTGAGGACCTGGCTTTAATCATTTACTTACAGTCCCTGGCTGTCAGTAATGTGAGCCTGCACGCTGCGTGCTCCGTCTATCAACAGATAGACGGACCATGCCTAGCAACCCTATTTTAACCCCTTAAGGACACATGACGTATCGGTACGGCATGTTTCCCGAGTCCTTAAGGACACATGACGTACCGGTACATCATGTGTTGTTCCGATCACTGCCGCCCGGCCGGCAGTGATCGGAACAAGGTGCCTGCTCAAATCATTGAGCAGGCACCTTGGCTAAATGCATCGGGGGGTCCCGTGACCCCCCCATGTCGGCGATCGCAACAAACCGCAGGTCAATTCAGACCTGCGTTTTGCTGCGCTTTCTGATCGGGGATCAGAAACTTGAATATGCCTAAAATATATATGTTTCACCCCCCCCCCCCCTGCACCCCTGAATGATTTGATGGCGGAGGGAGGTGCAGGGGGGGGGGGGGGGGTTGTAGGCGGTGCGGGAGGCGGGCGGTGCCCGCCTCCCCTTGAATAATCGTTGGTGGCCAGTGGGTATACGATATAAACGGTTGACATCTGTGATGCGATGTCAGCCGTTTAACCCTTTCCATACCGTGGTCCGTACGGACCGCGGTATGGAAGAGCAGAGGTTAACAGTCGGGAGCTCCCTCCCTCTCCCATCGGGGGGCTGCTGTGCCTTTGCAGCCCCCTGACAGGATGGGGTGACAGAGGGAGGGAGCCCCCCTCCTTACCCTTCCCCGTCTGCGCAGTTGTGGCCACAACTGAGCAGGCGGGGAAGGTTCCCATGGCAACAAGACGCCTTCTCAGGCATCCTGCTGTCCATGGTGCTGAACAGATCTGTGCTAAAGGCATAGATCTGTTCAGACAAAGTGTAAGTAAAATACAGTACAAAACACTATATAGTGTACTGTACTGTACTATACAGACATCAGACCCACTGGATCTTCAAGAACCAAGTGGGTCTGGGTCCAAAAAAATGTAAAAATCCAAAAACACATTTATCACTGATTAAAAATGAAAAAAATAAAATCCCCTACACATGTTTAGTATCGCCGCGTCCATAACGACCTGATCTATAAAATGGTCATGTTACTTTACCCGAACGGTGAACGCCATAAAAATAAAAAACTATGATGAAATTGAAATTTTGCCCACCTTGCTTCCCAAAAAAGGTAATAAAAGTTGTATGTACGCCAAAATAGTGCCAATCAAACCGTCATCTCATCCCGCAAAAATCATACCCTACCCAAGATAATCGCCCATGAACTGAAAAAACTATGGCTCTTAGACTATGGAGACACTAAAACATTTTTATTGTTTTAAAAATGAAATCATTGTGTAAAACTTACATAAATAAAAAAAATGTATACATATTAGGTATCGCCGCGTCTGTGACAACCTGCTCTGTAAAATTACCACATGATCTAACCTGTCAGATGAATGTTGTAAATAACAAAAAAAAAAAACGGTGCCAAAAAAGCTAATTCTTGTTACCTTGCCGCACAAAAAGTGTAATATAGAGCAACCAAAAATCATATGTACCCTAAACTAGTACCAAAAAATCTGCCACCCTATCCTGTAGTTTCTAAAATGGGGTCACTTTTTTGGAGTTTCTACTCTAGGGGTGCATCAGGGGGGCTTCAAATGGACATGGTGTAAAAAAAAACACTCCAGCAAAATCTGCCTTCCAAAAACCGTATGGCATTCCTTTTCTTCTGCGCCCTGCCGTGTGCCCGTACAGCTGTTTACGTCCACATATGGGGTGTTTCTGTAAACTACAGAATCAGGGCCATAAATAATGAGTTTTGTTTGGCTGTTAACCCTTGCTTTGTAACTGGAAAAAAAATATTAAAATGGAAAATCTGCCAAAAAAGTGAAATTGTATCTCTCTTTTCCATTAAATCTTGTGCAACACCTAAAGGGTTAATAAAGTTTGTAAAATCAGTTTTGAATACCTTGAGGGGTGTAGTTTCTTAGATGGGGTCACTTTTAGGGAGTTTCTACTCTAGGGGTGCATCAGGGGGGCTTCAAATGGGACATGGTGTCAAAAAACCAGTCCAGCAAATCTGGCTTCCAAAAACCATACGGCGCACCTTTCCCTCTACGCCCTACTGTGTGCCCGTACAGTAGTTTACGGCCACATATGGGGTGTTTCTGTAAACGGCAGAGTCAGGGCAATAAAGATACAGTCTTGTTTGGCTGTTAACCCTTGCTTTGTTAGTGGAAAAAATGGGTTAAAATGGAAAATTAGGCAAAAAAATGAAATTCTCAAATTTCATCCCCATTTGCCAATAACTCTTGTGCAACACCTAAAGGGTTAACAAAGTTTGTAAAATCTGTTTCGAATACCTTGAGGGGTGTAGTTTATAGAATGGGGTCATTTTTGGGCGGTTTCTATTATGTAAGCCTTGCAAAGTGACTTCAGATCTGTAGTGGTCCCTAAAAATTGTTTTTTTGTAAATTTCTGAAAAATTTCAAGATTTGCTTCTAAACTTCTAAGCCTTGTAACATCCCCAAAAAATAAAATATATCATTCCCAAAATAATTCAAACATGAAGTAGACATATGGGGAATGTAGTCATCACAATTTTTGGGGGTATTATTATGTATTACAGAAGTAGAGAAACTGAAACTTTGAAATTTGCAAAATTTTGGGTAAATTAGGTATTATTATTATTTTTTTTATGCAAAAAAATTAATTTTTTTTACTTCATTTTACCAGTGTCATGAAGTACAATATGTGACGAAAAAACAATCTCAGAATGGCCTGGATAAGTAAAAGCGTTTTAAAGTGATCACCACTTAAAGTGACACTGGTCAGATTTACAAAAAATGGCCTGGTCCTAAGGCTTTGTCACTAAGGGGTTAAGCACAGGTAAAAATAGGCAGTACAGGGAACAAAAATGTGGAATTAAAGGGAACCTGTCACCAGTTTTATGGTCTCCTAACTAAGGGCAACATAAATAAGTGACTCTCTTAGCACAATGCTGGGTCACTTTCTTTAATTGACCCAGTCAATCTGTCAACATCTGATAATGATGAGTCATAAATATTCATGAGCTGCTGTCTCTTCCCGCCTACCTGCTGCTGATTGACAGTTATTTTCCATATGAACCAGCAGCAGGTGGGCAGGGGAGTGGCTATAGCTCTGAATTAAATAAACGCTGGACTCAATGACATCACGCCGAAATCAGCTCATTAGCATGCGGCATCTTTGTGTGTATATTATGAGGTAACCATCTGTCACACCAGTAAGTGAATACATCTAAGGCACTTTTTAGTAGTTAATGATTGTATATAATTAGTTAGATTATAATCAAATATCCACATGACAGGTTCCCTTTAAGGGGTAATTGAATACATAGTGAAAAATTGAAATAGGGCCACCAAGGTGATATTAATCACCACAATCCAATACAAAAAAAATTATAATAAATACGACAGTTATCCGTTAACCCCTTAAGGACACAGCCTTATTTCACCTTAAGGACCAGACCATTTTTTGCAAATCTGACCAGTGTCACTTTGTGGTGATAACTTTGCAACGCTTTTACTTATCCAGGCCATTCTGAGATTGTTTTTTCGTCACATATTGTACTTCATAACACTGGTAAAATGGAGTAAAAAAAATGCATTTTTATTTATAAAAAAATGCCAAATTTACCAAAATTTTGGAAAAATTTGCAAATTTCCAAGTTTCAATTTCTCTACTTCTATAATACATAGTAATACCTCCAAAAATAGTTATTAGTTTACATTCCCCATATGTCTACTTCATGTTTGGATAATTTTGGGAATGCCATTTTATTTTTTGGGGACGTTACAAGGCTTAGAAGTTTAGATGCAAATCTTGAAAACTTTCTGAAATTTTCAAAAACCCACTTTTTAGGGACCAGTTCAGGTCTGAAGTCACTTTGTGAGGCTTACATAATAGAATACCCTCAAGGTATTCAAAACTGATTTTACAAACCTCATTTACTCTTTAGGTGTTCCCCAAGAGTTGATGGCAAATGGAGATGAAATTTCAGAATTTACATTTTTTGGCAAATTTTCCATTTTAATCAATTTTTTCCACTAACAAAGCAAGGGTTAACAGCAAAAAAAACTCTATATTTATTGTCCTGACTGTGCGGTTTACAGAAACAACCCGATATGTGGTCGTACACCACTGTACGGCCCCATGTCAGGGCGTAGAGGGAAAGGAGCGCCGTGTGGTTTTTGGAAGGCAGATTTTGCTGGACTGGTTTATTTACACCATGTCCCATTTGAAGCCCCCCTGATGCACCCCTAGAGTAGAAACTCCAAAAACGTGACCCCATTTTGGAAACTACGGGATAAGGTGGCAGTTTTTTTGTTACTATTTTAGGGTACATATGATTTTTGGTTGCTCTATATTACACTTGTTGTGAAGCAAAGTATCAAAAAATAGAAATTATGAAATTTCATCTCTATTTGCCATTGACTCTTGTGGAACACTTAAAGGGCTTCTGTCACCCCACAAAACTTTTTTTTTTTTTTTTGGATAGTTATATTCCTTATAGCGCGATATAGGAGAATATAATAGTCTTACTTACTTTCATGCGGCCGATTCTTTAGAAAACGAAGTTTTATAATATGTAAATCAGGGCTCTACCAGCAAGTAGGGCGTCTACTTGCTGGTAGCCGCAGCAGAAAACCGCCCCCTCGCCGTGTTGATTGACAGGGCCAGCCGTGATCTCCTCCTCCGGCCGGCCCTGTCAGCATTTCAAAAATCGCGCGCCTCTGGTCATTCGGCGCAGGCGCTCTGAGATGAGGAGGCTCGTCTCCTCAGAACTCCCTCAGTGCGCCTGCGCCGATGACATCACCGAAAGAGAAGACGTCATCGGCGCAGGCGCACTGAGGGAGTGCTGAGGAGACGAGCCTCCTCATCTCAGAGCGCTTGCGCCGAATGACCAGAGGCGCGCGATTTTTGAAATACTGACAGGGCCGGCCGGAGGAGGAGATCACGGCTGGCCCTGTCAATCAACACGGCGAGGGGGCGGTTTTCTGCTGCGGCTACCAGCAAGTAGACGCCCTACTTGCTGGTAGAGCCCTGATTTCCATATTATAAAACTTCGTTTTCTAAAGAATCGGCCGCATGAAAGTAAGTAAGACTATTATATTCTCCTATATCGCGCTATAAGGAATGTAACTATCCAAAAAAAAAAAAAAAAGTTTTGTGGGGTGACAGAAACCCTTTAAGGGGTTAACAGAGTTAGCAATATCAGTTTTGAATACCTTGAGGGGTGTAGTTTCTTAAATGTGGTCACTTCTTGGAGTTTCTACTCTAGGGGGGCTTCAAATAGGACATGGTGTCAAAAAACAAGTCCAGCAAAAACTGCCTTTCAAAATCCATATGGCATTCCTTTCCTTCTGCGCCCTGCCGTGTGCCCGTACAGCAGTTTACGACCACATATGGGGTGTTTTCTGTAAATTAAAGAATCTGGGCAATGAATATTGAGTTTTGTTTGGCTGTTAACCCTTGCTTTGTTACGGGAAAAAATGGATTAAAATGGAAAATTTGCCAAAAAATACCTGTTTTGGCACCGTTTTTATTTACAACATTCATCTGACAGATTAGATGTGCTATTTAGATGTGCTATTTTTATAGAGCAGGTTGTTACGGACGCAGGGATACCTAATATGTTTTTTTTTTTTTTGATCAAATCTTTTTATTTAAGATCAATTTTTCTTTTTTTACATGTGAACAAAAGCAATAATACACATAAACCCACCCCAACCTCCCCACCCCCTTCCCCATCCCCAAAGTCCAGGTGCAGTTTGTCCCTGAGAAGAGAAAAAAGAAAAGAGTCCACAGCGTATTCCGGATTACAATCCAATGTACATTCGCACAGCAGCTCCTACTTATTACTTTTATAAGGTACCTTATGTTGTATTATACTCATTTTCCTTTATTACTACCTGTAACTTCCCTTTCTCTTTCCCTTTCCAGTCGTTTGTACTAAACAGTAAGATGAAAGTGTTCAATCCATGCATACCATATTTTGTTAAACTTTTTGTTATTTCCTCTTTTTTGATACACATAGCTCTCGAGTTGCACCAAGGTGTGTGTCGTTGTTATCAATTCACTTAGCTCCGGTGGGTCTTGAGCTATCCATCTGGATGCTATCCTCTTCCTAGCTTGATATAGAATGCGCTGGATTGCCAACTTGGCCTCTCTGGAACCTGACACTTCCCCAACACATCCCAAAATACATGCAATAGGAGAACATTCAATCGAAATCTTATAAACCTTAATAATGAGGTCTACCACCTCCTTCCAATATCTGCGTAGACGTGGATAGTTCCACATTAAGTGTATTAAGTCCGCCGACGAAGCACCACACCTTGGGCATGTATCATCAGTACGAAATCCTATTCTATACAACATTTTCGGGGTCCTATATACCCTATGAAGCAGTAGCAATTGCGAGACTCTATGGGCCTCACTCACCGCTATATTTGGAAAGTCAGCCAGCACCTTTTCCCATTGATCTTCCTTCAATCCTGGAACATCTTTTTCCCATTTTTCAAACAGTTGTAACGGATTTTTTTTATGTATGGCCTCCATCAAACTAAGGTAATGCAGCGATATCACTCCCCCCAAGCCACCACCAGTGGCCGTGAGGTCTATAATTAGATGCTTCTGGGCCGGCACCAATTTCTCCTGCCGCTCCTGCACTTGGATGGCGTGTCTCACTTGTAAGTATACATAGAAGAGGGATTTGGGCAATTTGAACTCCTGTTGTAATGTAGAGAAATCTTTAAGGGACGTGTCTCCAAATAATTGCCATATCCTATCCAAACCAAATTTCATCCATGTCCTAACGCTTGAAACCTTATTAAGTTCTGTATACATGATATTTGGCCAGATTGGAGTATACTTCGTATATCCTTCGATTCCTGCCATTTTCCTGGTTTTCCACCATACCCTATGTATTAGATCTAGTACCCCATATTTCTTCCCTATTTCTTTAAAAGCACCTTCCTCTAATGCTGATAGGAGGCATCTCCTGTTAAGCAAGTGTTTTACTATTGTACCTGTCTTATTCACCTTCTCTACTTCACCCCAGCCCCTCAAATGCTGCATTTGGGCCGCCAGAAAGTAAGCCAGGGGGTCAGGGACACTCAGTCCTCCCTGGGTCTTAGACCTACACATGGTACTCAATTTAATCCGAGGAGTTCCCTTCTTCCAGATCAAATCTCTAAAGATGGCATTGAAAGTATAAAACATCCTTAATGGAATCCACACGGGGGCGTTGTGTAGTACATAGAGGAGTTGGGGCATAAGGATCATTTTAAGCAGGTTTGTTCTGCCAACCATAGATAGAGGTAATTTCGACCATGTCTGTACTTTCTTTCTGAATTTATCTAATAATGGTATTATGTTCAGCTCTATAAAATCCCTATTATTCCTGGATACCTGTATTCCTAAATATTTAAAGTTCGACACTACTTGCAGCCCCCCTGCCGAAACAGAATCTACCGCCACGCCATCAGCAAATGGCATTAGTACCGATTTTGACCAGTTAATTCTTAGACCTGACATTTGTCCAAACCTATTAATTATTTCCATGGCAGCTGGCAAGGACGTTTCCCATTCATCTAGAAACATGAGCAAATCATCCTCATATAATGCTACTTTTTCAGTTACCGACCCGTATGTAAGTCCTTTAACCTCCGTTGATAAGCGTAGAGCTTCCGCCAGGGGCTCAATTGCCACCGCAAACAGTAGCGGCGACAACGGACATCCCTGACGGGTACCCCTCCCTAAGTTGAATATGTCTGAAAGGCCCCCATTTACCTGTATTCTAGCCGTAGGACCTGCATACAGCATTTTAACCCAATCAATAAATACTGATCCTACTCCCATCTTTTCCAATACCAGGAATAGGTATTGCCATTCCACGCTGTCGAATGCTTTGGCCGCGTCCAAAGACGCGACCGCCGCATTCAAGGCGTGGACCTGGCCCACCTGAATATTCAGAAAGAGTCTCCTGATATTTATTGCAGTTGACATGTTTGGCATAAAACCTGCCTGATCCTTGTTTATAAGTGTGGCAATAACCGAGTTAAGACGGTTAGCCAACATTTTGGCCACCAATTTGATATCAGCTTGCAGCAATGAAATGGGCCTATATGACTCTGCCTCTACTGGATCTTTACCTGCCTTAGGTATAACAACTATAATCGCCTCGTTCATTGTATCAGGCAATTTACCTACCAATTGGGCCTCATTAAGTACTTCCAATAACTTAGGCAATAAAATTGGGGCAAATTGTTTATAAATCTCGGCAGGTAGGCCATCACTCCCAGGAGCTTTATTGTTAGCCATGTCTCCCAATGCCACCTCTAGTTCTCTCAAAGTGAAGGGGCTGTCTAAAAGTGTCCTTTGGTCCTGATCCAAAGTGGGTAAACGTAAGGGACGGAGGAAATTCCGGATGTCGGCTCCTGTAGCTACAGTTTTAGAGGTATAAAGATTCCTATAGAACTCCAGCAATACTTGGGATATTTTCCCTGTATTAACCTGCACCGTGCCGTCCGTGTCACGCAGCGCCGCCACATAATTAGACTTCTGCTGAGCCCTAGTGATCAGAGCCAGCATCCTACCTGCCTTCTCCCCCTCTTCATAATACGTTTGTTTCAAGAAGAACCGCTTATTACGGGCATTTCTAAGAAGGCGCTCATCTAGCTGCTGCTGCGCCTCTTTCCATTGAGTTTCAAGCTCTGGCTTTGGATCCGCTATATATTTGTTCTCGGCTGTCTCTACCGCTAGGAGCAACTGTTTGGTTAAAGCGCTATTCTCTTTTTTCCGCCCATTAATTTTAGCAGCCAGTATCCCACGCAGATAGGCCTTCATCGTATCCCATACTATTATCTTACTGGCAGAGGGGAGATTTCGTTCAAAAAACTCAGTTAAATCATCTTTTACATCTGACAGATCGGCTAGGATATTCAACCAGAAGGGGTTGAACTTCCATTGAGTAGTTCTGCGCGACACGGACGGCACCATCTGGAAGGTCGCCACGATTGGTGAGTGGTCAGAAATTTGTCTTGGTAAGTATCTAATGTCATGCAATAGGTGACCCATTTCCTCATTGCCCAGAATGAAATCGATTCTGGACAAGGAGCCAAATGTGCTGGAGCGACAGGAGAATTGCCTAGTGTCAGGGTACCTTAACCTCCAGAAATCCAGAATGGCTGCCTCCTGTAGTAACCGGCCGAAGGGAGTGAGATCGCTGCTGACAACCTGTGGGGAAGCCCAAAATGTATCCATTGCCAAACAAGGTATGTTATTAAAATCTCCCATCATTACGGTAGGTACATTTGGTCTTTCCGCTATCAAAGCAATTAGCTGCTTCATCACTTGTGGGGAATACGGTGGAGGGATGTAGACACCAATAATTACACATTCAACTGAGTATAAGGAGCCATGTATGTACACATATCTACCCTCTCTATCTATTTTTTGGGAGAAACAGGAGAACGCGATAGATCTGTGTATCAAAATGCTAACCCCCCTTGCATAGGCAGAATAGGTGGCATGAAAGCAGTGAGCAGCCCATCTCGGTGTAAGAATGTCGGTTTGGTCTGGCAGTAAATGAGTCTCCTGAAGACAGCAAATCAGGGGCTGATACTTCCCAACACCATCTAAAACTGCCCTCCTTTTTTTTGCTTCCTTAATTCCCCTGACGTTCCAGCTGAAAAAGGTAACCTTACCAGCCATCAATACGAACCTTCCATCTATATATGAGTCGGGTCTTGGTCTGACCTGACTCAACAGCGTGTTTATACTGTGGTCTCATTAAGAATAGTAGTACATACCTGCATAACCTGGTTTCTAACTTAACCCAAACATAAAAACAGGACAGACAGAACAAACAACAAAAAGACAAGACAGGAGAGAAAGGAAGAGACCCCTCCTTCACTCCTACCTAAGGTAGTCTAAGACAAGGACACCGGTGTGTCCGACAGGTCCCTGCTATTGCTCCCAAGGGGACTGCAGGTTTAAAGAGTCAACCGTGTCAGAACCACCAGCTCCTCTTACATGTTAGACCTTTAGCGGGAGAAGCGTGACGCACCCTGATTCTTAAAACTATACAGTGCTTCTAAGAATTCACAGTACATTTACATTTCCGCTCTCCACTTCCTCTCTGCTATAATTCGCCTAATGTCATATGAACCCATTAAGTAAGTAAAGTACACAGTTTTCAACAGTGTAAGGCATATTAAAACAATAAACTGTAGATGATAATGCAGCCGCTATCCCTACGTATAAACTGTCTAATCACACAGACACATTATCACGCATTCGCATATATGCAGTCACACAAACCGAACCGCTACAGCCGTCCTTCAGTCGCCATCCGCCTGTGGTTCAGCATTTCTCAGACGGCTTTCGTGACTGTCCACCCATCGGAGGGCCTCTTTGGGGTCTTCGAAGAAATTGGTTCTTCCCAGAGCAACTATCCGCAGCCGCGCTGGAAACATCATGGAGTAAGGAACGTTCAGGCTGCGCAGTCGCCTCTTTATATCTATAAATCGTGATCTCCGCTTCTGGACCTCCATCGAGTAGTCTGGAAACAGCGACACCCTTTGGCCACCAATGGTTATTTCAGGCTGTTCACGGGCTTTACGCAGGAGAATGTCTCTATCTTTATAGTGCAGAATTTTCATGAGAACCGGTCTTGGCGGGGCCCCCGGTGGTAACGGTCTGGTAGGCACCCTGTGGGCCCTTTCCACAGCGAAAAGAGGTGTCAGTCTCTCTTCCAAAGGTATCTCTCGCCCATGTTTCAAAATAATCTGATGGGTTAGAGCCCTCAATCTTCTCCGGTACCCCCACTATACGCACGTTATTTCTCCGTGAACGATTCTCAAGGTCGTCCTGCTTGGCCATTAGAAGGGCTATTTTCTGTGTATGATCAGCAGAGGCTCTTTTTATAGAGGGTACGATATCCTCCATTCTCCCCTCCAGGGCAGTTGTGCGGTCCGCCAGGCGCTTCAGATCATGGCGCACTATGGACACATCTTCCTTTATGGAGCCCACCTGCATTCTCAGTGCCGTTAGTGATTTTCCACATTCGGTAACAGCTTTCAGCACATCCTTAAGGGTGGGTTCCTCTATATCAGGCTCCATTGCGTTGGTATCATCTGCCTCTGTATAGCCTCGCAGCACCTCATATCTGTTGGAACTGCTGGCGGGAATATCATGTGCGCTATTCTCCTCACCCTCACGGTTATGGCCGAGCCGAGACAAAGATCTGTCTTGCTTCCCGCTTGACTCCGGTAAGTCTTCACGTTCCGGTGAGTGCGCAAACTTCCCCAGCTTAGCAGCCGCTTCCCGCTGGATGTCTTTCGCGCGGTCACTGCGCCGTGGCGTGTCAGGCCCGGCGCCATCTTGCAGCTCCCTGCTCGGGCCTCTAGAATCTTTCTTTGGTCCCATTTTGCCCACAAATCAGCAAAAAAACCTTCAGTTTCGGGCGGACGGGTGACAGCAGCACCAGAGCTTCAACTGTGGCAGGTTAAAGTCGGTTTTTTAAGGGTTCTTTTCAGGATAAAAGACGAGGTGAAGCGGGAGCTTTACTCAGCACGTCTGCTCACATCCTCTGCTAGCCACGCCCCTGTCATGTGATACCTAATATGTTTAGGCTACTTTCACACTGGCATTTCTGGGTCCGCTTGTGAGATCCGTTTCAAGGCTCTCACAAGCAGCCCAAACGGGTCAGTTTAGCCCCAATGCATTCTGAATCGATAAGGATCCGTTCAGAATGCATCAGTTTGCCTCCGTTCAGCCTCCATTCCGCTCTGGAGGCGGACACCAAAACGCTGCTTGCAGCGTTTTGATGTCCGCCTGACAATGAGGAGCCAAACCCATCCGTCCTGACTTACAATGTAAGTCAATGGGGACGGATCCGTTTTCACTGACACAATATGGTGCAATTAAAAACGGATCCGCCTCCCATTTGACTTTCAGTGCAAGTCGAAACGGATCCGTTTGCATTATCATGGTAATGCAAACGGATCCGTTCTGAACGGATACAAGTGTTCGCATTATAGGTGCGGATCCGTCTGTGCAGATACCAGACGGATTCGCAACTAACGCAGGTGTGTAAGTAGCCTTACTTTTTTACATTTATTTAAGTTTTACACTAATATCACTTTTAAAACAAAAAATCATTTTAGTGTCTCTATAGTCTGAGAGCCGTAGTTTTTTCATTTTTTGGGCGATTTAGTTAGGGTCTCATTTTTCGCAGGATGAGATGTTTTAATGGTATGATTTTAAGGTGCATATACCTTTTTGATCGCTTGCTATTACACTTTTTGAGATGTAAGGTGACAAAATTATGGCTTTTTTTGCACCATTTTTATTTTTTATTTTTACGTTGTTCACCTTAGGGGTTAGATCATGTGATATTTTTATAGAGCAGGTTCTTACGGACACTGCAATACCTAATATGTGTACCTTTTTTTTTATTTATTAAAGTTTTACACAATAATATCATGTTTGAAACAAAAAAAACTTATTTTAGTGTCTCCATAGTCTGAGAGCCATATTTTTTATAATTTTTTGAGCCATTGTCTCATGTAGGGGCTCATTTTTTGCAGGATGAGGCGACGGTTTGAATGGTACTATTTTGGCGTACATACAACTTTTTTGATCACTTTTATTACCTTTTTTGGGAAGTAAGGTGGGCAAAATTTCAGTTTCATCATAGTTTTTATTTTACGGACGCGGTGAAATATAACGTGTAGGGAATTGAATTTTTTAAATTTTTAATCAGGGATAAATGTGTTTGTTTTTGTTTTTTTACTTTTTTTTTTCTTCCCCAGACCCACTTGGTTCTTGAAGATCCATTGGGTCTGATGTCTGTATAATACAGTACAGTACACTATATAGTGTACTGCACTTTATTTCACTCACACTTTGTCTGAACAGATCTCTGCCTTTAGCACAGATCTGTTCAGCACCATGGACAGCAGGATGCCTGAGAAGGCGTCCTGTTGCAATGGGAACCTTCCCCGTCTGCCACAACTGAGAGAGGGAGGAGCTCCCTCCCCTTCCATACAGCGGTCCCTACCGCATGGAAGGGGTTAAAACGGCTGACAATGAGCTGACACTCTGATTCAACCGCTCGGTCATCCTAAGCATAAACGGTGGGCGGACAGAAGATTGCGCACCCGCCCCCCACATTGCCGCCTGACTCCCGCACCGCCTGCAGGCCCAAAAACACAGAGGGCTGCAGGGGGGGGGCGTTAACTTAGAAATACAGGCATCAGAAACTTGCATAAGCGCTACAAACCTCAGGTCTGAATTGACCTGCGGTTTGTAGCGATCGGCAATGCGGGGGGGGGGGGGGTCACAGGACCCCCCTAGGCATTGTCACAGGGTGCCTGCTGAATGATTTCAACAGGCACCCCGTTCCGATCACTGCCAGCCGTGCGGCAGTGATCAAAACTACACAGGACGTACGGGTACGCCCTGTTTCCTTAAGTACCGGGACATCAGGGCGTACCTATACGCCCTGTGTCCTTAAGGGGTTAATGTATAAATGATACGATAGAGATAGAGATAGATAGATAGATATATAGATAGATATATATATATATATATATATATATATATATATATTCTAATTTTTTTTTTTTACATATAATCAGAATTTTATCTTTCATCCTTTTTTTTTATTTTATTTTTTTATTCTGGTTAATAGGAAGTAAGTTTTTAGTTTTTTCCTCCCTGCCTGGATCTAAAACGGTTTACTTTTCTTTTCACGCAGCCTTTAGGGCTCATGCACACAAACGTATATTTTTCCCCCCTTTCCGTTCCTTTTTTTACAGGTCCGTTTACGAAACCATTCGCTTCAGTTGGTCTGCAAAAAAACAGACATGACATGTGCATTTCGTTTCTATGTGTCCATTCCACAAAAGAATAGAACATGTCACAATGGATCCGCAAAAAACGGATGCAATATGGTCGTGTGTATGAGCCCTTATTATGTCTTATTCTTGAGCGACAAGTTGTATTATTTAATAGCACATTGTAAATTTTTTTTTCATTTTGATAGTTCGGACATTTTTGGCCTTGAAGATATCAATTATGTTTATTTTTTTTATTGTTTCTTATATGTAAATAAAATTAGGAGGTGCCTTGAATTTTTTATATATATTTTTTTTAATGTAATTTTTTTAGGGGACCTGTACTGCAATTTTCTGATCTCTCATACTAGGATGTTTACAGGCTGCCGATGAAACTGTATCTCAGGTTAAGGCCATATTCACACAAATGTGTGTCGGCCATTTCCGTGCTACGCAATGGACAGGCACCATCTGTGTACCCACCATCCGCATCTAGGTTCTGCAACGCAAAAAAGTAGCGTATGCGCTACTTATTTGCATTGTGGAAGCACGAATAGAAATCCACAGAACCACTCAGTAGTGCTTCTGTGGGCTTTCATTCCATGCCTCCGTTCCACACTGCACTGGACCCATTGAAGTGGCATGGCCATTGCCATTTTTGTGGTTTGCAAATTGCGGATCCACAAAATGTGGATACCTGTCGTGTGCATTCCGCAATTTGTAGAAGTGTCCTATATTTGTCCATAATGCGGACAAGGATAGGACATGTTCTATTTTGTTGAGGGGCTGTGGAACAGATGTAGATAGTACACGGGTGTGCTGTCAGCATAATTTATGGCCCCGCTGAAGTGAATGGGTCCTCATCAGACCCACAAAAATTGCAGATGTGATGGCGACCAAAAGTACGTTTGTGTGCATGAGCCCCTACACCTAGGAGGTCCTCCATACAGCAAGTCCAATCTAGCTGGTTCACTACTGAAATGACTAGAACGGAGTTTCTGAAGGGAGGTTCATAATTTCCAGACAGGTGATAGTTGCTACAGAAAGGTCCTTCATACAGCAACTCCAATATAGCTGCTTCACCACTGAAATGACTAGAACGGAGTTGCTGAAGGGCAGGTGGTAGTTGCTACTAGGGTTGTTTCAGGTATTGAAATTTCGATACCCAATCGATACTTTTATGGCAGTTTCAATTCGGTACCGAGATGTTAATTTTTTTTATACTAGGCTGCGCTACTGCGCATTCTAGTATCTGCTTTTATGAGAGAACATGGCCCTCAGCGCGCGCTATGTTCTCACCGGCCAGACAGTGGAGAAGGAGGGAGGGAATCCCTGCCTCCTATGACGCGGCCGCCGCTGAGCCCAATGAAGTCAGCGGGCTCTGAAGCTGCCCGCACCACTGCCACCAATGAATGTGTGGCTAATTAAAGCAGGTGACGGGATGGGGAGGTAATAAACTGCTGTGTCGTCTGAGCTAGTGAGCTCGGCGAGCGGCAGCCTCCTCCTCCTGAGTGTTGTGTGCTCCCCAGCATCATCTTCTTCATTGGTGGTACAGTGGCAGTTATGATCAGAGCCCCAGCAGTGTAATCCTGGGGTTCTGATCGGTTACCATGGCAGCCAGGATGCTACTGGCTGCCATGGTAATCTCCTTGCTGCTGTGTGCACAGGGCAGCAGGGAGACTGTGAAGTCCTATTCACCCTAGTAGATCTCTATTGGGATGAATAGGACAAGGGATTAAAATATCCCAGGTTCTAGCCCGTAGGGGGGGGGGGGGGGGGGGGGGGGAAATAGTTATTAAATAAAGTGTAACTAAGTGTAAAAAACAAAAAAATAAAATTAAGTATAAATTGCCCCCTCTTCCAATTTTACATTAAAATATATCTATATCTATATCTCTCTTTCTCTGTCTGGACGTTCTTTATGCGCGACCAAACGACTGGACCGATCTTCACCAAATTTGGCTCACAGGTACATCAGGTGTCCAGTAGGGATCGTTTTTACCGATATTAAGGATTTTGAACGTTATCGGCATCCACAGTATTTTGCTGATATACCGATAACGTATGGGGAACAAGGATCGCGCTGCTGACAGCGCTCTCCGTGTTCCCTCACCAGCACAGGGGAGAAGGAAGCAGTGTCTCCCTCCCCCCTTTGCTGCTGCCACCAATGAGAGGAGGGAGGACAAGAGGAGGGGAGGGGCTGTGGCCACTGCGCCACCAATGAAGATAACTCTCTCATTCATTCATATACAGGAGGCGGGAGCTGGCTGCAGAATCACATAGCCGGCTCCCGACCTCTGACAAGTAGCTGCAATCCGCGGTAGTTAACCCCTCGTGCCGCGGATCGCAGCTACCGCTCATAGAGGTCAGGAGCCGGCTATGTGATTCTGCAGCCAGCTCCCGCCTCCTGTATATGAATTAATGAGAGACTTGTCTTCATTGGTGACGCATTGCCCAGCCCCCCCCCCCCCCCCCCCCCCCAAGCCCCCCAGTATTAACCATTGGTGGCCACAGGGTCCCCTCTCCTCATCCTCCTCACTGGCAGTTTTGATCAGAGTCCCAGCAGTGTAATGCTGGGTCTCCGATCGGTTACCATGGCAGCCAGGATGCTACTGAAGCCCTGGCTGCCATGGTAAGCTCCATGCTTCTGTGTGCACTATGCACAGAGCAGCAGGGACAGTGTGAGGTCCTATTAACCCTGATAGAGATTCTAGTCCCTAAGGAGGCTAATAGTTAGTAAAAAAAAACAACAAAATATGAATTATAAATAAAAAATTAAGATTTACAAAAAAATAACTACACATTAACAATAAATATTCATTTTCAGAAGATTTGAGTAGGAATTTTTTATTTAAAAAAAAAAAATGAAAATTCACAGAATATCAGTATAAATTATCGGCTATCGGCCGGAAAGTTCACAGATTATCGGTATCGGCCCTAAAAAATCAATATCGGTCGATCCTTAGTGTCTAGGAAGGTTTTAGGCCGGGTCTCAGCTCTCTAGGAAGTACCGTTCCTGAGATATTCCCCAAAAATGACCCACCTCAGCCAATACAAGCCTGTAAGTCTTTCTCTTCAAATCCCAACTGCCATAAACACAGTTTTACTCCAGGTTTCCATAACAACCAGCCCTTTTTTTTTTTACTGCGTAAAGGGGTCGGCCGCTGCGGAGGTCACTGTTGTTAACCACCTCAGCCCCCCTAGCTTAAACTCCCTTAACCCCTTCACGACCGCAATCTGTATATATACGTGATAGCTGCACATACCCCGTGCAGCTACCACGTGTATAGATGTCAAGCCAGCTCTTTAATCCAAGCGCTGCAAAGCGCTTGGATTAAAGCTTCTGCCTCTGTCTTGCTGCTGTCACGGACAGCATACAGTCCAGTAATGTTGGCAAGGGACCAATCAGAGTGGCCCCTTGCCGACAATCGATCCGATTGGTTAGTCTGTGCAGACTAACTAATCGGATTGCGGTAGTGAAAAAATGCCGGTTTCAGGCTCTGAAATCAGGTAATGTGTCCTCGTGCCCCCCCCCCCCCCGATCTGTGCCTCCCATCTCTGCCCCTCCAAGCCTCCCCTTGTGTCCGCCTGCCGCTGAAGTGCTTATCTCCTGCCTCCTGCGGTCCGCCCCCTCAATGCTGGCCGTGACACACTCAATGCTGGCCCCTCAATGCTGCCCCCCCCTCCCCCTTTCCAGCGCTGCCCCATGCCGTGCGGTCCCCCTGCTGTGTGTGATGGCGGCGGCTCCATTCCTGAGCCGCCGCCATCAGCAGAGAGTGTCAGCTCTATGCTGACACTCTGCTGTAACCCCATAGATGCCACGGCAGCGGCATCCATGGGGTTAATAGAGGGAGGGGGCTCCCTCTCTCCACCATCGGGGCTGCTGCGCTGCGATTGCAGCGCCCGATGGTTGCCATGGCAACCGGACGCTTTGCAAAAGCGTCCGCTGTTGCCACCTACAGGGCATCTGATTGTATTATACTTTGCAATGCAAGAGCATTGCAAAGTATAGTACAGCCATCAGCCCCACTGGATCTTCAAGATCCAAGAGGGACTTGATAAAAAAAAATAAGTGAAAATAATAAAAGTGAAAAAAAGTAAAATTAAAAAAATAAATTGCTTTTTCCTATAAAAAATGAAAAATAAAATTAAAATACACATATTAGGCATCACTGCGTCCATAACGACCGCCTATATAAATATAACACATGATAGACCCCGTCCAATAAACACCATAAAAAAAATAAAAATAAAACTGTGTAAAAACAACAAACATTTTTGTCACCTTACATCACAAAAAGTGCAACAGCAAGCGATCAAAAAGGCTTATGACACCCAAAATAGTACCAATCAAACCGTTACCCCATCCCGCAAAAAATGATACCCTATTTAAGACAATCGCCCAAAAAAAAAAAAAGCTATGGCTCTCAGACTATAGAGACACTAAAACATCCTTTTTTTGGTTTCAGAAATGCTATTATTTGTGTAAAACTTAAGAAAAAGTATACATATTAGGTATTGCCACGTCCGTAACGATCTGCTCTATAAAACTGTCACATGACCTAACCCCTCAGATAAACGCTGTGAAAATAAATAAATAAAAACTGTTCCAAAACAGCCAATTTTTTGGTCACCTTGCCCCATAAAGTGTAATAATGAATGATCAAAAAATCCTATGTACCCAAAAATGGTACCAATAAAAACCTCAACTCTTTCAGCAAAAAACGAGCCCCTGCACAAGACGATCGGCAGAAAAATAAAAAACATATGGCGTTCAGAAAATGGACACACAAAAACATAATTTATTTTTCAAAATTGCTTTATTATTATTATGTAAAACTGAAACAAACAAACAAAGAAAGTAGACATATTTGATATCATTGCGTCCGTAACAACCTGCTCTATAAAAATAGCACATGATCTACCCTGTCGGATGAATCTTGTAAAAAAAAAAAAAAAACTGTGCCAAAACACCCATTTTTCAGTTACCTTGCCTCACAAAAAACTTAATATAGAACAATTAAAAAATTATATGTACCCCAAAATAGTACCAATAAAACTGGTACCTTATCCCCTAGTTTCCAAAATAGGGTCACTTTTTGGGAGTTTCTACTGTATGGGTGCATCAGGGGGGCTTTAAATGGGACATGGCATCTAAAACCAGTTTAGCAAAATCTGCCTTCCAAAAACCATACGGCTTTCCTTCTGCGCCCTGCCGTGCGCCCTTACATCAGTTTATAACCACATGTGGGGTGTTTCTGTAAACCGCAGAATCAGGGTAATAAATGTTGTTTAGTTTGGCTGTTAACCCTCAATGTGTTAAAGAAAAAAATGAAATAAAATGGAAAATCTGCCAAAAAAGTGAAATTTTGAAATTTCATCTCCATTTTCCTTTAATTCTTGTGGAACACCTAAAGGGTTAACAAAGTTTGTAAAATCTGTTTTGAGTAACTAACTTGAGGGGTGTAGTTTCTACAATGGGGTCATTTATGGGGGGTTTCCACTATGTAAGCCCCACAAAGTGACTTCAGACCTGAACCTGGCCCTTAAAAAGTGGGTTTTGGAAATTTTCTTAAAAATTTGAAGAATTGCTTCTAAACTTCTTAGCCTTGTAACGTCCTAAAAAAATAAAATGACATTTCCAAAACTATGCCAACATAAAGTAGACATATGGGAAATGTTAAGTAGTAAATATTTTATTAGGTATGACTTTCTGTTTTAGAAGCAGAGAAATTGAAATTTAGAAAATTGAGAATTTTTTTTTTTTTTATAAATTTGGGATTTTTTCATAAATAAAGGTGAAATATATTTACTCAAATTTATGACTATCATGAAGTACAATATGTCACGAGAAAACAATCTTAGAATGGCTTGGATAAATAAAAGTGTTCCAAAGCAATTACCACATAAAGTGACGCATGTCAGATTTGTAAATTTTGACCTGGACACTGGGGCATCAATGACCCTTGGTCATGAAAGGGTTAATGACCAGACCACTTTTTACAATTCTGCACTACACTACTTTCACGGTTTATTGCTCGGTCATACAACTTCCCACCCAAATGAATTTTACCTCCTTTTCTTCTCACAAATACAGCTTTCTTTTGGTGGTATTTGATCACTGCTAAGATTTTTCGTTTTTCCGATATTAATCAAAATAGGCCGCAATTTTCTAAAAAAAAGTGTATTTTTAACTTTCTCTGGTTAAATTGTTCAAATATAATTACATTTCTATACAAGTTTGTGTCAGAATTTATTGTGCTACATGTCTTTGATAAAAAAAATCCAATAACTGTATATTTATTGGTTTGCGCAAAAGTTATAGCATTTACAAACTATGGTACGAAAATGTGAATTTCCGCATTTTGAAGCAGCTCTGACTTTCTGAGCACCTGTCATGTTTCTTGAGCTGCTAGAATGCCAGGATAGTATAAATACCCCCCAAATGACCCCATTTTAGAAAGAAGAGGGGCATGGTGAGTTCATGTATGATTTAATTTTTTTTTTACAAGTTAGCGGAAAATGACACTTTCTGAGAAAAAAAGGGTTTCACAGGGCATTTTTTACGCATTTGGATTCCAAACTACTTCTCACGCTTTAGGGCCCCTAAAATACCAGGGCAGTATAAATACCCCACAAGTGACCCTATTTTGGAAAGAAGACACCCCAAGGTATTCTGTGAGGGGCATGGCGAGTTCCTAGAATATATATTTTTTCCATTACGCCCCATGACAGCACCTGTGAGAGATCCTCCCCATCAGGTGCTGTCATGGGCTCATGGAAAACATATTACCGGTAAGAGTAATTGAAGTATTTTTGGCACAAGTTAGCGGAAAATGATATTTATATATATATATTTTTTTTCTCTTACAAAGTCTCATATTCCACTAACTTGTGACAAAAAATAAAATTTACATGAACTCGCCATGCCCCTCACGAAATACCTTGGTGTCTTCTTTTCAAAATGGGGTCACTTGTGGGGTATTTATACTGCCCTGGTATTTTAGGGGCCCTAAAGCGTGAGAAGTAGTTTGGAATCCAAATGCGTAAAAAATGCCCTGTGAAATCCTAAAAGTACTCATTGGAATTTGGGCCCCTTTGCGCACCTAGGCTGCAAAAAAGTGTCACACCTGTGGTATCGCCGTACTCAGAAGAAGTAGGGCAATGTGTTTTGGGGTGTATTTTTACATATACCCATGCTGGGTGAGAGAAATATCTCTGTAAATGACAACTTTCCCCTTTTTTTATTTTTTTATTTATTTATTTATTTATTTTTTATACAAAGTTGTCAATTTACAGAGATTTCTCTCACCCAGCATGGGTATATGTAAAAAGACACCCCAAAACACATTGCCCTACTTCTCCTGAGTACGGCGATACCACATGTGACACTTTTTTGCAGCCAAGGTGCGCAAAGGGGCCGAAAGTCCAACGAGTACCTTTTAGGAGGGCATTTTTAGGCATTTGGATTCTAGACTTCTTCTCACGCTTTAGGGCCCCTAAAATGCCAGGGCAGTATAAATACCCCACATGTGACCCCATTTTGGAAAGAAGACACCCCAAGGTATTCCGTGAGGGGCATGGCATGTTCATAGAAGATTTTTTTTTTGGCACAAGTTAGCGGAAATTGATATTTTTTGTTTTTTCTCACAAAGTCTCCCTTTCCGCTAGATTGTGACAAAAAGTTCAATCTTTCAGGGACTCCATATGCCCCTCAGCGAATACCTTGGGGTGTCTTCTTTCCAAAATGGGGTCATTTGTCAGGTGTTTGTACTGCCCTGGCATTTAAAGGGTTTCTATCACTTCGTATGACATAATTAGCTGTCAGACACTAGCGATCCGCTAGTGTCTGCTCTGGCCAACCATCCTAATATAACAGCTTTTGGGGCAGCCGTTTTGCTAAAAAAAAGAACTTTTATAAATATGCTAATGAGCCTCTAGGTGCTATGTGGGCGTCATTAGCACCTAGAGGCTCCGTCTACCTTCATAAACAGCCACCGCCCAGCGCGTCCCTCCAGCCCGACCATGTCCTCCGGAATGCGATCCTCCGTGTGACGCAGCGGACGAATTCTCGCACATGCGCCGTGCGCGGCTGTATTCGGCGCATGCGCAGTGAATGTCTGACCGCTTCCCTGCTCAGACATCTCCACTGCGCCTGTTCCTTGGAGTACTATGACGTCATCGGCGCAGTGGAGATGTCTGAGCAGGGAAGCGGTCAGACATTCACTGCGCATGCGCCAAATACAGCCGCGCACGGCGCATGCGTGAGAATTCGTCCGCTGCGTCACACGGAGGATCGCATTCAGCAGGAGATGGGCGGGCTAGAGGGACGCGCTGGGCGGCGGCTGTTTATGAAGGTAGACAGGGCCTCTAGGTGCTAATGACGCCCACATAGCACCTAGAGGCTCATTAGCATATTTATAAAAGTTATTTTTTTTAGCAAAACGGCTGCCCCAAAAGCTGTTATATTAGGATGGTTGGCCAGAGCAGACACTAGCGGATCGCTAGTGTCTGACAGCTAATTATGTCATACGAAGTGATAGAAACCCTTTAAGGGTCTCCGCAATCATTACATGTATGGCCAGCATTAGGAGTTTCTGCTATTCTCCTTAGGCCTCATGCACACGACCGTTGTTTGGGTCCGCATCCGAGCCGCCGTTTTGGCGGCTCGGATGCGGACCCATTCATTTCAATGGGGACGCAAAAGATGCGGACAGCACTCCGTGTGCTGTCCGCATCCGTGGCTCCGCTAAAAAAATATAACCTGTCCTATTCTTGTCCGCGCTTTGCGGACAAGAATAGGCATTTATATTGCCGGGGCCCGTTCCGTTCCGCAAATTGCGGAAGTCAACACGGGCGCCTTCTGTTTTTTGCGGACCGCAAAAAACTGCACGGTCGTGTGCATGAGGCCTTATATTGATCTTGATTGTCTGCAATTGCGGACAAGAAAAGGCATTTTCTATATAGTTCTGGCAATGTGCGGATCCGCAAAATGCGGAAAGCACATTGCCGGTGTCCGTGTTTTGTGGATCTGCGGATCCGCAAAACACATACGGACGTCTGAATGGAGCCTTACAGGGGGGTGACCAGGTAGCAGGTATATCAGACGCTGTTAACAAAACTGCGTCTAATATACCTTTCTAATGTTAAAAAAATCATTCGCTGGCAGGCTGTAGATCAACTCGTTTACCTCTCGATCCTGTGAGTGCGCATACACAGGAAATCTCGCGTCTCGCGAGATGATGCGTCCAGGAGGAATAACCCAGCCGCCCGCAGGACGCATCCCTGCGTTACGCGGTCGGGAGGTGGTTAAAGGGGGCGGCCACTGCGGAGGTCACTGTTGTTAAAGAGGGCGGCTGCTGCGGAGGTCACTGTTATGGGAGAAACTGTCAATCTCTTTTTACGACACACGGAAACCTAAAATGAAATAGATGAAATATACCTGTGCGATGCCGGGTCCTTCTACTAGTAGAATATATAAACATATTACATATCGCCACATCTGAAAAGTCCAAACTATTCAAATATTTTTAAAAATATGCTGTTAACGTCGTAACAGAAAAAATTCTTAAAAAACGCGCGATTCACAATTATTTTTTTTTAGTCACCTTTGTCCCCCCACAAAATAGGACAGGACTGTTCGATTATGGGCTGGACTTAGGGGTGGGCGATATATGCACGATATAAATCGATACAGATTCTGTCCATATCGCCTGACCGCGATATGACCACAGAGCGGTAGTGAATTGAAGAAGCTTCTCACCGCTCCTGAGTCCGCACCGCGCTGTACTGGAATGGCCAGGGCCTGGCGTGCACACAGCTCAGCCTGCTGGCTGATGCTGTGTGTGACGTCAGGTCCTGCAATGCATGCTGGGAAGAAGACGCGACACCTACGGACTGCCGACTCGTCGAGCACCCTGCAGGAAAGGTAAGTATAGAGATTCTTCTGGGGGGGGGGGGCTGTAGGATCGGGGGGGAATCTATTTGCAAAGGATGGCCATGGGCCTGATCTGATGGCACTGGGGGACATGTCTGAGGCAGATGATGGCAAATGCCATGGGGCTTATGGCACTGGTTCTGGGGGACATGGCCAGGTATGGGATATGGCCGGCACATGTAGGCTATGTTTGTATTCAGGCATATTAACTATATCATTGGTGGCGCAGCCCCTCCCTTCTAATCCCCCTCTTCTAAGTATTATATTACTTGCGCGCCCCCCCCCCCCTCCACACGATTAATTCATTGGTGGCAGCTTCTGATCGGAGCCCGAGCAGTGTAATCGCGGGGCTCCGATCGGTTACCATGGCAGCCAGGACGCTACTCAAGCCCTGGCCGCCATAGTCAGCAGCAGGGAGTGTGTGAAGTCCTATTCACCTTAATAGAGCTCTATCAGGGTGAATAAGAATGGGTTCTAGCCCCTAAGGAGGCTAATAGTTATTAAATAAAAAGTTAAAAAAGGTTAACCCCCCCCCCCCCTGAAATATAGAATATATCACGATATAGTGCAATTTTATGTATGTATACCTCTTCTCATATGTATAGCGCTATGGAATGAATGGCGCTTAAATAATAATAATATCGCACATGCTTAAAATTATATCGCAATATAGATTTTAGGCCATATAGCCCACCCCTAGCTGGACGTTCCATAAAATGCGGAATGCACACGGCTTTTTAGGTGTTCGTGGTATTGAGTAGCGCTATACTTTTTTATGGTATCGAAACCGAATCCAAATTTTGCTATCGAGACAACTTTAGTTGCTACAGGAAGGTCCTCCTTCCAGCAACTCCAATCTAGCTGCTTCTCTACTGAATCGACTAGAACGGAGTTACTGAAGGAAGGTTCATCATTTCTGGGCTGGTGGTAGTTGCTACAGTGAGGTCAGGGGAGGGCTGGCAGCCTTAGTCCTGGGGGGCAAATCCAGTCAAGTGGCCCATTTTTAGCCCCGCCCATTATTAAAAGCCCCTCCTACATTTAATAGGCCACTCCCAACACACACTGTACAGCTGACATTCTATAGTTGAGGCCAGTCTCTACACATCATACGGAGAGGGGAGGGTCTGTCCTGGCTGCACTGCCTGCTTATACAACAAGCTACAGCCAGGACGCTCCTCCACTCTCCTCCCTCCCCTGATCCTGCTCAAGGCCTGTGGTTCCCCCCCACCATCTGCCACCCGCCCGTGGCCTGCTGCCCCCTTTGGCCGTCCTCGCCCAGCTCTGAATCCTCCTTCTGCAAATGGCAGGGGGAGGAGCCGGAGCATCTCCTCTCCTACATAGCGCCCCCTACCTCTTACATCCAGTGATGTCACCTTTGATGTAGACTTTCTCTTTCCTCATCTTCTCCATTCAGACCAGACCGCCATGATGATTTTCTGCCATCTCCCGTCTCTGCAGAGATTGAGAAACAGACATTAGTTTCCTGCCACCCCCAATACTATACTGCAGAAACAGTCCCCCTTTGAATACTACTACCACACAGATAGTGCCCCCAATACTGTACCCGCTATGCCCCTAATACTATACTGCAGGAACAGTCCCCCTGGAAATACTACTACCACACAGATAGTGCCCCCTTAAACAATTATTGGCACACAGTGCTCTAAAAAATAACTGCGCCCAGACACTAATAGAATAAAGATAATGTCCCCCAAAAATAATTGTGCTAAGCTGATACTATGCCAGGGTGCCCCCAAAGTAACAGTGCCCCCCAAAATCCCACCAATAGAAATAATTCTCTGCCAGAACACACTTAGTAGTAATAATGCCCCTATAGTGCCCTAGTAATCATGTTCCTCATAGCCCCCCAGTAGTAGTAAAGCTCCCCATAATACCCCCTAGTAGTACTAATTTTCCCTATAATATGACAGTACATGAAATACGCCCGCTTAGTGCCCGCAGTTGAGCTAATGTTCCCATAATGTATGCCAGTATAAAATACCCCTATATAGTGCCCCAGTAAATGCCCTCATAGTGCTCCTCTCCCCCTTCCCCATAGTGTCCCCCATAATATGCCAGTAAAAAAATGCCCCTTAGTACCCCCAGCAGATGCCCCTATAGTGCTCCTCTCCCCCACAATGTGCCAGTAAAAAAATGCCCCTTCTTAGTGCTACCATATGGCCCAATAGTACTCCACTCCCCCATAGTGCCCCCAAATAATGCCCCATAGTGCCGCTCTCCCCTATAGTGCCTGCCATAATGTGCCAGTAAAAAATGCCTCCTTAGTGCTACCAAATGCCATAGTGCCCCCCATAATGTTCCAATACAAAAGGCCCCTTTAGAGCCCCCACTTCCCCATAGTGCCCCCAAATAATGCCCCTATAGTAACACCAGATGCCCCATAGTGCTGCTCTCCCCTATAGTGCCCCCCAGAATGTGCCAATAATAAAAAAAAAAGCCCCTTTAGAGCCCCCAGATACCCCTATGGTGCCCCCCCATAATGTGCCAGCAAGAAATGCCCCCATAGTGCCAGCTCGCTCCCCCCATAGTGCCAGCTCGCTCCCCCCATAGTGCCAGCTCGCTCCCCCCATAGTGCCAGCTCGCTCCCCCCATAGTGCCAGCTCGCTCCCCCCATAGTGCCAGCTCGCTCCCCCCATAGTGCCAGCTCGCTCCCCCCATAGTGCCAGCTCGCTCCCCCCATAGTGCCAGCTCGCTCCCCCCATAGTGCCAGCTCGCTCCCCCCATAGTGCCAGCTCGCTCCCCCCATAGTGCCAGCTCGCTCCCCCCATAGTGCCAGCTCGCTCCCCCCATAGTGCCAGCTCGCTCCCCCCATAGTGCCAGCTCGCTCCCCCCATAGTGCCAGCTCGCTCCCCCCATAGCGCCAGCTCGCTCCCCCATAGCGCCAGCTCGCCCCCCCATAGCGCCAGCTCGCCCCCCCATAGCGCCAGCTCGCCCCCCCATAGTGCCAGCCCCCCCCCATAGTGCCAGCCCCCCCCTATAGTGCAAGCCCCCCTATAGTGCAAGCCCCCCCCATAGTGCCAGATCCCCCCCCATAGTGCCAGATCCACCCCCCCCCCATAGTGCCAGATCCACCCCCCCCCCCCATAGTGCCACCCCCCCCCCCCCCCCCCCCCCCCGCAAAGAAAAAAAAAAAACACTAATACTTACCTCCATCAGCAGCGATGCAAGCCTCTTCCGGCCTGTGTCCCTGCTGTGTGCTGCCGGGCCCAGGCGTCGCGATGATAATGACGTCATCGCGCTGCCTGAGCCCGCCTCCGATAGGCTGCAGGCATTAGTCCCTGCGGCCTATCAGAAGAACAGGGGAGGGACACGCCTCTCCCTCCCCTGCCCCACAGCACACAGCACGGCTGCAATGACATCCAGGGCCGCGCCACCTGTGGTGATCGGCGGTGCGGCCCTGAAGAATAAAAAATATAAATAATAATAATTTTTTAAGACGGGCGGCCCAGCGGCCGTTTATTTAGGGCGGCCTGGGGGGCAATTCCCTCCCTGCCCCCCGGCCCAGCCCGCCCCTGAGTGAGGTCCTCCATACAGCAACTCCATTCTTGCTGGTGACTATTGAACTGACTAGAATGGAGTTGCTGCAGGGAGGGTCTATATGCCGGTGCTTTTTGGGAGAAAAGTTTTGGGGTCTGTTGCTCGCTTTGCCGCAATCTAGATACTTGCAGTGTAATGTTTTTAAATTTCTATGTATGGCATCTTTGCTCCAGCAGTCTGGTAGAAGTTAGACTTTGGTCACATAAGAGATATCAGAGGGGTAATGCCTCGGCTATTATGTGCTACCAGCAGACATCTATAGCAAATATTATTGGGTCCCCACTTTTTAAATGTTTTCCATGTTCATGGGGGTCCACGCCACATTATAACGTGCCACACAGTAGTGATTTTGAATAAGATTGTGTAAGTTATCCACAGGATAGAGGATAACTGACTAATTGGTGGAGGCTGGGACTCCACAGATCCTGAGAAAAGGGATCCCGTTCCCCCAATCCAATGGTGATAACTATCTCCCCTTCTCCTGATCCAATGGAGCAGCAGGTCGGCCATGTGCCCTGCCGCCCCATTTATTCTCTATGGAGCCGCCTGACATTGCCCAGTGTTGTACTCGACTCTCTCCGGATGTCTCATAGAAAATTAATGGATTCCTGCCTGACCTGTTGTTCCATCACTCTTGTCACAAGTGCATGGGAATACATGCAGAAATAATGTGCATATTATGCAATGTGTGCAGGTGCCTTAAACATTTCAGAGAACATGGCGTCCTTAGTGACAGGATGGAAGTACATAGCCAACTTAACATATTTAAAGGGGATATCTGGTTCTAAGAGGAAACCAGTTACCCCACTATTTATATCAAACTGGTGTAAAGTAGAACTGGCTTAGTTGCCCATAGCAACCAATCAGATCCCACCTTTCATTTTCCAAAGGAGCTGTCAAAAATAAGAGGAATCTGATTGGTTGCTATGGGCAACTAAGCCAGTTGTACATTACACCAGTTTTATAAATGACCCCATAAATGATTACTTACCTGCCAGATCCCTCTCCAGTTTATTATAGTTAATGGGGCTGGCGGGCATTCTGGTAACATCCGGCAGTGCTGGATCCGGAGAACTCCGGCAGGCTGTTCTCTGTTGGAACAGCCTGTCTGAATTTATGCTGCAGATGTGGAAGCAACTTTATTGTTGTAATAAAACAAACAAAAAAAATCTAATCTTTCTCATCTGTTTTATTGAAACACATAACCACAAACCACACAAGACAGATAGAAATGTTTAAATATAAACCTTAACAAGCATCGGTCACAATGATCTCCGTACTAAAGCGTTCATACTGACGGGTAGAAGTGATCATGGTGAATTAAAGGGGGTTATCTGGGAATTTATATTGATTACCTTTCCTCTGGATTGGTCGATAATATCAGATAGCTAGGGGTCCGACAACCAGGACTCTGCCAATCAACTGTTTAAAAAGGGCGGTGGTCAGTGAGTGCTGCAGCCTAGGCCAGTGACATAAGTCAATGGGGCGGAGCTACAATACCAAGCACAGCCACTATACGATGTACAGTGCTGTGCTTGGAGAGCTGCCAGGGCGCCAGCTGAGCAGTGATCGCAGCAGCTCCCTGAAACAGCTGATCAGTGGGAGTGCTGGAACTCCCCCTCCCCCTGAGGATAGTAAATTATCAATTACTGGATAACCCCCTTCAAATTAGCCTGTATTGCTGCAAATCCGTACTTTTATTTATATGCAAATTAGGTAATTAGGGAGCTAGCCTAGTTTCAGAGCGCTGCTTTCCCTCCTCATCTCTCCCTCATCGCCATGACTTCATTGGCACATGTGTGGTTGATCTCACGAGGCTTTCCTACTGAGATCTGCACTAGGTAAGCTTCTATGTCAGTCTCCTCTCAGAAGAGTCTTCTTCCTTTTGGAGGAAACCAACATCAGTGCTTGCACAGTGCAGGCCTCAGTAGGGTTAGCCTTGTGAGATCAACCATACATATGCTGATGAATCTCACAGATACAAGCATGAGATTTCAGGGCTGGGCTTCCAAACAATGGAGATGCCTGACCCTGTGAAACAGGCCATGACAGAAATTGCAATGGGGAGAGAGAAGAAGCTGAAGTGGTGGTCCAAGGGGCTAGGCCTGCTTCCTAGTGCTCTGAGCATCTCATTGGGAAAATTAATGATTTTGCTACAACCAAACATGAGATTACAGTAACATAGGGGTCATTTAATTCACCTCGATCAACCTACTAGGCGCTATGTAAGGTAAAGGAATCTGTCGGCAAGATCTTGGACTATTACATGCGTAGCACTGCAGATAAGAATTCCAGATCACCAGTTTTTTCCCTTCACCCATGACAGCACCACGAGAGAGAGGATCCGCCCCCACAGACAGGAAACCTACAGAATAAAAGGGCGGACACACTCCTCCCAATTCAGTATGGTTTCCTGTCTCTGGGGAAGCCTGCAGTTTTTTTTTTTATTACAGGTCCTTCCCTCTGGCAGTGCCCCATGGAGCTATCCCATCGATACCTGCGGTCTTGTATTAGGAGCAGCATCGGCAGGACAAGGGACGGGCAGAGGCACAGCGGATCCCTGGAGGGTTTGATGTGTGCTGGGGCTTTACGGTGCAGGAAGATCGCTGGGCACGAATGCTGATACCGGGGGGAGAGGAGCTTCCGGCAGAGTGCCGAGTAAGTCCTTTGTTTCCGGTCACGTGATCGGCACACTGCGTCGGCCGTGATGTCATCGTGATGCGCCGGTTAAGAGGCGCACTGTTTTACAATGCTTTCGTCCGAAACTGAAGGAAAGGGTTCCCGGGCGTTCAGTTCATGTATCCTGGAGGAAGACAAGCTCACTGAGGAGTCTGCGGTCCCTCCTGCATCGGTACCTTTTAAGGGGTGAGTGACTGGGCTTTTAGCTTGGATTTTATATGCTTATACACTTGTATCTCAGCACAATCCTCCTCTTTAAATTGATATTTTTGTTTATCTGGGATAAAGCTCCTAAAATAGACGTGGCAATTTCCAAAGTCTCCAGGAAAACAGCGTTGCCCTTTTGATATGGGAATGTTAAAAGATCCATTAGACAAGAAGGAAGATTCTTTTCTTAAAGGGGCTTGGGAGGCATCAACTTCCTCCTTTAGACTTAGCATAGCCTCTACTTGTACGGCCCGGTCTCTTATGATATGGTTATCAGAGTTAGAAGACCAATTAAAAACTAAATGCCCTAGAGAGGAGATTCTTGCATCTCTGCCAACAATAAAGAAAGCAGTTGATTTCCTGGCAGACGCCTCTGCCGATTCAGTCAGACTGGCAGCAAAATCCGCCGATTTGTCTAATTCGGCACGCAGATCTCTTTGGCTGAAGAATTGGGTTGGTGACCTTCTTTCTAAGAGCAAGCTGTGTGGTGTACCTTGTGAGGGGGAATACCTCTTTGGGTCTGCCCTGGATGATTTATTAGACAAAGCGGCCGATAAGAAGAGGAAATTTCCAGGATTTCAAAGTTCCCGTCTAGGAATAAATTCAACCGTCCTTTTCGTCCCTTTAACCCCTTAAGGACCGGGCTCATTTTCACCTTAAGGACCAGGCTCATTTTCACCTTAAGGACCAGGCCATTTTTTGCAAATCTGACCAGTGTCACTTTAAGTGCTCATAACTTTAAAACGCTTTGACTTACCCAGGCCGTTCTGAGATTGTTTTTTCGTCACATATTGTACTTCATGACACTGCTAAAATTGGGTCAAAAAAGTTAATTTTTTTGCATAAAAAAATACAATTTTTACCGTAAATTTTGAAAAATTAGCAAATTTCAAATTTTCAGTTTCTCTACCTCTGTAATACATAGTAATACCCCCAAAAATTGTGATGACTTTACATTCCCCATATGTCTACTTCATGCTTGAATTGTTTTGGGAATGATATTTTATTTTTTGGGGATGTTACAAGGCTTAGAAGTTTAGAAGCAAATTTTGAAATTTTCAGAAATCTTCAAAATCCCACTTTTTATGGACCAGTTCAGGTTTGAAGTCATATTGTGAGGCTTAGATAATAGAAACCTCCCAAAAATGACCCCATTCTAGAAACTACACCCCTCAAGGTATTCAAAACTGTTTTTTCAAACTTTGTTAACCCTTTAGGTGTTCCACAAGAGTTAATGGCAGATGGAGAAACAATTTTGAAATTTATATTTTTTGGAAAATTTTCCAATATAATCAATTTTTTCCAGGAGTAAAACAAGGGTTAACTGCCAAACAACACTCAAAATGGGTTGCCCTGATTCTGTAGTTTGCAAAAACACGCCATATGTGGTCGTAAACTACTGTTTGGCCGAACGGTAGCACATAGAAGGAGGGGAACACCATATGGGTTTTGGAAGGCAGATTTGGCAGGACTGGTTTTGTTTATACCATGTCCCATTTGAAGCCCCCTGTTGCACCCCTAGAATAGAAATTTCAAAAAAGTGACTCCATCTAAGAAAGTACACCCCTCAAGGTATTCAAAACTGGGTTTACAAACTTTGTTAACCCTTTAGGTGTTCCACAAGAGTTAATGGCAGATGGAGAAACAATTTTGAAATTTCTATTTTTTGGAAAATTTTCCAATATAATCAATTTTTTCCAGGAGTAAAACAAGGGTTAACTGCCAAACAACACTCAAAATGGGTTGCCCTGATTCTGTAGTTTGCAAAAACACCCCATATGTGGTCGTAAACTACTGTTTGGCCGAACGGTAGCACATAGAAGGAGGGGAACACCATATGGGTTTTGGAAGGCAGATTTGGTACGACTGGTTTTGTTTATACCATGTCCCATTTGAAGCCCCCTGTTGCACCCCTAGAATAGAAATTTCAAAAAAGTGACTCCATCTAAGAAAGTACACCCCTCAAGGTATTCAAAACTGGGTTTACAAACTTTGTTAACCCTTTAGGTGTTCCACAAGAGTTAATGGCAGATGGAGAAACAATTTTGAAATTTCTATTTTTTGGAAAATTTTCCAATATAATCAATTTTTTCCAGGAGTAAAACAAGGGTTAACTGCCAAACAACACTCAAAATGGGTTGCCCTGATTCTGTAGTTTGCAAAAACACCCCATATGTGGTCGTAAACTACTGTTTGGCCGAACGGTAGCACATAGAAGGAGGGGAACACCATATGGGTTTTGGAAGGCAGATTTGGCAGGACTGGTTTTGTTTATACCATGTCCCATTTGAAGCCCCCTGTTGCACCCCTAGAATAGAAATTTCAAAAAAGTGACTCCATCTAAGAAAGTACACCCCTCAAGGTATTCAAAACTGGGTTTACAAACTTTGTTAACCCTTTAGGTGTTCCACAAGAGTTAATGGCAGATGGAGAAACAATTTTGAAATTTCTATTTTTTGGAAAATTTTCCAATATAATCAATTTTTTCCAGGAGTAAAACAAGGGTTAACTGCCAAACAACACTCAAAATGGGTTGCCCTGATTCTGTAGTTTGCAAAAACACCCCATATGTGGTCGTAAACTACTGTTTGGCCGAACGGTAGCACATAGAAGGAGGGGAACACCATATGGGTTTTGGAAGGCAGATTTGGCAGGACTGGTTTTGTTTATACCATGTCCCATTTGAAGCCCCCTGTTGCACCCCTAGAATAGAAATTTCAAAAAAGTGACTCCATCTAAGAAAGTACACCCCTCAAGGTATTCAAAACTGGGTTTACAAACTTTGTTAACCCTTTAGGTGTTCCACAAGAGTTAATGGCAGATGGAGAAACAATTTTGAAATTTATATTTTTTGGAAAATTTTCCAATATAATCAATTTTTTCCAGGAGTAAAACAAGGGTTAACTGCCAAACAACACTCAAAATGGGTTGCCCTGATTCTGTAGTTTTCATAAACACCCCATATGTGGTTGTAAACTACTGTTTGGCCGAACGGTAGCACATAGAAGGAGGGGAACACCATATGGGTTTTGGAAGGCAGATTTGGCAGGACTGGTTTTGTTTATACCATGTCCCATTTGAAGCCCCCTGTTGCACCCCTAGAATAGAAATTTCAAAAAAGTGACTCAATCTAAGAAAGTACACCCCTCAAGGTATTCAAAACTGGGTTTACAAACTTTGTTAACCCTTTAGGTGTTCCACAAGAGTTAATGGCAGATGGAGAAACAATTTTGAAATTTCTATTTTTTGGAAAATTTTCCAATATAATCAATTTTTTCCAGGAGTAAAACAAGGGTTAACTGCCAAACAACACTCAAAATGGGTTGCCCTGATTCTGTAGTTTGCAAAAACACCCCATATGTGGTCGTAAACTACTGTTTGGCCGAACGGTAGCACATAGAAGGAGGGGAACACCATATGGGTTTTGGAAGGCAGATTTGGCAGGACTGGTTTTGTTTATACCATGTCCCATTTGAAGCCCCCTGTTGCACCCCTAGAATAGAAATTTCAAAAAAGTGACTCCATCTAAGAAAGTACACCCCTCAAGGTATTCAAAACTGGGTTTACAAACTTTGTTAACCCTTTAGGTGTTCCACAAGAGTTAATGGCAGATGGAGAAACAATTTTGAAATTTCTATTTTTTGGAAAATTTTCCAATATAATCAATTTTTTCCAGGAGTAAAACAAGGGTTAACTGCCAAACAACACTCAAAATGGGTTGCCCTGATTCTGTAGTTTGCAAAAACACCCCATATGTGGTCGTAAACTACTATTTGGCTAAACGGCAGGACATAGAAGAAGGGGAACGTCATTTTTGGAAGGCAGATTTTGCTGGACTGGTTTATTGACACCATGTACCCTTTCAAGCCCCCTGATGCACCCCTAGAGTAGAAACTCCATAAAAGTGACCCCATCTAGGAAACTACGGGATAAGGTGGTTGTTGTTTTGGGACTATTTTTGGGGTAAATTTGATTTTTGGTTGCTCTATATTAGTCTTTTTTGAGGCAATGTAACAAAAAAATTTAATTCTAAAATTGTTTCTACATTCACTATTTGGTTTTGTGGAACACCTAAAGGGTTAACATAGTTTGTAAAGTAACTTTTGAATACCTTGAGGGGTGTAGTTTCTTAGATGGGGTCACTTTTTTGGAGTTTCTAGTCTAGGCTACATCAGGGGGGGCTTCTAATGGGACATGGTGTCAAAAAAAAAACTGTCCATCAAAATCTGCCTTCCAGAAACCATATGGAGTTCCCTTCGTTCTATGCCCTGCCGTGCGGCTATATAACCATTTACGACCACATATGGGGTGTTTCTGCAAACTACAGAATCGGGGCAATAAATATTTAGTTTTGTTTGGCTGTTAACCCTTGCTTTATTACCGGCAAAATGGATTCAAATTGAAATTTTGCCCAAAAATTGGTGTTTTGGCACAGTTTTTATTTTATATTTTTAACACCGTTCATCCGAGGCGTTTGGTCAAAAGTTATTTTTATAGCGACGACTTTTACGCACGCGACGATGCCCAATATGTATGGCTCTCAGACTTTGGAGACACTAAGCAGGCATCCTAAAACTGCGGCCCTCCAGATATTGTAAAACTACAATTCCCACCATGCCCTGCTGATGGCTGTAGGTTGTCTGGGCATGCTGGGAGTTATAGTTTTACAACATCTGGAGGGCCGCAGTTTGAGGATGCCTGCTCTAAAACTAATATTTTTTGGGGAAAGAAAAATTGTTTCCGTGTCTCCAAAGTCTGAGAGCCATAGTGTTTTATGTTCTCTAGTGGACTGTTGAGGATTATAAAAATTTAGTACTCCATGGAAGTGTGATACTCCCTGAAGCAATTGATAATGCAGAGGCCCGGATGATCGGGGCAAGTGTCACATTGAGTAGTGGTGTCCTTCCGTATCCCCCTCTTGTGACACACTCTGCACTTTTTTTGGGTTCGTCCCTTCTTTCCAGTATGGGGGACCACACCTGGAAAGTGTTGGCCAGGGACGATCCGGGCGCCTCCAATTCCCGAGGTACTCCGGCCTGCTCTTTCCCGGTCCGAAAAGATCAGGTCTTTGAGGACTGCCTCATAGAACTGGAGGAATGTCCCTGTGCTGCCAGCGCTTCGGGATAGTACAAAAGAGTTGTACATGGCAACCTGTACCAAGTAGACCGCAACTTTTTTGTACCATGCCCGGGTTTTGCGCATGGCGTTATATGGCGTGAGGACTTGATCAGAGAGATCAACTCCTCCCATATACCGATTGTAGTCGACGATACAATCGGGCTTGAGGACCGTTGCCGCGGTACCTCGCACAGGGACAGGGGTGGTGCCGTTACCGTGGATTGTGGACAGCATAAGGACATCCCTCTTGTCCTTATACCTGACCAGCAACAGGTTTCCACTGGTAAGGGCACGGGTCTCACCCCTGGGGATAGGTACCTGGAGGGGGTAGGCAGGGAGGCCGCGTTGATTTTTCCGCACGGTCCCACAAGCGAACGTGGATCTGGCGGCAAGGGACCTGAACAAGGGAATGCTGGTATAAAAGTTATCCACGTACAAGTGGTAACCATTATCCAGCAGTGGGTACATAAGGTCCCACACGAGTTTCCCGCTAACACCCAGAGTGGGGGGACATTCTGGGGGTTCAATACGGGAATCTCGCCCCTCGTACACACGAAATTTGTAAGTGTACCCTGAGGCACTCTCACAAATTTTGTATAGCTTCACGCCATACCTCGCCCGCTTTGTGGGAATGTATTGGCGGAAACTGAGTCTCCCCTTGAACGCAACGAGAGACTCATCAACCGCGACCTCCCTTCCAGGTACGTAGGCCTGCTGAAATGTGGCCCCAAAGTGATCGATGACCGGCCGTATCTTATACAGCCGGTCATAGGCAGGATCACTTCGGGGGGGACATGCTGCATTATCGGAATAATGCAGACATTTCCGGATGGCCTCAAACCGGTGACGTATCATGACCATACTGTACAGTGGGGTCTGGTATAGGACGTCCCCACTCCAGTATTGCCTGACACTGGGTTTTTGGACTAGACCCATATGCAGCACGAGGCCCCAAAATGTCCTCATTTCGGCTGCACTGACCGGCGTCCAGCCACCGGGTCTAGCCAAAACTGAGCCTGGGTTTTGAGCGACGAACTGTTGGGCGTACAGATTCGTCTGCTCCACCATCAAATTCACCAGTGAGTTACTGAAAAAAAAACTAAAATAGTCTATTTCAGTAAACCCCACTGTGGGAATCTGGATTCCAGGATTGCCAGCAAAATCCGGAATCTCAGGCTCAAAGTCCACTGGGGGACACCAGCTAAGTTCATCGGCAGGGGGCTCCGGTGGACTTATTTGGTGGGCCGGGAAACCAGTACGAACCCCAGGGCGGCTCGTACTAGGGTGGGCCACAGGATCCCTAGCATGTGGGGCCCCTGGCTCCGCCTGGCGGCGTCTCCGCCGCCTTGGTGGCTCATCGTCATCAGATGATGATGAGGAGGATGCGGATGACAAAAGGAATGTGGGGTCATCCTCATCCTCACTGGGGCTCTCAGAGTCGGAGGCAATCTGGGCGTATGCCTCCTCGGCCGAGAACATCCGGTGGGCCATGGGTGTGTGTGCGTGTAGGTGTGCGTGTGTGGCAAACTTTATTATATGTGCGTGTGTGTGGGGGCAACGGGTGTTCGCGTACTAAAAAGTCCAGGCAAAAAAATGGGCAAGTGTTAGAAAAAAAAAAAGTTAAAACTTGCTGA
The DNA here is from genome assembly GCF_905171765.1 of Bufo bufo. Lineage (NCBI taxonomy): Eukaryota > Metazoa > Chordata > Amphibia > Anura > Bufonidae > Bufo > Bufo bufo. The sequence goes on along the minus strand of NC_053390.1, from coordinate 483,725,525 downwards.
TCAGCGGTACAACGCTGATCAGCGGTCGGTGGGGTGGTGGGGCGGGCGATGCGCTAACAGTGGACGGACGCTAAAAAGTGCCGGCCAGTCAGCGCACGCAGAAAAAAAAAAGTGGGGGTGGGGGGGTGGCTGGTGGGGGGGCAAGTGGCAGGAGGGGTCTGGGTTAGGGTTAGATGGAAGTTTGGAAGTTTGGAATAAAAGTACTTTTTTTTTTTTTTTTCTAACTTACTTTTCCCTTCTTTCCCTGCCTAACGGTGCCTCTCCCTCACTGACCCTAACCTACCTGGGTGGCGATGGGTGCAGGAGGGTGATGGATTCCGATTAGGGGGACACAGGAGCTGGTGCTGGACGATGCTGCACGGTCAGGGTGCTGGACAGGAAGAGGAGGGGAGAGAGGAGCGCAGGAAGTTTGAATCTCGCGCCTCTCTCCCCTGCACCAATCAGCACCTTGGACAGCGGCGTTCAGCACCAGGGCCAGCACCGCCTCTCCAAATCCTCGGACTGCGATAGGTGGTGTATAATTACGCCACCGATCGCAGTCTTTTTCCGGTTCATCGGGTCACAGGACACCCGAATGGACCGGAAACGCAGAAAACCGCAGGTCTGAATTGACCTGCGGTTTTCTGCGATCGCCGATACGGGGGGGTCAAATGACCCCCCCCTGCATTGTTACGGGATGCCGGCTGAATGATTTCAGCCGAAATCCCGTTCCGATTAACCCCTGCGGCGCCGGAGTTCCGATTTTAAGTCAGGACGTACCGGTACGTCCTCGGTCCTTAAGGACTCGGGAAATAGGGCGTACCGGTACGTCCTAGGTCCTTAAGGACTCGGGAAATAGGGCGTACCGGTACGTCCTAGGTCCTTAAGGGGTTAAAGGTGGTCAGGGATCAGATAAAAAGACCAGAGAAGATACAGTCCTGATAAAAAGTTTTAAGACCACTTGAAAAATGGCAAAAAAAAATAATATTTTACATTGTTGGATCTTAACAAGGTTCGAAGTAGAGCTTCAACATGCAACAAGAAGAAATGAGAATGAGACAAAACATTTTTTGAGCATTCAATTAATTGAAAATAACTATTAAACTGAAACAGGCTGTTTTTCAGCTGATCAAAAGTTTAGGACCACATGCCTTTTAAAAGGCCAAATCTGTGCAAAGATGTGTATTCATTGTCATTGTCTGTCAGGTAGTCACACGTTGTGATGGCAAAAGCAAAAAAAACTCTGCCTTTTTGAACGTGGTCGGGTTGTTGAACTGCATAAGCAGGGTCTCTCACAGCGCACCATCGCTGAGGTGGGACGCAGTAGGACAGTCATTTGGAACTTCTTAAATGATCCTGAGGGTTATGGAACAAAAAAGTCAAGTGGAAGACCCAAAAAAATTTCATCAGCACTGAGCCGGAGGATCCAATTGGCTGTCCGTCAAGACACTGGACGATCCTCGACCCCTATTAAGGCCCTTACTGGTGCTGACTGCAGCCGCATAACCATCAGACTGCATCTGAGACTGAAGGGCTTCAAAAAACGTCTTCAAAGACCTCGTCTCCGTGAACGCCACAGAACTGCTCGTTTGGACTTTGCAAGAGAGCACCAAACATGAGACATTCAAAGGTGTAAGAAAGTTTTATTCTCTGATGAGAAAAAATGTAACCTTGATGGTCCTGATGGTTTCCAACGTTACTGGAATGACAAGCAGATCCCACCTGAGATGTTTTCTATGCGCCACAGTGGAGGGGGCGCCATAATGGTCTGGGATGCTTTTTCCTTCAGTGGAACAATGGAGCTTCAGGAAGTGCAGGGGTGTCAAATGGCCACTGGCTATGTCCAGATGTTGCAGAGGGCATTCCTCATGACTGAGGGCCCTCGTCTGTGTGGTAACGACTGGGTTTTTCAACAGGACAACGGTGCAGTACACAATGCCCGCAGGACAAGGTACTTCTTCCAGGAGAATAACGTCACTCTTTTGGCCCATCCTGCGTGTTCCCCTGATCTAAATCCAATTGAGAACCTTTTAGGATGGATGGCAAGGGAAGTTTACAAAAATGGACAACAGTTCCAGACAGTAGATGGCCTTCGTGCGGCCGTCTTCACCACTTGGAGAAATGTTCCCACTCACCTCATGGAAAAGCTTGCATCAAGCATGCCGAAATGAATTTTGGAAGTGATAAACCATAACGGCGGAGCTACTCATTACTGAGTTCATGTTTGGAAGTTGGATTTCTGTTTTGGGGGGGGAGTTAGTTTTTTTTTTTTTTTTTTTTTTTTTTTTTTGGAGCTGTGGTCCTAAACTTTTGATCAGTTGAAAAACAGCCTGTTTCAGTTTATTTGTTGTTTTCATTAAATTGAATGCTCAAAAAATGTTTTCTCACTCTCCCATTTCTTCTTGTTGCTACTTGGAACCTGGTTAAGACGCAGCCATGCTAAATATGATTTTTTGCCATTTTTCAAGTGGTCTTAAACTTTTGATCAGGACTGTAGATTTCGTACCCAAAGGAAAGGTAGTTTTTTTCTTCAATCAGTCCTTTGGGGACAAGAAAAAACAAGATCAACAATGATGCCAGGGCACAGGTAGGGGGCAGATGAGGAAATTTGGGACCAGGCATGGAAGAAATTTCTTAGAGTCCGTGGATTCTGGACACCATTCGCAACGGATTAAAATTTGAATTCCGTCATATCCCTTTAGTAAGATTCTTGCCTAAGAAAACCAGACGGCTCATTCAGGACAATAGTAAATAAAACATTTTTTTTACCTTTTTTTTTTTTTTTTTTTTTTTTTTGGTTAGGAAGTTCAAAATGGAGACTATAAAATCTGCCATAAACCTACTTTTTCCTCACTCTCTCAAAGATGCATATTTTCACATCCCGATTTCTCCAGAACATCAAAGATTCCTAAGAGTCGCAGTCAGCATAGGGGTCGGTTGAGGCATTTCCAGTTCCAGGCCCTACCGTTTGGCCTCCCGATGGCCCCAGGTTTTTTTTTTACAAAAATCATTTTAGACTTAGTCTTAAAAGTTCTAACTCGTCCCCCATTTGAGCCAATTGAATCCATTTCTATCAAAAACCTCACCCTGAAGTTATGTTTGCTAATAGCTTTAACCACCTCAGCCCCCATAGCTTAAACACCCTGAAAGACCAGGCCACTTTTTACACTTCTGACCTACCCTACTTTCACCGTTTATTGCTAGGTCATGCAACTTACCACCCAAATGAATTTTACCTCCTTTTCTTCTCACTAATAGAGCTTTCATTTGGTGGTATTTCATTGCTGCTAACATTTTAACTTTTTTTGTTAATCAAAATTTAACGATTTTTTTGCAAAAAAATGACATTTTTCACTTTCAGTTGTAAAATTTTGCAAAAAAAAACGACATCCATATATAAATTTTGCTCTAAATTTATTGTTCTACATGTCTTTGATAAAAAAAAAAATGTTTGGGTAAAAAAAAAAATGGTTTGGGTAAAAGTTATAGCGTTTACAAACTATGGTACAAAAATGTGAATTTCCGCTTTTTGAAGCAGCTCTGACTTTCTGAGCACCTGTCATGTTTCCTGAGGTTCTACAATGGCCAGACAGTACAAACACCCCACAAATGACCCCATTTCAGAAAGTAGACACCCTAAGGTGTTCGCTGATGGGCATAGTGAGTTCATAGAACTTTTTATTTTTTGTCACAAGTTAGTGAAAAATGATGATTTTTTTTTTATTTATTTTTTTCTTACAAAGTCTCATATTCCACTAACTTGTGACAAAAAATAAAAACTTCCATGAACTCACTATGCCCATCAGCGAATACCTTGGGGTGTCTTCTTTCCAAAATGGGGTCACTTGTGGGGTAGTTATACTGCCCTGGCATTCTAGGGGCCCAAATGTGTGGTAAGGAGTTTGAAATCAAATTCTGTAAAAAATGGCCGGTGAAATCCGAAAGGTGCTCTTTGGAATGTGGGCCCCTTTGCCCACCTAGGCTGCAAAAAAGTGTCACACGTGGTATCTCCGTACTCAGGAGAAGTTGGGGAATGTGTTTTGGGGTGTCATTTTACATATACCCATGCTGGGTGAGAGAAATATCTTGGCAAAAGACAACTTTTCCCATTTTTTTTATACAAAGTTGTCTTTTGCCAAGATATTTCTCTCACCCAGCATGGGTATATGTAAAATGACACCCCAAAACACTTTCCCCAACTTCTCCTGAATACGGAGATACCACATGTGTGACACTTTTTTGCAGCCTAGGTGGGCAAAGGGGCCCAAATTCCTTTTAGGAGGGCATTTTTAGACATTTGGATACCAGACTTCTTCTCACGCTTTGGGGCCCCTAAAATGTCAGGGCAGTATAAATACCCCACATGTGACCCCATTTTGGAAAGAAGACACCCCAAGGTATTCAATGAGGGGCATGGCGAGTTCATAGAAAAAAAAAAATTTTGGCACAAGTTAGCGGAAATTGATTTTTTTTTTTTTTTATTTATTTTTTTTTTCTCACAAAGTCTCCCTTTTCGCTAACTTGGGACAAAAATTTCAATCTTTCATGGACTCAATAAGCCCCTCAGCAAATACCTTGGGGTGTCTTCTTTCCAAAATGGTGTTATTTGTGGGGTGTTTGTACTGCCCTGGCATTTGAGGGTCTCCGCAATCATTACATGTATGCCCAGCATTAGGAGTTTCTGCTATTCTCCTTATATTGAGCATACGGGTAATGAGTTTTTTTTTTTCCGTTCAGCCTCTGGGCTGAAAGAAAAAAATGAACGGCACAGATTTCTTCATTCGCATCGATCAATGTGGATGAAAAAATCTCTGCCAAAAAAAAAAAGGAGGGGAAAGGCCAGGACATAGGAGCTCCGCCCAACATCCATACCCACTTAGCTCGTATGCCCTGGCAAACCAGATTTCTCCATTCACATCAATCGATGTGGATGAATAAATCATTGCCGGGATTTTTATTTTTTTTTTTATATACAAAGTGTTTGCCAAAGCATAGGAACACCGCCACCTCCTCAGCTCATATGCCTCGGCAAACGTATCTTTTACTGCAGAGGAGAAATCTCGTCTTGCAGCGCCGCATACACCGACTTGCGTGTAATCTGACAGCAGCGCAATGCTTCTGTCAGAATGCACATCAGTGCTGCAGCTAGTCGATCGGTTGGTCCACCTGGAAGGTAAAAAAAAGAAAAAACCAGGCTGCAACACAATAATTTAATTAACTTTGGAAGAGAACATCTAAACTTTAACTTTTTGAACTGAACATTAACCTTTTTGCTTACTGGTGTTTGTTTTTTTTTTACCTTTATAGAACAAACCTCTCCTACCCCATGGGTCAATGTGCAAAGCGCAAATCGCCCAAAGATGTGGCGAAGTGCGTTATGCACTTTGTCCCATGTGAAAGGAGACGTTTGCAGCAGCTGTGAGTGAATGGGCCCTAATAGCCCTGTGTGCCTGTCCTGGTGAGATGTGATCCCTATGCTAGGTGTACCTGTGTGTGGTACTTCCAGAAACACTCTCCTAAGCATAGGGCAGGGTGGTCAGGACAGAAATAGCGGGTGTCACGCCTTATTCCACTCCTGCTACAGACACAACATCTTTTTCGGGGTGACGGTTGGGTTGAGGTACCAGCAACGACATTGGGGAAATGTCGCTCGTGTAGACGGCTAACTACACTGGTGGATGGGGCCACGGAACCTTCTGGATACAGGAGGTTCTCGATGATCTCTTCCTGGAATTTGAGGAAGGATCATGTTCTCCCAGCCTTACTGTAGAGAACAAAACTATTATACAGAGCCAATTGAATCAAATATACAGACACCTTCTTATACCAGCGTCTGGTTCTGCGGAAACTAAATACGGAGACAACATCTGGTCATTGAAGTCCACCCCTCCCATGAGCAAATTATAGTCGTGGACTGAGAGGGGCTTTTCAATCACACGGGTTGCTCGCTCAATTTGGATTGTCGTGTCTGCGTGAATGGAGGAGAGCATGTAAACGTCACGCTTGTCTCCATTTCACCGCGAGCAGTTTTTCGTTACACAAGGCAGCCCTCTCCCCCCTTGCAAGACGGGTGGTAACGAGCCGTTGGGGGAAGCCCTGGCGACTAGGTCGCACGGTGCCACAGGCGCAAATCCGTTCTAGAAACAAATGCCTAAAGAGGGCCACACTTGTGTAGAAATTGTCCACATAAAGATGGTACCCCTTGCCGAATAAGGGTGACACCAAGTCCCAGACTGTCTTCCCACTGCTCCCCAGGTAGTCAGGGCAACCGACCGGCTTCAGGGTCTGATCTTTTCCCTCATAGACACGAAATTTGTGGGTATAGCCTGTGGCCCTTTCACAGAGCTTATACAATTTGACCCCATACCGGGCACGCTTGCTTGGGATGTATTGTTTGAAGCCAAGGCGCCCGGTAAAATGTATTAGGGACTCGTCTATGCAGATGTTTTGCTCTGGGGTATACAAATCTGCAAATTTCTGGTTGAAATGGTCTATGAGGGGCCGAATTTTGTGGAGCCGGTCAAAAGCTGGGTGGCCTCTGGGACGGGAGGTGGTGTTGTCGCTAAAATGCAGGAAACGCAGGATGGTCTCAAATCGTGTCCTGGACATAGCAGCAGAGAACATGGGCATGTGATGAATTGGGTTCGTGGACCAATATGACCGCAATTCATGCTTTTTAGTTAGACCCATGTTGAGGAGAAGGCCCAGAAAAATTTTAATTTCCGAAACTTGGACTGGTTTCCACCGGAAAGGCTGGGCATAAAAGCTTCCCGGGTTGGCGGTTATAAATTGTGTGGCATACCGATTTGTTTCTGCCACAACTAAGTCTAAGAGCTCCGCAGTCAAGAACAGCTCAAAGAATCCCTGGGCCGAACCGATCTGAGCCGTCTCAACCCGAACTCCAGACTGGGCGGTGAAAGGGGGAACTAATGGTGCGGCTGAAGTTGGTGACTGCCAATCAGGGTTTGCCAGCACCTCAGGGATTCTAGGGGCTCTACGGGCCTGTCTGTGCGGTGGCTGTGATGGGGTAACTACTGCACGTGCCACCGTACCAGCTTCAACTGCCCTTCTGGTGCTCGCTACTTCACCATGTTGTACGGCAGTGCTGGTACTGGGTCCAGGAAGGGCTGCGCTGCTGGTGTACGCCTCACCACGTGATCCGGCAGCGCCAGCCCCACTCTGCTGCTCTTGAAGCGGATCCTGCGCAACCTGTGGTCTAGCGACACGGGGCCGGGTACGCCTGGTGCTATCAGGGACCTCAGCCTCCTCGTCCGAACTTTGGGTTCAGAGAGCCACTGCTTTCTACAGGTTCATATTCTGACCCGCTAGATTCGTCAGATGAGGGTTCCCACTCCTCATCCGACTGGGTCAGAATCCTGTAGGCCTCTTCAGAAGAATACCCCCTGTTTGACATTTGGACTACTAAATTTAGGAGTATTCCCTGAGACTACCCAAGAAAAAAAGCAAGCCTGTCTTACAAAGGGGAGGCTAGCGAAGTACCGGAGGCCGCTGCGGTTGATAAAAAATATCAAAACTGATTTTTTTTTTATCGCCGCAGCGCGTGTAAAGTGAATGTGCAGTGATCAAAAAATATATATTTTTTGTCACTGCGGCGGGGCGGGCGTGGGTGAACGCACGTGTGGGCGACCGATCAGGCCTGATCGGGCAAACACTGCGTTTTGGGTGGAGGACGAGCTAAGGTGACACTAATACAATTATAGATCTGACCGTGATCAGTTTTGATCACTTACAGATACTATAAAAGTACAAATGCTGATTAGCGATACGCTAAACAGCGAATAAGTGACTGCGGTGGGCTGGGCGCTAACTGATCCCTAAACTACCTAACCAAGGGGCCTAAACTATCCCTAAAACCTAACAGTCAATACCAGTGGAAAAAAAAAGTGACAGTTTACACTGATCACTTTTTTTTCCTTTCACTAGTGATTGACAGGGGCGATCAAAGGGTTAATTGGGGTGCAGGGGGGTGATCTGGGGCTACAGTGAAGTGTTTGGTGTACTCACAGTTCAGTCTGCTCCTCTGCTGGATCCAACCGACGAAAAGGACCAGCATAGGAGCAGACAAGCCATATAACAGATCATATTTACTAATATGATCTGTTATATGGCTTGTGATTAGTTTTTTTGAAAATCGCCGGCCTGCCAGCCAATGATCGTTGCTGGCAGGCTGGTGACGAACTTGTACTTTAACTTTTGCCGGCCCGCGATGCGCATGCGCGGGCCGGCTCTGACCGAAATCTCGCGTCTCGCGAGATGACGCACGGATGCGTCCAGGAGGAATGAATCAACCACCTTCCTTAGGCGGTCCGGAGGTGGTTAACATCTGCCCGCAGAGTGAATGAGATCCAGGCCATCTCCATCAACCCTCCATGTACCACAATCCTAGAAGACAAAGTGGTGATACATCCTTATCCAGCTTTCCTTTCAGAAAGTTGTTACTAAATTCCATAGATCTCATGAGATTTTTTTTCCGACTCTTTAAAGATCCTAGGTCAGAAGAAGAAAGATCCCTTCACTGCTTGGACGTCAGGAGGGCTTTAACTATTTATCTTGCACAAAAGATTGACGCAGAACTCCTTCACTTTTTGTTCTCTTTCAAGGAGTGAATAAGGGTGGCGCAGCATCCCAAAAACTCTATTGCTAGATGGATCGTCTCTGCTATCTCTCTGTCTTATCTGTCCTCTGGTGTTTCCCCTCCTGCGGGGCTGAAGGCACACTCTACCAGAGCGGTGGCCACCTCCTGGGCAGAAAGATCCTCGGTACCTATGGAGGATATTTGCAGAGCCGCCACTTGGTCGTCTCCCTGCACTTTCTTTAAACACTACCGATTTTGAATGGTTCTTCTTCGAGCTCCTCCTTTGGGGAAACGGTTCTCCTTTCTACTCTCCCACCCTCATTGTTTCCTTTGGCAATTCTCTCGTGGTGCTGTTATGGGTGAAGGGAAAAATGATGATTACTTACCGGTAATTTTTTCAGAGCCTATGACAGCACCCTTATATTCCCTCCCTGTTTGGGGTTTTTCTTTTCTGTGTGTTGGTTCTATATTCACACGGTGTAGCAAAAAAAAAAAAAAGTGTATTTAAACGTTTATCTAACAATATGTTGGCTGCCTTCCTCCGGTGCTTGGATATCACACTGAATTGTGAGGAGTGTCCGCTCTTTTATTCTGTAGGTTTCCTGTCTGTGGGGGCGGGATCACCTCTCTCGTGGTGCTATTATGGGCCCTGGAAAATCAAATTACCGGTAAGTAATCATCATTTTTTCTAATGCACCCCATTATGTCACCGAGTGCTCAAATCTGCCCTTAAATACACACCCTGGGCTGCCATGATGTACTAATCGAGGGGGCTTCTGTTAGGGTTAGCATAGTGGTCTGGACTCCTCTGTATTTTAGTCCAGCTCTGAGTACTGACAGTGGAGGAACCGAGGTTAGTAGAAAAAAAATAAAGATCTGGACTCCTTATCTGCAGGACTCCTCATATATTACTGCAGATAACAGTCCAAGACCACGGTGACAGATTCCTTTTAGGGGGAGGCCCTCTTGGAAGAGAGATGGTTTTAATTATGTTGGGTAACGCTACATTACATTGCCATGGGTTACATATAGTAAAATTAGTTGACATTCCCTGCTTATAGCTGCTCTTTAACAGTATAAATCTTTAAACTGAAGACTCTTTTAAAAAAAATTATATTAAATTAATGACCTTGAAAATAATATTGCTACTACAGGAGGGGGGGGGGGGGGGTGCAATGCTGGCATTGTAATACAGGAGGGGGAAGCTGGTGCTGCTGTTCAGTGTATACACATGTCAGGCTCTCATCAGATTCACTGACCACTTCTCCAAGCTCTTAGCATTGTTACAGCGCCCCCCGCTGCCTGAGTGTTTATACGCTGGGGGGGAAAAAGATAAAAACATAAAGTCACAAGCATCTGAGACCTATCTCAGATGATCGTGTTAAATACCCATTTAAAAGAAAAAAAAATAATGTGGGGCCACAAAGTGACGGTATACTGTATGGGGGCAGCCACAAGGTGACAGTATACTGTATGGGGGCTTATACAGTTGTCTGTTGCCCCCATACATTATAGCAATGTCTCCTTGTGGTCCCACTGTATGCGCCTACGCTACTCCCATTTTAGAAGCGCTCATAGCTGTTAAGTACGACCACCCCTATGACGTCACTCAGGGCCAATTCTAGCCTTTCTTCGGCGTGAGGCAAATATTTAAATGGTGCCTCCCCAAATTCTCAATCCAGCACCCCCTCCCAGCCCTACTGTTAGGCCTCCTGCACACAACCGTATCTGTTTTTGCTGTTCGCAAATCATGGATCTGCAAAATAGTGTCTATATTAGGGTTGCACTAGGTATGGAATGATCAATACTTTTGTACTGGTATCGTTTTGATACTGGGATTTGCCTTTTACCGATACTAGGCTGCGCTACTACTGCACAGCCTAGTATCCGAGAACATGGCGCACGCTGCTCTCAGCTCGCACCATGTTCGGTCAGTAGCACAGGGTGAGAAGGAGTCACTCTCTCCCTCCCCCCTGTGCTGCTGCCACCAGTGAGAAGCCAGAGGGGAAGAGAAGGGGAGGGGCTGTGGCCACTGCACCACCAATGAAGATAACTCACCCATTAATTCAAATACGGGAGGTGGGTGCCGACTGCAGAATCACATAGCCGGCACCCGACATCTGACAGGGAGAGCAGTTAACCCCTCAGGTGGCACTCTGATTTAGAAATCAATGAGTCCACATTTGATCTGCAAAAAATGCGGATCGGATGCGGACTAGAAATACAGCCTTAAAGGGGTTTCAGCAGCAATTTATATTGATGACCTATCCTCAGGATAAGTCATCAATATCTGGAGGTGTCTGATCAGCTGTCAGATGAGGAGGCGGTGCTCCATGCGAGTGCTGCTTCCTGGTCTTTACAATACGAGTCATCTCCTCTGGAGCATCGGTGGAGTGTAATTACAAGTACTCGCTCCATTCAGGTGAAAGGAGCGAGTATTTTGTCTGCACTTCCAAGATGACAGGCATTGTAATGAGCAGGAAGCATGGAGAGCGGCCTCCTCTTGAACCAGCTGATCGGTGGGGATGCCGGGTTTTGGACCCCCACCAATCTCATATCGATGACCTATCCTGAGGATAGAATAACAGCAATGCAGAGCAGCACCAGTAGGGGTGGGCGATATAGCCTGAAATCCTATATTGCGATATAATTTTAAGCATTTGCGATATATAGCGATATATTCTTTTCTTCTGTATGTATACAAAAAATACAAATTACAAAACTTTTCAATACATTTTTAATGTGTATTGTGTAACAGATCTTTTTTCCAAACAATGTAAAGATGAAGACTAAGTGTTAGTAAAACACAAATGTCCCCCAGAGCCAGTGCCATCAACCCCATGGCATTTGCCATCATCATCATACATCTCCCTCAGAGCCAGTGCCATCAGCATCATACATCTCCCTCAGAGCCAGTGCCATCAGCCCCATGGCATTTGCCAGTTGCCATCATCATACATGTCCCCCAGAGCCAGTGCCATCAGATCAGCCCCATGGCCGTCCTTTGCAAATAGATCCCCCTCCAGCCCCCCCAGAAGAATCGCTGTTATTATACTTGCCTTTCCTGCAGGGTGATCGGCAGCAGCTGGCTGATGGAATCCGCAGGTGTCGCGTCTTCTTCCCAGCTTGCATTGGGTGGGACCTGACGTCACACACAGCGTCAGCCAGCGGGCTAATGCTGTGTGCACGCAAGGCCCTGGCCAGTACAGCACGGTGCGGACTACGTAGTCGGGAGGCCACGGAGCGGTGAGTGAGAAGCTTCTTCATTTCACTACCGCTCCGTGGTCATATTGCGGTTTGGCGATATAGACAAAATCTGTATCGTTGCACAAATTCATATCGTGCATATCGCCTATATCGCCCACCCCTAGTTCCACCTATTTATTAAAACCTCTCCAATGAAACCTGACCTATTATTAATAAGTATCACCCAACCAACATGTGTGAGCTAAATAAGTGATTACCTCATAAGGTCATAGGTGTTTTCCACGTGGTAAATGGCAGGCAATGGAATCCACAGAACATGCACATCTGGTTCATCTCAGCATGTGTCCCATTCCCCTGCGCATGTCAGCATGTGATCACTATCACTTCCGTTGTAGACGCTTGACGTCAGCTCATCATGTGATTTAATATTAGTCACATGACCTACCCGGGACTCTGCTGGATAGTAAGCGTCTACATCTCTATGGAGATCGACGTCAACAATGCCGAGTTGAATCACCTGCGCATTATGTGACCTCCAAGCTTTACATAATCATCTCAAAGCTAAAGCTTGTCAGCTAGAGAAGCGCACTCTCTACCCCTGGAGATCAATCACATCATCCAGCGCAACACTCACAAAGCCCATCAGCCCGTCGCGCTATTAGGTCCCACGATCATGGCACAATGTAATATCGTAAAATCACGATCTATATACTGGAGAATATTTTGCTAAGATCATTACAACTACCTCTTTCTCGTGCATGATGTGGGTCCAGCGTCCACCACTTATCCATCTATAACCAAAAACACAATTAAAACATTCCCAAAAATTTTTATGTATACCCCATACTGATGAACGATAACTAGAGACTCATTCTATACCACTTACATTGAATTCTGTGTTCAACGGTCAACCCATGGGGTTGTAATTATTTTAGAGTAAAAATCCACCTTAATTCTTTTTTTTCGTAGAATCATATCCCTGTCCACTCCTCTATGTCGCCACCGAATCAATTACACGGAACCTCAATTGGTTGATCGAATGGCCACACTCTACAAAATGTATTGCAACTGGTTTGTTTAACATCTTTTTTCTAATGGTGCTTTTATGTTTTATTGATTCGCTCCCTAATTCCCATAATGGTCTCGCCAACGTATTTTCTTTTTGGGGACACCTACTACCAACAGAGGCAGGGTACGGCTATGGGGTCGAATGTATCCCCAACGTACGCAAACATCTACATGGCCCAGGTGAAAGACACGCTGGTGTATCAATCTGCATTTATGGAGAGGATCCTGTGCTGGTGGCGCTACATCGATACGTTTGATTTGGAGTGGGACAATGGAAGAGTTGGAGAATTTTCACAATTTTCTGAACAGGGGAGTCCCTGGACTACAATTTACTAAAACAGTGTCTGAACAGGAACTACAATTCTTGGATGTGAGGATCTATGTAGAGGAAGGTATCCTCAAGACAGATTTATTTTAGAAACTAACGGATAAGAACAATCTGTTAAGCTATGACAACAATCATCCTCGATGTATGATTGAGTCCGTGGAGCCAATTGTTTAGGGTTAGCAGAGTGGTCTCCGATGACAATAAGTTTGACAATGGGGTGGAGAAGACGTTTCTCTAAACGTGGGTATCCCCGCAAATTGTTGGGTCGATCCCGAGAGAGGATATCAGCGACAAGTAGAGAGGTCACCCTACAAAAGACGTCTAACAGCAATGCGATAACTAGGATTCCCTTTGTGTCAAAATTTGGCATATACAGTGGTAAGATAGACCTGGAGAGGCCTGGAAGCACTGTGAGGATGATGGTTTTTTTTATTTCTCCAGTGCTTTTAACACCGTCCAACCTGGACTTTTGAGGGACAAGCTGGAGATGGCAGGAGTGGACCACCACATGTCACATTGGATACTTGACTACCTCACAGAACGCCCACAGTTTGTTAAATCTCAGGGTTGTGTCTCTGACAAGCTGATCTGCAGTACGGGGACACCACAGGGAACGGTGCTGGCACCGTTCCTCTTCACCCTCTTCACTGCAGACTAGGGATAGACCGATATTGATTTTTTTTTAGGGCAGATACCGATAATCTGTGAACTTTGAGGCGGCACCTGAGGGGTTAACTGCCGCGGATCGCAGCTACCGCTCATAGAGGTCGGGAGCCGGCTATGTGATTCTGCAGCCAGCCCCTGCCTCCTGTATATGAATTAATGAGAGAGGTATCTTCATTGGTGGCGCAGTGGCCACAGCCCCTCCCCTCCTCTTGTCCTCCCTGATCTCATTTGTGGCAGCAGCACAGGGGGACAAAGGGGATCTTCTTTTTTCTTTTCTTCTTCCTTTTTTCTTTTCTTCTTCCTTTTTTTTCTTTTTCTTCCTTTTTTTTTCTTTTCTTCCTTTTTTTTCTTTTTCTTTTTTTTTCTTTTTCTTCTTCCTTTTTTCTTTTTATTTTTCTTCTTCCTTTTTTTTTTTCTTTTTCTTCCCTTTTTTTTTTCTTTTTCTTCCTTTTTTTTTTCCTTTTTCTTCTTCCTTTTTTTTTCTTTTTCTTCTTCCTTTTTTTTTTCTTTTTCTTCTTCCTTTTTTCTTCTTCTCTCTGTAGAATCCCCAGCAAATCCTGAGGCTCCGACCCATGGATGACGAGACTCTGCCCCTTCCCATGACATCATACCTGCCAGGAGCAACTCCATTCTAGTCACTACAGTGAGAATAGCAATTGGACTATGTTTTGATCACTCTAAGGCTACATACACGAACGTTGTTTGTTTCAGTGTCCGTTCCGTTTTTTTTTGCGGATAGAATGTGGACCCATTCATTTCAATGCATCTGCATCAGTATGTCCATTCCGTAGCCCCGCAAAAAAAAAAATAGAACATGTCCTATTCTTGGCCGTTTTAGCCATTGTTACAATGGATCCACAAAAAATACAGATGTCTACGGTCGTGTGCATGTAGCCTTAGATAGCACAGCACTGTGAAATATGTCTAATTTGGTGGAATGTTGGAAAAAAGTAGGAGCCAGTCGGCCACACATGTTTAAGCGCTTTCCTAATGTAAACCAATACATTTTACAACCAGCCTGATGAAATCCCATGGAGTCTGTATGTGGAATTATTTTTCTGTTAGGGAAGATGAACCCATAACTTGATTTGCCATGATATGCCATCAGATCTGACACTGATGCTGTTCCTCAAAGTAAGGGCTCGTTCACACGAACCTGCTGTGTTTTGCGGTCTGCAAATTGCGGATCCGCAAAACACGGAGGCCGCCCGTGTGCCTTCCGCAATGAACGGAACGGACTCCCCATTATAAAAAATGCCTAACAATAGGACATGATCTATAATTTTTGCGGGGCCACGTCACAGAGCAACAGATGCAGACAGCACGCGGAGTGCTGTCCGCATCTTTTGCGGCCCCATTGAAGTGAATGGGTCCGCACCTGAGCCGCAAAAAATGCAGCTCGGACGCAGAACCAAACCACAGTTGTGTAAATGAGCCCTAATGGAGAGCTCTGTTCACTTCTATGGCAGTTGCGAATATAGTTGAGCAAACACCGTTGACTATTTTTGGAACACCTATAGTGGTAAATGGAGAGCACACCACACATTAACGGCCACCTTTTCATTAATTGCTGTAGGACTGCCAGAAATAGCCGATCCAGCGCTCAGCTATTTTTTTTGGAGCACGCGCACGCTGCTTTCTCCACTTTGGGTGCCTCGTGCTGGGGATAGGAGGGCCACTTTAACATTGGCATTCCCTAGCGATATTATTATTAAAGGTGTTGTCTCACTTTAGTAAGTGACATTTATCATGTAGAGATAGTTAATACAAGCCACTTACTAATATATTGTTATTATCCATATTGCTTCCTTTGCTGGCTGGATTCATTTTTCTATCACATTATACACTGTTCGTTTCCATGGTTACAGACCACCCTGCAATCCATCAGTGGTGGTCATGCTTGCACAATATAGGAAAAAGCCAATTAAATGTAGATAAAGGAGAAGCTGGGCGGCACAGCTCGCACACCTTGATCACCCCCTCTTTTGCACAGATCATATAAACACTGAAATCCAGCGCACCCGAGTTAAACTGCGGTGCAGTGGAGCAGAGCCTCAGAACGAACAGCCCAAAAATTACAGAAATAAAAGATAAAAAGGCGGCACTCACCCAGCAGTAGTAAATCCAAAGATCCTTTATTTCATCTGGGATACAAGTAATACTTTACTGTCGGGGCGGACAGCAATTCATACATACACAGCGGTGATGGCCGTTTCGCACACAGGCTGGTGACGTGAGCGAGCACCACCACGCTACCTTTTAAACAACCCAGGGGGAGGTTGTCATGACAACGCATGACGCCCTACCCCCTTCCGGGGAAAATCACAATAAAAAGACAAATAGTCTGTCATTAATAGCAATACAATGCAACAATAGGAACACTTCAGAAATACACTGAGATCATTACGGTCATAAAATCATAGTTCACCTAGGGCATTCGCCCGCAGAATCCACCTTGCTTCTCTCTGTAGTAATAACCTATGCCCATCTCATCCTGCAGGGGGATTGGGTACTAATTCGATGCCAGCAAACTCAAGAGTTTGTCTCCCTCACATGTTTTGGGGCAGTCTGGGGCAGCCCTTATTTGATTGTATGGAATTCATATGTTCTCTTATCCTCTCAAAAAGGCATCGGATGGCTTTGCCTATGTAGAAATTACCACAGCCGCATCAGATCACATACACTACAAAGGTGCTCATGCAGGTAATAAAATCTGTTACCCTATGTTTTATGCCTATTGATAAGGAGATCACTCTGGGAAAACTTCCTCGCCCTTTCCAGGGCTACATTTAACATCTCTTGAGGGTAGCCCCTCTTGCTCAATCATTCTGCCAATTCCATGGCCTGTTTCTCAAAGCTCTCACATGTACTATTAATGCGTCTCAGTCTGATAAATTGCCCGTAAGGAACCGACTTCTTCACTGCATGTGGATGGAAACTGTCGTGGTGGAGCAAGGAGTTGGTTGCTGTGGGTTTACGATGCCCACTAGTGACCAACTCATCACCAACCACCCCGACAGTCACATCCAGAAACTCCCAAGTTTAGAACCTTCAAAGTCCAAAGTAAAGAACACACCCATGTCATTACTTGCATTAAGAAAGGCAACAAACTCAGTGCATTGTTCCCTGGAGCCAGACCAAATCATAAAGATGTCATTAACAAATCTTAAAAATAGCTTGATGTGGCATAAATAGGGATTCATGGTGTTGAACACACCATCTGTCCTCCAATCTAGAAAGGTAAATGTTTACAAATGTGCATGCGACAGGAGTGCCCATAGCCGTGCCTACTTTCTGTTTGTACCAGTTATTTCTGAACATAAACACATTGTTGGTAAGTATAAATAATAAAGCTTCACTTACAAAATCACAAAATAAAGTGCTCTTCCCCCATATTATTAAGGACGTCCTGAACCGCCTCCACACCCAGGAGGGATCCGGGTGTAGAGGCTCTCGGCGTCCAAGGAGACCAACTGATACCCATCCTGCCACTGAAAATCATTCCGTGCCCGGAGGAAATCGCCGGTATCCCGTAGATAAGCAGGGGCGCTAATGAGCACAGGTCTCAATAGCCAATCTAAGTACTAAGTACTTTGACAAGTGCTGCTCAGTCACTGAGCCAATCCCCGCCACAATAGGGCGTCCTGGGGGTCGGCTCGGTGACTTATGCACTTTTGTCAAAAAGTACCAACATGGCTTGGTCGGAAAAAGTGGTACCAGGCTTTCAGCCTTTTTGCTGTAAATAAAATCCAGCGACACATTTTTGCAGCAAACTCCTTAACCGTTGTTGCATAGTGGGTAAAGGATAATCTCGTAAAGACACATACACTGTTTCATCTTGCAGTTGCCTGAGGGCTTCAGACACATTGTACTCCTTTGTCATTAGCACTATGTTGCCCCCTTTATCGGCAGGTTTCACCACCACGTCACTCCGAGACCTGAGCCAACCTAATGCTGATTTCTCCTCCCTGGTGATGTTCTCAGGAACCACAGGGTAAATGAGAGCCTTTATGTCTCTAAGGACGTGGTGGAGAAAAAATGTTGACAGATCTGCCAGTGTACATAGGGGGACAGAACGTAGATTTAATACCACCCTTAAATCTGACATCACTTTAATCAACCTGAGACACTTCAGTAAGGTCATTATTGGTGAGAAATTCTAAACAGGATACTTCCATATCACACACGAGTCTCACCTTGTTTAATCATGCAAGGTTTCTTTGGTATATCCTTAAACATTTTAAAAATAAATAATTTAAATATCGCCTTGAACATATCAATTTCAAAAGTGATAGGATCAAATTGTTCCACAAGACTGTATCCTAGGCCCCGAGAAAGGACCCTGGATAAATCCAGGAGGTAACTCGCAGCCTGTAAGATTGATAACCAGATTTTCAGTCTCAGAGGGGTACTCTGTTCCTATAGCCGATGTTATCGTCTCCAAGAGACCTACTTTCTCCTGCGTAATGACTTCCTGCCGTCTTTTTTTTTTTTTTCCCCTTCCCCTTCTGATCCTCCTTCTAAAGGGTCCTGGGTGTGGGTCATTCCTGCAGGTGTATCCTGATTACTGGATTCTTCTGAAAGGCTGGAATCTGAATCTGTTGTCTAGAAATCACTTCTGCTGCGCCGTTGGTACCTCTTCCTACAACGTTGTTTCCTTTTATTCTAATCAATTTAATATTTGTTGATGACATCTTTATGATTTGGTCTGGCTCCAGGGAACAATGCACTGAGTTTGTTGCCTTTCTTAATGCAAGTAATGAGATGGGTATGTTCTTTACTTTGAACTTTGGAGGTTCTAAACTTGGAGTTTCATCCAGGATAAAAACCGCAGCTCGTTATACGAGAGAAGACCCAAAGGCAATTACAAATGTGGCAACTGCTCTTTCTGCAGATATAATTCCCAGAAGAGTGCCCTTAGTTTGGGAGGCATAAAACATAGTGTAACAGATTTTATTACCTGCAGGAGTACCTTTGCAGTGTATGTGATCTGATGCGGCTGTGGTAATTTCTACATAGGCAAAACAATCAGATGCCTTTTTGAGAGGATAAGAGAACATATGAATTCCATACAATCAGGTAAGGATTGCACCAGACTTATAAAACATGTGAGGGAGGGGGGCGTGGCCAGCAGCCGGCATGTGAGCACGCTTCTGTGAGTAGCTCCACTTACCCTCGATAATCCTTCACCATCCTGACAAACTGCCGACTCCAGGCACAGAGTGGACGGTGTGTAGGAGACGGAGGAGACCCCGCACACCGACTATGGGGCCCAGCAAAGCGCAAACGGCTGCGGAGAAGCTCAAAGAGTTCGCCAGGTCTGAGGCCCAAAGTGGAGTCACTACTCCTACACGTGCGGCTGTTACCCGCGGGCAGGCTGCCCAACAGGCGGATGCAGAGGAAGGCGCTGAGCAGGAGTTTACCCTCAAGGCAGCTTATGAGCAGTTACTAGTGGCAATATCATCATGCCAAACATCACTCACCGGGAAGCTGGAGGAGGTGAGAGTGGATGTGGGCCTGCTCCGCCATGACATGCAGCAGCTCAGAGACCGGGTCAAAAACACAGAAGATTGCGTGTCTGCGCTGGAAGATCTGACCAGACCCATGGCAGGGAAGATGCAAGACCTGGAGCGATCCGTAGGTCAGTGGCAACAGAAATGTGATGACCTGGAAAATAGATCGCGCCGCAACAATGTGAGGATCTTGGGCCTACCAGAGAAAGCTGAGGGCAGAGATCCTGCGGCCTTCCTAGAGGCCTGGTTTAGGCTGAGTTCACACTTCAGTTATTTGATCAGTTATTTCCATCAGTTATTGTGACCCAAAAACAGGTGTGGGTCAAAAACACAGAACAGGTGCAGCTCTTTCCATTATACCTTATCGCTGTGTAGCTTCCAATCCTGGTTTTGGCTCACAAAACTGATGGAAATAACTGACCAAATAGTTGATGTGTGAACTGGGCCTTAAAGAGCAGTTCCCTGAGGCACCCTTCTCTCCTGCATATACCGTGGAGAGGGCACATCGTGTCCCAGCCAGATGCTCCTCCTAGACCCCTCTTGGCGCTTCTGCTGAATTGGAGAGACCGGGATCTTATCCTTAGCCAGGCCAGAAGCAAGCAAGACATCAGGCATGAAAATGCAAAGATCTCACTTTTTCCAAGTTTTCTCTGCAGATCTCCAGAAGAGGAGAGCCACATTTGTTGCAGTTAAACGTCGCCTTCGGGATCTAAATCTTCAATATTCGATGGCTTATCCGGCCCGCCTTAGAGTCATAGACGGCAATAAAACTGTGTTTTTCAATGATCCTCGCGAGGCGGAGGACTGGGCCTCAAGAAAAGCTGCGCGTCCCGGACCGCGCTGAACTTTTCGCTGTCTGTTCACAGCAAGTATTAAAACATCCTCATATGTCTGATTCTAGGGAGACTTGTTCTTGTTTGCCCTGAGCATGACATTATTTAAGATGCAGCACAGCTGATATTGGTCACTTTTTCATGTTCTGGACTGCATTTGATAGTCTTATGTGTGTTCTCACTTAAATGCAGGGCGTCTCCCTGTACATAGCACCAGACACTTTGTCAACATGTTCCATTGTCATGTATTAAGGCCTGCAGTTTTGCATATATTAGCTGAATGGGGGGTAGGAGCAATACCTGTATGGTTATAACACCTATTTGCACTATACAGGTCCCCGAGTTAAGGGCCACCAAGTTGGTCGGATCAGGATTCGACACCTTTATGTTTATAATGTTATTGTTCTGTATTACATTTTTGTATGCTCAAGCTTATATGTCTCAAGTATGGCCATCTCTCTTCATGATAGCAACAGGGGAGTCTCTGCTCTATGTTGATCAAATGCCTAAACTGTCAGTGTATGCAATGTGGATGTGGGTATTTGTCCTTGATTCAAACCTGGTGATTCCATGGCCTCCATGAGAGTGATGTCATGGAACGTGAGGGGACTGGGAGACCCTAATAAGAGGATTGCAATTTTTTCTCAAATACGCTCCTTTAATCCTCATATTCTGGGCCTTCAAGAAACCCACCTCACCCCGGAAACAGGGAACAGGTTGAAAAAGCCCTGGGCGCAACACTTATTCAACTCATATGGGAGCTCTCACTCCAGAGGGGTGGCTCTACTGTTCCATAGAAGTCTCAGATGCGAGATTCACTACTCAGCTGTAGATCAGGGAGGGCAGTACATCTTCATACATGCGCATATTAACTGTGTTCCATATGTGATTGTTAATCTGTATAATTCCCCTCCTGCATCTTTATCCCTTCTAGAAGCAGTCACGGGTTTTGTGGCTAACTATCCCAATGCCCGTTTCATATGTATGGGAGACTTTAATCAAGTAGTCAGTGAGGACTTAGACAGATTCAGCTGTAGGGCAAATAGAGGAGGGACGGGAGGTAACAGCACGGTTCTTGCCAGAATATCGCAGGAGATGGGATGGGTAGACATGTGGAGAGCCAGGAACCCACGAACGAGGGAATACTCTTGCCTGCCAGGGGAGCCCTGTCCAGAATTGACTACTTGTTTGGCAATGCCATAGTATATACTGACCTGGTGAATATTAGGCACGGACCACAGGGCCCTTCCGACCATGCCCCATTGTTGGCGGAGTAGGCCCTGACTGATCATGCCGGCGCTGGCAGTAAGATGCGTATACACCCTTTCTGGCTGTCCTTGTTTGGTTTAAATGACAGAATCCCTGATCAGTTGAGGATGTTCTTTGAGGTACAGGGCGAGTCTACAGACGCTCTATTGCTTTGGGAGACAATGAAAGCGTACCTTAGAGGTTGCATCAAATCCTCCATCTCATACGTTAAGAGAGATTCGCAACGTAAGGAAAATGATTTACATGGCAGCTGTAAGGAGGCCGAGAGGGCGTTCACTGAGTCCCCCTCTGAAGAGCGCAGATTAGAGTGGTTATCCAGAGGGAGAATGTACATGCTGCATCTGGAGGAAAAGAGCAAAAGGAAGCTCTTTTTCCTTAAGCAACAGGCGTTTGAAACAGGCAATCAGACAGGGAAGTTACTTGCGCATATAGCACGCACTAATAATATGTCTCCCCCGGTACTCAGGATACAGGAGACTGACGGCCGCATAATGGAATCGGTGCAAGATATATTGAAATGCTTTCATAATTTTTACAGAGACCTATACAAATCAGCAGCTACTTACTCAGGGCTAGGATTAGAGTCCTACCTCACTGAAGTGTCTCATCCTCGGCTAGCGGACCTAGATAAGGGTCTTATGGAGGAGGATATTACATTAGAGGAAGTGGAGAGAGCCATTAAGGATCTACCGACAGGGAAAGCCCCAGGCCCAGATGGCATCCCGGTAGAGGTATATTCTAAGTATGGGGAAAATCTAAACCCTCAGTTACTGAACCTGTACCGAGCGGCGCACTCCCGTGGCTCCTTGTCAGATTCCATGTATGATGCATCAATTGTTGTGATCTTGAAGCCTGGCAAGGACCCATTGGAATGTGGATCTTATCGTCCAATTTCACTTTTAAACTTGGACTATAAAATCCTGACCAGAATTATAGCCAATAGATTGAATAAGGTCATCACGTCAATAATTCACTCTGATCAGTCGGGCTTCATGCCTGGAAGGTCCACATCAGACAACATTAGGAGGGCTCAAGTAATTGCGCAGCTGGGGGTAGCTAAGAAGGAGAGATGGGCTTTGGCCTCACTGGACACGGCCAAGGCTTTCGACTCGTTGGAATGGCCCTTTTTGACTGCAGTGCTGGGCAGCTTTGGCTTCGGTCCTAAATTCATTAAATGGATAGAAATATTATATAAAAAACCCACTGCTAGCATCCAACTGAACGGTTCCCACTCTGATAGGTTCCCCTTACTCAGAGGCACGAGGCAGGGATGCCCGCTCTCGCCTTTGCTGTTTGCAATTGCCATAGAGCATCTGGCCATTAGATTTAGACAGGACCAAGTTTATGCAGGTGTCTGCGAGGGAGATAGGGAAGACAGGATTGGACTGTATGCAGACGACTTGATCCTCTTTATGTCGGAACCGGAAGTATCTCTACTAAGAGCTATTGAAATCATAGAGCGCTTTGGGCAATTCTCCGGGCTGCACATAAACTGGGGCAAGTCTGCCATCATGCCACTCTGGAACCATGATTGGCCTAGTTGTCGAAACAACCTGCCTGTAGTTGATAGGTTTAAATACTTAGGGGTAGTAATCACTAAAGAGCCCCAACTCTCCTATGTATTGAATATTGAACCCTTAGAGACCATATTCCAAGATAAGGTTAAAACATGGGAGACCCTCCCTTTGTCGGTTATGGGTAGATTGAATCTGGTAAAGATGGTACTCTTGCCCAAGGGTTTAGACTTGCTGTCCCACGCCTGTACGCCAGTCCCCAGGGGATTTTTTAAACGTATCCATGCTATTATAGCCTCCTTTGTATGGGGTAAATCTAGGAGGAAACTCTCACTGTCAGTTTTACAGAGGCCGAGGCTACAGGGAGGAGCTACCCTTCCAGACTTCTTTCTTTATTATATTGCAAGTCAACTTAGATTTCTGAGATATTGGGTCACCGATGCCCTAAGCCCAAACGCAGAATGCTACCTGCACGAATATTTGCAAGTCCCAACGCTGTGGCCCGTTCTGGAGGGATCTCGCCATATTCAAAAGGGTCTTCTCCCAGTACATAAGCTAGCCCATCAGATATGGCAGGCATCTAAGTTAAATTCCTACAAGGATTTGCCAAGTGAAGTCCCCGTATGGGATAACTGTATGTTCCCACTCTGGTAAAGCTGAAGGGTGTGTCTGACTGGAAGAGGCATGGTATACTCACTTTGGGCGATCTATATGAGAGCGGGCAGCTTAGATCATTCTCCCAGATTCAGGATAAGTTTCAGGTGTCCCGTACTCTTTTCTTCAGGTACCTCCAATTGAGACATGCACTACAGGCCCAATTCAGAGGTGATAACAGGAGTATTTCTAAATACCCTATCATAGGTGTTTTAAAATCGCAAGGCCCGAGAGGCATAGTCTCAGCGCTATATACACACTTATTGGACTGCCGCCTGCTGGTGGCCCCGTTGGCCGTTGAGGGCAGATGGAAGTTGCTAATACCATCTTTGTCTTCTGAGGATTGGGAGGAGGCATTAATGGCTCCGACTAAGGTATCATCCTCTATAAATAATAGGATGATACAGCTTTTTATCCTTCATTGTAGCTATCTCACGCACACCAGACTTCAAAAGATGGGCAGGATTAGCCACTCCAGGTGCCATAGATGCGATGCTGTTGGAGCCAATTTTTGGCATATGATGTGGGATTGTGAGTTCATTCGACAGTTCTGGATTTCAGTTCTGGAGGTCCTCGCAACTATGGTTCCTGTGACATTGCCGTTATGCCCCAAGATGTGCATTCTGGGAGTCATTGATGAAGAGTCGTGGTCACACTACCACAGAATCTTCTTAGCGGAAACACTATTTCTAGCTAGAAAGGCAATTGCCATAAGATGGATGGGAGATTCCCCCCCCCCCCCCCCCCCCTCGAAGGGACAATGGCTCACTCTTGTGAACCACGCAGTCTCCATGGAGAACATTGTGTATAAGCATAGGGGGTGTCCACAAAAATTTTATAAAGTCTGGGGTGACTGGTGTGCCTCTCCTCTCACCTTACACTCATCGCGTCTGCACTCGACGGCTGACGGGTCACATTGCTCTTCGAACCAATATTCAGGTACTTTATAGCACTGTTATCACTGATGTTAATGTTGGAGCATTTATGTGTGTGATTTGTCTATTCTGTGAATATTGTATGCTGTCAGGGTTAAGAACATGTCCTTTTACATGCTAGAGTCCTGATAAATGTCAATGTCTTTATGTATCACTGTTCTCTTGGTATTTCTGAGGCGCCCCTGCGTGGGCCATCACATTGCTACATGTATGCCATACTTGTGTCATTCTCTTTTAATAAAACGAGTTTAAAAAAAAACATGTGAGGGAGACGCACAATGGTGATTTATAAGACTCTTGAGTTTGCTGGCATCTGATTTGTACCCAATAGGCATAGGTTATTACTACAGAGAGAAGCAAGGTGGTTTCTGCGGGCGAATGCTCTAGGTCAGTGATGGTGAACCTTTCAGAGACAGAGTGCCCAAACTGCAACCCAAAACCTACTTATTTATCGCAAAGTGCCAACATGACAAGATAACCTGAATACTACAGTCCAATATAGTATATCTTTCATGTACTTAATCATTCAGCTATAATACCCTGCCTACAATCAATGCGCTGCCTGCGCTGTTCATAGTGCGCGCTGCGCTGATGAATGGCTGGAAAAGTCTAAGGCATATTAGTACACCATAGACTTTTTCCAGGGTGTGGGTGCCCACAGAGAGAGCTCTGAGTGCCACCTCTGGCACCCGTGCCATAGGTTCGCCACCACTGCTCTAGGTGAACTAGGATTGAATGACCGTAATGATCTCAGTGTATTTCTGTAGTGTTCCTATTGTTGCATTGTATTGCTATTAATGACAGACTATTTCTTTTTATTGTGATTTTTCACCGTAAGGGGGGTAGGGCGTCATGCGTTGTCATGACAACCGCCCCCTGGGTTGTTTAAAAGGTAGCATGGTGGAGCGCGCTCACGTCAGCGACCTGAAGAGGCGCATTTGTGCGCGAAACTGCTGTCGCCGCTGTGTATGTTTGAATTGCTGTCCGTCCCTGCACGCTCCGACAGTAAAGTATTACTTGTATCCCAGATGAAATAAAGGATCTTTGGATTTACTACTGCTGGGTGAGTGCCGCTTTTTTATCTTCTTCTATTTCTGGAATATAGGAAAAAGCACTAGCCTATGTGAGCTCCCACTGTCCCGACCACCAGAGAGGCTGACGCTTTTTCCTATAGTGTGCAAGCATGACCACCACTGATGGATTGCAGGGTGGTCTGTAACCATGAAAATGAGCATTGTATAAGGTGATGTTAAAATGAATCCAGCCAGCAAAGGAAGCAATATGGAAAATAACAATACATTAGTACAGGGATGGCCAACCTGAGGCTCTCCAGCTGTTCCAAAACTACAACTCCCAGCAGGCCCAGACTGTCTACAGCTTTCAGCCTACAGCAGGGCATGGTGGGAGTTGTAGTTTTACAACAGCTGGAGAGCCGCCGGTTGGCCATCCCTACATTAGTAAGTGCCTTGTATTAACTTTCTCTACATGTGAAATGACACAGCCCATTTTAAGCTCCATTCATTCTCATGTGCTATAAATATAAAAAGGGGTATACATAAATAATATAAAACAATTGCCTTAACCACTTTACATCCGGGCCATTAACCTCCTTGCTGACTGAGCCTAATTTTGCAAATCTGACGTGTCACTTTATATGCTAATAACTTTGGTACACTTTTACTTATCCAAGCCATTCTGAGATTGTTTTCTCATGACACATTGTACTTCATGACAGTGGTAAATTTGAGTTGATATATACTTCACCTTTATTTATAAAATAATCCAAAATTTACCATAAATTTGAAAAATTCGCAATTTTTTTTATTTTTATTTATCTGCCTTTAACCACCTCCCGACCGCCTAACGCACGGATACGTCCTGGAGGCTGGCGATTCATTCCTCCTGGACGCATCCGTGCGTCATCTGGCGAGACGCGAGATTTCCTGTGAACGCGCTCGTTCGCTGGCAGGCTGGAGATGCGATTTTTTTAACCCCTAACAGGTATATTAGACGCTGTTTTGATAACGGCGTCTAATATACCTGCTACCTGGTCCTCTGGTGGTCCCTTTTGCTTGGATCGACCACCAGAGGACACAGGCAGCTCAGTAATAAGTAGCACCAAACACCACTACACTACACCCCCCCTGTCACTTATTTAACCCCTGATCACCCCCCTGTCATTGATCACCCCCTTGTAAGGCTCGATTCAGACGTCTGTATGTTTTTTACGCATCCACGGATACATGGATCGGATCCGCAAAACACATACAGACGTCTGACTGGAGCCTGACAGGGGGGTGATCACCCCATATAGACTCCCTGATCACCCCCCTGTCATTGATCACCCCCCTGTAAGGCTTCATTCAGACATTTTTTTTTTGGCCCAAGTTAGCGGAAATTGTTTTTTTTTTTTTTTTTTTTTTATTCTAGGAACTCTCCATGCCCCTCATGGAATACCTTGGGGTGTCTTCTTTCCAAAATGGGGTCACTTGTGGGGTAGTTATACTGCCCTGGCAATTTAGGGGCCCTAATGTGCTGGAAGTATTTTGAAATCAAAATGTGTAAAAAATGACCTGTGAAATCCTAAAGGTGCTCTTTGGAATGTGGGCCCCTTTGCCCACCTAGGCTGCAAAAAAGTGTCACACATCTGGTATCGCCGTACTCAGGAGAAGTTGGGCAATGTGTTTTGGGGTGTCATTTTACATATACCCATGCTGGGTGAGAGAAATATCTCGGTCAAATGCCAACTTTGTATAAAAAAATGGGAAAAGTTGTCTTTTGCCGAGATATTTATCTCACCCAGCATGGGTATATGTAAAAGGGGTTTAAGCTAGGGGAGCTGAGGTGGTTAAAACAGAAAGTGATACCTCATAAGATATTTGTTACTTAACATTCCCCATATGTCTACTTTATGTTGGCATCATTTTGCAAATGTCATTTAAATTTTTTAGGATGTTAGAAGGCTTAGAATTTTAGAAGCAATTCTTAAATTTTTTAAAGAGAACCTGTCACCAGGATTTTGTGCATAGAGCTGGGGACATGGGCTGCTAGATGGCTGTTAGCACATCCGCAATACCCAGTCCCCCATAGCTCTCTGCGCTTTTATTGTGTTAAAAAACCTTTTTGATCAATATGCAAATGACCTGATATGAGTCCTGTATCCGGAGATGAGTCAAGCGGAAAGGAGCCCAGCACCGCCCCGCGTCCTCCGAATCTCCTCCTTGCTGGCTGACGTCACAGAGCTGGAGCGACAAAATCTCCCGATGCGCGAGCTAGCGCATGCGTAGTTCGTTCCCTGTGCTGATGCCAGCACAGGGAATGAACATGATGCCGACACTGCGCATGCACTAGCTCGCGCATCGCGAGATTTCGGCGCTCCAGCTCTGTGACATCAGCCAGCAAGGAGGAGATTCGGAGGACGCGGGGCGGTGCTGGGCTCCTTTCCGCTTGACTCCTCTCCGGACACAGGACTCATATCGGGTCATTTGCATATTAATCAAAAAGGTTTTTTAACACAATAAAAGCGCAGAGAGCTGTGGGGACTGGGTATTGCAGATGTGCTAGCGGCCATCTAGCAGCCCATTTCCCCAGCTCTATACACTAAATCCAGGTGACAGGTTTCCTTTTTAAGAAAATTTTCAAAACCCACTTTTTAAGGACCAGTTCAGGTCTGAAGTCACTTTGTGGGGCTTACATAGTGGAAACCCCCCATAAATGAGCCCATTGTAAAAACTATACCCCTCAAGTTACTCACAACTGATTTTACAAACTTTAACCATTTAGGTGTTCCACAAAAATTAAAGGAAAATGGAGATGAAATTTCTAAATTTCACTTTTTTGGCAGATTTTCCATTTTAATCTATTTTTCTTTAACACATAGAGGGTTAACAGCCAAACTAAACTCAATATTTATTACCCGGATTCTGCAGTTTACAGAAACACCCCACATGTTGTCGTAAACGGATGCAGGGCAAGGGCACACAGCAGGGCACAGAAGAAATGGAGCGTCATATGGTTTTTGGAAGGCAGATTTTGCTGAACTGGTTTTTAGATGCCATGTCCCATTTGAAGCCCCCCTGATGCACCCTTACAGTAGAAACTCCCAAAAAGTTACCCCATTTTGGTAACTAGGGGATAAGGTGCCAGTTTTATTGGTACCTTTTTGGGTACATATGACTTTTTTAAATGCTCTATATTACGCTTCATGTGAGGCAAGGTAACCACAAATTGGCTGTTTTAGCAATATTTTTATTTTTTACAACATTTATCTGACAGGGTAGATCATGTGCTATATTTATAGAGCTGGTTGTTCCGGACACAATGATATCAAATATGTCTACTTTCTTTGCTTCCGTTTTACATAATAAAGCATTTAAAAAAAAATAAAAAAAAAATTTCTGTCTCCATTTTCTGAACGCCATATTTTTTTTCGACCAATCATCTTGTGCAGGGGCTCGTGGACTTTTTTATTGGTACCGTTTTTTGGGCACATATGATTTTTTGATCATTCATTATTACACTTAATGTGGCAAGGTGACCAAAAAATTGTTTTTTTTTAGCACAGTTTTTATTTATTTAGTTTTACAGCGTTCACCTGAGGGGTTAGGTCATGTGACATTTTTATAGAGCAGATCGTTATAGACGTGGCAATATCGAATGTGTATACTTTTTCTTATTTGTTTAATTTTTACACAATAATAGCATTTTTTAAACCCAAAAAAATGATGTTTGGGTCTCCATAGTCTGAGAGCCATAGCTTCTTTTTTTTTGACCGATTTTCTTAGTTGGGATGTCATTTTTTGCAGGATGAGGTGACGGTTTGATTGGTACTATTTTGGGGGGCATATGCCTTTTCGCTTGGTGTTGCACTTTATGTAATGTTAGGTGACAAAAAATGGCTTTTTGGCACTGTTTTTATTTTATTTTATTTACGGTGTTCACCTGAGGGGTTAGGTCATGTGATATTTTTATAGAGCTGGTTGTTTTACGGACGCAGCGATACCTAATATCTCTACTTTTTTTATTTATTTAACTTTAACACAATAATAGCATTTTTTCAAACCAAAAAACTTTTAATGTCTCCATGTTCTGAGAGCTATAGTTTTTGTTGAGCGCAGTGTATACAGCGATCTAGAAGGCAAGGACACCTGGGGACTGTCCCTGCCTTCTCTCTGGGTTGCCCTGCTGTCACTGACAGCGGGCCCCCCGCTCGGCAGCTGCCATCTCTAAATGAACGTTCCAGAACGTCCATTCAGATATAAACATCCACCCATGGGACGTTTGTATCCTATGGGCGGATGTGAACTGGTTAAAGGGGTTGTCTCACTTAAGCTAATGACATTCATCATATCGACAAAGTTATGCTAATTTCACATTAGCATTTCTGTTTTCCGGTATTGGGATCCGTCATAGGATCTGAATATCTAAGAAAAACGCTTCTGCTTTGTTCCCATTCATTGTCAATGGGGACAAAACTAAACTGAACAGAACGGAATGCTCTAAAAAGCATTCAGTTCTATTTGTTTGGGTTCCCATACCGGAGAGCAAACCACAGCAAGCTGCGGTTTTCTTTCAGTCATGACATGTGGAGCAAGACGGATCCGTCATGACCCACAATGCAAGTCAATAGGGGCGGATCTCTGACACAATAGAAAATAGATCCGTCCCCAATTGACTTTCAATGGAGTTCATGACTGATCCGTCGTGGCTATGTTAACCGCCTAACGCAGGATCGCGTTCCGGAGGCGGCAGCTCTGCGCACAGTCACGCATATATGCGTCATCTCGCGAGACGCGAGATTTCGCTCAAAGCCGGCCCGCGCATGCGCATCGCGGGCCGGCAAAAGTTAGAGGGGGGTCACGTCATCAGCTTGCCAGCCAATGATCGTCGCTGGCAAGCTGATGATTTTCAAAAAATCTAATCAGAAGCCAGTTAACACATTATATTTGTAAATATGATGTGTTAAATGGCTTCTCTGCTCCTCTGCTGGTCCTTTTCGTCGGTTGGTTCCAGCAGAGGAGCAGACATCACAGTGAGTAGCACCAAACACTTCACTTAACCCCAGATCACCCCCCATCACCCGAATTAACCCCTTAATCACCCCTTGATCGCCCCTGTCAATCACCTAGTGAAAGGAAAAAAGTGATCAGTGTAAACTGTCACTTTTTTTTCCCACTGGTATTGACTGATAGGTTTTAGGATAGTTTAGGTCCCTTGGTTAGGTAGTTTAGCGTCAGTTAGCGCCCAGCCCACCGCACCGCACCGCAGTCACTGATTCGCTGATTAGCGTATCGCTAATCAGCATTTGTACTTTTATAGTATCTGTAAGTGATCAAAACTGATCACAGTCAGATCTATAATAGTATTAGTGTCACCTTAGCTCGCCCTCCACCCAAAACGCAGTGTTTGCCCGATCAGGCCTGATCGGTCGCCCACACGTGCGTTCACCCACGCCCGCCCCGCCGCAGTGACACAAAATATATATATTTTTGATCACTGCACAATCACTTTCCAAGCGCTGCGGCGATAAAAAAAAAAATCAGTTTTGATATTTTTTATCAACCGCAGCGGCCTCCGGTACTTCGCTAGCCTCCCCTTTGTAAAACAGGCTTGCTTTTTTTCTTGGGTAGTCTCAGGGAATACCCTTAAATTTAGTAGTCCAAATGTCAAACAGGTGGTATTCTTCTGAAGAGGCCTACAGGCTTCTGACCCAGTCGGATGAGGAATGGGAACCCTCATCTGACGAATCTAGCGGGTCAGAATATGAACCTGTAGAAAGCAGTGGCAGTCTGACCCAAAGTTCAGACGAGGAGGTTGAGGTCCCTGATAGCACCAGGCGTACCCGGCCCTGTGTCGCTAGACCACAGGTTGCGCAGGATCCGCTTCTGGAGCAGCAGAGTGGGGCTGGCGCTGTCGGATCACGTGGTGAGGCATACACCAGCAGCGCAGCCCTCCCTGGACCTAGTACCAGCACTGCCGTACAACATGGTGAAGTGGCGAGCACCAGAAGGGCAGTTGAAGCTGGTACGGTGGCACGTGCAATAGTTACCCCGTCGCAGCCACCGCACAGACAGGCCCGTAGACCCCCTAGAGTCCCTGAGGTGCTGGCAAATCCTGATTGGCAGTCCGCAACTTCAGCCGCACCTGTAGTTCCCCCTTTCACCGCCCAGTCTGGAGTTCGGGTTGAGACAGCTTAGATCGGTTCGGCCCTGGGATTTTTTTGAGCTGTTCTTGACTGCGGAGCTCTTGGACTTAGTCGTGGCAGAAACAAATCGGTATGCCACTCGATTTATATCCGCCAACCCCGGAAGCTTTTATGCCCAGCCTTTCCGGTGGAAACCAGTCCAAGTTTCCGAATAAATTTTTTTTTCTGGGCCTTCTCCTGAACATGGGTCTAACCAAAAAGCATGAATTGCAGTCATATTGGTCCACGAACCCGATTCATCACATGCCCATGTTCTCTGCTGCTATGTCCAGGGCACGATTTGAGGCCATCCTGCGTTTCCTGCACTTTAGCGACAACACCACCTCCCGTCCCAGAGGCCACCCAGCTTTTGACCGGCTCCACAAAATTCGGCCCCTCATAGGCCACTTCAACCCGAAATTTGCAGATTTGTATACCCCTGAGCAAAACATCTGCGTAGACGAGTCCCTAATACATTTTACCGGGCGCCTTGGCTTCAAACAATACATCCCAAGCAAGCACGCCCGGTATGGGGTAAAATTGTATAAGCTCTGTGAAAAGGCCACAGGCTATACTCACAAATTTCGGATCTATGAGGGAAAAGATCAGACCCTGGAGCCGGTCGGTTGCCCTGACTACCTGGGGAGCAGTGGGAAGACAGTCTGGGACTTGGTGTCACCCTTATTTGGCAAGGGGTACCATCTTTATGTGGACAATTTCTACACAAGTGTGCCCCTCTTCAGGCATTTGTTCCTAGAACAGATTGGCTGCTGTGGCACCGCGTGAACCAGTCGCGTGGGCTTCCCCCAACGGCTCGTTACCACCCGTCTTGCAAGGGGGGAGATGGCTGCCTTGTGTAACGAAGAACTGCTCGCGGTGAAATGGAGAGACAAGCGTGACGTTTACATGCTCTGCTCCATTCACGCAGACACGACAATACAAATTGAGCGAGCAACCCGTGTCATTGAAAAGCCCCTCTGTGTCCACGACTATAATTTGCTCATGGGAGGGGTGGACTTCAATGACCAGATGTTGTCTCCGTATTTAGTTTCCCGACGCACCAGACGCTGGTATAAGAAGGTGTCTGTATATTTAATTCAATTGGCTGCATATAATAGTTTTGTTCTCTACAGTAAGGCTGGGAGAACACGATCCTTCCTCAAATTTCAGGAAGAGATCATCGAGAACCTCCTGTATCCAGAAGGTTCCGTGGCCCCATCCACCAGTGTAGTTAGCCGTCTACACGGGCGACATTTCCCCAGTGTCGTTCCTGGTACCTCAACCCAACAGTCACCCCGAAAAAGATGTAGTGTCTGTAGCAGGAGTGGAATAAGGCGTGACACCCGCTATTTCTGTCCTGACTGCCCTGACCACCCTGCCCTATGCTTTGGAGAGTGTTTCCGGAAGTACCACACACAGGTACACTTAGCATAGGGATTGCATCTCACAGGATAGGCACACAGGGCTATTAGGGCCCTTTCTCTCACAGCTGCTGCAAACCTCTCCTTTCACCTGGGATAAAGTGCATAATGTACTTCGCCACATCTTTGGGCGCTTTGCACATTGTCCCATGGGGAAGGAGAGGTTTGTCCTATAAAAGGTAAAAAAAAAAAAAAACTCCAGTAAGCAAAAAAAGTTAACTTTCAGTTCAAAAAGTTTAATAAAGTTTATATGTTCTGTTCAAAGGTTATTATAAAGTTCATAAAATTTGTTGCGGCCTGTTTTTTTCTTTTTTGTTTTGTTTTTATTACCTTCCAGGTGGACCAACCGATCGACTAGCTGCAGCACTGATGTGCATTCTGACAGAAGCATTGCGCTGCTGTCAGATTACACACAAGTTGGTGTATGCGGCGCTGCAAGACGAGATTTCTCCTCTGCAGTAAAAGATACGTTTGCCGAGGCATATGAGCTGAGGAGGCTGCGGTGTTAATATGCTTTGGCAAACACTTTGTATATATAAAAAAATAAATAAAAT
Source organism: Bufo bufo (assembly GCF_905171765.1). Classification (NCBI taxonomy): domain Eukaryota; kingdom Metazoa; phylum Chordata; class Amphibia; order Anura; family Bufonidae; genus Bufo; species Bufo bufo. The sequence goes on along the minus strand of NC_053390.1, from coordinate 483,691,805 downwards.
CCCGGCAATGATTTATTCATCCACATCGATTGATGTGAATGGAGACATCTGGTTTGCCAGGGCATACGGGCTAAGTGGGTATGGATGTTGGGCGGAGCTCCTATGTCCTGGCAGACGCCTTTCCCCTCCCTTTTTTTTTTTTTTTTTGGCAGAGATTTTTTCATCCACATTGATCGATGCAAATGAAGAAATCTGTGCCGTTCATTTTTTCTTTCAGCCCAGAGGCTGAACGAAAAAAAAAATCTCATTACCCGTATGCTCAATATAAGGAGAATAGCAGAAACTCCTAATGCTGGCCATACATGTAATGATTGCGGAGACCCTCAAATGCCAGGGCAGTACAAACACCCCACAAATAACACCATTTTGGAAAGACGACACCCCAAGGTATTCGCTGAGGGGCATATGGAGTCCATGAAAGATTGAAATTTTTGTCTCAAGTTAGCGGAAAGGGAGACTTTGTGAGAAAAAAAACCCAAAAAATCAATTTCCGCTAACTTGTGCCAATTTTTTTTTTTTCTATGAACTCTCCATGCCCCTCATTGAATACCTTGGGGTGTCTTCTTTCCAAAATGGGGTCACATGTGGGGTATTTATACTGCCCTGGCTTTTTAGGGGCCCTAAAGCGTGAGAAGAAGTCTGGGATCCAAATGTCTAAAAATGCCCTCCTAAAAGGAATGTGGGCCCCTTTGCGCATCTAGGCTGCAAAAAAGTGTCACACATGTGGTATCGCCGTACTCAGGAGAAGTTGGGCAATGTGTTTTGGGGTGTCATTTTACATATACCCATGCTAGGTGAGATAAATATCTTGGTCAAATGCCAACTTTGTATAAAAAAATTGGAAAAGTTGTCTTTTGCCAAGATATTTCTCTCACCCAGCATGGGTATATGTAAAATGACACCAAAAACACATTGCCCATCTTCTCCTGAGTACGGCAATACCACATGTGTGACACTTTTTTGCAGCCTAGGTGGGCAAAGGGGCCCACATTCCAAAGAGCACCTTTCGGATTTCACAGGGCATTTTTTACAGATTTTGATTTCAAACTACTTCTCACGCATCTGGGCCCCTAAAATGCCAGGGCAGTATAACTACCCCGCAAGTGACCCCATTTTGGAAAGAAGACACCCCAAGGTATTCCGTGAGGGGCATGGCGAGTTCCTAGAATTTTTTATTTTTTGTCACAAGTTAGCGGAAAATTATGATTTGTTTTTTTTTATTTTTTTTATTTTTATTACAAAGTCTCATATTCCACTAACTTGTGACAAAATAAAAAAAACTTCCATGAACTCACTATGCCCATCACGAAATACCTTGGGATGTCTTCTTTCCAAAATGGGGTCACTTGTGGTGTAGTTATACTGCCCTGGCATTTTAGGGGCCCAGATGCGTGAGAAGTAGTTTGAAATCAAAATCTGTAAAAAAATGGCTGGTGAAATCCTAAAGGTGCTCTTTGGAATGTGGGCCCCTTTGCCCACCTAGGCTGCAAAAAAGTGTCACACATGTGGTATCTCCGTACTCAGGAGAAGTTGGGCAATGTGTTTTGGGGTGTCCTTTTACATATACCCATGCTGGGTGAGAGAAATTTCTTGGCAAAAGACAACTTTTCCATTTTTTTTATACAAAGTTGGCATTTGACCAAGATATTTATCTCACCCAGCATGGGTATATGTAAAATGACACCCCAAAACACATTGCCCAACTTCTCCTGAGTACGGCAATACCACATGTGTGACACCTTTTTGCAGCCTAGGTGGGCAAATGGGCCCACATTCCAAAGAGCACCTTTAGGATTTCACAGGTCATTTTTTACACATTTTGATTTCAAACTACTTACTACACATTAGGGCCCCTAGAATGCCAGGGCAGTATAACTACCCCACAAGTGACCCCATTTTGGAAAGAAGACACCCCAAGGTATTTCGTGATGGGCATAGTGAGTTCATGGAAGTTTTTATTTTTTGTCATCTGGTGCCATCAGATACTGGAGAAAAATATATATTCAATAATGGTGAAGAGCTCCAAGCATTTAAGGCTGGGTTCACATCACGTTTTCCCTATACGTTTCACATATACAGACTGATGCCGTACAGAAGCATGCGTTTCTCGTAGAGTTCTATTGTAAAAAAAAAACACTGATTTGTGCAGAATTCAAGAATATGGTGTGCTGCTTTTTTGTATCCCTTTTTTTTCCTTTCCATCCACCATGACGGCCACAAGTGAGAGATGACCCTCGACCTCTGTAGGGGTAGGAATATACAGAGAGAGTTTAAATTGCCCCCACCCCTCCTCCCTCTGTGTTTTTCCTGCCCCTACGGGGTAAGCATGCAGAGAGAGTCCTCCCTGTCAGGAGGTGAAGACTTCAGATTTTTTACTTTCAGATCTCCCGCTACCTTCCCGCGGCAGGAGCTAAGGCTAGGCAGCGGGAGCAACATGGATGCTCGCTCCGGCTTAAGCTGGGACCTGTGCTCCATCGCTCGCTCCGGTTCGTGCTGTTCCATCCAGATTGCTATCCTGCTTCTACAGGGTACGCTCGATGAGACCTGGGTCACATGGGAAGGGCGCGTACAATGCTTGTGATGCGCACCTCCGGCTTCATATACCAGAAGCAGAGGGAGGCGGAGCTTTAGCGCATCATGCAATGCGCACATGGATGACGTCAGATGCCGGTTTTTGAAAGCAGGGTGCTCATGCAACCTTCATCTCCTGCACCCCGTTCAGAGGGCTCTGATCCCTCTCCGACTGCACCTCCTGTGAGTTCCCCTATGGGGAGTATGATTTTTGCATGTGTCTTTTTCCTTGACCCAATGTATGATACTTGGTTGCTCTTCTCTGTTCCTTAGGGAGCAAGAGAATCTAAATCTAGAGCAAGACCTCTTTAGGGCGCTACTTGTGCTAAGAGACTGCCTGATAACTACAAAAGTAAATTATGTAAAGTCTGCATTTTGGACATCGTAAAAGAGCAGCCATCTATCTTTTCTGAGAGAAAATCTTTTATTCAAGAAGAGATTAGATCTTCCATGGCGTCACTGAGAGCAGCTAGTCCCACTCCAAATCCTAAAAAACACAGACTGTTTGTTCAACCTTCCTCTGAGCCAGAGGACATTGACGAGGATGCCTCTTCCTCCAGACGAGTCTTTGAAGAGGATCTCTTGTCTGTGGGAGAAATTGTGGAGGATGATAAAAAATACTTCTTCTCCTCAGGATGGAAGAAATAATCAAAGCCATAAGATCCACTATGGGTATAGAAGATACTACCAAACCACGTACAGGATGAGATGTTTAGGGGTCTAAAAGCGAAAAAATCTAAAGAGTTCCCTATCAATGAAAACATTAAGGACATGATTATGGATGAATGGTTAGAGCCAGAAAAAAGGCTAGGAGTATCAAGAGAATTCAGGAATAGATTTAATATTTGATGCGACAGAATGTAAAATATTTGAAATTCCCAAGATCGATATCCAGGTGGCTAAGATAGTAAAAAAGACTGTGCTACCGTTTGAGGATTCCTCGCAATTTAGCGATCCTAAGGAAAGCTTGGAAAGCTGCAGTGTTTGGCGTCAAGACTAACGTTGCAGCTACATCTGTAACCAGAGCTATGTATTTCTGGTTATCAGAATTAGAGGAACATCTAAAAAATAAGACCCCAGGGAAGATTATATAAATTCTGTCCCACTCTTAAAATCGGCAACTGCTTTTTTGTCTGACGTATCGGCTGAGTCAGTGCGTTTTCCTGCCAAAGATGCAGCTTTATCCAATGCTGCCAGAAAAGCATTATGCATGAAAGCTTGGTTGGGGGATAAGGCCTCCAAGGCCAAGTTTATGTTGCATCGCCTTTTTCAGGCGAATTTGTATTTGGGCCAGTATTAGACAAAATACTGAAAAAAGTTGCCGACAAGAAGGGGTTTCCGGAAGATTAAGAAACTAAAAAGAAACCCTTTTGCCCGGGTTTCCGGAAGATTAAGAAGCTAAAAAGAAACCCTTTTGCCCGTTCTCTTCCCAATCTAGATCCTATAGAGGGAATGGTAAGACAGATCGTTGGAGCTACAGCAAGGGAGGCAAAAATAAAAAGGTAGGGTATTTATCCTCAATCCCCAGAATAAGCAGAACAAACAATAACGCCAAAGTAGGAGGAAGGTTAAAAGATTTTGTAGAGCAATGGAATCAGATCACATCAAATCCCTGGGCTTTACAGATCCTAGCACAGGCTTACAAGATAGCATTTTCTTCAACCCCTCCAGAAAGATTCACAATTACTACCCACTACATAGGAGTTCAAGAGAAGATCTGGCAGGGGTTTCAGGACCTGATCAGATCAAGAGTTATAGTAAAAGGGCCACATACCGAAATAGGAAGGGGATTTTATTCACGGCTCTTCCTAGTCAAGAAACCAGACAATTTGTACCACACAATAATAAATCTAAAACCCCTAAACGGTGCCTCAATCGTTCCTCTGATTCCGGAAGGTGCCTTTTTGCGTCAATAGATTCAAAAGACGCCTACTACCACATACCAATTCATCAGGCCTCTCAGAAGTATCTAAGATTTGCGGTAAAAGATCCCAAGGGTTACCTCCACCACTTTCAGTATGTGGCGCTTCCATTCGGCATTTCTTAAGCCCCAAGGACCTTCACCAAGCTGGTAGTAGAACTGGTGGCTTTCCTAAGATGGAAGGGAGCAAATATCGTCCAATACTTGGGCGACTTTCTAATAATTGGAGACTCGAAAGAAGAAACGTCCAAGGTAACAAGAGATTTTATTAACACTCTTTCAAATCTGGGCTGGTTGATAAACCTGAAAAAATCTACTCACCCCATCCACAAAAATAAGGTTCCTGGGTGTAGATAGATTCTGTATCCCAGAGGACGTATCAACCTCAGGACAAGATAAAATCCCTAAAAAACAAAGTGGCAACGTTTCAGAACTCTTGCAGATGCTCCATTCTGCAAGCAATGAGTCTACTAGGTACCCTAACTTCTTGCATAAACTCAGTCCTATGGAGCCAGGCACATACCAGAACCATGCAGAATTGGATCCTAAAAACTGGAACAAAAAGCAGTCATCGCTAGATAGAATAATCAGCATTCCATCGGTGGTCAAAATAGACCTGACCTGGTGGAAAATCTAGAAGCAGATTTCCTAAGCGGACAGTCCTTACATCCAAGAGAATGGTCCCTAAATATTTTTTTAGGAAATCACATCCAGATGGGGTGTTCCAGAGATGGACCTGTTCATCCAGAAAAAAAATACTCTGGTCCGCAGATTATTTGCTAGACCCCAGGGACAAACAATGGGCAGTAGACGCCCTGTCAATAAGCTGGAGATGGGGTCTTGTCATCCCTTTTCCCCCCTTCCCGCTGATTCCTCGTGTGATGCAGAAAATTCTGAGGGAACCAACAACAATGATCCTAATATCTCCTCACTGGCCGAAACTAAGCTGGTTCTCGGCTCTGAAAAGAATGGGACTGGAAGAGTCATGGAAAATACCCTTACTGGAGGGTCTCCTCTCTCGGGGACCAATAAAGCACCAAAATCCACAGATCTACAATCTAGCTGTCTGGATCCTGAGAGCGAATCTCTCAGGAGACGGGGCCTTTCAGACAGAGTAATTCGTACTCTTAAAGCAAGTAGCAAAAGTCACTTCAGCCATTTATCTCAAGATCTGGAAGAGATTCTGCAGTTGGCTAGGAGAAGAACATTTGGACACCTCTTCTCCTCCAATTATTAAAATACTAGATTTTTGCAGAACGGATTAGAAAAGACCTAGCACACTTAAGGTCCAGATATCAGCTCTTAGTGCCTTTTACGACACAAGTCTTGCAGAATACAGGTGGATAAGGAGATTCGTCAGAGCAGCTTCCAGATTAAAGCCGACCTTGAGATCTAGAATTCCTTAATGGAATCTCAACATAGTATTAGAAGGATTAACTAGATCTCCCTTCTTTCCCTTACCTGAAATCTGTATAAAGCACCTGTCCCTCAAGACTACCTTCCTGAAAGCCATCACTTCAGCCAGACGTTTAAGGGAAATTCGGGCCCCCTCCTGTAGAGAACCATATATTAAGATTTTTGAGGACCGAATAGTGCTAGATCCAGAATTCCTCCCTAAAGTGGTGTCAGATTTTCACAGAGACTAGGAAATTGTGTTCCCATCAGTTACCAGCTCTCCGGAAGATAAGGTAGAAGGAAAATGCAGCTACTTGATGTAAGGAACACCATCTTACATTATTTAGAAGTTTCTAAAGATTTCAGAGAAGACAACCTTTTAGTTCAGTTTGGAGGAAGAAATAAAGGAAAAAAGCTTTCCAAGTCCTCAATAGCTCGATGGATTAGATCCACCATAGAGGGCTGTTACTCCATTCAGAACATACCCTGTCCAGAGGGTATAAAAGCTCACTCTATCAGGGCTTCTTGGGCAGAAAAAGCTGGTGTTTCATTAGATTTAATCTCCAAAGCAGCTACCTGGTCTATTCTCACCACATTTGTAAAACCTTATCGCCTTAATCTTTCCGCCTCTGCAGATTTAGCTTTTGGCCAAAAAGTTCTGCAGGCGGTTTCCCACCCTAGTTAAGTATTTGTTAGTTCTCACTTGTGGCCGTCATGGTGGATGGAATGGAAAACCGCAATTAGACTTACCGGTAATTCCGTTTGCTTGAATACATCATGACGGCCCATATATATCCCTCCCCCCAACCCCCCCGCCAGTGCCGCCCATAATTATTCATACCCCAGGCAAATTTTGACTTTAGTTACTTTTATTCAACCATCAAGTAATTTTTTGACTGGAAATGACATAGGTGTCTCCCAAAAGATAATAAGACGATGTACAAGAGGCATTATTGTGGGGAAAAAAAAAAATTCGCAGCTTTTATTTACATTTGAGCAAAAAGTGTCCAGTCCAAAATTATTCATACCCTTCTCAATAATAGAAAAGCCTTTATTGGCTATTACAGCAATCAAACGCTTCCTATAATTGCAGACCAGCTTTTTGCATGTCTCTACAGGTATTTTTTCCCATTCATCTTTAGCAATGAGCTCCAAATCTTTCAGGTTGGACGGTCTTCTTGCCATCACCCTGATCTTTAGCTCCCTCCACAGATTCTCAATTGGATTCAAGTCTGGACTCTGGCTGGGCCACTCCAAAACGTTAATGTTGTTGTCTGCTAACCATTTCTTCACCACTTTTGCTGTGTGTTTTGGGTCATTGTCATGCTGAAATGTCCACTAGTGCCCAAGGCCAAGTTTCTCTGCAGACTGCCTGATGTTGTCGTTGAGAATCCTCATGTATTGCTCTTTTTTCATGGTGCCGTTTACTGTGATTAGGTTCCCTGGTCCATTTGCTGAAAAACACCCCAAAGCATTAGGTTCCCACCAACATGTTTGACAGTGGGGATGGTGTTCTTTGGGTTGAAGGCTTCTCCTTTTTTTACGCCAAATGAAGGAAACATCTTTGTGACCAAACAATTAAATTTTTGTTTCATCTGACCATAACACAGAAGACCCAGAAGTCAACGTCTTTGTCCAGATGAGCTTTTGCAAAGGCCAAGCAAACTTTTGTGTGCCTTATCTGAAGAAGTGGAACCCAGCAGTGTGCAGTGTCCGTTGGATTGTCTGACTTGAGACATTGCCACCAGCAGAGACCAGATTCACCAGGATGGCCTTGGTGGTGATCCTTGGATTCTTTTTCACCTCTCCAACTATCCTCCTGGCCAGCACAGGTGTATCTTTTGGCATCCGACCACGTCCTCTGAGATTTTCCACAGTGCGGAACATCTTGTATTCTTTGCTCAAATGTAAATAAAAGCTGAGAAATGTATTTTTTTTTCTACAATAATGCCTCTTGTACATTGTCTTATTATCTTTTGGGAGACACCTATGTCATTTCCCATCAAAAAATTACTTGCTGGTTTAATTAAAAGTAACTTAAAGTCAAAATTTGCCTGGGGTATGAATAATTATGGGCAGCACTGTGTGTATATGTGTGTGTGTGTGTGTGTGTGTGTGTGTGTGTGTGTATAATAATAATAATTATATATTTACACACACACAGCTTTTTGTTGATGTGTTTGTATTGGACATAAAGTAATATTCAAGGGGGGACGTATTATTGCTCACCTACCATTAGTAATTTGTAAAAACGCTGAGAGGGAGGAGGGGTGGGGGCAATTTTAAACACTCTGTATATTACTGCCCTTACAGAGATCAAGGGTCATCTCTCACTTGTGGCAGTCATGGTGGATTCAAGGAAACGGGATTACCGGTAAGTCTAATTGCGGTTTTTCTAACGTGCATGTCAAACTGAGGCATAAATGTGATATGACCCTGACAGAAACAGAGCTGAACAGACCCCATTGACTATGATGGAGTCCATCCCGTTTGTGTTCGGGATCTCTCTTTTTACTAGGCAAAAGTGCAGCTTTCAATGCAGATGTGGGCAAGTGTACACCTACGTATTATATATCTGAATTACTGCAACTTTCATACTCCTCCTTGGGTAAAAATACTCATCAAAATGGTAAGAGAAGTATTTTTATTATGGAAAAAATTGACTTCTGGACACAATAAAATTCATAAAAATGGAGTGTAGCAAGAATTAATGCCAGTGGCATGATTGAGTCCCTCTAATACAGTATGTAGCTTCCTAGTAGCTTCTTACCAATCCAGACACTGTGTATAGTGCTTCGTCCAACACCAGAAGGTTGTTAACCCTTTCCCAACATGTGACATAATAGTTCGTCACATGTCGGGTCTTTAAAGATGGCGACGGCTCCCGAGTGGAGCGGGTGCCATAGCAACCGGGCGCCTGCTGTTAACTATAGAAGACACCCACGTCTAATGTTTGAGACCGGCGCTAATGCTGATCGTGGATATTTAACCCTTCAGATGCCGTGGTCAAACCTGACCACGTCATGTGAGCGCTCTAGAAACCGAAAGCATGTGCTTCCGGTTATGCTCCGGCTCACCCGTGCAGTGATCAGAGGAGCCGGATCTTGTGTGCGGCAGCCCCCGTCAAAGTCTATGACAGGAGGCTGCTGCACAGTTTTTCCTGTAATAGGGCTCCACAGGAAAGTTCCCTATGGGAACTATAAAAGTGTTAAAAAAAAAATTATAAAAGTTTTTACAAATAAGAAATAAAATAATAGATTCAAATCACCCTTTCCCCAAAAATTTGAATAAAAAATAAATACACATCATGGGTATCACTGCGTGCATAAACCCCCGTACTATCAAAATATAAAAGTATTAATCCCATATGGAAAAAGGCAAAATAAAAAAAGTTTTGAAATGCCTGATTTGCCATTTTTGGGTTGGTTATCCTACCACAAAAAAATAAAATAAAAAGTGATCAAAAAGTTGTTCATGGCCCAGAATGGTATCAATACAATAAAGTTATAGGGGTCAGAAAATTATAGTGTTTAGTTTAAATTTTTTTCAGCATCAAAACGCAAGGGAAAGTATCCATATATGGCATTTCCGGATTCGTAGTAATGAACGCCGTAAAAAAAAACTAAAAAAAACTTAAAACGGGCAAAATAGTTTTTCTCCCAATTCCAATACCTTTTGGAATTTTTTTTTCTCCCACTACGTTTTATACAATATTAAATGGTGGTGTTGGAAAGTACAACTTGTCCTGCAAAAAATAAGCCAATTTGCTTATTTCGACAACCTCAACTAAAACCCCCCACATATTCAATTTGCTAATGGGTAACCTCCCTTGCGTGTCTTCCTCGACTCACATTAGCTTAAAACCAATAAAAATCTACTTTTGCCCTACACCTTTCGGTCATATGTTCCAGTTCCACCAATAAAATCTTACTACTAGCCCGCCATTCATTTTTTTCCCGATCACGTGGTATAAAACAAACAGTTACAAGTGGATACTAGTTCTTCATTCAATTCTTTCCCCAATCATGTGTTACAAAACAGCCAATGGGATGTTACTATTGGCGTTCCATTCATAAATCTCATTTATAGTTAGCCTGTGCATCATTCAATTCAGGCCACATATTCAAGGCTATCACTTAAGATTCTCTGATCTCGTTCATGGGTGAGTGCTGACTGTGTGTATCAAAGTATGACTAACTCTCAAGGGGTCTAAACTAAACACGGTTTCAGATCAAATTCAATGTTTAGACTGTGTGATTGCAAGTTCCTCATTTTATAAATCCATTCAGCCTCAAGTCGGTTGATTTTCGCTATCGGATCTTTCCCCCCCCCCCCTCCCCCGCCATCTATAATTAACCTGTTCAACACCAGTGAACATCAGACCAATTGGATTTTTAGCTTTTAAAGTATAGAGAGACACTGTGGGTCTCTAGTCCCTTTTTAATGATCCGAATATGCTCCTGATTTGTGGCCTTCAATTTTCTCAAGGTACGTTCCACATACTGGAGTCCACATGGGCACACCAGCATGTAGACGACACCCAAGTTTTTACATGTCACCTCTCCTTCAATCCTAAACTTGGAGCCATTCTTATTAGAGTGGACTTCATTAGTATTTGCGCTCTTATTTTCCGACTTACGGTTCCTACGCAGAAGACAGAAGCCGCACCATGTGAACTTACGTATTTTAGACTTCTCTTCTTTAGTTGGTAAGTGACTGTGAACTAGATGTTTTTTTTTTATTTTTATACATAGGGCTCTCCTAAAGACTACATCTGGCTTTTCTGGGATAACAGATCCCAAAACTGGATCATTCTTGAGGACCGACCAATTTTTCCTAAGGGCATTTTTAATCAGCCCTGCATGTCCATTAAATTAAGGCCCCCTTTCACACGGGCGAGAATTCCGTGCTGGTGCAATTCGTGAGGTGAACGCATTGCACCCGCACTGAATCCGGACCCATTCACTTCAATGGGGCTGTTCAGATGAACGGTGATTTTCATGTATCACTTGTGCGTTGCGTGAAAATTGCAGCATGTTCTATATTCTGCGTTTTTCACGCAACGCAGGCCCCATAGAAATGAATGGGGATGCGTGAAAATCACAAGCATCCGCAAACAAGTGCGGATGCAATGCGATTTTCACGCATGTTTGCTAAGGAGACGAGGGATGAGTTACCCGGGACGCCATTTACTTTATTATTTTCCATAATAACATGGTTATAATAGAAAATAATAGCATTCTTTAATTCAGAATGCTAATTAAATGGTCCATTGTGAGGTTAAAAATTAAATAAAACAAAACATATGTAACTCACCTCATCCACTTGATCGTGCAGCCGGGCTCGTCTTCCTTCTTCTTCTTGCAGGACCTGGCTGGAAAAGGACCTTCGGTGAAGTCCTCGCGGTCACCACATGGTGAGCGCGGTGACATCAGCGCAGGTCCTGCTGAATGAGCTCCATTGAAAGTCAGTGGGGGATGGATCCGTTTTCTATAGTGTCAGCGTTAAACTGCTCCTTCCCCGTTGACTTGCATTGTGGGTCATGCTTCGTCTTGCTCCGCATCCCGTGACAAAAAGAAAACCGCAGCATGCGGTGGTTTGCTCTCCGGTATGAGAACACAACGGAATGCATTTTGGAGCATTCAGTTCTTTTTACAGTATTGAGACCCTATGACGGAAATAGAAACGCTAGTGTGAAAGTGGCTTTAGTCACCTGCTCGTTGAAGCTCTGTTCTGGCCCCTTCCAACAGTCTTCTGGCCCTTGTTCTGTGAACTTCTCGACAGACGGGCATGTGCTGCAGCTAATGACTGTCCTCAGCGATGATGATTCCCAGCAGTGAGGTGCTGTCACAACTGAGGCCAATTTTCTGCATTGGGTAGTTGACCATATGGGTCACGTGTGGCTGTACCTTTTAGGCTGGCATCATAAATTCCGTTTTTGTTCCAGTTTTTGCTGCAGTTTGAGTCTTAGAGAATACATTACTTTTATACTCCTCCTTCCTGCTGGATCCACTTCTGGCTTAAGCACAAAAATAACCGCACTTCAACTTGCATCTGTGATGCAGACTAAGGTCTCATCCACATTTCAGTGGCACCTCCGTGAAAAAAAAAGCGTACGTGTTTCATCCGTGAAGATGTCCTTGAAGGATTCATGGTTGGTCCGTGTGTCAGTTTTTACCATCTGTGTGTCATCTGTAATACACTGACTTTGCTCAGCTGTGACCCCACAGCATAATACCACCACATATGGGGTGTTGCCAGAGAAAATGGGTAACAAATTATGGGGTGCTTTTTCTCCTGTTACCCCTTGTGAAAATGAAAAATTTGGGGTTAAAGCAACATTTTATTGGAAGAAATGAAACTTTTTATTTCCACAGCAAAGTGTTTACAAATTCCGTAAAACGCTTAGGGGGTCAAAGTGGTCAGAACTCCCCTTAATATATTCTTTAAGGGGTGTAGTTTCCAAAATGGGGTCACTTTTTGCGGGTTTCCACTGCAGGGGTACTTCAGGGTCTCTTCAAATACAAATTGGTGCCAAAAAGCCATTCTAGCAAAATCCTCCTCCAAACTCCATATGGCGCTCCTTTCCTTCTGACTGCCATGAGCAGTTTACCGCCACATATGGGGTATTTCTGTAAACTGCAGAATTAGAGTAATATATATTGATTTTTTTTTTTTTTGTTAACCCTTGCTGTGTTGCAAGAAAACATTCATTAACATAAAAAAATCTACCAAAATGTGAAATTTTAAAATTTCACCTCAATTTTCCTTTAATTCTTGTGGAACACCTCAAGGGTTAACAAACATCAGTTTTGTCTAATTTAAACTGTGTAGTTTGTAAAATAGGGTCATTAATGGGTGGTTTCCATTACGTAAGCCCGCACAAAACCACTTTATAACTGAATTGGTGCTTAAAAAAATGGTTTTGAAAAATTTGCTTCTAAGCTTTCTAACGTCCTAAAAAAATAAAATGACATTTACAAAGTAATGCTAACATAAAGTAGACTTATGGGGAATGTTAAGTAGTATTTTGAGGTATAATTTGCTGTTTTAAACGCAGAGATATAATAATTTTTCCAAATTTTGTGAAATACAGTATATTAACTCAAATTTATGACTGTCATGAAGTACAATGTGTCACGAGAAAACTTTCTTAGAATGGCTTGGATAAGTAAAAGCGTTCCAAAGTTATTACCACATAAAGTAACACTTTAGATTTTCAAAAATCGGCCTGGGATTTAAGGTGAAAAGTACTGAAGGGGGTTAAGGCTACTTTCATACTCGCGTTTTGTGCGGATTCATCATGGACAGATCCGTTCAGATAATACATCCATCTGCTTCAGTTTAGAACTGATCCGTTTGTATTCTCTTTAACATAGCCAAGATGGATCCATCTTGAACACCATTGAAAGTCAATGGAGGACGGATCCGTTTTCGATTGTGTCAGTGAAAACTAATCCGTCCCCATTGACTTACATTGTATGCCAGGACGGATCAGTTTAGCTCAGTTTCATCAAAGCGGAATGGAGACTGAACTGATGCATTCTGAGCGGATCCTTTTCTATTCAGAATGCATTAGAATGCAAACTGATCCCATTTTGGACCGCTTGTGAGAGCCCTGAATGGATCTCACAAACGGAAAGCCAAAACGCGAGTGTAAAAGTAGATTAAGGCTACATGCACACGACCGGTCCGCAAAAAAAAAAAAAAACTTGTGCCATCCGTTTTTTATTTTTTTGCGGATCCATTTTATTAATGCCTAAAACTGACAAGAATAGAACATGTTCTATTTTTTTTTTGCGGGGCTACGGAACAGACATACTGATGAGGACAGCACACATTTTTTGCGGACCCATTGAAATGAATGGGTCCACATCCTATCCGCAAAAAAAAAAAACGGACGGACATGGAAACAAACAACGTTCGTGTGCATGTAGCCTAAGCCACATTCTTATCTATAAGATACCTGAGCTATAATGAATGTTTATAATGTCAGATTAGAGATAAGGAGCCTGTCAAAAGTGAGCTGGCTGATGGAGCAGAGAGAAAATTCAGATCCTGCTACTAGAGAATCCCTGTACAAAATAAAGGCTCCATATTTTTTTTATAAAGACAAATATAAAAAAGTATTTTTAGCTCAAAATGAGTACAATGCAATAATAATTTAAAAAAATGCTCCCAAAGGTGTACATGGCCTTTAAGCATCGACTGCCCCTTTTTAAAAATTTTTGCGTTGTATGTGACCCCTGAAGAAGCGCTGTAGAGGTCATATGGTCCCAGCCACAAAAATGAGTACACCCCTCATATTGTTGTAAATATTTTATTATATCTTTTCATGGGGAAAACACTGAAGATATGAGACTTTGATACAATGGAAAGTAGTCGGTGTACAAGCCATACACTGACTACTTTCCATTGTATCAAAGTCTCATATCCTCAGTGTTTTCCCTGTGTATAACAGTGTACATTTGGTGTGCCCTCAAAATAACTCAACACACAGCCTTTAAATTCTAAACCGCTGGCCACAAAAGTGCCCAAAGTGTCAATATTTTTTCCAGCGCTGCCTTAACTCTCTTGGGCATGGAGTTCACTAGAGCTCACAGGTTGCCACTGGAATCATCTTCCACTCCTCTATGATGACATCACGGAGATGGTGGATGTTAGAGACCTTGTGCTCCTCCACCTACAGTTTGAGGATGCTCCACAGATGCTCAATAGGGTTTTAGGTCTGGTGACATGCTTGGTCAGTCCAGCACCTTTACTCTCAGCAAGTCAGTGGTCGTCTGGAGGTGTTTTGGGGTCGTTATCATGTTGGAATACTGCCCTGCCACCCAGTTTCCGAAGGGAGGGGATCATACTCTGCTTCAGTATGTCACAGTATATGTTGGCATTTATGGTTCCCTCAATGAACTGTAGCTCCCCACAGCCGGCAGCACTCATTCAGCCCCAAACCATGACTCTCCCACCACCATGCTTGACTGTAGGCAAGACACACTAGTCTTTGTTAAACAGTCCTTGTTTAACACACCTGCAATCTTGTAACACTGAGTCACATGACATCGGGGAGGGAAAATTGCTAATTGGAGCACAATTTGGCTATTTTCTTTTAGTGGTGTACTCACTTTTGTTTCCAGCAGTTCAGACATTAAAGGGGTATTCCAGTAAAGAAACTTATTTTTTTAAAAACTGCATTAAGGCTTCAACCTGTGACCCAACCAGAACCTAATAAATAAATATATATATATATATATATATATATATATATATATATATAAAATTTGTTTAGCTCCTGTGTGAGACTGCAACACAGAGTTTCATGGTGCCTGATCTTCCCTCACTACAATACCCACAATCCCTAGCCTTCCTGCTGCGAGTTTGTGCTTGTTCATGAGTGTTGATGTTTATTGATTGGCTACCTGATATTAGTCTAGTCACGCCCCCTCTGAGTAATCATTAGCTACAGAATTGATAGGTCGAGCATGCTCAGTTTGTTGCTAACAAAGGCTCAGAACTACAGGTTGATGCCATGGTAATTTATGAGGAAACCTAGTGGGTAGCAGAGGAAGAAAACTACTTTTTCCCCAGGCCTCTACAACGGCACCACCCGGAGGGTACTCCGCCTCCCAGGCACAGGAAACAACTAGGAGACCGGTGCTTTAAAAACCTCCGCCCTCTTACCTTCGCCAGTTGTTTTTATGCCCCTTGGGATGCAGGTGTGGACCAGCACTAGAAATCTCTGAAGCCTTTAGGTTTGTTCAACTTGGTATATTCATTATAGTGAATGGGACCGGAGCGGACCTCCGTTGGCAGAGTGCATTAGCGGTAGCACGGATCTAGCAGGCTGTTTCGCCCGCCGAAACAGCCTGCCGGAGAAGGTTGCAGCTAGTGTGAAACTAGCCTAAAACATGCGTGAAATCAGGGAAATTATGTGTAGGTTAATTATTGTGTTGACCATAGTATCCTTCTTTTTCAGCCCAAGTGGTAAGAAGTTCCGTAGTAAGCCACAGCTGGCACGTTATCTTGGAAACTCCATGGACCTAAGCACATTTGACTTTCGTACAGGAAAAATGTTGATGAGCAAAATCAACAAGAACAGACAGCGCATGCGATATGATGGGATGAATCAGGCCAAGGTATTTAACTCATTCTATATGCCTTGTGGGTCTTATTGAACAAGCAACTATTTGAATTTTTTTTTTGCTCGTTGCATTCCAAGAACTGTAATTTTTCTCTCAATGCTGTTTTTTTGCGGGACAATTTGTAGTTTTTATTGCACCATTTTGGGTTACACAATTATTGATTAACTTTCAACTTTCTCTGGAGTGGAATGGGATTATTCGGCCATTGCTTTTTCATGTTG
This sequence comes from Bufo bufo, assembly GCF_905171765.1. Classification (NCBI taxonomy): domain Eukaryota; kingdom Metazoa; phylum Chordata; class Amphibia; order Anura; family Bufonidae; genus Bufo; species Bufo bufo. Next base: position 483,675,558 of record NC_053390.1, on the reverse strand, counting down.
TAAATTTTGCTCTGTGCCATTGCGGTATAAAAATAACACAATAACTTTACTTTCTGGGTCAGGACGATTATAGCGATACTATGTATGTATATAAATTATGAATACTAGTGAGTACTTTCGTTATAAAAGTGCTCTCTAGTATGCGGGAGGTGTGCGCAGTGGTGACTGTAGTTGTCTCCATGACAGCACGTCCTGAGACTGACTTTCCTCTGATAGGACAGGAAAAAACAGGTTTAAATCCCCTCCCCTTCCCTCCACCACTAGTGTTTTTCCCTCCACCACTAGTGTTTTGTCAGGCTGGGGGCTGGATCCAGGGTCTGGCTATCCCTCCCTCTATCAAGGCCTGTGCCTGGGACCCAGCTGGTTCTGTGTCCCCCTGCAAAGTTCCCTGCTGCAGCGGCCCAGGAGGGTTTAATGCACAGAGGTAGGGCGGCTGGAGCGACGCTATGACTCAATTCCCTTTGGCCGCCAGGTGGTGATGGTCCCAGGTCCTTGCACAGGCCATATGTGTGTAAAGTGCAGGGCCTGTGAGAAGATGGTGCCTAGCATTGAGCACCCTTCTGTGCAGCAGCGACAGCGTGAACAGGACTATTGCCATGAGTCGGGGTCAGGACCAGAGCCTGCCACCGTTCAGGGAACAGTGAGTAGCCTGACCTGAGGCCCCCTTTGTGCTGTAATACCCTGTCGTGGCTAGCCCAACTCTCCCTTGTATTTTTAGGGAGAAAAGGCATCATACTCCTCCGCTAAGTTAAAATCCAGGAAGGTGTGGGTTATGCTCCAAACGTTTACCTTCCTCTGGGACTAAGAGAGAGACCCAGATCTGTATTTCCAGTTCCTGACACTGTGCAAAAATTTAATCAGAGCGGAGTGGCAAAAAAGCGGAATTAAGACTCTACCCATTTGATGAGGAACTTTGCACTGACTGGGAATCAATCCCTAGGGTGGACTCACCTGTAGCTAAAGTAGCTAATTGCACGGTGCTTCCCTTTTGGAGATGCGGCCCAGCTGAAAGACCCTATGGATAGAAAGGGGGAAAGCCTTCTAAAAAGAACTTGGGAAGCCACAGCTGTGCTATTGAAGCCTGGGGTGGCTGCGACATCTGTAGCCCGCACTCTAAATGTCTGGCTAGAACAGTTGGAGTTTCACCTAGTGAATAAGACCCCTAGGGATCAGATTTTAGGTAGCCTTCCACTCCTGAAGATGGCGACCAGTTTTTTAGCGGATGCCTAGACTGAGTCAGTTCGTTTTTCTACCTGCTCTGCCATACTCTCCAATACTATTCGGAGAGTTCTTTGGTTAGAGGCCTGGTCTGGGGACATGGCATCTAAAAAAAAAAAAATTCTTGCCTTTTTCGTGGTCAATACGTGTTTTGTCCATGCAGTAAGCCGGATTGGGAAAATCCACTCTGACGCCAATAATATGCAATGGCTGGGTCAGGTGTAAGTGATAGTTAATAGTTTTGTTTGTGACGCCAATTGCAGAGTGCGCAGGGTTCTAACACAGGGCCCTTTAAGGTGTTGTAACTCATGTACCAGGTTAGGAATGCCAGAGTGGTGTAATGTCTCTGTGTGGTAATGGCAATAGTGTCAACGGTGTCTCCTACCTGGGTACGGCTAGACTCCTGGATCCTGGCTCACTTGCAATAAAATGAGTGTTGTGCTAGTAGGAGTAATTGAGGGATTTGCAGCAATAATTCAGATCCAGACTTTGGGTGAAGTTCAAACTGGTCTTTACTTGTTGCAGCATTAATCCACGTGAGATAGAGCATTAGTCTGAAGTCCCAGCAGGTATTGGCAATGTGTGGCAGGAATTGGCTTCTGCTCTATCATGTTCCTGGAGCTCTTTGCAGGATAAGTCGTCTGCTTGTAGCTCTGTAATGTGTCAGGAATTAATATCTTCTGCACTTACTATCTTCTGCACTTACTATCTTCTGCTATCTTGAGGAGTGACTAGCTGAGGAGGAATTTGGCTTCTCCTGGTCTCTGGACGGTACTCACAGTTGTGCTCACAGGGTATGCTTCTTACTGGAGTTCTGGAGGTGGCTGCTTGCTTTCACCAGCTGAGGCTGCAAGGTTCAGGCTGGGAATGATGATCAATTGTCTCAGCCGAGACAAAATCCTGGCTTTGGATCCCTATATCTTGGAGCTCCTACCAGCACAGCCTTCCCCTAGCCGGGGAGGCTGGCACACTAACTCTAACTTCCTTCCCTCCCCATGAGGCAGGATGTGGGAACATTCCACCCCTCCTCACAGAGGGGGGAGCTAAACTGGAATGTACTATTCCAGCCTAGAAACACTAGACTGTCTCTAAGGCCCTGCTAAACACATTGAAATTACAGCAATATACAATTAACAAGGCTTAGGATGCACATTAGTGAGGATGTGATGTAAAATTACACAAGAAGACAATGTAAATACACTTAAGAGATTGTAGCAGGGTAAAAGAGTTTCGTAACATAACTCTGGGATGTTACATTCAGACCTTGATAAGATCTTAGAGAATGCCACTGATAGGAAGAAGGAGTTTCCGGAGGACAAATCTTGCTCCAGAACCCAATTTTTTGTGGTAGACAATACCATCGCGATGACAAACAAGGAAAAGGAAAAATGGGCAGGTGGAGTTATGCAAAAGAGGGAAAAGGAAGGAAATTCCTTTTTAATCTCAACGAGGGGGAATCCTCCTCCACCCCAAAACAAGGACTGGATCCAGGTGGGGGACGGGACTCTGCTTCTTTTTAAACATCTGGGAGCAGACCATGTCAAATCCTTGGATAATCAGCATAATAAGAGAAAGTATTAAATAGAACTTCAGTCTCCTCCCCCTCAAAAATTTGTAGAATCTTTTCTCCCTCCTGTCCTGGTCAACAGTCCTGTCTGACCTCAAGAATAGCAGACCTTTTGCATTTACGGGCAATAGAACCGATTTCCTAGGTATAACAGGGCAGGGGTCATTACTCCAGACTTTGTCATATAAAAAACTAATGGAAAATTTAGGACTATAATAATTCTAAAACCACAAAAGAAATTTATTGCATATCAAATATTTAAGATGGAGACGGTGAAGTCGGCTGTGAAATTAATCCGGAAATGAGCAGTAATGGCCTCCCTACACCTAAAGGATGCCTATTACCACATTCCAATCCATCCCAAATCAAGGTGTCTTCTCTAGTTTTCAGTGCCACACTCATCATTTTCAGTTAACCTGTGACACGTTTGGAATCTCATCAGCTTCCAGGATTTTCACCTTGGTCCTTGCAGAAGTGGTAGTAAGCCTCAGACAGAAAGGCATTCTAGTAATCCCATACCTAGACGATTTGTTAGTAGTGGCAGACGATAAGGAACTTCTCCAGGATCATCTACAGTCTGTTCTGTCCCACCTCCAGACCTTGGGGGGATAAAAAGTCCAGACTGTTACCAGAAAGTCCAGAAAATTTTCCTTGGAATTTTACTAGATTCCAATCTTCAAAGATCGTTCCTCCCTGCTCAGAAGATTCAGGATCTGAAGAATAAGATGCGCCGATTCCAGAGAAGCCTGATGTGCACGATCAGGGAAAGCATGAAGATTTTAGGAACCCTGTCCTCATGTATACCCGTGGTAGCCTGGGCCCAGTTTCACATGAGACCCCTTCAGCAGTTTGTTCTCAGGATATGGAACAGATCTCAGACGACTGTGGAGCAGAAGATTATCCTGACCCAAGAGGTCAGGAACTCTTCTGGATTGGTGGTGTCAAGACAGAAACCTAGAAAACGGAGTATTTTGGGAACAGAAAACTGCCGTTTCTCTAACAGATGCAAGCTCCTGGAGCTGGGAAGCCCATGCAGGTCAAGAAGTGTTAAAGGGGACCGGGGACCAATGCCAAAAAACCTCTTTCATCCAATTACAAGGAACTAAAAGCAATTTGGGAGGCCCTGAGAACAGCTCAGTCATTTAAAAGATCGTCACACAGTCATCTATAAAGTCTGTCACACCAAATCTTCAGTTGGCTGAAAAGAATGTAAAATCCCTTTTTAGCAGTACACCTAAAGGGATCTCTCAATACAAAGGCAGATTTTCTCAGGAGTCTGGATCCAGGTGAATGGTCCCTTTCATGAGACTCCTTCCAGTTGATCATGAATCACTGGGGAACTCCGGCCCTGGACTTGCTTGCTTCAGGGAGAAATCACAAAGTTCCTTTTATTCTTGGACATACCTCCATCTTCACCCCGGCAGCCCCCCTGACATGAGCTAAATCGCGCTGGGCAAAGTAATTTTTTTGGAGATCCGGTGACGTACCATGGGGCTGCCAGTAACCCCGGTGACTTCACCGGCACTGATGGGCGGGATTTAGCGCTGCCCTAGCCAGTTAAACGGCTAAGGCAGCGCTAAAGCCCGCCCATCAGAGCCAGTGACGTCACCGAACACACAGACGGGCGGAAGTTTCCGCCCGGCCATGTGTTATTGAAAACAAAAGAGCCCGTGCCCTGCGCGATTTAGCGCAGGGCAAGGGAGCTCATCGGAGCATGAGATGCTCCGATGCTAGCCTCAGGGGGGGCTGCCTGGGTGAAAATAAGGCTATGTCCGGGTTCAGCTCTGAACCCGGACAACCCTTTTAACCACCTCCGGACCGCCTAACGCAGGATCGCGTTCCGGAGGTGGCAGCGCTGCGCAGAGTCACGCATATACGCGTCATCTCGCGAGACGCGAGACTTCCTGTGAACGCGCGCACACAGGCGCGCGCGCTCACAGGAACGGAAGGTAAGAGAGTGGATCTCCAGCCTGCCAGCGGCGATCGTTCGCTGGCAGGCTGGAGATGTGTTTTTTTTTAACCCCTAACAGGTATATTAGACGCTGTTTTGATAACAGCGTCTAATATACCTGCTACCTGGTCCTCTGGTGGTCCCCTTTGTTTGGATCGACCACCAGAGGACACAGGTAGCTCAGTAAAGTAGCACCAAGCACCACTACACTACACTACACCCTCCCCCCCCGTCACTTATTAACCCCTTATTAGCCCCTGATCACCCCATATAGACTACCTGATCACCCCCCTGTCATTGATTACCCCCCTGTCATTGATCAACCCCCTGTAAAGCTCCATTCAGATGTCCGCATGATTTTTACGGATCCACTGATAGATGGATCGGATCCGCAAAACACATACGGACGTCTGAATGAAGCCTTACAGGGGCGTGATCAATGACTGTGGTTATCACCCCATATAGACTCCCTGATCACCCCCCTGTCATTGATTACACCCCTGTCATTGATCAACCCCCTGTAAAGCTCCATTCAGATGTCCGCATGATTTTTACGGATCCACTGATAGATGGATCGGATCCGCAAAACACATACAGGCGTCTCCCTGGAGCCTTCCAGGGGGGGTGATCACCCCATATAGACTCCCTGATCACCCCCCTGTCATTTATCACCCCCCCCCCCTGTCATTGATCACCCCCCCCCCGTCATGCTGCATTCAGATGTCCGTATGATTTTTACGGATCCACGGATACATGGATCGGATCCGCAAAACACATACGGACATCTGAATGGAGCCTTACAGGAAGGTGATCAATGACAGGGGGGGTGATCACCCCATATAGACTCTCTGATCACCCCCTGTCATTGATCACCACCCCTGTCATTGATCACCCCCCCTGTCATTGATCACCCCCCTGTAAGGCTCCATTCAAACATTTTTTTGGCCCAAGTTAGCGGAATTATTTATTTTTTTTCTTACAAAGTCTCATATTCCACTAACTTGTGTCAAAAAATAAAATCTCACATGAACTCACCATACCCCTCACGGAATCCAAATGCGTAAAATTTTTTAGACATTTATGTTCCAGACTTCTTCTCACGCTTTAGGGCCCCTAGAATGCCAGGGCAGTATAAATACCCCACATGTGACCCCTTTTCGGAAAGAAGACACCCCCAGGTATTCCGTGAGGGGCATATTGAGTCCATGAAAGATTGAAATTTTTGTCCCAAGTTAGCGGAAAGGGAGACTTTGTGAGAAAAAAATAAAAAATATCAATTTCCGCTAACTTGTGCCAAAAAAAAAAAATTTCTATGAACTCGCCATGCCCCTCATTGAATACCTTGGGGTGTCTTCTTTCCAAAATGGGGTCACATGTGGGGTATTTATACTGCCCTGGCATTCTAGGGGCCCCAAAGTGTGAGAAGAAGTCTGGTATCCAAATGTCTAAAAATACCCTCCTAAAAGGAATTTGGGCACCTTTGCGCATCTAGGCTGCAAAAAAGTGTCACACATCTGGTATCGCCGTACTCAGGAGAAGTTGGGGAATGTGTTTTGGGGTGTCATTTTACATATACCCATGCTGGGTGAGAGAAATATCTTGGTCAAATGCCAACTTTGTATAAAAAAATGGGAAAAGTTGTCTTTTGCCAAGATATTTCTCTCACCCAGCATGGGTATATGTAAAAAGACACCCCAAAACACATTCCCCAACTTCTCCTGAGTACGGAGATACCAGATGTGTGACACTTTTTTTGCAGCCTAGGTGGGCAAAGGGGCCCATATTCCAAAGAGCACCTTTCGGATTTCACAGGTCATTTACCTACTTACCACACATTAGGGCCCCTGGAAAATTCCAGGGCAGTATAACTACCCCACAAGTGACCCCATTTTGGAAAGAAGACACCCCAAGGTATTCCGTGAGGGGCATGGCGAGTTCCTAGAATTTTTTATTTTTTGTCACAAGTTAGTGGAAAATGATGATTTTTTTTTTTCATACAAAGTCTCATATTCCACTAACTTGTGACAAAAAATAAAAACTTCCATGAACTCACTATGCCCATCAGCGAATACCTTGGGGTCTCTTCTTTCCAAAATGGGGTCACTTGTGGTGAAGTTATACTGCCCTGGCATTCTAGGGGCCCAAATGTGTGGTAAGGAGTTTGAAATCAAATTCTGTGAAAAATGACCAGTGAAATCCGAAAGGTGCTCTTTGGAATATGGGCCCCTTTGCCCACCTAGGCTGCAAAAAAGTGTCACACATCTGGTATCTCTGTACTCAGGAGAAGTTGAAGAATGTGTTTTGGGGTGTCATTTTACATATACCCATGCTGGGTGAGAGAAATATCTTGGCAAAAGACAACTTTTCCCATTTTTTTATACAAAGTTGGCATTTGACCAAGATATTTATCTCACCCAGCATGGGTATATGTAAAATGACACCCCAAAACACATTCCTCAACTTCTCCTGAATACAGAGATACCAGATGTGTGACACTTTTTTGCAGCCTAGGTGGGCAAAGGGGCCCATATTCCAAAGAGCACCTTTCGGATTTCACTGGTCATTTTTTACAGAATTTGATTTCAAACTCCTTACCACACATTTGGGCCCCTAGAATGCCAGGGCAGTATAACTACCCTACAAGTGACCCCATTTTGGAAAGAAGAGACCCCAAGGTATTCGCTGATGGGCATAGTGAGTTCATGGAAGTTTTTATTTTTTGTCACAAGTTAGTGGAATATGAGACTTTGTATGAAAAAAAAAAAATCATAATTTTCCCCTAACTTGTGACAAAAAATAAAAAATTCTAGGAACTCGCCATGCCCCTCACGGAATACCTTGGGGTGTCTTCTTTCCAAAATGGGGTCACTTGTGGGGTAGTTATACTGCCCTGGCATTTTCCAGGGGCCCTAATGTGTGGTAAGTAGGTAAATGACCTGTGAAATCCGAAAGCTGCTCTTTGTAATATGGGCCCCTTTGCCCACCTAGGCTGCAAAAAAGTGTCACACATCTGGTATCTCTGTACTCAGGAGAAGTTGAAGAATGTGTTTTGGGGTGTCATTTTACATATACCCATGCTGGGTGAGAGAAATATCTTGGCAAAAGACAACTTTTCCCATTTTTTTATACAAAGTTGGCATTTGACCAAGATATTTATCTCACCCAGCATGGGTATATGTAAAAAGACACCACAAAACACATTCCTCAACTTCTCCTGAATACAGAGATACCAGATGTGTGACACTTTTTTGCAGCCTAGGTGGGCAAAGGGGCCCAAATTCCAAAGAGCACCTTTCGGATTTCACTGGTCATTTTTTACAGAATTTGATTTCAAACTCCTTACCACACATTTGGGCCCCTAGAATGCCAGGGCAGTATAACTACCCCACAAGTGACCCCATTTTGGAAAGAAGATACCCCAAGGTATTTCGTGATGGGCATAGTGAGTTCATAGAACTTATTATTTTTTGTCACAAGTTAGTGGAATATGAGACTTTGTAAGAAAAAAAAATTTAAAAAAAAAATCATCATTTTCCGCTAACTTGTGACAAAAAATAAAAAGTTCTATGAACTCACTATGCCCATCAGCGAATACCTTAGGGTGTGTACTTTCCGAAATGGGGTCATTTGTGGGGTGTTTGTACTGTCTGGGCATTGTAGAACCTCAGGAAACATGACAGGTGCTCAAAGTCAGAGCTGCTTCAAAAAGCGGAAATTCACATTTTTGTACCATAGTTTGTAAACGCTATAACTTCTACCCAAACCATTTTTTTTTTTTACCCAAACATTTTTTTTTTTTATCACAGACATGTAGAACAATAAATTTAGAGCAAAATTTATATATGGATCTCGTTTTTTTTGCAAAATTTTACAACTGAAAGTGAAAAATGTCATTTTTTTTGCAAAAAAATCGTTAAATTTCGATTAATAACAAAAAAAGTAAAAATGTCAGCAGCAATGAAATACCACCAAATGAAAGCTCTATTAGTGAGAAGAAAAGGAGGTAAAATTCATTTGGGTGGTAAGTTGCATGACCGAGCAATAAACGGTGAAAGTAGTGTAGGTCAGAAGTGTAAAAAGTGGCCTGGTCTTTCAGGGTGTTTAAGCACTGGGGGCTGAGGTGGTTAAGAAGCGATTCTTTGAAAATTATTTTTCAGCTGTAAAGTGTCAGTAAAAAACGGATGCAACACGGACAGCAAAAAACAGACACACAAACCCAACACGGATCCTTCACAGACAGCTTCACGGATGGACTTGTGAATGAGGCTTAAAATCGTCCACTGGTATGAAAGTGGTTGTGCTGGCTAATTCTGAACACATCCTCAATTATAATAGGGTGTGCATACTTATGCAACCACATTATTTCAGTTTTAATTTTATTCCCCCCTCCTCTCTATATGATTTCAGTTTGTTTTTCAATGCAGTTATACCGATTATGGGTCACATTGTAGTTGTAAAAATATATATAATAATTTTTATTTTATTTTATTTTTTACATGACAAAAAATTGCATTTTTATAGGGGAGTGTAGACTTTTTTATATCTGCTTTAAGGTTACTCTCACAACTTAACTTTATTTATTTTTTGGTAGGGAAAGCCTGATCTGAACACAGCACTTCCAGTTAGACAGACTGCCTCTATCTTCAAGCAGCCAGTCACCAAGGTGACAAACCATCCTACCAACAAAGTGAAGAGTGATCCCCAGAAAGCAGTTGACCAGCCACGTCAGGTAACTAATTTCAAAATGTATTCAATACATTGTGTGAGGTGTACACCTTCCCAGGAGTAACCTTGTACTTGTTTTATCTGAAAAATACAGCTTTTTTGGGAAAAGAAACTGAGTGGTTTAAATGCTTTTGACATAGCAGAAGAACTTGTTAAAACTATGGAATTGCCCAAAGGGCTGCAAGGTGAGGTGTTTTTTTTTTTTAATTTTTAGTTTTTTTAAATATTATATTTTGTAATTATCCCACAAGCTTTCTAACGATTGTGTTCCTGACTTTGCTTTCATTCCTAGGGGTAGGGCCTGGATGTACTGATGAAACCCTCCTTTCTGCTATTGCAAGTGCCCTACATACAAGCACCATGCCAATCACTGGGCAGTTGTCTGCCGCAGTGGAGAAGAACCCAGGAGTGTGGCTTAACACTTCTCAGCCATTATGCAAAGCATTTATGGTGACCGATGAGGACATCAGGTAGATGCATTTCATTATTATATTTAAGAATAAAACGAGCAAAAATGGGGACTAGCTTCTGTATCTAACTTAACCCATTAGTGACCCCCAATACGAATTTTCATAGCTGTCGCTAAGGGGCCTTAGGTTGGTCCAGTCTAAGCTCTGCACAGGTCTCCCATGCAGAGGAGAGTGGGTGCTGATGCCAGTGCAAGCAGGCCAGGTGTCTGTCAAGCCCCAGGCCTGCCCCTCTCTTGCGCAGCCTACTAGTAAATGTCAGTATAGCACTGTATTAAAATACATTGTTCTATAGGAATAGTACAATGTATTTTAAAAGCGATCAAAAGATTGCTTATTGTAGTCCTCTTGTGGGACTGTTACATGATTAAAATATTAATTGTTTAAAAAATCCAAAGAAAATAAAACTTTTCCATTTAAAAATTTGTTTTTCAATAGAAAAAAAAAGTGCAAAAATATAATCTCCTTTACATATTTAGCATTGCCGCGTCTGTAACAACCTGCACTATGCAATCATCATGTAATGTATGGTGAACGCTGTAAATCAAACAAAACCAGTATTGCTGCTTTTTTCCTTATTCACCACCAAAAAACTGTACCCCAAAATGTTACCAATGTAAACCACAAGTACTGCAAAAATCAAGCCCAAGCCCAAATTTGGGTTGCAATGCAAAAAAAAATTCTGTTTAAAAAATGATGCTGTGATCACGCTTCCGGGATTCTTACTGACATCCTTTGCGGCCAGTGAGGAGGCCGGGAATTGATTTTAATGTGCTAGGTCTCGCTGAAGAGACCTGGGGCGTTTAAGCTGCAATTCTTATTTTAGCCAACATAAGAAATGGGCAATTCTGACATTTAAATGGACATAAAAAATCCATGACTGTTCAGAATTAGGCCTCTTACACACGAACGTTGGGCATCCGTTCCGCACATTGGGGACCGCAATTTGCGGTCCCCAATGCACGGGCAACGTCTGTGCCGGGCCCGGGACGGATGGAGACCCATTCAACTTGAATGGGTCAGTCATCCGTCCGCACCGCAAAAAAAAATAGAACAAGTTCTATTTTTTTGAGGTGTGAAAAGCACGGACAGAAACACCACGGAAGCACTCCGTAGCGCTTCCGTGGGGTTCTGATCCATAGAAACATAGAAACATAGAATGTGTCGGCAGATAAGAACCATTTGGCCCATCTAGTCTGCCCAATATACTGAATACTATGGATAGCCCCCGGCCCTATCTTATATGAAGGATGGCCTTATGCCTATCCCATGCATGCTTAAACCCCTTCACTGTATTTGCAGCTACCACTTCTGCAGGAAGGCTATTCCATGCATCCACTACTCTCTCAGTAAAGTAATACTTCCTTATATTACTTTTAAACCTTTGCCCCTCTAATTTAAAACTGTGTCCTCTTGTGGTAGTTTTTCTTCTTTTAAATATGCTCTCTTCCTTTACCGAGTTGATTCCCTTTATGTATTTAAAAGTTTCTATCATATCCCCTCTGTCTCTTCTTTCTTCCAAGCTATACATATTAAGGTCCTTTAACCTTTCCTGGTAAGTTTTATCCTGCAATCCATGTACTAGTTTAGTAGCTCTTCTCTGAACTCTCTCTAGAGTATCTATATCCTTCTGGAGATATGGCCTCCAGTACTGCGCACAATACTCCAAGTGAGGTCTCACCAGTGTTCTGTACAGCGGCATAAGCACTTCACTCTTTCTACTGCTTATACCTCTCCCTATACATCCAAGCATTCTGCTGGCATTTCGTGCTGCTCTATTACATTGTCTTCCCACCTTTAAGTCTTCTGAAATAATTACTCCTAAATCCCTTTCCTCAGATACTGAGGTCAGGACTGTGTCAAATATTCTATATTCTGCCGTGTTTCCATTCCGCATCTCTGTGATTGCGGAGTGCACACGGGCCAGTGCCCGTGTATTTCAGACCCGTCGTATGCGGGCCACAATACGGCCACGGCACACAACATTCGTGTGCAAGAGGCCTTAAAAACATTGGAATTTTTTTCCCTCTTCCCGCTACATTATATGCCAAAATAAATGGTGGCATTAAAAAAGTACAACTTGTCCCGTAAAAAATAAGCACTCGTACAGCTATGTGAACAGAATTTTTTTTAAAAGATATGGCTCAAGGAAGATGGGAAAGAAAAATAAGAATGCAAAATCGAAAAAACCTCCAGTATCCTAAGGGTTAAAAACAATGTTACATGGGAGGTGTACAGTGAAAATAATGCATATACCTACACCTTCCACTCGATCGGTCTATAATAAGGTATATTTCAGTGAGACAAAGTACCTAATTCATGAACCAGACAATTTTTTTTTTTTTTTTTTTGGAGACCAGTGCTTAAAAAGTGCAAGTGAAAAATGAGTGCAACAACTTGAGATGACAATGATGTCATCTAAATTGCTACAGTAAATGTCTCAAAGAGAAGAATACAGCAGCATTTGCAAGGATTAGTGATACAAAAGTTGAAATAAATACAATGAATACTAGTTTCACATATCGTTTGTAGTGGAAGGACCAAAACCCCACGCATACCCCTTTGTCAGGGGTAAGGCTGCCTGAGATTATGGGGTATAAATACCAGAAGGGCCTTGTGGTGGTGTCCAAAGGATGACAATGTTCTGGCGCAACACATGCTAGAGTAAGGCTTGGATATCAAATACTCAAGGCGAGGCATAGTACAAGACTTTTTAGTCTTGTCGCCATTTGCGACTAGACCCGCCGCTGCAGCTCTGCAGTTGAACACAGCGGCGGGGCACAGGAGCTGATAGTTCTCTGCCCCGCCACAGATGTTCTTCTCAGCAGCGCAGTGGAGGAGTCTCTCCCTCCCCCCTGTGCTGCCGCCGCCAATAAGAAGAGAGACAGGAGGAGGAGGGGCGGGGCTGTGGCCACTGTGCCACCAATGAAGATAACTGACCTGTTAATACAAATATAGGAGGCTGGTGCTGGAATCAAATAGCCGGCACCCGACCTCTATGACAGGGAGTTGCGATCCGCTGCAGTTAACCCCTCAGGTGCCGCACCTGAAGGGTTAACTCAACTGCCGCTGATCGCAGCTCCCTGTCATAGAGGTCGGGTGCCGGCTATTTGATTCCAGCACCAGCCTCCTATATTTGTATTAACAGGCCAGTTATCTTCATTGGTGGCGCAGTGCGCCCCCCCCCCCCCCCCCCAACACTCCAGTATAATAAACATTGGTGGCGCAGTGCGCCCTAACCTCCACCCCCCAACACCCCAGTATAATAAACATTGGTGGCACAGTGCCAATGAGGGTTAAAAAATAAATAAAAATGAACTCCTCACGCATTGCACCCGCGCAGAAATTTAGCCCATGTGAAAGGGGCCTAAGGGTGAATAGGACAAGGGTTCCAGCCCCTAAGGGGGCTAATAGTAAGTAAAAAAAACAAAAAAAAAACCACTAAGGGCTGTTTCACACGAGCGGATGCCGTGCATGACAGCCAAGACCCGATGCAGACAGCAGAAGCACGGAGCATTAACATGACTGATAATGCTCCGTGCCTCTCTGTGATCTCTTTACTACGAAATCACAGTGACAACTTTATCTCACTGTGATTTCGTAGTAAAGAGGTCACAGAGAGGCACGGAGCATTATCAGTCATGTTAATGCTCCGTGCTTCTGCAGTCTGCATCTGGTCTTGGCTGTCATTCACGGAGCGGATGTCACGCACGGCATCCGCTCGTGTGAAACAGCCCTAAGGCTACTTTCACACTTGCGGCTGTGTGATCCGGCAAGCAGTTCCGTCGTTGGAACTGCCTGCCGGATCCGCCAATCTATATGTGACTGAAAGCATTTGTGAGACTCATCCGGATGCGGATCCATCTTACAAATGCATTGCAAGAACGAATGCATCTCTTGCAATGCATGCGCCGACCGGAAGGACGGATCCGACATTCTGGTATTTTGAATGCCAGATCTGGCACTAATACATTCCTATGGGGAAAAATGCCGGATCTGGCATTCAGGCAAGTCTTCCGTTTTTTTTGCCGGAGAAAAAACCGTAGCATGCTACGGTTTTATCTTTTGCCTGATCAGTCAAAATGACTGAACTGAAGACATCCTGATGTATCCTGAACGGATTACTCTCCATTCAGAATGCATGGGGATATGCCTGATCAGTTATTTTCCGGTATAGAGCCCCTGTGACGAAACTCTATGCCGGAAATGAAAAACGCTAGTGTGAAAGTACCCTAAAATATTAAGTTTAAAACCCCCCTTTCCCAATTTTACATATAAAATATATAAACAATAAATAAATAAACATAGCGCTGCATCCGAAAAGTCCAAACTATTAAATTATAAAAAATTATCTCCTATGCGGTGAGCGCCGTAACAGAAATAAAAAACATGCGATTTCGCCATTTTTTTGTCACCCCAAAAAATAGGATAGGACTGTTCTATTATGGGCTGAACGTTTCATAAAATGCGAAATGCACGCAGCTTTTTTTTTTTTTTGCGTGGTATTGAGTATTGCAATACTTTTTTATGGTGACGAAAGCAAATCAAAATTTCGGTATCGAAACAACCCTACGCCGATCTGATCGGCGTAGGGTTGTCACGATACCAAAATTTTCGGTTTCGATTTGGCAACTAAAAATTTTATTGGGCTCCTAAATTTTTCAGTTCAGGAGCCAATGGCTACTAGGTATTTTTTTTAGTCTGGAGCACTGATCAGGGGGGCTTCAAATGGGACATGGCAGCTTAAAATTATCCCAATGAAATCTGCTTTCCAAAAAACATATGGGGTTCCTTTCCTAATGCGCAATGCCGTGTGCCCGTTCAGCAGTTTACAACCACATATGGGGTGTTTCTGTAAACTACAGAATCAGGGCCATAAATATTGAGTTTTGTTTGGCTGTTAACCCTTGCTTTGTAACTGGAAAAAATTGATTAAAATTGAAAATCTGCCAAAAAAGTGAAATTCTAAAATTTCATCTCAATTTTCCATTAATTCTTGTGGAACCCCTAAAGGGTTAACGAAGTGTGTAAAAGTGTGTCAGTTTTGAATACCTTGAGGGGTGTAGTTTGTAAAATGGGGTAAATTTTGGGTGGTTTCTATTATGTAAGCCTCACAAAGTGACTTCAGACCTGAACTGGTCCTTTTTTTAAAGTGGGTTTTGGATGTTTTCTGAAATATTTCAAGATTTGCTTCTAAACTTCTAACCCTACTAACATCCCCAAAAATTAAAATGGCATTCACAAAATGATCCGAACATGAAGTAGACAGACATATGGGAATTGTAAAGTAATAACTATTATGAGGTATAACTATCTGTTTTAAAAGCAGAGAAATAAAAGTTTTGAAAGTTGCAAATTTTTCAAAATTTTGGGAAAATTTGGTATTTTTTTTACTCAATTTTACCACTGTCATGAAGTACAATACGTGACCAGAAAACAATCTCAGAATGGCCTGGGTAAGTAAAAACATTTTAAAGTTATGACCACATAAATTGACACGTCAGATTTGCAAAAAATGGCAGGGTCCTGAAGGGATTAATATACCTAATAAATTCCCTCAAAGTTGTAGGGAGAGAAAATAAAATTGTAAAAGAAAAAGCAATAAAAGATGGAGATAATTATAAATTTGCTTTCTCCACACAATATTCCACAGTATGCCCACTGATTAAAAAAATACTAAAAAGAAACTGGGGAACCATCAGAAATTATACAATGTTGGTCCACTCTCTCCTGGAAAAACCTCCATTTATATTCAAGAGCGCCTACAATTGAAGATAAAATCATAAATGGTTGTTTGCAGAGAGGGGAAACGGCACCTATTAATGGCATGTTTTTGTGGTGTTGTTTTTGTGTTGGGTGTAAGTATAGATCAAAAGAAGAAAAACACAGTAGTTTGAAAAAAGGATTTTAAAGTGAGGGGGGGAAATATCCTATGAGAGCATGGGAGTAATATATGTGTCCATGTAAACTGCAATATGTGGGAATGACCCTCATAAAACTTAAAATAAGAATTGGTGAACATATAAGAAACATTAGAAAGGGACTAGAGACTCTCAGCGGATTTTAAAAAATGCCACCAAAAAAAATCTGGAGGGTCTAAAGTTTATGGGGGTGGAACGTGTAAAAAATATGTAGAGAGGAGGCGACCCAGTTAAACATATTAATAAAAAGGAGGCAGAAAGCAGGAGTTTTGATTTTAATAGGTCGTCATTTGTCACATATAGTTCATTCTGAAGAAACAGATGATGAGGGGAGGATATTACATCTCAATATCTCAGGGCCTTTTGGTGACTTTAGTTTATATAATATCTATGCTCCAAATCAGGGCCAAAAAGCCTTCTTTGATGCTCTGGGTACTAAAATCTTACAAGACACGCATAGTGCAAAAATAGTGGGAGGGGACTTCAATGCGGTAATGAACCAGAATGAGGATAGGAGGTCAGCTGGTGGTCATAGTAATCAATATTCTCTGGGGGACTTTGCCGAGTCGTTGTCTCTCAGAGATGTTTGGAGGTACTCCAATCCTCAAGGGAGGGAATTCACCCACTTTTCGCATGCGCATAAGAGCTGGTCCAGAATCGATTATTTGTTTCTGTCCGCAATGATGTTGCACAGAGTGGCGGATATTGCCATAGGTGATATGGTAATTTCAGATCATTCTCCTCTTCTTATAGATATTAGAGAAATGTATACTGGGGGCAGAGATTTCATTTGGAGGTTCCCAAATTATTTGGTAAAGGATGATGAATTTGTGAAACTAATGAAAGGATGGTGGATGGAATTTGTGGATGACAATAGGGAGCATGTGAACAATCCGGTATTGTTTTGGGAAACGGCTAAAGCTGTTTTGAGAGGTAGGTTGTTGGCTTATGTTTCCTCTATTAAGAAGGTTGCTAGGACGCAATATGAAAAAGCAAGCACATGTTTAAGAGAAGCTTACAGCAACTTTCTCTTGGCCCAGACCCAGACCGCCAAAGAACGCTGGGTTTCGGCTAAGAGAGACTTTGAAGCGTGGGCAGAGAAACTGGAAATTTCCAAAAAATCTCAGTTAGATGCTAGTTTACATAGATTTGGCAATAAATCTGGAAAGTTGTTGGCCTCATTGGCCAAGGGTAGGCGTCCAATGAATCATATTCAGGTAGTAAGGAAAAGTGATGGGACCAGGGAGCACAGACCGCAACAGATCAATAAATTGTTTGGACAATATATGGAGGCATTTTATCAAAATGCCGGGGATAGGGTGGAAGAGGGGAAGGCTTTCTTAGAGCGAATTTCCTTGCCAACTTTGACAGTAGAGCAGCTGGACACTCTAAATGCCCCATTGACGGCAGCGGAGGTGCAGGCAACTATTAAATCCTTTCCTTCTGGAAAAGCCCCGGGCCCAGATGGGTTTACGTCGGACCTTTACAAGGTGATGGATACTCAGGTGGTTCCATATTTGATGTTGCTCTATTCCTCTTGGGTTGAGGGGGGGGGGGGGGGGGTGCTGCCTGAACGAATGAATACGGCTCACATAACATTAATTCATAAGGCAGGGAAAGATCCGGAAAATCTAGAGTCTTACAGGCCAATATCCCTAATAAACCATGATCTTAAAATCTTATCGAAGTTGCTTGCTAATAGGTTGGCAGATGTTCTCCCCACTTTGATTTCTCCTGCGCAGGTTGGTTTCATGAAGGGTAGGGCGGCTGTCACCAATCTAAGGAAGGTTCTGCTTGCTCTTTCAGTGGCAGGGAAGGCGGAATATCGGGGGCAAGATCCGGCCATTCTCATTTTGGATGCAGAAAAAGCTTTTGCCAGTATCAACTGGAAATGGCTGGGTCTTGCCCTAGATTCGGTAGGTATTAATGGGTTGTTTCGCACGCTATTAGATGTTCTGTATATAGGCCCGAGGGCGAGGGTGTGCTCCGGGGGTTGTTTGTCTGATTCTTTCTTATTACAGAGAGGAACCAGACAAGGCTGCCCGTTATCTCCTCTTTTGTTTGACCTGGCGATAGAGCCATTGTCAAGATGGCTGAACTCAGAGGATTTGTTTGAGGGTCTGAGAATAGGTAGGAAGCAGATGAGTTCGGCTTTATTTGCTGATGACATTTTGCTTTTTATGTCGAACCCGGTTAGGGATATTGGGAGGATTACTGAAGCTTTGGAAGAATTTGGTTCCCTGTCTGGTTTAAAAATCAATAGATCTAAGAGTGAGTTCCTATTCTTGAAGGGGGGGGGGGGGGGGGGGGACAACGGATAAGGGTGAGTGATTTGAGGGGTATACCAATTGCACATTCTCATATAACTTACTTGGGTATTAGGGTGGGGACTACTCCTGAGTCCATATATAGACTTAATTATGACCCATTGATAGATAAAATAGATAAGGAACTGTGTAGATGGCATGATCTTCCGTTGTCGTTGCTGGGACGTAATCATCTAATTAAGATGATGTCAGTCTCTAAATTGCTATATCCCATGCAGACTATCCCCATCCTGTTAAAACATAAGGACGTTTCTAAAATTGTAAAAGCATTCAAGCACTTTTTGTGGCATGGTAAGAGGCCTAGGATACAAATGCGCTCTTTAATAAAAGGGATTGAACAGGGAGGGATCGCTTTTCCTGATATCAGAAGCTATAATTTGGCTTGCATGGCAAGACATGTTTGTGACTGGATAAATGAATCTGATTTCTACTCAACTTTGTCGCTAGAAAGGGAATTCTGTGCTCCTTGGTCTCCAGTGGCGTTGCTACATTCTAGGTTGCAGGTGATTCCGGTGTGGATCAAGCAATCTTTGTTGTTTAAAGATACAATAGCTGCGTGGAGGATTCTTCGGAAAAAATACTGGTTGTCTTATAGGATCTCTAAGCATCTTCCTTTATGGGATAATCCAGAATTTGTACAGGGTAGTGTAAACAAATTGTTTGAAGAATGGAGGCGGAAGGGGATTTTATATGTGAAACATTTACTACATGACACTGAACCGAGGTGGTTAACGAGTGAGGAATTGATTGCTAAGTTCTCTCTGTCATCCTTTCAAATTATTCAATGGTCCCAGGTAAGGGAGGCTGTGATAAATCATCTGGGGTTGGTGCAGAAAGAGATTCGTAGGAATGTTCTGGATAGGATCTTAGATTTAGGAGGTGGGAAGGTCTCAATTTCTACAATTTACACCGATATGAGAAAGGAAGATGGGACTGGGGATAGGAGTATTCGATTCGGAAAATGGGCCGAACAGTTGAATGATGGGGATATTGAACAAAAAATGGTGAAAGGTTGGGAAGTGGTTAGGAGGCATATTATTAATGAGTCGTGGAGGGATACTAAGTTTCGACTTATGTATCGTGCTATCTATGGCTTCAATATCCCCCCTCATCCAGCGAAACCAGATAGGATAACTAGTTGCCCGAAGTGTGGAGTGGGTTTCACTGATTTATTTCATGGGATCTGGTTGTGCCCACAAAGTAAGAGGTTGTGGGAGGAAGTGGGGAATTTAGTTAAGAGAATCTGGGGGAGAGAGCTTCCATTGTCCCCTCAACTATTTTTATTTCATTATGAGGAAGGAGAGGTAGGTCGAGAGGGGTTACCTCGTTTGTTTCATACGATATGTATGGTAGTCAAGCGTAGTATCCTACAAAAATGGCTGCAGGCTGATGCTCCAGGATCACAATTTATTATAGAACAACTAAAGAATGTATTTTATTTGGAGAGATTAAATTCTCTCGCGGCTAAAGAAAGTCAAGCTAAGGGGTTGTTTCAGAAATGGAAACCGTTTATTGTTCATTGTATGTCTGATGAGGAGATACAGTTAATTGTGAGACCGTTCACACTGACGGAATGGTACCTTGTGAGTCAATTGAAGGGGACCTTGGGTCGTCTGTTGCTCCGATCAGCTAATCTGTCTTAGTTCTATGGGAGAATGTCTTAATAATGTCATTGTATTTTAATAATGTCATTGTATTTTGATTGCTTGTACTGAATATATTGTACTCTTGACTATATAATGCCCCTATTTATGTATGTTACTGAAGTGTTCACTGCACTTTTAGTGCGGTTTTGTGTTCAGAGATGTACACTCTGGATATTTTGTTTGTCATGTTGATAAAATAATAAAGAATTGATTTAAAAAAAAAAAAGGAGGCAGAATTGGCACGCAACAAATAAATATATATTTCGTCTGCTACTGGGCAAAAACCATTTGTCCTATACTAGATTGAGTGTGCGGATTACAAATCCGAAGTCAGAATTGTTGTAACACGTCACGAAAGTTTTGCTATGCATAAGTATGCCTAAATGAATTAAGCATTAAATAATTTTGAACAGAACGAGTTTTCCTCCAACAATTACCTGAGGGACAGACAACAGAGGGTTATAGTCAATGGAGTATATTCCGATCATGGTCTTGTTACCAGTGGGGTACCTCAGGGATCTGTTCTGGGACCCATATTGTTTAATATCTTTATCAGCGAAATTGCAGAAGGCCTCGATGGTAAGGTGCGTCTTTTTGCTGATGACACAAAGATTTGTAACCGGGTTGATGTTCCTGGAGGGATACACCAAATGGAAAAGGATTTAGGAAAACTAGAGGAATGGACAAAAATCTGGCAACTAAAATTTAATGTTGATAAGTGCAAGATAATGCACCTGGGGCGTAAAAACCCAAGAGCAGAATATAAAATCAGTGATACAGTCCTAACCTCAGTATCTGAGGAAAGGGATTTAGGGGTCATTATTTCAGAAGACTTAAAGGTAGGCAGACAATGTCATAGAGCAGCTGGAAATGCTAGCAGAATGCTTGGGTGTATAGGGAGAGGCATTACCAGTAGAAAGAGGGAGGTGCTCATGCCGCTCTACAGAGCACTAGTGAGACCTCATTTGGAGTATTGTGCTCAGTACTGGAGACCATATCTCCAGAAGGATATTGATACTTTGGAGAGAGTTCAGAGAAGAGCTACTAAACGAGTACATGGATTGCAGGACAAAACTTACCAGGAAAGATTAACCACTTCAGCCCCCAGTGCTTAAACACCCTGAAAGACCAGGCCACTTTTTACACTTCTGACCTACACTACTTTCACCGTTTATTGCTCGGTCATGCAACTTACCACCCAAATGAATTTTACCTCCTTTTCTTCTCGCTAATAGAGCTTTCATTTGGTGGTATTTCATTGCTGCTGACATTTTTACTTTTTTTGTTATTAATAGAAATTTAACGATTTTTTTGCAAAAAAATGACATTTTTCACTTTCGGTTGTAAAATTTTGCAAAAAAAACTACATCCATATATAAATTTTGCTCTAAATTTATTGTTCTACATGTCTCTGATTAAAAAAAAAATGTTTGGGTAAAAAAAAAATGGTTTGGGTAAAAGTTATAGCGTTTACAAACTATGGTACAAAAATGTGAATTTCCGCTTTTTGAAGCAGCTCTGACTTTCTGAGCACCTGTCATGTTTACTGAGGTTCTACAATGCCCAGACAGTACAAATACCCCACAAATGACCCCATTTCGGAAAGTACACACCCTAAGGTATTCGCTGATGGGCATAGTGAGTTCATAGAACTTTTTATTTTTTGTCACAAGTTAGCGGAAAATGATGATTTTTTTTTCTTACAAAGTCTCATATTCCACTAACTTGTGACAAAAAATAAAAAGTTCTATGAACTCACTATGCCCATCAGCGAATACCTTGGGGTCTCTTCTTTCCAAAATGGGGTCACTTGTGGGGTAGTTATACTGCCCCGGCATTCTAGGGGCCCAAATGTGTGGTAAGGAGTTTGAAATCAAATTCTGTAAAAAATGACCTGTGAAATCCGAAAGGTGCTCTTTGGAATATGGGCCCCTTTGCCCACCTAGGCTGCAAAAAAGTGTCACACATCTGGTATCTCTGTATTCAGGAGAAGTTGAGGAATGTGTTTTGGGGTGTCTTTTTACATATACCCATGCTGGGTGAGATAAATATCTTGGTCAAATGCCAACTTTGTATAAAAAAATGGGAAAAGTTGTCTTTTGCCAAGATATTTCTCTCACCCAGCATGGGTATATGTAAAATGACACCCCAAAACACATTCCCCAACTTCTCCTGAGTACGGAGATACCAGATGTGTGACACTTTTTTGCAGCCTAGGTGGGCAAAGGGGCCCATATTCCAAAGAGCACCTTCGGATTTCACAGGTCATTTTTTACAGAATTTGATTTCAAACTCCTTACCACACATTTGGGCCCCTAGAATGCCGGGGCAGTATAACTACCCCACAAGTGACCCCATTTTGGAAAGAAGAGACCCCAAGGTATTCGCTGATGGGCATAGTGAGTTCATGGAAGTTTTTATTTTTTGTCACAAGTTAGTGGAATATGAGACTTTGTATGAAAAAAAAATAATAAAATCAGCATTTTCCACTAACTTGTGACAAAAAATAAAAAATTCTAGGAACTCGCCATGCCCCTCACGGAATACCTTGGGGTGTCTTCTTTCCAAAATGGGGTCACTTGTGGGGTAGTTATACTGCCCTGGCATTTTCCAGGGGCCTTAATGTGTGGTAAGTAGGTAAATGACCTGTGAAATCCTAAAGGTGCTCTTTGGAATATGGGCCCCTTTGCCCACCTAGGCTGCAAAAAAGTGTCACACATGTGGTATCGCCGTATTCAGGAGAAGTTGGGGAATGTGTTTTGGGGTGTCATTTTACATATACCCTTGCTGGGTGAGAGAAATATCTTGGCAAAAGACAACTTTTCCCATTTTTTTATACAAAGTTGGCATTTGACCAAGATATTTATCTCACCCAGCATGGGTATATGTAAAATGACACCCCAAAACACATTCCCCAACTTCTCCTGAGTACGGCGATACCAGATGTGTGACACTTTTTTGCAGCCTAGATGCGCAAAGGTGCCCAAATTCCTTTTAGGAGGGCATTTTTAGACATTTGGATACCAGACTTCTTCTCACGCTTTGGGGCCCCTAGAATGCCAGGGCAGTATAAATACCCCACATGTGACCCCATTTTGGAAAGAAGACACCCCAAGGTATTCAATGAGGGGCATGGCGAGTTCATAGAAATTTTTTTTTTTTGGCACAAGTTAGCGGAAATTGATATTTTTAATTTTTTTCTCACAAAGTCTCCCGTTCCGCTAACTTGGGACAAAAATTTCAATCTTTCATGGACTCAATATGCCCCTCACGGAATACCTGGGGGTGTCTTCTTTCCGAAATGGGGTCACATGTGGGGTATTTATACTGCCCTGGCATTCTAGGGGCCCTAAAGCGTGAGAAGAAGTCTGGAATATAAATGTCTAAAAAATTTTACGCATTTGGATTCCGTGAGGGGTATGGTGAGTTCATGTGAGATTTTATTTTTTGACACAAGTTAGTGGAATATGAGACTTTGTAAGAAAAAAAAAATATAATTCCGCTAACTTGGGCCAAAAAAATGTCTGAATGGAGCCTTACAGAGGGTGATCAATGACAGGGGGAGTGATCAATGACAGGGGGGTGATCAGGGAGTCTATATGGGGTGATAACCACAGTCATTGATCACGCCCGTGTAAGGCTTCATTCAGACGTCCGTATGCGTTTTGCGGATCCGATCCATCTATCAGTGCATCCGTAAAAATCATGCGGACATCTGAATGGAGCTTTACAGGGGGGTAATCAATGACAGGGGGGTGATCAGGGAGTCTATATGGGGTGATAACCACAGTCATTGATCATGCCCCTGTAAGGCTTTATTCAGACGTCCGGATGCGTTTTGCGGATCCGATCCATCTATCAGTGGATCCGTAAAAATCATGCGGACATCTGAATGGAGCTTTACAGGGGGGTAATCAATGACAGGGGGGGTGATCAATGACAGGGGGGTGATCAGGGAGTCTATATGGGGTGATAACCACAGTCATTGATCATGCCCCTGTAAGGCTTTATTCAGACGTCCGGATGCGTTTTGCGGATCCGATCCATCTATCAGTGCATCCGTAAAAATCATGCGGACATCTGAATGGAGCTTTACAGGGGGGTAATCAATGACAGGGGGGTGATCAGGGAGTCTATATGGGGTGATCACCACAGTCATTGATCACGCCCCTGTAAGGCTTTATTCAGACGTCCGGATGCGTTTTGCGGATCCGATCCATCTATCAGTGCATCCGTAAAAATCATGCGGACATCTGAATGGAGCTTTACAGGGGGGTAATCAATGACAGGGGGGTGATCAGGGAGTCTATATGGGGTGATCACCACAGTCATTGATCACGCCCGTGTAAGGCTTCATTCAGACGTCCGGATGCGTTTTGCGGATCCGATCCATCTATCAGTGGATCCGTAAAAATCATGCGGACGTCTGAATGGAGCTTTACAGGGGGTTGATCAATGACAGGGGGGTAATCAATGACAGGGGGGTGATCAGGGAGTCTATATGGGGTGATCAGGGGCTAATAAGGGGTTAATAAGTGACCGGGGGGGGGGGGGGGGGTGTAGTGTAGTGGTGCTTGGTGCTACTTTACTGAGCTACCTGTGTCCTCTGGTGGTCGATCCAAACAAAGGGGACCACCAGAGGACCAGGTAGCAGGTATATTAGACGCTGTTATCAAAACAGCGTCTTATATACCTGTTAGGGGTTAAAAAAAACACATCTCCAGCCTGCCAGCGAACGATTGCCGCTGGCAGGCTGGAGATCAACTCTCTTACCTTCCGTTCCTGTGAGCGCGCGCGCCTGTGTGCGCGCGTTCACAGGAAATCTCGCGTCTCGCGAGATGACGCATATATGCGTGACTCTGCGCAGGGCTGCCACCTCCGGAACGCGATCCTGCGTTAGGCGGTCCGGAGGTGGTTAAAGGACCTTAACATGTATAGCTTGGAAGAAAGACGAGACAGAGGGGAAATGACAGATACTTTTAAATACATGAAGGGAATCGACAAGATAAAAGAGGAGAGAATATTTAAAAGAAGAGAAACTGCTACAAGAGGACATAGTTTTAAATTAGAGGGGCAAAGGTTTAAAAGTAATATCAGGAAGTATTACTTTACTGAGAGAGTAGTGGATGCATGGAATAGCCTTCCTGCAGAAGTGGTAGCTGCAAATACAGTGAAGGAGTTTAACCACTTGCCATCTGGGCCATTTGCCCCCTTCCTGACCAGGCCTAATTTTGCAAAACTGACATATCTCACTTTATGTGGTAATAACTTTGGAACGCCTTTACTTATCCAAGTCATTCAGAGATTCTTTTCTCGTGACACATTGTACTTCATGACAGTCATAAATTTGAGTCAAAATATTTCACCTTTATTTATGAAAAAATCCCAAATTTACCAAAAAATTTAAAAAATTCGCAATTTTCTAAATTTCGATTTCTCTGCTTTTAGAACAGAAAGTGATACCTCATAAAATATTTATTACTTAACATTCCCCATATGACCAGTTCAGGTCTGAAGTCACTTTGTGGGGCCTTCATAGTGGATACCCCATAAATGATCCCATTGTAGAAACTACACCCCTCAAGGTATTCAAAACAGATTTACAAACTTTGTTAACCCTTTAGGCGTTCCACAAGAATTAAAGGAAAATGGAGATCAAATTTTTAAATTTCACTTTTTTGGCAGCTTTTCCATTTTAATCAATTTTTTTTTCTTTAACACATCGATGGTTAACAGCCAAACAAAACTCAATATTTATTACCCAGATTCTGCGGTTTACAGAAACACCCCACATGTGGTCATAAACTGCTGTATGGGCACACGGCAGGGCACAGAAGAAAAGGAACTCCACATGGTTTTTAGATGCCATGTCCCATTTGAAGCCCCCTGATGCACCCTTACAGTAGAAACTCCCAAGAAGTGATCCCATTTTGGAAACTAGGGGATAAGGTGCCAGTTTAATTGCTACTATTTTTGGGTACATATGATTTTTTGATCATTCATTATAACACTTTATGGGGCAAGGTGACCAAAAAATTGGTTGTTTTAGCACAGTTTCTATTTATTTATTTTTACAGCGTTCACCTGAGGGGTTCAGTCAAGACATTTTTATAGAGCAGATTGTTACGGACGTGGCGATGCCTAATATGTATACTTTTTCTTATTTATTAAAATTTTACACAATAATAGCATTTTTGAAACAAAAAAATTATGTTTTAATGTGTCCATGTTCTGAGAGCTATAGTTTTTTTATTTTTTGAGAGATTTTCTTATGTAGGGGCTCATTTTTTGCGGGATGAGGTGACTGTTTTATTGGTACCATTTTGTGGGACATACGCGTTTTTGATCACTTGGTGTTGCACCTTTTGTGATGTAAGGTGACAAAAATTGCTTGTTTTGACAGCGTTTTTGTTTTTGTTTTTTTACGGTGTTCATCTGAGGGGTTAGCTCATGTGATATTTTTATAGAGCTGGTTTTTACGGACGCGGCAATACCAAATATGTCTATTTTATTTTATTCTATTTTTTCATTTTTTTTTTTATTCCTTACTTGGGGAATTTTTTTTTTTTTTACATGTGAAACCTTTTTTCTATTTTATTTTTTCAACCCTTTATTTTTTTATTTTACACTTTTCGTCCCCCATAAGGTCATACAAGACCTCTGGGGGACATTTACTTCACTTTTTAATTTTTTTTTTCACTGTTGATTTCTCCTGTAACTGGGGCTGACATAGTAGCCCCAGTTACAGGAGAAATACACCCCCCAGAGAGGCTGTACAGCATAATTCTGCGCTGTACAGCCTCAGAGCACGGCTGATCGAGGTCTGTGAAAAACCTCACACAGCTCCTGCACTCTCCGGTCCCGGCGGTCACATGACTGCCGGGCCGGAACAGGAAGCGCATAGCGCTTCCTGCTCTGCACACACAGCGCTCGGTGAGCGCTGTGTATGCAGCGATCCAGAAGGCAGGGACACCTGGGAACTGTCCCTGCCTTCTCTCTGGGTTTCCCTGCTGTCACTGACAGCGGGCAACCCGATCAGCAGCTGCACGATTAGCGTGCAGCTGCAGTTTCTGAACGGACGTTCTGGAACGTCCGTTCAGAAATAGAGAACCACCTCCCGGACGTTTATCGTCTATGGGCGGACGGGAGGTGGTTAAAGGGTTTCTATCACTTCGTATGACATAGTTAGCTGTCAGACACTAGCGATCCGCTAGTGTCTGCTCTGGCCAACCATCCTACTATAATGGCTTGTGGGGCAGCGGTTTTGCTAAAAAACGAACTTTTATAAATATGCTAATGAGCCTCTAGGTGCTATGTGGGCGTCATTAGCACCTAGAGGCTCCGTCTACCTTCATAAACAGTCGCCGCCCAGCGCGTCCCTCCAGCCCGCCCATCTCCTGCTGAATGCGATCCTCCGTGTGGCGCAGAGGACAAATTCTCGCGCATGCGCCATGCGCGGCTGTATTCGGCCCATTTGATATGTCTGAGCTAGCAGACGAATTCTCGCGCATGCGCCGTGCGCGGCTGTATTCGGCGCATGCGCATTGAATGTCTGCTCCCAGCTCAGACGTCTCAAATGCGCCGAATACAGCCGCGCACGGCGCATGCGCGAGAATTCGTCCGCTGCGTCACACGGAGGATCGCATTCAGCAGGAGATGGGCGGGCTGGAGGGACGCGCTAGGCGGCGACTGTTTATGAAGGTAGACGGAGCCTCTAGGTGCTAATTAGGGATGTCCCGATACCATTTTTTTAAGACTGAGTACAAGTACCGATACTTTTATTTAAGTACTCACCGATACCAATTACCGATACTAATTTTAACAATAAAATACACACATGTATTTTGTGACCACTGACCAACCAAAAGGCCCAAAAACAGAACTATAACATTCCAAGGAGACGTTATACTGTATGGGGCAGCCACAAGGAGACGTTATACTGTATGGGGGCAGCCACAAGGAGACGTTATACTGTATGGGGGGCAGCTACAAGGAGACGTTATACTGTATGGGGGCCACAAGGAGACGTTATATTGTATGGGGGCAGCCACAAGGAGACGTTACACTGTATGGGGGCAGCCACAAGGAGACGTTATACTGTATGGGGCAGCCACAAGGAGACGTTACACTGTATGGGGGCAGCCACAAGGAGACGTTACACTGTATGGGGGCTGCCACAAGGAGACGTTATACTGTATGGGGGCAGCCACAAGGAGACGTTATACTGTATGGGGGCAGCCACAAGGAGACGTTATACTGTATGGGGGCAGCCACAAGGAGACGTTATACTGTATGGGGGCAGCCACAAGGAGACGTTATACTGTATGGGGGCAGCCACAAGGAGACGTTATACTGTATGGGGGCAGCCACAAGGAGACGTTATACTGTATGGGGGCAGCCACAAGGAGACGTTATACTGTATGGGGGCAGCCACAAGGAGACGTTATACTGTATGGGGGCAGCCACAAGGAGACGTTATACTGTATGGGGCAGCTACAAGGAGACGTTATACTGTATGGGGGCAGCCACAAGGAGACGTTATACTGTATGGGGCAGCTACAAGGAGACGTTATACTGTAAGGGGGCACCACAAGGAGACGCTACTGTAAGGAGTCGGGACAACAATTTTTGAAGCCCCCCCTCCTCAGTATAATAGTCTTGTGGCCATCATACAGTAATGTATATTTCTTCTTGCCCTAATGCCTGCTTTTAGAGATCAATGTGCAGCTTGCAGGCAGGAAGGGAAGGACCAGGGCCATAGAAGACAGACACTATCACCTTTAGAGGGACTCGCTCCTGGCAAACACAGCTCTGCTGCAGTGAATGCAGTGGAGCAGACTGATGTAATTATAGTTATTGCAGGGACTCAGAGAATCGTCTGCTACATGCACCCTGTACACACACAGCTCCACTACATGCTATGCTAATAATGCCCCCCACCCCCCCCTTCCCCCGGACACACAGCTCCACTACATGCTATGCTAATAATGCCCCCCACCCCCCCCTTCCCCCGGACGGACTTACAGGGAGCCGCAGAGCAGGAAGCCTGGCAGGGACTCGGTGACGATTCTTTTAACTAATAAATTGTCAGACGATTCTCTGAGTCCCTGCACTGTGAGTCAGTGCTGGTTGCCTCTGATTGGTTGGAGGGCGGGGAGGGGCGGGGCGGAGCTATCTTCCACTCTAGGCTCCTATTACACAGTGCCTGCTGCTGCCTCTGAAGCTGTTAGCTGTGCGAGATGCAGGGGCTGCGGAGACACATAGAAGCGGCGCACAGGTATCGGCAGTGGTATCGGGGAGATTTGCACGAGTACATGTACTCGTGCAAATGCCCGGTATCGGTCCCGATACTGGTATCGGTATCGGGACATCCCTAGTGCTAATGACGCCCACATAGCACCTAGAGGCTCATTAGCATATTTATTAAAGTTCGTTTTTTAGCAAAACCGCTGCCCCACAAGCCATTATAGTAGGATGGTTGGCCAGAGCAGACACTAGCGGATCGCTAGTGTCTGACAGCTAATTATGTCATACGAAGTGATAGAAACCCTTTAAGCATGCATGGGATAGGCATAAGGCCATCCTTCATATAAGATAGAGCTAGGAGCTATTCATAGTATTCAGATATATTGGGCAGACTAGATGGGCCAAATGGTTCTTATCTGCCGACACATTCTATGTTTCTATGTTAATTACCTGATCCACATCAAAGTTTGCGTAGTAAACAGGGTATGAAAATGTAATGGAATAACAGCATTTCAAAAAGTCTTGTCTTGTTTTTCAGTTTAAAAGTCTTACTTGAGCAAGGCCCAGTACTGTTAAGTGTTTCAGGCATCTGCTTTTGCGTTTGTGAACGGTCGTATTTTACCGTTGCAAAAACCAGCATTAGTCCACCATCATTTTGGGATTCCAGCGGCCTTGATACCTGTTCTCCATTGTGGAAATATCTTTATGGAACCGCTCTCCATGTTAGTCACTTACGTGTCCCGAATTGGGTGGGAAAAAGTCAAGATGGTAATGTAAGAAATTAATTTGGCAGCCAAGTTGTTCATATGCTGTAAGCATTTTGTCTAATTCAGCATAGTTTGCAGCTCGTCTGTTCCCAAGGAACTTCTGCACTACTAGCACAATTGCATCCCAAGCTGATTCTTGCGCTGATCATAAGTGGTGTATTTGCCACATATGTAGCAGAAATTGTCTGGATCGTTAACACATTTGCGTTTATCCATCTTAAGTTTCAAAACTGATAGCACTATAATAGATCCCTTTATGAAAATCTGTCCAGCTTGCCTTATATACCTGCTGCTGACATCAGCCTGAGTGCGTCCGGACAGGTCTGGACATGTCCATTGGAATATCTCCAATATAATGCATTAATATTATAACTGAATAGGCTTTGCATGTATAACTTAACCCTTAAGGACCTACATGTACGGCGGAAGTCCGGTCCCCAAACATGGCGCCCGCTCGCACGTGCAGCAGGCGCCATAGCCGCCGGGTTTCTGCTATTTTAAATAGCAGAGACCCGCGGCACATGTATGTGATAAGCCATAAGGTTGATCGCATACATTTTCCCTTTCAGATGCCATGGTCAAATATGACCACGGCATCTGCGCAGTCCGGAAGTGGAAGTCGCACACTTCCGCTCCAGCAACAGCCTTCCCCGGCTGAAATCGGGGAACCTGTTACATTGATGTAATAGGCTGAAGCCTCAAGCAGGCTTCGGTGCCTATTAGATGACTATACCAATACAGGCCACTAGGTGGCAGCATTGTATTGGTATAGTGCAAATGAAGTGTTCAATGGTCTCTATATAGACATCAATGAACACAATAGGCAATCTAATAATTGGCAGTTATTGTCACCCAAGGTGACTGCAAAAACTTTTTTTTTTTTTGTTTTACATGTTTTATTTTTTTTTAAATGTGAAAAAAAACTGAAAGTTCAAATCACCCCCCTTTCCTTAAAATAAAAATACTTAAACAATAAAACAAAATTAAACATGGGCATTGCTGCGTGCGAAAATGCCCATGCTATTAAAATATAACAATATTAATGGCAAATGGCGTAACGAAAAAAAAACCTGCCAATTTGCAATTTTTTGTCACTTCAACTACCTACTAATTGTTTTTATAAAAGGTTTTCAAAAAGTCGCATACACTTTAAATTGGTATCACTGAAAAAAACAGATCGTCCCACAAAAAAATCGGCCCTCACACAGTCCCGTGCACAAAGTTATAGGGGTCAGAATTAGGGTTGTTTTGGGTATCTATCTAATTTTAGATACTCAATCGATACTTTTGCCTGGTATCGACCTCGATACCAGGATTTGCCTTTTTTTCGATACTAGGCTTCAATATTGAGCAGTCTAGTATCAGAGAACAATCAGTGCTCATTGTTCTCCTCAGCAGCACAGGGGAGAAGGAAGCAGTCTCTCCCCCCCCCCCCCCCCCCTTTCCCCCTGTGCCGCAGCAGCCAATGAGGAGAGACGGGTGCACTGCGCCACCAATAAAAGTAACTGGACCTTTCATCTGGCAAAAAATTTTGAACTAAGTATCATGATATGTTCTCCTGGGCGTCTCCTTCACTAGCGCTGGAAAATCGCAGTGCAGAGCTCACAGCCTGGAAGAAAAAAACCTCCCAGGCTGTGAGCTCTGCGCTGCGATTGGCCAGCGCTACAGCCTGGGAGAAGGAGACACCCAAGAGAACAAGGGCAGACTCCTCCCAGTATAACCAAGTCCCAGTAGATACTGGAGGACATAGCGGGAGAACGGAGCGGCGCCCATGGATAATAGTAAGTGCAGTGAGATCCCTGGGCGCCGCTGTACATATCATGATACTTAGTTCAGAATGTTTGCCAGATAAAAGGTACTCTTTAATACAAATCCTAGAGGCGGGTGCTGGCGGGGAGCTGCGATTAGCACCCGCCTCCTTTATTAAATGTTATATTCCCAGTATTAAAATCATTGGTGGCAGTGGCCACAGGGTCGCCTCCCCTCCTCCTCATTGGTGGCAGTTCCGATCGGAGACGCAGCAGTGTAATCCTGGGGCTCCGATCGGTTACCATGGCAGCCAGGACGCTGCTGAAGCCCTGGCTGCCATAGTCTGCTCCCTGCTGCTGTGTGCACTATTCACAGGTCAGCAGGGAGAGTGTGAAGTTCTATTCACCCTAATAGAACTCTATTAGGGTGAATAGTATAAGGGATTAAAAGATCCCGGGTTCTGGCCCCTAAGGGGGAAAATAGTAAATAAAAAGTAAAAACTAAGTTAAAAAAAAAATCTAAATATTAAAGGGATTCTGTCATCAGAAATGAGCCCTATAAGCTAAACATATGGCAAAGTCCCTTGTAAAACACTGAATCCTAAAGTGAGTTTAGCAAATGCCCCTTTGGCTCTATATTCATAAAAAAGCGGTTTATATCACCTGTCAATCACTTAAAAATGTGTCCAAGGGGATGTCTCATGGTGCCCAGCCACGCCCGCCTGTGAAGGAGCCCAGCACTGCATATGTCTCCTCCTTTCATCAACGATAGCCATAATCTCGCTATGCACTAGCTTGCGCATGCGCAGTGTCGGTATAGTGTTCCTTCCCTGTGCTGGCATCAGCCTCAGGGAAAGAACTGCGCATGCGCAAGATTACGGCTATCTATTGTTGATGAAAGGAGGAGACATAGGCGGTGCTGGGCTCCTTCACAGGTGGGCGTGGCTGGGCACAAGAAAGGTTAGTCACCTGAGGTAGGCGGATCGAATGAAAGGGAGGGCGGCGATTTCAGCTCAGAAGGCGGCTCTGGGCACCTAAACAGCCGGGCACCTTTCACCATGAGACGTCCCCTTGGACACATTTTTAAGTGATTGACCGGTGATATAAACCTCTTTTTTATGAATATAGAGCCACAGGGGCATTTGATAAACTCACTTTAGGATTCAGTGTTTTACAAGGGACATCGCCATATGTTTAGCTTATAGGGCTCATTTCTGATGGCAGAATCCCTTTAAGTATAAATCACCCCCTTTCCCAATTTTACATATAAAATATATAAACAATAAACAAACAAACATATTACATATCGCCACGTCTGAAATGTCCACACTATTAAAATATTTTAAAAAATGTCCTATGCGGTGAGCACCGTAGCAGGAAAAAAAAAATGCGCAATTCGCCTTTTTTTTTTTTTTTTTTGTCACCTTGTCCCCCAAAAAAATAGGATCGGACTGTTCTACTATGGGCCGGACGTTCCATAAAATGCGGAGTGCACGCGCCTTTTTTTTTGTGTTTTTGATTTTTTTTCCGCATGGTATCGAGTAAATGGTGCCTTTTCGAAAGTACAACTTGTCCCGCAAAAAATAAGCCCTCATAAGGCTGTATAAATGGAAAAATTAAAAAAGTTAGGACTATGGGAAGCGGGGCGTGAAAAATAAAAAACGCAAAAATGGAAAATCCCAGGGTCCTTAATGGGTTAAAATCTAGACATGTCAGGAAAATTTCGAGTTCATATTTGGAATCAGCGCGCTTATTTTAGTATAAATCAAATGTTTTTCTCTCAAAATCATTGTTGAGCGGTGAATATGCAAACCCTGCATCCCAAAGGGTTAAATATACAGGGAGTGCAGAATTATTAGGCAAGTTGTATTTTTGAGGATTAATTTTATTATTGAACAACAACCATGTTCTCAATGAACCCAAAAAACTCATTAATATCAAAGCTGAATATTTTTGGAAGTAGTTTTTAGTTTGTTTTTAGTTTTAGCTATTTTAGGGGGATATCTGTGTGTGCAGGTGACTATTACTGTGCATAATTATTAGGCAACTTAACAAAAAACAAATATATACCCATTTCAATTATTTATTTTTACCAGTGAAACCAATATAACATCTCAACATTCACAAATATACATTTCTGACATTCAAAAACAAAACAAAAACAAATCAGTGACCAATATAGCCACCTTTCTTTGCAAGGACACTCAAAAGCCTGCCATCCATGGATTCTGTCAGTGTTTTGATCTGTTCACCATCAACATTGCGTGCAGCAGCAACCACATCCTCCCAGACACTGTTCAGAGAGGTGTACTGTTTTCCCTCCTTGGAAATCTCACATTTGATGATGGACCACAGGTTCTCAATGGGGTTCAGATCAGGTGAACAAGGAGGCCATGTCATTAGATTTTCTTCTTCTATACCCTTTCTTGCCAGCCACGCTGTGGAGTACTTGGACGCGTGTGATGGAGCATTGTCCTGCATGAAAATCATGTTTTTCTTGAAGGATGCAGACTTCTTCCTGTACCACTGCTTGAAGAAGGTGTCTTCCAGAAACTGGCAGTAGGACTGGGAGTTGAGCTTGACTCCATCCTCAACCCGAAAAGGCCCCACAAGCTCATCTTTGATGATACCAGCCCAAACCAGTACTCCACCTCCACCTTGCTGGCGTCTGAGTCGGACTGGAGCTCTCTGCCCTTTACCAATCCAGCCACGGGCCCATCCATCTGGCCCATCAAGACTCACTCTCATTTCATCAGTCCAAAAACCTTAGAAAAATCAGTCTTGAGATATTTCTTGGCCCAGTCTTGACGTTTCAGCTTGTGTGTCTTGTTCAGTGGTGGTCGTCTTTCAGCCTTTCTTACCTTGGCCATGTCTCTGAGTATTGCACACCTTGTGCTTTTGGGCACTCCAGTGATGTTGCAGCTCTGAAATATGGCCAAACTGGTGGCAAGTGGCATCTTGGCAGCTGCACGCTTGACTTTTCTCAGTTCATGGGCAGTTATTTTGCGCCTTGGTTTTTCCACACGCTTCTTGCGACCCTGTTGACTATTTTGAATGAAACGCTTGATTGTTCGATGATCACGCTTCAGAAGCTTTGCAATTTTAAGAGTGCTGCATCCCTCTGCAAGATATCTCACTATTTTTGACTTTTCTGAGCCTGTCAAGTCCTTCTTTTGACCCATTTTGCCAAAGGAAAGGAAGTTGCCTAATAATTATGCACACCTAATATAGGGTGTTGATGTCATTAGACCACACCCCTTCTCATTACAGAGATGCACATCACCTAATATGCTTAATTGGTAGTAGGCTTTCGAGCCTATACAGCTTGGAGTAAGACAACATGCATAAAGAGGATGATGTGGTCAAAATACTCATTTGCCTAATAATTCTGCACGCAGTGTAGAATGGGATATTAGGTCTGTCTGTACATATTAGGGAAAGAATTGACCATATCGCAGTCACGATCTGAAAAATAGATGATTAGCCCTAGGTCTTTATATGTTAAGGAAGTGAGTATGTTCTTTTGTCCAAAAAAGAGGAAAATTGTCACCAGCCGAGCTAAGTAGCGATACCGGCGCAGTACCAAGAGGAATGAAGTTTGAGTATCTATATGCAGTTTGTGTTAGGAGCTAAGAAAGTAACTATAATTCTCAGCGTTATGAAGGGGTCCCTTTCCGTGCAATGTTAGAGTCGGACAATCTCTTAGGCCTCATGCACACGACCGTTGTTTTGGTCCACATCCGAGCCGCAGTATTTGCGGCTTGGATGCGGACCAATTCACTTCAATGGGGCCGCAAAAGATGCGGAAAGCACTCCGTGAAAAAAAAATACAACCGGTCTTCTATTAATGGCTGTCCGTGCCGTTCCGCAAATTGCAGATCGTACACGGACACCATCCGTGTTTTGCGGACCGCAAAGCACACAACGTCGTGTGCATGAGGCCTTAGGGAGAGAAAATTTTAATCGGGATTATAGAAATATGTATGAAGATAATAGAAGATAGGGACCAACATATTGAAATTATAGAAGATAGGGATTAATGTGTGGGATATCAGGAGGAATTTGCGACTTAGGCTACTTTCACACTAGCGGTTTAAATTTCTGGTATTGAGATCCGTCATAGGGGCTCAATACCGGGAAAAAAACGCTTCAGTTTTGTCTCCATTCATTGTCAATGGGGACAAAACTGCACTGAACAGAACGTAATGCTCCAAAATGCATTCCATTCCGTTTAGTTGCATTCACATACTGGAGATCAGTTTTCTCTGCCACAGTAGAAAACGGATCCGTCCCCCCTTGACTTTCAAAAGAGTTCATGACTGATCCGTCTTGGCAATGTTAAAGATAATACAACCCGATCTGTTCAGAACGGATGCAGATAGTTGTAATGAAAGCTTTTTTGCTGAACCCTGCCGGATCCAGTAAAAACGCTAGCCTTACCTGACATGTGCACGTATCTGTGGCCGGATGAATAGCATAACATAGCACACGGGTTGAGAGAACGTTGATTTCTTTTAGCAAATGTGTTTTATTTTAGACGAATATCAGGCCAAATCGTTAATATGGCCAAGTATAGTGGAAATTATTATATGCTTTTTAATAATTTTAACAAGTGTATTTTAAAATTTCTAAGAGAGGAAATGATGTGTGGTGTTGTACGAATAAATACTGCCCCTACCTGAGTAAAACCAGGACACCCCAGAAGAGGCAGAGCGAAACCCAGGTCGGGCATTATTTTATATTTTATGCGAAAACCAAGACAACCAAGTGTTTTAGAGAGAATCTTTTAAGCGGGTCTGTGCTATGTCAATGCTTTTTTAAAGGTGTGGTATATGAGATCCTGAGTTGCCCGTGGGTTGAAAGACACTGATGCTGTGGCCACAGGTAGAATAGGAGGAATATAGCGGAACAGTGTGTTGGAGAATCAGCGTTTACCTGGTTGATCTGTCTACCTCACAGTACTAACTGCTACGTCAGCGCGTAACCAAAAGTGTGTGTTTTATATGCTAGGAGTTGTAGTTTTGCAACCGCTCTAGTGCCGCAGGTTGGCCATACCTGCTCTAGAGAATGCTTACTACCACATTCCAATTCATCCATCTTCCCAAAAGTATTTAAGGGTGGTAGTATGGATAGATGGAAGCCTACTTCTTCTAAAGTACAGGGCTCTCCATTTTAGCATTTCTCAAGCTCCAAGACTGTTCACCAAGGTGATGACTGAGATAACCGCCTTTGTGTGATTAAGGGGTCTTTCCATGGTGCCTTATCTGGACAATTTACTGGTCTTCGCTCAGTCAAAAGAGGATATAGAGAAGGATCTAAGATTCCTTTTCACAACCTTGGAAGAATTAGGATGGAAAATAAATCGGGGAAAAATCCAATCTCCTACCATCTCCGATATTTGTCTCCTTAGGAATCCAGTTGGACTCAGTACTGCAGAAGACTTTTTTTGCCACCAAAAAAGAAAGGTTCCAGGTATCCGGGCCATTTTAGATTTCTTGCAGGCAGGCCTGGATAAAAGTCTAAAATCCTCCACCCTAATGCCTCTTGCAGACAACCGTATGGCTTTTTCAGTGTTTTGCAATCCGCCAAAAATACGGATGACGTCCGTGTGCATTCAGTTTTTTGCGGAACGGAACAGCTGGCCCCTGATAGAACAGTACTATCCCTGTCCGTTATGCGGACAATAATAGGACATGTTCCATCTTTGAATTAAAATAGGGAAACAGAAGGCATACGGAGTACCTTCCATTTTTTTGCGGATCCTTTAAAATGAATGGTTCCATATACTGTCTGTATACAGAACACAAAAAACGAAACATAAAGGGAAAAAAAAATTGTGTGCAAGAGGCCTAAGAGTTCAGGTATCAGCCCTCAGCTATTTTTTTTACAGCAAATTAGCAGAACATCCTTGGCTTGGGAGGTTTTTAATGGCCCCCTCTAGAATACATCTGTCGATTCGTCAGTCATCTGTATTAAGTTGCTTACATTTAAAATGGCCTAGCTATAACTTCAGCTAGGTGGGTTTCAGAATTACAAGTATTTTTGGCCTTCCCTCCTTATACTTAAAGTTTGGAGGAGAAGGTAATTATCAGACCAATTCCTTCCTTCCAGCCCAAGGTACTCTCAGATATTCATATAAGTCAGGATATAGCCTTTCTATCTGTCTGCCTTAAAGGATAACTGTCGTGTGTATATATATATATATATATATATATATATATATATATATATATATATATATATTTTTAGTATTGGATAGTGGTGATTAATATCACCTTGGTGGCCCTATTTAAACTTTTCACTGTGTATTCAGTTATCCCTTAATTCTACATTTTTGTTCCCTGTACTGCCTACTTTTACCTGTGCTTAAAATAGGGTTGCTAGGCATGGTCCGTCTATCTGTTGAAGGACGGAGCTCGCAGAAGCAGGCTGCGTGCAAGGTTACATTACTGTCAGCCAGGAACTGTAAGTAAATGATTAAAGCCAGGTCCTCCCCAGCAGCTGATAACAGTGCCTGGGCTGTGTGCACTTCTCCCTGTCCCTGCGCTTGGCAGACGCTCCCTCACTCAGCAAAGCTGGAGAATGCAGAGTGGAAGCAGCGCAGACCAGGGAAGGGAGATCTGCCATCTGCTTAGTGTATGAATGAAAGCAACATGTGGTAAGAGGACCCCTTTGTGCTGCAGGAGATTAGCCTTTTTGGGGGGAGGGCTCTGGTTACTGACACTTTTGGGGGGCAATTGTTATTGGCTAGTGAGGGTAGGCGGGATTAGCCTCAGGGTGAGGGCAGTGGCGGCCATCTTAACTGAATAGTGAAATTGCAGTTTTATGCAGACTGGTTGCCAAGGGCTGAATCTTATTAAATATGGGGTAAGTCAGTCTAATAGTAACGGATTCTGGAATATCATGTTATTAGTAACTACATATATTAAAATTGAAATTAGGGTCTAAATGTGACAGTTATCCTTTATTCCACTAAATCAGCAGGAAAAGTGTAATTGTCTTGATGTGAGATGTTTATTTCAGTATCGTGAATCCACAGCAGACTGTAGAATAGACGAAAACCTTCTGTTACAATTTCAAGGTAAATCCAAACGTCATAAAGCATCTACCAGTACGATTGCAAGATGGGTTAAGAGTGATATCTCTCTTTCTTACCTCTCATGGGTGAGGGGAAAACAAAAATTGCTTAACGGTAATTGTTTTTCTTGATTGAAACCCCATACATTTCCACCCTATATAAAAAAAAAAATTAAAAAAAAAAAAGGTATGTGTGGAGTAATACGAATTAAAGGCAGTTGTAAGCCCTTAAAGGGTTTCTGCAATTTTTTTAAACTGATTATCTATCCTCTGGATAGATCCTCAGCATCTGATCTGCGGGGGTCCGACACCCGGGACCCCTGCCGATCAGCTGTTTACTGCAGGCCCTTGTGACGTCACGACTAGTATCAATGGCCTGGGCGGGGCTAAGCTCTGTTCACTTGAATTGAGCTTAGCCCCGCCCAGGCTATTGATACTAGTCGTGACGTCACTGGGCCTGCGGAAAACAACGATAAGGCCGCGGTGCTACTGCCAGTGCCGCTGTCTTCTCAAACAGCTGATCGGCAAGGGTGTCGGACCCCTGCCGATCAGATGCTGATGATAATCAGTTTAAAAAATTGCAGAAACCCTTTAAGGTTGAAGATTAATATAAACCATTTCCTTCTATACTGACATGCCTCCGGAGAGTCGGTTTTAATAATCGCTGAGTTGTGGTGGGGGTGTGAACCTTTTTATCTCTTATGGTTTCCTGTCCTGGATGGGAGTTTCACGGCGCGGTGTGGGTGGTAAACTC
Organism: Bufo bufo; assembly: GCF_905171765.1. Lineage (NCBI taxonomy): Eukaryota > Metazoa > Chordata > Amphibia > Anura > Bufonidae > Bufo > Bufo bufo. Next base: position 483,636,144 of record NC_053390.1, on the reverse strand, counting down.
ACCGAATTCAGGAGGGAAGGGAAGAGGTACTAGACCTGGAAACTAGAGAAAGGTCACCACCTAGTAAATCCCTTAATCGTGCCCTGACTACTATCAGTATGAAAACCGACCAAAAGGAGTGGGTCAATATAGTACAAAGAACACTAATGGTACCAAAGTAATCCAAAATAGCATAATTTTATTAGAAAATCACAAAAACGCACACGATTGACACAAGTCACACAAAGACATTTAACACAGGTCACAATACATATTAAAAACCAAGAGGACCAATGGTGAACTGCTGGTATATATTATAATAAAGTGCACGTGCAAAAATCTTGATTGGTCATCAGTAAAAAGGTTTATTAGACCTAACCGCTATGGCTCCAAAATTGCATCATACAACCCATATGCATATATTGTACAACAGATACCAATTTTGGGGGTGATAATACACACCACAAAGGCTAACTGAGGCAATATGGTGACTACAATTAGAATAGACACATAGAAAATACTGACCAAGCAACTGAATATACCACGCAGCAACACCACCGGTCCGCTCCCCAACGCACGTTTCGCGTTCAGCTTTTTCAAGGGGTACTGTAAAAGCTGAACGCGAAACGTGCGTTTTGGAGCGGACCGGTGGTGTTGCTGCGTGGTATATTCAGTTGCTTGGTCAGTATTTTCTATGTGTCTATTCTAATTGTAGTCACCATATTGCCTCAGTTAGCCTTTGTGTGGTGTGTATTATCACCCCCAAAATTGGTATCTGTTGTACAATATATGCATATGGGTTGTATGATGCAATTTTGGAGCCATAGCGGAGCAGTGTGCGCCCGATCACTGCAGGGGTCCGGCAGTCCCTGGTAGCCGGGCCCCTGCTGTATCCCCCAACATCGCTGTTTACAGCAATGTCGGCGTATTAACCCCTTCTATGGCGCTGACTGCAACATAGTTGTTTCCGGCGGGTGAGGGAGCGCATCGAGTCCCCGCCACAGCTGTGTCAGAAGGCAGCCCGATGCCGTGCAGAGGCTGCCCAATGCCTTGCACGGCATCGGGTACTGCCTTCTACGGGTGCTGAGGAGATCCTGTTATGACTAACAGGCAATGCTTTTAACAATACAGATGTATTGTAATGCATTGCAGAGGGGATTAGACCCCTAAAAGTTAAAGTCCCAGAGTGGGACAGAAATAAAGTAAAAAAAAAAAAAAATTTGTAAAACAAAGTGTTTTGAATAAAAAATAAAAATAAAATAAAGTTTTAAGTTAAAAAAGGAAAAAAAGCCCCTTTTACATGATTTTATAATAAAAAAAGGAAAAACGCACATATTGGCTATTGTCGCATCCGTAACGACCAGTACTATAAATATAACTGCAATATTCAAACACGGGGGGCACACCAAAAATGGTGAAACAGAGTGCTGGCCTGGTATATATAGAGAATATGAATAAAGCTAGACAAAGAAATACCATACAGTGGCCGCACCTCAAAGAAATATACAATTTATTGAAATATAAGGATTAAAAACAACAACATTAACATGGGGCAAACCCCAAGGAATATAGCAATATGTGGCTATGCGTGTGTGGTAATGTCCCACAGAGAGAGAAATGCATGAACGAATACAACAGTCAAATCCCTGCAGAATAACCTCCCTCAAACCTGTGGTGGTAGTACAAACATGATGGTAACACACAGAGCATACAAAACCCATCCAAGAGGAGTGCACTTAAGCCTGACGCCTATCGCTAGTGCCTGGACTAGCTTCCTCAGAGGTCCATGTACATTCTAATCCTGGGACATCGTCCTATATAGTCAGTGAATCTAATTTGAATAATATATATCAGCTGTGGTCATACCTGTTAAAAAACTCTCATTAGGTAGGGAAGCCAGAGGGAAACAGCCGATAGAGGTCACTTTGATGTGTCCCAGTGCATGGTCCGCGCGCACCTGTGGATGCCAGCAAGTGCCGGCGTGTTGACTACACAGGTGCGCATGCGCAAAATGGCTCCCGGAACAAGCACCAGCGTCACAATGCGTTCCAAACGGCGGAAGTGCAGTGAGGCGCCGGACGTCATATCCTGGAGCCAGATCGCAGCTAAGTCCCAATGGAGCGCAAATTGTACATAAAGACAGGCGCAGCAAAACTGAATATTAGATCAGAGGACACACATGATTGAGCATAATTGATTGCATGATTGTTGCATACTACAAAATATATATATATACATAATGTTACAATTAATATTCAGTTTTGCTGCGCCTGTCTTTATGTACAATTTGCGCTCCATTGGGACTTAGCTGCGATCTGGCTCCAGGATATGACGTCCGGCGCCTCACTGCACTTCCGCCGTTTGGAACGCATTGTGACGCTGGTGCTTGTTCCGGGAGCCATTTTGCGCATGCGCACCTGTGTAGTCAACACGCCGGCACTTGCTGGCATCCACAGGTGCGCGCGGACCATGCACTGGGACACATAAAAGTGACCTCTATCGGCTGTTTCCCTCTGGCTTCCCTACCTAATGAGAGTTTTTTAACAGGTATGACCACAGCTGATATATATTATTCAAATTAGATTCACTGACTATATAGGACAATGTCCCAGGATTAGAATGTACATGGACCTCTGAGGAAGCTAGTCCAGGCACTAGCGATACGCGTCAGGCTTAAGTGCACTCCTCTTGGATGGGTTTTGTATGCTCTGTGTGTTACCATCATGTTTGTACTACCACCACAGGTTTGAGGGAGGTTATTCTGCAGGGATTTGACTGTTGTATTCGTTCATGCATTTCTCTCTCTGTGGGACATTACCACACACGCATAGCCACATATTGCTATATTTCTATTGTACCATCCTTGGGGTTTGCCCCATGTTAATGTTGTTGTTTTTAACCACTTACCGTCACGCTAACGCCGAAAGGCGTCATTTCTGCGGCGCTCCCAGGTCACACTAACGCCGATTGGCGTCATCTCGCGTGAGCCGAGATTTCCTGTGAACGTGCGCACACAGGCGCGCGCGCGCTCACAGGAACGGAAGGTAAGAGAGTTGATCTCCAGCCTGCCAGCGGCGATCGTTCGCTGGCAGGCTGGAGATGTGATTTTTTTTAACCCCTAACAGGTATATTAGACGCTGTTTTGATAACAGCGTCTAATATACCTGCTACCTGGTCCTCTGGTGGTCCCCTTTGTTTGGATCGACCACCAGAGGACACAGGTAGCTCAGTAAAGTAGCACCAAGCACCACTACACTACACTACACCCCCCCCCCCCGTCACTTATTAACCCCTTATTAGCCCCTGATCACCCCTGATCACCCCATATAGACTCCCTGATCACTCCCCTGTCATTGATTACCCCCCTGTCATTGATCACACCCCTGTAAAGCTCCATTCAGATGTCCGCATGATTTTTACGGATCCACTGATAGATGGATCGGATCCGCAAAACGCACACGGACGTCTGAATGGAGCCTTACAGGGGCGTGATCAATGACTGTGGTGATCACCCCATATAGACTCCCTGATCACCCCCTGTCATTGATTACACCCCTGTCATTGATCACACCCCTGTAAAGCTCCATTCAGACGTCCGCATGATTTTTACGGATCCACTGATAGATGGATCGGATCCGCAAAACACATACAGGCGTCTCCCTGGAGCCTTCCAGGGGGGGTGATCACCCCATATAGACTCCCTGATCACCCCCCTGTCATTGATCACCCCCCCTGTCAGGCTGCATTCAGATGTCCGTATGATTTTTACGGATCCACGGATACATGGATCAGATCCGCAAAACACATACGGACATCTGAATGGAGCCTTACAGGGGCATGATCAATGACTGTGGTGATCACCCCATATAGACTCCCTGATCACCCCCCTGTCATTGATCACCCCCCTGTCATTGATCACACCCCTGTAAAGCTCCATTCAGACGTCCGCATGATTTTTACGGATCCACTGATAGATGGATCGGATCCGCAAAACACATACAGGCGTCTCCCTGGAGCCTTCCAGGGGGGGTGATCACCCCATATAGACTCCCTGATCACCCCCCTGTCATTGATCACCCCCCTGTCATTGATCACCCCCCTGTAAGGCTCCATTCAGACATTTTTTTGGCCCAAGTTAGCGGAATTATTTTTTTTTTTTCTTACAAAGTCTCATATTCCACTAACTTGTGTCAAAAAATAAAATCTCACATGAACTCACCATACCCCTCACGGAATCCAAATGCGTAAAATTTTTTAGACATTTATATTCCAGACTTCTTCTCACGCGTTAGGGCCCCTAGAATGCCAGGGCAGTATAAATACCCCACATGTGACCCCATTTCGGAAAGAAGACACCCCCAGGTATTCCGTGAGGGGCATATTGAGTCCATGAAAGATTGAAATTTTTGTCCCAAGTTAGCGGAAAGGGAGACTTTGTGAGAAAAAAATTAAAAATATCAATTTCCGCTGACTTGTGCCAAAAAACAAAATTTCTATGAACTCGCCATGCCCCTCATTGAATACCTTGGGGTGTCTTCTTTCCAAAATGGGGTCACATGTGGGGTATTTATACTGCCCTGGCATTCTAGGGGCCCCAAAGCATGAGAAGAAGTCTGGTATCCAAATGTCTAAAAATGCCCTCCTAAAAGGAATTTGGGCACCTTTGCGCATCTAGGCTGCAAAAAAGTGTCACACATCTGGTATCGCCGTACTCAGGAGAAGTTGGGGAATGTGTTTTGGGGTGTCATTTTACATATACCCATGCTGGGTGAGAGAAATATCTTGGTCAAATGCCAACTTTGTATAAAAAAATGGGAAAAGTTGTCTTTTGCCAAGATATTTCTCTCACCCAGCATGGGTATATGTAAAATGACACCGCAAAACACATTCCCAAACTTCTCCTGAGTACGGAGATACCAGATGTGTGACACTTTTTTGCAGCCTAGGTGGGCAAAGGGGCCCATATTCCAAAGAGCACCTTTCGGATTTCACAGGTCATTTACCTACTTACCACACATTTGGGCCCCTGGAAAATGCCAGGGCAGTATAACTACCCCACAAGTGACCCCATTTTGGAAAGAAGACACCCCAAGGTATTCCGTGAGGGGCATGGCGAGTTCCTAGAATTTTTTATTTTTTGTCACAAGTTAGTGGAAAATGATGATTATTTATTTTTTTTTTTCATACAAAGTCTCATATTCCACTAACTTGTGACAAAAAATAAAAACTTCCATGAACTCACTATGCCCATCAGCGAATACCTTGGGGTCTCTTCTTTCCAAAATGGGGTCACTTGTGGGGTAGTTATACTGCCCTGGCATTCTAGGGGCCCAAATGTGTGGTAAGGAGTTTGAAATCAAATTCTGTAAAAAATGACCAGTGAAATCCGAAAGGTGCTCTTTGGAATATGGGCCCCTTTGCCCACCTAGGCTGCAAAAAAGTGTCACACATCTGGTATCTCCGTACTCAGGAGAAGTTGGGGAATGTGTTTTGGGGTGTCATTTTACATATACCCATGCTGGGTGAGAGAAATATCTTGGCAAATGACAACTTTTCCCATTTTTTTATACAAAGTTGGCATTTGACCAAGATATTTATCTCACCCAGCATGGGTATATGTAAAAAGACACCCCAAAACACATTCCTCAACTTCTCCTGAATACAGAGATACCAGATGTGTGACACTTTTTTGCAGCCTAGGTGGGCAAAGGGGCCCATATTCCAAAGAGCACCTTTCGGATTTCACTGGTCATTTTTTACAGAATTTGATTTCAAACTCCTTACCACACATTTGGGCCCCTAGAATGCCAGGGCAGTAGAACTACCCCACAAGTGACCCCATTTTGGAAAGAAGAGACCCCAAGGTATTTCGTGATGGGCATAGTGAGTTCATAGAACTTTTTATTTTTTGTCACAAGTTAGTGGAATATGAGACTTTGTAAGAAAAAAAAAAAAAAAATCATCATTTTCCGCTAACTTGTGACAAAAAATAAAAAGTTCTATGAACTCACTATGCCCATCAGCGAATACCTTAGGGTGTCTACTTTCCGAAATGGGGTCATTTGTGGGGTGTTTGTACTGTCTGGCCATTGTAGAACCTCAGGAAACATGACAGGTGCTCACAAAGTCAGAGCTGCTTCAAAAAGCGGAAATTCACATTTTTGTACCATAGTTTGTAAACGCTATAACTTTTACCCAAACCATTTTTTTTTTACCCAAACATTTTTTTTTTATCAAAGACATGTAGAACAATAAATTTAGAGCAAAATTTATATATGGATCTCGTTTTTTTTGCAAAATTTTACAACTGAAAGTGAAAAATGTCATTTTTTGGCCAAAAAATCGTTAAATTTTGATTAATAACAAAAAAAGTAAAAATGTCAGCAGCAATGAAATACCACCAAATGAAAGCTCTATTAGTGAGAAGAAAAGGAGGTAAAATTCATTTGGGTGGTAAGTTGCATGACCGAGCAATAAACCGCTAAAGTTGTGGAGTGCCGATTTGTAAAAAAGGGCCTGGTCTTTAGGGGGTATAAACCTGTGGTTAATCCTTATATTTCAATAAATTGTATATTTCTTTGAGGTGCGGCCACTGTATGGTATTTCTTTGTCTAGCTTTATTCAGTACTATAAATATATTACATGATCCACCCCGTCTGATAGACACCATAAAAAATAAACACTGTCAAAATAAGCCATTTTTGTCACCTTACATCACTAAATGTGCAACACCAAGCGATCAAAAAGGCATATGCCCCCAAAAATAGTACCAATCTAACAGTCAACTCATCCCGCAAAAAATTAGCTCCTACATAGGACACTCGCCCCAAAAAAAAAAAAAACTATGGCTCTCAAACTATGGAGACACTAAAATATGATTTTTTTATTTTTTTTATTCAAAAATGCTTTTATTGTGTTAAATGTAAACAAAGAAAAGTATACATATTAGGTATTGCCGAGTCCGTAACAACCTGCTCTATAAAAATACCACATGACCTAACCCCTGTCAAAAAACTGTCAAAAACTATTTTTTTTTGTCACCTTACATCACAAAAAGTGTAATAGCAAGCGATCAAAAAGTCATATGCACCCCAAAATTGTACTGTCATCTCATCCCGCAAAAATGATACCCTACCTAAGAGAATCGCCCAAAAAAAAAAAAACTATGGCTCTCAGACTATGGTGACACTAAAACATGATATTCACTTTATTTTTATTTTTTTATTTTTATTTTTTTAAATGATGTGTATAAAACCTTTAAATAAAAAAAAGTATACATATTAGGTATCGCCACGTCCGTAAACACCTTCTCTATAAAAAATATCACATGATTTAACCTCTCAGATGAACACCGTAAAAAAATTTAAATAAAAACAATGTCAAAAAGAAAAATATGGCTTTCAGAATATGGAGACACCAAAATTTTTTTTTTTTCAAAAATGCTTTATTATGTAAAACTGAAACAACCAAACAGAAAAACTAGTCCTATTTGGTTTTGTCGCATCCGTAACAACCTGCTCTAATAAACTAGCTCATGATCTAACCTGTCAGATGAACGTTGTAAATAACAAAACATAAAAACAGTGCCAAAACAGCAATTTTTTGTTACCTTGCCTCACAAAAAGTGTAATATAGAACAACCAAAAATCATGTGTACCAATAAAACTGCCACCTTATCCCGTAGTTTCCAAAATGGGGTCACTTGTTTTGTAGTTTCTACTCTAGGGGTGCATCAGGGGGTCTTCAAATGTGACATGGCAAGTTAAAATTATCCCAGTGAAATCTGCCCATTCAAAAACCATATGGCGTTCCTTCTGCGCCCTGCCTTGTGCCCGTAGAGCAGTTTATGACCACATAAGGGGTGTTTCTGTAAACTACAGAATCAGGGCAATAAATATTGAGTTTTGTTTGGCTGTTAACCTTTGCTTTGTTAGCGGAAAAAAATTATTAAAATGGAAAATCTGCCAAAAAAGTGAAATTCTGAAATTTCATCTCAATTTTCCATTAATTCTTGTGGAACACCTAAAGGGATAACAAAGTTTGTAAAATCAGTTTTGAATACCTTGAGGGGTGTAGTTTCTAAAATGGGGTCATTTTTGGGTGGTTTCTATTATGTAAGCCTCATAAAGTGACTTCAGACCTGAACTGGTCCTTTTAAAAAGTGAGTTTTGGAAATTTTCTGAAATATTTCAAGATTTGCTTCTAAACTTATAAGCCTTTTAACGTCCCCAAAAAATAAAATGGCATTCACAAAATGATCCAAACATGAAGTAGACATATGGGAAATGTAAAGTAATAACTATTCTGACGTATCAGTATCTGTTTTAAAAGCAGAAAATTTTTAATTTGGATAAGTAAAAGCGTTTTAAAGTTATCATCACATAAGTGACACTTGTCAGATTTGCAAAAATCAGTCTAGTCCTTAAGGTGAAAAATTGCCCGGTCCTTAAGAGGTTAATGAGCCGGTGTAACGTTATACTTCCTTACTTCGTGAGATTTCCCTACCCTCGTCACTTCCGGTCGCACCGGACATGACGTGAGGTGTGCAGCGCAGGCGCACAACCACTGGTTAGGTAAATTTCACAGCAGCGTGTGCATGCGCCGGGAGCCTCGCCGGCGGTTAGGGTAGGGAAACATTATGGGCCAGTGCGCAGGCGCGGTGATCGGATGTTCTCAGCTTGTCATATATCTTCTATATGAAAAAGAATCTTCATATAAAAGAGAGGATAAAAAATATAAAAATTATATTATCCTTCAGGCGGACATAAAAAAATGCCTCTAAGTTCTTTTTATCAAGTATCTTAATTTTGATTTGTGCAAGCAGTGAAACAAAGGAACAATTGTATATGCAAAAATATATAATCGTTTATTATAAAAACAAAGAATATAAAAACAATACAACTGCAAAACAAATGATAAAGTTACAAAGTAACACCCAAAATGTACCACACGGTGGTGTTAACATACCCCTATCTGATCAGCACAATATGATTTAATGATTTATGACAACCAGTGTCATACTTTTAACAAACTGACTCATATACCAAGAGAAACTTAGGATCTTCTGTTATCAAACAGGCTATAACAATAAAACACGGATTTACAGGAAAATAACTGTTATCCCTTGACTCTGTTTTCCTATGACCAATCAAAAATATATGATATTAATATGATAATATATTCAGCTCGTTAATCAGACTAAGGAAAATAACTTTCCAAGGGTTTAGTCCTCTTTTCAAATAATGTCAGATCTTCTATTAACAATATGCATCTTTGCTAAGAGAATAATCAGCATTATGGAGGCGCCTAACACTATATATTCCCACAATATGGGAACTCTTGGCTATATACAGAGAGAAATATCTTATTAATATCATGAGTAGTAAACAAAATATACGTTACCGGGTCAAAGGTAGACAGAGTTCAGATGGGACCAGTTCTGAAAAATTTTCCTAGTAATCCAAAAAGAATAATCCAAGTTTCTTTTGGTAAAGTTTTTCTTTTTGATTGAATGGATGGATCAATGGATATATGGCTCTTTTTCTCTAGCTCTCCCTTGCTACCCCGCACACGAGTAATTATTCCCCCCCTTATCTAAGAATCATCCCCTTTAGATTAGGGATTCCCAATTAGGTAAAGTGGGTGTATTCGCATGCTAATAACATCATGATGTCATATCAAACCCCTAATATGGTATAGAACAAATAATGAAATAATCTAATATTGTCCATCTGCCTCCAGATGGCACTGCGGTACTGTAGATGAACATCACAACTTTTAAGTATTAAAATTAAATATCTAATAATATGTTCACATGAACTCGTTGACCTTTCTTAATAAATCATTGAGGAAGGCCTTTTCCTGACACTTTTAATTACCTATATCCTGGACTTGTTGGAGTTGACTGTCTTCTCCTATCTTTTTGAAATATAGGTTGACTTGATGAAAATTTTATATAGCGGCTTTGATGCTTGGCATCGGAACTTGTACATTTCACTTCTCTACATCCATGAATAACTATTGTTTTGAAATAGCATTTTTATATCCCAGAAATCCAATTAACATAAACTCACTTGTTTCTGTACCTTCTACAATACCTTCTAAATGGTAAATACATGGTATGACATATATATATATATATATATATATATATATATATATATCGATACATTGTTACACATAGATAACACATTATATGAATTATTGATTAACATATGTTGTAAACTAAATATACCATGCAGATATATATATATATATATATATATAATATAATATAATATAATGAATATATAAATTGAACCTCATACAGCAGGTGTGCCTCAAGGATATGAGTCCTTATCAAGTAACCTTGTTCCCTCCAGACAGACATGTCTTAGGGAGTTGACTTACTCCTTACAGATGGTCCCATATCTTTAGCAATAACTTTTTAAATACAATGTCCGTTTATGTTCACAATTATTTTTTATATAAACTGAACTTGCCATGAACTCAGCCACATAATAGAACTTTGGTTCAGGCTGATCTTATTCTTAAAGGCAATGAGATGAGCATTCATTTTGATTATAATGTCATTAGATAATATTGTATACGTATGAAAATGCACAACAAGCTGGACACCGGCCGACACTGCGGATGCGCTAGGAGCCTCACCAGAGGTTAGGGTAGGAAAAAAGCACTGGCCCGTACGTAATTTTTCCCTTCCCTAACCGCTGGTGAGGCTCCCGGCGGATGCACAGTGTCGGCCGGTGTCCAGCTGAGAACATCCATCCGATCACTGGCCCATAATGTTTCCCTACCCTAACCGCCGTCGAGGCTCCCGGCGCATGTGCACTCTGCTGTGAAATTTCCCTAGCCAGTCGTTGTGGTGCTGCACACCTCCTCACGTCATGTCCGGTGCGACCGGAAGGACGAGGGTAGGGAAATCTCACGAAGTAGGGAAGTATAATGTTACACTGGTCAAAGAAATAAGAAATTAAGTGGCACTATTCAGATACATTTTATTGAATAACTCAGTAGCTATAATACATTTTTAATTACATGCAATTACAAAAGTATTCAGATCTAGGTTCTGGTTTGAACATTGTAGAATATTTTCTGTGGGATAGCCCCTTTAACTCTCTTCTCTGCCCCCCCCCCCCCCCCCCCCCCCCCGCCATGCACCCATTCTCAGCTGAGGACTTTGCCACATGCTTTAAACTAAAGATTGACCACATCAGAGAAGGCTTCAGCCTACAGTCCCCACAGCCCCTCTACACAAATTCAGTCCTCTAAGCTAAAATCTGATTCTCCACCATTACAGAGGAAAACCTTTCCACCCTATTCTCCAGATCACATCTCGCCACCTGTGCACTTGACCCAATCCCATACCACCTCTTCCCCAACCTCACCACAGTGTTAATTCTGCCCTAACTCATCGCTTCAACCTGTCAATAGCCACTGATGTCTTCGCCTCTGGTTTAAAATATGCTACCATTACACCCATCCTCAAAAAGCAGTCTTTTTTTGTCTAGTTATTGCCCCATATCAGTTCTCCCATACGCCTCAAAACTGCTTGAACAACATGTCCACCTTGAACTGTCCTTGCGCCTCCCTTTCTGCTCCCTCTTTGACACCGGTACAATCTGGATTTTGACCACACCACTCGACTGAAACTGCCCTTACCAAAGTCACCAAAAATCTGTTAAACTTCCAAAGCCAAACAACATTGCCTATCCTCCTTGACCTGTCCTCTGCCTTTAACACCGTCAGCCACTCCTTTCCGTTACAAATTCTCTCATCTCTTGGCACCACAGACTTGGCCCTCTACTGGATCACATCATATCCCACAGACTGAACATTTAGTGTCTGGCATTTGCACACTACTTCCTTGTTTTATACTCTCTCTGTTGGTGTCCTCAAGGTTCTGTCCTGCTCTTCTCAAGCTACACCTTTTGGCCTGGGACAGGTCATATGTCATAGTCCCATGGATTTCAGTATTGCTTTCATGCTGATGACACGCAGGTTTAACTCTCTTGTCCAGATATCACCATTGTACTATCCAGAATCCCACAATCCCACTTCTGTATCATCCTCCATAAAACAGAATTTATCATCTTTCCACCATCTCACTCAACCAACTGCAGAAGTATCCAATTGACACACTTTTTTATTTATTTATTATTTTTTATTTATTTTTTACTTCTTGGCAGAGGACATAACATTTTTTTTGTTAATGTGAAAAATATGGCGTGACTGTAGCAGCCTCACTTATTTGTATGATCTGCAGACCCATATTCCTGCATACACATGCTTACCCCCTAGTTTGCTACTACATCGTAATCTCACTTCTGATTCCCTGCTATTATTCTAGCCATTTCAGCAGAAAGAAAAGGTTTCTTTAACCCAAACACACACCATGGTTCCCTGACTTCTTATGAAAATAATCAAGTGGTGGAGAATGGAAGCAAGCTGGAACAAACACATGAAGAAGCAGCTAAATGCATGTTCCTCTTGATAGAATTTTAACTGAGGGTTGCAAGGCTACAGTGCTGGTCACTGGGACACTAGCTTTACTTGTTTGTTACAATCCAACATCTTGGTTTTCCATGTAGGTTTATTCTAGGCTGTTTTAATTTTATTATTGAAACCCAAATATACACACTTATATCTTCTGTTAATTTTTCAGGAAACAGGAAGATCTTGTACAGCAGGTGAGGAAAAAGTTGGAAGAAGCTCTTATGGCTGACATGTTTGCTCACGTAGAGGAAATATCAAAGGACGGTGGTGCCCCACTTGATAAAGATCTTGATGAGGATGAAGATGATATGAGAGGTCAAGAAGCAGATGATTTATAAGTACGAAGTGTTAAGGATTCTGTCTATTAATAATTGTGGAGATTTTTTTCCTTTAATCAACAGGCCTGAGACATTCCACCCAAATGTTTGCCACTACCTTCTTGTCAGAGTTATTTTAACCATCAAAGTAAATCTGAAGTCCTTCTTTAAGCAAGGGTTATATAGTTTAAGTATAGTTACATTTGTTGAAGTATTGCGTGGGGTGAATATTGTTTTTTTTTTGTTTTTTTTCTTTTCTTTGTGTGTTTCCTTGAATATACTCCCCTTCTTATACACCCATTAAAAAATCTGCACTATGAGAACTTATGTTTTAAGAAATACCTGCTCTAATAGTATGTCAGTTTTACAATAAAAAAATTTGTTTTAAAAACAAAGATTAGTGTCGGCCTCAGTGTCCTATCTCTTTCTATCCCCTCCTCCAAGCTGAGCATGCGTGTGTTGTGAATCGGAGAGGGGAGAAGGCTGCTAAAACACCTCTAAAAGATGTCCTCTTCTCCCAGAAATCTGACGCATAATGTGTATGAATGGTTTGAAATGTAACCCAGATTTAAACATTTACTATCTGATGCGTTGATCTACTTTTCTTATGCTGATCCCAAGTTACATCTATAAGTATTGTTGCATTTTCTATTTGTCAGTCCCTTACTGCTTTCCGTTATGATCTCTTAGGTAGAAGTCTAAAAAGATGATAAAAGAAATTTAGCACATGTACAGATGTGAATGGAGCCTTAATTTGACGCATCTTTGACTGTCCATGTGATACAAACATAACTTTATGCCAGCTATGGGCTAGCCTAGATTTTGGCTATAGTTTATACCATTTTCTGGCATAAATTATGCATGATAAATGTAACATAGTAACATAGTAACATAGTACATAAGGCCGAAAAAAGACATTTGTCCATCCAGTTCGGCCTGTCATCCTACAAGTTGATCCAGAGGAAGGCAAAAAAAAACCCTGTGAGGTAGAAGCCAATTTTCCTCACTTTAGGGGAATAAAAAATTCCTTCCCGACTCCAATCAGGCAATCAGAATAACTCCCTGGATCAACGACCCCTCTCTAGTAGCTATAGCCTGTAATATTATTACACTCCAGAAATACATCCAGGCCCCTCTTGAATTCCTTTATTGTACTCACCATCACCACCTCCTCAGGCAGAGAGTTCCATAGTCTCACTGCTCTTACCGTAAAGAACCCTTTTCTATGTTTGTGTACAAACCTTCTTTCCTCCAAACGCAGAGGATGTCCCCTCGTCACAGTCACAGTCCTGGGGATAAATAGATGATGGGATAGATCTCTGTACTGCCCCCTGATATATTTATACATAGTAATTAGATCTCAAGGAGAAGCATCTCCACCCCTTCTCTGAAAAAATTTTGAATTTCGTATGCCACAAGACTAGTATACAGTTATGATAAATCCCTTGTTCCCCATGCAATTAAGGCTAACACATTTGCGTTGTCAGTTTTGATAGCAGTAGTGTGCACCTATTCTAAAACTTTCACAGACAAAGTGACATCTTTAAGGACCCAAAATATCCTGAAGCGTCTGTAATTTCTCTAAAAGATACATAAATTTAGTAGAGCAAAGATTAAATCTCAATCCCATAATCTTCCTTGTTTGTGGGTTATTGTACTACTGTATCTATTGATGAATAGGAACACCAGGTTGCTGACTAGTATCCAGCTATTTCTTTGCCACTAACTGGTTGTTCCATGTTAGCCCTAGCCTGGGGATTTCTTTTTAGATTTTCAATAAATGATTTTCAATGTTTTTCAATTAATAGTAATGCAAAAATGTTTAATTTTCACAGATTGCCGTATAGATATACAAGGGTTTTATGCAGCAAAGATTTTATGACAAATCATTGAACGTAGGTGCAGTAAGCTCTAATGGAGTCTCTTGTGCAGATTAAACATAAGAGATATTCATGTTTAAATAATGCACACTGTTTCATTAAGAGAATATGTAGAACCATGTTAAAGGGGTCATCCAATGCATTAAAACTTTAGCCTGAAGATTAGGAGCACTTAAAAATAATAAACTAATATACTCACCCGTATAAGTCATTGGGCAGCAATCGCTTGCCTGCTAACCATGTGACTGCTACAGGCAACTACCAATCTCTGTGTTAATCACCATTGAGACCATTGGCTGGCTTCAGTGATCACATGTTTAGATGGCATGTTGGAAGTGAATGGGAATCACTGGACTGTCGGTAGGTTAGAGGACCTGTCGCCATACCACAAATTGTAATCTTCAGGCATCATATTTTAAAGCAGGAGAAGCTGAACAGATTGATTTATAGTATTGTGGAAAAGATCTTTATCTCTGATTTGTCAGAACTTTTCTACCGCCCCTTGTGTACAGCTATCTCTGTATACACTGACTGCTATCAGTCTCTGATAACACTTCCCCATGTACAACTGAACTCAGAAAAAGCAGAGATTTGAATGTATTAAACACAAGTTCTACAGACTCTTTTCCCACAAAACTATATATTGACCTGCTCATCCTCTAAAACAACTGTCGATTGCACTTCATTTGTGGTGACCATCTTTAACCACTTAAGGACCACAGTTTATACCCCCCCTAGTGACCAGGCCCTTTTTTACAAATCGGCACTCCACAACTTTAGCGGTTTATTGCTCGGTCATGCAACTTACCACCCAAATGAATTTTACCTCCTTTTCTTCTCACTAATAGAGCTTTCATTTGGTGGTATTTCATTGCTGCTGACATTTTTACTTTTTTTTGTTATTAACCTCTTGCCGCAACTGTAACGCCGAAAGGCGTCATCGCGGCGGCTCCCCCAGGCTACGCTAACGCCGATTGGCGTCATCTCGCGTGAGCCGAGATTTCCTGTGAACGCGCGCACACAGGCGCGCGCGCTCACAGGAACGGAAGGTAAGAGAGTGGATCTCCAGCCTGCCAGCGGCGATCGTTCGCTGGCAGGCTGGAGATGTGTTTTTTATAACCCCTAACAGGTATATTAGACGCTGTTTTGATAACAGCGTCTAATATACCTGCTACCTGGTCCTCTGGTGGTCCCCTTTGTTTGGATCGACCACCAGAGGACACAGGTAGCTCAGTAATATGTTGCACCAAGCACCACTACACTACACCCCCCCCCCTGTCACTTATTAACCCCTTATTCACCCTTGATCACCCCTGATCACCCCATATAGACTCCCTGATCACCCCCCTGTCATTGATCACCCCCCTGTAAAGCTCCATTCAGATGTCCGCATGATTTTTACGGATCCACTGATAGATGGATCGGATCCGCAAAACGCATACGGACGTCTGAATGGAGCCTTACAGGGGCGTGATCAATGACTGTGGTGATCACCCCATATAGACTCCCTGATCACCCCCCTGTCATTGATCACCCCCCCTGTCATTGATCACCCCCCGTCAGGCTGCATTCAGATGTCCGCATGATTTTTACGGATCCACTGATAGATGGATCGGATCCGCAAAACACATACAGGCGTCTCCCTGGAGCCTTCCAGGGGGGGTGATCACCCCATATAGACTCCCTGATCACCCCCCTGTCATTGATCACCCCCCCTGTCATTGATCACCCCCCCCTGTCAGGCTGCATTCAGATGTCCGTATGATTTTTACGGATCCACGGATACATGGATCGGATCCGCAAAACACATACGGACATCTGAATGGAGCCTTATAGGGGGGGTGATCAATGACAGGGGGGTGATCACCCCATATAGACTCCCTGATCACCCCCCTGTCATTGATCACCCCTCTGTCATTGATCACCCCTCTGTAAGGCTCCATTCAGACATTTTTTTGGCCCAAGTTAGCGGAAATTATTATTTTTTTCTTACAAAGTCTCATATTCCACTAACTTGTGTCAAAAAATAAAATCTCACATGAACTCACCATACCCCTCACGGAATCCAAATGCGTAAAAATTTTTAGACATTTATATTCCAGACTTCTTCTCACGCTTTAGGGCCCCTAGAATGCCAGGGCAGTATAAATACCCCACATGTGACCCCATTTCGGAAAGAAGACACCCCCAGGTATTCCGTGAGGGGCATATTGAGTCCATGAAAGATTGACATTTTTGTCCCAAGTTAGCGGAAAGGGAGACTTTGTGAGAAAAAAATAAATAAAATCAATTTCCGCTAACTTGTGCCAAAAAAAAAAAATTTCTATGAACTCGCCATGCCCCTCATTGAATACCTTGGGGTGTCTTCTTTCCAAAATGGGGTCACATGTGGAGTATTTATACTGCCCTGGCATTTTAGGGGCCCTAAAGCGTGAGAAGAAGTCTGGGATCCAAATGTCTAAAAATGCCCTCATAAAAGGAATGTGGGCCCCTTTGCGCATCTAGGCTGCAAAAAAGTGTCACACATCTGGTATCTCTGTATTCAGGAGAAGTTGAGGAATGTGTTTTGGGGAGTCATTTTACATATACCCATGCTGGGTGAGATAAATATCTTGGTCAAATGCCAACTTTGTATAAAAAAAATGGGAAAAGTTGTCTTTTGCCGAGATATTTCTCTCACCCAGCATGAGTATATGTAAAAAGACACCCCAAAACACATTGCCCAACTTCTCCTGAATACGGCGATACCACATGTGTGACACTTTTTTGCAGCCTAGGTGGGCAAAGGGGCCCACATTCCAAAGAGCACCTTTAGGATTTCACAGGTCATTTACCAACTTACCACACATTAGGGCCCCTGGAAAATGCCAGGGCAGTATAACTACCCCACAAGTGACCCCATTTTGGAAAGAAGACACCCCAAGGTATTCCGTGAGGGGCATGGCGAGTTCCTAGAATTTTATATTTTTTGTCACAAGTTAGCGGAAAATGATGATTTTTTTATTTATTTATTTTTCCTTACAAAGTCTCATATTCCACTAACTTGTGACAAAAAATAAAAACTTCCATGAACTCACTATGCCCATCACGAAATACCTGGGGGTGTCTTCTTTCCAAAATGGGGTCACTTGTGGGGTAGTTATACTGCCCTGGCATTCTAGGGGCCCAAATGTGTGGTAATAAGTTTGAAATCAAATTCTGTAAAAAATGACCAGTGAAATCCAAAAGGTGCTCTTTGGAATATGGGCCCCTTTGTCCACCTAGGCTGCAAAAAAGTGTCACACATCTGATATCTCCGTATTCAGGAGAAGTTGGGCAATGTGTTTTGGGGTGTCATTTTACATATACCCATGCTGGGTGAGAGAAATATCTTGGCAAAAGACAACTTTTCCCATTTTTTTTATACAAAGTTGGCATTTGACCAAGATATTTCTCTCACCCAGCATGGGTATATGTAAAATGACACCCCAAAACACATTCCCCAACTTCTCCTGAGTACGGCGATACCACATGTGTGGCACTTTTTTTTGCAGCCTAGATGCGCAAAGGGGCCCACATTCCTTTTAGGAGGGCATTTTTAGACATTTGGATCCCAGACTTCTTCTCACGCTTTAGGGCCCCTAAAATGCCAGGGCAGTATAAATACCCCACATGTGACCCCATTTTGGAAAGAAGACACCCCAAGGTATTCAATGAGGGGCATGGCGAGTTCATAGAAATTTTTATTTTTTTGCCACAAGTTAGCGGAAATAGATTATTTATTTTTATTTTTTTTCTCACAAAGTCTCCCTTTCCGCTAACTTGTTACAAAAATTTCAATCTTTCATGGACTCAATATGCCCCTCAGCGAATACCTTGGGGTGTCTACTTTCCGAAATGGGGTCACATGTGGAGTATTTATACTGCCCTGGCATTTTAGGGGCCCTAAAGCGTGAGAAGAAGTCTGGAATATAAATGTCAAAAAAATTTTACGCATTTGGATTCCGTGAGGGGTATGGTGAGTTCATGTGAGATTTTATTTTTTTGACACAAGTTAGTGGAATATGAGACATTGTAAGAAAAAAATTAAAATAAATTTCCGCTAACTTGGGCCAAAAAAATGTCTGAATGGAGCCTTACAGGGGGGTGATCAGGGAGTCTATATGGAGTGATCACCCCCCTGTCATTGATCACCCCCCTGTAAGGCTCCATTCAGACATCCGTATGTTTTTTACGGATCCACGGATACATTGATCGGATCCGCAAAACACATACGGACATCTGAATGGAGCCTTACAGGGGGGTGATCAATGACAGGGGGGTGATCAGGGAGTCTATATGGGGTGATCACCCCCCTGTCATTGATAACCCCCCCTGTAAGGCTCCATTCAGACGTCCGTATGTTTTTTACGGATCCACGGATACATGCATCGGATCCGCAAAACACATACGGACATCTAAATGGAGCCTTACAGGGGGGTGATCAATGACAGGGGGGTGATCAATGACAGGGGGGTGATCAGGAAGTCTATATGGGTTGATCATCCCCCTGTAAGGCTCCATTCAGATGTCCGTATGTGTTTTGCGGATCCGATCCATGTATCAGTGGATCCGTAAAAATCATACGGACGTCTGAATGGAGCCTGACAGGGGGTGATCAGGGAGTCTATATGGGGTGATCACCCCCGTCATTGATCACCCCCCTGTAAGGCTCCATTCAGACGTCCGTATGTGTTTTGCGGATCCGATCCATGTATCAGTGGATCCGTAAAAATCATACGGACATCTGAATGGAGCCTTACAGGGGGGTTCTCTTTAATTTAAATTTTTTTACTTTATTTTTTGTCCCACTCTGGGACTTCAACTTTTGGGGGTCTGATCCCCTTTACAATACTTCTGTATTGTAAAGCATTGGCTGTAAGTGTATTACTGAATGTAATACACTTACAGATTCCCGCCTGTGAGATCCAGGGGGCTGGATCTCACAGGCTGTCACAGAAGGCAGCCACGATGCCTAAGTAAGGAATTGGGCTGTCTTCCCTGCCATTGGGCATATGTCACAGCAGCGCGGGGACCCGATGGCTGCTCTCTCCCTCCACACATCGCACTTGCCACGGCACATCAAGGGTTAATACGCTGGCATTGGTGATTTCAGCGATGTCAGCGCATGCAGCAGGGGTCCGGCTATCAGCGACTGCCGTACCTCTGCCGCGGTTCGGGCAGGCGCATGTCCTGCACCCGCCCGATCACTGCGCCGTACATGTACGGCGCTGGTCCTTAAGTCACGGACATCTGCGCCGTACATGTACGGCGTAGATCCTTAAGGGATTAATTATGTTCTCTATGTACGAATTTATCATGTTTTTAATGAGATTGCGGTTATATTTTTGACGATATAGTGATTAATGGAATTGATAAGAATTATTTTTTTTTTTTTATTAAAAATCTCTGGTGGGGTAAGAGATTCCCTGGAGGCCAGAGGTGACCTTACTTTCACTTAAAAAAAAAACGATTTGATACATATGCAAATTAACCAGATGAGTCCTGTTCCGGACTCATCTCACATACAGGACTCATCTCAGGTTAATTTGCATATATATCAAATCGGGTTTTTTTACACAATAAAAGCACACAGAGCTATGGGGACTGGGTATAGCGGATGTGCTAGCGGTCATCTAGCAACCCATGTCCTCAGCTCTATACACAAAATCCCGGTGACAGGTTCCCTTTAAGTTTTACAAAAAAATTTAAAGTTTCAAGTAAAATAAAGTTAAAAAAAATGTGTAAGAAATAGGGAACAAAAGAAAAGTAGACATATTGGGTATCACCGCGTCCGTATCGACCTGTTCTATTAAAATATCACATGACCTAACACCTCAGATGAACACCGTCAAAAAATTAAATAAAAACTGTGCTAAAAAAAACATTTTGTCACCTTATATCACTAAAAGTGCAACACCAAGCTATTAAAAAGGCTTATGCCCCCAAAATAGTACCAATCTAACAGTCGCCTCATCCAGCAAAAAATGAGCCCCTACCTAAGACAATCGCCCAAAAAATAAAAAAAACTGGCTCTGGAGACACTAAGATTTTTATTTTTTTTGTTTCAAAAATGATATTGTGTAAAACTTAAATTAAAAAAAGTAGACCTATTAGGAATCGCCACGTCCGTAAGAATTTGCTGTACATAAATATCACATTACCTAACCCCTCAGGTGAACACCATAAAAAAATAGTGTCAAAAAAGCCATTTCTTTTTCTCACCTTACATCGCAAAAAGTGTAATACCAAGCGATCAAAAAGTCATATGCACCCTAAAATAGTACCAATCAAACCGTCATCTCATACTGAAAAAAATTAGCCGCTATATAAGACAGTCGCCCCCCCCCCCCCCAAAAAAAAACTACGGCTTTCAGAATGTGGAGACACTAAAAAATCATTTTTGTTTTCAAAAATGCTTTATTATGTAAAACTTCAGTTTTACATAATAAAGCATTTTTGAAAACAAATATGACTATTCCCTTACGTCCTACCAGCAGCACAGATGGGGTTAACGGCCCCCTGTGGACTGGTAGGACCGGCGGAATTTTTAATGAGCCCAAGAACCAATAATAAAGTTCCCACTTCCTCAAAAGGAGGGAACTACCCCCCCGCCACCGTGTTTTTTTCTGTCCTTTAGACAGGTGGACTGGCGTGCAGCTCCCCCCTCCTTTTTTCCTTAGTTGGGGGTAGCATAAGATTGGGGATATGGCAGATGTCTTTCCCCTTATATTTTCCTTATCTTAGGGCTTTGCGATTGCCCTTTTTTTTTCTTGTGACCCCTCCTCCCCTCTCTAACCTGTTGTATCTTTTCCTCAGGGGATCTCTGAGTTCCGGTCCTCTCCTCGCTCTAGTTGCGGGCTCCGGCTGAGTGATTCCGGCGGCGCGCTGTCTTCCCTGGATGACGTCACCAGCGACGTCACTTCTGTGCGGCTCCTCCTCGCCGGCAGCGCATAGCTCGCTCCTAGCAGGGGAGGGGGAGGGATTGAATGACCCTTTGGGTATAGTTTGTTTGTTTGTTAGGCAGGGGTATTATTAGTCCCCTGTTTTCAATGGGGAATAACTTCCCCAAAAGAGAAAAAAAAGAAAGAGAGGACAAAGTAGGAGGGTAAGAAGGCGGCGGCATCAACTCTGATTCATTGCCTGCAATAGTTCCGCCCTAGGGCGGTCCCTCACGCCTCCTTATATGCCCTCAGTTGCCTTTACTCAGTCTCTGGTTGTGCAGCTATTTTAGCAAGCCTCCAGAGCCCTATTGCGCTGAGAGAGAACTTCTCTAGCTTTCCTTGTGATACTGAGACCGAAGCTTCGTTCCTGTTTGGTGGGCTTATTCTTAAGGTGGTGTTTTGTCTTCTTATTGCTGAATAAGATTTTAATCCTCCTCTTTCCTTTTCGCAGTCATGTCTTCTCCACGAGACTCTGACCAGCGGAAATCCACCGCCAAACGCAAGCACTTGGCCTGTTTCGACTGCAATACCCCCTTAGACGATGACTGCCCGTATTCAAGATGTGACAGCTGCCGTTCCCGTACCACTACTGAACCCACAATGCAGGAAATGTATCAGTGGGCTAGGTGCTATGTGGATGACTCAATCAAGGGGGGAGTTAAGCTTTTGAATGAGAGATTGCCGGGACCCTCCCAAACTCCTATGGAGGTCACCGCACCAAGCGAGAGACCCGCTGTTTTTTCTGTGGGCTCATCATCCTTGGACGAGGAGGAATTAACCCCATGTTTTTTCCCTCCAGAAAAAAACTCTAAAGCTTTTGAAGTCCATCAGGTCGGGGGACCAGGATGTTGACGTTGGGGAGTCCTCCGATCCCGCCGGTCGGGCACAGCGTGTCTTCAAGGCGGATGAGACCCTCCGTTCAGTCATGCGTACTGAATGGAAGAAACCGGAGAAAGGACCAGTCCTGACTCGCAAATTCAAGATGATGTTTCCAATGGCGAAACCCTTGATGGAATCGTGGGGTTCCATTCCCAGGGTTGACATGGCCATAGCCAATTTGTCTAGACGCACTCTGGTGCCTGTAGATGATGGGTCGAGTCTGCAAGACCCTCTTCCCTTAGAGTTAATCTGCAAATCGGCTTCCTGGAGCTCCGAATCGACCTTTATCTCGCACTACAGAGTTGGTGCTAAGTTTGCGGAGTTTTCGGCCTTTGGGCAGACCATTCTTAATTCTGCCAGGCAGGAAGGCCCTCCCTAGGGGTTCTTCTTGTTATCTCCCTGTCTGTGCTGCTGGTAGGACGTAAGGGAATCGTTAATTTCTAACGATAATTTGTTTTCCCTTAGTCCTAACAGCAGCACAAAAATTTCCCACCCTAAGTACGTATGCTTGCTGAAAACACGGTGGATGGGGGGTAGTTCCCTCCTTTTGAGGGAGTGGGAACTTTATTTTTGGTTCTTGGGCTCATTAAAAATTCTGCCACTCCTACCAGTCCACAGGGGGCAGTTAACCCCGTCTGTGCTGCTGTTAGGACTAAGAGAAAACAAATTATCGTTAGAAATTAACGATTTTTGTTGTTTGTTTCAACAAGCAACAAAAAGTCATATTTTGTATTGTCGCATCCGTAACAACCTACTCTATAAAATAGCACCATGATCTAACCTATCAGATGAACGTAAATAACAAAAAATTTAAAACTGTGCCAAAACAGCTATTTTTTGTTACCTTGCCTCAGAAAAGTGTAATATAGAGCAACCAAAAATCATGTACCCTAAAGTAGTACCAACAAAACTACCACCTTATCCCGTAGTTTCCAAAATGGGCTCACTTTTTTGGAGTTTCTACTCTAGGGGTGCATCAGGGGGGCTTCAAATGGGACATGGTGTCAAAAAACCAGTCCAGCAAAACCTGCCTTCCAAAAACCATATGGCGTTCCTTTCCTTCTGCGCTCTGCAGTTTACGACCACATATGGAGTGGTTGGAGTTAATGAAGGGCCTGAGTCAACCCAAATATCCTTTTAATTTTAATGCATACATTCTGTAGCATTTTACTTATCGGACACTTTCCCATCCATTACTCCCAAATAACCTGCTTTTAGAATATTAAAGATGTCTTTATAGGTCCCTTTAGATTCACTTATTAAATCAAACTTCCGTGTTTATTCACGCAAAAAGCAAAAACAAAACATCACTTTGCAGTCTTGGTGTTAGTTCACACACAATGGAAAGTCCAAATAGCAAAAATCACCTTGGTGGCAGTTCTGCCTCAGAAGGTCCAAATACAGGCTTTAAGCGGCCTGTTCCCCTGACACATGGGTCTCCGCTCTCCAGCCCAGCACAGGCCTCAGATCCCAGCACAAAGACCTTCTGAGCTCCACTGTCAGACGGAGGTAATCCTCTCCACCTGGCAGTGCTGGCTGGTTTTATGCCTGGCAAAACCCGGCCCCGAATGTGGGGAGTGGTCACCCACCCAGCACTTTGACTACTCTCAGTAAGAGCATTCCTGGATCAGCCAGGAACCTCGGTGACACATATCTTCCGTCAACGATGGTCCCTTGTGTCTTCCTACATACCTCCCCCCTTTGTTCAACCCTGAGGGGGTCAACACTTGCCAGACAGTGTACCCGGGACAGGGCATTTGCGTTTTCCTGCAAGCGGCCTGCCATGTGTTCCACTGAGAACTTGAAGTTCTGTAATGACAAGAACCATATGGTTACCTGAGCATTTCTCTCTATGGCCTGGCTCATCCATTTAAGAGGGGAGTGGTCGTCGGTTACCAGACGGAAGTTTCTCCCCAACAGATAATAGCAGAGAGACTCAAGTGCCCACTTGATGGCCAGGCACTCTCTCCACTATTCTGTACCTGGTCTCGGCTGGGGTGAGTTTGCCGCTTAGAAAAACAACAGGATGTTCCTCCCCATTGATTTCCCATGAAAGTACAGCTCCAAGGCCTACTTCAGAGGCATCGGTCTGTACCACAAACTCCCTCTTGAAGTCGGGCGTCACCAAAACCGGTGCCCCGTACAGGACCAACTTCAATGTGGAAAAAGCCTCTTCCGCCTGGCCATTCCAGCGGACCATCACGGACTTCCGTCCCTTCAAGAGCCCTGTCAACGGAGCTGCTAAGGTGGCAAAATGTGGAACGAACCTCATATAATAGCCCACCATTCCCAGGAATTACTTTACTTGCCTAGTGGTGACAGGTCGGGGCCAATTTCATATTGCCTCTATTTTGTTCACTTGGGGTTTGATGACTCCGCCCAATGACATACCCCAGGTACTTAGTCTCCTCTAACCCCATCGTACATTTTTTTGGGTTAGCGGTTAGTCCTGCCTTCCGAAGGGAGTCTACTACAGCCTACGCTTTGGGCAGGTGACTTTCTCAGTTGGTACTGTGGATGACAATATCGTCGAGGTAAGCTGAAGCCTACTGACGATGTGGACGCAGCACAATGTCCATAAGCCATTGAAAAGTGGCGGGGGCACCATGCAGACGAAAGGGTAGTGCCTTGTACTGATACAGCTCTTCAGGTGTGATGAAGGCAGTTTTCTCTTTGGCAGCCTCCGTTAAGGGCACCTGCCAGTACCCCTTTGTGAGGTCCAAAACCGAAAAATACCGGGCTTGTCCTAACCTCTCGATAAGCTCATCCACCCGGGGCATGGGATATGCATGGAATTTGGAAATCTCGTTCAGTTTACAAAAATCGTTACAGAACCGTAACGTCCCATCTGGCTTGGGTATTAAGACTATAGGACTGGCCTACTCACTTTTAGACTCAATGACATCTATAGACCACCTGGTCAAGTTAAAGAACTAGATGATCTACTAGTTGAAGAAATAGCTAAAATGACAATGAAAGGAGAAGTTATCATTATGGGAGATTTCAATCTTCCAGATATAAACTGGAAAACCAAAACAGCAAGTTCTACCAGGAGTACAGATATTCTAAATTCCCTACTGGGGTTATCTCTACAACAAGTGGTTGAGGAGCCAACCCGGAGGGAGGCCATTTTGGATTTGGTATTCACAAATGGGGATTCGGTATATGATGTCATTGTAGGCGAAACCTTGGGATCTAGTGATCACCAGTCAGTGTGGTTTAATATAAGAACTGTGAAAGAGTCCCACCACACAAAAACAAAAGTTTTAGATTTTAGAAAAACGGACTTTGCAAAAATGAAATTAGTAATAAATGAGTCCTTATCAGACTGGAACGGATTACATGGAGTCCAGGAGAAATGGGACTACTTAAAAGGTGCATTATTGAAGGCAACAGAAAATTGCATTAGACTTGTCAGTAAAAGCAAAAAAAGGGAGAGACCACTGTGGTACTCAGCAGAAGTGGCCCAAATCATTAAAAATAAAAAGCTAGCATTTTGTAATTATAAAAAAAAACAGAGCAATGAAGATAAAGAAATCTACAAGATTAGGCAGAGAGAGGCCAAGCAAGTTATAAGAACTTCTAAAGCGCAGGCAGAAGAAAAACTAGCTCAGTCTATGAAAAAAGGGGATAAGACATTCTTCAGATATATAAATGAAAAAAGGAAATTAAAACAAGGAATAACTAAATTAAAAACAAAGGACGGAAGGTATGTAGAAGAGAATAAAGGGCTAGCCGACTGCCTTAACCACCTCAGCCCCCAGTGCTTAAACACCCTGAAAGACCAGGCCACTTTTTACACTTCTGACCTACACTACTTTCACCATTTATTGCTCGGTCATGCAACTTACCACCCAAATGAATTTTGCCTCCTTTTCTTCTCACTAATAGAGCTTTCATTTGGTGGTATTTCATTGCTGCTGACATTTTTACTTTTTTTGTTATTAATCGAAATTTAACGATTTTTTTTGCAAAAAAATGACATTTTTCACTTTCAGTTGTAAAATTTTGCAAAAAAAAACAAGATCCATATATAAATTTTGCTCTAAATTTATTGTCCTACATGTCTTTGATAAAAAAAAAATGTTTGGGTAAAAAAAAAATGGTTTGGGTAAAAGTTATAGCGTTTACAAACTATGGTACAAAAATGTGAATTTCCGCTTTTTGAAGCAGCTCTGACTTTCTGAGCACCTGTCATGTTTCCTGAGGTTCTACAATGGCCAGACAGTACAAACACCCCACAAATGACCCCATTTCGGAAAGTACACACCCTAAGGTATTCACTGATGGGCATAGTGAGTTCATAGAACTCTTTATTTTTTGTCACAAGTTAGCGGAAAATGATGATTTTTTTTTTTTTTTTTTTTTTTTTTTTATTACAAAGTCTCATATTCCACTAACTTGTGACAAAAAATAAAAAGTTCTATGAACTCACTATGCCCATCAGCGAATACCTTGGGGTCTCTTCTTTCCAAAATGGGGTCACTTGTGGGGTAGTTATACTGCCCTGGCATTCTAGGGGCCCAAATGTGTGGTAAGGAGTTTGAAATCAAATTCTGTAAAAAATGACGAGTGAAATCCGAAAGGTGCTCTTTGGAATATGGGCCCCTTTGCCCACCTAGGCTGCAAAAAAGTGTCACACATCTGGTATCTCCGTATTCAGTAGAAGTTGGGGAATGTGTTTTGGGGTGTCTTTTTACATATACCCATGCTGGGTGAGAGAAATATCTTGTTCAAAAGCCAACTTTGTATAAAAAAATGGGAAAAGATGGCTGTTGCCAAGATATTTCTCTCACCCAGCATGGGTATATGTAAAAAGACACCCCAAAACACATTCCCCAACTTCTACTGAGTACGGAGATACCAGATGTGTGACACTTTTTTGCAGCCTAGGTGGGCAAAGGGGCCCATATTCCAAAGAGCACCTTTCGGATTTCACTCGTCATTTTTTACAGAATTTGATTTCAAACTCCTTACCACACATTTGGGCCCCTAGAATGCCAGGGCAGTATAACTACCCCACAAGTGACCCCATTTTGGAAAGAAGAGACCCCAAGGTATTCACTGATGGGCATGGCGAGTTCATGGAAGTTTTTATTTTTTGTCACAAGTTAGTGGAATATGAGACTTTGTATGAAAAAAAAAATAAAAAAAATCATCATTTTCCACTAACTTGTGACAAAAAATAAAAAATTCTAGGAACTCGCCATGCCCCTCACGAAATACCTTGGGGTGTCTTCTTTCCAAAATGGGGTCACTTGTGGGGTAGTTATACTGCCCTGGCATTCTAGGGGCCCAAATGTGTGGTAAGGAGTTTGAAATCAAATTCTGTAAAAAATGACGAGTGAAATCCGAAAGGTGCTCTTTGGAATATGGGCCCCTTTGCCCACCTAGGCTGCAAAAAAGTGTCACACATCTGGTATCTCCTTATTCAGTAGAAGTTGGGGAATGTGTTTTGGGGTGTCTTTTTACATATACCCATGCTGGGTGAGATAAATATCTTGGTCAAATGCCAACTTTGTATAAAAAAATGGGAAAAGTTGTCTTTTGCCAAGATATTTCTCTCACCCAGCATGGGTATATGTAAAATGACACCCCAAAACACATTCCCCAACTTCTACTGAGTACGGAGATACCAGATGTGTGACACTTTTTTGCAGCCTAGGTGGGCAAAGGGGCCCATATTCCAAAGAGCACCTTTCGGATTTCACTCGTCATTTTTTACAGAATTTGATTTCAAACTCCTTACCACACATTTGGGCCCCTAGAATGCCAGGGCAGTATAACTACCCCGCAAGTGACCCCATTTTGGAAAGAAGACACCCCAAGGTATTCCGTGAGGGGTATGGCGAGTTCCTAGAATTTTTTATTTTATGTCACAAGTTAGTGGAAAATGATGATTTTTTTTTTTTTTTTTTTTTTTCATACAAAGTCTCATATTTCACTAACTTGTGACAAAAAATAAAAACTTCCATGAACTCGCCATGCCCATCAGCGAATACCTTGGGGTCTCTTCTTTCCAAAATGGGCTCACTTGTGGGGTAGTTATACTGCCCTGGCA
This sequence comes from Bufo bufo, assembly GCF_905171765.1. Taxonomy (NCBI): domain Eukaryota; kingdom Metazoa; phylum Chordata; class Amphibia; order Anura; family Bufonidae; genus Bufo; species Bufo bufo. Next base: position 483,607,571 of record NC_053390.1, on the reverse strand, counting down.
TTCTAGGGGCCCAAATGTGTGGTAAGGAGTTTGAAATCAAATTCTGTAAAAAATGACGAGTGAAATCCGAAAGGTGCTCTTTGGAATATGGGCCCCTTTGCCCACCTAGGCTGCAAAAAAGTGTCACACATCTGGTATCTCCGTATTCAGTAGAAGTTGGGGAATGTGGGAAAAAATCATAATTTTCCACTAACTTGTGACAAAAAATAAAAAATTCTAGGAACTCGCCATGCCCCTCACGGAATACCTTGGGGTGTCTTCTTTCCAAAATAGGGTCACTTGTGGGGTAGTTATACTGCCCTGGCATTTTCCAGGGGCCCTAATGTGTGGTAAGTAGGTAAATGACCTGTGAAATCCGAAAGGTGCTCTTTGGAATGTGGGCCCCTTTGCCCACCTAGGCTGCAAAAAAGTGTCACACATCTGGTATCGCCGTACTCGGGAGAAGTTGGGGAATGTGTTTTGTGGTGTCATTTTACATATACCCATGCTGGGTGAGAGAAATATCTTGGCAAAAGACAACTTTTCCCATTTTTTTATACAAAGTTGGCATTTGACCAAGATATTTATCTCACCCAGCATGGGTATATGTAAAATGACACCCCAAAACACATTCACCAACTTCTACTGAATACGGAGATACCACATGTGTGACACTTTTTTGCAGCCTAGGTGGGCAAAGGGGCCCAAATTCCTTTTAGGAGGGCATTTTTAGACATTTGGATACCAGACTTCTTCTCACGCTTTGGGGCCCCTAAAATGCCAGGGCAGTATAAATACCCCACATGTGACCCCATTTTGGAAAGAAGACACCCCAAGGTATTCAATGAGGGGCATGGCGAGTTCATAGAAAAAAAATAATTTTGGCACAAGTTAGCGGAAATTGATTTTTTTATTTTTTTTTCTCACAAAGTCTCCCTTTCCACTAACTTGGGACAAAAATTTCAATCTTTCATGGACTCAATATGCCCCTCAGCGAATACCTTGGGGTGTCTTCTTTCCAAAATGGTGTTATTTGTGGGGTGTTTGTACTGCCCTGGCATTTGAGGGTCTCCGCAATCATTACATGTATGCCCAGCATTAGGAGTTTCTGCTATTCTCCTTATATTGAGCATACAGGTAATGAGATTTTTTTTTTTTCCGTTCAGCCGCTGGGCTGAAAGAAAAAAATGAACGGCACAGATTTCTTCATTCGCATCAATCAATGTGGATGAAAAAATCTCTGCCAAAAAAAGAAAAAGGAGGGGAAAGGCGTCTGCCAGGTCATAGGAGCTCCGCCCAACATCCATGCCCACTTAGCTCGTATGCCCTGGCAAACCCGATTTCTCCATTCACATCAATCGATGTGGATGAATAAATCATTGCCGGGATTTTTTTTTTTATATATACAAAGTGTTTGCCAAAGTATATGAACACCGCCACCTCCTCAGCTCATATGCCTCGGCAAACGTATCTTTTACTGCAGAGGAGAAATCTCGTCTTGCAGCGCCGCATACACCGACTTGCGTGTAATCTGACAGCAGCGCAATGCTTCTGTCCGAATGCACATCAGTGCTGCAGCTAGTCGATCGGTTGGTCCACCTGAAAGGTAAAAAAAAGAAAAAACCAGGCCGCAAAGCAATAACTTTATTAACTTTAGAACAGAACATATTAACTTTTTTTAACTTTTGTAACTTTTTTACTTACCGGTAATTTTTTTTTTGTTTAGTTTTTTTTACCTTTATAGAACAAACCTCTCCTTCCCCATGGGACAATGTGCAAAGCGCAAATCGCCCAAAGATGTGGCGAAGTACGTTATGCACTTTATCCCAGGTGAAAGGAGAGGTTTGCAGCAGCTGTGAGTAAAAGGGCCCTAATAGCCCTGTGTGCCTGTCCTGTGAGATGCAATCCCTATGCTAGGTGTACCTGTGTGTGGTACTTCCGGAAACACTCACCTAAGCATAGGGCAGGGTGGTCAGGGCAGTCAGGACAGAAATAGCGGGTGTCACGCCTTATTCCACTCCTGCTACAGACACGACATTTTTTTCGGGGTGGCGGTTGGGTTGAGGTACCAGCAACGACACTGGGGAAATGTCGCTCGTGTAGACGGCTAACTACACTGGTGGATGGGGCCACGGAACCTCCTGGGTAAAGGAGGTTCGCGATGATCTCTTCCTGGAATTTGAGGAAGGATCCTGTTCTCCCAGCCTTACTGTAGAGAACAAAACTATTGTACAGCGCCAATTGAATTAAATATACAGACACCTTCTTATACCAGCGTCTGGTTCTGTGGGAAACTAAATAGGGAGCCAACATCTGGTCATTGAAGTCCACCCCTCCCATGAGCGCATTATAGTCGTGGACTGAGAGGGGCTTTTCAATGACACGGGTTGCCCTTTCAATTTGGATTGTCGTGTCTGCGTGAATGGAGGAGAGCATGTAAACGTCACGCTTGTCTCTCCATTTCACCGCGAGCAGTTCTTCGTTACACAAGGCAGCCCTCTCCCCCCTTGCAAGACGGGTGGTTACAAGCCGTTGGGGGAAGCCCACGCGACTAGTTCGCGCGGTGCCACAGGCGCAAATCCGTTCTAGAAACAAATGCCTAAAGAGGGCCACACTTGTGTAAAAATTGTCCACATAAAGATGGTACCCCTTGCCGAATAAGGGTGACACCAAGTCCCAGACTGTCTTCCCACTGCTCCCCAGGTAGTCAGGGCAACCGACCGGCTCCAGGGTCTGATCTTTTCCCTCATAGATCCGAAATTTGTGGGTATAGCCTGTGGCCCTTTCACAGAGCTTATACAATTTGACCCCATACCGGGCACGCTTGCTTGGGATGTATTGTTTGAAGCCAAGGCGCCCGGTAAAATGTATTAGGGACTCGTCTACGCAGATGTTTTGCTCAGGGGTATACAAATCTGCAAATTTCTGGTTGAAATGGTCTATGAGGGGCCGAATTTTGTGGAGCCGGTCAAAAGCTGGGTGGCCTCTGGGACGGGAGGTGGTGTTGTCGCTAAAATGCAGAAAACGCAGGATGGTCTCAAATCGTGTCCTGGACATAGCAGCAGAGAACATGGGCATGTGATGAATTGGGTTCGTGGACCAATATGACCGCAATTCATGCTTTTTTGTCAGGCCCATGTTGAGGAGAAGGCCCAGAAAAATTTTAAGTTCGGAAACTTGGACTGGTTTCCACCGGAAAGGCTGGGCATAATAGCTTTCCGGGTTTGCGGTTATAAATTGTGTGGCATATTGGTTGGTCTCTGCCACGACTAAGTCCAAGAGCTCCGCAGTCAAGAACAGCTCAAAAAATCCCAGGGCCGAACCGATTTGAGCCGTCTCAACCCGAACTCCAGACTGGGCGGTGAAAGGGGGAACTACAGGTGCGGCTGAAGTTGGTGACTGCCAATCAGGGTTTGCCAGCACCTCAGGGACTCTAGGGGGTCTACGGGCCTGTCTGCCCGGTGGCTGCGACGGGGTAACTACTGCACGTGCCACCGTACCAGCTTCAACTGCCCTTCTGGTGCTCGCTACTTCACCAGGTTGTACGGCAGTGCTGGTACTAGGTCCAGGAAGGGCTGCGCTGCTGGTGTATGCCTCACCACGTGATCCGGCAGCGACAACCCCACTCTGCTGCTCTTGAAGCGGATCCTGCGTAACCTGTGGTCTAGCGACACGGGGCCGGGTACGCCTGGTGCTGCCAGGGACCTCAACCTCCTCGTCCGAACTTTGGGTCAGAGAGCCACTGCTTTCTACAGGTTCATATTCTGACCCGCTAGATTCGTCAGATGAGGGTTCCCACTCCTCATCCGACTGGGTCAGAATCCTGTAGGCCTCTTCAGAAGAATACCCCCTGTTTGACATTTTGGACTACTAAATTTAGGGGTATTCCCTGAGACTACCCAAGAAAAAAAGCAAACCTGTCTTACAAAGGGGAGGCTAGCGAAGTACCGGAGGCCGCTGCGGTTGATAAAAAATATCAAAACAGATTTTTTTATCGCCGCAGTGCGTGTAAAGTGAATGTGCAGTGATCAAAAAATAATAATTTTTTGTCACTGCGGTGGGGCGGGCGTGGGTGAACGCACGTGTGGGCGACTGATCGGGCAAACACTGCGTTTTGGGTGGAGGGCAAACTAAAGTGACACTAATACTATTATAGATCTGACCGTGATCAGTTTTGATCACTTACAGATACTATAAAAGTACAAATGCTGATTAGCGATACGCTAATCAGCAAATAAAAGTGACTGCGGTGCGGTGGGGTGGGCGCTAACTGACGCTAACTACCTAACCAAGGGGCCTAAACTATCCCTAAAACCTAACAGCCAATACCAGTGGAAAAAAAAAAGTGACAGTTTACACTGATCACTTTTTTTCCTTTCACTAGTGATTGACAGGGGCGATCAAAGGGGTGATCAAAGGGTTAATTGGGGTGCAGGGGGGTGATCTGGGGCTAAGGTGTGCTGTTTGGTGTACTCACTGTGAAGTCTGCTCCTCTGCTGGATCCAACCGACGAAAAGGACCAGCAGAGGAGCAGAGAAGCCATATAACAGATCATATTTACTAATATGATCTGTTATCTGGTTTGTGATTCGATTTTTTAAAAATCAGCAACCTGCCAGCGACGATCATTGGCTGGCAGGTTGCTGATGCAACTCTCCTCGAACTTTTGCCGGCCCGCGATGCGCATGCGCGGGCCGGCTGTGACCGAAATCTCGCGTCTCGCGAGAAGACGCGCCGGCGCGTCCACTCGGAATGAAACAACCACCTCCAGGACGCGTCTGTGCGTACAGCGGTCCGGAGGTGGTTAATGAATACTTCTGTTCAGTTTTTACAAAAGAAAAAGGAGAAGGACCTCCACTAGAAAGGATGACTAATAAATCATTTGATGCATGTATCTTTACAGAGGAAGATGTTCTAAGTTTGCTGTCTAAGGTGAAGACAAACAAGTCACAGGGGCCTGATTAGATACACCCAAAATTATTAAAAGAGCTTAGTGGTGAGCTGGCAAAACCGCTAACAGATTTATTTAACCAATCATTAGTAACAGGAGTCGTCCCGGAAGATTGGAAATTGGCAAATGTCGTGCCCATTCACAAGAAAGGTAGTAGGGAGGAATCGAGCAACTATAGACCAGTGAGTCTGACATCAATAGTAGGCAAATTAATGGAAACCCTATTAAAGGATAGGATTGTGGAACATCTAAAATCCCATGGATTGCAAGATGAAAAACAACATGGGTTTACTTCAGGGAGATCATGTCAAACAAATCTTATAGATTTTTTGGACTGGGTGACTAAAATAATAGACGGTGGAGGTGCAGTAGACATCGCATATCTAGATTTTAGTAAGGCTTTTGACACTGTCCCACATAGAAGACTTATCAATAAACTGCAGTCATTGAGCATGGACTCCCATATTGTTGAGTGGATTAGGCAGTGGCTGAGTGACAGACAACAGAGGGTTGTAGTCAATGGAGAACATTCAAAACAAGGTCATGTTACCAGTGGGGTTCCACAGGGATCTGTACTGGGACCAATTTTGTTTAATATCTTCATAAGTGATATTGCAAAAGGCCTCGATGGGAAGGTGTGTCTTTTTGCTGATGACACAAAGATATGTAACAGGGTTAATGTTCCTGGAGGGAAACGCCAAATGGAAAAGGATTTAGGAAAACTAGAAGAATGGTCAGAACTCTGGCAACTGAAATTTAATGTGAATAAGTGCAAGATAATGCACCTGGGGCGTAAAAACCCAAGGGCAGAATATAGAATATTTGACACAGTCCTGACCTCAGTATCTGAGGAAAGGGATTTAGGAGTAATTATTTCAGAAGACTTAAAGGTGGGAAGACAATGTAATAGGGCAGCACGAAATGCCAGCAGAATGCTTGGATGTATAGGGAGAGGTATAAGCAGTAGAAAGAGTGAAGTGCTTATGCCGCTGTACAGAACACTGGTGAGACCTTACTTGGAGTATTGTGCGCAGTACTGGAGGCCATATCTCCAGAAGGATATAGATACTCTAGAGAGAGTTCAGAGAAGAGCTACTAAACTAGTACATGGATTGCAGGATAAAACTTACCAGGAAAGGTTAAAGGACCTTAACATGTATAGCTTGGAAGAAAGAAGAGACAGAGGGGATATGATAGAAACTTTTAAATACATAAAGGGAATCAACTCGGTAAAGGAGGAGAGCATATTTAAAAGAAGAAAAACTACCACAAGAGGACACAGTTTTAAATTAGAGGGGCAAAGGTTTAAAAGTAATATAAGGAAGTATTACTTTACTGAGAGAGTAGTGGATGCATGGAATAGCCTTCCTGCTGAAGTGGTAGCTGCAAATACAGTGAAGGGGTTTAAGCGTGCATGGGATAGGCATATGGCTATCCTTCATATAAGATAGGGCCAGGGGCTATCCATAGTATTCAGATATATTGGGCAGACTAGATGGGCCAAATGGTTCTTATCTGCCGACACATTCTATGTTTCTAGTTGCAGCATTAACTGCACTTCCTCCGAGATGGCTTGTCGCCGAGCCTCGAGTACCCGGTATGGTTTTAACCGGACTTTGGCCTGAGGTTCCGTTACAATGTCATGCTGGATTGTGGAACTGCGTCCAGGGAGGTCCGAGAACACATCCGTATTCCGACTTACGAACTCCCTGGCCTCCTGAGCCTGTTTAGAGGAGATGCTGTCAGCAATTCTTACTGTGGAAACCGCTTCCCTTGCTTCAGACAGAGGGGCCGAAACCGCTTCCCCTAGAAAACCTGGCCATGGGCTGTCTTCAGTACAGGTTTCCCTATCTTTCCATGGTTTGAGTAAATTCACATGGTACACCTGCTCCGGCTTTCGCCTCCCTGGCTGGTGTACCTTGTAATTTACCTCTCCAATTTTCTCACGTACCTTGTAGGGCCCCTGTCACCTGGCCAGGAACTTACTGTCCACTGTCGGCACCAGAACCAAAACCCAATCACCCGAGTTAAAGATCCAGACCCGAGCTTGCCCATTATAGACCCGACTCTGGGCTGCCTCCATATGCTCCCTAACAAGATGCAAAACGGTCTTTATCTGCTGTTGCATCTTGGTAACGTACTCCGGGACACTTTTATGCGGAATGGGTTGCTGTTCTCATGCCGCTTTGGCTACGTCCAACAAACCGGGAGGATGTCTGCCATAGAGCAATTCGAAGGGTGAGAACCCAGTAGAGGCCTGGTGCACCTCTTGCACAAAGAACATGAGATAGGGCAGAAGAAGGTCCCAGTCTTTCCCATCTTTAGACAAAAACCTTTTTAACATGGTTTTTATTAAACCTTGCAACCAGACTGTCCGTTTGCAGATAGTAAACGGAAATCCGTAACTGTTTGATATGCAGCAACTTACAGAGCTCCCTCATGACTTTAGACATAAAAGGGATCTCCTGGTCAGTCAGAACCTTTTTAGGTAGCCCCACTAGGGAGAACATTTCCATTAGGTCCTTAGCTATCAATTTTGCCAATGTATGTCGCAGTGGCACCGCCTCCGGGTACCGAGTGCGTAGTCTAGGACGACCAAGATGTGTTGGTGTCCTCCAGCGGACTTCGGTACTGGGCCTACGAGGTCCATAGCGATACGCTCAAACGGTACATCGATGATCGGGAGAGGTACCATGGGACTACGGAAAAGGTGCTGGGGGCTAGTTACCTGGCCGGTCGGGCAAGACTTACAGAATTCGTCCACCTCCCTAAACACTCTGGGCCAGTAAAACTGTTGTAGAATCCGGTCCTGTGTTTTCTGCATTCCCAGATGACCCCCGAAAACATGTTGGTGGGCTAACTCTAACACGAGTTTGCGATAAGCCTGTTGCACCACCAAATGTTCAATGGGTTCACCCTGCAGCTGGTTTACCCGATACAACATATCATGCTGAACCACAAATGGGGGGGGGGGGGGGGACGACGACACCGACTCTGCCCCAGCTTGTTGTGTTTCACCATCTACTATTAATACATTTTCCCAGGCTCGGGATAGGGTGGGGTCCCGGTGTTGTGCAGTACCAAAATTATCCCCGAAGACATTGAGGTCTGCCAGCTCAGGCCCCAGGGCAAGTCCTCCACTTCTCCCACCATTACATTGAGTGGAGTTGTCTCCCCCTCTTCCACCGAAGTGACGGTCACCCCTATCGCTGGCCCTTCAGCCTCTGGTTCCCAGGGTTCTGGTCTCCTCTTTGAGGCAGGCCACTCTGCTGGGGTTACCCCTGTCTCATAGGTATCAGTCACTCTCGTAGCAGGCCACAGTGCCGGAAAACCCGGGAAGTCTCTCCCTATTATAAGTTTGTAGTGTAAATTTGTGGCAACTGCCACTTCGTGAGTCCACCTACTGGCCCCTGTGGTTGGAGACACCAGGGAGGTGGGATAGTCTTTTAAGTCTCCATGGATGCACATGAGCCCGACTTTCCGGCTAGTATACTCCGTGGACCGTACCAGGGGAGCCCTTACTAGGGACACCAGACATCCTGAGTCCAGCAGAGTCTCCGATGGAGTGTCTCCCACTTCCACCCGGCACAAGTGGTTTAGAGTTTCTGGGGTACCTGCTGCACACAGCTTCCTGGCATATAACGACTGATGGTAGCCATAGTTAGTATCCGTGGGTTCCACCTGATGTGGACAGTCGGGTCTCACATGGCCAGGCTCCTGACACTGCTGGACTACTGGAGCCAGGTTTGTTGGGTTGGTACAGGTCGCCGGGTCTGGGATGGAGATTTACGGGGTTTGACTGCCCAAAAGAACCCCCCCATAAGATTAAGTAGCCTCGTAACGCTCCACCAGGTCCACCATTTCTAGGGCATTGCCAGGAGACACCTGGTCGATCCAGTGCTGGAGAGGGGGTGGCAGAGCCCTCCAGAACATATCAGCCAATAATCTATCCAGCATAGCCTTGGAACTCAGCACATCAGGCTGTAGCCACTTTTGCAAGAGGTGAAGTAAGTCATAATACTGGGGTCTTGCAGCCTCTGCCGTTTTAAACCCCCACTTATGTACCCGCTGGGCCTGGACCAACACATTCACCAGTCTTGCCAAAATCTCACCCATGACCTCAGCCCACTGGTCTCAGGGTAGCTTCTCCCTTATGGCCACTTTCTCGTACATCGCCAGGTAGGTTTCGATGTCGTCTGCAGGGGTCATCTTAGATATCACGGCACGGACTGATTTCCGGGCATCGTGGATGTTCGGGGTTGCTCCTGCTCTTCAAAGCCATCACATGTTGTAGCAGCTAGCTATAGTAAAAGGTTAAGAAGGTGGCACTCACCCATGCAGTTCTATAAAAATAATCCTTTATTCATCCGGGATGCAAATATAATTTCAGAAGAGGTAAAGGGGGGCGGATTGCAGATGATCCACACATAGCGGCTACGGCCGTTTCGCGCAAAATCGCGCTTCCTCAGGCCACTAACGTCAGCGCGTAACAAAGCGCTGTGTTTTAAAACGTCCGGAGCAGGGTTGTCATGACAACACATAACTAGCAGCTCTTTTTGACGAACATACAAAAATAAAACATAACATCCAAATATAAGAACAAATGTACAACAATAATAGCAGTTACAGAAAGATACCTAAATCATTGTGGTCATTAAGTCCTAGTTGACCCAGGGCTCCTGGAAACCAATTCAATACCAGCAAAGCTGATGGTTTTGCAACTACTATTGTGTATTTCCCTCATATGCTTAATAAACCTGGGGCAGCCCTTTCCTGACTCTACAGAATTAACGTGCTTCACCCTTTCGAAGAGGCATCTGATGGTCTTCCCTATGTAGAAATGGCCGCAATTACATGTAAGAAGATACACTACAAATGTACTTCTACATGTGATGAAGTCAAAAACTCTATGGTGTACACCTCCAATATTGAGCACCTTCTTTTGGGAATTGAATTTACAGAATGAGCAATTGCCACACTTAAAATTACCTTTTGGTCTTCTGTCACGTAACCAATTACTATTTGTTCCCTGTGTAAAACGATTCCTCACTAACCTGTCTCTGATAGTGTGACCTACAGTCTATCTGCATACTTCATGAGTGCGATATCTCTTTTCAGAATCTCCCAGTTCTTCTATATAGATCTCTGTATGCAGTCAGCCAATGAACTGAACTTAAAGGAGAAGACAAACCTCTTTTCCTGGCCCTCCTCAGCAACCCCAAAATGTTTCACATTTTTATGAGATTTTCTCCTATTGGTAAGTAAATCAAGTTGGGAAAAATCGCTAGCTTTTTTCATGGCAGTGTCTAGCATTTTTTTCAGGATAAGGGCTCTTTCACACTTGCGTTCTTTTCTTCCGGCATAGAGTTCCATCGTCGGGGCTCTATGCCAGAAGAATCCTGATCAGTTTTATCCTAATGCATTCTGAATGGAGAGAAATCCGTTCAGGATGCATCAGGATGTCTTCAGTTCCGGACCGGAACGTTTTTTGGCCGGAGAAAATACATCAGCATGCTGCGCTTTTTGCTCCGGCCAAAAATCCTGAACACTTGCCGCAAGGCCGGATCCGGAATTAATGCCCATTGAAAGGCATTAATCCGGATCCGGCCTTAAGCTAAACGTCGTTTCGGCGCATTGCCGGATCCGACGTTTAGCTTTTTCTGAATGGTTACCATGGCTTCCAGGACGCTAAAGTCCTGGCAGCCATGGTAAAGTGTAGTGGGGAGCGGGGGAGCAGTATACTTACCGTCCGTGCGGCTCCCGGGGCGCTCCAGAGTGACGTCAGGGCGCCCCACGCGCATGGACACGTCATCCATGCGCATTGGGCGCTCTGACGTCATTCTGGAGCGCCCCGGGAGCCGCACGGACTGTAAGTATACTGCTCCCCCGCTCCCCACTACTACTATGGCAACCAGGACTTTAATAGCGTCCTGGCTGCCATAGTAACACTGAACGCATTTTGAAGACGGATCCATCTTCAAATGCTTTCAGTTCACTTGCGTTTTTCCGGATCCAGTGTGTAATTCCGGCAAATGGAGTACACGCCGGATCCGGACAACGCAAGTGTGAAAGGGCCCTAACCTCTTTTTTTTCATGTGTTCTCTCAATTCTAGGGCTTTTTCATCATATCCTTCCTTTGTACTATTAATACGCCTCAATCTAATAAATTGCCCGTAAGGGACAGATGTTTTTACACGCTCTGGATGAAAATTGCCAAGATGAAGCAAGTAGTTGGTCTCCGTGGGTTTATGGTACCCACTGGTGACCAACCCGTCGCCAACCACCCTGACCGTCGCATCCAGAAAGTCGAGGATAGATCCTCCAAAATTATGAGTAAAGAACATGCCCATATTGTTACAATCATTCAAGAACGTAACAAATGCACCACATTGGTCCTCAGTGCCAGGCCAGACCATGAAAATATCAACATATCTTAAAAAAAAAGTTTAATATGACACAAATAGGGGTTGCAATAGGAAAAAGATTATTGGTGCACTAATATAGTACATCAATTGATACCTTCTGGCGCAAAGACAAGACCTCAGTAGATAGATAAAAGGGTCTTTTATTGGTGAATGACAATGCGTTTCGGAGTTAGTAGACTCCTTTTTCAAGTCTAAGAAATCACAAATTTAGAGGGTTTTTTTTTTGGTACAGAAGAAAAATAAAATGTATACACATAGTCATTATATTAAAATGAATTAGGAATAAATGTGCATGTAAAAAATCCGTGCACATATACAAGTCAAATAGAATAAAAAGCAAAAGCACTAAAATGCGTGGTTGGGAAAGATTAAAATTGTCCACGCATTTAGAGAATATCACAAATGAGGACGGGTAAAGAAATAATAATATAAAATGCATATAGATATATGTGTATATGGGGGGATATATGAAAACACACATTTACGCATCAGGTGTATATACGTATACGTGGCCGCATGTATAATCACATATAGAGCTGGAACCGCTGTTGGAAATAAATATATAGGCTGGAATGCCATAGATATGGTGATATATACCACATACAAATATTAAGGATGAAGATTTTAGAAACCAAAGCCAAATCATCAAAAGAAGATTTCAAAAGAAAGGGTACCCTAGGGAAATTATAGATGCAGCATATCAGCGAGCTGAGGAGCACACCCAAACAGAGTGCCTCACATCATGTACAACCAAACCAGGTGACTCAAAAGCCACATCAAATTTTAAATCCACCTTCATTACGACGTACAATACCAATCACAATACTTTGCGGAATACCCTTTTTATTTTTTAGGTTTCTGGCAAGTGGAGAAAGTTTCAGCTCACTCCATTTTCAATTTCCCCTTGGCATATCAACTGTCTCCATAATTGTGAAGGAGACATGCCGTGTTTTGTGGGAACAACTGCATGATGAATTTATACCACATCCAACTAGACAGCATTGGACAGAAATAGCTGAAAGATTTTGGGATGTTTGTCAGTTTCCCAACTGCATAGGTTCGGTAGATGGGAAACATATTCGGATTATCAAGCCCCAAGGAACCGGATCAGATGTTTACAACTACAAGAAATATTTTTCGATAATCCTAATGGCCATCGCAGATGCACAATATCGTTTTGTTGCCGTCGACGTAGGGGCCTATGGACGCACCAACGATTCAATGGTATTAAAAAATTTGTATATGAGCCATAGTCTATATAACAGACAATTTGATTTTCCTCTTCCTCAACCACTGCCAGGTACTGATGGCCCACCCATGCCATTTGTATTGGTTGGTGATGAGGCCTTCATAATATGTGGAAATCTTGTTAAACCGTATTCAAGCCGCGGATTAGATTTAAAAAAATGCACATACAACTACCGCTTGACCAGGGCTCGAAGAATGGTTGAATGCACATTTGGAATTTTGGTAGCAAAATGGAGGATTTTCACTAAACCAATTCATATGAAGGTTTAATCCGTCGACGAGGTTGTAAAGTCTGCTGTGGTGTTACACAACTACCTCCTTAAAAAAAAAAACACTCAATTTGGAACAGGTACCACGGATGAGAGACTGTTTTGCAGATTATTTCTGCTCTGAAGCAGGAAGGGTGGACTGGCAGGACCGATTTGTATAAACATTTTGTTCATTTTCAAATAACCGTTAATTTCTGTTTGTTTGCCTGTTTGTTGGTGGTTACAGTGTGTATTTGTTTTCGATTGGATTCAATAAATATTGTTTTTCAACTTACTGGAAAGTTTTTTTAAATATATTTATGTGCCCACGATAGAGGAGAAACACATTCTTGCGTTGCTCCACTGGCAATGGTATATTATGTGAGGCATGTTTATAGAGACTCATTTTCAATCTCCACACGCTAGAGAAGCAACACATACTTGTGTCGCTCAACTGGCGCTGGTAGATTTAATCAGGCCTGTTATGGAGACTGAGGTTAAATCTGCCCACGCTAGATGAGCGACACATACTTGTGTCGCTCCACTGGCGCTGGTAGATTTAATCAGGCCTGTTATGGAGACTGAGGTTAAATCTGCCCACGATAGAGGAGCGAATAGTTGTGTCACTCCACCAGTGCTGGGAGATTATGTCTGGCCTCTTATACAACTATCTTGTCCACAATCTCCCAACGCTGGAGGAGCAACAATTAGTTGTGTCTCTCCGCCAGTGCTGGGAGATTTAAATTGTATTAAAAAAAAACTTTTTAGATTCATTTAAAAAAAAATTAAGTAAATAAAACAGTCATTGGATTTAAATAACATTTATTATAAATAACAATAAAATTAAGATAAATATTTACAAATTAAGGAAGGTATGGTGGGGTGTGGAGGGAAGTGATTGGTTTGGGTCCACTCTGTCCTGTTGTTCTGCCACTGTGGACAACAAAGTGCATGTTGGTGCAAGTGGAACAGAGGGAGTATTAAGAGTGGATTGGGCAGGAGAAGGAGTTTCCTGAGCAATAGTAGAGGGAGTGGTGAAAGAGGTAGGAGCATAGTAAAAAGGAGGAGAAGAAAAGTGTTGAGAAAAGAGCTCGGGGTTTTGGGACGGGGGTGGTTTGTGGGAAGGGGAAGGGGGAGGGTGGGAATGCAGAGCCTGTGGAGGCTGTAAAGAGGGATAGGTGTGGGATGGGGATAGGTGTAGGATGGGGGATAGCGGTGGGGTGGTGGAATGGTTGTTGGGCGGTGTGCCAGTTGCCACAAGATGCTGTCCATTTGTCTTCTGGCCTCATACTGCTGGTCGGGTGATAATCGTTCCAGCGCAGGTACCAACGATACAATATAGTGATGCATCGGACTCATTTGTGTCGTCATCACCGCCCCCTCCTGAAGACGATGCAAATGATCCTCCACAGATGCAACCCTATTTGTGATCCCCACCAAGGACTCATACATGAGCCTTGTGAGGTCTTCGTAGTCCGCCTGGCGGCTCCTACCTGACCTCTGGCGACGCATGAGGGCCTCAAAAAGTGGAGCCATCATGGACATTGTTGCGTTGCCAGAGGGCCCAGGTAGGGGAACGGGTAGGGAAACCGGGTGTTCCTGACCAACAGTAGGAGCAGGACGAGAGGGACCCCAGGTGGCTTGCTCTTCAGTGACCGCCTCCTGTGGAACTTCGGTCTCCAGAGTGCTGCTTGATGTTCTGTGAAGCAAAGAAAAAAATAAAATAATTAGCAATTTTTTTTGATGGGAGAAACTCTGGAATAGAGACTTCAGAAGCTACATAGGAAGTTGCATTCCAAAAAATACATAAACATACTGTACATAGATAGAGGCCATGCATTAAATTAGTTTTCAAGGAAGTGTCTATGTACAGTATAGCCTTTTTTGTGGAAAGCAAATTCTAATGCAAAATCGGAAGCACGCATCGCTCATCTGTACTCCACTAAATACAATGTGGATGTCCAAGACAGAGTGCCAAATGACAGTCTGCCTGGGCCATACACCTAGTTTGAGAAGACATAATCTATAGAAACCATATATCTTACCTTCGCAGCTCTAGGGTTCTTCATAGGAACCCCAAGGCGGCAGAATAGCGGTATTCCTGCCTCGGTGCCCGAGTGGGTCGGGAGGAACCTCGAAGTTCCTCATTAAAGGCCTTCTTGTAGCAGTCCCTGATTGCGCGCCACCGAACCATGATCGTATCCCCTATAAAGTAGTAAATAAAAAAATGATGTATATTCAAAAAATCTGTGGTTTAATCAAAGATGGTTTACAATTTAATTGAAACAGCCACAAGAAGAATTTATTCGAAAAAATTTCAGTAGCGGTGATAAAAAAATAGACTGTAAACCACTTTTGATTAAAAAATGTGTCTGCTATCTACAAATTATACTGCTATCTACAAATACTTTATACTTACGGCACTGCTCCCGTTGCCTCTCTGACGTCGTCCCAGTTGGGCAGAATGGCCGCACATATCTCGTTCCAGAGGAGCCGTGTTCGCTGATGGTCTGTGTGGCGGCGGTCGATGTGGTCCCACAACGGTGGACACTCCTCCACCATATGGATGAGGAGGTCATTGTCGATATAAAATCGTTCGACGTCCTCCTCATGCCTTCTGGTGGAGATTTGGGAACCCTAAAAGAAAAAAAATATATAGAAAAAAATAAAACTTTAATCTTTGATAAATTTGAATTTAATAAAAACCATAACTTTACAATACTCACACGACCGCCGCGTGCTCCACGACGTCCTCTGGCAGATGGTAGATGACCTCTCTGACTGGCAACGGGACGAGATGACAAAAAAAAATCAAAAAATATATAACTTAAAAATAAATAAATAATACAATGCCTTAACTTTGAAAAGTATAACAAAAATATTAACCAACCGTTTCTCCTCCACCCCCGACTTCCACCTCCCCTGTTCCTCTGGGTTGACAGGGACAACTTTCCTCCATAGATGCTGACTGATTAAAAAAAATATATAATTATTAGAATAATAACACAATATACAGTTTGGAATGCTAAGGAACTTTACATACCACATCCTGGCGGCACCGTGATCGAGGAGGAGAGCTCCCGGCCTCACTGGATGACGAAGATATGCCTATAAAAAAAATTATTATTGTATATTTAGACTTTAAATAAAAGAACAGACCGACAAAAATAATAAAAAAAAAATTGTTGGTCTAGAATTTTTTATTTTATTTGGACAGGTGGTCATATTGTTGAACGAAAAAATACTACTTCTAACGTGCATTATGTACTTATATTACCTGCAATACCTATGCTACAGTACATAGGGGTTGCAGTTAATATAAGTACATAGTGGAAGCTATGAGTAGCAGTAGACAGGACTACTACTCCTAACATGCACTATGTACTTATATTACCTGCAATCCCTATAATACAGTACATAAGGGTTGCAGTTAATATAAGTACATAGTGGATGCTAGGAGTAGCAGTACCCAGGACTACTACTCCTAACATGCACTATGTACTGACAGCTACTATGTACTTATAGCTCCTATGTATAAGTACATAGGAGCTGTTTATATGTCATTTTTCTGTCAAAAAATAAAAAATACTGTACTCACCTTCTCTGGCTTGCTCCCGACTCCCTCGCAGGCAGGATCCAGACAGGATGTTGCAAAACTTGCTCCTCCTCTATCCTGCGCAGGCGCAGAGAGGATATCCGTATCAGCCGTTGCGTCGTTCGCGGGAACATTTTAAGCCGGTTCCGTCCTTAATACAATTCAATGGAAATTAAGGACGGATCCGGCGTTACGGCGATTGCTACGGCTTTTGAGCCGGAGATGAAAATGGAGCATGCTACAGTTTTGTATTTCGCCGGAAACGTTGAAAAGACTGAAGCGGAGCAATCCTGGTGCATCCTGAAGGCCGTAATATCCATTCAGATTGCATGGGGATAAAACTGATCAGTTCTTTTCCGGATTTGAGCCCCTAGGACGGAACTCAGCGACGTAAAAGAAAAACGCAAGTGTGAAAGTACCCTTATCTTGCACAAAATGGATGTTTTTTTAAAACCAGAATATAGGGGGCGGAGGCTAGCAGCAGAGCTGGATGCAGGCGTTTTAGAGAGCTCTGCTGCAATCCGGGTTCAACCGAGCTATAAACAGCATCTTTTTCGCTCAAAAATGGGAAAGACTATAAGAGAAAAGTCCAAAGAGACCCCAGGGAAGTTGAAGCAAGCCCTAAACCAAGGGGATCTAGACAAATTTATAAAAAATATCCGGGGTCCGTTATGATCCCAAGATGGCCGCCACACGCCAAGCTTCTATCCCGGCGGGAACTGACAGAGACTCAGAAGCAGAGGAAGATAGTGAAAGGGAAGACTTCACAGCCCAGGAAGACTTACCTCTGTCCAGAAGCTTTATGACATCCTTTCTAGTAGAAGCGCTGGAGCCCATACACAGCGATCTGGCAGACAAAAAGAGAGATATGCATCAGCTAAATGTCCGGATGGACGACTTGGAAACATCACAGCAAGCCTCACTGGACTTCCACGGTCGAGTAGCAGGCAATCTGGACAATACTCAAGCGCACGTAAACTATCTCTACTCACTGGTGGAAGATCAGGATAACAGAGCACGGCGCAATAACATTCGCATGAAAGGGATCCCAGAGTCCATCACCACAGAATATCTGGCGCAAGAGGTACAGAGATTTTTCATGTGTCTTTTACCTGATCTGCCGGCCGACAAGTTTGAGATGGACAGAGTACATAGAGCGCTCCGGCCACTGCCTAAACCGCAAGAGCCCCCTAGGGATGTCATCTGTCGCCTTGCGAACTTTCAAGTCAGAGAGCAACTTATAATCGCAGCACGAGCGAATCAGTCGGCAGAGATAGGAGCTCCTGTGGCCTTATACCGGGACTTATCTCCAATGACTCTAGGAAAGCGGAGACAACTGAAACCTCTCTTAGAAATCCTGAATCAAAAGAAGATAACATATAGATAGCTACATCCCTTTGGGCTTCTGATCAACACGCCCTACAGAAAGCAAGTAGTCAGATCCCACGCAGACTTGCCTAGAGTTTGCGACGTTCTTGGAACACCTAAGATAGATATTCCAGACTGGTGCCCTGCTCAGAATATCGCATCATTACCATCTATACCAACGTATGCTACGTGGCAAACGAACTCTCCCAAGCGCTACAAAAGCAAGCGGCATCAAGCTAATACTGTGGCCAGATCCGAGATGACTGCAGCAGGAGTGCCAGACCACTGAAGGACGCAAGAAGGGTCAAGTATTATGTGCCTTGATAATATTGTGTGGACTGACAGGTTTTCTTTTATACTTGTCCACCCATTCAACATCTTAACATTTTTTGATGTTCTCCACAAGTTCTCATCTCTACCATGAATGGTTAAATTCTCTAGACCCACTAGGTATACCTTACAGAAATATTCACTGGTCTCATGGCGGCATCTAGTGGAAGTTATATGTTATTGCAATTTATGAGTTACATGCTCAGTCTGTTGATAACCCATTACAGCTAGCTCGGGAGGGTACCCGGTCCCTCAGAATAGCTCCCCTCCCAGAGTTAACAAGTTAATTACTCTTAATACTTTTTACTAAGTATGTTATCAGTAATTTTCATAACTGATGTGATTATATGTTTGGATCCGTTGAAGTGGATCAATTGTTCCCTTCCCCCTTTTCCCTTGTTTTTCCTACCCCCTATCCCCTCCACCATATACACTTTAAGATCCTTAGCTAGAACTAGGGAATATGGTCCTATTTACACTAAATATGGCTAGTCTACAAACTTGCTGGTATAATGTGAAGGGACTTAAAGGGAGTCTGTCACCAGCATTTCACTTTTTTAACCCTTCCCACAGCTCCCTAGCATGCTTACAGTTAATAAAAACGTTACCTCTGGCATCAATCCTGGACTTATAGAACCCTCAAAAACGATCTTTATAAGATATGCAAATGAGGACTCGCAAGTGCCCAGGGGCGGCGTTACTCTCTTAGGTGCCCTGCTTGCTCAGCCTTTTTATTGCGTCCCCCTGCCCCTTCCTACCCCCCGCCCACCCATCCTTTCCCTCTGACCGCCTTTGTACTAACTTGCTATTCTGCCGATATCCCGCGCCTGCGCACTCATTCCTTTGGCCGGCGCATGCGCACTGCGATGCCCATTCCTTGTACGGCATCACAGTAACTATTGCGCATGCGCTGGCTAACGACGCGAAAACACAACAAAGGAGGCGGTCCATCGGCGTCGTTAGCCGGCGCATGCGCAATAGTTACTGTGATGCCGTACAAGGAATGGGCATCGCAGTGCGCATGCGCCGGCCAAAGGAATGAGTGCGCAGGCGCGGCATATCGGCAGAATAACAAGTTAGTACAAAGGCGGTCAGAGGGAAAGGATGAGCGGGCAGAGGGTAGGAAGGGGCGGGGGGACGCAATGAGAAGGCTGAGCAAGCAGGGCACCTAAGAGAGTAACGCCGCCCCTGGGCACTTGCGAGCCCTCATTTGCATATCGTATAAAGATCATTTTTGAGGGTTCTATAAGTCCAGGATTGATGTCAGAGGTAAAGTTTTTATTAACTGTAAGCATGCTAGGGAGCTGTGGGAAGGG
The DNA here is from genome assembly GCF_905171765.1 of Bufo bufo. NCBI lineage: Eukaryota > Metazoa > Chordata > Amphibia > Anura > Bufonidae > Bufo > Bufo bufo. Next base: position 483,588,111 of record NC_053390.1, on the reverse strand, counting down.
TTAAAAAAGTGAAATGCTGGTGACAGACTCCCTTTAATGCTCCTCAAAAAAGGAGTCAAATATGTCATTTTTTACATAAAAGTAAAAGTGTAAGTAGCAGGTCTGCAGGAAACACATTTCCGATCAAATCATGTTCCTAGACTATTACATATGCTATATAATGAGTGGTTTCACAGCACCTCGCCAAGAGCAGCAACCAAAGGTGTGAGCGTAGCGTTCCATAAAAATATGCAGTTCGTCCATATCTCCACGCTGACTGACACGGAAGGTAGATATATTTATGTTAAGGGAACGATAGGCCCACAAATGTACACCTTTGGTAATGTTTATGCCCCAAATGTGTCTCAGGTCTCATGGCTTATTACAGCTTTAACAGCTCTGAATAGTTTTGAAGAGGGCATTGTCGTTCTGAATGGAGATCTAAATCTCACGTTAATACCTAGACTAGACTCTTCCACAGAGTCTTCTGCCCTATCCAATACTGCCCTTCAGAAAATTAATACTACATTAACACAGGCCACAGGCGGGCTTTGTAGATGTTTGGCGAATTATGCACCCAAATGACAAAAACTACTCTTTCTACTCAGTGGCCCACAAAACCTACCAGAGATTAGATTATATATTTTTTAAAGTGCAATCTATCCAATTCTGTAACTCCTCGAATATTGGTGCTATTCTATTATCTGACCATGCCCCGGTATTCCTGTCTTTGGTGATACCCAATATGCCGAAGACAGAATTCCGAGGGCGGCTCAAAGAGACATTGCTCAATAGTTCCAATATCCCGAAGTTATCCCAGCTCTTACAAGAGTACTTCCAATTAAATAGCGTGGGTGACCTATCGTTTATGACTTTATGGGAAGCTCATAAGCCGGTTATGAGGGGTCATCTGATAGCTCTAGGTGCCTACACAAAAAAGCAAAAACAAAATAAAATTGAGGAATTAAGCTTGAAAATTGAGCATTTAGAGAAACGCCATAGGCAGTCTCAGTCTCAGTGTATTAGCAAAGTTGGAGACTCTCCGCTCGGAAATGGAAAATTTGCTGAACGCCAATACAGCAAAATTATTACTCTCCACAAGATATAAATTCTATGCTCACAGTAATAAAGCCACTAAAGTACTCTTGTCCCAGAAAAAAAAAAGGAAAATTTCCGCTTATATATCCAATATTAAGACACCAGAATCGAACATAGTACGCAACACCAACTTGATTGCTCAGCAATTCTGCGACTTCTATAGCCAATTATACAACCTAAGAGGGACCCTTTCTCCTACTAGAGAGGATTATTTAAAACAAGCCACCAAACGTTGGCTAGATGACCTTAGTTTGCCAGTTTTAAGTAAAGAACAGACATTATCCATAAGCACCCCTTTACTACAAACTGTGTTAAAAGAATCACCATTACATAAAAGTCCAGGGCCCGATGGATTCACAGTCTCGTATTACTCTACCTTCAAAGAGATTTTACGCCCAATGTTTTTAAAAACGTGTAATGAGGCGAGGGAGAGAGGAGCCTTCACTAGTGCATGTTGCAAGCACAGATCTCCATCATCTCCAAACCTAAAAAAGACCACTCACTCTGCGCAAACTACAGACCTATATCGCTGTTAAATAATGACCTCAAGCTCTATGCAAAAATGTTTGCAAACAGACTGAAAAAATACTTACCAGATCTAATCTCCCCTGAACAAGTAGGTTTCGTGCCGGGCAGGGAAGGAAAAAACAACATTATTAGAGTGATACATCTTATGCAATTGCCAAAACGTACATCTACACCTTTGATTTTGCTTAGTATGGACGCAGAAAAAGCGTTTGATAGAGTGAATTGGCAATTCATGTCTCAAACCCTGGCTAAATTTGGTATTCCTCAATCATTTATTGATGGAGTAATGGCAATGTATCAACATCCAACTGCAAGGGTCTTGGTGAATGGCACTCTCTCCCCTACCTTCAATATAACAAATGGCACTCGGCAGGGATGTCCATTGTCCCCTCTATTGTTCATATTGACGATAGAAACCTTACTACAGCCATTCCGACAAAAAACAGAGATAACTGGGATGACCGTGGGGAAGACAGTACACTCAACAGCTGCATTCGCAGACGACGTCCTACTAATAGTCACAAACCAAAAAGAAGCTTTCCCAGCGATCATGTCTGTTATAGGACAATTTCACGAAATCTCTAACTTTTCTGTTAACTTTTCGAAGTCTACAGTTTTAAATGTATCCCTGCCGGCACATGAACAAACTATTTTGCAAAACACCACGTCTTTCCAATGGACGTCAAAGGCGATAACATTTTTAGGAATAGAACTTACCCCTGAGTTCAATCAGCTATTTAGTGAGAACTTCTCGTCTATCCCTCAACAACTAGAAGACTTATAAGCAGCTGGGACATTCCCTTTGTCTCCTGGTTTGGCCGTAAATCCCTTATAAAAACAATACTCCTCCCAAAAGTGCTATATTGTCTGCAGGCTTTACCGATCCCTATCCCCCTAGCTTTCTTTAAAAAGAGTTCAGAAGATTTTTCTTAAATTTTTATGGGGAGGGAAGAAAGCGAGAATGCCCTCGGCATACGTAATCCGTCACCCCACGAGAGGAGGTATGGGAATACCGGACATTCACACTTATCATAAGGCAATTCTTTGTACTAGAAGTTTAGATTGGCTGCATCCTTCTCCAGGTCGACTAGACCAGTGTTTCCCAACCAGTGTGCCTCCAGCTGTTGCAAAACTACAACTCCCAGCATGCCCGGACAGCCTTTGGCTGTGCGGGCATGCTGGGAGTTGTAGTTTTGCAACAGCTGGAGGCACACTGGTTGGGAAACACTGGACTAGACATTAGAGTGGAAGAGGCAATGTCGAACCTCCCTTTTAAGATCCTTACTTTTCCTTGATCTGGCGAGAGTAAACAAAATGCTTATAACACCCAGCTCGATTACTAAACACACAATAACCCGATGGTGTACATTGAATATGCTTCAGAAGAAGATGCCTAATTATGCTATACTCATGCAAGTAAGAGACATTCTGTGTCAGTCAAATTTATGTTTCTGGAATACGGTAAAAGAGGGAGACGAGAATAATATGACGTCGATACTGTCCTTGTGCCCAGACGCTGATATGCCATCATTATCAGAACTGGAATCACATCCTGCTTTGGCTCAGTGTACTATATTCCAAATAGCACATTGCTATTACATCTTTAAAAAACTAACTAGGTCTCCAGTATGGGGCACAGACCACACGAAATTCGAAAAAATGGCTTTGCAAAAACTAGAACCTAAGAAGATTTATCAGTTATATTCCTCGATTATCTCCTTCACTAATACAGATAGATGCAAATTTATTGATAAATGGGAAGAGGAACTAGCAATAAAGTTTGATGAATGGGAATTGCCAAAAGTATTAATAGCTCCAGGGAAAGTCTCTAGGTGTGTAAAACTGCAAGAAAATAGCTACAAAGTCTTTACACACTGGTACTATACACCACAACCTTTGCATAGTATGTTCCCAGTGGTCAGTTCCTTTTGCTGGAGATGTGAAATTGCTATAGGGACACAAAGTCATGTTTTGTGGTCGTGTAATAAAATACAAACTTATTGGCAAGAGATTTGTAAAATACTCTCCCAGGTCTGCAAAGTAAAGGTTCGAGCGTCGCCTAAAATGGGTGTTTTTGGTCTATTGGGAGAATTTGGCAGTTCAAAATCAAGAGAGGTACAAACTTTGTGTAAGACACTCCTTGCATCTGCCCGTCTTCTTGTGGCTGTATACTGGCGGAAAACGGACCCCCCCATCATTACAACATTGGTTTCAGAAATGTGACCAGATCTATAGATTAGAACAAATCGCGCATTGGGACGCCAGAACGCCTCCACGATTCTCGGATATCTGGGGACCATGGAAAAAGTTTAGAGGTTTTGCAGAATAAAGCCTAAGGTTACTTTGAAAAAGGTATACTATTCTCTAGTGATAGTGTAAGAAGTGAGATGTCATTATCTACATTATCCTTTATCCTCCTCCCCTCAGACTTTCCCCAAGAACCCCCTCCCCCCCTACTTCCTACTCCTTTTGTAGTGGTTTTCCGAGTTTATGTTCTTCCAGATAACGCGATATGATGATTGTATCACTGTATTTATAACTATTGTACTAGTTATTGTATAAGCATACCGATATGTATGTGATCTAGTCATTTTTAATTTTCTTTCGCCTATCGGTGTACATACTTATGAAAATAATGAAAAAAACTATTTGAAATAAAACCAGAATATAACTGCATAATTTAAAGCTTGTATTGAACTGTCACAAATGCAGCAAAGGCACAAAATGTTATTTTTTTGGAAAATATGAATATAACAGCGGTATTTAACGCTTGTATTGGACTGTCACAAATTCAGCAAAGGCCCCAAATGTAGGGTCTTGCACAAAATGGTTGTTTTTTGAAAACCAGAATATAACTGCAGTATTTAAAAAAGCTTGTTTTGGACTGTCACAAATGCAGCAAAGGCCACAAATGTATTATCTTGATCTAAATGGGTGTTTTTTTAAAACCAGAATATAACAGCAGTATTTAACGCTTGTATTGGACTGTCAGAAATGCAGCAAAGGCTCCAAATGTAGTGTCGTGCACAAAATGGATCGTTTTTGAAAAACAGAATTTAACAGCGGTATTTAATGGTTTTATTGGACTGTCACACATGCAGCAAAGGCCACAAATGTTTTATCTGGAGTCGGGAAGGAATTTTTTATTCCCCTAAAGTGAGGAAAATTGGCTTCTACCTAACAGGTTGTTTTTTTTTGCCTTCCTCTGGATCAACTTGCAGGGTGACAGGCCAAACTGGATGGACAAATGTCTTTTTTCGGCCTTATGTACTATGTTACTATGTTATTGAACTGTCACAAATGCAGTAAAGGCCCCCAATGTAGGGTCTTGCACAAAATGGGTGTTTTTTGAAAACCAGATTATAACAGCGCTATTTAACGCTTGTATTGGACTGTCACACATGCAGCAAAGGCCACAAATGTATTATCTTGCACAAAATGGATGGGTTTTTTTTAAATCTGAATATAAATGCATTATTTAAAGCTTGTATTGAACTGTCACAAATGCAGTAAAGACCCCAAATGTAGGGTCTTGGACAAAATGGGTGTTTTTTGAAAACCAGAATATAACTGCAGTATTTAAAGCTTGTTTTGGACTGTCACAAATGCAGCAAAGGCCACAAATGTATTATTTTGCACAAAATGGGTGTTTTTTTTAAAACCAGAATATAACAGCAGTATTTAACGCTTGTATTGGACTGTCTCAAATGCAGCAAAGGCCCCAAATGTAGTGTATTGCACAAAATGGGTGTTTTTTTTAAAACCAGAATATAACAGCAGTATTTAACGCTTGTATTGGACTGTCACAAATGCAGCAAAGGCCCCAAATGTAGTATATTGCACAAAATGGGTGTTTTTTTAAAACCAGAATATAACAGCAGTATTTAACGCTTGTATTGGACTGTCACTAATGCAGCAAAGGCCCCAAATGTAGTATCTAGGACAAAATGGGTGTATTCTTAAAAAACTGAATATAACTGCAATATTTAAAGCTTGTATTGGACTGTCACAAATGCAGCAAGGGCCCCAAATGTACTATCTTGCAAAAAATGGGTGTTTTTTTTAAAACAAATTATAACAGCAGTATTTAACGCTTGTATTAGACTGTAACAATAGCAGCAAAGGCCCCAAATGTAGGGTCTTGCACAAAATGGGTGTTTTTTGAAACCAGAATATAACAGTGGTATTCAACGCTTGTATTGGACTGTCAGAAATGTAGCAAAAGCCCCAAACGTAGTGTCTTGCACAAAATGGGTGTTTTTAAAAACGAGAATATAACAGCAGTATTTAGCCTTTGTATTGGACTGTCACAAATGCAGCAAAGGCCCCAAATGTAGTATCTAGGACAAAATGGGTGTTTTTTGAAAAACAGAATATAACTGCAGTATTTATGTTTACTTCACTTTATTATTTCCAAATATATCTATCTTGAACAATGATCGCTCAAGATTCAGAAAGCAAAATAATAATAAAAGATCTCGCAGGATCCACATTTGTCTGTGGCAATCAAGGTATACAATCAAAGAAAGTAGGTATATAAAACAATAAAATTACAGATAATAGTTTCAATAAAGCAGCATTGTACATATCATGCAGCTAATTAGAAACCTATCACCCCACCACTAGGGGAAGCCTATAAATCGAGTGAAATCAGCTCGCATATATCTTCTGTGAAATATAAACTGACCACTCAGGGCCTAAGAATAGATAGAGAGAATGACACATAGATGGAAACCATTGTGTATGTGTTCCCAAGGTATTCAGTGTGTGAGTTAGGAAAAGGAAAGTGGAAGAAAAGGAAGCTATTTAAGCGTGTTGCAATTCCATTAATCCCTGGGCCTCATCCCATCTTCTATATTACTGAGTTCTCCCACTAATCTCGAAAAATCTGTAGAATGAAGAAATTCCACTAAAGAATTCCATCTGCTATAGAACAAGCCCTCCATATTATACGAGTGTGCTGTAAGTTCTTCCATTCTTAGCAAATGTCTGAGTTCGGACGCCCATGCACAGAGAGAGGGAGCATCCACCTTTTTCCATTGTCGCGGAATTACCATGCATGCTGCCACAAGAAAGAACTGTAGCGGGTTCTTCTTTAGACTAGCCAACGAGCCTGGGATTAGCAATAAAAGAGCAATTTTAGGGGAATTGGGAATGGTTTTACCTGTAAATTTACAGATGAGGAACACTTGGTCCCAAATTTTTTTTATTATTGGACATGCCCACCAGATGTGTAAAATTGAGCCTACCTCAGAATTGCATCTCCAGCATAGGTTAGAGACATTCGGGAACATTTTGTTGAGAGTCGAGGGGCAATAATACCACCTGGCTAGGATCTTAAAGTTCTTCTCCTTCGCGTTGGGATTTGTGCCAAATCAAAAGATTAGATGCCCTTTCTCCTACCAGAAAATCAGGGTTACCCATGATTGGAGTAATAGGACCTTTTTTTTGCGAAATCTGAAATTTCGAGGTCCAATAATCTCAGCAGGCCAAGGCGTGCCTCACCAAGAAAGGCCAACCCTCCTGAGCTGGTCTATTGTTCACCCAGGGTGCTACTGACAAGTCTATTGGGGAAAGCTCCCTCTCCATCTTAATCCAAAGTTTCGGGGAGTTCCTATCTGACCAATTTATGATTCTTATCAGTAACGCTGAAGCATGATATACTTTAAGATCTGGTAGACCCAACCCTCCCTTATCTCTATGTTTAGTTAAGACTGAAGAGCTAATCCTAACTCTACTGGAATTCCAAATGAATTGAGTAATGGCCTTCTGAAGAACCACAAAATACCCTCTGGGTACACTTATTGGGACTGTTTGAAAAAGATACAGAAATCTTGGAAGAATGTCCATCTTAACGACTCCAAGTCTTCCAAACCATGAGATGTGCTTCACAGAGTATTTCTGTAAGTCTTCCAATACTTTCTTTTGCAAGGGTAGGTAATTTAGAGGTTAGAGTAAATGGAGCTGTCTCAGGATTTGTAGTCCTTGATATGTTATACTGATGTTCTGCCACTTAAAGGGAAAGTTGCTTTGAGTCTGGGAAGCTACGTCTGACGGGAGTGAGATATTGAGCATCTCGCTTTTAGTGGGATTCATTTTAAAGTTACTAAGTAGGCCAAATTCCTGTAGAATAGATGGTATAGCAACATGAGGGTTTGAAATGTACATAAGGAGGTCGTCAGCATAGAGGGCCAATTTATGATGTGCGTTCCCCAATTGTATGCCTTTTATATCCGTGTTAGTTCTTAAGGCATTAGCTAAATGTTCCATAGCTATCACATACAATAAGGGTGAGAGCGGGCACCCTTGCCGAGTTCCATTTTTTATGTCAAATAAAGAGGCCAGTATGCCATTGGTCCTCACTCTGGCTGTGGGATTCGTGTATAAAGCACAAATTTTCCCTATTACCGTGGGGCCTAAACCAATCTGTTTCAGTGCCGCAATCATAAATCTCCAGTTAACTCTGTCAAACGCTTTTTCTGCGTCGACTGCAAAGAGACAGAGAGGCTCCCCCATGCTTTTTGCTCTAGAGATGAGGTTAATTGTGCGGATAGTGTTATCCCTAGCTTCTCTACCAGGTATAAACCCTACTTGGTCACCATGGATGACACCAGGAAGTATTTTATTAAGGCGATTCGCTATGAGTTTGGAATATACTTTGATGTCACAATTGATCAGGGATATGGGGCGATAATTAGTGCAAACTTTTGGGTCTTTATTAGGTTTCGGAATTACGACTATGTGAGCTTCCAGAGACTGTTTAGGAAAGGGACACGTAGGAGAAATGCTATTGAATACTTTCTTTTTTTTTGTAAATCTCTCTTTTTATTGTTTCCAATACTGTAAACATAAGGTGTGTGTACATTGTTGAAAATTACAATGTGCATATGAATACAAATTTTTGTCAAAATACACAGTCATTACAAATATTTAACGACAAGTGAGGGAAAGAAGGGAGGGGAGAATGTGAAATAATACTAAAAAGATGGGACGAAATAATAAAGAGGTATGTAAACCAATAGGCTCTCCAATAGCATCTGATTAATACCCTTATACAGGTAATGTTAAAAATAATGTACCAAGGTACATATGATATTGTCAACAAATAATGTACTAAGTTTTCCCATTAGTCATGGTTGCGTCAAGATCCCTCAGACCTAGTCCAGGACTGGTGTGGAGATATCCCGTAACCCACTCCAGGTAGGACCTTCATTTACAAGTGAGTCAGTGACGTCTATTTAAGGTCACATGACAAAACCATTCAGGTACCCACTGATTCTAGAACTTCAGAATCTCTGACCGCCTGAGACCTTTTCCAAGGAAGCCAAGTCTCCAAATATCTGAGCCTACTACCATGGATCCATCCCACCATCTCCTCCATTCTGTGAATCTGGTGCATTTTGGTGAACAACATTTTAAAATCTGGTGGGGAAGGGTCCCTCCATTTTGTTGGGATGAGCAGTTTAGCTGTAGCAATCATATGAGTAGGTAAATCTGCTTTTGATGGCCTGAAGTTGGAAGTAGGGATCCACAGCAGCACAGGCTCGGGAAAGAGGGTTATACATGTTGAACAAATGGAGTTAATAGTCTTTTCGACATCTTTCCAAAACTGCTTAACTAATGGGCAAGACCACAAAATGTGAATCATAGATCCTACATCTGATTGGCATCTCCAACACTGATCAGTGGGGGAAAGTCCTATGGAGCGTAAATACTCAGGGGTTTTGTACCATCTAGTAATGGTTTTATAGGAGTTCTCCTGATAGCGAACACAAGAGGAGAATCCCTGTGTATGGGAGAGAACATATACAGATTCAGTGTCTGAGAGGCTCCTTCCCAGGTCTTTCTCCCACTGATGTATATAGTATGGTTTGTGTATAGTAAGATCAGTCAGTAAGTTGTTATATGTGACTGAGAGTAACTTCTTTAAAGTTGAAGGGAGGACAGTGAAGTTTTCGAGCCATGTGGGCTCCAAAAACGTGTGATCTGACTCTTTATCATATTTCTTGCACGTGTTTATGAAATCCCAGCTTTGTATTAGGGTAGGAGGCCCTCTGCCTAATTTATCATGAGCTTCTTCTAATGATAAGAAGTGGCTGGTTTCTGTTACATCACCTATCCTGACATTCCCCCATGAGTGCCACCAACTTTTGTCACCCCCTCCCATCCTGTCAAATAGGTAAGGTAGAACATTTAGTGAAGTTATTTTTGAGACTTTCCTTCCCCTTAGTGAAGCTACTTTAGAGTTACGATAATTCACCAGCATACTCTTTGTGAGTGTGCACATTTCCTGGCAGAGAGAGAGCGGAGCTACTGGTAGCCACATTAGAGCATGTCTATGTATACCTAAGAGAGTCCTCTCTATATCAAGGAAGGGTGATTGTATATTTTCATTCGCTAAAAGCGCCCATCTAGCCAAGTGAATGACTCTATTGTACATAGCCATGTCAGGCAACGATATACCTCCTTTGTGCTTCCTCTGGGTAAGAAGTGAATAGGCCAACCTGGGTCTTTTGGTTTTCCACAGAAATTATGTAAAAATTCTCCTAAATTGCGTTAGAAAAGATGCAGGTATATGTATCGGGAGGGCTTGAAATAAATACAAAAGTTGGGGTAGGACAAACGTAGCCAACAAGTTTTTCCTACCAAACCAGGACATGTATGGCACCTTTAATGAGGAAACAAAAGATCTGGTCTTTGCGAGTAACTGGGTGTAGTTCATTCTGAACAGCAAATTCAAATCTGCCGGGACATTGACACCCAGAAATTTGATTGCTGTTGTTGGCCATTTAAACAGTGATGAGCGTTTGAGTCCAGGACCTTATTTGGGATGTTAACCTGTAGTGCTTCCGATTTGGAGAAATTAATCTTAAAATTGGAGACTACGCTATATTGATCAAATAAAGACATAACGGTGGGAAGGGCCTCTTCAGGATTAGAGATTATGATTAAAAGGTCATCTGCAAAGGCTGCAGTCCTATGATGGTATTGACCTAGAGAAACACCTTGAATTTTGTCTGATTGTCTAATTTTTAGAAGGAACATCTCCAAACATAAAATAAAAAGGGTGGGTGAGAGAGGGAAGCCTTGCCTAGTCCCATTCCTGATGGGGAAGGCATCTGACAGGGCACCGTTAACCAAAACCTGAGCCATAGGACAAGAATATAATGAGAAAATGGCCGAAACAAATATAGGAGGGAAACCAAATTTCAATAAAGTGGCTCTCATGAAGTCCCAGCTTACCCTGTCGAATGCCTTCTCAGCATCTGTTCCCAGTAACAGCAAAGGCGTGTTCGTGACACGGGCATTATGGATCAAGTGGATCAGTCTCCAAATATTGTGTTTCCCCTCTCTTCCAGGGATAAACCCTACCTGTTCAGGGTCTATGAGTCTGTTCAGCATGGGGGAGATCCTGTACGCCAGCAGTTTGGACCGACATTTCAAGTCACAGTTAAGAAGGGATATAGGTCTGTAGCTCCCGCAGTCCTCTGGATCTTTCCCTTCTTTATGTAGGATAGTGATATGCGCCCTCAAGGCCTGGGGAGCCAAAGACATCCCTCTCAGCAGCGAGTTGCAGAGATCTGTAAAGTGAGGAAGCAGAATCTTTTTAAATTTTTTTAAATAAATAATAGGAAACCCATCTGGGCCCGGGCTGTTCCCTATGGGGATAGAATTAAGGACTTTCTCTACTTCTGTTATGGAGAAGGGTCTAAGAAGACGTTCATTCTCCTCTTCTGATAGCGAGGGAGCTTTAATTGAAGCTAGAAACTCTTCAATTAGGGAGACATTCATTTTTTCACCTGATTCTGAATCCACATTTGGGACTGGGAGATTATAGAATTGTGAATAGAATGACTGGAAGGCTTTAGCTATGAGGGGGGTTGAAGTAACTCTTAGGGTAGGGCCAGATTTTATCGAAGAGACAAAGGTTTTTTCCCTTCTTTTTTTTATTAAGTAGGACATCATTTTATTCCCCTTATCCCCATGTTCATATATTCTAATTTTCAGACACAGTAGGGACCTGGCTCCCTTGATATTAAGAAGGTCCTTAACTTTACGCCTAAGCGTAACCAAGGCATCTTTGTGAGTTTCAGAATGTGTTAGTTTATGCAATTTCTCTTGTGTTTGAATCTGGGAGAGTAGAGACATCAATTCCTTTGTAGATTTATTTTTAACATGTGAGCCCAGTGCTATCAACTCTCCCCTTATGTAGGCCTTATAGGCTTCCCTTAGCATTGGGGTGGAGGTCTCTGGTGTGGCATTGGTTTTAAAATAGTTGTCCAATTTGTCTGCCAGTGTGTCCACATAAGATTGTGTCTCTAAATGTGTGGTATTTAACCTCCACGACCATGCTCTATGTGGGAGACACTGGAGAGAAAGCGACATTGTAACAGGTGCATGATCTGAAATCACTAGGTTCCCTATCTCCACTCCTTTCACACATGTTATATATGTATCTGGCAAGAAAAGATAGTATATACTACTATATGAGTTATGAACGTGGGAAAAATATGTGGTCTGTTTCTGATGGATGAATGGTCCTCCATACATCTACCAGACGCACTTCTGCCAATGCCATCATTAATTTCCCCATTTGTTTCTTAGTGATGTTATGAGATCTTGGTGTAGTAATGTCAAGTGAAACATTAAGATCTCCCCCCACTACTAGCATACCCTCCGAGAATTCCTTAATTTTCCTAAGAGCCTTAGTCAGCCAGGGGATTTGACCCGCATTTGGAGCATACATGTTGGCTATGGTGATTTTGTGGTTAAAAATGGTGCCTTGAATGATAAGTATACGCTTTTCTGGGTCAATAAAGGATTTAACAAGTCTAAATGGGATAGAAGAGCTGATAGCAATGGATACACCTCTGGAGGCAGATGAGTGTGTTGCATGGAACTACTGTGAATACTTTGATGTGGGCAATGAGGGTATGTGACCATGACGGAAGTGGGTCTCCTGCCAAAGGACAATGTCAGCTTTCTGTTTAAGTAGCAGATTAAAGATCTGTCGTCTCTTTTGAGGGATATTAAGAACATTCACATTATGTGACAATACATTTAGATTAGCCATAACCTATATGTGGAAATACGAGTTTTGAACCTTCATGAGCCTTGCACAGATAAGGAACTGGGGAAAACCACTTTTTACAGTGAACCATAATAATGAAAAATAAGTTGTTAATGGTTATTGATACAATCAATAATGGAGGTGGTAGCGTTCCACCCAGACCAACCACGCCATCCCCATCACGTGAGTAGGAAGGGCGGGCCAGGCCCAGTGCAACACCCCACCTCTGCTTGCAAGGGAAGGAAGCCTTTGACATCAAGACTAGCTGCCTTTTCATAAACAGTATGGTTTAGACCGTATTGTGCAACGGGTGAAAATATAAAGTTAAATAAAATAAAATATGAACCTAAGATGGAGAGAAAGCAATATCAACTGCTCTAGACTTCTTCGGTCAGAAGTGACATGAAAAAACTAAATCATATATGTTTTAAGATGCTTCTCCACTATGCAGAGATTGGTTTGTGTTAACATAACAACATAAACATATGACCTCGGATGATAATAACGCGTATCATCTGACGACTTCCAACTTACAGGCGCCCTCAATGATGGTATACAAGGGCGAATGTAAAGAACTACTGAGGAAGATAAGTAAACATATAAAGACAGTTCTCAGCTATTTTCAGGTGATCTTCCTATTCTTTAACGATTTTGGTTTCTTGACTACCTGCCATGTTGGAATCTCAGGCAGGTCAGGTATACCCAGGTCTTCTGGTACCGGCATCCATGACTGTACCTCAACAGGGGCAATACCCAGCTTATCCCAGGCAGCTGCTAAGTCCTGCGGTGTTCTGATGATGATCTGTTGACCTGCTTTAGAGGTTGCAAGGCCAAATGGAAATAACCATCTTACTGGCAGCTTATGAGATCTAAGAGCCTCGGTAACTGGCTTCAGTGCTCTGCGTTTTGCCAGAGTGCTAGACGCTAGGTCCTGAAAAAATTGAATACGGGCCCCGTTATAAGAAATGTTCTTGGCATCTCTTGCAGCTCTTAAAATGGAGGTAGTGTCTAGGAAGTTCAACAGGCCGCATATAATATCTCTAGGGGGGCCGTTCTCAAGTGGCTTAGGCCTTAGGGCTCTGTGGGCCCTCTCAATCACTATCTGTGCTGCCTTTTCTTCCCCTATTAGTGAGGCAAATATGGCGGTTACCGCGGTTGCGATTTCTCCAGGAGGAACATCCTCTGGGACCCCTCTTAGGCGGACATTCTTCCGCCTACTCCTGTTTTCCTGGTCTTCCAGGTGGAGAAGTGTTGAGGTAAGGTACGCATTATGGTCCTGCAGGACCTTTCTCACGGCCTCCCCGTGGCTAGTTATAGCCGCTTGCGTCTTCTCCAGCGCCATGACGCGACCCCCAATCTGTTTTACCTCCGTCTTTATGTCGGATATGTCCCTTTGCAGGGGCTGCAGCGCTTTGTAGAGTGTCTTCTCAAAGAAGGCCCTGGATAGAGGTAAGTCTGCAGGCTCTGTACCTTCAGACATGGCGCAGGAGCTCTCTCCATCAGAGTCTTCTGGCAGCGTGGCGGCTCTGGCACCCTCCTTGGATCTGTGTGCCGGCGAATAACTCTGTTTTTTAAGAAATCGATCCTTCTCTGATTGCGTTTGGCACGATTTTTGAGTGCCCTGTGCTGTATCGCTCTTCTCTTTATTAGTTTTCACCATCTTAGGGGAATATATCACCCGCTATACCGAAGCTGCAGCAGCGTCTGTGAGGAGCTCTGAGATCAGACGTCCATCTCGGCTCGCGGCTAGCTCCGCCCCCCTGCTATTGAATACTTTCAAGAGAAAAGGTGACAATAGATCTCAAGTCCTTGAAGAAGGGTGCAGTAAAACCGTCTGGGCCTGGACTTTTCCCCCCTTTTAATGATTTCAGAACTTCTCCTATCTCATAGTCTGTAAAATCACCCTCAATTTCTGTTCCCTTTTCTATGGGTATCATGGGAACAGCTGTATTTTCTATATATGTTTTTATTCGTTCATCAAGCGTCTCTTCTTGCATGTCCGCAAATTGCCCCCTTATGTTATATAGACCCTCGTAGTATGCTTTGAAGGTTTCCGCAATTTGTCTCGGATGATATACCAAAGCACCTCTAGCATCAAATATATTTGGGATAAAGCTAGCTTGTTGTTGAGGGTGTATATAACGTGCTAGCGCCTTCCCGGGTTTATTGGAATGCGCAAAGAGATAGCTTTGAAAACGTTCAGTGTTCCTAAAAATAGAGTCTGAGAGTAACCCTTTAAGCTGATCTCTAGTTGATGTGAGCTCAGAAAGGATGTTTGAATCCAGTGATTGCTTGTGTGACTGTTCAAGATTAGCTATCTGCCTTAAAAGTTGACGTATCTTTGCTCCCTTCTCTCTCTTGAGTCTGGCTCCGTGACTTACTAGGGCACCTCGCAGAACACATTTTAACGCTTCCCACTGTAGGGGAAGGGCCGTGTCGTCTAGTGTGTGATTCTCAAAAAATTGTTTAATAGTAGATTCTAAGTCGGCCCTACATACACTGTCCCTCAACAAGGTCTCATTTAACCTCCATGTCCACTCTTTGGCTATCAGGCCCGGAAGTTCTAGGGATAAGAATATTGGTGCATGATCTGACCAGATTGGGGTGCCAATATATGAGCAAGGAGAAAGGGACAATGCATGATGGGAGATCAGAAATCTATCTAGTCTGCTGTAGGATTGGTGCGCCGGGGAAAACTAAGTGAAATCTTTATCCTTAGGATGAAGTATCCTCCAGACATCTACCAGCTGTCTGGCATATAGCAGATGTTTGGACCTAGTGATTGTTGACCAGGGAACCGATGTTCTACCCGTGGAGGAATCCAATAAGGGCTCCATAATCATATTGAAATCACCTCCCAGCAGCACCAATCCCTCAGGAAAGGTATCTAACTTATTAAGAATACCTGATAGAGCTTTACTTTGTCTGGTATTTGGTAGAGATTCCCAATGGTGTACACTCTCTCATGGATCCGCAGCTTCAGGAACAGGAACCGACCCAGAGGATCCAATTGTGACTCTAGAAAAGTATAAGGTGGAGATTTATGAAGAGCGATTGAAACTCCCTTAGATTTAGAATCCGGATTAGTACTATGAGCCCAATAAGTATAGTGTTTTGACAGGATTTTTGGAACATGGTCCCTTTTGAAATGCGTTTCCTGTAACAGCAGTATGTGCACCCTCTCCCTGTGCATGCCGTACAAAACCCCTGAGCGCTTCTCCGGGGTGTTAAAACCTCGGACATTTAGAGAGCCCAGTTTCACTTTACGTGGGCCCGCCATTCTGGGAATCTCAAGTAATTCACTCAAATGCACTCAAGACCGTTGTAGTGGGGGATAGTCAAGGGATCGCCCAAACCGCCCCAAGAGTACACGGCGTCTTGAGGAAGTCTGGTGTTCTCCGACTATCAGGGCAAGGAGGTGGAAGTAGAGGGGAAAGAAGGGTAAAAGAAAGGGTAAAAGAAAGAGAAAAGAAGGGGTAAGTTGCAATATCGAGTAACTGTCCCAAGTAGAGGGACCGACTCGTCCTATACCTGATAGAACGAGGGTTACAATAGGAGACGGACTTCCAGTGACGGAACAAGGAAGCCGCCACAAGGCTGAGAAGCCGCGAGAGCTTTGACTAAAAGGTGAACATGAAAACATTCCAATACAACCCTCAACATTTAGCGGAGCATTGTCTAAATATGAAGCTCCAGATAACAAATAAACTTTGTAAAAATAAGGAGGAAAAAAAAGGGCAAGTTAGCATTAGACGTAAATGTAACACAATTGGAGAAAAGGAGGCACATGTGCATTTTCATTCCCAACTTGTGATCTCTCGCGTCTGAGAGTGTCCCTGGAACATTATGAGAAACGGTTACATGTAAGTCCCAGCATCAAATTCACGTTGGCTGCTGAGAATACGCCCTCCCAGAGGTTGCTCTTCTCAAGTTACCACCCGTGGAACAAGATGGTAGAGCTGGAATGGCCTGTCAGTCAGGTAGATGGATTGGTGGCAAGTTCAATGCAGACAGGAACATATCAAGGTCGTCGGGATCCCGCAATTCCACACGGTGGCCATTCTTGCTGACTACCAGTTGAAATGGAAACCCCCATGAATATGGGATGTCCTTTGACCTCAAGAGGTCTAGTAAGGGTTTAAGTGCCCTTCTTTGGGCTAAGGTGTTCCTGGATAAGTCCTGAAGTATCGTCAGAGTGGCCCCATCAAATTCAATTGTAGAAAAATTGTGCGCCTTTTTCATTATAGCCTCCTTTACCAGATAATAATGGAGACGGCAGATCACATCTCTGGGCCTAGAGGGGTCTGAGCTGATGGGGTCTAGAGCTCTGTGTGCTCTGTCCATTTCCAACCGGTTTGTGACAGGTTCTCCCAGAATGGTACTAAAGAGTCCCTGTAATGTAGATATCAAGTCCTCCGTCTTGGTGGCCTCAGGGAGTCCTCTAATCCTGATGTTGTTCCGTCTATTATGATTTTCAATGTCGTCATGCAGACGGTAAAGGTGACTAATGTGACGATCTCTTACTTCCCCTTGATTCATAAGCTCATCCACCTGAACAGCTGTGTGATCATGCAGGGATGCCACTTCCTCCAATTTCTCCTCAATAGCCCTCACATTGGATTTGATTGTGGATAACTCTTGCTTATATGAGTTTTCTAGCCGCTCCACATATTTTTCCATTTCTTGCTTAGTGGGCAGGAGTTTAATATATTCTCTAATGTCCCAGCTTTCTCCTGCTTTCCCTCCTTCTGCCATTTCTATAGTACCTGAGGGTTGTGCTGCAGCGTAGCAGTGCTGAGGTGATAACACTGCGTCCCAAGATGGCGACTGCCTCATGGTGCCGCCTTGCAGATGATCCTGCTTGGACCGGAGCGGGTCAGGTGAGCGTCTTGCCTCTATGTGACTCTGGGTCTGATCTCGGGATCCCTGAGTGTTCGGCAGTACCTCTGTCTCCGAAGAGTCGCTCCGGTGTGAAGGGAGCCGCGTTCGGGTTGCGGCCTGTCTTGTCTCCAGCCGTCCCCGCCGCAAAGTATTTGAGCAACCCGCTCCTATCGCCGGGGGATCTTGATGAGGGATCACCCGCTAGTGACCCTTTAATGTTTCGGGCGCATTAAAAGGAAAATAGCTCCTGTGTTCTCAGACTTGTGGCGGGAGCTCCACACTCGTGCGTCCTCACACCGCCATAGTCAGGCCACGCCCTAACTGCAGTATTTAAAGTTTGTATTGGACTGTCACAAACTCAGCAAAGGCCTCAAATGTAGGGTCTTGCACAAAATGGGTGTTTTTTGAAAATTATAATATAACTGCAGTATTTAAAGCTTGTATTGGACTGTCACAAATGCAGCAAAGGCCCCAAATGTATTACCTTGCACAAAATGGTTCTTTTTTTAAAACCAGAATATAACTGCAGTATTTAAAGTTTGGATTGGACTGTCACAAATGCAGCAAAGGCCTCAAATGTAGTATCTTGCACAAGATAGTAGTTTTTTTTTAATCAGAATATAACAGCAGTATTTAATGCTTGTATTGGACTGTCAGAAATGCAGCAAACGCCCCAAATGTAGTGTCGTGCACAAAATGGGTGTTTTTTTAAAACCAGAATATAACTGCATTATTTAAAGCTTGTATTGGACTGTCACAAATGCAGTAAAGGCCCCAAATGTAGGGTCTTGCACAAAATGGGTGTTTTTTGAAAACCAGAATATAACATCTGTATTTAAAGCTTGTATTGGACTGTCACAAATGTAGCAAAGGCCCCAAATGTAGTATCTAGGACAAAATGGGTGTTTTCTTAAAACCAGAATATAACTGCAATATATAAAGCTTGTTTTGGACTGTCACACATGCAGCAAAGGCCACAAATGTATTATCTTGCACAAAATGGGTGTTTTTTTAAAACCAGAATATAACAGCAGTATTTAACGCTTGTATTGGACTGTCACAAATGCAGCAAAGGCCCCAAATGTAGTGTATTGCACAAAATGGGTGTTTTTTAAAAACCAGAATATAACAGCGGTATTTAACGCTTGTATTGGACTGTCACCAATGCAGCAAAGGATGCAAATGTAGTATCAAGCACAAAATTGGTGTTTTTTGAAAACCAGAATATAACAGCAGTATTTAACACTTGTATTGGACTGTCAAAAATGCAGCTAATGCCCCAAATGTAGTAACTAGGACAAAATGGGTGTTTTTTTTAAACCAGAATATAACTGCAGTATTTAAAGTTTGTATTGGACTGTCACAAATGCAGCAAAGGCCCCAAATGTAGTGTCTTGCACAAAATGTGTCGTTTTTGAAAAACAGAATTTGACAGCGGTATTTAATGCTTGTATTGGACTATCACACATGCAGCAAAGGCCACAAATGTATTAGGCTACTTTCACACTTGCGGCAGACTGATCCGGCAAGCAGTTCCGCCGCCGGAATTGCCCGCAGGATCCGACAAAACGCACATTGTCGCACATTTTTAACGCAACGGATCCGTTGTTCCGTCGAAGGTAGTTAAAGCCGGATCCGTATATTCAGTTTTCTTCCGTTTTTAAACGGAAAGACGGATCCGGTATTCAAATTTTTGAGATAAAAAGACGCAATCTGTAAAGCAAATACTACAGGGCCTTTAAAAGACAACCGAAGGTCACTTACCACTCAGAAGTTCCTTCAGCAGATTGCAAGGATGATGTCGGACCATATTCATTTTGGATTACGGGCTCTAATTCTGGTTTCACGCTGGAGAAGACGTCTTCGAGCCAGACGGCGTAGAAAGCGTCTCTATTGGGTGCATCCAATAACCTCTGCAATAATAAGAAGGGGAGTTTTTGAAACTGTTTTCTGAATTGAGGGATTATCCTGAAAAATTCTTTACTTACGGATGACGGTAGAAAGTTTTGATCTTTTACGTGTGTCACCTCACATTCAAAGACAAGACACCACTTTCCGCCGCTGTGTTTCCCCAGCAGAACGCCTATTGTTGACCATAATGTAAAATACATACTTATTATATATAGTACCAATTAATTTCTGTCAAAATTTTTTAAAGCTGCTCTATGGTAGTGTGAAACCATAAAAGTTTTTGAACTAAAATTTGCTCAGTTTTTCTGGGATCATTGTACAAAGTGCCTAATTTTGGCAACAATTGATGCTCAGCATTATTATTTTTAATTCTACATCTTGTATGTAAAAGTTTTAATCCATATAATGGTCATTAACGATGTAGAATGAACTGTGATGAATATTGGTCACCATGGAGAACAAACTTTTATCTGTAACGGGGTTCCGAAGGTGCACTCGGTCCCCCATTGCCCGCAGAACTGTTGCGTAGCTTTGGGAATGAGGATCTGTGTTTGACCTCATTCCCAGGGCGGCTTTACTGCTGGGTGGCTCCCTGCTCTTAAGTCTGCCTTGAGCGCCGAGCTGATCACTCGGTGCTCAACTGGTTGGTCTGTCGGTCATGTGACGCTGGCCACGTCACATGACCCTCACTCCCCACTATAAATACAGGCAGCCTGCTAGCCACAGGTTGCCTGTTAATTTCTAGGTTCCTGGCTATTTGTTGGACTACTGACTACTCACCTGATTCCGTTCCCTGACGATCCTTTTGCCTGCTCCTCCTGTACTGCGCATCCGTCCTGGTATTGTGACCTCGACTCCCACCTGACTACTCTCTTAGGACTCCTCTTGTACTTCTCTACTCTCCTGGTATTTGACCCCGGCTTCTTCTGACCATTCTTTGCTTAACCGTTTGTACTGCGTAGCTCTCTTGGTTCTGACCCGGTCCGTTCATGTTCCGTATTTTGTCTTGTCTGTCTTCCCTGCACGTATCCTAAGTTAGGGACTGTCGTCCAGTTGTCCCCTGTCATCAGGACTCGTGAGGCAAGTAGGCAGGGCCAGGGGTGAGGGTGGAGCGCAGTGGTCACTATCCTTCCCCCTGTGTGTGTGTGGACGTGACCGTTACAGATTAACAGGCCCAATAACCACTGTATCATGAATCCTCTTACTACCCTGACTGACCATGTCTCTAACTTGACACAGAGGGTGCAGGAGCTAGGAAAGAAACTCCGTTCTTGTGAGTTAAGGCAAGGTTCTTCCACTCCTCTGTCCTCCAGTCCACATTTTGAACCCCAGATCAAGCTCCCAGAACCCTTTTCTGGAGACCGGAAGAGGTTTCTCTCCTTTAAGGAGAATTGCAAACTCTACTTCCGTTTGCGCCCCGTGTCCTCCGGTCCCGAGAGCCAACGCGTGGGGATTATCATTTCTCTACTACAGGGTGATCCCCAGGACTGGGCATTTTTGTTACCTCCTGGGGCCAGTTGTCTACTTCTGTGGAGGGGTTTTTTCAGGCCCTGGGTACCCTCTATGATGAACCAGACTGGGCCCTGGTAGCCGAGACGTCTCTTAGGGCACTGGTTCAAGGCCATCTCCCTGCGGAGGAGTATTGCACCCAATTCAGACGGTGGTGTGTCCCCTCAGGATGGAATGAACCAGTCTGAAGAGTCAGTTTAGGTCTGGTCTATCTGATAATTTAAAAGATCTATTGGTCAATTACCAAATTCCTGAGACCTTAGAGGAGATGATGACCCTAGTTGTCCGACTTGACAGACGAGTTAGAGAGAGGCGACAAGAACGACAGTTCTGTTCTCAGACGGTGGTCCAGCCAGAGGCCTTTTCCAGGGACAACACTGAGGTCTCCACCGAGGATCCCATGCAGGTTGGCATGACCCGGGGTAATCTTCGTCGCAGACGTGGAGAGTGCTTCTACTGTGGAGATCCTGGCCATTGGATCAACAAGTGTCCTAAGAGGGTCCTCTCTGACAAGTTTCCTAAGGCAAGACAACCTAAAGACCAGGTACACCCTGATTTTTCTAAAGGTAAGCTTTTGGTACCCATAACAATTTCTCTGGGGGTTAATAAGTGGCCGGGTAAGGCCTTTATTGACTCCGGTTCAGCGGCCAGCTTTATTCACTTTGTGTTTTTGCTTGTAAATTGGGTATTCCAATGTTTGATTTACCTACACCTATCCATGTCATGGCTATTGATGCTACTCCCCTGATTGGTGGTACGGTGAGGTCATGTACCTCTGAAATTTCTCTGTCCGTGGGTGTGTGCCACTCTGAGAGATGTTCTCTTCTAGTCCTGAAGAACCTACCGGTTGAGGTGGTACTAGGGTTGTCTTGGCTCCGTTTACATAACCCCACAATTGATTGGTCCAAAGGAGAGTTGGTGAAATGGGGACCTAAGTGTGACCCATGCTTGTCCGTGGTCCAGGCTGGGGTTTCAGTAAGGTCTAATACATTACCCTCTGTTATTAAGGAATATTCTGATGTGTTCTCGTCCCTTACTACAGAGGTTCTACCCCCCCATAGACCTTATGATTGCGCCATAGAGCTAATTGAGGGTGCCGAATTTCCTAAAGGTCGAATTTATAATCTTTCAGGGCCCGAACGCAAGGCTATGGAAGATTATATTAAGGAGAGCCTTGCTAAAGGGCATATTAGACCTTCAGTCTCTCCTATGGGAGCAGGGTTTTTCTTTGTTAAAAA
Organism: Bufo bufo; assembly: GCF_905171765.1. Taxonomy (NCBI): domain Eukaryota; kingdom Metazoa; phylum Chordata; class Amphibia; order Anura; family Bufonidae; genus Bufo; species Bufo bufo. The sequence goes on along the minus strand of NC_053390.1, from coordinate 483,565,896 downwards.
GAAGGATGGTGGTCTTAGGCCTTGTATTGATTACCGGAGATTAAATAAGATCACTGTCCAAAATAGATACTCTCTCCCATTGATTCCGGATTTATTTAACCAGGTTCTGGGGCAACCTTGTTTTCCAAGATAGACCTGAAAGGGGCATACAATCTAATCCGAATCAAGGAGGGAGACGAATGGAAGACAGCGTTCAATACTCCGATAGGACACTTTGAATATCAGGTGATGCCTTTTGGACTCAGCAATGCCCCAGCTGTGTTCCAAAACTTAATGAACGATATTCTTAGGGAGTTCTTAGGTAAATTTATTATTGTCTATCTTGACGACATTTTGATATTCTCTCCTGACTTCGAATCCCATGTGTCTCATGTTAAACAAGTATTAGAGGTGTTGAGGGAGAATCAGCTATCCGCTAAACAAGAGAAATGTGTCTTTTGTGTACAGGAGATTCTGTTTCTAGGGCATGTTCTGACTCCTCACGCCTTCAAGATGGATCCTGGTAAGGTACTAGCAATTAAGGAATGGGTAAGACCTTCATCCTTAAAGGCCTTAAAACGGTTCTTAGGTTTCGCCAATTACTATCGTAAATTTATTATGAATTTTTCCGTAATTGCTAAACCGTTGACCGACCTTACTAAGAAAGGGGCGGATTTGGAGAATTGGTCTACTGAGGCCATTTCTTCATTTGAAAAATTAAAAAAGGCATTCAGTAGCGCTCCCATTCTGATCCAGCCTGATCAGGAGAAACCTTTTATTGTGGAGGTGGATGCGTCCGAGGACGGCGTAGGAGCAGTCCTTTCACAAGGTCCTGCTAGCCTCACTAATCTGAGACCATGTGCCTTCTTCTCCAGGAAATTCTCTCCCACGGAGAGAAACTACGACATAGGGAATAGGGAGCTGCTGGCCATTAAATGGGCATTTGAGGAGTGGAGGCATTTCCTGGAGGGGGCAAGACATTGTGTAACTGTTGTCACTGACCATAAAAACCTTATGTTTCTCGAGTCTGCTAAGAGGTTGAATCCCCGTCAAGCCAGATGGGCTCTGTTTTTTACTCGTTTTGATTTTTCCATCACGTTCAGGCCCGGGAAGTAAAAATGTGAAGGCGGACGCATTATCTCGGAGCTTCCAGGCTTTTCAACCTACTGAGGTACCACCTGAATCCATCCTACCAGCAAAAATCTTCTTAGCAGCTCTTACCCAGGATATCTCGGCTCGCATTAGGTCTGAACAACATCTGGCACCGGTATCCACCCCAACAGATAAGTTGTTTGTTCCCGTACAATTTCGTCTCCAGCTGTTGGGTGAGTGTCACGATTCTGCCTTGTGTGGACATCCGGGTGTTGAGGGCACTAAGGATCTGGTTTCTAGATCTTGATGGTGGCCCACTCTAACTAGGGATGTCAAGTCCTACGTGTCAGCCTGTGAGGTTTGTGCCAGGTCCAAGACACCTAGGACTCGCCCTGCTGGTAACCTACGACCCCTACCCATTACCAGTAGACCCTGGTCCCATATCTCGATGGACTTTATAACTGACCTACCGCTGGCGGAGGGTAAGACTGTGGTTTGGGTAGTGGTCAATAGGTTTAGCAAGATGGTTCATTTCATTCCCCTGTCTAAACTTCCGAATGCTAAAACCCTGGCGTCTATTTTTGTGAGAGAGATTGTTCGTTTACATGGCATCCCGGAAAATATTGTTTCTGACAGGGGTGTGCAGTTTGTGTCCAAATTCTGGAGGGCCTTCTGTCAAAGATGTAAAATTTCATTGTCTTTTTTTTCCGCCTACCATCCTGAGAGTAATGGGCAGACTGAACGCCTTAATCAGTCTGTGGAACAATTCTTGAGGTTGTATGTTGCTGATGACCAGCAATTATGGGTCAAATTCCTTCCGTTGGCTGAATTTGCTTTGAATAACCGTGTCAATTCTTCTGCTGGGGTCTCCCCTTTCTTTTGTAACCATGGTTTTCATCCCCGTTTTCATTCTGGGTCGTCCGTCTCCTCCTCTAACCCTGAAGCGGATAAACTCTCCTCCGAACTGTGCACAGTTTGGGCCCGGGTTCAATCGAACCTAGAAAAGGCTCAAAGTTCTCAATAACTCAAGGCCGATAGGAGACGTTCAAGGGGGGTAAACTTTCAGGTTGGGGATAAAGTATGGTTGTCCTCCAAGAATCTATCTCTCAAGGTAACTTCTAAAAAATTTGCTCCTCGTTTTATTGGACCATATAAGATCACGGAAGTGATTAACCCGGTATCTTTTAGGTTGGAGCTGCCTGAGTCATTCCACATTCATAATGTGTTCCATAAATCTCTGCTTAAAAAATATTTTGAACCGGTAGTACCATCAAAAGCCTCGCCTCCGCCGGTTCTTGTTAATGATGCTGTCGAGTATGTGGTGTCTAAAATAGTGGATGTCAGGAAGGTGCGTAATTCCTTGCAGTACCTGATTCACTGGAAGGGGTATGGACCTGAAGAGAGATCTTGGGTACCTGCCAGGGAGGTTCATGCTCCTAGACTTGTTCGTAAATTTCATTTAGAACACCCTGAAAAGCCATCGCCTGAAGTCTTGGGTCTGGTGGCCCCTCGTAAAAGGGGGGGTACTGTCACGGGGTTCTGAAGGTGCACTCGGTCCCCCATTGCCCGCAGACCTGTTGCTTAGCTTTTGGAATGAGGTTCTGTGTTTGACCTCATTCCCAGGGCGGCTTTACTAGCTGGGTGGCTCCCTGCTCCTAGTCTGCCTTGAGCGCCGAGCTGATCACTCGGTGCTCGACTGGTTGGTCTGTCGGTCATGTGACGCTGGCCACGTCACATGACCCTCACTCCCCACTATAAATACAGGCAGCCTGCTGGCTACAGGTTGCCTGTTAATTTCTAGGTTCCTGGCTATTTGTTGGACTGCTGAATACTTACCTGATCCTGTTCCCTGACCATCCTTTTGCCTGCTCCTCCTGTACTGCGCATCCGTCCTGGTATTGTGACCTCGGCTCCCACCTGACTACTCTCTTAGGACTCCTCTTGTACTTCTCTGCTCTCCTGGTATTTATGACCCCGGCTTCTCCTGACAATTCTCTGCTTGCTCCATTTGTACTTTGCAGCTTTCCTGGTATTGACTCGGTCCGTTCACGTCCTGTTGTTTGTCTGTCTGTCATCCCTGCACTTATTCCAAGTTAGGGATTGCCATCCAGTTGTCCCCTGTCATTAGGACTCGCGAGGCAAGTAGGCAGGGCCAGGGGTAAGGGTGGAGCGCAGTGGTCACTTCCCTCCCCCCTGTGTGTGTGTGTACGCGACCCTTACACATCCCCTGTTGAGCAATTTCTTCTTGCTCTGAAATACTGGCCTACTGGGATTCCTCTTTTCAGAGGTGTTGGGTGGTAACCTGACCCGTGGAGGAGGCTGTTGCTTGACGTGGGCTTTCTGTAAATTTCTGTTATTATAGTTCCATCTTCTGAGAGGCTGAGGGCTCCATCCAGAAAATTGAGTCTGTTTTTGTCAATTTCACCAGTGAATTTTAATCCAATTGTGTTTATGTTGAGAATTTTAACAAATTCATAGAATTCTTCTTGTGTGCCTTCCCACAATATTATGACGTCGTAAATATAACGACCCCAATAAGTGATGTGTTTGGTGAAATGGCTGTGTGCTTCTGTGAACACTATTCTATCCTCCCACCACCCTAAAAAAAGATTTGCGAAATTTGGTGCGCATTTCGTACCCATTGCGGTACCTGTGATCTGTAAATGCAAAAATAAGTGCCTCTACATGTGCAGGGTATACACAATCTGTAATTTACAGAAAGCCCACATCAAGCAACAGCCTCCTCCATTGGTCAAGTTACCACCCAACACCTCTGAAAAGAGGAATCCCAGTAGACCAGTATTTCAGAGCAAGAAGAAATTGCTCAACAGAGGATGGTTTTGAACGCAAAAGTAAAATACTATATCAAAAATTTTTGGAACGAGGATACCCCAAAAAAGTGCTACATAAAGCATATCGGAAGGCAAAAGAAAAAGACAGAAATTACCTATTACAGGACCGAAAAAAAGTAAGCACTGAAAAAATAGTGCGCTGTATAGGCACATATGACATTAAACATCAAGAAGTCAGTAATATTCTAAAAAAATATTGGAATATCTTAAGACTGGATGAAGATATTAAAAGTGTCATCACTAAATATCCTACAATAACATACAGAAGAGGATCAAACCTCAGAGAACAGCTTGTACATAGCCACTTTCAGTGGAACCCTCAACAAGTAGAAAAAACCACATGGCTAACCACAAAAGGGTCATACCCATGTGGAGATTGCCAATTCTGCAGTAAAATGCAAGTATGTCAAGAATTTGAAAACCCGGTTGATCATAAAAAGTATAAAATTGCTCACTATATAAACTGTAAAACAACAGGAGTGGTGTACGCGATACAATGCAGTTGCCCCAAAATTTATGTGGGCAAAACTATACAAGAACTCCGGAGAAGAATATCAAAACATTTCAGCGACATCAATTTAAAAACAGATACCACACTATCCAGACACATACAAGCAGAACATAGCGGTAAAAGTAACAGTTTGAAAATATGGGGGATAACCAAAATCAAATCAGGCCCCAGACAGGGCGATATAGACAAAAAATTACAGCAGGAAGAAACCCGCTGGATATACAGACTAAAAAGCCTTTCACCCCAGGGCCTAAATGAAGGTTTCACCTATGCATCTTTCCTGTGAAAATAATAATAATTAAAAGAAATAGAAAAAAGTAGAACTCTTAAAAGAAATAAATCAAATCTGACCTCCTTGAATAAAATAACAGAGTAGTGGCGAAGAATTAAATAATGCTATCAAAAATTAATCAGAAAGAAATAAAATTGAGTATATTACCTCCCAATGGATCCGGCAGTGAGGACTGACCTGTAGGAAAAATAAGAAAAAATATATAAAAATGATAGTAATACATAATAAAAAATTAATATAATTAAGAACAGGGGAATAAACACCTAGCTAGATTACCAACAAAAAATTAAATCAAGACATATGAGCTAAGTAACAGAGCAAGCGCAAAATTAATAATAATAGAGAGAAAGCATTAGAGATATCAATTGAAAAAGAAAAAAGGAAAAAATATCTAAGTATAGAGACATGCGCAGCACTCTGGAGTGATAATTTCTCAGATTCAAAATAAAAAAATAAAAACTTGCGCAAGGATTAGTAAACCCTCATGATAGTAAGCGCCAAACCTGCTACAAGAAGATCAAAGAACTATATAAATTAATAATAAAACTATAATAAGATCGCAAGTATCCTAGATTTTTGATAGATCAGTCCACAGATCGGAACCAGCTAAAATCTCTAAGTACAGTGACATGCGCGAGATCAGAGAATGATCGCGTGAACATTGACGTCAGGACCAAGCGAACAAAATAGCCATTCAAGATACAAGCAATAGGAATGAATCCAATAAGAAGTAAAGCTATTTGCCAGAAGTCGATCACGTCACAAGAGTAGGAGGTATTAAATACACCCGGCAACGCCAATCTCTGTGCAGACTGCCCGATCCCCTGAAGACGCCATGTATATGGCGAAACATGTCGGGGGGCAGTGTTTAGTATTTTAGGCTACAGCAGACCCAGTATAAGTGTGCAAGCTACCAAGTAGCTAGTAGGTAGTTTAGTTAGCGATTGCGCCGCCACCAGAATTGAAGCACATGAATCGAATGAGCGAAAGTAGACAGTTAGAAGGCAGCAAGTGCAGCAACTGAATGGCTACCAATAACAGTTACAAACAAGGGCAACAATGTTATACCAATGTGTCAGAAGGAATAGACACTGAATAGCTAGTAGGCAGTATAGAAAGTAACAGCGCCGCTACTGGAATTACAGCAGATACAATGCGTATATAGAAGCAGATAGCGAAAAAGACAGCCAGTCTAACAATACGCTGCTACTGCAATATTAGCTACTACAAGAGAAAAATAAATGCAAGTATAGCACACAAAGGGTCTACTGTAGAGAGTTTTAATTTAGTAGGTTAGATATAAGTGTTCACAATTGATTAAATAAAGAAATAATAAAAGCTAATTTTTATCAAAAAATACCAAAAAACCAAACACGCACATGTCAAGAGCAGGCAACTAGTAGTCTTAGACTACGCGCCGTGCCCCAAATTGGAAGTAGGAGGACCAACCAAGCATCTTTTTCCATCTCCCGGTTCCTAAAATCTATTCCATACACGTCCCCTGATAGGGGACGTAACAGGGATTAAACTGATAGGAATAGTACTACTTAACACACCACTCATATCTGGTAGTACAGTACATTGTACGGAGCACGCGCAGTGCCCCAAATTGGAAGTAAGAGGACCGACCAAGCATCTTTTTCCATCTCCCGGTTCCTAAAATCTATTCCATACACGTCCCCTGATAGGGGACGTAACAGGGATTAAACTGATAGGAATAGTACTACTTAACATACCACTCATATTGGGATTGCACAGTACATTGCATGGCGCACGAGCCGTGCCCCAAATTGCAGCTAAGAGGAACGACCAAGCATCTTTTTCCATCTCCCGGTTCCTAAAATCTATTCCATACACCGGGCCTTGATAGGGGACAAAACAGAGATTAAACTGGTAAGAACAGATTTTTTTTTTATAACAAAAAAAAGGACAGCCTCTGCGGAGCTGGGTATTTTTAGGCCGTGTTACTGAACGCTCATACACAATGGCTGTAGGCTCATGCGTCCTTTTGCGGAGGTGACAAACCTGATCAGTCAAACCCAAGGAAACATCATCGACCTCATCCCATATGCGTTTTTTCTGGAGCGTGACCTGCGAAGAGTGCTGGATCAGGCCGTAGATGAGCATGAAGAGGAAGAGTTGTGGTCACCATCACCACCAGAAGCAGCCTTGTCGTCGTCGATTGCTGGACCTGCCGCAACGCAGAGAGAGGAGTCTGAAGAAGAGGAGTCAGAGGAGGACGATGGCTTTGAGGAGGTGGAAGACCAACCACAGCAGGCGTCCCAGGGCGCTTGTTGTCACCTTTCGGGGACCCTTGGTGTTGTACGTGGCTGGGTGTAGGAAGAGACCTTCAATGACATCAGTGAGGACAAGGAACGGGACATGGCTAGCTTGGTATCCAAACTTGTGCAAATGGGGAGTTTGCGGTTGTGCAAATGGACTGTTTGCGGTTGTTTGCGTTGCGTTAAACGGGGAGATTGGTCTGTCACTGTGAAGCGGGTGTAACCCTTGCACTACCTGATCGATACAACATCATACCTGATCGTATACACACACTGGATGTTTTAAAGCACGTTATTCCAAACAATTTAGGAATGTTAGGTGATTTATGCCCTTTATGGATTAAAACCCGACTCTGCGTCAACTACATAATTTTCCATAGGAGTTTTGCCATGGATCCCCCTCCGGCATGCCACAGTCCAGGTGTTAGTCCCCTTGAAACAACTTTTACATCACTATTGTGGAAAGAGTCCCTGTAGGTTTTAAAATTTGCCTGCCTATTGAAGTCTATGGCGGTTCGCCCGGTTCGCCCATTCGCGAACATTTGCGGAAATTCGCGTTCGCCGCTCGCGAACGGAAAATTTTATGTTCGCGACATCTCTATATAACAGCGGTATTTAACGCTTGTATTTGACTTTCAAAAATGCAGCAAAGGCCCCAAATCTAGTAACTAGGACAAAATGGGTGTTTCTTTAAAACCAGAATATAACAGCAGTATTTAAAGGGCTTCTGTCACCCCACTAAACTCTTTTTTTTTTTTTTTTTGGGTACTTATAATTCCTATACTGCGATTTATCCATGCATAATGTAAATAATCATTTTGGTTCAGTAGATACTGCAAAAAACGTACTTTTATAATATGCAAATTACCTGTCTTCCAGCAAGTAGGGCGGCTACTTGCTGGTAGCAGCCTCATCTTCCTCTCATAAAGACGACCCCTCCTCATGTTGATTGACAGGGCCAGCGGACGCGCTCGTTCTCTGCTGGCCTTGTCTGCATTCAAAATCTGGCGCCGGCGCCGTACCTGTCTTGAGTCGGCGCAGGCGCGCTGAGGGGAGGACGCTCGCTCGGCCGCTCCTTGCTCAGTGCGCCTGCGCCGGGTGTAGATGTGATGTCACCTGCGAAGGCGCCATGAGGATGGAGCGGCCGAGCGAGCGTCCTCCCCTCAGTGCGCCAGTGCCGATTCAAGACAGGTACGGCGCTGGAGCCAGATTTTGAATGCAGACAGGGCCAGCAGAGAACGAGCGCGTCCTCTGGCCCTGTCAATCAACATGAGGAGGGGGCGTCTTTATGAGAGGAGGATGCGGCTGCTACCAGCAAGTAGCCGCCCTACTTGCTGGTAGACAGGTAATTTGCATATTATAAAAGTACGTTTTTTGCAGTATCTACTGAACCAAAATGATTAATTACATTATATATGGATAAATCGCAGTATAGGGATTATAAGTACCAAAAAAAAATGAGTTTAGTGGAGTGACAGAAGCTCTTTAAAGTTTGTATTTTACTGTCACAAATGCAGCAAAGGCCCCAAATGTATTATCATGCACAAAATGGGTGTTTTTTTTAAAACCAGAATATAGATGCATTATTTAAAGCTTGTATTGAACTGTCACAAATGCAGTAAAGTCCCCAAAGGTAGGGTCTTGTACAAAATGGGAATTTTTTGAAAACAAGATTATAACAGCGGTATTTAACGCTTGTATTGGACTGTCACAAATGCAACAATGGCCCTAAATGTAGTATCTAGGACAAAATGGGTGTTTTTTTAAAATCAGAATATAACAGCAGTATTGCTGCCTTTCAGAAATGCAGTAAAGGCCCCAAATGTAGTGTCTTGCACAAAATGCTCGTTTTTGAAAAACAGAATTTAACAGCGGTTTTTAATGCTTGTATTGGACTGTCATAAATGCAGCAAAGGCCCCAAATGTAGTAACTAGGACAAAATGGGTGTTTTTTTTAAAAGCAGAATATAACTGCAGTATTTAAAGTTTGTATTGGACTGTCACAAATGCAGCAAAGGCCCCAAATGTAGGTTCTTGCACAAAATGGGTGCTTTTTGAAAACCAGATTATAACAGCGGTATCTAACGTTTGTATTGAACTGTCACAAATGCAGCAAAGGCCCGAAATGTAGTATCAAGCACAAAATGGTTCTTTTTTTAAAACCAGAATATAACAGCAGTATTTAACGCTTGTATTGGACGGTCACAAATGCAGCAAAGGCCCCAAATGTAGTATCTGGGACAAAATGGGTGTTTACTTAAATATTGCTGTTATATTCTGGTTTTAAGAAAACACCTATTTTGTCCCAGATACTACATTTGGGGCCTTTGCTGCATTTGTGACAGTCCAATACAAGCGTTAAATACCGCTGTTATATTCAGGTTTTAAAAAAAGAACCATTTTGTGCTTCATACTACATTTGGAAGCTTTGCTGCATTTGTGACAGTCCAATACAAACATTAAATACCGCTGTTATATTCTGGTTTTAACGCTTGCATTGGACTATCAGAAATGCAGCAAAAGCCCTAAACGTAGTGTCTGGCACAAAATTGGCTTTTTTTGAAAACTAGAATGTAACAGCCGTATTTAACGTTTGTATTGGACTGTCACAAATGCAGCAATTACCCCAAATGTAGTCACTAGGACAAAATGGGTGTTTTTTTAAAACCAGAATATAACAGCGATATTTAACGCTTGTATTGGACTATCACAAATGCAGCAAAGGCCTCAAATGTAATGTCTTGCACAAAATGGGTCATTTTTGAAAACCAGAATATAACAGCGGTATTTAAGGCTTGTATTGGACTGTCACAAATGCAGCAAAGGCCCCAAATGTAGTATCAAGCACAAAATGGGTGTTTTTTGAAAACCGGAATATAACTGCAGTATTTAACGCTTGTATTGGACTGTCACAAATGCAGCAAAGGCCCCAAATGTAGGGTCTTGCACAAAATGGGTGTTTTTGGAAAACCAAAATATAACTGCAGTATTTAAAGCTTGTTTTAGACTGTCACAAATGCAGCAAAGGCCACAAATGTATTATCTTGCACAAAATGGGTGTTTTTTGAAAACCAGAATATAACAGCGGTATTTAACGCTTGTATTGGAATGTCACAAATGCAGCAAAGGCCTCAAATGTAGTATCTTGCACAAAATGGGTGTTTTTTGAAAACCAGAATATAACAGCGGTATTTAACGCTTGTATTGGACTGTCAAAAATGCAGCAAAGGTCCCAAATGTACTAACTAGGACAAAATCGGTGTTTTTAAAAAACCAGAATATAACTGCAGTATTTAAAGTTTGTATTGGACTGTCACAAATGCAGCAAAGGCCCCAAATGTAGTGTCTTGCACAAAATAGGTGTTTTTTTTTAATCAGAATATAACAGCAGTATTTAACGCTTGTATTGGACTGTTAGACATGCAGCAAAGGCCTCAAATGTAGTGTCTTGCACAAAATGGGTAATTTTTGAAAACCAGAATTTGACAGCGGTATTTAATACTTGTATTGGACTGTCACAAATGCATCAAAGGCCCCAAATGTAGTATCTAGGACAAAATGGGTGTTTTTTGAAAACCAGAATATAACTGCATTATTTAAAGCTTGTATTGAACTGTCACAAATGCAGCAAAGGCACCAAATGTAGTATCAAGCACAAAATGGGTGTTTTTTGAAAACCAGAATATAACTGCAGTATTTAACGCTTGTATTGGAATGTCACAAATGCAGCAAAGGCCTCAAACGTAGTATCTTGCACAAAATGGGTGTTTTTTGAAAACCAGAATATAACAGCGGTATTTAACGCTTGTATTGGACTGTCACAAATGCAGCAAAGGCCCCAAATGTAGTGTCTTGCACAAAATGGGTCATTTTTGAAAATCAGAATTTGACAGCGGTATTTAATGCTTGTATTGGACTGTCACACATGCAGCAAAGGCCACAAATGTTTTATCTTGCACAAAATGGGTGTTTTTTTAAAACCAGAATATAACAGTGGGATTGTCACGAGGGTGTCAAGAGCCACGTCTGACTCTGTTCTACCCGGGGTCAGGAAGTCGCAGCGTGTGGCTACGCGCTCTATGTCTTAAGATCGCGCTATTACTCAATGGTAGCTTTCTGTGTTTGCCTTACAATCCTTTTTGTCTCACTCAGGGATCCGTAGCTTCTTCTCCTCGGCTGTTTCTTGTCCAACACTCCCAACCTCTTTATATTCCCCTCTCCCACTTCTTTGGTTGCCAGATATAGAGCTTCCTGCCTGGACTTCTATACTGACCCACTGGACCTGTGTCGCTGTTATTCCTGGTTGTCGTACCAGAGCATTACCCTCCGGATCCCTGTTGGTTTTTTATTGTCCGCTGTAGTCGCCCACCTAGGATTATATGTTTTATCAGTATTGTCTGTCCTCTCCCTGGTGTTTCCCTTTAGTGTTAGTGGTGCGGACTAGTGTTCCCACCGCCCTATTCACTACTTAGGGCTCATCTTAAGGAAAGCCAGGGTTTAGGCACGTGATCGGCGTACGGGTGAGAAACCCGTCTAGGAACGTCAGGGCAGTCAGGTGTCAGCCTCTAGGTGAGTTAGGAATCACATTCTTTCCCTTGGACAGGGCCTCCCTTTTCCCTTCCTTTGCGTCATGTATGTGATCGGCACGCCAGTCGTGATAGGTATTTAACGCTTGTATTGTACTGTCACAAATGCAGCAAAGGCCTCAAATGTAGGGTCTTGCACAAAATGGGTTGTTTTTTTAAAACCAATATCTAACAGCGATATTTGATGCAGGAAAGGCCACAAATGTATTATCTAATTGATGTTTTTTTAAAACCAGAATATAACTGCATTATTTAAAGCTTGTATTGGACTGTCACAAATGCAGCAAAGGCCCCAAATGTAGTATCAAGCACAGAATTGGTGTTTTTTGAAAACCTGAATATAACAGCAGTATTTAACGTTTGTATTGGACTGTCACAAATGCAGCAATTACCCCAAATGTAGTCACTAGGACAAAATGGGTGTTTTTTTAAAACCAGAATATAACAGCGATATTTAACGCTTGTATTGGACTATCACAAATGCAGCAAAGGCCTCAAATGTAATGTCTTGCACAAAATGGGTCATTTTTGAAAAACAGAATATAACAGCGGTATTTAAGGCTTGTATTGGACTGTCACAAATGCAGCAAAGGCCCCAAATGTAGTATCAAGCACAAAATAGGTGTTTTTTGAAAACCGGAATATAACAGCGGTATTTAACGCTTGTATTGGACTGTCACAAATGCAGCAAAGGCCCCAAATGTAGGGTCTTGCACAAAATGGGTGTTTTTTGAAAACCAAAATATAACTGCAGTATTTAAAGCTTGTTTTAGACTGTCACAAATGCAGCAAAGGCCACAAATGTATTATCTTGCACAAAATTGGTGTTTTTTGAAAACCAGAATATAATTGCGGTATTTAACGCTTGTATTGGAATGTCACAAATGCAGCAAAGGCCTCAAATGTACTATCTTGCACAAAATGGGTGTTTTTTGAAAACCAGAATATAACAGCGGTATTTAACGCTTGTATTGGACTGTCAAAAATGCAGCAAAGGTCCCAAATGTACTAACTAGGACAAAATGGGTGTTTTTAAAAAACCAGAATATAACTGCAGTATTTAAAGTTTGTATTGGACTGTCACAAATGCAGCAAAGACCTCAAATGTAGGGTCTTGCACAAAATGGGTTGTTTTTTTAAAACCAATATCTAACAGCGATATTTAATGCAAGAAAGGCCACATATGTATTATCTAATTGATGTTTTTTTAAAACCAGAATATAACTGCATTATTTAAAGCTTGTATTGGACTGTCACAAATGCAGCAAAAGCCCCAAATGTAGTATCAAGCAGAGAATTGGTGTTTTTTGAAAACCTGAATATAACAGCAGTATTTAACGTTTGTATTGGACTGTCACAAATGCAGCAAAGGCCCCAAATGTAGTGTCTAGGACAAAATGGGTGTGGTTTTTTTTAAACAAAATATAACAGCAGTATTTAACGCTTGTATTGGACTATAACAAATACAGCAAAGACCCTAAATGTAGGGTCTTGAACAAAATGGGTGTTTTGTGAAAACCAGAATATAACAGTGGTATTTAACGCTTGTATTGGACGCTCATAAATGCAGCAAAGGCCCCAAATGTAGTATCTACGACAAAATGGGTGTTTTTTTTTAAATCAAGAATATAACTGCAGTATTTAAAGCTTGTATTGGACTGTCACCAATGCAGCAAAGGCCGCAAATGTAGAGCCTTGCACAAAACGGGTGTATTTTGAAAACCAGAATATAACTGCCGTATTTAAAGATTGTATTGGACTGTCACAAATGCAGCAAAGGCCCCAAATGTATTACCTTGCACAAAATGGTTCTTTTTTTAAAACCAGAATATAACAGAGGTATTTAACGCTTGTATTGGACTGTCAAAAATGCAGCAAAGGCCCCAAATGTAGTATCTAAGACAAAATGGGTGTTTTTAAAACCAGACTATAACTGCAGTATTTAAAATTTGTATTGGACTGTCACAAATGCACAGTGGCGTTGCAAGGGGGGTGCGGGGGGTGCGGGCCGCACCGGGTGACACCAGTCTGATGGGGTGTCACCCGGCCGCCGGAGGCCCGGACTGACTCACTGCCGAAGTGCAATTACATCATTGTGTATACTAATTAATCACCTTGGTAGGTCTGGCTGGCGGCTGCTGCTACAATGGGGTGTCACCCGCCCCCGCCGGAGGCCCGGACCGACTTACTGCCGAAGTGCAATTTCATTGTGTTACTAATTAATCACCTTGGTAGGTCTGGCTGGCGGCTGCTGCTACAATGGGGTGTCACCTGCCCCCCGCCGGGGGCAGGTGACACCCCATTGTAGCAGCAGCCGCCAGCCAGACCTACCAAGGTGATTAATTAAATGATGTAACACATTGAAATTGCACTTCGGCAGTAAGTCCGGCCGGGGGCCTTACATACTATTTACTTACAGTGCGGGCAGCGGGCCTGCGGCTGTCCTACTCCTGCCTACATGTGTGCCGGCTCAGGCCAAAGGAGGCGTCACTGACTGTCAGTGGGGCCGCGGTGGAGGGAGGAGAGGAGGCGGAGCTGCTGTGGCCTGTAAAAGCTGCCCCTCCAGGCTGGCAGCAGAAGAACACAGTGGCATGCTGTTGGAACTTCGCCGACCCTGCTGGACTCTAGTCTGGACCCAGGAGAAGACACCTTAAGGCAGAGCCAGGCCAGCTGAGATTGGAGCCAGGACCAGACCGACCCCACTCCAGCCAGACCCCAGTGATATATCAGGTACTGACACTGTAAATGTATTGTAATTGTAACAGAGAGGGGGAGATGGGGGACAAAATGTACAAACATGTCTGTGCCATGGAGCCTGGAGGGGAAGAGAAGAAATGTCTGTGCCACCGACTCCAACATTGTCCCTCATCATGTCACCCCCCCTGATGGCGCAGACTCCAACATTGTCCCCCATTAGGGAGCATAATGGATGGGGGCTGACGGCTGTCATGGGGGGCATGATGGCTGACATGGGGGGGCTGATGGCTGACATGGGAGTAATGATGGATGGGTGCTGACATGGGCATGATGGATGGGGTGCTGACATGGGGGGCTGATGGCTGACTGCTGACATGGGGTGCTGACGGCTGACATAAGGGGCATGATGGATGGGGGCTGACGGCTGACATGGGCATGATGGATGGAGTGCTGACATGGGGGGCTGATGGCTGACATGGGGTGCTGACGGCGGACATGAGGGCATGATGGCTGACATAGGGGCATGACGGCTGACATGGGGGGGCATGATGGATGGGGGCTGACGGCTGTCATGGGCATGATGGATGGGGTGCTGACGGCTGACATGGGGGCATGATGGCTGACATGGGGGGCTGACGGCTGACATGGGGGGTAATGATGGATGGGGGCTGACATGGGCATGATGGGGTGCTGACGGCTGACATGGGCATGATGGATGGGGTGCTGATGGCTGACATGGGCATGATGGATGGGGTGCTGACATGGGGGGCTGATGGCTGACAGCTGACATGGGGTGCTGACGGCTGACATGAAGGCATAATGGCTGACATAGGGGCATGACGGCTGACATGGGGGCATGATGGATGGGGGCTGACATGGGCATGATGGATGGGGTGCTGACGGCTGATATGGGGGTCTGACCTGAGGTATAATGGAAAATATTGTTTCTTATTATACTCCTCTAAAACCTATGTGCATCTTATAGGGCGAAAAGTACAGTCCTCAAACCAGATTGAAGCAGAGAGAAGATATCAGGACCACACAGAGGAGAAGCCAGCTGCTGCAGACAGAACCAGGACCAGGCGAGCTGCGGGCGGGGAGGGGGGGGGGGGGGGGTCACCGAGATGTAGCTTCGCTTGTGTTGCCAAAAAATCCTTGCACAGGCTCTGGTCACGTCCACGTTACAGGGCCGGTGCAAAGAGTCCTACAGTACATAATGTGGGCAAAATATACCTACTTACATAACATTCCCAATAAATACATTTATTTTTTTGTGAAAAAAGGCTATTTTACATTTTTATTAGTGATACTCTAAGGTGCCAGGGGGTGTACCCTGGCATTTTTATTATGGTACACCACCTGGCACCATTTTCCACATAAAAATAAGTTTATGTATTGAGAATGTTATGTAATTAGGTATATTTTGCCCACATTATGTACTGTGGGACTCTTTATTTATTATATAAAAATATAGGGGACACGTACTGTGCTGTAAAAATATTGCTATTGCCAAAGTCAGGAGGTAAGCAGGGTGGCCACCTCCAGGCTCTATCATTGTGCCACTCTTTGGCCTTCTCATACTGCCGCCAACTCCTCACTCTGTCATTTTGCCTCTCGGTGGCCTTCTCCTGATGCTGCTGCCCTGAACTCCAGACTCTGTGCTTGTGCCACTCGGTGGCCTTCTCCTGATGCTGCCAACTCCAGACTCGGTCAATGTGCCACTTGTTGGCTTTCTCCTGACACTGCTGCTGCTGACGTCAACTATAGACTCTGTCATTGGGCCACTCTGTGGTCTCCTCATGCTGATGCCAAATCCACACTCTGTCATGCTGCCGCTTTGCGCCTACTTAATTATATTTGGGGGCAGGGGGCATTTCCAAATTTTAACCTGGACTCCAGGTTGGACCTGGAGAGATGTCAGGCACTCAGAGCCCTCTCTGTGGGCACCCATCCCACACCCTGGGAAAAAGTCTATGGGTGTACCAATTTGCCTTACACTTTTTCTGCCATTCATCAGTGCAGGGCGCGCTATAAACAACACAGGCAGCGCATTAACTGTAGGCAGGATATTATAGCTATGTAAATGATAAAGTACATGGAAGACAGACCATATTGGTATTCAGCTTAAATTGCCATGTTGGCACTTTTTTATAAATAAGTGGGTTTTGGGTTGCAGTTTGGGCACTCAGTCTCTAAAAGGTTCACCATCACTGCTCTATACTGGGCCCCCTTATATCCTATATCCAGTCACTTTATGCCGGTGTTATCCAGTCACTGTATGTAGGTGTTATCTGGTCATTGTATGGCGGTGTTATTATTTGGTTTGAGGACTGATATATTTACAGTGTATACTGTAGATTCCAGTATATTATGCTGTAGTGTGCCCTGTATTTCTCAGTAATGTAAATTAGCCTTGTAGAACACAGGCCACACCACTGACCACCAGGACCAGCCTTCTGTAATATAGCCTACAGTTAATCTTTTAGTGTGACAGTCAATTTGCATGTGGTCATCACGGGACCATCACACCGGCCATAGTGTCATAGTGACACTACTATGGCCTAATGGCCGGCATGACAGTCCTGTGATGACCACATGCAAATCGACTGCCATACTAAAAGAGTTCATTAAAGGGTTTCTACCACCAGAAATACTATTATGTAGCTGACTGACATTAGCGATGCGCTAATGTCAGCACTACATAACAGTATGTTTCTAACATTAGTCCCTGCAGCCGTTTTTGTTAAAAAAGCACTTTTATTATATGCTAATGAGCCTCTAGGTGCTATATGGGCGTAAAATCAGCACCTAGAGGCTCCGTCCACTCACCCTGTATTCTGCCCAGGTCCTGTGTTGTGCCCGCCCAGCTCCTCTTGATTGATGCCACTGTTCCCTGCGTCGTTGGCGAAATCCCGCGCCTGCGCCGTTCACTTCGGTCTTCGGCGCAGTGAGTGAATGATGCGATCCTGGTGCCGGCTTCCTCACTGCGCCTGCGCCGACTACGTCACAGTGAGGATCGCATCATTCACTCGCACTGCGCCGAAGACCGAAGTGAACGGCGCAGGAGCGGGATTTCGCCAACGATGCAGGGAACAGTGGCATCAATCAAGAGGAGCTGGGCGGTCAGAACACTGGACCTGGGCGGGATAAAGCGTGAGTGGACGGAGCCTCTAGGTGCTGATTTTACGCCCACATAGCACCTAGAGGCTTATTAACATATTATAAAAGTGCATTTTTAACAAAAACGGCTGCAGGGACTAATGTTAGAAACATACTGTTATGTAGTGCTGACATTAGCGCATCGCTATATCAGTCAGCTACATAATAGTATTTCTGGTGGTAGAAACCCTTTAAAATGGCCCTAGCCCAATGATTTTAGCATAATTCAAGTTGCCTTCCCAGCCTGAGCCTGCTATTATTTTCTGTCTGCCGACACAAAACAATCTGGAAGTGCTCCTCCTGAGACCGAGCTCTGGATCCGCCACTGCGGGTGGGTGCTCTGCAACCCCCCCCCCCCCCCCCACAAAGTTAAACCAAACGACGGTGTATGATATGGTTTATCCATACCATTAGCAAAATATGAGAAGCACAAGAGACAAATTATATGTTTTCATGCTGTCCTTTTTTCAAATGGATTTCAGAAAGCAAAGTCTGAATTCCTAAGCGAATATTCCACCATGCCACATGGAGTGCATAAGTCAAAGAGGCCAAGTGGATTCCAGCAAGGGAGAACAAAAGAGGCAAAAATTCAAGCAATCAAAACCCTTGCTGGATCCATGCTCAAGTATGTCAAAAGACCAGATGATGGCCAGGGTTCATCAAAAGACACTCCGCCAATTGATCAAGCTGATTCTTTTGATGCTTTTGCTAGAAAGCTTTCTGCAGAGGAACAAGAAGTGGAAATGGCAGAATCTGAAGAAGAGCGAGGAGGGAAAATAGAAGAATTTGAAGCAGAAGAGCAAGGAATGGAAATGACAGAATATGAAGCAGAAGAGAGTGCTGAAAGTGACTCAAGCCATAGTCCGTATACTATGAAAGACATGACTGCAGTTACGGAGAAAGATTTGCAAATTTTATCTGATGTGTCCTTCTGGGAGATACCGGTTCCAGATCATTTTCGGGTAGAAATTGTGAAAAGAGGAAGTGCTTCTTTCCAGAACCAAGATGGTCCTTTTAGTGTCACCAAAAGGCCAGATGAAAAAGCTGCATCAAAGGGAGAAGTGCGCCAACTTTCAAAAGTGTGGTTTTACAAGGTCATGCCAAATGGAGAGAAAATTCTGAGGACATGGATGGTTTACTCACCTGTCAGCGGGAATTTATATTGCTTTTGTTGCCGACTCTTTACCAGCTGTACTACAGATACAACATCCAAATTTGTCACTGGGTTTCAGAAGTGGTGGAAACTGAGCCCAAAGGTATATAATCATGAGACATCCGAAGAGCACTTATACTGTCTGGAAAAGTGGAAAACTTTGGCAGCAGGACTGAGGCTGCATGAAACCATTGATGCCCAAACTATTTCTACGATGGAGACTGAGAAGAAAAAGTGGAGGGACATTTTGCACAGATTGCTGGATATTACATTGTTTCTTGCCAAGCAGAATCTGGCATTTCGTGGTCACAAGGAAGATGAGTCTTCTTTGAATAAAGGGAACTTTCTTGAGATGGTTGAGATGCTTTCCAAGTATGATCCGGTACTGAAGGAACACCTAATTAAGTTAAAGCAGCACATCTGTAAAGTTAACATGTCTGTCTCCTATCTTTCTCCACAAACTCAGAATGAGTTTATAAGTGTCCTGGCAAATCATGTGAAGGCGAAGATTGTAACGGACATAAAGTCTGCAAAGTACTTTGGCATCATGTTTGACAGCACGCCTGACGTATCGCATACTGATCAGATGTCTGAAGTGATCAGATATGTACACATCACCAACAGGAAAGTTGAGGTAAAAGAAGTTTTTTTAGGATTTTTCCCTTTAAAGGGGAAAAAAGCTGCTGACCTCAGTTCTGACATTCTTCAAAAATTAGAAAGTGATGGACTCGACATAATGATGTGCCGCTCTCAGGGTTATGATAATGCTGCTACTATGGCTGGAATCCATGGAGGTGTACAATCCATTCTGAAGGGGAAAAACAGGAAGGCTATTTTTAATGGATGTGTGGACCATTCCCTTAACTTGTGTGGTCAGCACTCTTTTGCTCAAAATGCATCTTGCGTGACCTTTTTTGGAACTCTGCAGACAATGTTTTCTTTTTTTGCTGCTTCCACCCATCGATGGGATGTGTTAATTGACCATGCTGGAGTGTCAGTAAAAAGACTATCCACAACACGCTGGAGTGCTCATTATGCTGCAGTTAAGCCAGTAAAAGAAAAATTTGACATGTTCGTGTCGGCACTTGGAGCTCTTTGTGAACCATGTGAAAATATGGACACAAGAGGAGCAGCACAGGGTCTTCTACCTGCTGTCTGTGACTTTACTTTTCTATGCTACCTGCACTTCTGGTCTGATGTACTGAGGGAAGTTAATGATGCACAGCAGTACAGCAGTACCTGCAGACTAAGGGCTTAAGTCTCGATAAAGTGGTGACAAAGCTTGAGACACTAAGACTTTTTCTGTGTGAGGAGCGCAGTCACCTAGTTGAAAATGCAATTCAGCAGGCACTTTTAAAAGCTGATGAATATGGAATTGCAGTAGAGAGAAGAACCAGGTTCAAGAAGAGGATGGCAGGGGAACTGGCAAGAGATGCTGGAAGCCCAAGTCTGCAAGAAGAAAATAAGAGGGTGATGTTTGAGTGCATTGATCGCTTTCATTTGGAACTCCAGACCAGATTAAGAGCCATCATGGAAGTAGCAGGCATGTTTGAGGCTGTTCAAGCAAAGAGTCTCATATCTGCCACTGAAGGAGAATTAAAGGTGTCCATTCCAAAACTGACCAATTTCTATGATGAGGTATCTGAGAGTGAGCTGTTACTGGAGATACCAAGGTTCAGAAGACACCTAAAAGCAGCAAAGTTGGACCTAGAAGAAGTCAAAGATTGGGCAGCTTTACAAGTTTTGACCTTCATAGCTGAATGGGATTTTATTGAGTCTCTCCCACACCTTTCACTATGTCTGAAATTATTCCTCACAATCTGCGTATCTGTGGCTTCGTGCGAGAGGAGCTTTTCAAAACTTAAACTTATCAAAAATTATCTGCGATCTACAATGGGAGAGTCTAGGCTTTCCAATCTTGCACTGTTGTCAGTTGAAAGCGAATTAGTGCAAACCATTGATTTCGATGAAGCAATTAATAGTTTTGCAGCTTTGAAGGCCAGGAAAGCAAAGTTCTGAATTGATTGAGATGTTCTTTAAGTGCACTTGTATTTGTTCCTGTTCAATTTTCTGTTATTTAATTATTTATTTATTTATTAGTCATGTTGAATTTTGTGTTATTTAATTATTTATAATTTTATCCTGTTAAATTTTGTGTTGTAAAATGTTATTTGTTCAGTAAAGGGGTTGGATTTAAAATAAACGTTATTTTTTAAAAGCATTAACTTTGACTTCTTTCATTCTTTCAACATATTTTTGGTTATATGACTAAAAGATTATTGCTCGGGAAGGGGGGGGGGGGCAGGTTGGGGTGACACCATTTTCTACCGCACCGGGTGACACCAGCCCTAGCAACGCCACTGCAAATGCAGCAAAGGCCTCAAATGTAGTATTGTACATAACATAATACATAAGGCTGAAAAGAGACATTTGTCCATCCAGTTCGGCCTGTTATCCTGCAACTTGATCCAGAGGAAGGCAAAAAAAACAAACCCTGTGAGGTAGAAGCCAATTTTCCCCACTTTAGGGAAATAAAAAATTTGTTCCCGACTCCAATCAGGCAATCAGAATAACTCCCTGGATCAACGACCCCTCTCTAGTAGCTATAGCCTGTAATATTATTACGCTCCAGAAATACATCCAGGCCCCTCTTGAATTCCTTTATTGTACTCACCATCACCACCTCCTCAGGCAGAGAGTTCCATAGTCTCACTGCTCTTACCGTAAAGAATCCTTTTCTGTGTTTGTGTACAAACCTTCTTTCCTCCAGACGCAGAGGATGTCCCCTCGTCACAGTCACAGTCCTGGGGATAAATAGATGATGGGATAGATCTCTGTACTGACCCCTGATATATTTATACATATTAATTAGATCTCCCCTCAGTCGTCTTTTTTTCTAAAGTGAATAACCCTAATTTTGATAATCTTTCAGGGTACTGTGGTTGCCCCATTCCAGTTATTACTTTAGTTGCCCTCCTATGGACCTTCTCCAGCACTGCTATGTCTGCCTTGTTTACAGGAGCCCAGAACTGTACACAGTACTCTGTGTGGTCTGACTAGCGATTTGTAAAGTGGTAGGACTATATTCTTATCACGGGCATCTATGCCCCTTCTGATGCAACCCATTATCTTATTGGCCTTGGCAGCAGCTGCCTGACACTGGTTTTTGCAGCTTAGTTTGCTGTTTATTAAAATTCCTAGATCCTTTTCCATGTCAGTGTTACCGAGTGTTTTATCATTTAGTATGTACGGGTGACTTGCCTAATTCCTTCCCATATGCATAACTTTACATTTGTCAGTGTTAAACCTCATCTGCCACTTATCTGAAATATCTCGGTCAAATGCCAACTTTGTATAAAAAAATGGGAAAAGTTGTCTTTTGCCGAGATATTTATCTCACCCAGCATGGGTATATGTAAAATGACACCCCAAAACACATTGCCCAACTTCTCCTGAGTACGGCGATACCAGATGTGTGACACTTTTTTGCAGCCTAGGTGGGCAAAGGGGCCCACATTCCAAAGAGCACCTTTAGGATTTCACAGGTCCTTTTTTACACATTTTGATTTCAAACTACTTCCCACACATTAGGGCCCCTAAATTGCCAGGGCAGTATAACTACCCCACAAGTGACCCCATTTTGGAAAGAAGACACCCCAAGGTATTTCGTGATGGGCATAGTGAGTTCATGGAAGTTTTTATTTTTTGTCACAAGTTAGTGGAATATGAGACTTTGTAAGAAAAAAAAAAACATCTTTTTCCGCTAACTTGTGACAAAAAAAATAAAATTCTAGGAACTCGCCATGCCCCTCATGGAATACCTTGGGGTGTCTTCTTTCCAAAATGGGGTCACTTGTGGGGTAGTTATACTGCCCTGGCATTTTAGGGGCCCGAATGTGTGGGAAGTAGTTTGAAATCAAAATGTGTAAAAAATGCCCTGTGAAATCCTAAAGGTGCTCTTTGGAATATGGGCCCCTTTGCCCACCTAGGCTGCAAAAAAGTGTCACACATCTGGTATCGCCGTACTCAGGTGAAGTTGGGCAATGTGTTTTGGGGTGTTATTTTACATATACCCATGTTGGGTGAGATAAATATCTCGGTCAAATGCCAACTTTGTATAAAAAAATGGGAAAAGTTGTTTTTTGCCGAGATATTTCTCTCACCCAGCATGGGTATATGTAAAAAGACAACCCAAAACACATTGACCTACTTCTTCTGAGTACGGTGATACCAGATGTGTGAACTTTTTTGCAGCCTAGGTAGGCAAATGGGCCCACATTCCAAAGAGCACCTTTCGGATTTCACAGGACATTTTTTGCAGATTTCGATTTCAAACTACTTCTCACGCATTAGGGCCCCTAAAATGCCAGGGCAGTATAACTACCCCACAAGTGACCCCATTTTGGAAAGAAGACACCCCAAGGTATTTCGTGATGGGCATAGTGAGTTCATGGAAGTTTTTATTTTTTGTCACAAGTTAGTGGAATATAAGACTTTGTAAGAAAAAAATAAAAATAAAATCATCATTTTCCGCTAACTTGTGACAAAAAATAAAAAATTCTAGGAACTCGCCATGCCCCTCACGGAATACCTTGGGGTGTCTTCTTTCCAAAATGGGGTCACTTGTGGGGTAGTTATACTGCTCTGGCATTTTAGGGGCCCTAATGCGTGAGAAGTAGTTTGAAATCAAAATCTGTAAAAAATACCCTGTGAAATCCGAAAGGTGTTCTTTGGAATGTGGGCCCATTTGCCCACCTAGGCTGCAAAAAAGTGTCACACATCTGGTATCGCCGTACTCAGAAGAAGTAGGGCAATGTGTTTTGGGGTGTCTTTTTACATATACCCATGCTGGGTGAGAGAAATATCTCGGCAAATGACAACTTTTCCCATTTTTTTATACAAAGTTGGCATTTGACCAAGATATTTATCTCACCCAGCATGGGTATATGTAAAATGACACCCCAAAACACATTGCCTAACTTCTCCTGAGTACGGAGATACCACATGTGTTACACTTTTTTGCAGCCTAGATGCGCAAAAGGGCCCAAATTCCTTTTATGAGACATTTGGATCCCAGACTTCTTCTCACGCTTTAGGGCCCCTAAAATGCGAGGGCAGTATAAATACCCCACATGTGACCCCATTTTGGAAAGAAGACACCCCAAGGTATTCAATGAGGGGCATGGCGAGTTCATCGAAAAAAAAATTTTTGGGCACAAGTTAGCGGAAATTGATTTTTTTTTTTTTTTTTTCTCACAAAGTCTCCCTTTCCGCTAACTTGGGACAAAAATTTCAATCTTTCATGGACTCAATATGCCCCTCACGGAATACCTTGGGGTGTCTTCTTTCCGAAATGGGGTCACATGTGGGGTATTTATACTGCCCTGGCATTTTAGGGGCCCTAAAGCGTGAGAAGAAGTCTGGAATCTAAATGTCTAAAAATTTTTACGCATTTGGATTCCGTGAGGGGTATGGTGAGTTCATGTGAGATTTAATTTTTTTTACACAAGTTAGTGGAATATGAGACTTTGTAAGAAATAAATAAATAAATAAAATAATTTTCCCTAACTTGGGCCAAAAAAATGTCTGAATGGAGCCTTACAGGGGGGTGATCAATGACAGGGGGGTGATCACCCCATATAGACTCCCTGATCACCCCCCTGTCATTGATCCCCCCCCATGTAAGGCTCCATTCAGACGTCCGTATGTGTTTTGCGGATCCGATCCATGTATCCGTGGATCCGTAAAAAACATACGGACATCTGAATGGAGCCTTACAGGGGGGTGATCAATGACAGGGGGGTGATCAGGGAGTCTATATGGGATGATCACCTCCCTGTCATTGATCACCCCCCTGTAAGGCTCCATTCAGACATCCGTATGTGTTTTGCGGATCCGATCCATGTATCCGTGGATCCGTAAAAAACATACAGACGTCTGAATGGAGCCTTACAGGGGGGTGATCAATGACAGGGGGGTGATCAATGACAGGTGGGTGATCAGGGAGTCTATATGGGGTGATCACCCCCCTGTCATTGATCAGCCCCCTGTAAGGCTCCATTCAGACGTCCGTATGTGTTTTGCGGATCCGATCCATGTATCCGTGGATCCGTAAAAAACATACGGACGTCTGAATGGAGCCTTACAGGGGGGTGATCAATGACAGGGGGGTGTTCAATGACAGGGGGGTGATCAGGGAGTCTATATGGGGTGATCAGGGGTTAATAAGTGACAGGGGGGTGTAGTGTAGTGGTGTTTGGTGCTACTTATTACTGAGCTGCCTGTGGCCTCTGGTGGTCGATCCAAGCAAAAGGGACCACCAGAGGACCAGGTAGCAGGTATATTAGACGCTGTTATCAAAACAGCGTCTAATATACTTGTTAGGGGTTAAAAAAACGCATCTACAGCCTGCCAGCGAACGATCGCCGCTGGCAGGCTGTAGATCCACTCACTTACCTTCCGATCCTATGAACACGCGCGCCTATGTGCGCGCGTTCACAGGAAATCTTGCGTCTCACGAGATGACGCATAGATGCGTGACTCTGCCTGGAGCTGCCGCCTCCGGAACGCGATCCTGCGTTAGGCGGTCCGGAGGCGGTTAAAGCTTGTATTGAACTGTCACAAATGCATCAAAGGCCCTAAATGTAGTATCAATCACAAAATGGGTGTTTTTTTAAAACCTGAATATAACAGCGGTATTTAACGCTTGTATTGGACTGTCACAAATTCAGCAAAGGTCAAATGTATGGTCTTGTACAAAATGGGTGTTTTTTGAAAACCAGAATATCACTGCAGTATTTAAAGCTTGTTTTGGACTGTCACAAATGCAGCAAAGGCCACAAATGTATTGTCACCTCCACTTCTGTGAGAAGGTCTGACAGACGTCCTTTTCTACCTTTTGCATGATGTTCTTTGTTTTTGTTTCACTTTCTCATCTCATTTCCTTCTCCCAGGTGTCACCTATTTAGACTAATCCTCTTTCCTTTATATTCCCTCATATACTGCCTCACTTTGCGGTTTATACTACTTCCTGGATTGAAGTGTTCACTGCTGGAGACTTCTGCTGCTGCTTGTTCAGATAAGTCCTTTCATGTATTGTGTTTCCTTGCTGGCTTGATTCTAGGTGACCCTGACTCCCTCCGTATGAAGTGCAGGGAGCCGGTGGTCGTGTCCCCTCACTATTATAGGGTTTTCAGGTGTCACATAGTCTAGGTACGTGGGCATGCAATCGTCTACCTCTGAGACCCTTGTATGTGCTTAGCAGTCAGGGTGAGCTGTTAGGGTTTTATAGGGGTCACCTATATGCTCCTTAGTTTGGGATCAAGCCAGTCGGACGTTTATTCATAACTTCCAGCTATCTGCAACATCATCCGTGACATTATAAACTGCCATTACCGTCTTAAGCATGGATCCGGTTTCAACCTTGATTGACCGCATGCAAGGTCTTTTACTGGAGGTAGCAAATCTCCGTAAAACTGTGTCTCAGTTTCAGGTGATCGGTTCTGCTTGCATTCATGGAGTTTGTTCCGAGCCTAAGATCTCGCTCCGGGGGTAGTGAGAATTTTGTTTGCTTTAGAGAGGCTTGCAAACTCCATTTTTGACTACTTCCCCATTCCTCTGGTGATAAGGAGCAGAGGGTGGGGATCATCATCTCGCTGCTCAGGGATAACGCTCAGTCTTGGGCCTTCTCGCTGCCGGTGGGGGCACGGCCCCTCTGATCGGTGGATGAATTTTTTGTAGCCCTGGGACAGATATATGATGACCCGGATCGTATTGCTCTGGCTGAATCTAAACTGCGTCTTTTATGCCAGGGTAAACAGTCCGCAGAGATATATTATTCTGGATTTCGGAGATGGGCAGCTGATACTGGTTGGAACGATGCTGCACTCCGAAGTC
Organism: Bufo bufo; assembly: GCF_905171765.1. Classification (NCBI taxonomy): domain Eukaryota; kingdom Metazoa; phylum Chordata; class Amphibia; order Anura; family Bufonidae; genus Bufo; species Bufo bufo. Next base: position 483,539,397 of record NC_053390.1, on the reverse strand, counting down.
AATTTTGCCATGGTCTTTCGGAAGGATTGAAAGATGCATTTTCTTTTCATGAGAGACCTGCCTTGTTGGAGTCTGCCATGTCTCTAGCTGTTCGTATTGACAGGCGTCTTAGAGAGAGATGAGAGACCACTCCTTCCTGCCATATTCAGCCAAAGGACAGTGGGGCTGTCTCATTCAGTACGCAGGGGTCTCAGTCTCTCTCAATCCCCTCTGAGCAGGAGGCCATGCAGCTGGGTTTGCTTGCCTCTGATAGTAGAGGATTCAGCTCTCAGAGGAGGGTTTGTTTCTGTTGTGTAAATTATTTGGCTAATGTTTGCCCCTCTAGGAGATTTATGGAGTTTTCTGAGGGTAATAAAGAAACAAAAAGAAAAAAACCCTCTAAAAACTTTCCATTTGCTACTATTGGCAAGGTTGATGCGGAAATTGAAGGTTTGCCGTTTGCTTGTAGTTCTCGTTTTCTCCTACCTGCCAGGGTGGCACTAGACAGCAAGAACATTGTGAGATTTTTGTAGATAGTGGAGCAGCTGTCAATCTCATTGATAATCTATTTGCTATAACACATGGTTTCCAGGTATGCACTTTGGAAAAGGATATACCTGTTTTTGCTAGCGATTCCGCTCCACTTTCTCAAAAATCGTTAAAGGGCATAGTTCACAAGATCCGTTTGACTGTGGGTGATGCTCATGTTGAGGATATGTCATGTTTTGTCCTAAGCGTAATACCTACTCCTCTAGTATTGGGGCTACCCTGGCTCACTAAACATAACCCCACCATTGATTGGCAAGCAAGGCAAATAAATGGACTTTTGCAGAGAGAATTGCCTCACGCCGTCTCTTGCAGAGGTTTCTACCAAGACTGTACCATTTTTTCTCTCAGAATTTTCAGATGTGTTTTCCGAGAGTGGTGTCCAGGAGCTGCCCCCTCACCGGGAGTACGATTGCCCTATTAATCTCATCTGCCAAAATCACGTTTATACAATCACTCCCAAACTGAAAGAGTCCCTATGCGTACTTATATCTCTGAGAGCCTGAGAAAAGGACACATCCGACCCTCGAAGTCACCTGTTGCCGCTGTTTTTTTTTTTTTTTGTTAAGAAAAAAGATGGTTCTTTAAGACCTTGTCTGGATTTCAGGGAGCTGAACCATATCACAATTCGTGACCCATATCCGCTTCCTCTGATCCCGGACCTGTTTAACCAGATTGTTGGGGCTAAAGTTTTTTCTAAGAGGGGCATACAACCTAGTCAGGGTCAGGGAAGGGGACGAATGGAAGACGGCCTTCAAAACCCCTGAGGGTCATTTCGAGAATTTGGTTATGCCCTTTGGTTTGATGAATGCTCCGGCCGTCTTCCAACATTTTGTGAACAGCATTTTTTGTCATTTTAATGGGGAAATGTGTACTGGTGTATCTAGATGACATTTTGATTTTTTCTGCAGTTCCGGAGATTCAATTTCTTGGTTTTCTTCTCTCCGCTTCTGGTTTTCGCATGGACCCTGAGAAGGTCCGCGCTGTGCTTGATTGGGAGCTTCCTGAGAATCAGAAGGCGCTGATGCGGTTTTTTGGTTTTGCTAATTATTACAGAAAGTTCATTTTGAATTATTCCTCTGTTGTTAAGCCAATCACTGATATGACTAAAAAGGGGGTAGATTTTTCCTCCTGGTCGGTAAATGCGCTTAAGGCCTTTTCTAGTATCAAAGAGAGTTTTGCTTCCGCTCCCATTTTTGTACAACCTGATGTCTCTCTACCTTTTATTGTTGAGGTGGACGCTTCTGAGGTGGGTGTGGGTGTGGTCTTATCTCAGGGTCCCTCTCCTGCCAAATGGCGACCGTGTGCTTTTTTCTCAAGGAAACTCTCCTCCGCAGAGAGAAATTACGATGTGGGCGATAGGGAGTTGTTGGCCATCAAATTAGCTTTTGAGGAATGGCTTTGGCTAGAGGGAGCCAGACACCCTATTACCGTGTTTACCGACCATAAGAATCTGGCCTACTTGGAATCAGCCAAGCGTCTGAACCCGAGACAGGCCAGATGGTCTTTGTTCTTTTCTAGGTTTAATTTTGTTGTCCCGTTCCGCCCTGGGGTTAAAAATGTGAAGGCGGATGCCCTGTCACATTGTTTTCCGGGAGGGGGGAACTTTGAAGACCCGGGTGTCACTACCAGAGCTTTGAGACGTTCTCACAGCTCTGTTTCTCCACCCCTGTGATGATGTCACTACTAGAGCTTGGAGGAGTTCTCACTGCTCTGTTTCTCCGCCCCTGTAATGAAGTCTTTACTTTCTGTTTCCTTCCTCCCAGCTGTTCCTCCTGCGGTTGATTTCCCTGCTTTTAAATCACCCCTCCTCCTATTGTAGGGCGTGGATTATATTTCTCATTTCAGTTGTAGCTCTTGCTTGAGTATCTTCACTTGTAGCTATCAGTTCACTGGACCTGTGTTCCGCTGCAGCAAGCACTCCGGATATTGCCAGCTGTCCTTGGATGCGTCTTCTCTGCGGCTGCAGCTCCTTCAGCTAAGTGCAGACATTGTTGTGTACCTGGTTATTTTCTGACTGGATCTGTTCCCTCCATATACTGAGCAGGGCACCGGTGGCCGTGCCCCTTCCACTATTGTAGGGGTTACAGTGGTCATCAGTCTTAGGTACGCGGGCATGCCTCGTTCCGCCATTTGCATCCGGGCATGTGCTTTAGCAGCATAGGGAGAGCTTTGAGGGTCTGACAGGGGTCACCCTTTATCCTCCCTAGTTTGGGTCCGGTCAGTAGCTCTTTTTACTGTGTATACTCTTGTTGTTCACATACAGCCGTGACATTATAATCCACCAAAACCGTCCTTTTTTGACATGGATCCGCTTTCTGGCCTGGTTGACCGCATGCAGGGTCTTTCTTTGGAAGTAGCGGATCTCCGTCAATCTATGACTCAGCTTCAAGCATTGGGCTCTGCTCCGGCTCATTGAGTCTGTTGCGAGCCAAAGGTCTCACTTCCGGAAACGTTCTCCGGGGGCAGTGAGAATTTTGTTCGCTTCAGAGAGGCATGCAAACTCCATTTTTGCTTGTGTCCCCACTCCTCTGGTAAGGAGGAGCAGAGGGTGAGGATTGTCATCTCCCTGCTCAGGGGTAATGCTCAGACTTGGGCTTTTTCGCTGCCATCAGGGGATCCCTCCCTTCGATCCGTGGAAAGATTTTTTGTGGCCCTGGGGCAGATATATGATGACCCGGATCGTGTTGCTCTGGCCGAATCTAACTTACGTGTTTTATGCCAGAACAAACTGTCTGCGGAGCTTTATTGTTCTGAATTTCGGAGATGAGCAGCTGATTCAGGTTGGAATGATGCTGCACTCCGGAGTCAGTTCTGTCATGGTCTCTCAGAGAGATTGAAAGATGCGTTTGCTCTCCATGAGAGACCAACGTCCTTAGAGTCTGCCATGTCATTGGCGGTACGCCTTGACAGGCGTCTAAGAAAAAGAAACAAGACCTCTCTGTCCAGCCATTGTCAGTCTAGGGGCAATGGTGCAGACTCATTCAGTGTGCAGGGGCCTCATCCTGTCTCGCTCCCCTCTGAGGAGGAGCCCATGCAGCTAGGTCGACTTGCCCCTGATAAAAGAGGATTTAGTCCTCAGAGTATGGTGTGTTTTTGTTGTGGGGGCATAGGTCATTTGGCAAATGTTTGTCCGTCTAGGAGATTCTTGAACTGTACTAAGAGCGATAATAAGAGAAAAACCTCAAAAGGTAAATCATCAAATTCTGCTTCATCTGCTACTTTGGGCAAAGTTGATGTAGGAATTGATGCTTTTCCTCTGACCTGCAGTTCCCGTTTTCTCCTGTCTGCCAGGGTGGCGCTAGAGAGCGAAGTCATTTCTTGTGAGATTTTTGTCGATAGTGGAGCGGCCGTCAATCTTATTGACACTCAATTTGTAGCCATGCATGGTTTTCAGGTTTGCACATTAGAAAAGGATATACCTGTTTTTGCTATTGACTGCTCCACTCTCACAGAGATCTCTGAAGGGCATTGTTCACAATATCCGGCTAGCTGTAGGTGACACTCATGTGGAGGATATATCTTGTTTTGTCCTTAACGGATTGCCTTCTCCTCTAGTTTTGGGGTTACCCTGGCTCACTAGACATAACCCCACTATTGATTGGCAAGGAAGGCAAATAAATGAGTGGAGTGACTTTTGTAGAGAGAATTGTCTCACAGCGACTTTTGCAGAGGTGTCTACTAAAACTGTGCCATCATTTCTCTCTGACTTCTTGGACGTGTTTTCCGAGAGCGGTGTTCAGGAGCTACCTCCTCACCGGGAGTTTGACTGTCCCATTAACCTCATTCCCGGCGCCAAGCTGCCAAAGGCACGCCTCTACAATCTCTCACAACCGGAAAGAATCGCAATGCGAACTTATATCTCCGAGAGTCTCGATAAGGGGCATATTCGTCCCTCAAAGTCACCTGTGGCCGCGGGTTTTTTTTTTGTTAAAAAAAAAGATGGCTCTCTGAGACCTTGCCTAGATTTTAGGGAGCTGAACCGTATCACGATTCGCAATCCCTATCCCCTTCCTCTGATCCCGGACCTCTTCAACCAAATTGTTGGGGCCAAGGTGTTTTCCAAATTGGATTTGAGAGGCGCGTACAACCTGGTCAGGGTCAGAGAGGGGGATGAATGGAAAACGGCCTTTAATACCCCTAACAGGCATTTCGAGAATCTCGTTATGCCTTTCGGCCTGATGAATGCTCCGGCCGTCTTTCAGCATTTTGTTAATAGTATTTTCTACCATTTAATGGGGAAATTTGTATTGGTGTATCTTGATGATATTTTGATTTTTTCCCCTGATGTTCAGACCCATCAGGATCATCTTTTTCAGGTTCTGCAGATTCTGCGGGAAAATAAATTGTACGCCAAGCTGGAGAAATGTCTTTTTATGGTATCGGAGATTCAATTTCTGGGTTTTCTCCTCTCTGCTTCTGGTTTTCGCATGGATCCGGAGAAGGTCCGTGCTGTACTTGAGTGGGAGCTTCCTAAGAATCAGAAGGCATTGATGCGCTTTCTGGATTTTGCGAACTATTACCGAAAGTTCATTTTGAATTATTCCTCTGTTGTCAAACCCCTTACTGACATGACAAAAAAGGGGGCGGATTTTTCCTCTTGGTCGGAGGAGGCGCTTGCAGCCTTTTCTAAGATTAAAGAGAGTTTTGCGTCTGCTCCCGTCTTGGTGCATCCCGATGTTTCCTTACCTTTTATTGTTGAGGTGGATGCTTCCGAGGTGGGTGTGGGTGCAGTTTTGTCCCAGGGCCCTTCTGCCAAATGGCGACCCTGTGCCTTTTTCTCTAAAAAACTCTCCCCGGCAGAGAGAAACTATGATGTGGGAGATAGGGAGTTGTTGGCCATCAAGTTGGCTTTCGAGGAATGGCGCCATTGGTTGGAGGGGGCCAGGCACCCTATCACCGTTTTTACCGACCATAAGAATCTGGCATACTTGGAGTTGGCCAGGCGTATGAATCCGAGACAGGCCAGATGGTCTCTGTTCTTCTCCAGATTCAATTTTGTCGTTACATTCCGACCTGGGATCAAAAATGTGAAGGCTGATGCTCTCTCTCGCTGTTTTCCGGGAGGAGGAAACTCCGAGGACCCGGGTCCCATTTTGGCGGAGGGGGTAGTTGTTTCTGCTCTATATTCCGATTTGGAGGCCGAGGTCCAGGCTGCCCAGACTGAGGCACCTGCCCGTTGTCCTTCTGGGAAGTTGTTTGTGCCTCCTGAGCTACGTCACAAATTCTTCAAGGAGCATCATGATACGGTTCTTGCTGGTCACCCCGGGAGTAGAGCCACGGTATATCTCATTGCTCGGAGATTTTGGTGGCCAGCTCTTCGTAAGTCGGTGGAGGGTTTTGTGGCTGCTTGTGAGACGTGCGATTGCGCTAAGGTCCCTCGTTCACGGCCTTCAGGTTCCCTTCTCCCGTTACCCATACCTTCCCGTCCTTGGACACACCTGTCCATGGACTTTATCACGGATCTTCCTCGTTCCTCGGGGAAGTCGGTGATCCTGGTGGTGGTGGACCGTTTTAGCAAGATGGCTCATTTCGTACCTTTCCCTGGTTTACCCAATGCTAAAACGTTGGCGCAAGCTTTTGTCGACCATATTGTTAAATTGCACGGCATTCCCTCTGATATTGTTTCCGATAGAGGCACGCAGTTTGTGTCCAAGTTCTGCAAGGCTTTCTGTTCTCGCCTGGGGGTTCGGCTGTCCTTCTCTTCTGCTTTTCACCCGCAGTCGAATGGTCAGACTGAGCGCCTCAATCAGAATCTGGAGACATATTTGCGCTGTTTTGTGGCAGAGAACCAGGAGGATTGGTGTTCATTTCTCCCTCTTGCCTGAGTTTGCTCTGAACAACCGTCGTCAGGAATCTTCTGATAAGTCACCATTTTTTGGTGCATATGGGTTCCATCCGCAGTTTGGGACATTCTCGGGAGGGGCTCTTTCTGGTTTACCTGAGGAGGAGAGATTTTCCTCGTCTTTGTCTACCATTTGGAAAAAGATTCAGAGTAATCTTAGAAAGATGAGTGAGAAGTATAAGCGTGTGGCTGATAAGAGACGTGTGCCTGGTCCGGACCTGAATGTGGGTGATCTGGTGTGGTTGTCTACAAGAAATATTAAACTGAAGGTTCCCTCCTGGAAATTGGGTCCCAAGTTTATTGGGCCTTATAAAATCTTGTCAGTCATCAATCCTGTTGCCTTCCGTCTTGATCTTCCACGGGTTTGGAAGATACATAATGTATTTCACAGATCTCTCTTAAAACCATATGTCCAGCCCACGGTACCCTCCTCTTTGCCTCCTCCTCCGATTTTGGTTGATGGCAATCTGGAGTTTGAGGTTTCCAGAATTGTGGACTCTCGCATTGTCCGCGGTTCTCTTCAGTACCTCGTTCATTGGAAGGGTTATGGTCCTGAGGAGAGGATGTGGGTTCCGGTGTCGGACATTAAAGCCACTCGCCTCATCAGGGCATTTCATAGGGCTCATCCTAAGAAGGTGGGTCCTGGGTGTCCGGAGTCCACCCGTAGAGGGGGGGGGGGGTACTGTCACTACCAGAGCTTTGAGACGTTCTCACAGCTCTGTTTCTCCACCCCTGTGATGATGTCACTACTAGAGCTTGGAGGAGTTCTCACTGCTCTGTTTCTCCGCCCCTGTGATGAAGTCTTTACTTTCTGTTTCCTTCCTCCCAGCTGTTCCTCCTGCGGTTGATTTCCCTGCTTTTAAATCACCCCTCCTCCTATTGTAGGGCGTGGATTATATTTCTCATTTCAGTTGTAGCTCTTGCTTGAGTATCTTCACTTGTAGCTATCAGTTCACTGGACCTGTGTTCCGCTGCAGCAAGCACTCCGGATATTGCCAGCTGTCCTTGGATGGGTCTTCTCTGCGGCTGCAGCTCCTTCAGCTAAGTGTGCAGACATTGTTGTGTACCTGGTTATTTTCTGACTGGATCTGAGGTGGCCACGGTTCCCTCCATATACTGAGCAGGGCACCGGTGGCCGTGCCCCTTCCACTATTGTAGGGGTTACAGTGGTCATCAGTCTTAGGTACGCGGGCATGCCTCGTTCCGCCATTTGGATCCGGGCATGTGCTTTAGCAGCATAGGGAGAGCTTTGAGGGTCTGACAGGGGTCACCCTTTATCCTCCCTAGTTTGGGTCCGGTCAATAGCTCTTTTTACTGTGTATACTCTTGTTGCTCACATACAGCCGTGACACCGGGTCTCATTTTGGCTGAAGGGGTGGTTGTCTCTGCTCTTTATCCTGATTTGAAGTCAGAGGTTCAGGCAGCCCAGGCAGAGGCTCCTGATCTTTGTTCTCCTGGGAGGTTGTTTGTGTCTCTCGCTTTACGACACAAGGTTTTTAAGGAGCACCACGATACTGCCCTTGCTGGGCACCCGGGGAGTAGAGCCACAGTAGATCTCATTGCTCGGAGATTTTGGTGGCCGGCTCTTCGTAAGACGGTTGAGGGTTTTGTGGCAGCCTGCGAGACCTGCGTTCGTGCCAAGGTCCCTCATTCACGGCCATCGGGTTCTCTCCTCCCGTTATCCATTCCTTCCCGTCCTTGGATGCATCTGTCCATGGACTTCATTACGGACCTGCCTCGTTCCTCGGGGAAGACTGTGATTCTGGTGGTAGTGAACCGTTTTAGAAAAATGGCGCATTTCATTCCCTTTCCTGGGTTACCCAATGCTAAGACGTTGGCGCAAGCGTTTGTTGATCACATTGTTAAATTGCATGGCACATATTGTTTCTGATAGGGGCATGCAATTTGTTTCCAGATTCTGGAAGGCCTTCTGTTCTCGCTTAGGGATTCAGTTGTCATTTTCTAATGCTTTTCACCCGCAGTCGAATGGTCAGACCGAACGCGTCAATCAAAATCTGAAAACATATCTGCGCTGTTTTGTGGCGGAGAATCAGGAGGATTGGTATTCTTTTTTGTCCCTTGCTGAGTTTGCTTTAAATAACCGTCGCCAGGAGTCCTCTGATAAGTCACCATTTTTTGGTGCATATGGGTTTCATCCACAGTTTGGGACATTCTCTGGAGAGGGGTCTTCTGGTTTACCTGATGAGGAGAGATTTTCCTCGTCTTTGTCATTTATTTGGCAAAAGATTCAGGGTAATCTGAAGAGGATGAGTGAGAGATAAAAGCGTGTGGTGGATAAGAGACTAGAGATGTCCCGAACTATTCGCCGGCGAATAGTTCCAGGCGAACATAGCTTGTTCACGTTTGCCGCGGCGGGCGAACATACGCGATTTTTGACTGTAATATAATAGCAGTCAGTTGCTGCCACGCGCGTGTGTTTCATGCCCTGCAAGTGTCACCAGTGCAACTCATATCTGGTGTCACATTCGATTACATTTAAAGAAAAACAACAATTTTGACTGTGAATAAATAGCAGTCAGTTGCACACACGTGTTTGTGTGTTTAAGGCCCAGCTGAAAGTCCATAGTGTCACTTCAGCGCCATTCATATCTGGTGTCACATTCGATTACATTTAAAGAAAAACAACAATTTTGACTGTGAATAAATAGCAGTCAGTTGCACACACGTGTTTGTGTGTTTAAGGCCCAGCTGCAGTGCATAGTGTCACTTCAGCGCCATTCATTTCTGTGTAAATTATTATTTTATTTACATTTTATACTTATTTTTTTCATAAGTACGAAAAGGTTACATAAACCATCTGATCATAACAGTACACAATTTTGTAGCAAAAATAACACATCGATTTACAATGTAAATCATAACAAACAGCAATCAGTTAAATGGGAAGGGAATAGGGTAGGAGGGGTGGTGGGGGAAAGCATTGTTACTAATCAATAACGCCCTGTCACAAACTAAAAAGTGTAAGACAAAATCTGACTTAGCTTGCTCATACAAGTGAATAACTTGTTGGAAGAAGCTAATTACTCGTGAGCCTAAAACTATCTAGGTACATTATAACGATCATCTGTTTTAATCTAAGCAGAGAAGATATCTGATTTATCCGCATCTAGCCATCTTCTCCAAATCTTCTCAAACTTGTCTGGTCTGTTTGCCGTAAGCCATCTTTTTCGTTCAAAATCGCATTCTTTATACAGTTCAGTGAACCAGTCGTTCAAAGTCGGTGGGTCTTTCTGAAGCCATCTCCTTGGAATAAGTATCTTGGCAATGTTTAGAAAAAAGTTGCAAAGATCTGATTTTGCGACATGCTGATGTGTGTTATACAAGTTAAACAAAACTAGGTTAACAGATAGAGTAATGTCCGTGCCAAAAATCTTATTGATCACACTGCATATATCCTTCCAGAAGGTGGTGAGAGAAGGACATGAGAACCATATATGCTCATAATTTCCGATGCCCTGTCCGCATCTCCAGCACACATTAGAAACTTCAGGGTTATACCTACTTAGTAGCAGTGGAGTTCTATACCATCTAGTGGTGATCTTATATTGGTGTTCTTGGTAATTGTATGCTGGAGAATTGGAGAGCGCACCGGTCAGTATCGCTAATTTCTGAGTTTCAGATAGTGGGTGTTGAAGTTCTTTGGACCAGCTTTCTAGAAAACCTGGTTCGCTTGAGGGAGTGTTAATCAGTCCATAGCATTTCGAAAAAATATGTGGAATGGGGGTTTTGGTGGAAATAACTTTGAGCCACCAAGAATTCTCACAGAGGGGCGAAATGGGGACCTCAAAGGCTTTAAGGAAATGGAATAGCTTCTTAAACTGATCCTCGGGAATGTTCTGGCAAGCAATAAGCGAGCTCAATTGTGATTTATCTAGCGGTCTGCCCTTAACCCATAGTGCCTTTAAAGGAATCATCTCCCCTTTGGCGTCACACTTCAAATTGTCATGCCAGAACATCCACGTGGTAGGGATGATGCAAGTAATTGGTGATTCCCTGGACAAATCTTGAACAAAGTGTAAGTTAGCTTTCAAGGAGTGCCACTTCCTTACTGTTTCCCTAGTTATTACATTTTTAATTCCTTTTCGTCTTTTTGGGAAGGTAGAGGTCTTCCAAAGCAGAGACGTTAAGTCTATTCCTGCGAAATCACGTTCTATCAAGACCCATTTCTTTCTTACCGGATGTGTGAACCATTCGAGTGACCTGGAAAGCCACGCAGCTTTATAGAATTTCTCTAAATCTGGGAGATTAACCCCTCCGTCTTTCCTGGCTCTAGATAGGAGCTCATAGGATAGCCTAGAAGCTTTGCCCTTCCAAATGAACTTAGTTATCATCCTCCTGAGTTTATTAAAGAAATCTTTGGGTATATTGATGGGCAGCGTTTGTAATAGGTATAGAATCTTGGGGACTATAGACATTTTTATCACATTTATTCTACCAAACCAAGATAACCAAAGATCCTCCCATTCCTTAAGTTGTATTTCCGTCTGTTTTAGTATTTTGGGGAAATTTAATTTGTAGAGTTCTTTAATATTATGACAAAGATTAGTTCCCAGGTACTTGAAAGCACTAACCGCTGGTTTTAAAGCACTCAGAGAGATAATTTTCTCCCAATCACGGGGCCTGACGTTGATATTATAGATTTCTGATTTAGTTAAGTTTATTTTGAAGTCTGACACTTCATGAAAGAGTGAAAACTCATCTAGCAAGTTCGGTAAAGAAGATTCCGGATTGGTTATTACAAAGAGAGTGTCGTCGGCAAATGCCGCTATTTTATGTTCTCCGGATCCTGTGTTTAGACCATTTATGGAATTATTTGACCTGATTTTGATCAAGAACGGTTCTAGTGAGAGTATGAATAAAAGTGGAGATAGAGGGCATCCCTGCCTTGTACCATTACTGATAGGAAAGGGGGTAGATAAAACTCCATTTACCTTAATTTTTGCTTTGGGGGTTGTATAGAGGGCCATAACTTTATTTATGAAAATTTCTGGGAATCCAAATTTTATAAGAGTATTTAGAAGGTAAATCCAATTCAGCCTGTCAAACGCCTTCTCGGCATCAGAGGCGATCAGGATTGTTGGGATGCGTCTGACTTTGGCGAATTGCATTAAATAAACCACTTTAGTTGTGTTGTCTTTGGCCTCACGGCCAGGTACAAATCCCACCTGATCATCACCGACAAGTGCTCCAATTAAAGTATTAATCCTACCCGCTAGTAATGTAGCATATAGCTTTAGATCGACATTTAGTAGCGAGATCGGTCGGTAATTGGAACATTCAGTCGGGTCTTTCCCTTCTTTATGGATTAATGTAATATGGGCGATAAGGGATTCCTCCCTCCATGACTCTTCCTTTCCTATCAAATTGAAATATTCCACTAGACGGGGAGCCAATATGTCTTTAAACTTTTCATAGTAACAGGCCGTGAGACCGTCTGGGCCTGGACTTTTACCCAATTTTAGGTTTTTTATTGCCCTAATGACCTCGGCTAAGGTGAATGGGGCATTTAAGGAGTCTTTTTGTTTCAGGGTCAGCGTGGGGGTTGTGATATTTTCTAAGTAATCTTTAATCTTACAATGTCTGTTATCTATGTCTTTTTTTGTTTCTGTGGCATTTAAGTTGTACAACTTCTCGTAGTACTCCCTAAAGGCCGAGGCTATCTCGTTGGAGTCTTGTAGAGTTTGGTTAAGGCTATTTTTGATTTTGTTGATATTATTTCTAGCTCTCTCTTTTTTAATCAGTCTAGCAAGCTCTTTACCACACTTGTTAGCGTATAGGTAGTGTCTGTATTTAGCCATATGTACGTATCTCTGAAAAGAGTGATCCAGGATATTCTTCACATTTGTTCTAAGTTCTGCTAGTTTAGCTTCAGTTCTTTTGTCTGGAGAGGTTTTATGGATTTTCTCAAGGGACCTAATCTGTTCAAGTAGTGTAGTCAATTGTTTTTCCCTTTCTCTCTTTTCTTTAGCACCTAGTTTCATCAAAAGGCCTCTCACTACCGCCTTATGTGTTTCCCATACTACAGAATTATCTACATCTTTCGTCCTATTTTCTTTGAAGAAGTGTTCTAACTCTGAGGAAACATATTTTTTATTTTTATCGCTATTTAGCAAGCTTTCATTTATTTCTTTTAGAAAGATCTAAAATCATTTAGAAAGCGCCATTCATTTCTGGTGTTCGATTACATTTAAAGAAAAACAACAATTTTGACTGTAATATAATTGCAGTTAGTTGCCTGCAAGTGTGTGTGTCAGGCCTACAGCGTCAGCGTGTACTATGCCAACTACTGCCAGTGCACAGTGCCACCACTCATATCTGGTGTCACAGTAGCTTGCACGCATAGTACAACTAATCTAAAAAAAATGACAGGCAGAGGCAGGCCACCCCTCAGGGGCCGTCGTGGTCGTGGTGCTGTGATTTCCTTTGGCCCTAGAATAATGCCCAGTGTTCAGAGGCCACGTACCCTGAACTTGAAAAGTTCTGAGGACATAGTTGACTGGCTAACACAGGACACCCAATCTTCTACAGCTTCCGCTCGGAAACTTGACGCACCAACCTCCTCCATCTCAGCTTCAGGCACCTCTCAAGTTACCACTCGCCCGCCTGCCGCCACCACCAACACTAGCACCACAGCCTCTTCACTTGATCTGTCAGAGGAGTTATTTACACATCAGTTGGAAGAAATGAGTGATGCGCAACCATTATTGCCAGAGGTTTTAGATAACAGGGATATGTCTCAGTCAGGCAGCATTACACACATGGACGTATGGTGTGATGATGATGATGTTGTACCCGCTGCTGCTTCCTTTGCTGAGTTGTCAGATACAAGTGAAGCGGTTGATGATGACGATGTGTCCGTGGATGTCACGTGGGTGCCCGCTAGAAGAGAAGAAGAACAGGGGGAAAGTTCAGATGGGGAGACAGAGAGGAGGAGGAGACGAGTTGGAAGCAGGGGGAGGTCGTCGCAAGGAGCTAGTGGCACAGTCAGACAGCATGCATCGGCACCCGGAGTCAGCCAGACAGCACGCCAATCAACGCATGCTGTTGCCACCACCAGAATGCCGTCATTGCAGAGCTCAGCAGTGTGGAATTTTTTTTGTGTGTCTGCCTCTGACAACAGCGATGCCATTTGCAACTGGGCCAAAAGAAACTGAGTCGTGGGAAGTCCAACACCCACCTAGGTACAACTGCTTTGCGAAGGCACATGATCGCACATCACAAACGCCTATGGGATCAACAAATGAGTACAAGCAGCACACAAACTCAAAGCCGCCATCCTCCTCCTGGTCCAGCATCTTCAGCCACGTCAACCACTGCTGTCCTACTTGCCCCCTCTCAACCATCCGCCACTCCGTCTCTCGCCTTGAGCAGTTCCTGCTCATCTGCCCACAGTCAGGTGTCTGTCAAGGACATGTTTGAGCGTAAGAAGCCAATGTCACAAAGTTACCCCCTTGCCCGGCGTCTGACAGCTGGCTTGTCTGAACTCTTAGCCCCCCAGCTTTTACCATACAAGCTGGTGGATTCTGAGGCCTTCCAAAAATTTGTAGCTATTGGGACACCGCATTGGAAGGTAAACGGCCGAAATTTCTTTGCACAAAAGGCAATCCCCAACCTGTACTCGATTGTGCAAAAGGAAGTCATGGCATGTCTGGCACATAGTGTTGGGGCAAGGGTCCATCTGACCACTGATACCTGGTCTGCAAAGCACGGTCAGGGCAGGTATATCACGTACACTGCGCATTGGATAAACCTGCTGACGGCTGCCAAGCATGGAATGCGTGGCTCTGCAGAGGAGTTGATGACACCGCCAAGACTTGCAGGCAGGCCTGCTGCCACCTCTTCCATAACCTCCTCGGCTGAGTCCTCTTCTGCTGCTGCGTCTTGCTCCACATCCCGGATACGACAGTGTCACACCGTCTTGGGGTTGACTTGCCTAAAAGCAGAGAGTCACATTGGACCAGCACTCCTGTCCGCCCTGAACGCACAGGTGGATCAGTGGCTGACTCCGCACCAACTGGAGATCGGCAAAGTGGTGTGTGACAACGGAAGCAATTTGTTGGCGGCATTGAATTTGGGCAAGTTGACACATGTGCCGTGCATGGCACATGTGTGTAATCTGATCGTACAACGCTTTGTGCATAAGTACCCAAGTTTACAGGACGTCCTCAAGCAGGCCAGGAAGGTGTGTGGCCATTTCAGGCGTTCCTACACGGCCAGGGCGCACTTTTCAGATATCCAGCGGCGAAACAACATGCCAGTGAGGCGCTTGATTTGCGACAGCCCGACACGTTGGAATTCAACACTCCTAATGTTCGACCGCCTGCTCCAACAAGAAAAAGCCGTCAATGAGTATTTGTATGACCGGGGTGCTAGGACAGCCTCTGCGGAGCTGGGAATTTTTTTGCCACGTTACTGGACGCTCATGCGCAATGCCTGTAGGCTCATGCGTCCTTTTGAGGAGGTGACAAACCTAGTCAGTCGCACCAAAGGCACCATAAGCGACATCATCCCATTTGTTTTATTCCTGGAGCGTGCCCTGCGAAGAGTGCTGGATCAGGCCGTAGATGAGCGTGAAGAGGAAGAGGAAGAGTTGTGGTCACCATCACCACCAGAAACAGCCTTATCAGCATCGCTTGCTGGACCTGCGGCAACGCTGGAAGAGGAGTGTGAGGAAGAGGAGTCAGAGGAGGAATGTGGCTTTGAGGAGGAGGAGGAAGACCAACCACAACAGGCATCCCAGGGTGCTCATTGTCACCTATCTGGTACCTGTGGTGTTGTACGTGGCTGGGGGGAAGAACATGCCTTCAGTAAGATCACTGAGGACGAGGAACAGGACATGATTAGCTCGGCATCCAACCTTGTGCAAATGGGGTCTTTCATGCTGTTGTGCCTGTTGAGGGACCCTCGTATAAAAAGGCTGAAGGAGAACGACCTGTACTGGGTGGCCACGCTACTAGACCCCCGGTATAAGCAGAAAGTGCCTGAAATGTTACAGAATTACTGCAAGTCGGAAAGGATGCAGCAGTTCCAAAATAAATTAAAAAGTATGCTTTACACAGCGTATAAGGGTGATGTCACAGCACAACGGGAATCTAACAGGGGAAGAGGTGAAAGTAATACTCCTCCTACCACGACCACGCCGGCAAGGACAGGACGCTTTACAGAGGTGTTGTTGATGGAGGACATGCGGAGCTTTTTAAGTCCTACGCATCTCCACAGCCCTTCGGGGTCCACCCTCAGAGAACGACTCGACCGACAGGTAGCAGACTACCTCGCCTTAACTGCAGATATTGACACTCTGAGGAGCGATGAACCCCTTGACTACTGGGTGTGCAGGCTTGACCTGTGGCCTGAGCTATCCCAATTTGCGATAGAACTTCTGGCCTGCCCCGCTTCAAGTGCCCTGTCAGAAAGAACCTTCAGTGCAGCAGGAGGTATTGTCACTGAGAAGAGAAGTCGCCAAGGTCAAAAAAGTCTAGATTGCCTCACCTTTATTAAGATGAATGAGGGATGGATCCCGAAGGGACTGACAGTGGGCGATACATTCGACTAAAAAAGACCTGATGAGATGAGCTGCCTTGGGCTAAAAATGGTCCACATGCTAATGTATTTTATCTCTGAATGCCGGATGACTTGCGTGACTTATCCGCCACCAGCTAGG
This sequence comes from Bufo bufo, assembly GCF_905171765.1. Taxonomy (NCBI): domain Eukaryota; kingdom Metazoa; phylum Chordata; class Amphibia; order Anura; family Bufonidae; genus Bufo; species Bufo bufo. The sequence continues at coordinate 483,523,345 of NC_053390.1, read as the reverse complement.
GTTCAAGCTGCAATGTTTTAGGGCACTTTCTGCTTGGGAAACATAAATTTTTCTGGCCGCTGCTACAGCAGTGTCTGCAACAATACCTAATTTTTCAGGCATGTGTACATGCCTAATTTTTCTGGCCTCTGGTGCTGCACTGTGACTTCAAAAACCAAACAAAAAAAAGGGCACATACATGTGTCAATTCCCCTTCGTGATCGTTACCTTGTTGTGGTGAAGGGGCTTGCATATCACAATGAAGCGATTACCTCTATGAGTGTGTTGGCAATGTTGGCACACCCCAGATGATAAGTAGTTGCTTCATTGTGAACAGACCAAAAGCGATCGGCTGGATAATTTTGCATAGAAAAAACATAAATTTTCTTTGTGATCATCTAAGGTGATCATTAAAGCCTACTAGGCCAACAATGTGCCCACACTGCAGAATCATTGTTTTCTGAGTCACTTAACTGTCACTGAACTACCTCAGCACGACCATAGGCTTTGAAAAAACCCCATCGCCTGCAATCTCCCAAACGTGCGCACGAGCACAGTTATCACTACACCGCATAGAGGTATAAAATTTATGTCATGAGTGTGTCAACTATATTGACAGCTCTTTGCGGTTGTCTAAAATCTATTCCATACACGTCCCCTGCTAGGGGACGTAACAGGGATTAAACTGATAGGAATAGTACTACTTAACACACCTTATTATTATTATTATTATTATTATTATAATACTTGTGGACGTAACAGGGATTAAACTGATAGGAATAGTACTACTTAACACACCACTCCTATCTGGTGGCACAGTAGATTGCACGTGCAGTGCCCCAAATTGGACGTAGGAGGACCGACCAAGCATCTTTTTCCATCTCCCGGTTCCTAAAATCGATTCCATATACACGTCCCCTGATAGGGGACGTAACAGGGATTAAACTGATAAGGATAGAACTACTTAAAGGGCTTCTATCACCAGATTTGGTCCTAATTAGCTGACTGACACTAGCGATGTGCTAGTGTCAGCAGTCCATAACAGTGTTCTTACTTATCATCTGTCTGCTGCCGTTCACCTTAAAAACGTACTTTTATAGATATGCTAATGAGCCTCTAGGTGCTATGTGGGCGTCATTAGCACCTAGAGGGCTCCGTCCACTAACCATTTCAGCCGCCCATCGCGTCCCTCCAGCCCGCCCCGCTCCTGTTGATTGACGTGAAACTTCTCAGTATCTCGTACCAATTCCCGCGCCTGCGCCGTACGCTTCTGTATTCTACCGGCGCCGGCTTCCCCACTGAACCTGCGCCAACTACGTTACAGTGAGGAAGCCGGCACCAGGAGCGCGGCATTCACTCACTGCGCCGAATACAGAAGCGCACGGCGCAGGCGCGGGAATTGGTACGAGATACTGAGAAGTTTCACGTCAATCAACAGGAGCGGGGCGGGCTGGAGGGACGCGATGGGCGGCTGAAATGGTTAGTGGACGGAGCCCTCTAGGTGCTAATGACGCCCACATAGCACCTTAGAGGCTCATTAGCATATCTATAAAAGTACGTTTTTAAGGTGAACGGCAGCAGACAGATGATAAGTAAGAACACTGTTATGGACTGCTGACACTAGCACATCGCTAGTGTCAGTCAGCTAAATAGGACCAAATCTGGTGATAGAAGCGCTTTAACACACCGCTCCTATCTGGTGGCACAGTAGATTGCACGCGCAGTGCCCCAAATTGGACGTATAAGGACCGACCAAGCATCTTTTTCCATCTCCCGGTTCCTAAAATCGATTCCATATACACGTCCCCTGATAGGGGAGGTAACAGGGATTAAACTGATAGGAATAGTATACTTAACACACCTTATAATAACGCAGAGAGAGGCAACGCAGAGAGAGGAGGAAGGTGGCTTTGAGGAGGTGGAAGACCAACCACAGCAGGCGTCCCAGGTGGCTTGTTGTCACCTTTCGGGGACCCTTGGTGTTGTACGTGGCTGGGTGGAGGAAGAGACCTTCAATGACGTTAGTGAGGACAAGGAATGGGACATGGCTAGCTTGGTATCCAACCTTGTGCAAATGGGGAGTTTGTGGTTGTGCAAATGGACTGTTTGCGGTTGTTTGCGGTGCGTTAAATGGGGAGTTTGGTCTGTCACTGTGAAGCGGGCATAACCCTTACACTACCTGATCGATACAACATCATACCTGATGTTTTAAAGCACGTTATTCCAAACAATTTAGGAATGTTAGGTGATTTATGCCCTTTATGGATTAAAACCCGACTCTGCATCAACTATGTAATTTTCCATGGGAGTTTTGCCATGGATCCCCCTCCAGCATGCCACAGTCCAGGTGTTAGTCCCCTTGAAACAACTTTTCCATAACTATTGTGGCCAGAAAGAGTCCCTGTGGGTTTTAAAATTCGCCTGCCTATTGAAGTCTACGGCGGTTCGCCCGTTCGCGAACATTTGCGGAAATTTGCGTTCGCGAACGGATAAATTTTATGTTTGCGACATCTCTATAAGAGACGTGTGCCTGGTCCAGACCTGAATATGGATGATCTGGTGTGGTTGTCTACAAAGAATATCAAACCGAAGGTTCCCTCCTGCAAGTTGGGTCCTAAGTTTATTGGGCCTTACAAGATCTTGTCCGTCATCAATCCCGTTGCCTTCCGTCTTGATCTTCCTCAGACTTGGAAGATCCATAATGTTTTTCACAGGTCCCTATTAAAACCTTATGTCCAACCCACTGTACCCTCCTCTTTGCCGCCTACTCCGATTTTTGTTGATGGTAATCTTGAATTTCAGGTCTCTAGGATTGTGGATTCTCGCATTATTTGCGGTTTTCTCCAATACCTTGTTCATTGGGAGGGTTATGGTCCTGAGGAAAGAAAGTGGGTCCCAGTGGCGGACATTAAGGCCACTCGTCTCATCAAGGCTTTCCATAGGTCTCATCCTGAGAAGGTGGGTTCTGAGTGTCTGGAGTCCACCCGTGGAGGGAGGGGTACTATCACCGCCACTTCTGTGAGAAGGTCTGACAGACGTCCTTTTCTACCTCTTGCATGATGTTCTTTGTTTTGGTTTCACTTTCTCATCTCATTTCCTTCTCCTAGGTGTCACCTATTTAAACTAATCCTCTTTCCTTTATATTCCCTCCCATACTGCCTCACTTTGCGGTTTATACTGCTTCCTGGATTGAAGTGAGACTTCTGCTGCTGCTTGTTCAGATAAGTCCTTTCTTGTATTGTGTTTCCTTGCTGGCTTAATTCTAGGTAACCCTGACTCCCTCCGTATGAAGTGCAGGGAGCCGGTGGTCGTGTCCCCTCACTATTATAGGGTTTTCAGGTGTCACACAGTCTAGGTACGTGGGCATGCAATCGTCTACCTCTGAGACCCTTGTATGTGCTTAGCAGTTAGGGTGAGCTCTTAGGGTTTTATAGGGGTCACCTATATGCTCCTTAGTTTGGGATCAAGCCAGTCGGACGTTTAATCATAACTTCCAGCTATCTGCAACATCATCCGTGACATGTATTATCTTGCACAAAATGGGTGTTTTTTTAAAACCAGAATATAACAGCGGAATTGTCACGAGGGTGTTAAGAGCCACGTCTGACTCTGTTATACCCGGGGTCAGGAAGTCGCAGCGGGTGGCTACGTGCTCTATGTCTAAAGATTGCGCTTTTACTCAATGGTAGCTTTCTGTGTTTGCCTTAAAATACTTTTTGTCTCACTCAGGGATCCGTAGCTTCTTCTCCTCAGCTGTTTCTTGTCCGACACTCCCAACCTCTTTATATTCCCCTCTCCCACTTCTCTGGTTGCCAGATATAGAGCTTTCTGCCTGGACTTCTATACTGACCCACTGGAGCTGTGTCGCTGTTATTCCTGGTTGTCGTACCAGAGCATTACCCTCCGGATCCCTGTTGGTTTTTTATTGTCCGCTGTTGTCGCCCACCTGGGATTATATGTTTTGTCAGTATTGTCTGTCCTCTCCCTGGTGTTTCCCTTTAGTGTTAGTGGTGCGGACTAGTGTTCCCACCGCCCCATTCACTACTTAGGGCTCATCTTAAGGAAAGCCAGGGTTTAGGCACGTGATCGGCGTACGTGTGAGAAACCTGTCTAGGGACGTCAGGGCAGTCAGGTGCCAGCCTCTAGATGAGTTAGGGGTCACCATCTTTCCCTCTCCCTTGGACAGGGCCTCCCTTTTCCCTCCCTTTGTGTCAAGTATGTGATCGGCACGCCGGTGTCATACCCCGCTCTGACGATGTGCGGAGGTCGGCCAGGATAGCAGCACGAGTTTAGTGTTTGTTTTGGAGCCGTGCTGGATCCGCCTCTCATCAGGTGCACTGGGTGGGGTCATTAGTTTAAATAGCACACCATCCCAGTGCTCTGAGCGGATTATAGGAATCATTGTGGTCTTGGAAGCTAGGAAGGAAGGTTGTCTGTTCCAGCTCAGAAAGATAAGTGTGATTTCTAGTTTGGTTGTTTTGTGTCATCTCTCCCATCCAGGTTCTGTGTGAGCAGGCTGCTCCTATTTCCCCTCTTCACCATCTTAGGGAATTTAGGGTGTTTCAGCCCAGGCACGGGGACACATCATACCTACCATAAAGGTCTGCATGTGGGCTGAGCAGTGCAGGGAAAGAGCTCAGGGATTAGCTAGGAGGTGACCCTTCCCCTGTTTCTCGCCCAGAGCCTGGTTGGTGGGTTATCTGTTAGTCTGAGTGCACACCCGCCGTGACATTATAATCCGCCATCCTGTGACTGCCATTACTCAGCGGTTTTGTTATGGCATCAATTGAAGCATTAGTTGACCGCATGCAGGGGCTATTGCTAGAGGTTGTGGAGCTACGGGGTTCGGTCACACGGTGTCAGAATGCTCTGGCAGCTGGTGCAGGTCAAATTTGTGTGGAGCCTAAAGTGGCTCTTCCTGATCGATTTTCAGGAGGTACGGATGACTTTATCCGTTTTAGAGAATCCTGCAAATTGTACTTTCGGCTGCGTCCATCGTCGTCAGGTGATGAGAGTCAGAGGATAGGTATAGTTATTTCTCTGCTTAAAGAGGATGCGCAATCCTGGGCCTTTTCTCTGCCACCTGGTTCTCGGGCCCTCCGGTCAGTGGAGGAATTTTTTAAGGCTCTGGGATTAATCTACGATGACCCAGATCGGGTCTCGAGTCGAGATTACGTAATTTGTTTCAGGGGGAACTTACTGCAGAGGCTTACTGTGTTGAGTTTAGGAGGTGGGCTACTGAATCAGAGTGGAATGATCCCGCGTTACGTAGTCAGTTTTGTCAGGGGTTATCTTAAAGATAGAAGGATGCCCTTGCTTTTCATGAATACCCAGACTCTTTGGAGAACGCCATGTCTTTAGCAGTACGGCTAGATAAACGTATCAGAGAGAGGTATAGGGCTCCCTCCGCGCAAGGTACCCCTTCTGTAAGTGGTTTCGTCTCTACTGCCTCCCCGGGTGATGTTACAGGTAACTCTGGGGGAGCGGAGGAACCCATGCAGTTGGGTCAGGTTTCTTGCCATTCTGATAGTAGAGACTTTAGGAAAGTGCACAAACTATGTTATTATTGTGGAAAGAGGGGTCATTTTATTTTTGCTTGTCCTTATGTTAAACCACAGGTGGAAGAGAAAAAGAAAAAAAAAACTTCCCTGACACTTGGTAGTACGAATGGTGTGGTGGAGCAGGCAGGTATGCAAGCTCCCTGCAGTTCCCATTTCCTCCTTCCAGCTATGGTGGCGCTAGAGTCAAAAAATGTTTTTGTTGATGTATTCCTTGATTGTGGTGCTGGGGTAAACCTAATTGACTTTCTTTTCCTTCAAAACCTAGGACTAAGTACTTGCACTTTAGAGAACGAGATTCGTGTTTTTGCAATTGATTCTTCCCCTCTTTCTCAAAGGAGCCTTACTCACATTGTTCATGGTATTCACTTAAGGGTGGGTGATTCACATGTTGAAATTATTTCTTGTTTTGTCATGAAGGATTTGCCAGCTCCTATAGTTTTGGGGTTGCCATGGTTGACTAGACATAACCCAATTATAGACTGGCAAGCGAGACAAATCATTGGTTGGAATGAGTTTTGTTTGATTAATTGTCTTGGCACATCTATCTCTGGTGTGTCCATTACGGCTTTACCTCAGTATCTCGGATTTTGCGGATGTTTTTTCGGAGGGTGGGGCTCAGGAATTGCCCCCTCATCGAGTCTATGATTGTCCAGTCAATCTCATTCCGGGGGCTAAGTTGCCAAAGTCTCGGCTTTACAACCTCTCTCAACCCGAAAGAGAGGTCATGCGAAAGTATGTCGCCGAGAGTTTGGCAAAGGGTCATATTAGACCATCTAAGTCTCCAGTGGCAGTAGGTTTGTTCTTTGTGAAGAAATAGGATGGATCACTGAGACCGTGTTTGGATTTCCGGGAATTGAACCGTATTACAGTCCGGGATCCATATCCCCTGCCTTTGATCTCTGATCTTTTTGATCAGATTGTTGGAGCCAAGGTGTTCTCCAAGTTGGATTTGAGAGGGGCCTACAATCTGATCAGAATCAAGGAGGGGGATAAGTGGAAAACGGCCTTCAATACGCACGAGGGTCATTTTGAGAACCTGGTTATGCCTTTTGGGTTGACGAACGCACCAGCAGTATTTCAGCGATTCGTCAATGACATTTTTCATCATTTGGTGGGGAGGTTCGTAGTAGTTTACCTGGATAACATTTAAATTTATTCTCCTGATCTGAAGACCCATCAGGATCATGTGAGACCAGTTTTGACGATCCTTCGGGAGAATAAATTATATGCCAAATTGGAGAAATATTTGTTTGCGGTGCAAGAGCTTCCGTTCTTGGGATACATGCTTTCTGATTCTGGTTTTCGTATGGACCCCGAAAAGGTCCGGGCTGTTCTGGAGTGGGACCGACCAGAGAATCAGAAAGCTTTGATGCTGTTCTTGGGGTTTACGAATTATTATAGAAAACTTATTTCGAATTATTCCACCGTAGTAAAACCTCTTACTGATATGACCAAGAAGGGCGCCGATGTCTCTGTCTGGTCGGATGAGGCATTGCAGGCCTTTTCGGCTATTAAGCTCTTAAGGACACATGATGTACCGGTACGTCATGATGTCCTGGTACTTAACCACCTCCGGACCGCCTAACGCAGATTCGCGTTCCGGAGGTGGCAGCGCTGCGCACAGTCACGCATATACGCGTCATCTCGCGAGACGCGAGATTTCGCTCAAAGCCGGCCCGCGCATGCGCATCGCGGGCCGGCAAAATTTAAAGAACAATTTAGTCACCAGCCTGCCAGCAACGATCACTGGCGATTTTCAAAAAATCCAATCACAAGCCATATAACAGATCATATTAGTAAATATGATCTGTTATATGGCTTGTCTGCTCCTCTGCTGGTCCTTTTCGTCGGTTGGATCCAGCAGAGGAGCAGACTGAACTGTGAGTAGCACCAACAGTACACTGTAGCCCCAGATCACCCCCCTGCACCCCAATTAACCCTTTGATCACCCCTTTGATCGCCCCTGTCAATCACTAGTGAAAGGAAAAAAAGTGATCAGTGTAAACTGTCACTTTTTTTTTTCCACTGGTATTGACTGTTAGGTTTTAGGGATAGTTTAGGCCCCTTGGTTAGGTAGTTTAGCGTGAGTTAGCGCCCAGCCCACCGCACCGCAGTCACTTATTCGCTGTTTAGCGTATCGCTAATCAGCATTTGTACTTTTATAGTATCTGTAAGTGATCAAAACTGATCACGGTCACATCTATAAGTGTATTAGTGTCACCTTAGCTCGCCCTCCACCCAAAACGCAGTGTTTGCCCGATCAGGCCTGATCGGTCGCCCACACGTGCGTTCACCCACGCCCGCCCCACCGCAGTGACAAAAAATATATATTTTTTTGATCACTGCACATTCATTTTACACGCACTGCGGCGATAAAAAAATCAGTTTTGATATTTTTTATCAACCGCAGTGGCCTCCGGTACTTCGCTAGCCTCCCCTTTGTAAGACAGGCTTGCTTTTTTTCTTGGGTAGTCTCAGGGAATACCCCTAAATTTAGTAGTCCAAAATGTCAAACAGGGGGTATTCTTCTGAAGAGGCCTACAGGATTCTGACCCAGTCGGATGAGGAGTGGGAACCCTCATCTGACGAATCTAGCGGGTCAGAATATGAACCTGTGGAAAGCAGTGGCTCTCTGACCCAAAGTTCGGACGAGGAGGTGGAGGTCCCTGATAGCACCAGGCGTACCAGGCCCCGTGTCGCTAGACCACAGGTTATGCAGGATCCGCTTCAAGAGCAGCAGAGTGGGGCTGTCGCTGCCGGATCACGTGGTGAGGCATACACCAGCAGCGCAGCCCTCCCTGGACCTAGTACCAGCACTGCCGTACAACATGGTGACGTGGCGAGCACCAGAAGGGCAGTTGAAGCTGGTACGGTGGCACGTGCAGTAGTTACCCCGTCGCAGCCACCGCACAGACAGGCCCGTAGAGCCCCTAGAATCCCTGAGGTGCTGGCAAACCCTGATTGGCAGTCACCAACTTCAGCCGCACCATTAGTTCCCCCTTTCACCGCCCAGTCTGGAGTTCGGGTTGAGACGGCTCAAATCGGTTCGGCCCTGGGATTTTTTGAGCTGTTCTTGACTGCGGAGCTCTTGGACTTAGTCGTGGCAGAGACAAACCGGTATGCCACACAATTTATATCCGCCAACCCGGGAAGCTTTTATGCCCAGCCTTTCCGGTGGAAACCAGTCCAAGTTTCCGAAATTAAATTTTTTTTGGGCCTTCTCCTCAACATGGGTCTAACTAAAAAGCATGAATTGCGGTCATATTGGTCCACGAACCCGATTCATCACATGCCCATGTTCTCTGCTGCTATGTCCAGGGCACGATTTGAGGCCATCCTCCGTTTCCTGCATTTTAGCGACAACACCACCTCCCATCCCAGAGGCCACCCAGCTTTTGACCGGCTCCACAAAATTCGGCCCCTCATAGACCACTTCAACCAGAAATTTGCAGATTTGTATACCCCAGAGCAAAACATCTGCGTAGACGAGTCCCTAATACATTTTACCTGGCGCCTTGGCTTCAAACAATACATCCCAAGCAAGTGTGCCCGGTATGGGGTCAAATTGTATAAGCTCTGTGAAAGGGCCACAGGCTATACCCACAAATTTCGGATCTATGAGGGAAAAGATCAGACCCTGGAGCCGGTCGGTTGCCCTGACTACCTGGGGAGCAGTGGGAAGACAGTCTGGGACTTGGTGTCACCCTTATTCGGCAAGGGGTACCATCTTTATGTGGACAATTTCTACACAAGTGTATCCCTCTTTAGGCATTTGTTTCTAGAATGGATTTGCGCCTGTGGCACCGCGCGAACTAGTCGCGTTGGCTTCCCCCAACGGCTTGCAACCACCCGTCTTGCAAGGGGGGAGAGGGCTGCCTTGTGTAACGAAGAACTGCTCGCGGTGAAATGGAGAGACAAGCGTGACGTTTACATGCTCTCCTCCATTCACGCAGACACGACAATCCAAATTGAGCGAGCAACCCGTGTCATTGAAAAGCCTCTCTGTGTCCACGACTATAATGCGCTCATGGGAGGGGTGGACTTCAATGACCAGATGTTGTCTCCGTATTTAGTTTCCCGCAGAACCAGACGCTGGTATAAGAAGGTGTCTGTATATTTAATTCAATTGGCGCTGTATAATAGTTTTGTTCTCTACAGTAAGGCTGGGAGAACACGATCCTTCCTCAAATTCCAGGAAGAGATCATCGAGAACCTCCTGTATCCAGGAGGTTCCGTGGCCCCATCCACCAGTGTAGTTAGCCGTCTACACGAGCGACATTTCCCCAGTGTCGTTCCTGGTACCTCAACCCAACCGTCACCCCGAAAAAGATGTTGTGTCTGTAGCAGGAGTGGAATAAGGCGTGACACCCGCTATTTCTGTCCTGACTGTCCTGACCACCCTGCCCTATGCTATGGAGAGTGTTTCCGGAAGTACCACACACAGGTACACTTAGCATAGGGATTGCATCTCACAGGACAGGCACACAGGGCTATTAGGGCCCTTTTACTCACAGCTGCTGCAAACCTCTCCTTTCACCTGGGATAAAGTGCATAACGTACTGGAGAAATCTGGTTTGCCAGGGCATACGAGCTAAGTGGGTATGGATGTTGGGCGGAGCTCCTATGTCCTGGCAGACGCCTTTCCCCTCCTTTTTCTTTTTTTGGCAGAGATTTTTTCATCCACATTGATTGATGCGAATGAAGAAATCTGTGCTGTTCATTTTTTTCTTTCAGCCCAGAGGCTGAACGGAAAAAAAAAATCTCATTACCCGTATGCTCAATATAAGGAGAATAGCAGAAACTCCTAATGCTGGCCATGCATGTAATGATTGCGGAGACCCTCAAATGCCAGGGCAGTACAAACACCCCACAAATAACACCATTTTGGAAAGAAGACACCCCAAGGTATTCGCTGAGGGGCATATTGAGTCCATGAAAGATTGAAATTTTTGTCCCAAGTTAGCGGAAAGGGAGACTTTGTGAGAAAAAAAATCAAAACAATCAATTTCCGCTAACTTGTGCCCCAAAAATTTTTTTTCTATGAACTCACCATCCCCCTCATTGAATACCTTGGGGTGTCTTCTTTCCAAAATGGGGTCACATGTGGGGTATTTATACTGCCCTGGCATTTTAGGGGCCCCAAAGCGTGAGAAGAAGTCTGGTATCCAAATGTCTAAAAATGCCCTCCTAAAAGGAATTTGGGCCCCTTTGCCCACCTAGGCTGCAAAAAAGTGTCACACATCTGGTATCTCCGTATTCAGGAGAAGTTGGGAAATGTGTTTTGGGGTGTCATTTTACATATACCCATGCTGGGTGAGAGAAATATCTTGGTCAAATGCCAACTTTGTATAAAAAAATGGGAAAAGTTGTCTTTTGCCAAGATATTTCTCTCACCCAGCATGGGTATATGTAAAATGACACCCCAAAACACATTCCCCAACTTCTCCTGAATACGGAGATACCACATGTGTGACACTTTTTTGCAGCCTAGGTGGGCAAAGGGGCCCACATTCCAAAGAGCACCTTTCGGATTTCACAGGTCATTTACCTACTTACCACACATTAGGGCCCCTGGAAAATGCCAGGGCAGTATAAACACCCCACAAGTGACCCCATTTTGGAAAGAAGACACCCCAAGGTATTCCGTGAGGGGCATGGCAAGTTCCTAGAATTTTTTATTTTTTGTCACAAGTTAGTGGAAAATGATGATTTTATTATTTTTTTTAATTACAAAGTCTCATATTCCACTAACTTGTGACAAAAAATAAAAACTTCCATGAACTCACTATGCCCATCAGCGAATACCTTGGGGTGTCTTCTTTCCAAAATGGGGTCACCCAGCATGGGTATATGTAAAATGACACCCCAAAACACATTCCCCAACTTCTCCTGAATACGGAGATACCAGATGTGTGACACTTTTTTGCAGCTTAGGTGGGCAAAGGGGCCCATATTCCAAAGAGCACCTTTCGGATTTCACTGGTCATTTTTTACAGAATTTGATTTCAAACTCCTTACCACACATTTGGGCCCCTAGAATGCCAGGGCAGTATAACTACCCCACAAGTGACCCCATTTTGGAAAGAAGACATTCCAAGGTATTCGCTGATGGGCATAGTGAGTTCATGGAAGTTTTTATTTTTTGTCACAAGTTAGTGGAATATGAGACTTTGTAAGAAAAAAAAAGAAAAAAATCATCATTTTCCGCTAACTTGTGACAAAAAATAAAAAGTTCTATGAACTCACTATGCCCATCAGCGAATACCTTAGGGTGTCTACTTTCCGAAATGGGGTCATTTGTGGGGTGTTTGTACTGTCTGGGCATTGTAGAACCTCAGGAAACATGACAGGTGCTCAGAAAGTCAGAGCTGCTTCAAAAAGCGGAAATTCACATTTTTGTACCATAGTTTGTAAACGCTATAACTTCTACCCAAACCATTTTTTTTTTACCCAAACATTTTTTTTTTATCAAAGACATGTAGAACAATAAATTTAGAGCAGAATTTATATATGGATCTCGTTTTTTTTGCAAAATTTTACAACTGAAAGTGAAAAATGTCATTTTTTTGCTAAAAAATCATTAAATTTCGATTAATAACAAAAAAAGTAAAAATGTCAGCAGCAATGAAATACCACCAAATGAAAGTTCTATTAGTGAGAAGAAAAGGAGGTAAAATTCATTTGGGTGGTAAGTTGCATGACCGAGCAATAAACGGTGAAAGTAGTGTAGGTCAGAAGTGTAAAAAGTGGCCTGGTCTTTCAGGGTGTTTAAGCACTGGGGGCTGAGGTGGTTAAGGACACATGACGTACCGGTACGTCATGAATGGTTCCGATCACCGCCGCTCGGCGGGCGGTGATCGGAACCCGGTGCCTGCTCAAATCATTGAGCAGGCACCTGGGGCAAATGCGCCGGGGGGTCCTGTGACCCCCCCATGTTGGCGATCGCAGAAAACCGCAGGTCAATTCAGACCTGCGGTTTTCTGCGTTTCTGGGATATTCGGGTCTCTGAAGACCCGATAACCCGGAACAGGATGGTGATGGTGGTGTGATTTCACTCCACCAATCACCATCCAGCGATCCTGAGTGGTGATGGTGACATCACCGCTCAGGATCGCTTTCTGATTGGTCTGTGGGCGGTCCGGCGGCAGATTCAAAAGAGGCAGGCGCTCCTCTCCTCCTCCTTTTGTGTTCCGGAGCCGGAGGAGAGAGGAGCTGCCTGCACGTGTGTCTGCCATCGCTGCCAGCACCCCCAGGACCCGATCTCTGCCCCCAGGACCCGATCTGTGCCCCAGCACCCCCCATCAGGTACATAGGGACAGCACAGGGAAAGTTTGGTTTAGGCAGGGGAAAAAAAGGGAAAGTTAGTTTCTGAACTTTGATTGCATCACCCTAAGTTAGGGTGTCTGGGGTCCACAGCACAGCTGTGTGACCCTAGACCCCCCAGGGGTGCTGCCACTCCCCCCCCCACCTTTTTTGGGGTGCATTTTTCTTATTTTTTTTTCTTTTTTGGTGTACGCTGACTGTGGCCGGCACTTAGTGTCCGGCCACTGTTAGCGCATCGCACACCCCACCGCTGATCAACTTCGGACGGTTGATCAGCGGTTTTGATTTTTTTTTTTCACATTTTTTGCCCTTTTTTTAGTTAGTTGTTTTTGTTTTTTTCTGTTAGTTTTAGGGTGAGTTCGTGAACACCCGTGCCCCCACACACACGCACACAAAATAAAGAGTTACACACACGCACATATACACGCAGACACACACTCCCCTATGGCCCGCCGGACGTTCTCGGCCGAGGAGGCATACGCCCAGCTTGCCTCTGACTCCGAGAGTCCCAGTGAGGACGAGGATGACCCCATTTTCCTGTTGTCATCCGCGTCCTCCTCATCATCTAGCGATGATGATGAGCCCCCAAGGCGGCGGAGACGCCGCCAGGCGGAGCAAGGGGACCGCCATGTTAGGGACCCTGTGGCCCAGCCTAGTACGAGCAGCTCTGGGGCTCGTACTGGTTTCCCGGCCCACCAGTTAAATCCACCGGAGCACCCTGCCGGTGAACTTGTCTGGTGTAGCCCAGAGCGATACGAGCCCGTGATTCCTGATTTTGTAGGCCAATCAGGAATCCAGATTTCCACAGTGGGCTACACTGAATATGACTTTTTTCGTCATTTTTTCAGTGACCCACTGGTAAATCTGATGGTGGAGCAGACGAATCTGTACGCCCAACAGTTCGTCGCTCAACACCCGGGCTCCTTTTTGGCCAGGCCCGGTGGCTGGACTCCGGTCAGTGCAGCCGAAAAGAGGACATTTTGGGGCCTCGTGCTGCATATGGGCCTGGTCAAGAAACCCAGTGTCAGGCTGTACTGGAGTGGGGACGTCCTATACCAGACCCCACTTTACAGTACAGCCATGACACGCTCCCGGTTTGAGGCCATCCGGAAATGTCTGCATTATTCCGATAATGCAGCATGTCCCCCCCGAGGTGATCCTGCCCATGACCGTCTGTATAAGATACAGCCGGTCATCGATCACTTTGGGGCCAAATTCATGGAGGCCTATGTACCTGGAAGGGAGGTCGCAGTTGATGAGTCTCTCATTGCGTTCAAGGGGAGACTCATTTTCCGGCAGTATGTGCCCTCCAAGCGGGCGAGGTATGGCGTGAAGCTATACAAAATTTGTGAGAGTACCTCAGGGTACACTTACAAATTTCGTATATACGAGGGGCGAGATTCCCGGATTCAACCCCCAGAATGTCCCCCCACTCTGGGTGTTACCGGGAAACTTGTGTGGGACCTTATGTACCCACTGCTGGATAAGGGTTACCACCTGTACGTGGATAACTTTTATACCAGTATCCCCTTGTTCCAGTCCCTTGCCGCCAGATCCACGTTCGCTTGTGGGACCGTGCGGAAAAATCAACGCGGCCTCCCTGCCCTCCCCCTCTAGGTACCTATCCCCAGGGGTGAGACCCGTGCCCTTACCACTGGAAACCTGTTGCTGGTCAGGTATAAGGACAAGAGGGATGTCCTTATGCTGTCCACAATTCATGGTAACGGCATCACCCCTGTCCTTGTGCCTGGTTCCGCGGCAACGGTCCTCAAGCCCGATTGTATCGTCACCTACAATCGGTATACAGGGAGTGCAGAATTATTAGGCAAGTTGTATTTTTGAGGATTAATTTTATTATTGAACAACAACCATGTTCTCAATGAACCCAAAAAACTCATTAATATCAAAGCTGAATATTTTTGGAAGTAGTTTTTAGTTTGTTTTTAGTTTTAGCTATTTTAGGGGGATATCTGTGTGTGCAGGTGACTATTACTGTGCATAATTATTGGGCAACTTAACAAAAAACAAATATATACCCATTTCAATTATTTATTTTTACCAGTGAAACCAATATAACATCTCAACATTCACAAATATACATTTCTGACATTCAAAAACAAAACAAAAACAAATCAGTGACCAATATAGCCACCTTTCTTTGCAAGGACACTCAAAAGCCTGCCATCCATGGATTCTGTCAGTGTTTTGATCTGTTCACCATCAACATTGCGTGCAGCAGCAACCACAGCCTCCCAGACACTGTTCAGAGAGGTGTACTGTTTTCCCTCCTTGTAAATCTCACATTTGATGATGGACCACAGGTTCTCAATGGGGTTCAGATCAGGTGAACAAGGAGGCCATGTCATTAGATTTTCTTCTTTTATACCCTTTCTTGCCAGCCACGCTGTGGAGTACTTGGACGCGTGTGATGGAGCATTGTCCTGCATGAAAATCATGTTTTTCTTGAAGGATGCAGACTTCTTCCTGTACCACTGCTTGAAGAAGGTGTCTTCCAGAAACTGGCAGTAGGACTGGGAGTTGATCTTGACTCCATCCTCAACCCGAAAAGGCCCCACAAGCTCATCTTTGATGATACCAGCCCAAACCAGTACTCCACCTCCACCTTGCTGGCGTCTGAGTCGGACTGGAGCTCTCTGCCCTTTACCAATCCAGCCACGGGCCCATCCATCTGGCCCATCAAGACTCACTCTCATTTCATCAGTCCATAAAACCTTTGAAAAATCAGTCTTGAGATATTTCTTGGCCCAGTCTTGACATTTCAGCTTGTGTGTCTTGTTCAGTGGTGGTTGTCTTTCAGCCTTTCTTACCTTGGCCATGTCTCTGAGTATTGCACACCTTGTGCTTTTGGGCACTCCAGTGATGTTGCAGCTCTGAAATATGGCCAAACTGGTGGCAAGTGGCATCTTGGCAGCTGCACGCTTGACTTTTCTCAGTTCATGGGCAGTTATTTTGCGCCTTGGTTTTTCCACACGCTTCTTGCGACCCTGTTGACTATTTTGAATGAAACGCTTGATTGTTCGATGATCACGCTTCAGAAGCTTTGCAATTTTAAGAGTGCTGCATCCCTCTGCAAGATATCTCACTATTTTTGACTTTTCTGAGCCTGTCAAGTCCTTCTTTTGACCCATTTTGCCAAAGGAAAGGAAGTTGCCTAATAATTATGCACACCTAATATAGGGTGTTGATGTCATTAGACCACACCCCTTCTCATTACAGAGATGCACATCACCTAATATCCTTAATTGGTAGTAGGCTTTCGAGCCTATACAGCTTGGAGTAAGACAACATGCATAAAGAGGATGATGTGGTCAAAATACTCATTTGCCTAATAATTCTGCACGCAGTGTATGGGAGGAGTTGATCTCTCGGATCAAGTCCTCAAGCCATATAACGCCATGCGCAAAACCCGGGCATGGTACAAAAAAGTTGCTGTCTACTTGGTGCAGGTTGCCATGCACAACTCTTTTGTACTATCCCGAAGCGCTGGCAGCACAGGGACATTCCTCCAGTTCTATGAGGCAGTCCTCATGGCCCTGATCTTTTCGGACCGGGAAAGAGCAGGCCGGAGTACCTCGGGAACTGTAGGTGCCCGGATCGTCCCTGGCCAACACTTTCCAGGTGTGGTCCCCCATACTGGAAAGAAGGGACGAACCCAAAAAAGGTGCAGAGTGTGTCACAGGAGGGGGATACGGAAGGACACCACTACTCAATGTGACACGTGCCCCGATCATCCGGGCCTCTGCATTGACGGTTGCTTCAGGGAGTATCACACTTCCATGGAGTACTAAATTTATATCCCAATTTAGCACTGACATCGGATAAAAAAACTGGTTCTCAGACTTGAGACACCCAAAAAAACGAAAATAATTTATTAAAAGTAGACATATTAGGTATCGCCGCGTCGGTAATAATCTCCTCTATAAGAATACCCCATGACCTAACCCCCCAGATTAACACGGTCAAGAAAAAACAAAAAAAAAGGTGCAAAAAAAGTATTTTTTTTGTCACCTTACATAACAAAAAGTTTAATAGCAAGCGATCATAAAGTCATATAGCCCCCAAAATAGTGCCAATTAAACCGTCCGCTCGTCCCGCAAAAAATGAGCCCCCACATAAGATAATCGGATAAAAAAAAATATATATATGACACCTAGACTTTAGAGATACAAAAAAATTTTTTTTGTATCAATAGGGATAATATAGTCTAAAACCCCAAAAAATGTAAAAAAAAGTAGACTTATTAGGTATCACCGCGTCCGTAAGAATCTCCTCTATAAAAATACCCCATGATACAACCCCCCAGATTAACACGGTCAAAAAAAAAAAGTTGCAAAAAACGATTTTTTTTTGTCACCAAACATAACAAAAAATTTAATAGCAAGCGATAAAAAAGTCATATAGCCCCTAAAATAGTGCCAATAAAACCGTCCGCTCGTCCCGCAAAAAATTAGCCCCCACATAAGATAATCGGATAAAAAATAAATTAAAAAAATGACACCTAGACTTTAGAGATACAAAAATTTTATTTTTGTATGAAAAAGGATAATATAGTAAAAAACCTAAATAATTGTAAAAAAAAAGTAGACTTATTAGTTATCGCCGCGTCCGTAAGAATCTCTTCTATAAAAATATCCCATGACCTAACTCCCCAGATTAACACGGTTAAAATTTTTTTTAAAAAACTGTGCCAAAAACGCAATTTTTGGCACTTTTCCATTTCAATCCGTTTTTTTCGGTAACAAAACAAGGGTTAACAACCAAACAAAAGTTCATATTTATTACCCTGATACTGCAGTTTACAGAAATGCCACATTTGTGGTCGTAAACTGCTGTATCAGTAAAAGGGAGGCCGCAAAAGGAAAGGACCGACATGGTTTCTGGTAGGCCGATTTTGATGGCCTTTTTTATTGACATCATGTCCCTTTTGAAGCCCCCCTGATGCCCCCCTAGAGTAAAAACTCCCTAAAAGTGACCCCATCTAAGAAACTACACCCATCAAGGTATTCAAAACTGATTATACAAACTTTATTAACCCTTTAGGTGTTCCTCAACAGTTAATGGCAAATGGAGATGGAATTTCAGAATTTCAATTTTTGGTAACCTTGCCTCACAAAAATGTAATGTAGAGCAACCAAAAATCATATGTACCCTAAAAATAGTCCCCCAAAAAATGCCACCTTATCCCGTAGTTTCCAAAATGGGGTCACTTTTAGGGAGTTTCGACTCCAGGGGTGCATCAGGGGGGTTGAAACAGGACACGGTGTAAATAAACCGGTCCATAAAAATCAGCCCTCCAAAAACCAAACGGCGCACCTTTCACTCTACACCCCGCTGTGTGGCCGTACAGTAGTTTACGGCCACATATTGGGTGTTTCTGTAAACGGCAGAGTCAGGGCAATAAAGATACAGTCTTGTTTGGCTGTTAACCCTTGCTTTGTTAGTGGAAAAAATGGGTTAAAATGGAAAATAAGGCAAAAAAATGAAATTTTCAAATTTCATCCCCATTTGCCAATAACTCTTGTGCAACACCTAAAGGGTGAACGATGTATGTAAAATCAGTTTTAAATACCTTGAGGGGTGTACTTTCTTAGATGGGGTCACTTTTAGGGAGTTTCTACTCCAGGGGTGCATCAGGGGGGTTGAAACAGGACACGGTGTAAATAAACCGGTCCATAAAAATCAGCCCTCCAAAAACCAAACGGCGCACCTTTCACTCTACGCCCCGCTGTGTGGCCGTACAGTAGTTTACAGCCACATATTGGGTGTTTCTGTAAACGGAAGAGTCAGGGCAATAAAGATACAGTCTTGTTTGGCTGTTAACCCTTGCTTTGTTAGTGGAAAAAATGGGTTAAAATGGAAAATTTGGCCAAAAAATGAAATTTTCTAATTTCATCCCCATTTGCCAATAACTCTTGTGCAACACCTAAAGGGTTAACGACGTATGTAAAATCAGTTTTGAATACCTTGAGGGGTGTAGTTTCTTAGATGGGGTCACTTTTAGGGAGTTTCTACTCCAGGGGTGCATCAGGGGAGTTGAAACAGGACACGGTGTAAATAAACCGGTCCATAAAAATCAGCCCTCCAAAAACCAAATGGCGCACCTTTCACTCTACGCCCCGCTGTGTGGCCGTACAGTAGTTTACGGCCACATATTGGGTGTTTCTGTAAACGGCAGAGTCAGGGCAATAAAGATACAGTCTTGTTCGGCTGTTAACCCTTGCTTTGTTAGTGGAAAAAATGGGTTAAAATGGAAAATTTGGCAAAAAAATGAAATTTTCAAATTTCATCCCCATTTGCCAATAACTCTTGTGCAACACCTAAAGGGTTAACGACATATGTAAAATCAGTTTTGAATACCTTGAGGGGTGTACTTTCTTAGATGGGGTCACTTTTAGAGAGTTTCTACTCCAGGGGTGCATCAGGGGGGTTGAAACAGGACACGGTGTAAATAAACCGGTCCATAAAAATCAGCCCTCCAAAAACCAAACGGCGCACCTTTCACTCTACGCCTCGCTGTGTGGCAGTACAGTAGTTTACGGTCACATATTGGGTGTTTCTGTAAACGGCAGAGTCAGGGCAATAAAGATACAGTCTTGTTTGACTGTTAACCCTTGCTTTGTTAGTGGGAAAAATGGGTTAAAATGGAAAATTATACAAAAAAATGAAATTCTCAAATTTCATCCCCATTTGCCAAAAACTCTTGTGCAACAACTAAAGGGTTAACAACGTATGTAAAATCAGTTTTGAATACCTTGAGGGGTGTAGTTTCTTAGATGGGGTAATTTTTGGGCGGTTTCTATTATGTAAGCCTCGCAAAGTGACCTGAACTGGTCCCTAAAAATTTAGTTTTTGTAAATTTCTGAAAAATTTCAAGATTTGCTTCTAAACTTCTAAGCCTTGTAACATCCCCAAAAAATAAAATATCATTCCCAAAACAATTCAAACATGAAGTAGACATATGGGGAATGTAAAGTCATCACAAATTTTGGGGGTATTACTATGTATTACAGAAGCAGAGAAACTGAAACTTTGAAATTTGCAAATTTTTCAAATTTTTGGGTAAATTTGGTATTATTTTGTGCAAAAAAAAATATTTTTTTGACTTCATTTTACCAGTGTCATGAAGTACAATATGTGACGAAAAAACTATCTCAGAACGGCCTGGAAAAGTCAAAGCGTTTTAAAGTTATCAGCACTTAAAGTGACAGTGGTCAGATTTTCAAAAAATGGCCTGGTCCTTAAGGTGAAATAAGGCTGTGCCCCTATGGGGTTAAGGAGCGTTTTGCGTCTGCTCCATTCTGGTGCAGCCGGATGTGTCTCAGCCATTCGTAGTGGAGGTTGATACATCAGAGGTGGGGGTTGGAGCAGTGCTGTCACAGGGTTCATCTCCTGGCAAGTGGGTCCCGTGTGCCTTTTTCTCCAAGAAGCTCTCGGTCGCCGAGAGGAATTATGATGTTGGAGATAGAGAGTTGTTGGCTATCCAGTTGGCCTTTGAGGAATGGCGTCACTGGTTGGAGGGGGCGTCTCACCCCGTTATGGTATATACAGACCATAAGAATTTGGCTTACCTGCAATCTGCCAAGCTTCTGAACCCTAGGCAGGCCAGATGGTCACTGTTTTTTACCAGGTTCAATTTTGTGGTTACCTTTCGCCCAGGGGTCAAGAACGTCAAGGCAGATGCCTTGTCTCGCAGCTTTCCTGGGGGAGGTGATTCAGAGGATCCTGCGACGATTTTAGCGGATGGGGTGGTGGTCTCCGCTCTGTACCCTGAATTGGAGATGGAGGGGTTGGGAGCCCAGGAGGGGGCTCCTGGTTCTTGTCCCCCAGGGAGGTTGTTTGTTCCTGAGGGCCTGCGATATAAGGTGTTCAAGGAACATCACGATACTGTCTTCCCTGGACATCCTGGTGGTAAGTCCACCTGTGATATAGTATCCCGGAGGTTCTGGTGGCCAGGGTTACGTAAGAGCATTGAGAATTTCGTGACAGCTTGTGAAACCTGCGCTCGGTCAAAGGTTCCTCATACTCGACCGGCTGGTTTACTTCTTCCATTGTCGATTCCGTCTCGTCCTTGGACGCATTTGTCTATGGACTTTATTACGGATCTGCCGAGTTCCTCCGGGAGAACAGTGATTTCGGTGGTAGTTGACCGTTTCAGTAAAATGGCTCACTTTATACCACTAACTAGTCTGCCTAACGCTAAGACTCTTGCGCAGATTTTTGTGGATAATATTCTGAAATTGAATGGTATTCCTTGGTATGTGGTCTCTGATAGGGGCACGCAGTTTGTCTCCAGGTTTTGGAGGGCGTTCTGCTCTCGGCTTGGCATTCAACTTTCATTCTCTTCGGCTTTTCATCCGCAGTCGAATGGTCAGACGGAGCGTACTAATCAAAACCTGGAGACCTACTTGAGGTGCTTTGTGGCTGGGAATCAGGAGGGCTGGTCCTCATTCTTGTCCTTAGCAGAGTTTGCGTTGAATAACCGTAGGCAGGAGTCCACGGGTAAGTCGCCATTTTTTGTCGCATACGGTTTCCATCCTCAGTTTGGTACCTTTTCTGGGACTAGTTCCTCTGGGATGCCAGAGGAGGAGAGATTCTCTTCTGCCTTATCCTCCATCTGGCGGAGGATTCAAGGGAATTTGGAGAAGATGGGTGAGAGGTATAAACGAATGGCTGACAAGAGACGTGTGACTGGTCCAGACCTGTGTGTGGGTGATCTGGTGTGGTTGTCCACTAAGAATATCAAATTGAGAGTGCCATCTTGGAAACTGGGTCCAAGATTTATTGGTCCGTATAAAATTTCTGCGGTGATCAATCCTGTAGCGTTTCGGCTGGATCTTCCGCAGACTTGGAGGATCCATGATGTGTTCCACAGGTCTTTACTAAAAAAATACGTGAGACCGGTGGAACCATCGCCATTGCCTCCTCCTCCTGTTCTAGTCGAGGGAAACTTGGAGTTTGAGATCTCCAGGATTCTCGACTCTAGAGTTCTTCGGGGTTCCCTTCAGTACCTGGTGCACTGGAGGGGATACGGCCCTGAGGAGAGGATGTGGGTTCCAGCGTTGGATGTCAATGCCAGCCGACTGGTGAGGGCTTTTCATAGGTCCCATCCGGATAAGGTTGGTCCGGGGTGTCCGGAGGTCATCCGTAGAAGGGGGGGTACTGTCATGCCCCGCTCTGGCAATGTGCGGAGGTCGGCCAGGATAGCAGCACGAGTTTAGTGTTTGTTTTGGAGCCGTGCTGGATCCGCCTCTCATCAGGTGCACTGGGTGGGGTCATTAGTTTAAATAGCACACCATCCCAGTGCTCTGAGCGGATTATAGGAATCATTGTGGTCTTGGAAGCTAGGAAGGAAGGTTGTCTGTTCCAGCTCAGAAAGATAAGTGTGATTTCTAGTTTGGTTGTTTTGTGTCATCTCTCCCATCCAGGTTCTGTGTGAGCAGGCTGCTCCTATTTCCCCTCTTCACCATCTTAGGGAATTTAGGGTGTTTCAGCCCAGGCACGGGGACACATCACACCTACCATAAAGGTCTGCATGTGGGCTGAGCAGTGCAGGGAAAGAGCTCAGGGATTAGCTAGGAGGTGACCCTTCCCCGTCTCTCGCCCAGAGCCTAGTTGGTGGGTTATCTGTTAGTCTGAGTGCACGCCCGCCGTGACAGCTGGTCGTGATATTATATCTGGCCCTTATTTTGTGTTAAAAATATATATATATATTTATATATATATATATATATATATATATATATACAGCAAAAACGAAGGCAGCACTCCAAGTTTGTGAAAAAAGTGGAAGGTTTATTCACCCAACCAGCAGCAACGTTTCAGCTCTCTCTATGGAGCCTTTGTCCAGCTGAGTAACATGTGCATGATGGCATACATAAATAGTGGCAGTGATTAACATGATTACAAATCAATTCCAATGGTCATGAACATAAATAAGATGAATATAAAAATTTACAGTCATATAAAGAGTATAATTCATCCATACAGCTAGTGTACATATAGTGGCGAATAGGCGCATACATAAAAATTCATAGTGTAATTCATACTGTGTACAATATGCCCCAATCTTACATAATCAGTGATTATTGCAGAAGTGAACAAATATGTGAATAAATTAAAGAAATTACTTAAAAACCTTTGAATGGGTAAGAGGCTGAAGCACCATGGTGGAGACTGCTGGCGTCCGGAAACAGCAGCTGCGCATGCGCCGCGCCGCATATTATCGCGAGACTTGCATCAAAACTGAGTGACGTCGCTGGCCATAACAAAGATGGCCACAATGGAAAAAATGGAGTGAGGGCGCATGCGCCACCAGGCGTTAACGCCCATCCAGCTTCACAGAGTACTAGTTGATAAGATATATACCGCATTTTCAGCAGAGAAGCCGATCCATAGATCGGGGGCCGGCGGTTCAATGCCGGTCACCGTCAGGACATCCGTCATGACAGGGGGGCGTGGTTCTCATACCAACTCCACCCCATCGTCCAGATATATCGGCGCATCCGCTCCAAAGCGCTCGTGCCTGTCATGTAGTAGCCGATCCAAATCAGGGATCAGTCATAACAGACTGCAAGAGCGCAAGGATCCAATGCATCGGTAAACTTGCAATAACAAAGATATATGAAAAATTTATAAAAAAATGAGGATAACAGCAGGATTATCCAACCGTCCGTGTGGTGTGACCCCAGTCCCACTTACAGGGGCTAGAGCCACAGCAGACAGACAGGGACAATCACTTCACCATTCAGCATCGCAGATAAGTACAAGCATATAAATGAGGATCGCCGACACAGTTCCTCCAGTCTTCACCCCAACTACCATTCATAGTATGAAGTCATAATAAGATCCTGTATAAAACAGAGGAGATAAGGAGAAAACCAATTAGATAAATAGCACATGTTATTTTCCATAAACGTAATCAGAAAAAGAAAGGACATGCATAGTCAGCAGTCAGACTATCCTGAACTCCACATTTAAGCCCTGGGGTTTCAGGGTGCCCAAAGTATAGATCCAGTATAGTTCACGTTTTTTTAAAAGTTTGACACGATCACCCCCACGTCTGGAAGGGGTTATTTGTTCCAGAATTCTAAATCTTAGGTCATTTTGTGTGTGTTTGGCATCAGCAAAATGTTTTGACACTGGGAGGTCCATTTTTTGTTTCCGAATGGAATAGCGATGTTGGTTGAGACGGGTTTTGACGTCCCAAGTAGTCTCCCCAATGTATAGAAGGTTACAAGGACAAATCAGCAAGTAAACAACATAGGACGAGTCACATGTTAGGTACTGTCTGATTTTCACATTCTGTCCTGAAATTGGATGGGGAAATGTATCACCTTTCAGCATCAGCTTGCAGTTAATGCAATTATAGCATGGGTAGCAACCCTTCCTGGTGGACCCAAAGTAAGACTCGCATGTCTCCCTGGATGTGCCAATATCTGATTTAACCAGTCTGTCGCCTAGATTGCGACTGCGTCGATAGGAGCAAAGAGGTAGGGCCTTAAATTCCTCAATATGTTCAAAGTTACTGGCCAGAATGCGCCAGTGTTTTCTGATAATTGCCGCAATAGTCGTACTATTAGTATTATACTCAGAGACAAACGGGATCCGGGGCTGTGATCGTTTAGGATCACCTAGTCCCGCCTTAATAGTCTCTTTAGTAAGGGGTTTCACCCTATTGGTGTGTTCTTGAATAAGCTTTTTAGGGTAACCGCGTGTCTGGAATTTCTGGCCCATCTCTTTTAGTCTAACATCAACTAGTGCTGGATCTTGTACAATTTTCTTCACACGAAGGAGTTGACTAAAGGGGAGTGACCTAAGCATGGGTTTTGGATGGTGGCTTTCGTAACGCAACAGTGTGTTTTTGTCGGTTGGTATTACATATAGGTCGGTTATTAGCTTGTCATTTTGGATGCTAACCTGGGTATCTAAAAATTGTATTGTGGATTCAGAGTGGGAGAGTGTAAATTTCACACTGGGATCAATAGTATTAAGAAAAACGTGGAAGGCGATGAGGTCCTCCGTGGCGCCGACCCAAATCAGGAAAATGTCGTCGATGTATCGCCACCACCCCAGCACATGGCTGAAGTGGTGGCACACATAGACGACAGACTCCTCAAGATGGGACATGTAAAGATTTGCGTAAGTCGGCGCCACGTTGGACCCCATCGCGGTACCACGCAATTGTAGGAAAAAGTCATCCTGAAATAGGAAATAATTCCTGGTCAGGATGAACCTGAGAAGGGAACTTAAGAACTGTTGACAGTCAGTACTGTATTGTGTCTTTTCTAGTGTCTGTTCGATAACTCGTATACCTAACTCATGTTCTATAGAGGTATAGAGGCTTACCACATCGAATGAAGCCAATATTGCCCCCTCTGGTATGGACAGATCTGCAATTTTGGTTAAAAAGTCATTGGTATCTCTGATATGGGAACATGATGCTGTTGCATAAGGACGCAAGATTTTGTCAAGGAAAATAGCTACCTTACAAAACAATGAGTCCACGCCCGAGACGATGGGGCGTCCCGGGGGTGGAGTCAGGGATTTGTGTATTTTCGGTAAAGTATATAAAATGGGCGTTGTCGGCTTGTCACAATATAGAAATGAAAAAATATTGTCATCAATTATACCTTTTTCTTTTGCTCTAATCAAGATATCCTTTAATTCTCTTAGCAGCACAAACTTCGGATCATTATAGATTCTCTCATAAACCTTAGTATCAGCCAATTGCTCTCTAATTTCGGCCACATAGGATCCGGTGTCCATGACCACAACCCCACCACCTTTGTCGGCGGACTTGATGGTGAGGCTGTGGTCCGAAGCCAGATCTCTAAGCGCCGAAATTTCTGCTGAAGTGATATTGGCAAATTTCAATGGGTGCTGAAGTGTATCCCGTTTGAGGCCTTCGATGTCGCGTTTGACCGCGAGACCAAAAGCCTCAATGGCAGGGTGGTCAATAACAGGAGTAAAGTCACTTTTAAGAAATAACCCCAAATTTTTCAAATTCAATTCGCTGATACCTGTATTCTCAGACAAAGGTCTAGCATCCTGCTTCGCAAAAAATACCTTCAACTTAATATTACGTATGAATCTCTGCAGATCCATTTCTAAATCAAACCATTTGGTGGCATTTACAGGGCAGAATGATAGACCTTTGTTTAACAAGGACAATTGTGCAGCACTCAATTGTGCCGAAGAAATATTTACCACTGTGTCATGCCCTATATCTTGCGTCTTAAAGTCCTGCCCTGTTGGGGCTGTACATTTTTCCCTTTTCTTCTGTTTGTGTTGTCTCCTCCCCCCTCTGCGAGTCCTGTTGACTCGGGGGTTGCCCCTAAAAAAGGAACAGGGGGCATGGTATCCAATTGTGAATTTGTAGCAATGTCCCGAGCAGAGTGTCCCTGTGACTTTCTATTCCTAGATGGAGAGATAGGACCATATTTCTCTCCCGGCATCCTGCGATTTCTCCTTTGGTCTCCTTGCCAATTGTAAATAAATCCTGTTGCGTAATCATTCAGGTCTCGTATCCATTTGCCACGTTTTTTACTTTGCAGATCCGCCTTAAATTTATCAAAGTGTGGTACACTATTGGTCATATACGAATCAAAGTCCTCTGTGGATAGCACATTTCTCAATTTCACTATCAATTCATCCAGAGTTCCCTGTACTGTCATTTTCTCTTTCTGCAAAAATTCAACATTGAGTAAAATAATATCAAAAGCATATTTGTTCGAAATCTGAACAAATCTGGAACAAAAATCAGCATTATTTGAAAATAAATCAGGTCTTAGATGCGAACGCATCCCTCTTGGGATCCTATGTGCAAGATGGTACTCACTCAAAGTGATAAGATGCAAATCCAGGCTAATAAGGCGCTTATTTTCATTTTCATATTTCTTTTTGAGATCAGTGGCAGAAAATGTGGACAGAAAAGAGACGTCTCTCACCGACTCCTGCAATATCCTCTCTCCATCTTCAGGCGTATAGGAAAATACATCAGGGTGTAGACCTTCATTGGTGTGATCCATATTGCAGGTGCTTGGCTTCTTAGGGTCCAAATATAGAAGAGAAAAGAAAAGAAGCAGCACTCAAAAAAATAGATGTGGGTGCAAAAAGTCCTCCTTATAAGACCTGTGACCAAGGTCCAGATTGTAGACATACAGCAAAAACGAAGGCAGCACTCCAAGTTTGTGAAAAAAGTGGAAGGTTTATTCACCCAACCAGCAGCAACGTTTCAGCTCTCTCTATGGAGCCTTTGTCCAGCTGAGTAACATGTGCATGATGGCATACATAAATAGTGGCAGTGATTAACATGATTACAAATCAATTCCAATGGTCATGAACATAAATAAGATGAATATAAAAATTTACAGTCATATAAAGAGTATAATTCATCCATACAGCTAGTGTACATATAGTGGCGAATAGGCGCATACATAAAAATTCATAGTGTAATTCATACTGTGTACAATATGCCCCAATCTTACATAATCAGTGATTATTGCAGAAGTGAACAAATATGTGAATAAATTAAAGAAATTACTTAAAAACCTTTGAATGGGTAAGAGGCTGAAGCACCATGGTGGAGACTGCTGGCGTCCGGAAACAGCAGCTGCGCATGCGCCGCGCCGCATATTATCGCGAGACCAAAGGAGAAATCGCAGGATGCCGGGAGAGAAATATGGTCCTATCTCTCCATCTAGGAATAGAAAGTCACAGGGACACTCTGCTCGGGACATTGCTACAAATTCACAATTGGATACCATGCCCCCTGTTCCTTTTTTAGGGGCAACCCCCGAGTCAACAGGACTCGCAGAGGGGGGAGGAGACAACACAAACAGAAGAAAAGGGAAAAATGTACAGCCCCAACAGGGCAGGACTTTAAGACGCAAGATATAGGGCATGACACAGTGGTAAATATTTCTTCGGCACAATTGAGTGCTGCACAATTGTCCTTGTTAAACAAAGGTCTATCATTCTGCCCTGTAAATGCCACCAAATGGTTTGATTTAGAAATGGATCTGCAGAGATTCATACGTAATATTAAGTTGAAGGTATTTTTTGCGAAGCAGGATGCTAGACCTTTGTCTGAGAATACAGGTATCAGCGAATTGAATTTGAAAAATTTGGGGTTATTTCTTAAAAGTGACTTTACTCCTGTTATTGACCACCCTGCCATTGAGGCTTTTGGTCTCGCGGTCAAACGCGACATCGAAGGCCTCAAACGGGATACACTTCAGCACCCATTGAAATTTGCCAATATCACTTCAGCAGAAATTTCGGCGCTTAGAGATCTGGCTTCGGACCACAGCCTCACCATCAAGTCCGCCGACAAAGGTGGTGGGGTTGTGGTCATGGACACCGGATCCTATGTGGCCGAAATTAGAGAGCAATTGGCTGATACTAAGGTTTATGAGAGAATCTATAATGATCCGAAGTTTGTGCTGCTAAGAGAATTAAAGGATATCTTGATTAGAGCAAAAGAAAAAGGTATAATTGATGACAATATTTTTTCATTTCTATATTGTGACAAGCCGACAACGCCCATTTTATATACTTTACCGAAAATACACAAATCCCTGACTCCACCCCCGGGACGCCCCATCGTCTCGGGCGTGGACTCATTGTTTTGTAAGGTAGCTATTTTCCTTGACAAAATCTTGCGTCCTTATGCAACAGCATCATGTTCCCATATCAGAGATACCAATGACTTTTTAACCAAAATTGCAGATCTGTCCATACCAGAGGGGGCAATATTGGCTTCATTCGATGTGGTAAGCCTCTATACCTCTATAGAACATGAGTTAGGTATACGAGTTATCGAACAGACACTAGAAAAGACACAATACAGTACTGACTGTCAACAGTTCTTAAGTTCCCTTCTCAGGTTCATCCTGACCAGGAATTATTTCCTATTTCAGGATGACTTTTTCCTACAATTGCGTGGTACCGCGATGGGGTCCAACGTGGCGCCGACTTACGCAAATCTTTACATGTCCCATCTTGAGGAGTCTGTCGTCTATGTGTGCCACCACTTCAGCCATGTGCTGGGGTGGTGGCGATACATCGACGACATTTTCCTGATTTGGGTCGGCGCCACGGAGGACCTCATCGCCTTCCACGTTTTTCTTAATACTATTGATCCCAGTGTGAAATTTACACTCTCCCACTCTGAATCCACAATACAATTTTTAGATACCCAGGTTAGCATCCAAAATGACAAGCTAATAACCGACCTATATGTAAAACCAACCGACAAAAACACACTGTTGCGTTACGAAAGCCACCATCCAAAACCCATGCTTAGGTCACTCCCCTTTAGTCAACTCCTTCGTGTGAAGAAAATTGTACAAGATCCAGCACTAGTTGATGTTAGACTAAAAGAGATGGGCCAGAAATTCCAGACACGCGGTTACCCTAAAAAGCTTATTCAAGAACACACCAATAGGGTGAAACCCCTTACTAAAGAGACTATTAAGGCGGGACTAGGTGATCCTAAACGATCACAGCCCCGGATCCCGTTTGTCTCTGAGTATAATACTAATAGTACGACTATTGCGGCAATTATCAGAAAACACTGGCGCATTCTGGCCAGTAACTTTGAACATATTGAGGAATTTAAGGCCCTACCTCTTTGCTCCTATCGACACAGTCGCAATCTAGGCGACAGACTGGTTAAATCAGATATTGGCACATCCAGGGAGACATGCGAGTCTTACTTTGGGTCCACCAGGAAGGGTTGCTACCCATGCTATAATTGCATTAACTGCAAGCTGATGCTGAAAGGTGATACATTTCCCCATCCAATTTCAGGACAGAATGTGAAAATCAGACAGTACCTAACATGTGACTCGTCCTATGTTGTTTACTTGCTGATTTGTCCTTGTAACCTTCTATACATTGGGGAGACTACTTGGGACGTCAAAACCCGTCTCAACCAACATCGCTATTCCATTCGGAAACAAAAAATGGACCTCCCAGTGTCAAAACATTTTGCTGATGCCAAACACACACAAAATGACCTAAGATTTAGAATTCTGGAACAAATAACCCCTTCCAGACGTGGGGGTGATCGTGTCAAACTTTTAAAAAAACGTGAACTATACTGGATCTATAC
Organism: Bufo bufo; assembly: GCF_905171765.1. Lineage (NCBI taxonomy): Eukaryota > Metazoa > Chordata > Amphibia > Anura > Bufonidae > Bufo > Bufo bufo. Next base: position 483,493,345 of record NC_053390.1, on the reverse strand, counting down.
TTTGGGCACCCTGAAACCCCAGGGCTTAAATGTGGAGTTCAGGATAGTCTGACTGCTGACTATGCATGTCCTTTCTTTTTCTGATTACGTTTATGGAAAATAACATGTGCTATTTATCTAATTGGTTTTCTCCTTATCTCCTCTGTTTTATACAGGATCTTATTATGACTTCATACTATGAATGGTAGTTGGGGTGAAGACTGGAGGAACTGTGTCGGCGATCCTCATTTATATGCTTGTACTTATCTGCGATGCTGAATGGTGAAGTGATTGTCCCTGTCTGTCTGCTGTGGCTCTAGCCCCTGTAAGTGGGACTGGGGTCACACCACACGGACGGTTGGATAATCCTGCTGTTATCCTCATTTTTTTATAAATTTTTCATATATCTTTGTTATTGCAAGTTTACCGATGCATTGGATCCTTGCGCTCTTGCAGTCTGTTATGACTGATCCCTGATTTGGATCGGCTACTACATGACAGGCACGAGCGCTTTGGAGCGGATGCGCCGATATATCTGGACGATGGGGTGGAGTTGGTATGAGAACCACGCCCCCCTGTCATGACGGATGTCCTGACGGTGACCGGCATTGAACCGCTGGCCCCCGATCTATGGATCGGCTTCTCTGCTGAAAATGCGGTATATATCTTATCAACTAGTACTCTGTGAAGCTGGATGGGCGTTAACGCCTGGTGGCGCATGCGCCCTCACTCCATTTTTTCCATTGTGGCCATCTTTGTTATGGCCAGCGACGTCACTCAGTTTTGATGCAAGTCTCGCGATAATATGCGGCGCGGCGCATGCGCAGCTGCTGTTTCCGGACGCCAGCAGTCTCCACCATGGTGCTTCAGCCTCTTACCCATTCAAAGGTTTTTAAGTAATTTCTTTAATTTATTCACATATTTGTTCACTTCTGCAATAATCACTGATTATGTAAGATTGGGGCATATTGTACACAGTATGAATTACACTATGAATTTTTATGTATGCGCCTATTCGCCACTATATGTACACTAGCTGTATGGATGAATTATACTCTTTATATGACTGTAAATTTTTATATTCATCTTATTTATGTTCATGACCATTGGAATTGATTTGTAATCATGTTAATCACTGCCACTATTTATGTATGCCATCATGCACATGTTACTCAGCTGGACAAAGGCTCCATAGAGAGAGCTGAAACGTTGCTGCTGGTTGGGTGAATAAACCTTCCACTTTTTTCACAAACTTGGAGTGCTGCCTTCGTTTTTGCTGTATGTCTACAATCTGGACCTTGGTCACAGGTCTTATAAGGAGGACTTTTTGCACCCACATTTATTTTTTTGAGTGCTGCTTCTTTTCTTTTCTCTTCTATATATATATATATATATATACAGTACAGACCAAAAGTTTGGACACCTCTTCTCATTCAAAGAGTTTTCTTTATTTTCATGACTATGAAAATTGTAGATTCACACTGAAGGCATCAAAACTATGAATTAACACATGTGGAATTATATACATAACAAACAAGTGTGAAACAACTGAAAATATGTCATATTCTAGGTTCTTCAAAGTAGCCACCTTTTGCTTTGATTACTGCTTTGCACACTCTTGGCATTCTCTTGATAAGCTTCAAGAGGTAGTCCCCTGAAATGGTTTTCACTTCACAGGTGTGCCCTGTCAGGTTTAATAAGTGGGATCTCATGCCTTATAAATGGGGTTGGGACCATCAGTTGCATTGAGGAGAAGTCAGGTGGATACACAGCTGATAGTCCTACTGAATAGACTGTTAGAATTTGTATTATGGCAAGAAAAAAGCAGCTAAGTAAAGAAAAACGAGTGGCCATCATTACTTTAAGAAATGAAGGTCAGTCAGCCAAAAAATTGGGAAAACTTTGAAAGTAAGGGCTATTTGACCATAAAGGAGAGTGATGGGGTGCTGCGCCAGATGACCTGGCCTCCACAGTCACCGAACCTGAACCCAATCGAGATGGTTTGGGGTGAGCTGGACCGCAGAGTGAAGGCAAAAGGGCCAACAAGTACTAAGCATCTCTGGGAACTCCTTCAAGACTGTTGGAAGACCATTTCAGGGGACTACTTCTTGAAGCTCATCAAGAGAATGCCAAGAGTGTGCAAAGCAGTAATCAAAGCAAAAGGTTGCTACTTTGAAGAACCTAGAATATGACATATTTTCAGTTGTTTCACACTTGTTTGTTATGTATATAATTCCACATGTGTTAATTCATAGTTTTGATGCCTTCATAGTCATGAAAATAAAGAAAGCTCTTTGAATGAGAATGTGTGTCCAAACTTTTGGTCTGTACTGTATATATATATTTTTTCTGCCTATTTAGAATCCAGCATGGATCCTATTGCCGCTTTCACAAAGCAACTTCAAGGCCTCTCTTTGGAGGTGGCAGGATTGAAGGCGTCAGTCCTCCAGCAACAGCAGCAATTGCAGCAGACCGCGAGTCCAGCAGTTGCTATGGGTAACCAGGTTGATCTGGAACCCAAGGTTGTTCTTCCAGACAGATTTTCTGGGGGAAGGGACAAATTTGTGACGTTCCGTGAGGCCTGTAAGTTATATTTTAGGCTGCGCCCCTACTCCTCTGGTAATGAAGAACAGCGGGTGGGGATTGTTATTTCCCTGCTTCAGGGGGACCCGCAATCCTGGGCGTTCTCTTTACCCACTGATTCTCGGGCTCTCCGATCTGTGGAGGATTTTTTTGGGGCTTTGGGTCTCATATATGATGACCCTGACCGTGTCGCCCTGGCTGAGTCGAACTTACGGAGACTCCTACAGGGAGAGCAGCCAGCAGAGGAGTATTGCTCAGAGTACCGTAGGTGGGCTACGGATACCCAGTGGAACGATCTGGCTCTCAGGAGTCACTTTTGCTCTGGGTTATCCGAAAGGGTTAAGGATGCGCTTGCGCTGTATGAGACCCCCTTTTCCCTTGATGCTGGTATGTCCCTTTCTATCAGAATAGATAGACGTCTTAGGGACAGATTGAAAGATCCTAAGCAATTAGTAACCCCTCCCAAGCAGCAGCTAGTCTGTACGGACTTAGACGAGCCTATGCAGCTAGGAGGAGCTACTCGTCAGGTCCGTCCTCCTGAGGCTCGCCGTAGGCGTGGGGTTTGTTTTTTCTGTGGGGGGAGGGGTCATTTCATTAATGTCTGTCCTTCCATACTCAAAAACAAAAGACCGTCGGAAAACTACTAACCCCAGGCTGTGTGGAGGATGTCAGCCGGGGGGGTATAGGTTTCCTCCATACAAACATCTCAATTTGTGTTGCCAGCGGTTGTTGTTTTTGATGTTAAGACGGAGACTGTTTCTTCCTAGATAGTGGAGCAGGAGTAAATTTGATAGATGCCCAGTTTGCCCAGACTATGGGTTTGTCTTTCTGTACGCTACAGAGACCTATTCCCATTTTCGCTATTGACTCTTCTCATCTGTCTCAGAGAAACCTTATTCATATTGTCCATAACTTACACCTTCAGGTAGGGGACCACCATAACGAGTGTCTTTCATGTTATGTTCTGGAGGGCCTTCCCTCTCCTGTGGTATTGGGTCTTCCCTGGTTGGTAGCTCACAATCCAGTGGTGGATTGGCAGGCCAGGGAGATATTGGAGTGAAGTGAGCATTGCAGAAAAAATTGCTTAAATAGAAATTGCTTAGTCACCTACATAGCTACTCTACCTACATTTGTTTCTGACTTTGAGGACGTTTTCTCTGAAAAGGGGTGTCAGAAGTTACCACCTCACCGTCCTTATGATTGCCCGGTTAGCCTGATTCCCGGTGCAAAATTACCCAAGACCAGGTTATATAATCTTTCGGGTCCCGAGAGACAAGCCATGAAAGATTATATCTCTGAGAGCTTGGCTAAGGGACACATCAGACCCTCTTCATCACCTGTGGCTGCAGGGTTTTTCTTTGTTAAAAAGAAAGATGGGGGACTGCGTCCTTGCCTAGATTTTCGCGAACTAAACCGGATAACCATCCGAGACCAATACCCTCTTCCTCTCATTTCTGACCTGTTTAATCAGATTGCCCGGTGCTAAGTGGTTCTCCAAACTTGATCTTAGGGGGGCCTACAATCTGATTCGTATCAAGGAAGGGGATGAGTGGAAGACAGCCTTTAACACCCCGGAGGGGTATTATGAAAATCTAGTCATGCCTTTCGGTCTGACCAATGCTCCCGCTGTCTTCCAACATTTCGTTAACGATATTTTTTGTCATCTTATCGGCAGGTTTGTGGTGATATACCTAGATGATATTTTGATTTACTCGTCTGATCTGAAGACACACGAGGTACATTTCAGACAGGTACTGCAGGTCCTACAGACAAATAAATTATATGCGAAAATTGAGAAGTGTGTTTTCGCCATTCAGGAAATACAGTTCCTGGGATATCTGTTATCTGCTTCAGGTTTCCGTATGGATCCTAGGAAAGTCCAGGCAATTCTAGATTGGGATCTTCCTGAGAACCTTAAAACACTGCAACGGTTTTTGGGTTTTGCAAATTTCTATAGAAAATTCATTAAAAATTATTCTGTGATTGTCAAACCCCTTACTGACATGACTAGGAAGGGGACTGATTTTTCTATATAGTCTGATGCCGCCAAAATGGCATTTTCCTCTCTAAAAGAGAGGTTTACCTCGGCACCGGTACTAATACAACCTGATGTCTCCTAGCATTTTATTGTTGAAGTAGATGCGTCAGAGGTGGGAGTGGGGGCTGTACTGCCTCAGGGTCCGTCTCCTGGCAAATGGCGTCCTTGCGCTTTCTTTTCTAAAAAACTATCTGCAGCGGAGAAGAACTATGATATTGGCAATAGGGAACTATTAGCTATTAAACAAGCGTTTGAAGAATGGCGTCACTTTTTAGAGGGGGCAATCCACCCTGTCAGGGTGATTATGGACCACAAAAACCTTCTGTACCTCGAATCAGCTAAGCGTCTCACCCCTAGACAAGCTAGGTGGTCTCTATTTTTTACCAGGTTTAACTTTTTCATCACCTATCGTCCTGGGGCAAAAAAATACCAAGGCAGACGCATTATCTCGTAGTTTCACTAGTGGGGGTAATGTGGGTGATCCGGTACCCATTCTACATAGAGGAGTAGTTGTCTCTGCTGTACACTCGGTTCTGGAGGGGAAGGTGTTGGAGGCCCAGGGGGACGCCCCGGTCTCTTGTGCCTCAGAGAAATTGTTTGTACCGTTAAACCTGCGTCTCGAATTATTAAAGGAACATCATAATTCGGCACTTGCTGGGCACTCGGGTAGTAAAGCAACCTTGGAGCTATTGTCTCGTCGTTTTTGGTGGCCAAGGTTGCATCAGGATGTAATGGATTTTGTGTCCACTTGTTCTACTTGTGCACGCCCTAAAGTCTCTCATACATGTCCTGCAGGGTCTTTATTCCACTTGTCATTCCCAATAGGCCATGGACACATCTGTCAATGGATTTCATCACTGACTTACCTTTGTCTGCGGGTAAAACAGTTATCTTGGTAGTAGTGGACAGGTTTAGCAAAATAGTACACTTTATTGCGTTACCCGCACTACCTAATGCTAAGACTCTTGCTCAGGTATTCATCAGTGAAATCGTGAAGCTTCACGGGGTCCCTTCCGATGTTGTTTCGGATCGGGAACCCAGTTTATTTCTAAGTTTTGGAAAGCTTTTTGTTCCTGTTTGGGGGTACATTTGTCCTTTTCCTCAGCTTTCCATCCTCAGTCGAATGGACAGACTGAGCATACCAACCAAAACCTTGAGACATGCCTAAGGTGTTTTGTGTCTGAAAACCAAGAGGCGTGGTCATCATATTTACCATTAGCCGAGTTTGCTATAAATAATCTCCGTCAGGAATGCACTGGCAAGTCACCATTTCTTGGTGCATATGGTTTTCATCCCCAATTCTGTACTTTCAAAGAGAATGGTTTTCATCATCTCTTTCATCTGTATGGCAGAAAGTGCAAGCTAACTTGAAAAATATGGGAGGTAAATATAAATGCATGGCTGATAAGAAATGGTTAGAACCTACAATAACCAAAAAACCGAACCTCACTCCCCAACTTACTGCAACTTGTACAAAAAAAGAGCAAGGATTTAACAAGGTAAAAAAAATCTCATTTTATTAATTATAAATCACATGAGTATTACAGGTGAGACTCAAAAGGGACAGAACATGGAGACTGGGCCACAAAAGGGCTCTGCAATGTGGAGAATCACAATGGGGGATAATGTGACCATATACAGCAGGTAACAGACAATTAACAGAAGCTGTGAATATTGGAGTAGTTGCGGGTGCAATTGCTGTCCCCTAGTGTTGAACAACTACTTAACTCTTATTCACAGTGTCCAAGCAATGGATGCTGTAGGGTGTAATTGGACAGTGCAATACTACTCATAAAGATGGCATATAACAATAACTGTAAATCACTAGTCCCACCCTAATCCAGATACCATGTTACCTACCCATGTTACTGCTGAAAAATGGTGACACGGTTCCCCCACTGCTTCGACCTCAACACGTGTTTCGCCATGTAGGCTTCGTCAGGAGGTCGAAGCAGTGGGGGAACCGTGTCACCATTTTTCAGCAGTAACATGGGTAGGTAACATGGTATCTGGATTAGGGTGGGACTAGTGATTTACAGTTATTGTTATATGCCATCTTTATGAGTAGTAGTGCACTGTCCAATTACACCCTACAGCATCCATTGCTTGGATGCTGTGAATAAGAGTTAGGTAGTTGTTCAACACTAGGGGACAGCAATTGCACCCGCAACTACTCCAATATTCACAGCTTCTGTTAATTATCTGTTACCTGCTGTATATGGTCACATTATCCCCCATTGTGATTCTCCACATTGCAGAGCCCTTTTGTGGCCCAGTCTCCATGTTCTGTCCCTTTTGAGTCTCACCTGTAATACTCATGTGATTTATAATTAATAAAATGAGATTTTTTTGCCTTGTTAAATCCTTGCTCTTTTTTTGTACATGATAAGAAATGGTTGCCACGTCCGGACCTTGGAGTGAATGACTGTGTGATTATCTACTAGGAATATTAAGTTAAAGGTTCCCTCTTGGAAATTGGGTCCTAGGTTCATTGGTCCTTACAAAATAGTAGCCATCATTAACCCTGTGGCTTTTCGCCTGGAGCTACCTCAAACTTTTAAAATCCATAACGTCTTCCATAAGTCGTTACTCAAAAAGTATATGACACCTCTAGAACCGTCACCGCTGCCACCCCCTCCTGTTATTGTTGATGGTAATCTAGAGTTTCAAATATCCAAAATTGTTAATTCTCGTCGGGTCCGCCGCTCTCTTCAATATCTGGTGCATTGGAGGGGTTACGGTCCCGAGGAAAGAATGTGGGTTCCAGCGTCAGAGGGAAATGCCGACAGGTTAGTTCGGGCTTTTCATGCCTCTCATCCTGAGAGACCTGGTCCTGAGTGTCCGGAGGCCCCTCATGGAAAGGCGGGTACTGTCACGAGGGTGTCAAGAGCCACGTCTGACTCCGTTATACCCGGGGTCAGGAAGTCGCAGCGGGTGGCTACGCGCTCTATGTCTAAAGATCGCGCTGTTACTCAATGGTAGCTTTCTGTGTTTGCCTTACAATCCTTTTTGTCTCACTCAGGGATCCGTAGCTTCTTCTCCTCAGCTGTTTCTTATTCAACACTCCCAAACTCTTTATATTCCCCTCTCCCACTTCTCTGGTTGCCAGATATAGAAGTTCCTGCCTGGACTTCTATACTGACCCACTGGAGCTGTGTCGCTGTTATTCCTGGATGTCGTACCAGAGCATTACCCTCCAGATCCAGATGTTGGTTTTTTGTTGTCCGCTGTTGTCGCCCACCTGGGATTATATGTTTTGTCAGTATTGTCTGTCCTCTCCCTGGTGTTTCCCTTTAGTGTTAGTGGTACGGACTAGTGTTCCTACCGCCCTATTCACTACTTACATCTTAAGGAAAACCAGGGTTTAGGCACGTGATCGGCGTACGGGTGAGAAACGCGTCTAGGGATGTCAGGGCAGTCAGGTGCCAACCTATAGGTGAGTTAGGGGTCACCATCTTTCACTCTCCATTGGACAGGGCCTCCCTTTACCCTCCCTTTGCGTCATGTATGTGATCGGCACGCCGGTCGTGATAGGTATTTAACGCTTGTATTGGACTGTCACAAATGCAGGAAAGGCCGCAAATGTAGTGTCTTGCACAAAATGGGTGTTTTTTAAAAACCAGAATACAACAGCAGTATTCAACGATTGTATTGAACTGCCACAAATGCAGCAAAGGCCCGAAATGTAGGGTCTTGCACAAAATGGGTGTTTTTTAAAAACCAGAATATAACAGCAGTATTTAATGATTGTATTGAACTGTCACAAATGCAGCAAAGGCCCGAAATGTAGGGTCTTGCACAAAATGGGTGTTTTTTAAAATCCAGAATATAACAGCAGTATTTAATGATTGTATTGAATTGTATTGAACTGTCACAAATGCAGCAAAGGCCCTTGTAGGGTCTTGCACAAAATGGGTGTTTTTAAAAAAAAACTAAATATAACAGCGGTATTTAAAGAGGACCTTTCACCGATTCTTACCCTATGAACTAAGTATACAGACATGTGGAGCGGCGCCCGGGGATCTCTCTGCACTTACTATTATCCCCGGGCGCCGCTCCGTTCTCCTGCTATGCCCTCCGGTATCTCCGTTCCCTAAGTTATAGTAGGCGGAGTCTGCCCTAGCGCTGGCCAATCGCATTGCAGAGCTCACAGCCTGGGAGAAAATAACCTCCCAGGCTGTGAGCTCTGCGCTGCGATTGGCCAGCGCTAGGGCAGACTCCGCCTACCATAACTTAGGGACTGGTATCTCCGCCTACTATAACTTAGTGAGCGGAGATACCGGAGGGCATAGCAGGAGAACGGAGCGGCGCCCGGGGATAATAGTAAGTGCAGGGAGATCCCCGGGCGCCGCTCTACATATCTGTATAGTTAGTTCATAGGGTAAGAATCGGTGAAAGGTCCTCTTTAACGCTTGTATTGGACTGTCAAAAATGCAGCAATGGCCCCAAATGTAGTAACTACGACAAAATGGGTGTTTTTTAAAACCAGAATATAACTGCAGTATTTAAATTTTGTATTGGACTGTCACAAATGCAGCAAAAGCCCAAAATGTAGTGTCTTGCACAAAATGGGTGTTTTGTTAAAACCAGAATATAACAGCGATATTTAACGCTTGTATTGGACTGTCACAAATGCAGCAAAGGCCTCAAATGTAGTATCTAGCACAACATAGTTGTTTTTTAAATCCGAATATAACAGCAGTATTTAACTCTTATATTGGACTGTCACAAATGCAGCAAAGGCCCCAAATGTAGTGTCTTGCACAAAATTTTGTGTTTTTTGAAAACCAGAATATAACAGCGGTATTTAACGCTTGTATTGGACTGTCACAAATGCAGCAAAGACCACAAATGTATTATCTTGCACAAATTGGATATTTTTGTTTTTTAAACCAGAATATAACTGCATTATTTAAAGCTTGTATTGAACTGTCATAAATGCAGCAAAGGCCCCAAATGTAGTATCAAGCACAAAAGGGGTGTTTTTTGAAAACCAGAATATAAATGTGGTACTTAAAGCTTATTTTGGACTGTCACAAATGCAGCAAAGGCCTCAAATATAGTGTCTTGCACAATATAGTTGTTTTATTAAAACCAGAATATAACTGCATTATTTAAAGCTTGTATTGAACTGTCACAAATGCAGCAAAGGCCCCAAATATAGGGTCTTGGACAAAATAGGTATTTTTTGAAAACCAGAATATAACTGCAGTATTTAAAGCTTGTTTTGGACTGTCACAAATGCAGCAAAGACCACAAATGTATTATCTTGCACAAATTGGATATTTTTGTTTTTTAAACCAGAATATAACTGCATTATTTAAAGCTTGTATTGAACTGTCATAAATGCAGCAAAGGCCCCAAATGTAGTATCAAGCACAAAAGGGGTGTTTTTTGAAAACCAGAATATAAATGTGGTACTTAAAGCTTATTTTGGACTGTCACAAATGCAGCAAAGGCCTCAAATATAGTGTCTTGCACAATATAGTTGTTTTATTAAAACCAGAATATAACTGCATTATTTAAAGCTTGTATTGAACTGTCACAAATGCAGCAAAGGCCACAAATGTATTATCTTGCACAAATTGGATATTTTTGTTTTTTAAACCAGAATATAACTGCATTATTTAAAGCTTGTATTGAACTGTCATAAATGCAGCAAAGGCCCCAAATGTAGTATCAAGCACAAAAGGGGTGTTTTTTGAAAACCAGAATATAAATGTGGTACTTAAAGCTTATTTTGGACTGTCACAAATGCAGCAAAGGCCTCAAATATAGTGTCTTGCACAATATAGTTGTTTTATTAAAACCAGAATATAACTGCATTATTTAAAGCTTGTATTGAACTGTCACAAATGCAGCAAAGGCCCCAAATATAGGGTCTTGGACAAAATAGGTATTTTTTGAAAACCAGAATATAACTGCAGTATTTAAAGCTTGTTTTGGACTGTCACAAATGCAGCAAAGACCACAAATGTATTATCTTGCACAAATTGGATATTTTTGTTTTTTAAACCAGAATATAACTGCATTATTTAAAGCTTGTATTGAACTGTCATAAATGCAGCAAAGGCCCCAAATGTAGTATCAAGCACAAAAGGGGAGTTTTTTGAAAACCAGAATATAAATGTGGTACTTAAAGCTTATTTTGGACTGTCACAAATGCAGCACAGGCCACAAATGTATTATATTGCACAAAATGGGTGTTTTTTTAAAACCAGAATATAACAGCAGTATTTAACGCTTGTATTGGACTGTCAAAAATGCAGCAAAGGCCCCAAATGTAATAACTAGGACAAAATGGGTGTTTTTTTAAAACCAGTATTATATTGCACAAGATGGGTGTTTTTTTAAAACTGGAATATAACAGCGATATTCAACACTTGTATTGGACTGTCAAAAATGTATCAAAGGCCCCAAATGTAGTATCTAGGACAAAATGGGTGTTTTTTAAAACCAGAATATAACTGCAGTATTTAACCACCTCCGGACCGCTGTACGCAGATTCGCGTTCCGGAGGTGGAAGCGCTGCGCACAGTCACGCATATACGCGTCATCTCGCGAGACGCGAGATTTCGCTCCAAGCCGGCCCGCGCATGCGCATGCGCGGGCCGGCAAAAGTTAAAGAACAAGTTCGTCACCAGCCTGCCAGCAATGATCATTGGCTGGCAGGCTGGCGATTTTTAAAAAATCCAATCACAAGCCATATAACAGATCATATTAGTAAATATGATCTGTTATATGGCTTCTCTGCTCCTCTGCTGGTCCTTTTCGTCGGTTGGATCCAGCAGAGAAGCAGACATCACTGTGAGTACACCAAACACTTCACTGTAGCCCCTGATCACCCCCCTGCACCCCAATTAACCCTTTGATCACCCCTTTGATCGCCCCTGTCAATCACCAGTGAAAGGAAAAAAAGTGATCAGTGTAAACTGTCACTTTTTTTTTTTTACTAGTATTGGCTGTTAGGTTTTAGGGATAGTTTAGGCCCCTTGGTTAGGTAGTTAGCGTCAGTTAGCGCCCACCCCACCGCACCGCAGTCACTTTTATTCGCTGAATAGCGTATCGCTAATCAGCATTTGTACTTTTATAGTATCTGTAAGTGATCAAAACTGATCACGGTCAGATCTATAATAGTATTAGTGTCACTTTAGTTCGCCCTCCACCCAAAACGCAGTGTTTGCCCGATCAGGCCTGATCGGTCGCCCACACGTGCGTTCACCCACGCCCGCCCCACCGCATTGACAAAAAATATATATTTTTTGATCACTGCACATTCATTTTACACGCACTGCGGCGATAAAAAAATCAGTTTTGATATTTTTTATCAACCGCAGCGGCCTCCAGGACTTCGCTAGCCTCCCCTTTGTAAGACAGGCTTGCTTTTTTTCTTGGGTAGTCTCAGGGAATACCCCTAAATTTAGTAGTCCAAAATGTCAAACAGGGGGTATTCTTCTGAAGAGGCCTACAGGATTCTGACCCAGTCGGATGAGGAGTGGGAACCCTCATCTGATGAATCTAGCGGGTCAGAATATGAACCTGTGGAAAGCAGTGGCTCTCTGACCCAAAGTTCGGACGAGGAGGTCCCTGGCAGCACCAGGCGTACCCGGCCCCGTGTCGCTAGACCACAGGTTATGCAGGATCCGCTTCAAGAGCAGCAGAGTGGGGCTGTCGCTGCCGTATCACGTGGTGAGGCATACACCAGCAGCGCCGCCCTCCCTGGACCTAGTACCAGCACTGCCGTACAACATGGTGACGTGGCGAGCACCAGAAGGGCAGTTGAAGCTGGTACGGTGGCACGTGCAGTAGTTACCCCGTCGCAGCCACCGCACAGACAGGCCCGTAGAGCCCCTAGAATCCCTGAGGTGCTGGCAAACCCTGATTGGCAGTCACCAACTTCAGCCGCACCTGTAGTTCCCCCTTTCACCGCCCAGTCTGGAGTTCGGGTTGAGACGGCTCAAATCGGTTCGGCCCTGGGATTTTTTGAGCTGTTCTTGACTGCGGAGCTCTTGGACTTAGTCGTGGCAGAGACCAACCAGTATGCCACACAATTTATATCCGCCAACCCGGGAAGCTTTTATGCCCAGCCTTTCCGGTGGAAACCAGTCCAAGTTTCCGAAATTAAAATTTTTTTGGGCCTTCTCCTCAACATGGGCCTGACAAAAAAGCATGAATTGCGGTCATATTGGTCAACGCACCCGATTCATCACATGCCCATGTTCTCTGCTGCTATGTTAGGGCACGATTTGAGGCCATCCTCCGTTTCCTGCATTTTAGCGACAACACCACCTCCCGTCCCAGAGGCCACCCAGCTTTTGACCGGCTCCACAAAATTCGGCCCCTCATAGACCATTTCAACCAGAAATTTGCAGATTTGTATACCCCCGAGCAAAACATCTGCGTAGACGAGTCCCTAATACATTTTACCGGGCGCCTTGGCTTCAAACAGTACATCCCAAGCAAGCGTGCCCGGTATGGGGTCAAATTGTATAAGCTCTGTGAAAGGGCCACAGGCTATACCCACAAATTTCGGATCTATGAGGGAAAAGATCAGACCCTGGAGCCGGTCGGTTGCCCTGACTACCTGGGGAGCAGTGGGAAGACAGTCTGGGACTTGGTGTCACCCTTATTCGGCAAGGGGTACCATCTTTATGTGGACAATTTTTACACAAGTGTGGCCCTCTTTAGGCATTTGTTTCTAGAATGGATTTGCGCCTGTGGCACCGCGCGAACTAGTCGCGTGGGCTTCCCCCAACGGCTTGTAACCACCCGTCTTGCAAGGGGGGAGAGGGCTGCCTTGTGTAACGAAGAACTGCTCGCGGTGAAATGGAGAGACAAGCGTGACGTTTACATGCTCTCCTCCATTCACGCAGACACGACAATCCAAATTGAGCGAGCAACCCGTGTCATTGAAAAGCCCCTCTGTGTCCACGACTATAATGCGCTCATGGGAGGGGTGGACTTCAATGACCAGATGTTGTCTCCGTATTTAGTTTCCCGCAGAACCAGACGCTGGTATAAGAAGGTGTCTGTATATTTAATTCAATTGGCGCTCTACAATAGTTTTGTTCTCTACAGTAAGGCTGGGAGAACACGATCTTTCCTCAAATTCCAGGAAGAGATCATCGAGAACCTCCTTTACCCAGGAGGTTCCGAGGCCCCATCCCCCAGTGTAGTTAGCCGTCTACACGAGCGACATTTCCCCAGTGTCGTTCCTGGTACCTCAACCCAACCGTCACCCCGAAAAAGATGTCGTGTCTGTAGCAGGAGTGGAATAAGGCGTGACACCCGCTATTTCTGTCCTGACTGTCCGGACCACCCTGCCCTATGCTATGGAGAGTGTTTCCGGAAGTACCACACACAGGTACACCTAGCATAGGGATTGCATCTCACAGGACAGGCACACAGGGCTATTAGGGCCCTTTTACTCTCAGCTGCTGCAAACCTCTCCTTTCACCTGGGATAAAGTGCATAACGTACTTCGCCACATCTTTGGGCGATTTGCGCTTTGCACATTGTCCCATGGGGAAGGAGAGGTTTGTTCTATAAAGGTAAAAAAAACTAAACAAAAAAAAAATTACCGGTAAGTAAAAAAGTTAAAAAAGTTTAAAAAAGTTAATATGTTCTGTTCTAAAGTTAATAAAGTTATTGCTTTGCGGCCTGGTTTTTTCTTTTTTGTTTTGTTTTTTTTACCTTCCAGGTGGACCAACCGATCGACCAGCTGCAGCACTGATGTGCATTCGGACAGAAGCATTGCGCTGCTGTCAGATTACACGCAAGTCGGTGTATGCGGCGCTGCAAGACGAGATTTCTCCTCTGCAGTAAAAGATATGTTTGCCGAGGCATATGAGCTGAGGAGGTGGCGGTGTTCATATACTTTGGCAAACACTTTGTATATATAAAAAAAAAAAATCCCGGCAATGATTTATTCATCCACATCGATTGATGTGAATGGAGAAATCGGGTTTGCCAGGGCATACGAGCTGAAGTGGGTATGGATGTTGGGCGGAGCTCCTATGTCCTGGCAGACGCCTTTCCCCTCCTTTTTCTTTTATTGGCAGAGATTTTTTCATCCACATTGATCGATGCGAATGAAGAAATCTGTGCCGTTCATTTTTTTCTTTCAGCCCAGAGGCTGAACGGAAAAAAAAAATCTCATTACCTGTATGCTCAATATAAGGAGAATAGCAGAAACTCCTAATGCTGGGCATACATGTAATGATTGCGGAGACCCTCAAATGCCAGGGCAGTACAAACACCCCACAAATAACACCATTTTGGAAAGAAGACACCCCAAGGTATTCGCTGAGGGGCATATTGAGTCCATGAAAGATTGAAATTTTTGTCCCAAGTTAGCGGAAAGGGAGACTTTGTGAGAACAAAATCCAAAAAATCAATTTCCGCTAACTTGTGCCAAAATTTTTTTTTTTCAATGAACTCGCCATGCCCCTCATTGAATACCTTGGGGTGTCTTCTTTCCAAAATGGGGTTACATGTGGGGTATTTATACTGCCCTGGCATTTTAGGGGCCCCAAAGCGTGAGAAGAAGTCTGGTATCCAAATGTCTAAAAATGCCCTCCTAAAAGGAATTTGGGCACCTTTGCCCACCAAGGCTGCAAAAAAGTGTCACACATGTGGTATCTCCGTATTCAGCAGAAGTTGGGGAATATGTTTTGGGGTGTCATTTTACATATACCCATGCTGGGTGAGATAAATATCTTGGTCAAATGCCAACTTTGTATAAAAAAAATGGGAAAAGTTGTCTTTTGCCAAGATATTTCTCTCACCCAGCATGGGTATATGTAAAATGACACCCCAAAACACATTCCCCACCTTCTCCTGAGTACGGAGATACCAGATGTGTGACACTTTTTTGCAGCCTAGGTGGGCAAAGGGGCCCACATTCCAAAGAGCACCTTTCGGATTTCACAGGTCATTTACCTACTTACCACACATTAGGGCCCCTGGAAAATGCCAGGGCAGTATAACTACCCCACAAGTGACCCCATTTTGGAAAGAAGACACCCCAAGGTATTCCGTGAGGGGCATGGCAAGTTCCTAGAATTTTTTATTTTTTGTCACAAGTTAGTGGAAAATTATGATTTTATTTTATTTTATTTTTTTCATACAAAGTCTCCTATTCCACTAACTTGTGACAAAAAAAAAAAATTTCCATGAACTCACTATGCCCATCAGCGAATACCTTGGGGTCTCTTCTTTCCAAAATGGGGTCACTTGTGGGGTAGTTATACTGCCCTGGCATTCTAGGGGCCCAAATGTGTGGTAAGGAGTTTGAAATCAAATTCTGTAAAAAATGACCTGTGAAATCCGAAAGGTGCTCTTTGGAATATGGGCCCCTTTGCCCACCTAGGCTGCAAAAAAGTGTCACACATCTGGTATCTCCGTACTCAGGAGAAGGTGGGGAATGTGTTTTGGGGTGTCATTTTATATATACCCATGCTGGGTGAGAAAAAATATCTTGGCAAAAGACAACTTTTCCCATTTTTTTATACAAAGTTGTCATTTGACCAAGATATTTATCTCACCCAGCATGGGTATATGTAAAAAGACACCCCAAAACACATTCCTCAACTTCTCCTGAGTACGGGGATACCAGATGTGTGACACTTTTTTGCAGCATAGGTGGGCAAAGGGGCCCATATTCCAAAGAGCACCTTTCGGATTTCACAGGTCATTTTTTACAGAATTTGATTTCAAACTCCTTACCACACATTTGGGCCCCTAGAATGCCAGGGCAGTATAACTACCCCACAAGTGACCCCATTTTGGAAAGAAGAGACCCCAAGGTATTCGCTGATGGGCATAGTGAGTTCATGGAAGTTTTTATTTTTTGTCACAAGTTTGTGGAATATGAGACTTTGTATGAAAAAAAAATAATAAATCATCATTTTCCACTAACTTGTGACAAAAAATAAAAAATTCTAGGAACTCGCCATGCCCCTCACGGAATACCTTGGGGTGTCTTCTTTCCAAAATGGGGTCACTTGTGGGGTGGTTATACTGCCCTGGCATTCTAGGGGCCCAAATGTGTGGTAAGGAGTTTGAAATCAAATTCTGTAAAAAATGACCTGTGAAATCCGAAAGGTGCTCTTTGGAATATGGGCCCCTTTGCCCACCTAGGCTGCAAAAAAGTGTCACACATCTGGTATCTCCGTACTCAGGAGAAGGTGGGGAATGTGTTTTGGGGTGTCATTTTATATATACCCATGCTGGGTGAGAGAAATATCTTGGCAAAAGACAACTTTTCCCATTTTTTTATACAAAGTTGTCATTTGACCAAGATATTTATCTCACCCAGCATGGGTATATGTAAAAAGACACCCCAAAACACATTCCTCAACTTCTCCTGAGTACGGGGATACCAGATGTGTGACACTTTTTTGCAGCCTAGGTGGGCAAAGGGGCCCATATTCCAAAGAGCACCTTTCGGATTTCACTGGTCATTTTTTACTGAATTTGATTTCAAACTCCTTACCACACATTTGGGCCCCTAGAATGCCAGGGCAGTATAACTACCCCACAAGTGACCCCATTTTAGAAAGAAGACACCCCAAGGTATTCCGTGAGGGGCATGGCGAGTTCCTAGAATTTTTTATTTTTTGTCACAAGTTAGTGGAAAATGATGATTTTTTTTTTTTTCATACAAAGTCTCATATTCCACAAACTTGTGACAAAAAATAAAAACTTCCATGAACTCACTATGCCCATCAGCGAATACCTTGGGGTCTCTTCTTTCCAAAATGGGGTCACTTGTGGGGTAGTTATACTGCCCTGGCATTCTAGGGGCCCAAATGTGTGGTAAGGAGTTTGAAATCAAATTCTGTAAAAAAAATGACCTGTGAAATCCGAAAGGTGCTCTTTGGAATATGGGCCCCTTTGCCCACCTAGGCTGCAAAAAAGTGTCACACATCTGGTATCCCCGTACTCAGGAGAAGTTGAGGAATGTGTTTTGGGGTGTCTTTTTACATATACCCATGCTGGGTGAGATAAATATATTGGTCAAATGACAACTTTGTATAAAAAAATGGGAAAAGTTGTCTTTTGCCAAGATATTTCTCTCACCCAGCATGGGTATATATAAAATGACACCCCAAAACACATTCCCCACCTTCTCCTGAGTACGGAGATACCAGATGTGTGACACTTTTTTGCAGCCTAGGTGGGCAAAGGGGCCCATATTCCAAAGAGCACCTTTCGGATTTCACAGGTCATTTTTTACAGAATTTGATTTCAAACTCCTTACCACACATTTGGGCCCCTAGAATGCCAGGGCAGTATAACTACCCCACAAGTGACCCCATTTTGGAAAGAAGAGACCCCAAGGTATTTGCTGATGGGCATAGTGAGTTCATAGAACTTTTTATTTTTTGTCACAAGTTAGTGGAATATGAGACTTTGTAAGAAAAAAAAATAAAAAATCATCATTTTCCGCTAACTTGTGACAAAAAATAAAAAGTTCTATGAACTCACTATGCCCATCAGTGAATACCTTAGGGTGTCTACTTTCAGAAATGGGGTCATTTGTGGGGTGTTTGTACTGTCTGGGCATTGTAGAACCTCAGGAAACATGACAGGTGCTCAGAAAGTCAGAGCTGCTTCAAAAAGCGGAAATTCACATTTTTGTACCATAGTTTGTAAACGCTATAACTTTTACCCAAACCATTTTTTTTTTACCCAAACATTTTTTTTTTATCAAAGACATGTAGAACTATAAATTTAGAGCAAAATTTCTATATGGATCTCGTTTTTTTTGCAAAATTTTACAACTGAAAGTGAAAAATGTCCTTTTTTTGCAAAAAAATCGTTAAATTTCGATTAATAACAAAAAAAGTAAAAATGGCAGCAGCAATGAAATACCACCAAATGAAAGCTCTATTAGTGAGAAGAAAAGGAGGTAAAATTCATTTGGGTGGTAAGTTGCATGACCGAGCAATAAACGGTGAAAGTAGTGTAGGTCAGAAGTGTAAAAAGTGGCCTGGTCTTTCAGGGTGTTTAAGCACTGGGGGCTGAGGTGGTTAAAGCTTGTATTGGACTGTCACAAATGCAGCAATGGCCCCAAATGTAGTGTCATGCACAAAAAATGGGTGTGTTTTAAAACCAGAATATAACAGCGATACTTAAAGCTTGTATTGGACTGTCACAAATGCAGCAAAGGCTCCAATTCTAGTATTTAGGACAAAATGGGTGTTTTTTTAAAACCAGAATATAACTGCAGTATTTAAAGCTTGTATTGGACTGTCACAAATGCAGCAAAGGCCCCAAATGTATTATCTTGCACAAAATGGTTCTTTTTTTAAAACCAGCATATAACAGCGGTATTTAACCCTTGTATTGGACTGTCTAAAATGCAGCAAAGGCCCCAAATGTAGTATCTAGAACAAAATGGGTGTTTTTTTAAAACCAGAATATAACTGCAGTATTTAAAGCTTGTATTGGACTGTCACAAATGCAGCAAAGGCCCCAAATGTATTATCTTGCACAAAAAGGGGTGTTTTTTAAACTATATATTAGCAGTATTTAATGCTTGTATTGGACTGTAACAATAGCAGCAAAGGTCCCAAATGTAGGGTCTTGCACAAAATGGGTGTTTTTTGAAAACCAGAATATAACAGCGGTATTTAAAGCTTGTATTGGACTGTCACCAATGCAGCAAAGGCTGCAAATATAGGGTCTTGCACAAAATGGGTGTTTTTTGAAAACCAGAATATAACTGCAGTATTTAAAGCTTGTATTGGACTGTCACAAATGCAGCAAAGGCCCCAAACCTAGTGTCTTGCACAAAATGGATGTTTTTTGAAAACCAGAATATAACAGCAGTATTTAACATTTGTATTGGACTGTCACAAATGCAGCAAAGGCTCCAAATGTAGGATCCAGGACAAAATGGTTTCTTTTTTTAAAACCAGAATATAACTGTAGTATTTAAATCTTGTATTGGACTGTCACCAATGCAGCTAAGGCCCCAAATGTAGTATCTATCACAAAATGGGTGTTTTTTGAAAACCAAAATATAACAGTGGTATTTAACCCCTTCAGGACACAGCCTTATTTCACCTTAAGGACCAGGCAATTTTTTGCAAATCTGACCAGTGTCACTTTATGTGGTGATAACTTTAAAATGCTTTTACTTAGCCAGGCCATTCTGAGATTGTTTTTTTTGTCACATATTGTACTTCATGACACTGGTAAAATGGAGTCAAAAAAATTCATTTTTATTTATAAGAAAATATCAAATTTAACAAACATTTGGATAAATTTGCAAATTTCTAACTTTCAAGTTCTCTACTTCTACAATACATAGTAATAACTACAAAAAAAGTTATTAATTTACATACCCCATATGTCTACTTCATGTTTAGATCATTTGGGGAATGCTATTTTATTTTTTGGGGATGTTACAAGGCTTAGAAGTTTAGAAGCAAATCTTGGAAATTTTCTGAAATTTTCAAAAACCCAGTTCAGGTTTGAAATCACTTTGTGAGGCTTACATAATTGAAACCACCCAAAAATGACCCCATGTTAGAAACTACACCCCTTAAGGTATGGTTTTTGGAAGGCAGATTTTGCTGGACTGGTTTATTTACACCATGTCCCATTTGAAGCCCCCCTGATGCACCCCTAGAGTAGAAACTCCCTAAAAGTGACCCCATCTAAGAAACTACACCCCTCAAGGTATTCAAAACTGATATCACAAACTATGTTAACCCTTTAGGTGCTCCACAAGAGTTATTGGCAAATGGGGACGAAATTTAAGAATATAATTTTTTTGCCAATTTTTCCATTTTAACCCATTTTTTTCACTAACAAATCAAGGGTTAACAGTCAAACAAGACTGTATCTTTATTGCCCTGACTCTGCCGTTTACAGAAACACCCCATATGTGGTCGTACACTACTGTACGGCCACATAGCGGGGTGTAAAGGGGAAGGAAGGACGTGTAGGTTTTGGGGGGGCTGATTTTTATGGACCGGTTTATTTCACACAGTGTCCTATTTCAAGACCCCCTGATGCACCCCTACAGTAGAAACTCCCTAAAAGTGACCCCATTATGGAAACTACGGGATAAGGTGGCGTTTATTGGGGACTATTTTTAGGGTACATATGTTTTTTGGTTGCTCTATATGACATTTTTGTGAGGTAAGGTTACCAAAAATTTAAATTCTGAAATTTCATCTCCATTTGCCATAAACTGTTGAGGAACACCTAAAGGGTTAATAAAGTTTGTAAAATCCATTTTTAATACATTAAGGGGTGTAGTTTCTTAGATGGGGTCACTTTTAGGGATTTTTGACTCTAGGGGGGCATCAGGGGGGCTTCTAAATGGACATGATGTCAATAAAAAAAGGCCTTCCAGAAACCATGTCGGTCCTTTCCTTTTGCGCCTCCCTTTTACTGATACAGCAGTTTACAACCACAAATGTGGCATTTCTGTAAACTGCAGTATCAGGGTAATAAATATTACGTTTTGTTTGGCTGTTAACCCTTGGTTTTTACCGGAAACAACGGATTGAAATGGAAAAGTGCCAAAAATAGCTGTTTGGGCACCATTTAAAAAAAAAATTTGGACAGTGTTAATCTGGGGGGTTGGGTCATGGGGTATTTTTACAGAGGAGATTATTACGGACGTGGCGATACCTAATAAGTCTATTTTTTTTACAATTATTTAGGTTTTAGACTATATTATCTTTTTGGATACAAAAAAATAAATTTTTTGTATCTCTATAGTCTAAGGCCTCATGCACACGACAGTATTTTTTCACGGTCCGCAAAACGGGGTTCCGTTGTTCCGTGATCCGTTTTCTTTTTTGTTTCCGTGTGTCTTCCTTGATTTTTGGATGATCACCAGACATGAAGGAAAGTGAAAAAAAATCTAAGTCAAGTTTGCCTTGCAAATGATAGGAAAAAAACGGACGCGGACGCGGATGACAATCTTGTGTGCCTCTGTGTTTTTTCACGGACCCATTGACTTGAATGGGTCCGCGAACCGTTGTCCGTGAAAAAAATAGGACAGGTCCTATTTTTTTGACAGACTGGAAACACGGATCACGGACGCGGATGACAAACGGTGCATCATCCGAGTTTTCAACGGACCCATTGAAAGTCAATGGGTCAGCAGAAAATCACGGAAAATGGAACAACAGAAATGGAACACAACAACGGTCGTGTGCATGAGGCCTTAGAGTCATTTTTTTAAAGTTTTTTAGCCGATTGTACAAACCGGATTCCAAAAAAGTTGGGACACTAAACAAATTGGGAATAAAAACTGAATGCAATGATGTGGAGATGGCAAATGTCAATATTTTATTTGTAATAGAACGTAGATGACAGATCAAACGTTTAATCCGAGTAAATGTATCATTTTAAAGGAAAAATACGTTGATTCCAATTTTCACAGTGTCAACAAATCCCAAAAAAGTTGGGACAAGTAGCAATAAGAGGCTGGAAAAAGTAAATTTGAGCATAACGAAGAGCTGGAAGACCAATTAACACTAATTAGGTCAATTGGCCATGATTGGGTATAAAAAGAGCTTCTCAGAGTGGCAGTGTCTCTCAGAAGCCAAGATGGGTAGAGGATCACCAATTCCCACAATGTTGCGCAGAAAGATAGTGGAGCAATATCAGAAAGGTGTTACCCAGCGAAAAATTGCAAAGACTTTGCATCTATCATCATCAACTGTGCATAACATCATCCGAAGATTCAGAGAATCTAGAACAATCTCTGTGCGTAAGGGTCAAGGCCGTAAAACCATACTGGATGCCTGTGATCTCCGGGCCCTTAAACGACACTGCACCACAAACAGGAATGCTACTGTAAAGGAAATCACAGAATGGGCTCAGGAATACTTCCAGAAACCATTGTCAGTGAACACAATCCACCGTGCCATCCGCCGTTGCCAGCTGAAACTCTACAGTGCAAAGAAGAAGCCATTTCTAAGCAAGATCCACAAGCTCAGGCGTTTTCACTGGGCCAGGGATCATTTAAAATGGAGTGTGGCAAAATGGAAGACTGTTCTGTGGTCAGACGAGTCACGATTCGAAGTTTTTTTTGGAAATCTGGGACGCCATGTCATCCGGACTAAAGAGGACAAGGACAACCCAAGTTGTTATCAACGCTCAGTTCAGAAGCCTGCATCTCTGATGGTATGGGGTTGCATGATTACGTGTGGCATGGGCAGCTTGCATGTCTGGAAAGGCACCATCAATGCAGAAAAATATATTCAGGTTCTAGAACAACATATGCTCCCATCCAGACGTCATCTCTTTCAGGGAAGACCCTGCATTTTTCAACAAGATAATGCCAGACCACATTCTGCATCAATCACAACATCATGGCTGCGTAGGAGAAGGATCCGGGTACTGAAATGGCCAGTCTGCAGTCCAGATCTTTCACCTATAGAGAACATTTGGCGCATCATAAAGAGGAAGGTGCAACAAAGAAGGCCCAAGACGATTGAACAGTTAGAGGCCTGTATTAGACAAGAATGGGAGAGCATTCCTATTTCTAAACTTGAGAAACTGCTCTCCTCGGTCCCCAGACGTCTGTTGAGTGTTGTAAGAAGAAGGGGAGATGCCACACAGTGGTGAAAATGGCCTTGTCCCATTTTTTTGGGGATTTGTTGACACCATGAAATTCTGATTCAACATATTTTTCCCTTAAAATGGTACATTTTCTCAGTTTAAACTTTTGTTCCATGATTTATGTTCTATTCTGAATAAAATATTAGAAGTTGGCACCTCCACATCATTGCATTCAGTTTTTATTCACGATTTGTATAGTGTCCCAACTTTTTTGGAATCCGGTTTGTATTAGGTAGGGGCTTTTTTGCGGGATGAGGGGACGGTTTTATTGGCACTATTTTGGGGGCTATGTGACTTTTTGATCGCTTGCTAATACACATTTTTTTATGTAAGGTGACAAAAAAAAATCTTTTTTTGCCCTTTTTTTTTTTTTTTTTTTTTTAGTTTTTTTTTGTTTTATTGTGTTAATCTGGGGGGTTAGGGGTATATTTACAGAGGAGATTATTACCGACGCTTTGGTACCTAGTAACTCTACTTTTTATTTTTTTTAGTTCTACAAATTTATTTTTTTTGGTGTCTAAAGTCTGAGAACCATAGTTTTTTTGAATAGTCAGTGGCTAAATTAATGAAGGGGATTATAAATTTAGAACTCCATGGAAGTGTGGTACTCCCTGAAGCAACCAATAACGCAGAGGCCCGGATGATCGGGGCACGTGTCACATTGAGTAGTGGTGTCCTTCCGTATACCCCTCCTGCGACACACTCTGCATTTTTTTGGGGTTCGTTCCTTCTTTCCAGTATGGGGGACCACACCTGGAAAGTGTGTTGGCCAGGGACGATCCGGGCACCTCCAATTCCCGAGGTACTCCCACCTGCTCATTCCCGGTCAGAAAAGATCAGGGTCTTGAGGACTGCTTCATAGAACTGAATGTCCCTGTGTTGCCAGCGCTCTGGAACAGTACAAAAGAGTTGTACATGGCAACCTGCACCAAGTAGACCGCAACTTTTTTGTACCATGCCTTGGTTTTGCACATGGTGTTATATGGCTTAAGGACTTGATCAGAGAGATCAACTCCTCCCATATACCGATTGTAGTCGACGATGCAATCGGGCTTGAGGACCATTGTCGCGGTACCTCGCACAGGGACTGGGGTGATGCCGTTACCGTGAATTGTGGACAGTACAAGGACATCCCTCTTGTCCTTATATCTGACCAGGAGCAGGTTTCCACTGGTAAGGGCACGGGTCTCACCCCTGGGGATAGGTACCTGGAGGGGGTAGGCAGGGAGGCCGCGCTGATTTTTCCGCACGGTCCCACAAGCGAACGTGGATCTGGCGGCGAGGGACTGGAACAAGGGGATACTAGTATAAAAGTTATCCACGTTAACCCTTATCTAGCAGTGGGTGCATAAGGTCCCACACAAGTTTCCCGCTAACACCCAGAGTGGGGGGACATTCTGGGGGTTGAATATGGGAATCTCGCCCCTCGTACACGCAAAACTTGTAAGTGTACCCTGAGGTACTCTCACAAAGTTTGTACAGCTTCACGCCATACATCGCCCGCTTTGAGAGAACATACTGGCGGAAAATGAGTCTCCCTTTGAACGCAATGAGAGACTCATCAACCGCGACCTCCCTTCCAGGTACATAGGCCTCCATGAATTTGGGGGGAACATGCTGCATTATCTGCATAATGCAGGCATTTCCGGATGGCCTCAAATCAGGAACGTGTCATGGCCATACTGTAGAGTGGGGTCTGGTAGAGGACGTCCCCACTCCAGTACAGCCTGACACTGGGCTTTTTGACTAGGCCCATATGCAGCACGAGGCCCCAAAACGTCCTCATCTCGGCTGCACTGACCGGGGTCCAGCCACCGGGCCTAGACAAAAACGAGCCCGGGTGTTGAGCGACGAACTGTTGGGCGTACAGGTTCGTCTGCTCCACCATTAGATTTACCAGTTCCTCACTGAAAAAAAGACTGAAAAAGTCGTATTCATTGAAGCCCACTGTGTAAATCTGAATTCCTGATTCACCAACAAAATCAGGAATTGCGGGCTCAAAGTTCTCTGGGGTACACCAGACAAGTCCACCTGCAGGGGGCTCAGGTGGACTGACCTGGTGGGCCGGAAAACTAGTACGAGCCTTACAGGCTGGGCCACAGGGTCCCTAGCTTGGGGGTCCCCTCGATCCGCCTTGGGGGCTCATCATCGCTTGATGATGAGGTGGATGCGGATGACAACAGGAACGTGGGGTCATCCTCATCCTCACTGGGGCTCTCTGACTCGGAGGCAAGGAGGGCGTATGCCTCCACGACCGAGAACGTCCGGCGGGCCATAGGGGAGTGTGTGTCTGCATGTGTATGTGCGTGTGTGTAAATCTTTATTAGGTGTGTGTGTGTGTGTGTGTGTGTGTGTGTGGGGCACGGGTGTTCACGCACTTACCCTATAGCTATAAAAAAATAAATAAAAAAAAGATCCCCAACTAAAAAAAGTAAAAAAAAATAAAAATACAAATGCGCTGTGGGGCAGGGTGGGCGATGCGCTAACAGTGGCCGGATGCAAAGAGTGCCGGGCCACAGATAGCGCATGCAAAGAAAAAAGAAAAAAAAAAAAAAACGATCAGGGGGCTCACAGACCAAAAAAGTTTTTTTTTTTTTTTACCTATCTAACCCTAAACTTGCCCTAACTACCCCTGCCTACACCTCCCACTACCTGCCTGCAAATGCAGTGTCTTACACAAAATGGGTCATTTTTGAAAATCAGAACTTAACAGCGGTATTTAATGCTTGTATTGGACTGTCACACATGTAGCAAAGGCCCCAAATGTAGTACCTAGGACATAATGGGTGTTGTTTTTTTTAAACCAGGATATAACTGCAGTATTTAAAGCTTGTATTGGACTGTCACAAATGCAGCAAAGGCTCCAAATGTAGTATCTAGGACAAAATGGGTGTTTTTTTTTAAACCAGAATATAACTGCAGCATTTAAAGCTTGTATTGGACTGTAACCAATGCAGCAAAGGCCCCAAATGTAGTATCTAGCACAAAATGGGTGTTTTTTGAAAACCAGAATATAACAACGGTATTTAACGCTTGTATTGGACTGTCACAAATGCAGCAAAGGCCCCAAATGTAGTGTCTTGCACAAAATGGGTGTTTTTTTTAAACCAGAATATAACAGCGATATTTAAAGCTTTTACTGAACTGTCACAAATGCAGCAAAGGCCCCAAATGTAGGGTCTTGCACAAACTGGGTGTTTTTTGAAAACCAGAATATAACAGCCATATTATCATGACCGGCGTCACGCAAAGGGAGGAAAATGGGAAGGCCCTGTCCAAGGGAGAGGGAAAGGTGGTGACCCCTAACTCACCTCGAGGCTGGCACCTGACTGCCCTGACGTCCCTAGACGGGTTTCTCACCCGTACGCCGATCACGTGCCTAAACCCTGGCTTTCCCTGAGATGAGCCCTATGTAGTGAATAGGGCAGCGGGAACACTAGTCCGCACCACTAACACTAAAGGAAAACACCAAGGAGAGGACAGACAATACAGACAAAACATATAATCCCAGGTGGGCGACAACAGTGGACAACAAAAGCCCAACAGGGATCCAGAGGGTAACGCTCTGGAACAACAACCAGGAATCACAGCTACACAGCTCCAGTGGGTCAGTATAGAAGTCCAGGCAGGAAGCTCTATATCTGGCAACCAGAGAAGTGGGAGAGGGGAATATAAGGAGGTTGGGATTTCTGGACAAGAAACAGCTGAGGAGAAGAAGCTACGGATCCCTGAGGGAGCCAAAAAGGATTGCAAGGCAAACCCAGAAAGCTACCATTAAGAAACAGCACTATCTTTAGACAAAGAGCGCGCAGCCACCCGCTGCGACTTCCTGACCCCGGGTATAACGGAGTCAGACGTGGCTCTTGACACCCTCGTGACAGATATTTAATGCTTGTATTGGACTGTCATAAATGCAGCAAAGGCCCCAAATGTAGTGTCTTGCACAAAATGGGTGTTTTTTGAAAACCAGAATATACCTACATTATTTAACGCTTGTATTGAACTGTCACAAATGCAGCAAAGGCCCCAAATGTAGGGTCTTGCACAAAATGGGTGTTTTTTGAAAACCAGATTATAAGAGCTGTATTTAACACTTGTATTGGACTGTCACAAATGCAGCAAAGTCCCCAAATGTAGTATCTAGGACAAAATGGATGATTTTTTTTTATTAAAACCAGAATATAACTGCAGTATTTAAAGCTTTTATTGGACTGATACAAATGCAGCAAAGGCTCCAAATGTAGTGTCATGCACAAAAAATAGGTGTGCTTTGAAAACCAGAATATAACAGCCATATTTAACGCTTGTATTGGACTGTCACAAATGCAGAAAAGGCCCCAAATGTAGGGTCTTCCACAAAATGGGTGTTTTTTGAAAACCAGAATATAGCAGCGGTATTTAACGCTTGTATTGGACTGTCAGAAATGCAGCAAAGGCCCCAAATGTAGTGTCTTGCACAAAATGGGTGTTTTTTGAAAACCAGAATATAACTGCAGTATTTAAAGCTTGTATTGGCCTGTCACAAATGCAGCAAAGGCCCCAAATGTATTATCTTGCACAAAATGGGTATTTTTTGAAAACCAGATTATAACAGCAGTATTTAACGCTTGTATTGGACTGTCACAAATGCAGCAAAGGCCCCAAATGTAGTATCTAGGACAAAATGGGTGTTTTTTTAAAACCAGAATATAACTGCATTATTTAAAGCTTTTACTGAACTGTCACAAATGCAGGAAAGGCCCCAAATGTAGGGTCTTGCACAAACTGGGTGTTTTTTAAAAACCAGATTATAACAGCGGTATTTAAAGCTTGTATTGGACTTACACAAATGCAACAAAGGCCCCAAATGTAGTGTCTTGCACAAAATGGGTGTTTTTTTTTAAACCAGAATATAACTGCAATATTTAAAGCTTATATTGGACTGTCACAAATGCAGCAAAGGCCCCAAATGTAGGGTCTTCCACAAAATGGGTCGTTTTTGAAAACCAGAATTTAGCAACGATATTTAATGCCTGTATCGGACTCTCACACATGCAGCAAAGGCCCCAAATGCATTATCTTGCACAAAATTGATGTTTTTTTTTAACCAAAATATAACTGCATTATTTAAAGCTTTTATAGAACTGTCACAAATGCAGCTAAGGCCCCAAATATAGGGTCTTCCACAAAATGGGTGTTTTTTGAAAACCAGATTATAACAGCGGTATTTAAATCTTGTATTGGACTTACACAAATGCAGCAAAGGCCCCAAATGTAGTGTCTTGCACAAAATTGGTGTTTTTTTAAAACCAGAATATAACAGCAGTATCTAACGCTTGTATTGGACTCTCACAAATGCAGCAATTGCCCCAAATGTAGTATCTATGACAAAATGGGTGTTATTTGAAAACCAGAATATAACTGCAATATTTAAAGCTTATATTGGACTGTCACAAATGCAGCAAAGGCCCCAAATGTAGTATCTAGGACAAAATGGGTGTTTTATTTAAAATCAGAATATAACAGCGGTATTTAACGCTTGTATTGGACTGTCAGAAATGCAGCAAAGGCCCCAAATGTATTGTCTTGCACAAAATAGGTGTTTTTTTAAAACCAGAATATAACAGCGATATGAGTATTACACTCACTGGTAATCCGGTTTCCTGGAAGTCTCCATGACAGCACAAACTGAGATTGCCTTCCTCTGATAGGACAGGAAAAAGCACACAGAGAGGTTAAAACCACACCCCCACCCCTCATCGCCAGTGTATTATAACAGGACTAGGACAAGGGGTAGAACATAAAGCTAGCCAAATAGTCTATTGACAAAGAAAAACAAGGGCGGGACAAAGTTGTGCTGTCATGGAGACTTCCAGGAAACCGGATTACCGGTGAGTGTAATACTCATTTCCCCAGTCGTCTCCATGACAGCACAAACTAAGAACTAACAAAGTAACTTAGGGGGGGACTACAGCACCTAGGACTTTACGTCCAAAGGCCAAGTCCTCGTCAGCAAACACATCCACCCTATAATGCTTGGTGAAGGTGTGGGCCCTCTTCCAGGTAGCTGCCCTGCAGATCTGTTCTAACGAAGCAGAGTGTCACGGCTGGGGATGGGGGAAACCCTCAGCCGGGCGATGTCTCTCTGAAGGATAGCTGTTAGGCCAGGACAGGAATCAGGGAGCTGGTCACCTCCTATCACATCCCTAATTCTGACCCTGTCTCCTAGCCATATGAGCCGACCCTGATGGTGGGAGGGCTCATACACTGGAACCTGCAATTCCTACTAGCCCTCAGGGCGGCCCTGGACTAGGAGCAGGGTAAGACGACCTGTTCCTCCTGGATACGGAGGAACCGGAGTCTCACTGGCCAAGCTATGAAGAAAGGGGAACATATACAGACATATGGCAATGGCAGGTAGTTGAAACTAGTATCACACCAACCTGCCACAGACACACAGCCTGGAACCCGTGCACAAGTGCTGCAGTCCACAACAACATAGACGGACACAGCACACACCACACATCACACAGGAACCCAGTAAACCACAGCTGCAATAAACAGAAAGACCATATCCACATCATCAAACATCAGGGATAAAGTTTATGACCACAAGGGTGGCTCTCCCGGTTGATCAACCAGCCCAAGTTCTGGAGGCGCGAGAGAACCACTTGGATGTGTCTGTGAAGGAGATCTGAGGTTTCTGCTACTATTAGCAGGTCGTCTAGGTAAGGACGATTATTATCCCCTCCTAGCTTAGGGAGGCTACGACCTCCGCCATCACTTTGGTGAATATGCGGGGTGCCGATGATATGCCGAACGGGAGGCACTTGAACTGAAAGTGGAAAACTGTCCCGCCTTGCTCCACCGCGAACCTCATATATCTTCTGGAACGGACCTGTATTGGGATATGGAAGTATGCGTCGGAGAGGTCTATTGTAGCCATCATAGACCCTCTTTTGATGAGCTTCACCGCTGACTTGACTGTCTCCATCCTGAACTTGTGGTAGGTGATGTGTTTGTTCAGGGGTTTTAAATTTATGATGGTCTAAAAATCGCCATTCGATCTCCGGACCGGGAATAAGGGGGAATAGTGACCCTTCCCCAAATCTCTGGCGGGTACCTTTTCTAGTGCCCCCAGGCGTAATAAGTTTCTTACACCCTCGGATAAGGGAGACTCGAGGCCCCTGGTGAGCTTGGTCAGGACGAACCTCTGCGGAGGAAGGGAATCCAGTTCTATAGTGTAGCCATGTTCTACAATGCCTAATATATACAGATCCGTGATGGTTTGTTCCCTGTCATGGTCTTACCTTCTTGCTGTTCTCCTTCGTTTGACATGTGCTGGCGGCCATCTTGGTTTCTGGGTTTCTTGTAGCCTTCCACCCTGCGGCTCCTCCTTCCCACTGGGAGGAGCTGGATGCCTAGCTCATATATATAGGAGGTCTGTGGCTTCAGTTCCTTGCTTGGTCCTCCTGTGTTCACATGCTTCTAAGACTGCTGCTGCTTCTGGTTCCTGATCCTGGCTTCGTCTGACTACCCTGCTGGTTTCTGATCCTGGCTTCGTCTGACTACCCTGCTGGTTCCTGATCCTGGCTTCGTCTGACTACCCTTCTGGTTCCTGACCCCTGGCCTCTCAAAGACTCTGCTTCGGTTTCACCATCCGTTTGGACTTTTGCTTTACAGCTTTATTTTCAATAAAGCCTTCTTATTTTCACTTATCTCTTGTTGTACGTCTGGTTCATGGTTCCGTGACATTAGGACCAAGCCATGAATTCTGACGGTACAGGGCCATCCTCGCTACCCATGCTGGTTGCCAGACTTGATCAGCAGGATCACCTGTTGGGTCGGTTCGCTGTGGCGTTGCTAACCCTGCTTGAACGCACGGCTCATTTCGCTCCCGTTGCCGATGGGTCGGTTGTCGCTCCTACTGCCGCTCCGGTTGTTGCGCCAGAGTCTACCCCGACACCTGTTGTTGCGCCTGCGGTGTTTCGGGGTATGACCGGTTCTGCCCCTCTTCCACAGCGCTTTGGGGGAGAGCCAACTCAGTGCCGAGGTTTCCTTAACCAGGTGGGCATTTATTTCGAGTTGCTGCCACATGCCTTTCCTACTGAGAGATCAAAGGTGGGCTTCTTGATCTCGCTGCTCTCGGACAAGGCCTTGGCCTGGGCCAGCCCTTTATGGGAGAACAACAATCCGGTGGTTGCCGAGTTTTCCGGTTTTGTTGCTTCTCTTCGGAAGGTATTCGATGTGCCGGCTCGTGCTGCCTCTGCTGCGAAGCTCCTTATGTCCATCAGACAGGGTTCACGATCCGTAGCTGAATACGCCATTGAGTTTCGTACCCTGGCAGCAGAGGTGGGCTGGAATAATGAGGCTCTGGTCGCTGCTTTCTCTCATGGTCTCTCGGATGCCTTGAAGGATGAGGTTGCAGCTAAGGACCTACCAGTGGAGCTCGAGTCTCTTATTTCTTTCCTGATTTTGATTGACACCAGACTCAGGGAGAGACCTTCCTTTAAGGAGAGCCTGCGGAGGTCTTCTAACAGATTGGCGCCTACGTTTGCTGTCCCACCCGTGCCTCCCTCTCCTCCCATGCCTCCTGGGGATGACTTGTCTGGGGGTGAACCCATGCAGCTGGGGTTTGCTCGCCTGTCCGAGGGGGAGAGGGTACTCCGGAGACGCGAGGGCCGATGCATGTACTGTGGTCTCGGTGGGCATTTTCGGTTGGCATGTCCGAACCGTCCGGGAAAACGCTCGCACCTGAGATCCTGTCGGGGGCAGATCTTGGGTGGAGTCTCCTCATCCCCGGTTTCCCGTGTTGACAAACCACTGATCACTGTTGTCCTCTCCTGGGTCGGGGGCTCGGTGACGACCCAGGCGTTGGTGGACTCTGGTGCTGGTGGTTTGTTCATTGATAGTGTGTTCGCTGCCGCCAATTCCATTCCTCTGCAGGCTCGAGGTTCCCCACTGGCTCTTGAGGCGATAGACGGCAGACCCCTTCTGCCGCCACACGTGACTCATGAGACCCTTCCAGTGGGGATAGCCATTGGTGCCGTTCACAGAGAGTCGGTCTGCCTCCAGGTTATTTCGTCTCCACACTACTCGGTGGTCTTGGGGTACCCCTGGCTCCAGAAGCATAATCCGACTTTCGGTTGGAGATCGGCCGAGATCCTCTCGTGGTCACCGCAGTGTGGGGCTAGTTGCATCCATGGGTCTGTCAAGTTGCTGTGTACTTCCTCGGACTCTCTGTTGCCTCCTGAATACGAGGAGTACCGGGATGTATTCGATAAGGTGCGCGCGGTTGCCCTACCTCCGCACCGCCCATACGATTGTGCCATAGAGTTACAACCTAGTGCCGTTCCTCCTCGTGGCAAAGTCTATCCACTGTCGGTAGCGGAGAATGAGGCCATGGAGGAGTACGTGAGGGAGGCGCTTTCACGCGGACACATTCGCAAATCCTCGTCCCCGGCAGGGGCTGGATTTTTCTTTGTGAAAAAGAAGGGCGGTGAGTTGAGGCCTTGCATCGATTACAGGGGTCTCAATCGCATCACGATCAAGAACGCCTACCCGATACCCTTGATTTCCGAGTTGTTCGATCGCCTTAAAGGGGCCACGGTCTTTACCAAACTCGACCTGAGGGCGGCATATAACCTGGTAAGGATCAAGGCGGGCGATGAGTGGAAGACCGCGTTTAACACCAGGACCGGTCATTATGAATCCTTGGTTATGCCCTTTGGGTTGTGCAATGCGCCCGCAGTCTTTCAGGAATTCATCAACAATGTTTTCCGTGACCTGTTGCAGCAGTGTGTGGTGGTCTATTTGGATGACATCTTGGTATATTCTGAATCCATGGAGGCCCACATTCTGGATGTCAGACGAGTGTTGCAACGGTTACGAGAGAACAAGCTGTTCGGTAAGCTTGAGAAATGCGAATTTCACCGATCCCAGGTAACCTTCTTAGGTTACATCATTTCCGCTGAGGGGTTCTCCATGGATCCTGAGAAGGTTTCGGCTGTCTTACAGTGGCCCCAGCCCAGTGGTCTTCGTTCCCTGCAGCGCTTTTTGGGCTTCGCCAATTATTATCGGAAGTTCATCAGGGACTTTTCCATGCTGGCCAAGCCTCTCACGGATCTGATCAGGAAGGGCAGTAATTCCCAGGTCTGGCCGCTCGAGGCCATCCGAGCTTTTGAGGCCCTAAAGTCCGCTTTTGTGTCGGCTCCGATTCTTTCGCATCCCAACCCTGGGTTGCCCTTTGTCCTCGAGGTGGACGCGTCTGAGACGGGAGTAGGCGCCCTTCTGTCTCAGCGTAGAACACCAGAGGGTCCTCTGCTTCCTTGTGGGTTTTACTCCCGGAAACTGTCTTCCGCGGAGTGCAACTATCAGATTGGTGACAGGGAGTTATTGGCCATCGTGCAGGCCCTTAAAGAATGGAGGCACTTGCTCGAGGGTTCGGTGGTTCCGGTTCTCATCCTGACGGACCATAAGAATCTGACCTACCTTTCTGAGGCCAAGAGATTGACACCACGTCAGGCCAGATGGGCTCTGTTCTTGTCACGTTTTAATTACGTGGTCTCCTACCTACCCGGTTCCAAGAACATCAGGGCGGATGCCCTATCACGGCAGTACTCCGAGCTGTCCAGGGAGGAGTCGATTCCGACTTCGGTCATACCTCCGAATCAGATCCTGGCCGCCATTCGCACCAGCCTGACCTCTCCCCTGGGTGAGCAGATTTTGGCGGCTCAATCTGGTGCTCCCTCTGGGAGACCCAACGGCAGATGTTTTGTGCCTGAGGAGTTGCGCACTCGGTTGTTGCGAACCTACCATAACTCCAAGACCGCGGGGCATCCTGGAAAGAATCAGCTGTCCTGGGCTGTTTCACGTCTGTTCTGGTGGCCTTCCCTACGTTCCGACATCGCCGCATATGTAGCGGCATGCTCCGTTTGTGCCCAGAGTAAGTCCCCTCGGCACCTTCCGTTGGGCCTTCTGCAACCCATAGCCACCGGGGAGCGCCCATGGTCACACCTGGGGATGGATTTCATTGTGGACCTCCCTGCATCCCGAGGCCATACGGTCATTCTCATGATTGTGGATCGGTTTTCCAAAATGTGCCACTGTGTTCCTCTCAAGAAGTTACCCTCTGCACAAGAGTTGGCCACGATTTTTGCCAGGGAGGTCTTCCGGTTGCACGGTTTGCCCAAGGAGATTGTGTCGGATCGGGGGAGTCAGTTTGTGTCCAGGTTCTGGCGCGCCTTTTGCTCCCAGTTGGGGATTCATCTCTCCTTCTCCTCGGCCTACCACCCTCAGTCCAATGGTGCCGCAGAACGATCCAATCAGGCCTTGGAGCAATTCCTTCGTTGCTATGTCTCCGATCACCAAGACAATTGGGTTGACCTCCTGCCTTGGGCTGAGTTTGCCAGGAACACGGCGGTGAACTCTTCCTCTGGGACGTCTCCCTTCATGGCCAATTATGGGTTCCAACCTGCCGTGTTACCGGAGGTATTCTCTCCCCAGGATATTCCGGCTGTGGAGGATCACCTTTCCGTCCTACGTGCTTCTTGGGTACAGATCCAGAAGTCCCTTGAGGCCTCTGCGCAGCGCCAGAGACTCCAGGCTGATCGCAGACGAGCGCCTGCTCCTTCCTACCAGGTCGGAGACCGTGTATGGTTGTCCACCCGCAACCTCAACCTTCGAGTGCCCACTCCCAAGCTGGCGCCTCGCTTTGTTGGTCCCTTCCGAGTGCTTCGCAGGGTAAACCCGGTAGCCTATGCCCTTGCGCTTCCTCCTGGCATGCGGATCTCTAACGTGTTTCATGTCTCCCTGTTGAAGCCACTGGTGTGTAATCGTTTCACTTCCTCGGTTCCTCGGCCTCGTCCGGTCCGAGTGGGCAATCATGAGGAGTATGAGGTGAGCAATATCCTGGACTCACGCCTGGTCCGCGGTCGGGTGCAGTTTTTGGTCCATTGGCGTGGTTATGGTCCAGAGGAGCGTTCCTGGGTTCCCTCCGCAGATGTCCATGCTCCTGCCTTGCTCCGAGCCTTCCACGCACGCTTCCCTCAGAAACCGTTTTTTGCTCCGCGGAGGAGGGGCCCTTGAGGGGGAGGTACTGTCATGGTCTTACCTTCTTGCTGTTCTCCTTCGTTTGACATGTGCTGGCGGCCATCTTGGTTTCTGGGTTTCTTGTAGCCTTCCACCCTGCGGCTCCTCCTTCCCACTGGGAGGAGCTGGATGCCTAGCTCATATATATAGGAGGTCTGTGGCTTCAGTTCCTTGCTTGGTCCTCCTGTGTTCACATGCTTCTAAGACTGCTGCTGCTTCTGGTTCCTGATCCTGGCTTCGTCTGACTACCCTGCTGGTTCCTGATCCTGGCTTCGTCTGACTACCCTGCTGGTTCCTGATCCTGGCTTCGTCTGACTACCCTTCTGGTTCCTGACCCCTGGCCTCTCAAAGACTCTGCTTCGGTTTCACCATCCGTTTGGACTTTTGCTTTACAGCTTTATTTTCAATAAAGCCTTCTTATTTTCACTTATCTCTTGTTGTACGTCTGGTTCATGGTTCCGTGACATTCCCAAACCCCCAGAAAGGAGCTGAGCCTTCCTCCGACCAGGATGATGTCATTGTTTTGATGAAGAGGGAGAGGGATCTCCCCTGTTGGGATTAAGGAAAAAAACCTTTTCCTCTCCCGCCTCTCGTAAATCCGCGACCCTCGCGGCTCCTCCTATCGGCCCTGGGATCCTGCTGGGGCCTCCGAAAAAACTGTCTCCTGGACTTGAATTTGTCCTCTGGAACGCCCTTCTTACGGTCCGTGGCATTCTCAAGGATTTTGTCCAGGTCGGACCCGAACACGTACTGACCGTGAAAGGGTAGAGATATCAGCCTGTTTTTCGATACAGTGTCGCCTGACCAGGCTTTAAGCCATAGTACCCGTCTGGTGGTATTGGACAGAACCGCCGTGCGGGCAGAAAGCCTAACCGATTCTGCAGCGGCATCGGCAAGGAAGAAAGTAGCCTTCTTCAGAAGAGGAATACTATCCAGGATCTCCTCCCAAGGGGCCTTATTCGCTATATGGTGCTCTAGTTGTTCAAGCCACACTGCGAGTGTACGAGCCACACATGTCGCTGCTACCCCCGGTTTTAGGAGAGCTGCTGTAGCTTCCCAGGTTCTCTTGAGCAGACTCTCGGCTTTCCTATCTAGAGTGTCCTTGAGCTGCGCTGCGTCCTCAAATAGAAGGACCGTTCGTTTCGCTACCTTAGCGACGGGAGCATCCACCCTGGGAATGGCCTCCCAGTCGGCACAGTCCGCTTCGTCGAAGGGGTATCGCCTTTTGAGGCCCCGTGGGATAAAGGAACCCTTCTCTGGCTTCTCCCATTCTGCCCGTATCATCTTCTGGATATTGTCCGGGACCGGGAACACTGATTTGTGCCTCTCCCCTAAACCCCCGAAAATCTCCTCCTGGACTGACTTGGACCTCTTAGGGACCTCCATCTTAATAGTAGCCCTGATGGTTCGGATCAATTCTTCTATATCCTCTGGGTTAAAGAGGAATCTCCTGTACTCACTACTTTCCTCCAATTCCTGAGATCTAGCCGAAGTCCTCGCATTTGACAAAACAGAGTCGGCCGATTCCAGATCACTCCCGGAGTAGTCCAGGCCTCTGGAGGAGGGTGGTCTGTGGCCCTGACAGGGCTGGGGTATAGGGGAGGCAGGGGGGTCCCTAGCGGCCAACGCAGATTGGACCTCCGTTCTGACCAGAGTCTTGATCTCCTCCATAAAACTAGAGGACTCCGCCTTCACCACGGTAGAGGTGCAGTCCTTACACAGTAACTTGGACCCTGAGGAAGGAAGGCGCTTAGAACAGACGCCGCACTTCCTGGGTCTGGATTTAACAGAGGAGGTAGACTCCTTTTCTCCACCGCCCAGAGTGATAGGGGGCTCAGGACCCGAGCCAGTGGTGGTAGGGGCGCTCATCTTCTCAGCTCCCGTCCACTTACGTTGCTGTCAGCAGGTAGGGTGAATCGTAGAGGCCTCAGAGCGGTCCGAATCGGCGTCCCTTTTTGAATTTGGTGCCGGCCGCGGCCTCCGTGGCGTCACGACGCTGGCCACGCCTCCCGGCGTCCGACGTCATCACCTAGCGACTGGAGGGAAGCGCGTCATAGCGTCGCTGCAGCCGCCCTACCGCACTGCTTCAAGCTCGCCTGGGCCGCCGCAGAGGGAATTTCGCCGGGGTCACCATGAATGAGGGTGACCCGGGCATAGACCGCACCTGGAGGAGGGAAGAGCCGGACCCCGGAAACGACCTCCGGTCTATCAGATGACACCCCGCCGTAGCGGGGTGCGAAGAAAAAAAGGTAAAAATTAAAAAAAAGGACTAGGGAACCCAAAAGAGCTCCAAGCACCTCTCTGGCATTCCTTCCTTGTCAGGACAGGAAAAAACACTGGCGATGAGGGGTGGGGGTGGGGTTTTAACCTCTCTGTGTGCTTTTTCCTGTCCTATCAGAGGAAGGCAATCTCAGTTTGTGCTGTCATGGAGACGACTGGGGAAATTTAACGTTTGTATTGGACTGTCACAAATGCAGCAAAGGCCCCAAATGTATTATCTTGCACAAAATGGGTGTTTTATTTAAAATCAGAATATAACAGCGGTATTTAACGCTTGTATTGGACTGTCAGAAATGCAGCAAAGGCCCCAAATGTAGTGTCTTGCACAAAAATGGGTCGTTTTTGAAAAACAGAATTTAGCAACGATATTTAATGCCTGTATCGGACTGTCACACATGCAGCAAAGGCCCCAAATGTATTATCTTGCACAAAATGGATGTTTTTTTTAAACCAAAATATAACTGCATTATTTAAAGTTTTTATAGAACTGTCACAAATGCAGCAAAGGCCCCAAATGTAGGGTCTTGCACAAAATGGGTGTTTTTTGAAAACCAGATTATAGCAGCTGTATTTAACGCTTGTATTGGACTGTCACAAATGCAGCAAAGGCCCTAAATGTAGTATCTAGGACAAAATGGATGGGTTTTTTTAAAACTAGAATATAACTGCAGTATTAAAAGCTTGTATTGGACTGACACAAATACAGCAAAGGCCCTAAATGTAGTATCTAGGACAAAATATGTGTTTTTTTTTAACCAGAATATAACTGCAGTATTTAAAGCTTGTATTGTACTGTCAGAAATGCAGCAAAGGCCCCAAATGTATTGTCTTGCACAAAATGGGTGTTTTATTTAAAATATGAATATAACAGCAGTATTTAACTCTTGTTTTGCACTATCACAAATGCAGCAAAAGCCCCAAATTTTATGTCTTGCACAAAATGGGTGTTTTTTTAAAACTAGAATATTAAAGCAGTATTTAACACTTGTATTGGACTGTCACAAATGCAGCAAAGGCCCCAAATGTAGTATCTAGGACAAAATGGGTGTTTTCTTAAAACCAGAATATAACTGCAGTATTTAACCTGTCACGGACACAGGGCGTACAGGTACGCCCTGATGTCCCGGTACTTAAGGACACAGGGCGTACCTGCATGCCCTGTGTATTTTCGATCACCGCCGCGGGGCAAACGGTGATCGGAACTGGGTGCCTGCTGAAATCAATCAGCAGGCACCCTGGGACAATACCAAGGGGGGTCCTGTGACCCCCCCCCCCCGTATTGGCGATCGCTGCGGATTAACCCCTTCTATGCCTCTACCGCGGCATAGAAGGGGTTTGTGTTTGAGGGAGCCCATCGAGTCCCCGCTCTGCTGTGGCGGGGACTCAATGTCTTAGAAAGCATCCCGATGCCGTGCAAAGGCTGCCCAATGCCTTGCACAGCATCGGAAACTGCCTTCTATGGGAGCTGAGGAGATCCAGTCTCAGGCTGAGTCTCCTAGGCAACCTGTTTGTGTACTACTCACTGTAGTACACGAACAGGCAATGCATTACAATACAAATGTATTTTAATGCATTGCAGAGGGGATCAGACCCCCAAAAGTGAACATCAGAAATAAAGTAAAGAAAAATAAAGTTATAAAAAGGGTTTTTAATAAAATTAATAAAGTAATAAAATTAATAAAGTAAAAAAAGAAAAAAACGCCCCTTTCCTCTTATTTTATAATAAAAAAATATAATAAAAAAAGACACACATTAGGTACCGCCGCGTCTGTAATGACCGGCTCTATAAATATATCACATGATCCATCCTGTCCGATAAATACCATTAAAAAAAATGTTAAAAAGCGCCATTTTTGTCACTTTACATAACAAAAAGTGCAACACCAAGTGGTCAAAAAGGCGTATGCCCTCCAAAATAGTACCAATCTAACCGTCAACTCATCCCGCAAACAATGAGCCCCTATCTAAGCCAATCGCCCCAAAAAAACAAAAAACTATGGCTCAGAATATGGAGACACTAAAACATCATTATTTTTTTTAAATGCTGGTATTGTGTAAAACTTAAGTAAATAAAAAAAGTATGCATTTTAGATATCGCCACATCCAAAATAACCTGCTCTATAAAAATATCACATGACCTAACCCCTCAAGTGAAGACCGTAAAAAAAAAAAAAAAAGGGTGTAAAAAATATAATTTTTGGTCGACTTACATCACAAAAAGTGTAATTGCAAGCGATCAAGAAGTCATACGCACCCTAAAATAGTGCCAATCAAACCGCCATCTCATCCAGAAAAAAATGAGCCCCTACACAAGACAGTCACCCCAAAATTTTATAAAACTGTCTTTCAGAATGTATAGACACTAAAGAATCTTTTTTTTTTTTTAAATGCTTTGTTATGTAAAACTGAAACAAATAACCCAAAAAAGTTGTCATATTTGGTATTGTCGCATCCGTGACAACCTGCTCTATAAAAATACCACATGATCTAACCTGTCAAATGAATGTTGTAAATAACAAAAAATTACCTTGCCTCACAAAAAGTGTAATATAGAACAACCAAAAATCATATGTACCCTAAGATAGTACCAATAAAACTGCCACCCTATCCCAAAGTTTGCAAAATGGGGTCACTTTTTTGGAGTTTATACTGTCAAAAAACCAGTACAGCAAAATCTGCCTTCCAAAAACCGTATGGCATTCCTTTCCTTCTGCGCCCTGCCGTGTATGGGGTGTTTCTGTAAACTAAAGAATCAGGGCCATAAATATTGAGTTTTTTTTGGCTGTAAACACTTGCTTTGTAACTGGAAAAAATGGATTCAAATGGAAAATCTGCCAAAAATGTGAAATTTTTAAATTTTATCTCTATTTTCCATTAATTCTTGTGGAACACCTAAAGGGTTAACAACATTTGTAAAATCCGTTTTGAATACCTTGAGGGGTTTAGTTTGTAAAATGGGGTCATTTTTGGGTGGTTTCTATTATGTAAGCCTCACAAAGTGACTTCAGACCTGAACCGGTCCTAAAAAAGTAAATTTTAGAGATTTTCTGAAAAATTTCAAGATTTGCTTCTAAACTTCTAAGCCTTGTAACGTCCCCAAAAAATAAAATGGCATTCCCAAAATGATCCAAACATGAAGTAGACATATGGGGAATGTAAAATAATAACAATTTTTGGAGGTATTACTATCTTACTATCTATTATAAAAGTAGAGAAATTGAAATTTGGAAATGTGCAAATTTTTCCAAATTGTTGGTAAATTTGGTATTTTTTTATGAATAAAAATTATTATTTTTTACTCCATTTTACCAGTCTCATAAAGTACAATATGTGATGAAAAAACAAGGATAAGTAAAAGCTTTTTAAAGTTATTCACACATAAAGTGACACTGGTCAGATTTGCAAAAAATGGCCTGGTCCTTAAGGTTAAATATGGCCGTTTCCTTAAGGGGTTAAAGGTTGTATTGGACTGTCAGAAATGCAGCAAAGGCCCCAAATGTATTGTCTTGCACAAAATGGGTGTTTTTTTAAAACCAGAATATAACAGCGATATTTAACGCTTGTATTGGACTGTCACAAATGCAGCAAAGGCCGCAAATGTAGTATCTTGCACAAAATGGGTGTTTTTTTAAAACCAGAATATAACAACGGTATTTAACGCTTGTATTGGACTGTCAGAAATGCAGCAAAGGCCCTAAATGTAGTGTCTTGCACAAATTGGGTCGTTTTTGAAAACCAGAATATAACAGCGGTATTTAATGCTTGTATTGGACTGTCACAAATGCAGCAAAGGCACCAAATGTATTATCTTGCACAAAATGGGTGTTTTTTGAAAACCAGAATATAACTGAAGTATTTAAATTTGTATTCTATGCTCCTCTCTAGCCCCGGATTCAAGTGTCACATAACCCCAAGGGACAGGAAGGGCTGATTCACCACCAGACAGCACCCCCTGCCCGCGGGGAACTTTGCACCTCTCCCTAAGACGTCTATCAATCCTTACGGCCAAAGACATGGCCGCCTCCAAAGAACCTGGGTTTTCATGAAAAGAAAGGGCATCTTTTAATCTCTCAGATAGCTCCTGACAGGACTGACTGCGGAGTCCAGGTCATTCCACTCTTAGTCAGTCACCCACCTTCTAAATTCAGCACAATAAGACTCAGTGGTATGTTCTCCCTGGCACAAACTGCACATCCTAGATTCAGCCATTGAGACCCGGTCTGGGTCATCATAATTTAGACCCAGGGCTCTGAAAAATAAATTCACCGACCGGAGGGACTGTGAACTGGTCGGCAGAGAAAAAGCCCAAGACTGAGCGTCGCCCTTTAGCAGAGAGGTAATCATCCCAACCTTTTGGTTTTCATCTCCAGATGAAATTGGCAGCAGACGAAAATACAATTTGCAGGATTCCCTGAACCGAACAAATTTATCACTTCCCCCGGAAAACCTATCGGGGAAAACGACCTTAGGTTCAAGGCTGGACTGACTCCCACCAGCGGAGCCATGCAGCAAAAAATTCTGACACAGTGCAACTGAATTACGGAGGTCAGCTACCTCCCAAGTTAATTCCTGCATGCGATCAGCCAAAGCATCCATTTTGCACGGAACAAGGGAAACAAAATGACGTGGCAGGTTATAATGTCATGATAGGTAGGGAAGGGAACAGCAAACTGAAAGACAAACTAAACAACGTGCTAGGCCCCACAAGCTAGGGAAAAACAAGGTCACCTTCTAGTAATCCCTGGCACACTTTCCCTAGGCTGCTAAGCCCATGTGCATACCTCAATGTTAGATATACACATGTCCCCGTGCCTAAGATTATAACACACTAAACAGACCCTCAGCAATAGGGGAAAAGGGTAAGAGACACCCAGCGCCTTTTACCACCGAAGGCGCTAGGGTACCCACTAGAGGCCTAGACCAAACAGAAATCAGAAGGGAAAAGAGAAGGGAAAAGACTTATCTGATACGAGAAGGAGCAGACGATCCACCAAGCATCTAAAACTCCCACAAGGTAGAACTATAGCCTGCAAAGGCTATAGGGAAAAAGGGAGGTACAAATAACTTCCCTAATCACCAAAAGAACACCACCTGGAAGAAGGTGGAACTGTGCTCAAACCCACAACAAAAAAAACCTATCAGATCTAGTCACGTGCAGCAATTCTGACAGGGGCCCTACGAGGTACTTGAAAAAATTGGAGAGGTAGATTACAAGGTACTCCAGCCAGGGAGGCGAAAGCTGAAGAAGGTGTACCATGTGAATCTGCTCAAACCATGGAAAGATAGGGAAACCTGTACTGAAGACAGCCCACGACCATGGTTTTTAGGGAAAATGGTTTCGGCCCATCTGTCTGAAGTAAAGGAAGCAGCTGCCACAGTAAAAAATTGCTGACAGCCTCTCCTCTAAACAGGCTCAGGAAGCCAGGGAGTTCATTAGTCGGAACACGAATGTGTTCTCGGACCTCCCT
This sequence comes from Bufo bufo, assembly GCF_905171765.1. Classification (NCBI taxonomy): domain Eukaryota; kingdom Metazoa; phylum Chordata; class Amphibia; order Anura; family Bufonidae; genus Bufo; species Bufo bufo. Next base: position 483,450,328 of record NC_053390.1, on the reverse strand, counting down.
GGATGCACTTCCATAATCCGGCATTACATTATCACTGAGCCTCAGGCAAAAGTCCTGTTAAAACCATACCGGGTACCCAAGGCTCTGCGACAAGCCATTGCGGAGGAAGTGCAGCTAATGATGCAGCTAGACGTCATTGAGGAGTCGAAAAGTGAATGGGCCAGTCCGAAGGCGGACGGGACATTACGGTTCTGTAACGATTTTCACAAACTAAACGAAATCTCTAAATTTGATGCATATCCCATGCCTCGGGTGGATGAGCTTATTGAGAGGTTAGGCCAAGCTCTGTATTTTTCTGTTTAGGACCTCACCAAAGGGTACTGGCAGGTACCCTTGACGGAGTCTGCTAAAGAGAAAACTGCCTTCATCACACCAGAAGGGCTATACCAATATATGGTGTTACCCTTTGGTCTGCATGGCTCCCCTGCCACTTTTCAACGTCTCATGGATATTGTACTTCGTCAACATCCTCAGTATGTTTCTGCTTACCTGGACGATATTGTCATTCATAGTACCGACTGGGAAAGTCATCTACCAAAAGTGCATGCTGTAGTGGACTCCCTTAGGAAGGCTGGACTGACTGCTAACCCAAAAAAAGTGTGATAGGGTTAGAGGAGACTAAGTACCTGGGGTATGTGATTGGACGCGGAGTCATCAAACCCCAAGTAAATAAAATAGAGGCGATTCGGAATTGGCCCCGATCTGTCACCACTAGGCAAATAAAGTCGTTCCTGGGAATGGTGGGCTATTATATGAGATTCGTTCCCCATTTTGCCACTTTAGCGGCTCCGTTAACAGGGCTCCTGAAGGGATGGAAGTCTATGATGTTCCGCTGGAATGACCAGGCGGAAGAGACTTTTTCTGCATTGAAGTCGGTGCAGTGCGGGTCACCGGTTTTGGTGACGCCCGACTTCAAGAGGGAGTTTGTGGTACAGACCGATGACTCTGAAGTAGGCCTCGGAGCTGTACTCTCTCAGGATATCAATGGGGAGGAACAGCCCATTGTTTTCCTGAGCCCCAAACTTACCCTAGCCAGGACTAGGTACAGTATAGTGGGGAGAGAGTGTTTGGCCATCAAGTGGGCACTCAAGTCTCTCCGCTATTATCTGTTGGGGAGAAAGTTCCATCTGGTGACCGACCACTCCCCTCTAAAGTGGATGAGCCAAGCCAAATAGGGGAATGCTCGGGTCACCAGATGGTTCTTGCCGTTACAGAACTTCAAGTTCTCAGTGGAACACAAGGCAGGCCGCTAACAGGAAAACGCGGATGCCCTGTCCTGGGTACACTGTCTGGAAAGTTTTCAGCCCCTCAGGGTTGAACAAAGGGGGTAGGTATGTAGGAAGGCGCAAGGGTCCGTTGTTGACGGAAGGTATGTGTCGCCGAGGTTCCTGGCTAGTGCTGGTTGACATGTTGCTATTTTAGTATGGCTGTAAGCTGATCCGGGCCAGCTGTTACTGGGAGTAGCCAAAGTGCTGGGTGGGTGGCTGCTCGCCATGCTCCAGGCTGGGTCATTACTGGCCTATATCAAACCCGGCCAGCAGTCTTAGATGTGTGTGGATTACTCCTCTTTGACAGTGGAGCGCTGTCAGTCCCTGTGTGTTTTGGGATCTGAAAACTTGTGCCGTGCAAAAGGGCTGGGAGCCAAATGCTGAGAAACAGGCCCCTAAAGCCTGCTGTGGACCACAGGTGGAGAAACTGCAAACCAGGTGAAGGTTTTTGTTCTGTGGACTTTACATGGTGTGAACAAACACCTAGACTGCAAAATGTCACTTTTGTTTTTTCTTATGTGTGAATAAAACACTGAACTGTTTAAAGGGAGTTTGTCACCTCCATATGGTTCCATATACAGTGCTTACATTGTCCTATCGCACACCTATACATGAATGTAATAGTACCTTTGTCTTTGTCTTTACACTTGCAGAAGCTGGAAAAACGAACTTTGATTGATATGCAAATGAGCACTCGCAAGTGCCCAGGGGCGGTGTTCACTGTGTTGGAGCACAGGCTGCTCTGCCTTTTTTCATTGTTCCCTAGCCTCTGCATATGCCCGCCCTCCTATTCCCTTGTGTTATCCTTCGGTCCGGCCGAGATCCCGCTCCTGTGCACTGCCTCGCCGGGCCGGAGCATGCGCACTGCGATGCCTATTGTGGGCACTGCATCGCTTTAACTACTGTGCATGCGCCGGCAAACGCCACATTGCCGCTGGTTTTGCGCCGTTCACCGGAGCATGCGCAGTAGTTAAACGATGCCATGCCAACAATGGGCATCGCAGTGAGCATGCCCCGGTCCGGAGGCAGTGCGCAGGCGCGGGATCTCGGCGAAGCATGACGCAAGGGAATAGGAGGGCGGGCATATGCAGAGGCTGGGGTGGTGGAACAAGGAAAAAAGGCAGAGCAGCCTGGGCTCCAACACAGCACACTTGCGAGTGCTATTTGCATATCAATCAAAGTTCGTTTTTCGAGCTTCTGCAAGTGTAAAGACAAAGACAAAGGTACCATTACATTCATGTATAGGTGTGCGATAGGACAATGTAAGCACTGTATATGGAACCATATGGAGGTGACAGACTCCCTTTAAGTTAACGACTTTGTAGTTGCCTCTATACTGCATCCGCTAGCCTGTCTACTAAAGCAAATCCCCACAACTTCAAAACAGTACCAATCAAACTGTCACCTCATGCCGCAAAAACTGAGCCCTACATAAGATAATCGCCCAAAAAATATAAATAATATGGCTTTCAGAAAAAGGTGTCCGCCTCAAGAGCGAAATGGAAACTGATCGGCGGCAAACTGATGCATTCTGAGCGGATCCTTTTCCATTCAGAATGCATTAGGGCAAAACGGATCTGTTTTGGACTGCTTGTGAGAGCCCATAATGGATCTCACAAATGGAAAGCCAAAACGCGAGTGTGAAAGTAGCCTAAAATGGACCGCAAAACACTGAAAAAGCCATACGTTCGTGTGCAAGAGGCCTTAACCTGAGACCCAATAATCTAGAAAACTTAAAGCAATGTGTCACTCACTACCCTTCTGATGCCAGGTAACAGTGTCATCATGTATATTGCTCTGACTACACTGATATTCAGTAGGGAAAATTTTGTGTCAATTTTCTAAGAAAGATATTGTGCTTTTGTAAAATTATCTTCAGAAAAAATCAATGTCACAAAGTAGTACCTTAGCCTACAGCAGGGATAGCCAACCTGCAGCCCTCCAGCTATTATAAAAGTATAAGGGCTCATGAACACGGCCATTTCCTCGCCGTGGCCGTATTGCGCATACGGCGGGTCCGCAAAATACGGGGCACCGGATTGTAACCCCACTATGGAGTGCTTCCATGATGTTTCTGGCCGTGCTTCCGCACCGCAAAAAAGGAGTGTGTGCACCACCTTATTGCGGTGCGGGTCGCAGACCCCATTCAAGTGAATGGATCCACGATCCGCGTGCGGCTACTCCGAGGTTGGTGCCCGTGCATTGAGGACCGCAATTTGCACGGTCATGTGCATGAGCCCTGAGTCCCACCATGCCCTGCTGTAGTCAGTCTAAGAATGGTGGTATTTGTAGTTTTGATACAGCTGTAATACCACATTATGGCCATCCATGGCCTACAGTATAAGTAAATGCTTTTTACTCTTATTTATTTATTTTTTAAATTTAATGTTGTTGATCAGCATTCAGAGATAGAAGACGCTATGGGAGAATCTGATACAAGGTATGTGGATCAGGAGAAAGAAGATGAGGTATGCATTATTCTTGACCTGTATATTATAATACCTATGGTAAATGGACATTCATGTGCACACATAGGGGGAATTTATCATGAGGAGAATATTTGAAGTCAGTTTTGCTTGAGTCTGTGTTGGAGTACTTTGTGTCACATTTATCAAATCTCACAGGTTGATTGATAAATTTAACTTGTCCTTAAACCCAACACTTGTGTTTAGAGAAGCTACTCCAGTTTTCCTACTTCACCCTCTTGGAGTGAGATTGCGACTTTTTAAAAAAGTCGCAATGATAAATCTGGAGTGAACTCATTAACAAAGTTAACCACACCACTTTTCCACACATATTACAAAACTGGAGTGTGTGGTGTAAAGATTAAAAAAGTCGCAAATTTTTGCGCAAGCGAAAGCTCTATTTTGCGACTTTTTGATGCCAGAATTCTGGAGTTATGATAAATCAGGGCCATGGTATTTACTCACTTAGGCCTCTTGCACACCAACGTGTGTCCCCCGTGGCCGTATTGCTGCCCGCATATGGCGGGTCCGCAATACATGGGACACCGGCCGTGTGCATTCCTCATCACGAATGCGGACCCATTCACTTAAATGGGTCCTCAAATCCGGAGAAGCGGTGCGGAACGGAACCACGGTATGGAACGGATGGATTGCGGATCAAGTGAATGGGGTCGCGATGCGGCTGGCCCACGGTCAGCGCCCGTGCATTGCGGACCGCAAGCACACGTTCGTGTGCAAGAGGCCTTAGTTCTTCTTTTGTGTGCATTATCTTTCAGGACTTAAATTTCTTTATTTCTTCTTCTGTAAATTTAAGTGTAATTACTACAAAGACTGAAAAATAAAGTGAAGGCAGCACATCCAGGAGAGAATTATTGTTTTCAAACAGACCCCTTCTTAGCCCCTGCTGAAGAGCGTCCTGGACGCTCTTCAGCAGGAACCTGACCCAGAAAAAAGGGCTAACAAAGTTGATTGGTGTAAATGCTATAACTGTAGCCCCATGAAGTCAGTTACAGAATCCATTTGTTGCTGCAAGTTAGACGTCATGGAAGATCTTTTAGCGGGAAATCTCACAAGTGTAACGGAACATGAAGAAATTAATTATAAGACCCCTTTCACACGAGCGAGTTTTCCGCGCGGGTGCAATGTGTGAGGTGAAAGCATTGCACCCGCAGTGAATACGGACCCATTCACTTCAATGGGGCTGTGTACATGAGCAGAGATTTTCACGCATCACTTATGCGTTGAGTGAAAATCGCAGCAAGCTCTATATTGTGCATTTTTCACGCAAAGCAAGCAATTGCGGATGCGGTGCGATTTTCACACATGGTTGCTAGGAGACGATCGAGATGGGGACCTGATCTTCATTATTTTCCCTTATAACATGGTTATAAGGGAAAATAATAGCATTCTTAATACAGAATGCTAAGTAAATTAGGGATGGAGGGGTTAAAAATTTTTTTTTTTATAAATTTAACTCAGCTCATCCACTTGTTCGCGCTGCCCGGCTCGTCTTCTTTCTTAAATTTTTGAGGACCTGGGAGGAAAAGGACCTTTGGTGATGTCACTGTGCTCATCACATGGTCCGTGATGGACCATGTGATGAGCACAGTGACGTCACCAAAGGTCCTTTTCCTCCCAGATCCTCAAAGAAGAAGAAAGAAGACGAGTCGGGCAGCGTGAACAAGTGGATGAGGTGAGTTTAAATATATATATATTTTTTTTTTTAACCCCTCCATCCCTAATTTACTTAGCATTCTGTATTAAAAATGCTATTATTTTCCCTTATAATCATGTTATAAGGTAAAATATTAAAATCTACAGAATACCTAACCCAAACCCGAACTTCAGTGAAGAAGTCCGGGTTTGGGTCTGGGTACCACATTCAGTATTTTCTAACGCGCGTGCAAAATGCATTGCACTCGCGTGAAAAAAAACTGAAGAACGCAACGCAATCGCATACAAAACTCACCCCAGTCTCAGGCAAAATCGCATGATTTTCCCGCAACGCACCGCATCCTATCCGGCCCTCACACGAGACGCCCGTGTGAAAGAGGCCTAAGTGTCTAGCTCAAGAAAATCTGGTAACGTGTATGATTTTACTAACATTGCATTACAGAACAGTATTTGATTATAATCGACCAAAGCATGTTCCCGTATATTATTTTTTATACCTTGTATTTGTTATTTTTTATACCTTGTATTTGTTATACAAATGTTGGATTCTGAACTGTACACACTGGGTTACATATTTAAAACAAACTTAAGGCCTCCTGCACATGAACGTGTGCACCCCATGGCCGTGCTGTGGCCCTCAAATTGCAGACCGCAACACCGACCATGGGGCTGCCGCAGGGGATTGCTGACCCATTCGCTTTAATGGGTCCGCAATCTGCCCGTTACGCAAAAAGATAGGACATGTTCTATCTTTTTGTGGAACGGAAGTACGGGACGAAACCCCACAGAAGCACTCTGTAGTGCTTTCGTAGGATTCCGTTCCGTGCTTCCGTTCTGCACCATACCACATCTCCGGATTTGTGGACCTATTCAAGTCAATAAGTCCGCATGCGTGATGCGGAATGCACACGGAATGGTGCCCGTGTATTGCGGATCCGCATATGCGGTCCGCAATACGGCAACGGGACACCTATGGTCATATGCAATAGGATCTAACTAAAATGCAATGGTCACCCATAGAGTTGAGAGGACACCTGGATGTTCGGGTTCGACGGGTTCGGCCAAACTTCATAAAAAAGTTTGAGTTCGGGAACCGAACTTGACCCCAAACCCCATTGAAGTCAATGGGGACCCGAACTTTTGAGCACTAAAATGGCTGTAAAAAAGTCATGGAAAGGGCTAGAGGGCTGCAAATGGCATCAAAATGTGGTTAATAGCATGGCAAGTGCTCTCCAAACAAATGTGGATAGGGAAATGACTTTAAATAACATAAAATACGTAAAATAAATAAATAATAATCTTGATATAGGAGGACGAGGTCCATATGGAGTAGGAGGTTGAGGAGGCGGTGAAAGTGGCGGTGTAAGTGGAAGAGGAGGAGGTAGGAGCAGGAGGTAGCCTACACTGCTTTTTGGTTTTAAATTTTTTTATTTTTTTATTAGGGTACACCCCAAAATATTGGGAAAGATAACCTGTGATAACCCCCTTCAGTCATGCTAAACACACGTTCAGACAATACACTGGCTGCAGGGCAGGCAGGCACCTCCAAGGGGTAAAGGGCAAGCTCAGGCCATGTGCCCAATTTGGAGACCCAGAAGTTGCAGGGGCTGACCCCTGTCAGTCAGTTCATGTAGGTGTGTGCATACTTACTACCCCACCATATCGCACATCCCCGTGATGTTCACGATCCAATTTGATATCTGCTATATTAACTTTCGATGTTCTTTTATGCGCCTACCATGGTGATCACGGGTGGCGGGGAATTAGGGTTCCAGGCCAGAGAGGGAGCATGAGAAAGAGAGGCCACATCCAAGGGAGGATTCATTTTTCCAAATTTAAAATTATAGAGCGGAAATATGGGACAAGTATTAAAGCGTAAAAGTGGGACAACTTTTTAAAGTTTAAGCATTGAATGAAATTTAATTAGGGTACACTCCAAAAGAGTGTGAAATATCCAAAATACAAGAATGACCAATTGCGATGCAGTATAATAATGGCTGGTTAAGGCAGGTATACATGTCTATTCTGCACAAGGTACTGACAAGTCCTGTGGGATCCATGCCTGGTTCATTTGAATGAACGTGAGCTTGTCCACATTGGCTGTAGACAGGCGGCTGCGCTTGTCTGTGATGACGCCCCCTGCTGTGCTAAACACACGTCCAGATAATACACTGGCTGCAGGGCAGGCCAGCACCTCCAAGGCGTAAAGGGCAAGCTCAGGCCATGTGCCCAATTTGGAGACCCAGAAGTTGAAGGGGGACACATACTGCTCCACCATGTTGGTGAAATGCTGCCTCCTGCTAAGACGTTCCATATCAGCTGGTGGTGCTGGTTGTTGTGGTGTGCTGACAAAGCTTTTCCACATTTCGGCCATGCTAACCCTGCCTTTTGAGGTGTTGGCAGTGCCCAAGCTGCGTTGGCGACCTCTTCCTCGTCCTCTGCCTTCGCCTTGTGTCACGAGGGTGTCAAGAACCACGCCTGACTCCGTTATACCCGGGGTCAAGAAGTCGCAGCGGTTGGCTGCGCGCTCTATGTAAGATAGGGCTGTTTCCTTATGGTAGCTTTCTGGGTTTGCTTTGCAAACCCTTTTGGCTCACTCAGGGATCCGTAGCTCCTTCTCCTCAGCTGTTCCTTGTCCAGCTCTCCCAACCTCCTTATATTCCCCTCTCACACTTCTCTGGTTGCCAGATATAGAGCTTCCTGCCTGGACATCTATTCTGACCCTCTGGAGCTGTGTTGCTGCGTTCTCTGGTTGTTGGTCCAGAACGCTACCCTCCGGATCCCTGTTGGACCTTTGTGGTCTGCTGTGGTCGCCCACCTGGGTGTATGTGTTTGTCTGTATTGTCTGTCCTCTCCCTGGTGTTTCCCTCTTAGTGTCAGTGGTGCGGACTAGCGATCCCACCGGCCCGTTCACTATCTAGGGCTCATTTTAGGGAAAGCCAGGGTTTAGGCACGTGATCGCCGCACGGGTGAGGAACCCGTCTAGGGACGTCAGGGCAGTCAGGTGCCAGCCGCAAGGTGAGTCAGGGGTCACCACCTTTCCCTCTCACTTGGGCAGGGCTTTCCCTTTTCCCTCCCTGTGCGTGACGCCGGTCATTACACCTTGTGCTTCCACTGTGCTCCCGCTGTCAGCCACCAGCAGCGTGTCTACCAGCGTGCGCTTGTACTCGCACATCTTACGATCACGCTCCAGTGAGTGAATTAAGAACGGTACGTTGTCCTTGTAACGGGGATCCAGCAGCGTGGCCACCCAGTAATCAGCACACAGTTTTCACCCCTGCCCTCCTTGTCGGTCTGCACACTATCGAAAGCCCCAGCAGTTGGCACCTGTGTTTCGTCATCATCCGAGATGTGCTGTGATGGTCCTCCCATGTACTCATCTTGAAAGATACGTGGTTGGGCATCTCTTCCACTTCTGGGGCAGGGCTAGGTGGATGGCCCTGGGAAACCCTGCTAACAGAGTCATCAAAAAGCAGAAGAGACTGCTGCATGACTTGAGGCTCAGACTGCTTGGCTGATTTCCAAGGGGGTGAGGTGAAAGACTGATGGACATCGGCTGCAGGTGCCAACTCTGATCTTTCAACAGGAGACTAGGTAGGAGACAATGTGAAGGAACTGGAGTCACTGTCAGCAACCCAATCTACTATCGCCTGTACTTGTTCAGGCCTCACCATTCGTAGAGCCGCATTAGGTCCGACCAAATTCCCGCTGCAGGTTCTGTCGCCTACTCGCACCTGAGGATGGGGTTTCACTTGTGCGTGTAGCTGGCACAGATCGACCACGTCCTCAACCTGCAAAAGGAGCTCCACCAGCAGCACCACGAACTGGGCCACGTCCCTTATTTGACGCTCTCCTCATATTTCTCGAATTTAGGATCTTGCCCTAAATGGGTGTTTAATTAATAGTAGAATAGAACGACAGTATGTACAGGGTGTATCTCACACGCCCTGATCCAGACTAGGCCTCAATTAAATTTGTTTGCCCAAAATGGCTGTATTTCAAATAACTGAATATAACCCCTGTATATAAAGGGTGTATCTCACATGCCCTGACCCACACTAGGCTGCAATTAAAGATTTATGCCAAAAATGGCTGTATTTCAAATACCTGAATAGTGTATATAAAGGGTGTATCTCACACGCCCTGATCCAGACTAGGCCTCAATTAAATTTGTTTGCCCAAAATGGCTGTATTTCAAATAACTGAATATAACCCCTGTATATAAAGGGTGTATCTCACATGCCCTGACCTACACTAGGCTGCAATTAAAGATTTATGCCAAAAATGGCTGTATTTCAAATACCTGAATAGTGTATATAAAGGGTGTATCTCACACGCCCTGATCCAGACTAGGCCTCAATTAAATTTGTTTGCCCAAAATGGCTGTATTTTAAATACCTGAATAGAACCCCTGTATATAAAGGGTGTATCTCACAGGCCCTGACCCACACTAGGCCGCAATTAAAGATTTATGCCCAAAATGGCTGTATTTCAAATATATGAATAGAACCCCTGTATATAAAGGGTGTATCTCACATGCCCTGATCCAAAGTAGGGCTCAATTAAATTTGTTTGCCCAAAAAGGCTGTATTTCAAATACCTGAATATCACCCCTGTATATAAAGGGTGTATCTCACACGCCCTGACCCACACTAGGCCGCAATTAAAGATTTGTTCAATAACTGAATATGACAGCAGTATATAACCCTGGAATTTCAAACGTCTTGATACTGCAAGGCACAACAATTGTGTATTTTGCCCAAAAAAGGGTGTTTTATTAATAGAAGAATATAACCCCTGTATATAAAGGGTGTATCTCACATACCCTGACCCACACTAGGCCGCAATTAAAGATTTGTGCTCAAAATGGCTGTATTTCAATTAACTGAATATAACCCCTGTATATAAAGGGTGTATCTCACAATGACATCTGCAGCAAAGGCTGCCAAATATTTTTATTTTTTTTGTTCAAACAGGTGTTTGTTTAATAACTGAATATGACAGCAGTATATAACCCTGGAATTTCAAACGTCTTGATGCTGCAAGGGCGGAAAAATTGTGTATTTTGGCAAAAAAGTGTGTTTTAAAAAACCCAGAAAATTATGGCTGCATTTCTAGCTTAAATTGCACACTGACTAATACAGATGTTGTATATTTCCAAAAAAGTGTGTTTTTTTTTACTAACAGAATGTGAAAGCTGTATATATTGAACTTGAATTTCACACTTGCAGATCTGTAAAATAGTGGATTTTGGCAAAAAAAAGTGTGTTTTTAAAAACCTAGAAAATTATGGCTGTATTTCTAGCTTAAATTGCACACTGACTAATACAGATTTTCCAAAAAAGTGTGTTTTTTTTACTAACAGAATGTGAAAGCTGTATATATTAAACTTGAATTTCACACTTGCTGTAAAATAGTGTATTTTGCACAAAAAGGTGTTTTTAAAAACCCAGAACTTTATGGCTGTATTTCTACCTTAAATTGCACACTGAATAATCATGCAAATGCACCAGATGTTGTATATTGCCAAAAAAGTGATTTTTTTACAACCAGATTATTAGTGCAGTTTTCCAAGATTGGATTTCAATATCTCAAAATCTCAGATGCAGTGCTGGTGCACAGAGCTTGCATAAAATGGCCGCCGCCGCCGCCCACCTAACTAACAGACGTTTAAAAGTTGTTTTTTTCAGTCACTGGGCTAACTAAATGTATGTCGATCTCTGAGTTAGATTCACGTTCTGAACCAAAGATTCTCTCCTATTCTCTCCCGGAAATCACCATCCGCATCCTCTCCCTACACTAGTAACAGCAGAGTGACATGCAGCGCTACGTGACTCAAGCTTATATATTAGTAGGCATGGCTGTGATGGCTTCTAAGGGCACAGAGTTAAACGCTTGTTGATTGGCTGCTCTGCAGCCTTTCAAAAAGCGCTGAGAAATCGCTGAACACCGAAACCGAATTTTTACTGAAATGTTCGGGTTCGGGTCCGGGGTCCAAAAATCCTAAAGTTTGGTACGAACCCGAACTTTACAGTTCGGGTTCGCTCAACCCTAGTTACCCATACCAACTAATCAGAGATCACCTTTAAATTTTTCTAAAAACTCTTAGAAATGAAAGATGAACAGTGATTGTTTGCTCTGAAAAACCAATACAGTTTTTCCAATATAAATTTTTGAATAGTTTTCCTAATAGACATTTTTGAAAAATGAGGTCCTACAAATTTTAGATAGAAGTATCAGCATATTTAGCTTATATTTGATAGTAAATATGAATCATAGTTTTTCTGAACTAGATTAGTACAATTATGAACAACAAAGCCCACAACACTGGCATGACAGACTGCTTGAAATACTGATAATCTGTCTAGGTCAGGGGTGCATAACCTTCAGCCTGGGGGCCACATGCAGCCCTCAATACCATTTTGTGCGGCCCCCAACCATCTGGTAACAGACATGTATGTCTTGTGGCTGCTCACATGCATCTTTAATGTATTTTCCCATTAGATGGAAGTACTAGAACTTCAGTTAGTAATACCCCTTTAACCCCATAAGGACCTAGAACGAGAATGCTCGTCCTATATGGTTGGAACTTTGTGCCCCAGAATGAGCATTCGGTGCCGTTAAAACAGGGATCAGACCCTGTAATGTTAAAGTCCCATAGTGGGACAAGAATAAAAAATAATAAAGTTAAATAAAAGTGTTTTTAACAATAAAAAATATTAAAGTTTAAATAAAAAAAGCTCCTTTCCCATAAAAAGATAAAAATAAAAATAATATGGCTTTCAGAAAAAGGAGACACAAAAACATGATTTATTTCAAAAATGCTTTATTATGTAAAACTGAAACAAAAGAAAAATAAAAGTAGACATATTTGGTATTGTCGTGTCCATAACAACTTGCTCTATAAAAATAGCACATGATCTAACCTGCCAGGTGAACACTGTAAAAAAAGCAAAAAAGAGCAATAAAGTCATATATACCACAAAATAGTACCAATAAAAGTGTCACCTTATCCTATAGTTTCTAATATGGGGTCACTTTTTTAGAGTTTCTACTCTAGAGGTGTATCAGGAAGTCTTTAAATGTCATATGGCAACTTAAATTATCCCAGTAAAATCTGCCCTCCAAAATCCATATGAAGTTCCTTTCCTTCTGCGCCCTGTTGTGTGCCCTGTGACACAGTGAGAGGTTTTGTCTGGCAAGGCAGGTATTTTCCTCCCAGCATGTGCTGCTGGGCTGATTTACAGCTAGGTGAGGTCAAATACCGGACCGGATGTTAAATGCCTGTCCGGGTTTTGGTAGCACCTGGCTATCCTTAAAGGGATATACTGCCTCAAAGAGTCCTTGCTGATAGCAGCGCCAACCTGTTTTCACGCCAAACAGGTAGCAAACCTTCGTCCAGACACAAGGCTCCCCGATCCCAACACAGAGACCTCGCTTATGAGCCCAGCTGCCTATTTAAAGGGACACTGACAGGCCCAATAAGCATAATTAGCTATATATATGCATGCACAGGTCTTCTAATGTGTATTAAAAACATATAAGTATAACCCCTGTCCACCTTATAAATACAGCAAACTCATGTTTTATAACCTGATGTAATCGGTCTTCTTTCTGCCCAAGGGGCGGCGTTTCAGCTTCACTTGTTTCCAGCCAGCCGTTTTGAAGCGCCGCCCAGCTCATCAATATTCACTTCGCTGGGCGGCTTCTGCTGTCCCCGACGTTCCAAGATCCCGCGCATGCCCAGTAGAAAGCTATAGGATCTCGGAACGTCAGGGACAGCAGAAGCCGCCCAGCGAAGTGAATATTGATGAGCTGGGCGGCGCTTCAAAACGGTGGTTGGGGCGCAGTTGGCTGGGCACAAGTGAAGCTGAAACGCCGCCCCTTGGGCAGAAAGAAGACCGATTGTATAAGGTTATAAAACATGAGTTTGCTGTATTTATAAGGTGGACAGGGGTTATACTTATATGTTTTTAATGCACATTAGAAGACCTGCACATGCATATATATAGCTAATTATGCTTATTGGGCCTGTCAGTGTCCCTTTAAATAGGCAGCTGGGCTCAGAAGCGAGGTCTCTGTGTTGGGATCGGGGAGCCTTGTGTCTGGACGAAGGTTTGCTACCTGTTTGGCGTGAAAACAGGTTGGCGCTGCTATCAGCAAGGACTCTTTGAGGCAGTATTGCCGAATGGTGTGATTAACACCAACACCGCAAGGTGACTTTTTGTTTGATTATGACTGCTTGTTTTGTCACTTTACAAGGAGTAGTAAGCAGGTGGCTCACTCTCATTTATCACGACAGGTGCACAGGTTCAAAGAAAACACCCCCTAGTTCTATTAGTAAAAGTATATATATTGGATGGAACCGGCACTCAAAACAATAGGAATTCACGTGGAACTTGAATTTAAAATATTTATTAAACCATAAACAGTATATCCTGTGTGCACCAGGTAAAATTTTTATAAAAGAGCATATAAGACAAATATATCACACAGAAAAATATATATGTATCTAGAACATAGGATCTGTAAACTATGACGCAGAGGGATGCATCCGTGGCCCCCACTTGGGTATGGCTAATGGATCACAGCTGTCTGTGGCAGAGCAAACCAGAACCTGTTATATAGCTGTGCTCCAGATACACTCAAATACGTGCAGTTTCCATATAGATTTCATATATTCCTAAATGCATACAAATAAAATCTTTTGCCACTTTATAGGAAGTAAGGTGAAGGATATTCAGAGATGGTCCGTAATTCACACCAACACCGCAAGGTGACTTTTTGTTTGATTATGACTGCTTGTTTTGTCACTTGCCTAAAGTGTGAATAAAACACTGAACTGTTTGATCCAAATAATTTGTTGTTGCCTCTATACTGCGTCCGCTAATCCTGTCTACCAGAGCGAAACCCCACAATTGGGGGAGGATGCGTGCAGGAGCAGTGAGGCTGGCGTGAACGCCGATTTTTGGGTTTCTGCATTTTTTCAGGCACAGATGTATGTCGTACATTAATCCAGCTATATTACAACCAGTGCCCCACGACAAAATGGAGTCTGTTGTGAAGGCCCTCATGGAGGCTAATTTGCATCAGTGAGAGACAAACCTGCAGCAACGCAAGGCTAATAAGCAGCAGCAGACTAACCAGTTGCTGCTACAACACGTGATGGCTTTGCAGACATCAGGAGCAATCCGGAGAGTCCACGATGCCCAGAAAGCAGTCTGTGCCGCGATTCCTAAGATAACCCCCACAGACGACATTGAAACCTACCAGGCGATGTACGAGAAAGTGGCCATCAGGGAAAAGCTACCCCGTGACCAGTGGGCTGAGGTCATCGCTCTGTTCCTTGCATCCGATTCCCAGCAGGTGTATTTCGACTTGTAAGATGATCAAGCGGCTGACTACCAGAAAGTCAAGGGTGAGATTCTGGCAAGAATAGGGTTTGTGTTGGTCCGGGCCCAGCGGGTGCATCAGTGGGGGTTCAACCCGGCTGAGCCTGCAAGACCCCAGTATTATAACTTACTTCACCTCTTGAAAAAATGGCTACAGCCTGACGTGCTAAGTCCCACTGCTATGCTGGATCGTATGTTAGCCGATATGTTCTGGAGGGCTTTGTCATACCCTCTCCAGCACTGGATCGGTCAGGTGTCTCCTGGCAATGCCCTTGAGATAGTGGACCTGGTGGAATGCTATGAAGCTACCAGGAATCTAAAGGAGGGTTCTGTCGGGAGGGGGGGGGGTCAGCAAACCCTGGAAATCTCCACCCCAGGCCCGGAGATTTGAGCTGATAAAACCTGCCCAGGATGCACCCACGGCAGACTTGGCTCTGATTGTCTGCTGGCGGTGTCAGGAGCCTGCCCATGTAAGGGCTGACTGTCCCCATCGGGTTGAGCCCATGGACACTAACTATGTCTACCGTCAGTCGCTATATGCCACGAGGCTGTGTGGAGGTGGGATCATTTGTGCCAGGTGGAGGTGTTAGACACTCCGGCGGAGGCTCTGCTGGACTCAGGGAGTCTGGTGACCCTAGTAAGGGCTACCCTGGTGCAGTCCCCTGAGTATACTGGCCGGAAAGTCAGGGTGATGTGCATCCACAGTGACTTAAAAGACTACCCGACCATGCTGGTGTCTCTAACTATGGTGGCCGGTAGATGGACCAACGAGGTGGCTGTCGCCACAAATCTACGCTATGAACTCATAATAGGGAGAGACTTCCCGGGCTTCCCGGCACTGTGGCCTGCTATGAGAGTGACTGATACCTATGAGACAGGGGTAACCCTAGCAGAGTGGCCCGGCTCAGGGGGGAGGCCAGAACCCTGGGAACCCTAGGCCGAAGGGCCAGCGGTAGGGGTGACTGCCACTTCGGTGGAAGAGAGGGAGACAACCCCGCTAAGTGTGATGGTGGGAGATGTGGAGGACTTGCCGCCAGGTCCTGAATTGGCAGACCTCAATGTCTTCCGGGATAATTTTGGTACCACCCAATGTAGGGATCCAACCCTTCCCGCGCCTGGGAAAATATGTTAATAGTAGATGGTGAACTACAACAACCTGGGGCAGTGTCAGTGTTGACCCGTTTTGTGGTTCATCAGGATATGTTGTATCGGGTAAACCAACTAGGGGGTGACCCTATTAACCAGTTGGTGGTCCCCAAGGCTTATCGCTTGTGTTAGATCTAGCCCACCAACACGTTCTCGGGTTCACCTGGGTCTTCAGAAAACTCAGGATCGTATTCTACAGCGGTTTTACTGGCCCAGCATATTCAAAGAAGTGTAAGAGTTTTGTAAGTCTTGCTGGACCTGCCAGATAACTAGCCCCCAGCCACATTTCCGTAGTCCCCTAGTATCTCTCCTGATTATCGAAGTACCGTTTCACCGAAAAGCTATGGATCTCATAGGCGCAGTACCGAAGTCTGCCAGAGGGCATGAACACATCTTAGTCATTCTAGACTACGCCACTCGGTACCCGGAGGCGGTGCCACTGCGACATACCTCAGCCAAACTGATAGCTAAGGAATTAATGGAGATGTTTTCCCAAGTAGGACTACCTAAAGAGGTTCTGACCGACCAAGGGACTCCTTTTATGTCCAAGGTGATGAGGGAACTTTGTAAGTTGCTGCACATAAAACAGCTATGGACATCCGTTTACCATCCGCAAAAGGAAGGTCTGGTAGAAAGGTTTAACCAAACATTAAAAAATATGTTGAAAATGGTGGTGGCTAAAGATGGGAAGGACTGGGACCTCCTTCTGCCCTATCTCATGTTCACAGTGTGAGAGGTACCCCAGGCCTCTACTTGGTTCTCGCCCTTCGAACTGCTATATGGCAGACACCCTCGTGGTCTCTTGGACGTGGCCAACAACCCACTGCACATGAAAGTGTCATTGAGTATGTTACCCAGATGCAAGATCGGATAGAGACAGTGTTGCCTCTTGTTAGAGAGCATATGGAGGCAGCTCAGCGAGCCCAGAGTCGGGTATATAATCGGCAGGCTTGGGTCTGGATCTTTAACTCGGGTGTCAGGGGCCCTACGAGGTACTTGAGAAAATTGGAGATGTAAACTACAAGGTACACCAGCCAGGGCGGCGAAAGCCGGAGCAGGTTTACCATGTGAATTTACTCAAACCGTGGAAAGATAGGGAAACCTGTACAGATGACAGCCCGCAGCTGGGTTTTCTAGAAGAAGAGGTACCGGCCCTTCTGATGCAAGAGAGGCGACTGCCACTGTAAAAAATTGCTGACAGCTTCTCCTCTAAACAGACTCAGGAGGCCAGAGAGTTCGTTAGTTGGAACACTGATGTGTTCTCGGACCTCCTTGGACGCACTTCCACAATCCAGCATGACATTGTCACTGAGCCTCAGACAAAAGTCTGATTAAAACCATACCGGGTACCCGAGGCTCGGTGACAAGCCATATTAGAGGAGGTGCAGCTAATGTTGCAGCTTGACGTCATTGAGGAGTCAAAAAGTGAGTAGGACAGTCCTATAGTATTGATACCCAAGCCGGACAGGACGTTGCAGTTTTGTGACGACTTTCGAAAACTTAACAAGGTTTCCAAATTCATATAAGGCAAAAAGCAGGCACAACCACCTTCTGGAGAATATAACAGCAATTTAATTAGATAATAAAATAATAAAATATCGTAAATTAAAATATCATATCAGCAATACTAAAATATCATATCAGCAATTCAATAATAAAAAACAGCAATTGAATCCAATGGTAAAATGAGTGGAGAATCCAGTGATCAAAACCAGCAACAATTCGATCCTGTCATGGTTTGAATCTCTCTGTGACAATGGCCCACCCATCTGCCTCCCAGCCAAGCTCTTGAACTAATCCCGGCTTACCTCATTTGCATAGCCAATCAGAGGGGGTTTTACAATTTACCAATTGAAAGAGGTGTTCCAACTGTCAATATAAATATATGTGGGGCATTCAATAAAGAATTTTGTCAGTTTGAACTCACATACAGCCTGACTGGTGTTAGTTCTGTGAGAATTAAAACGACACGAGCGCGTGTTTGAGGCCGGATCATCAACAGCGGAACCAGCAGATATTGTGGTCACATCAGGGAGTGCCGTGAGAGCAGAATAGAGCGAGCAGGGGCTCGTTACAGATCCAATGATGAAAAATAGCAGCAATGATGTGAACTAGCAGCAATGATGTAAACTGGCAGCAATGAAATGCGTATATATACTCATATATACTCAATATTCAGTCCATAACAAATGCTCAGTAAACTCTAAATGAAAGGACTGTGCAAATAAAGATGATATACACACAGATGAAAGTCACATAAAAGGATGGTGTCTCTGAATATATGTATATCAAAGGCCCATATTTCTCATCTCGAGTAGAAGGTCTCCTTATAGGAACATATAAAGGAAGTCCCACTTTGAATATATAGGGTTGTGATAGAGGAGATCACCGCCAGTTATCTGATACAGCCCAGTGTGTGGAGTCACATAATATTATACTGTGTTTAACGTTTTGACACGTCTCAATGAGACTCTTACCGCTTGATGGTAACTGGAGTGTCCGTTAGTAGTATCGGCAGGCACTGCATACTCACATGTATAATCGGGCACAATCCAGGAAGCGCAGAGCCATTTACCAGGACGCTGACTTTACGTGTTCGGAGCGCTCCGCTGTAAAGCTTGGTGGGTGTGTCTGGTGACTCTGCAGGTCAGATGCTCCTGGTGGACAGGTCAGGCGATCAAGTCAGCTAGTTTGCTGTTATGGTCAGGTGATCCGTAGGTCCTATGTATCACAGGTCCTATATGTGGTAAAAAGCTGTATTGAAAATGTATTTTGTGCGCACAATTCTTCTGTATTTGGAGTACCGGGCCAGTAGTAGTAATGTAGAAGCCGCAGTTATTTGCTAGACGCGTTTCGAGGCGCCCGGTACTCCAAATACAGAAGAATTGTGCGCACAAAAGACTAGCGTGTCTGGCGTGTGTTCACCCCTTCAGGGTTGAACAAAGGGGGGGGTATGTGACACAGTGAGAGGTTTTGTCTGGCAAGGCAGGTATTTTCCTCCAGCATGTGCTGCTGGGCTGATTTATAGCCAGGTGAGGTCAAATACCGGGCCGGATTTTAAGTGCTGGTCCGGGTTTTGGCAGCACCTGGCTATCCTTAAATAGGCAGCTGGGTTCATAAGCGAAGTCTCTGTGTTGGGATCTGGGAGCCTTGTGTCTGGATAAAGGTTTGTTACCTGTTTGGCGTAAAAACAGGTCGGTGCTGCTATCAGCAAGGACTCTTTGAGGCAGTATTGCCGCATGATGTTCACTCCCGGGCTAGGTGTTAGAAGGTCAGAGAGGCTGTCTCCACGTGATGTCATCTGACAGCCTCTTTTAATTTCACTTTGTTGTTGATGGTAATTCCCACACCTCTAGTCAGGTGCAGCATAGTGGTCATTACTATTTAAGTCTGGCTACTCCCTTCACTCCTTGCGGTGGATAGCTTAATTTGCAAGTGGAAGATCTGGTGTGTGTTGTCTCCTCTGGTGTCCCTGCTCTTTCTTCTACTTTAGGAGTTAAGTGTCTCATTCCTTTGTTTTTGTTTTGTGTTGTTTCCCCTGCCTTCTGGTATCTGGTCTGAGTCATGACCCCTGTTCCTTCTGCTTAAGGAACGGGTCGTCTTTGGGCCCTATCACTACCTCAGGGCATTACAGGGTAAGTCCTCTTTCACACTTGCGTTGTCCAGATCCGTCGTGTACTCCATTTGCCGGAGGTGCCCGCCGGATCCGTAACACCGCAAGTGAACTGAAAGCATTTGAAGACTGATCCGTCTTCAAAATGCGTTCAGTGTTACTATGGCACCCAGGACGCTATTAAAGTCCTGGTTGCCATAGTAGTAGTGGGGAGCGGGGGAGCAGTATACTTACCGTCCGTGCGGCTCCCGGGGCGCTCCAGAATGACGTCAGAGCGCCCCATGCGCATGGATGACGTGATCCATGCGATCACGTCATCCATGCGCGTGGGGCGCCCTGACGTCACTCTGAAGCGCCCCGGGAGCTGCACGGACGGTAAGTATACTGCTTCCCCGCTCCCCACTACACTTTACCATGGCAAACAGGACTTTAGCGTCCTGGCAGCCATGGTAACCATTCAGAAAAAGCTAAACGTCGGATCCGGTAATGCGCCGGTACGACGTTTAGCTTAAGGCCGGATCCGGATTAATGCCTTTCAATGGGCATTAATTCCGGATCCGGCCTTGCGGCAAGTGTTCAGGATTTTTGCCCGGAGCAAAAAGCGCAGCATGCTGCGGTATTTTCTCCGGCCAAAAAACGTTCCGGTCCGGAACTGAAGACATCCTGATGCATCCTGAACGGATTTCTCTCCATTCAGAATGCATTGGGATAATCCTGATCAGGATTCTTCCGGCATAGAGCCCCGACGACGGAACTCTATGCCGAAACAGAACAACGCAAGTGTGAAAGAGCCCTTAGTCAGGCTTTAGGTTCCAGTGAATGAACAGCCCTACCACTGAGGTCCGTTCATACGGTTAGCAGTCAGGGCTAGGGTTAGGATTCATTAGGTGGTGACTTTTTCCCCTCCCTGCTGTAGAATATCTAAAATTAGCTAGTCAAGTTAAATGTTGCATGCAACAATCATTAAATAGGTGGCCGACAAAAAAGGGATGGGTCAAGGGGTGTGGTCAATGGGCGGTGTCAAGGGGAGGGGCAGAATTAGCTTTTTCCTAGGGTGGCAAAAATCCTTGCACCAGCCCTGGCTACGGATACGGAGTGGAATGATCCAGCTCTGCGTAGTCAATTCTGTCAGGGATTATCTGAGAGGCTGAAAGACGCGTTGGCCTTTCACGAGAATCCTGAGTCTTTGGAGGCAGCCATGTCACTTGCTGTACATATAGATAGACATCTGAGAGAGAGATGTAAAGTCCCTCATTCTCAGGAGGTACTACCATATGAAATGGCGGCTCCCTCTGATACTTTGGGTGGAGAGACTCTCGAGTTTACGCCTTGTGATGAGCCTATGCAGCTAGGGGGAGCTACTCCTGGGACTGCTGGTAAGAGCTTTGGTCATATGAAGGGGGTCTGTTTTTGTGTATAGTTGTCCGTTCTTGCAGCGTCAAGGTAAAAACAAGAAAAAGACCTTTAATCCCTGTGGCGAAAATAACCTCACCACTGGGTTTTGGAGGGGCCTTTTTGCCAGCCTCTTGCCTCAGGATTATGGCCCATATACTAACTTTGAAGGAGAAGACAGACCGGCCGCACAGCCTAAATCTGTGGAACTGTTTTGGGCAGGAAAGCCATGCTTGCGGTCGGCCAAATGTGACTTCCATGGAATTCGGGAACCCCTGCTCGGATCTGGGTGATTTTTGGATATGTTGTTCACCCACATCAGAGCTATCCATGGATGTATAAATTATGGGGATATGTGGGGTTTTGAGGTGTGTTCTGTGTTTTGGGGAAAATGTGTGTTTTCTACCTGTGAGTGATTAAGTTAGTAACATAGTAACATAGTACATAAGGCCGAAAAAAGACATTTCTCCATCCAGTTCGACCTGTTATCCTGCAAGTAGTATGTTTGGTTATTGTATCAGAGGCAGAGCCTATTGTGTTTTGGTAATTGTATTTTTGTTGATTGCGTCAAAGACAATGCCCATTGTATTTTGTTGATTGTGTTACAGACAGAGGGAAGGGGATTTTGTGTATAATTGCTGGGAAGGTTTCAATACTGTAAATGCATGTGATTGGTTAATATATAAACTGTCACAGTCTTCTACAAGGTCCCCAGGGGGAGTGTCCCTTGCTAGGAGACCTGCATAAAAGGATGAAAAATAACTGTCACGACAGGTGGGTAAGCGGGGAAACAACCAAACACAGGGAAAACCAAAAGAACAAATGACTAGGCCCAAAAGCTAGGGAGAAAAGGGTCACCTCCTAGCGATCCCTAAAAGCTTTCCCTAGACTGCTGTGCCCATGTGCATACCCTTAGGGTAGATATGCACATGCCCTCGTGCCTAAATCTGAACACCCTGGGCAAACCCTAAGCAGCAGGGAAAAGGGAAGAGGCAACCTGCTTCTTCCAACCAGGAAGAAGCAAGCGTCTCCCTAGAGACCTAGATAACACACACAAAGGGAAAGGAAGGAGAGGACATATCTTGAGAAGAGCTGGCGCAGACGATCAACCACAAATCGAGAGCTCCCAGAAAAGAACTATAACCCGCACAGGCCACTGGGGGAAGGAGGGCTAAATAGCCTCACTAACGATGAAACCCAGTACACCTGCGGGAAGGTGGATCCAGCTCAAATCCAAATCAAAACAAACCAAGAAGTCAGACGTGCAGCCAGTCTGACAGATCTCAGCACATTCACAGGGCAAGGTGTGACAGTACCCCCCTTCTACGGGTTACCTCCGGACACCCCGGACCAACCTTATTTGGGTGTGCCCTGTGAAAGGCCCTCACGAAGCGGCTAGCACTGACATCAGAAGCCAGAACCCTCGGGACCGTATCCCTTCCAGTGCACCAGGTACTGGAGGGAACCCCGAAAAACACGTGAGTCGAGAATTTTAGAGATTTCAAACTCCAAATTGCCATCCACTAGGACAGGGGGAGGTGGCAATGGAGATGTTTCCACAGGTTCCACATATTTATTTAATAAAGACCTGTGAAACTCATTATGGATCTTCCAGTTCTGCGGAAGATCCAGACGAAATGCCACCGGGTTGACAATCGCAGATATTTTGTAAGGGCCAATAAATCTTGGACCCAATTTCTAAGATGGTACCTTCAGTTTAATGTTTCTAGTTAACAACCACACCAAATCACCCACACACAGGTCCTGACCAGTCATACGTCTCCTGTCAGCCACCCGTTTATATCTTTCACCCATCTTTTCCAAATTAACTTGGATCTTCCGCCAGATAGATGACAAGGCGGACGAAAATCTCTCCTCTTCTGGCATCCCAGAAGATCCAGTCCCAGAAAAAGTACCAAACTGTGGGTGAAAACCATATGCGCCAAAAAATGGCGACTTATCAGTGGACTTCTGTCTACGGTTATTCAAGGCAAACTCGGCTAGAGACAAAAATGAGGACCAGTCATCCTGGTTCTCAGCAACAAAACACCTCAAATAGGTCTCCAGGTTTTGGTTAGTGTGCTCTGTCTGACCATTCGACTGGGGATGAAAAGCCAAGGAAAAAGTCGAATTCCCAGGCGAGAGCAGAACGCCCTCCAAAACCTGGAAACAAATTGTGTCCCCCTATCAGACACCACATCAGAGGGAATGCCATTTAGTTTCACAATGTTATCTACAAAAACCTGAGCGAGAGTCTTGGCATTGGGCAAGCTAGGCAACGGTACAAAGTGGGCCATCTTACTGAAGCGGTCCACTACCACCAAAATGACAGTTTTCCCAGATGAACACGGTAAATCGATAATAAAGTCCATAAATCGATAATAAAGTCCATGGACAAATGCGTCCAAGGACGAGACAGGATGGATAAAGGAAGAAGGGATCCTGAAGGCCGAGTGTGAGCCACCTTCGCGCGTGCACAGGTCTCACAAGCTGTCACATAACCCTCCACACTCTTGCGCAACCCTGGCCACCAGAATCTCCGGGAAATAAGATCTATGGTGGATTTGCTTCCAGGATGTCCCGCAAGGACCGTATCATGATGTTCCTTGAACACCTTGTATCGCAGTTCAGCAGGAACAAACAACTTGTCTTGAGGACAAGAATCAGGAGCCTCCTCCTGGGCCCCTAACACCTCCATCTCCAACTCGGGGTACAGAGTGGAAACCACCACCCCATCAGCCAAAATCGGAGCAGGATCCTCTGAATCACTCCCCCCAGGAAAACTACGTGACAATGCATCTGCCTTGACGTTTTTAACCCCAGGGCGAAAGGTGACCACAAAATTGAACCTAGTAAAAAAAGGTGACCATCTAGCCTGTCTAGGATTCAGGCGCTTAGCAGACTGCAAGTAAGCCAAATTATTGTGGTCAGTATATACCGTATTTGGATGAGTAGCCCCCTCCAACCAATGACGCCATTCCTCAAAGGCCAATTTAATGGCCAGCAACTCTCGATCTCCCACATCATAATTTCTTTCAGCGGCCAAGAGCTTTCTGGAGAAAAAAAGCACACAGACGCCATTTGCTAGGGGATGGACCCTGCGACAGAACTGCTCCGACCCCCACTTCTGATGCATCAACCTCTATGATAAACGGTTGAGACACATCAGGCTGCATCAGAATGGGAGCAGACGCAAAACATTTCTTAATAGCAGAAAAGGCCTGTAATGCCTCATCCGACCAGACAGAAAAGTCAGCACCTTCTTTAGTCATATCAGTCAAAGTTTTTACAATGGTGGAATAATTCTAAATGAATTTTCTGTAGTAATTGGTAAAACCCAAAAACCACATCAGAGCTTTCTGATTCTCAGGCCGGTCCCATTCCAGTACCGCCCGGACCTTTTCGGGGTCCATACGAAAACCAGAGTCAGAAAGCAGGTATCCTAAAAACGGTAGCTCCTGGACAGCAAATACACATTTTTCCAATTTTGCATACAATTTATTCTCCCGAATGATCGACAACACCTGTCTCACGTGATCCTGATGGGTCTCCAAATCGGGTGAGTAAATTAGTATGTCATCCAGGTAAACAACAATGAACCTTCCCACTAAATGATAGAAAATATCATTCACAAATCGCTAAAAGACCGCTGGCGCATTAAGTTAAACCAAAGGGCAGGACCGTCTTTCTTTTTTACGAAAAAAAAAAAAAACAGCGGCCACGTGGACTTAGATGGCCTAATATATCCCTTTGCCAAACTCT
The DNA here is from genome assembly GCF_905171765.1 of Bufo bufo. NCBI lineage: Eukaryota > Metazoa > Chordata > Amphibia > Anura > Bufonidae > Bufo > Bufo bufo. Next base: position 483,425,616 of record NC_053390.1, on the reverse strand, counting down.
CTGCAATATACTTCCGCATAGCTTCTCTTTCGGGTTGGGAAAGGTTGTATAGTCGAGATTTTGTTAGTTTAGCTCCAAGGATGAGATTGACCGGACAATCATATTCTCAATGTGGAGGCAGCTCCTGGGCTCCACCCTCCGAGAATACGTCCGCAAAATCAGAGAGACACCCCTGAGATAGAAGCACCAAGACAGTTGTCTGAACAAAATTCACTCCAGCTACTGATTTGTCTTCTTTGCCAGTCAATAGTAGGGTTATACTTTATCAACCACGGTAAACCCAGAACCATCGGAGCAAGAAAGCCCTTCATAACAAAACAAGAAATGGACTCAACATGTGAATCACCCACCCTTAACTTAATGTCATGAACGATATGAGTCAGACTCTTTTGTGAGAGAGAGGAGGAATCAATAGCAAACACTGGTATCTATTTATCTAAAGTGCTAGTTCTAAAACCAAGATTTTGGAAGAACTGAAAATCAATAAGGTTTACCCCCGCACCACTGTCAACAAATACCTCAAAATCACAATTTCCTGAGTCTAGCGCCACCATGGCAGGCAGGAGGAAACGGGTACTGCAGGGAGAATGCATATTTGCTTGCTCAGACTCCCCATTCACACTGCCAAGAGTCAGGGAAGGTTTTTTTTCTCTTTATGTGAATACCTCCGTAGTTTTTCATTACCGCTTTGAGGTTTAACAAAAGGACATACACAAACAAAATGACCTTCTTTTCCACAGAAGTAACATAGCTTATTCAACTTCCTAAAATCCCTATCACCTGAGCGAAAGAAAACCTGGCCCAACTGCATAGGCTCCTCTCCTGCCCCTGATTCAAAAGTCATCTTACCCCGGGAACTAGGTGGGACGGATCCACTTACAGACGGGACCCCCTGCTCGAGAGGAATCTTATACCTTTCTCTAAGACGACTATCAAGCAGCACTGCCAAAGACATGGCTGTCTCCAATGAATCGGGATACTCATGAAAAGCAAGGGCATCTTTCAATCTCTCAGATAGCCCCTGACAAAACTGACTCCGGAGTGCAGGATCATTCTACCCCAAGTCAGTTGCCCATCTTCTAAATTCTGCACAATATGACTCTGCAGTACGTTCTCCCTGTAACAAACTGCGCAGCTTAGATTCAGCCATAGAGACGCGGTCTGGGTCATCAGAAATCAAGCCCAAGGCTCTAAAAAATTCATCCACCGACCGGAGGGATAGTAAACCGGTCGGCAGAGAAAAAGCCCAGGACTGCGCGTCCCCTTTGAGCAGAGATATAATGATCCCCACTCTTTGATTCTCGTCACCAGATGACATCGGCCACAGGTGGATCCAGCTCAAATCCAAATCAAAACAAACCAAGAAGTCAGACATGTGCAGCCAGTCTGACAGATCTCTGCACATTCACAGGGCAAGGTGTGACAATAACCCATTAAAGAGTTCCTGTTTTACCTTCAACATAGAGCCTCGTCTCATGTGTGTGGGGATTGCTATACGCTGTATACTCCCCTGGCTATAACCCCTAGCTCTTGCAAGAGCTGTTCCTGGTTTCTGTGGTGGTTACGGTGTCGTGCCTTCGTGAAGCACTAGGAGCATCCATCAACGGAGGTACCCAGTTAGGGTGCCAGGAGATCCGTTACAATCCCCAACTTACTATTGGTGGTGTGGGTGGGGAGCAAGAAAACTTTCTTTTGTCTTTTACTGGTAGTACCAGATTTCTCCTGTCTGCCGAGGTGGCGCTATAGTCCAAAACTGTGGAAATCAAAGTATTTACCGACAGTGGGGCAGGGGTTAACCTGATTGATGGACAGTTCGTTCGTATGCATGGTTTGACTACTAGTGCACTAGAGAAAAGTATTTCTATCTTTGCAATTAATTCCGCACCTCTTACCCAAAAATGCCTGTTGCAGGTGGTGAATGACATTCATTTTAGAGTGGGTGATTTTAATTAGGAATCTATCTCGTTATGTGTTGGAGGGTCGGCCTGCTCCGTTGGTGTTAGGTCTACCGTGGTTAAGCAAAACCCTACCATCGATTGGCAAGCGAGACAGAGTCTCGATTGGAGTGAATTTTGCATAGACAACTGTCTTAATACATCATTCTCTGTGGTGACCACTAAAGCTGTACCCTCATATGCCAGAGACTTTTGTAAGTCTTTAGTTGACACTCTAGGATTCTTCTTCACCTCATTGAGCAGTCTGCGCTGTGCTCTTCCAGTCATCTTTACAGGACGGCCACTCCTAGGGAGTAGCAGCAGTGCTGAACTTTCTCCATTTATAGACAATTTGTCCAATCTCATCTCATTGATTAGACTCCAGTTGGCTGACACCTCACAACAATTAGCTCTTGGAGATGTCATTAGTCTAGGGGTTCACGTACTTTTTCCACCTGCACTGTGAATGTTTACATGGTGTGTTCAATAAAAACATGGTAACATTTAATTCTGTGTGTGTTATTAGTTTAAGCAGACTGTGATTGTCTATTGTTGTGACTTAGATGAAGATCAGATCACATTTTATGACCAAATTGTGCAGAAATCCATATCATTCCAAAGAGTTCACATACTTTTTCTTGCAACTGTATATCCGAAAGTTTGGTGAAGGGACATATCAGACCATCCAAACCCCCTGTAGCTGCTGGATTTTTCTTTGTCAAAAAGAAGGATGGTACCCTTAGGCCATGTCTGGACTTCCGTGAGCTCAACCGTATTACCGTCCATGATCCTTACCCTCTTCCTTTAAGGCCTCATGCACACGACCGTTGTGTGCATCCGCGTCCGTTCCGTCATTTTTCACAGTTTAGCGGAGGTCCCATTCATTTCTATGGAGCTGTGAAAAAAAACTGATAGTCCTCCATTTTTTCTCCGCGTCCATGATCTGTGATTCCAGTCCGTCAAAAAAATATAACCTGTCCTATTCTTGTCAGTGGAAAACGGAGAATGGACCCATTCAAGTGAATGGGTCCGTCAAAAAAAATAGATGCACAACTGGTATGTCATCCGTGTCCGTGTCCTTTTTTTTCTACAAGACCTTGGTGCAATAAATTTACACTTTTCATTAACCTTTCTTTTTTTCCCCCTGTCAGACAGAAAAAAAGGAAGACACAAGGAAACACAACTGAAGCAAAATCGGAAACGGACCACTGAAGTCCAAATCACTGACAGTGAAAAAACACTGTGGTGTGCATGAGGCCTAATCCTGGATTTGTTTAATCAGATTGCCGGTCCCAAGGTGTTCGCTAATTTGGATCTGAGGGGGGCTTATAATCTGGTAAGGATCAAGGAGGGGGATGAGTGGAAGACTGCATTTAATACCCCTGAGGGCCATTTTGAGAATCTGGTCATGCCCTTTGGGTTAAACAATGCTCCAGCGGTTTTTCAACACTGACATCTTTCTTAATCTAGTGGGGAGGTTTGTTGTTTGTTGTTTATTCTCCCGATATGGAGACTCATCAGGATCATGTGCGACAGGTGTTAAAGATCCTAAAAGAGAATAAGTTATATGCTAAGATAGTTAGTATTGGTGGTGTGGGTGGGGAGCATGAAAACTTACTTTAGTCTTTTACTTGTAGTACCAGATTTCTCCTGTCTGCCAATATGGTGCTAGAGTCCAAGGAAGTGCAATTCCTGGGGTACCTGCTCTTATCCTCAGGTTTTCATATGGATCCAGAGAAAGTCCGTGCCGTGTTGGACTGGGATCGACCCGAAAATCTGAAGGCGCTTATGCGGTTTTTGGGGTTTACCAACTACTACTGTAAATTTATCCTGAACTATTCGACTGTGGTTAAACCTTTAACAGACATGACTAGGAAGGGTGCTTGATTTCTGATTTGTTTGGTCTGATGCGGCATTGCAAACCTTTTCAGCTGTGAAGGAGTGTTTCGCTTCTGCCCCTATTCTGGTGCAACCGGATGTGTCACAGCCGTTCATTGTGGAAGTTGACGCATCCGAGGTTGGGGTAGGAGTGATCTTGTTGCAGGGTCCTTCACCCAGTAAATGGTGCATTTTTTTTTTTTAACAAACTTTCGACTGCTGAAATAAATTATGACATGGGTAATAGGGAATTGCTGGCCATTAAGTTGGCTTTTGAAGAATGGCGTCATTGGTTGGAAGGAGCAATCCATCCTATTACTGTGCTTACTCATCACAAAAATCTGGCTTACTTGGAGTCGGCTACCAGATTTAATTTAATTGTCACATATCGCCCTGGGGTTAAGGATGTCAAGGCTGATGCTTTGTCGCGTAGCTTTCTTGGGGGAGGTGATTCGGAAGATCCTGGTCCGATATTGTCTGAAGGGGTAGTTATATCCGCCCTAGATCCCAACTTGGAGGCAGAGGTGTTGGAGACTCAGGGAGATGCACCGGATTCTTGTCCTCCGGGGAAGTTGTTTGTTCCATCTGAATTACGTCACAAGGTGCTCGAGGAACATCACTGTACTGTTCTCGCAGGACACCCTGAGAACAGATCCACTGTTGATCTCATATCTCGTAGATTCTGGTGGCCGGGGTTGCGTAAGTGTATTGAAGACTATGTGTCAGCCTGTAGTATTGTGCACGTGCTAAGGTGACTGTAATGACCGGCGTCACGCAAAGGGAGGAAAATGGGAAGGCCCTGTCCAAGGGAGAGGGAAAGATGGTGACCCCTGACTCACCTTGCGGCTGGCACCTGACTGCCCTGACGTCCCTAGACGGGTTCCTCACCCGTACGCCGATCACGTGCCTAAACCCTGGCTTTCCCTAAGATGAGCCCTATGTAGTGAACGGGGCAGTGGGATCACTAGTCCGCACCACTGACACTAAGAGGAAAACACCAAGGAGAGGAGAGACAATACAGACAAACATATAATCCCAGGTGGGCGACAACAGCAGACCACCAAGGCCCAACAGGGATCCGGAGGGTAACGTTCTGAAACAACAACCAGGGAACACAGCCACACAGCTCCAGTGGGTCAGTATAGAAGTCCAGGCAGGAAGCTCTATATCTGGCAACCAGAGAAGTGGGAGAGTGGAATATAAGGAGGTTGGGATTGCTGGACAAGAAACAGCTGAGGAGGAGAAGCTACGGATCCCTGAGTGAGCCAAAAAGGATTGCAAGGCAAACCCAGAAAGCTACCATTAATAAACAGCACTGTCTTTAGACATAGAGCGTGCAGCCACCCGCTGCGACTTCCTGACCCCGGGTATAACGGAGTCAGGCGTGGCTCTTGACACCCTCGTGAGAGTGACACATACTCGGCCTTCCGGGTCTTTACTTCCACTGCCTATCTCGCCCAGACCATGGACTCATTTATCCATGGATTTTATCACAGATTTACCTAATTCTTCAGGGAAAACTGTGATTCTGGTTGTTGTTGATCGATGTAGTAAGATAGCACACTTTATACCATTACCAGGTCTTCCCAATGCTAAAACTCTTACAGGTGTTTGTCGACAACATCATGAAACTACATGGTATTCCCTCTGATGTGGTGTCTGATAGAGGGACTACGTTTGTTTCTAAATTCTGGAAGGCGCTCTGTACTTGTCTAGGGGAAGAATTGTCCTTCTCTTCGGCCTTTCATCCTGTTTTGTCTCTGATAATCAGGAGGAGTGGTCTTCATTCTTGGCTTTGGCCAAGTTTGCTATAAATAACCGTAGACAGGAGTCCACTGATAAGTCGCGGTTCTTTGGGGCCCCGCAATTTGGCACTTTTTCTGGGACTGAGACTTCTGGTATACCTGAAGAGGAAAGATTTTCCTATTTTGTCATCTATCTGGCGGAAAAATCGAAATAATCTGAAAAAGAAGAGTAAGAAGTACAAATGTATGGCCGACAAGAGACATATGAGTGGTCCGGACCTGAGAGTGGGTGATTCTGTGTGGCTGTCCACAAGAAACATTAAGTTGAAAATACCTTCTTGGAAGTTGGGTCCAAGGTTTATTGGTCCATATAAGATCACTGCCTGTCACGGGGTTCCGAAGGTGCACTTGGTCCCACATTTCCCGCAGACCTGTTGCTTAGCTTTGGGAATGAGGATCTGTGCTTGACCTCATTCCCAGGGCGGCTTTGCTGGCTGGGTGGCTCCCTGCTCCTAGTCTGCCTTGAGCGCCGAGCTGATCACTCGGTGCTCTACTGGTTGGTCTGTCGGTCATGTGACGCTGGCCACGTCACATGACCCTCACTCCCCACTATAAATACAGGCAGCCTGCTGGTCACAGGTTGCCTGTTAATTTCTAGGTTCCTGGCTATCTGTTGGACTACTGAATACTTACCTGATCCTGTTCCCTGACGATCCTCTGCCTGCTCCTCCTGTACTGCGCATCCATCCTGGTATTGTGACCTCGGCTCCCACCTGACTACTCTCTTAGGACTCCTCTTGTACTTCGCTACTCTCCTGGTATTTGACCCCAGCTTCTCCTGACCATTCTTTGCTTAATCCGTTGTACTGCGTAGCTCTCTTGGTTCTGACCCGGTCCGTTCATGTTCCGTATTTTGTCTTGTCTGTCTTCCCCGCACATATCCTAAGTTAGGGACTGCCGTCCAGTTGTCCCCTGTCATCAGGACTCGTGAGGCAAGTAGGCAGGGCCAGGGGTGAGGGTGGAGCGCAGTGGTCATTAACCTTCCCCTGTGTGTGTGTGGACGTGACCGTTACAGATTAACAGGCCCAACAACCACTGTATCATGAATCCTCTTATTACCCTGACTGACCATGTCTCTAACTTGACACAGATGGTGCAGGAGCTAGGAGAGAAACTCCGTTCTTTTGAGTTAGGGCAAGGTTCTTCCACTCCTCTGCCCTCCAGTCCACATTTTGAACCCCAGATCAAGCTCCCAGAACCCTTTTCTGGAGACCAGAAGAGGTTTCTCTCCTTTAAGGAGAGTTGCAAACTCTACTTCTGTTTGCGCCCCGTGTCCTCCGGTCCCGAGAGCCAACGCGTGGGGATTATCATTTCTCTACTACAGGGTGATCCCCAGGACTGGGCATTCTCGTTACCTCCTGGGGTTAGTTGTCTGACTTCCGTGGAGGTTTTTTTTCAGGCCCTGGGTACCCTCTATGACGAACCAGACAGGGCCCTGGTAGCCGAGACGGCTCTTAGGGCACTGGTTCAGGGCCATCTCCCTGCGGAGGAGTATTGCACCCAATTCAGACGGTGGTGTGTCCCCTCTGGATGGAATGAACCAGCCCTGAAAAGTCAGTTTAGGTCAGGTTTGTCTGATAATTTAAAAGATTTATTAGTCAGTTATCAAGTTCTAGAGACCTTAGAGGAGATGATGACCCTAGTTGTCCGACGAGTTAGAGAGAGACGACAAGAACGACAGTTCTGTTCTCAGATGGTGGTCCAGCCAGAGGCCTTTTCCAGGGACAACACTGAGGTCTCCACCGAGGATCCCATGCAGGTTGGCATGACCCGGGGTAATCTTCGTCGCAGGCGCGGAGAGTGCTTCTACTGTGGAGATCCTGGCCATTGGATCAACAAGTGTCCTAAGAGGGTCCTCTCTGACAAGTCTCCTAAGGCAAGACAACCTAAAGACCAGTGTCATGGTCTTACCTGCTTGCTGCTCTCCTTCGTTTGACATGTGCTGGCGGCCATCTTGGTTTCTGGGTTTCTTGTAGCCTTCCACCCTGCGGCTCCTCCTTCCCCTGGGAGGAGCTGGATGCCTAGCTCATATATATAGGAGGTCTGTGGCTTCAGTTCCTTGCTTGGTCCTCTTGTGTTCACATGCTTCTAAGACTGCTGCTGCTTCTGGTTCCTGATCCTGGCTTCGTCTGACTACCCTGCTGGTTCCTGATCCTGGCTTCGTCTGACTACCCTGCTGGTTCCTGATCCTGGCTTCGTCTGACTACCCTGCTGGTTCCTGATCCTGGCTTCGTCTGACTACCCTTCTGGTTCCTGACCTCTGGCTTCGCAAAGACTCTGCTCGGTTTCACCATCCGTTTGGACTTTTGCTTTACAGCTTTATTTTCAATAAAGCCTTCTCTTTTCACTTATCTCTTGTTGTACGTCTGGTTCATGGTTCCGTGACATTAGGACCAAGCCATGAATTCTGACGGTACAGGGCCATCCTCGCTACCCACGCTGGTTGCCAGACTTGATCAGCAGGATCACCTGTTGGGTCGGTTCGCTGTGGCGTTGCAAACCCTGCTTGAACGCACGGCTCATTTCGCTCCCGTTGCCGATGGGTCGGTTGTCGCTCCTGGGCTCGCTCCTACTGCCGCTCCGGTTGTTGCGCCAGAGTCTACCCCGACACCTGTTGTTGCGCCTGCGGTGTTTCGGGGTATGACCGGTTCTGCCCCTCTTCCACAGCGCTTTGGGGGAGAGCCAACCCAGTGCCGAGGTTTCCTTAACCAGGTGGGCATTTATTTCGAGTTGCTGCCACATGCCTTTCCTACTGAGAGATCAAAGGTGGGCTTCTTGATCTCGCTGCTCTCGGACAAGGCCTTGGCCTGGGCCAGCCCTTTATGGGAGAACAACAATCCGGTGGTTGCCGAGTTTTCCGGTTTTGTTGCTTCTCTTCGGAAGGTATTCGGTGTGCCGGCTCGTGCTGCCTCTGCTACGAAGCTCCTTATGTCCATCAGACAGGGTTCACGATCCGTAGCTGAATACGCCATTGAGTTTCGTACCCTGGCAGCAGAGGTGGGCTGGAATAATGAGGCTCTGGTCGCTGCTTTCTCTCATGGTCTCTCGGATGCCTTGAAGGATGAGGTTGCAGCTAAGGACCTACTAGTTGAGCTCGAGTCTCTTATTTCTTTCCTGATTTTGATTGACACCAGACTCAGGGAGAGACCTTCCTTTAAGGAGAACCTGCGGAGGTCTTCTAACAGATTGGTGCCTACGTTTGCTGTCCCACCCGTGCCTCCCTCTCCTCCCACGCCTCCTGGGGATGACTTGTCTGGGGGTGAACCCATGCAGCTGGGGTTTGCTCGCCTGTCCGAGGGGGAGAGGGCACTCCGGAGACGCGAGGGCCGATGCATGTACTGTGGTCTCGGTGGGCATTTTCGGTTGGCATGTCCGAACCGTCCGGGAAACGCTCGTACCCTGAGATCCTGTCGGGGGCAGATCTTGGGTGGAGTCTCCTCGTCCCCGGTTTCCCGTGTTGACAAACCACTGATCACTGTTGTCCTCTCCTGGGTCGGGGGCTCGGTGACGACCCAGGCGTTGGTGGACTCTGGTGCTGGTGGTTTGTTCATTGATAGTGTGTTCGCTGCCGCCAATTCCATTCCTCTGCAGGCTCGAGGTTCCCCACTGGCTCTTGAGGCAATAGACGGCAGACCCCTTCTGCCGCCACACGTGACTCATGAGACCCTTCCAGTGGGGATAGCCATTGGTGCCGTTCACAGAGAGTCGGTCTGCCTCCAGGTTATTTCGTCTCCACATTACTCGGTGGTCTTGGGGTACCCCTGGCTCCAGAAGCATAATCCGACTTTCGATTGGAGATCGGTCGAGATCCTCTCGTGGTCACCGCAGTGTGGGGCTAGTTGCATCCATGGGTCTGTCAAGTTGCTGTGTACTTCCTCGGACTCTCTGTTGCCTCCTGAATATGAGGAGTACCGGGATGTATTCGATAAGGTGCGCGCGGTTGCCCTACCTCCGCACCGCCCATACGATTGTGCCATAGAGTTACAATCTGGTGCCGTTCCTCCTCGTGGCAAAGTCTATCCACTGTCGGTAGCGGAGAATGAGGCCATGGAGGAGTACGTGAGGGAGGCGCTTTCACGCGGACACATTCGCAAATCTTCGTCCCCGGCAGGGGCTGGATTTTTCTTTGTGAAAAAGAAGGGCGGTGAGTTGAGGCCTTGCATCGATTACAGGGGTCTCAATCGCATCACGATCAAGAACGCTTACCCGATACCCTTGATTTCCGAGCTGTTCGATCGCCTTAAAGGGGCCACGGTCTTTACCAAACTCGACCTGAGGGCGGCATATAACCTGGTAAGGATCAAGGCGGGCGATGAGTGGAAGACCGCGTTTAACACCAGGACCGGTCATTACGAATCCTTGGTTATGCCCTTTGGGTTGTGCAATGCGCCCGCAGTCTTTCAGGAATTCATCAACGATGTTTTCCGTGACCTGTTGCAGCAGTGTGTGGTAGTCTATTTGGATGACATCTTGGTATATTCTGAATCCATGGAGGCCCACATTCTGGATGTCAGACGAGTGTTGCAACGGTTACGAGAGAACAAGCTGTTCGGTAAGCTTGAGAAATGCGAATTTCACCGATCCCAGGTAACCTTCTTAGGTTACATCATTTCCGCTGAGGGGTTCTCCATGGATCCTGAGAAGGTTTCGGCTGTCTTACAGTGGCCCCAGCCCAGTGGTCTTCGTTCCCTGCAGCGCTTTTTGGGCTTCGCCAATTATTATCGGAAGTTCATCAGGGACTTTTCCATGCTGGCCAAGCCTCTCACGGATCTGACCAGGAAGGGCAGTAATTCCCAGGTCTGGCCGCTCGAGGCCATCCGAGCTTTTGAGGCCCTAAAGTCCGCCTTTGTGTCGGCTCCGATTCTGTCGCATCCCAACCCTGGGTTGCCCTTTGTCCTCGAGGTGGACGCGTCTGAGACGGGAGTAGGCGCCCTTCTGTCTCAGCGTAGAACACCAGAGGGTCCTCTGCTTCCTTGTGGGTTTTACTCCCGGAAACTGTCTTCCGCGGAGTGCAACTATCAGATTGGTGACAGGGAGTTATTGGCCATCGTGCAGGCCCTTAAAGAATGGAGGCACTTGCTCGAGGGTTCGGTGGTTCCGGTTCTCATCCTGACGGACCACAAGAATCTGACCTACCTTTCTGAGGCCAAGAGATTGACACCACGTCAGGCCAGATGGGCTCTGTTCTTGTCACGTTTTAATTACGTGGTCTCCTACCTACCCGGTTCCAAGAACATCAGGGCGGATGCCTTATCACGGCAGTACTCCGAGCTGTCCAGGGAGGAGTCGATTCCGACTTCGGTCATACCTCCGAATCAGATCCTGGCCGCCATTCGCACCAGCCTGACCTCTCCCCTGGGTGAGCAGATTTTGGCGGCTCAATCTGGTGCTCCCTCTGGGAGACCCAACGGCAGATGTTTTGTGCCTGAGGAGTTGCGCACTCGTTTGTTGCGAACCTACCATAACTCCAAGACCGCGGGGCATCCTGGAAAGAATCAGCTGTCCTGGGCTGTTTCACGTCTGTTCTGGTGGCCTTCCCTACGTTCCGACATCGCCGCATATGTAGCGGCATGCTCCGTTTGTGCCCAGAGTAAGTCCCCTCGGCACCTTCCGTTGGGCCTTCTGCAACCCATAGCCACCGGGGAGCGCCCATGGTCACACCTGGGGATGGATTTCATTGTGGACCTCCCTGCATCCCGAGGCCATACGGTCATTCTCATGATTGTGGATCGGTTTTCCAAAATGTGCCACTGTGTTCCTCTCAAGAAGTTACCCTCTGCACAAGAGTTGGCCACGATTTTTGCCAGGGAGGTCTTCCGGTTGCACGGTTTGCCTAAGGAGATTGTGTCGGATCGGGGGAGTCAGTTTGTGTCCAGGTTCTGGCGCGCCTTTTGCTCCCAGTTGGGGATTCATCTCTCCTTCTCCTCGGCCTACCACCCTCAGTCCAATGGGGCCGCAGAACGATCCAATCAGGCCTTGGAGCAATTCCTTCGTTGCTATGTCTCCGATCACCAAGACAATTGGGTTGACCTCCTGCCTTGGGCTGAGTTTGCCAGGAACACGGCGGTGAACTCTTCCTCTGGGACGTCTCCCTTCATGGCCAATTATGGGTTCCAACCTGCCGTGTTACCGGAGGTATTCTCTCCCCAGGATATTCCGGCTGTGGAGGATCACCTTTCCGTCCTACGTGCTTCTTGGGTACAGATCCAGAAGTCCCTTGAGGTCTCTGCGCAGCGCCAGAGACTCCAGGCTGATCGCAGACGAGCGCCTGCTCCTTCCTACCAGGTCGGAGACCGTGTATGGTTGTCCACCCGGAACCTCAACCTTCGAGTGCCCACTCCCAAGCTGGCGCCTCGCTTTGTTGGTCCCTTCCGAGTGCTTCGCAGGGTAAACCCGGTAGCCTATGCCCTTGCGCTTCCTCCTGGCATGCGGATCTCCAACGTGTTTCATGTCTCCCTGTTGAAGCCACTGGTGTGTAATCGTTTCACTTCCTCGGTTCCTCGGCCTCGTCCGGTCCAAGTGGGCAATCGTGAGGAATATGAGGTGAGCAATATCCTGGACTCACGCCTGGTCCGCGGTCGGTTGCAGTTTTTGGTCCATTGGCGTGGTTATGGTCCAGAGGAGCGTTCCTGGGTTCCCTCCGCAGATGTCCATGCTCCTGCCTTGCTCCGAGCCTTCCACGCATGCTTCCCTCAGAAACCGTTTTGTGCTCCGCGGAGGAGGGGCCCTTGAGGGGGAGGTACTGTCATGGTCTTACCTGCTTGCTGCTCTCCTTCGTTTGACATGTGCTGGCGGCCATCTTGGTTTCTGGGTTTCTTGTAGCCTTCCACCCTGCGGCTCCTCCTTCCCCTGGGAGGAGCTGGATGCCTAGCTCATATATATAGGAGGTCTGTGGCTTCAGTTCCTTGCTTGGTCCTCTTGTGTTCACATGCTTCTAAGACTGCTGCTGCTTCTGGTTCCTGATCCTGGCTTCGTCTGACTACCCTGCTGGTTCCTGATCCTGGCTTCGTCTGACTACCCTGCTGGTTCCTGATCCTGGCTTCGTCTGACTACCCTGCTGGTTCCTGATCCTGGCTTCGTCTGACTACCCTTCTGGTTCCTGACCTCTGGCTTCGCAAAGACTCTGCTCGGTTTCACCATCCGTTTGGACTTTTGCTTTACAGCTTTATTTTCAATAAAGCCTTCTCTTTTCACTTATCTCTTGTTGTACGTCTGGTTCATGGTTCCGTGACAACCAGGTACACCCTGATTTTTCTAAATATAAGCTATTGGTACCCATAACAATTTCTCTGGGGGTTAATAAGTGGCCGGGTAAGGCCTTTATTGATTCCGGGTCAGCGGCCAGCTTTATTGACTTAGAATTTGCTAGTAAATTGGGTATTCCAATGTTTGCTTTACCTACACCTATCCATGTCCTGGCTATTGATGCTACTCCCCTGATTGGTGGTACAGTAAGGTCATGTACCTCTGAAATTTCTCTGACCGTGGGTGTGTGCCACTTTGACAGATGTTCTCTTTTTGTCTTGGAGAACCTACCGGTTGAGGTGGTACTAGGGTTGCCTTGGCTCCGTTTACATAACCCCACAATTGATTGGGTTAAAGGAGAGTTGGTGAAATGGGGACCTAAGTGTGACTCATGCTTGTCCGTGGTCCAGGCTGGGGTTTCAGTAAGGTCTAATACATTACCTTCAATTATTAAAGAATATTCTGATGTATTCTCATCCCCTATTCCAGAGGTTCTACCCCCCCATAGACCTTATGATTGCGCCATAGAGCTAATAGAGGGTGCCGAATTTCCTAAAGGGCGAATTTATAATCTTTCAGGGCCCGAACGCAAGGCTATGGAAGATTATATTAAGGAGAGCCTTGCTAATGGGCATATTAGACCTTCAGTCTCTCCTATGGGAGCAGGGTTTTTCTTTGTTAAAAAGATGGATGGTGGTCTTAGGCCTTGTATTGATTACCGGAGATTAAATAAGATCACTGTCCAAAATAGATACTCTCTCCCATTGATTCCGGATTTATTTAACCAGGTTCTGGGGGCAACCTGGTTTTCCAAGATTGACCTGAAAGGGGCATACAATCTAATCCGAATCAAGGAGGGAGACGAATGGAAGACAGCGTTCAATACTCTGATAGGACACTTTGAATATCAGGTGATGCCTTTTGGACTCAGCAATGCCCCAGCTGTGTTCCAAAACTTAATAAACGATATTCTTAGAGAGTTCTTAGGTAAATTTATTATTGTCTATCTTGACGACATTTTGATATTCTCTACTGATTTCGAATCTTATGTGTCTCATGTCAAACAAGTATTAGAGGTGGTGAGGGAGAACCAGCTCTCCGCTAAGCAACAGAAATGTGTCTTTGGTGTACAGGAGATACTGTTTCTAGGGCATGTTTTGACTCCTCACGCCTTTAAGATGGATCCTGGTAAGGTTTTAGCAATTAAGGAATGGGTAAGGCCTTCATCCTTAAAGGCTTTACAACGGTTTTTGGGTTTCGCTAATTACTATCGTAAATTTATCATGAATTTTTCTGTAATTGCTAAGCCATTGACCAACCTTACTAAGAAAGGGGCGGATTTGGAGAATTGGTCTACCAAGGCCATTTCTTCATTTGAAACATTAAAAAAGGCATTTAGTAGCGCTCCCATTCTGATCCGGCCTGATCAGGAGAGACCCTTTATTGTGGAGGTAGATGCATCCGAGGACGGCGCAGAAGCAGTTCTTTCACAGGGTCCTGCTAGCCCCACTAACCTGAGACCATGTGCCTTCTTCTCCAGGAAATTCTCTCCCACGGAGAGAAACTACGACATTGGGAATAGGGAGCTGCTGGCTATTAAATGGGCATTTGAGGAGTGGAGGCATTTTTTGGAGGGGGCAAGGCATTGAGTAACTGTTGTCACTGATCATAAAAACCTAATGTTTCTCGAGTCGGCTAAGAGGTTGAATTCCCGACAAGCCCGATGGGCTCTGTTTTTTACCCGTTTTGATTTCTCCATTACGTTCAGGCCGGGAAGTAAAAATGTGAAGGCAGACTCATTGTCCCGGAGCTTCCATGCCTTTCAACTCACTGAGACGCCGTCTGAATCCATCCTACCAGCAAACATCTTCTTAGCAGCTCTAACCCAGGATATCTCGGCTCGCATTGAGGCTGAACAACATCTGGCACCGGCATCCACCCCAACAGATAAGTTGTTTGTTCCCGTACAATTTCGTCTCCAACTGTTGGGGGAGTGTCACGATTCTGCCTTTTGTGGACATCCGGGTGTTGAGGGCACTAAGGATCTGGTTTCTAGGTCCTATTGGTGGCCCACTCTGACCAGGGATGTCAAGTCCTACGTGTCAGCCTGTGGGGTTTGTGCCAGGTCTAAGACACCTAGGACTCGCCCTGCTGGTAACCTACGACCCCTACCCATTCCCAGTAGACCCTGGTCCCATATCTCGATGGACTTTATAACTGACCTACCGCTGGCGGAGGGTAAGACTGTGGTTTGGGTAGTGGTCGATAGGTTTAGCAAGATGGTTCATTTCATTCCCCTGTCTAAACTTCCGAATGCTAAAACCCTGGAGTCTATTTTTGTGACAGAGATTGTTCGTTTACATGACATCCCGGAAAATATTGTTTCTGACAGGGGTGTGCAGTTTGTGTCCAAATTCTGGAGGGCCTTCTGTCAAAGATGTAAAATTTCATTGTCTTTTTCTTCCGCCTACCATCCTGAGAGTAATGGGCAGACTGAACGCCTTAATCAGTCTGTGGAACAATTCTTGAGGTTGTATGTTGCTGATGACCAGCAATTATGGGTCAAATTCCTTCCGTTGGCTGAATTTGCTTTAAATAACCGTGTCAATTCTTCTGCTGGGGTCTCCCCTTTCTTTTGTAACCATGGTTTTCATCCCCGTTTTCATTCTGGGTCGTCCGTCTCCTCCTCTAACCCTGAAGCGGATAAACTCTCCTCCGAACTGTGCACAGTTTGGGCCCGGGTTCAATCGAACCTAGAAAAGGCTCAAAGTTCTCAAAAACTCAAGGCCGATAGGAGACGTTCAAGGGGGGTGAACTTTCAGGTTGGGGATAAAGTATGGTTGTCCTCCAAGAATCTATCTCTCAAGGTAACTTCTAAAAAATTTGCTCCTCGTTTTATTGGACCATATAAGATCACGGAAGTGATTAACCCGGTATCTTTTAGGTTGGAGCTGCCCGAGTCATTCCACATTCATAATGTGTTCCATAAATCTCTGCTTAAAAAATATTTTGAACCGGTAGTACCATCAAAAGCCTCGCCTCCGCCGGTTCTTGTTAATGATGCTGTCGAGTATGTGGTGTCTAAAATAGTGGATGTCAGGAAGGTGCGTAATGCCTTGCAGTACCTGATTCACTGGAAGGGGTATGGACCTGAAGAGAGATCTTGGGTACCTGCTAGGGAGGTTCATGCTCCTAGACTTGTTCGTAAATTTCATTTAGAACACCCTGAAAAGCCATCGCCTGAAGTCTAGGGCCCGGTGGCCCCTCGTAAAAGGGGGGGGTACTGTCACGGGGTTCCGAAGGTGCACTTGGTCCCCTATTTCCCGCAGACCTGTTGCTTAGCTTTGGGAATGAGGATCTGTGCTTGACCTCATTCCCAGGACGGCTTTGCTGGCTGGGTGGCTCCCTGCTCCTAGTCTGCCTTGAGCGCCGAGCTGATCACTCGGTGCTCTACTGGTTGGTCTTTCGGTCATGTGACGCTGGCCACGTCACATGACCCTCACTCCCCACTATAAATACAGGCAGCCTGCTGGTCACAGGTTGCCTGTTAATTTCTAGGTTCCTGGCTATCTGTTGGACTACTGAATACTTACCTGATCCTGTTCCCTGACGATCCTCTGCCTGCTCCTCCTGTACTGCGCATCCATCCTGGTATTGTGACCTCGGCTCCCACCTGACTACTCTCTTAGGACTCCTCTTGTACTTCGCTACTCTCCTGGTATTTGACCCCGGCTTCTCCTGACCATTCTTTGCTCAATCCGTTGTACTGCGTAGCTCTCTTGGTTCTGACCCGGTCCGTTCATGTTCCGTATTTTGTCTTGTCTGTCTTCCCTGCACATATCCTAAGTTAGGGACTGCCGTCCAGTTGTCCCCTGTCATCAGGACTCGTGAGGCAAGTAGGCAGGGCCAGGGGTGAGGGTGGAGCGCAGTGGTCATTACCCTTCCCCCTGTGTGTGTGTGGACGTGACCGTTACACTGCCATTATTAACCCTGTCGCCTTTCGTCTTGAGCTTCCTCAAGCTTTGCAGATTCATAACGTGTTCCATAGGTCGTTGTTGAAGAGATATGTTGAACCTGTTGTGCCGTCCTCCTTGTGTCCAGCTCCTGTCATGGTGAACGGTAATTTGATATTTGAAATCGCCAAGATAATTGACTCCCGAGTTCTCCGTAGATCCCTCCAGTATCTCATGCACTGGAGGGGTTACGGACCTGAGGAGAGGATGTGGGTCCCAGCGACCGACATTAATGCTAATCGTCTGGTGAGGGTCTATCACAGAGCTCATCCAGAGAAAGTTGGTCCTGGGTGTCTGGAGGCCACCCGTAGAAGGGGGGGTACTGTGACGGTCACTCCCGGGCTAGGTGTTAGAAGGTCAGAGAGGCTGTCTGCATGTGATGTCATCTTACAGCCTCTTTTAATTTCACTTTGTTGTTGATGGTAATGACCATACCTCTAGTCAGGTGCAGCCTAGTGGTCATTACTATTTAAGTCTGGCTACTCCCTTCATTCCTTGCGGTGGATAGCTTAATTTGCAAGTGGAAGAGCTGGTGTGTGTTGTCTCCTCTGATGTTCCTGCTCTTTCTTCTACTTCAGGAGTTAAGTGTCTCATTCCTTTGTTTTTGTTTTGTGTTGTTTCCCATGCCTTCTTGTATCTTGTCTGAGTCATGACCCCTGTTCCTTCTGATTAAGGAACGGGTTGTCTTTGGGCCCTATCACTACCTCAGGGCATTACAGGGTAAGTCAGACTTTAGGTTCCAGTGAATGAACGATCCTACCACTGAGGTCCGTTCATTCGGTTAGCAGTCAGGACTAAGGTTAGGATTCATTAGGTGGTGACCTTTTCCTCTCCCTAGCTTCTAGGCTGGATACCTTTCCCCTCCCCTCACTTGTGTTTGGTGTGGTGTTCCCTCCCACATCTCGTCGTGACAGGTGTGAATTAACACAAACACTGCAAGGTGACCTTTTGTTTGATTATAAATGCTTGTTTTGTCACTTGTTTAAAGTGTAAATGGAGCACTGAACTGTTTGATCCAAAGAACTTGTTGTTGCCTCTATACAGCATCCACTAATCCTGTCTACCAGAGCGAAAGCCCACAGCCTGTACAGCAGTTTACGACCACATGTGGGGTGTTTCTGTAAACTGCAGAATCGGGGTAATAAATATTGTGTTTTATTTGGCTGTTAACCCATCATTGTGTTACAGGAAAAAATCTATTAAAATGGAAAATCTGCCAAAAAAGTGAAAATTCAAAATTTCATCTCCTTTTTCCTTTAATTCTTGTGGAACACCTAAAGGGTTAACAAAGTTTATAAAATCAGTTTTGAATAACTTGAGGGGAGTAGTTTCCACAATGGGGTCATTTATAGGTGGTTTCCACTATGTAAGCCCCACAAAGTGAATTTAGTTGAATTGAAGTGGTCCTTAACCACCTCCGGACCGCCTAACGCAGGATCGCGTTCCGGAGGTGGCAGCCCTGCGCAGAGTCACGCATATATGCGTCATCTCGCGATGGCCGAGATTTCCTGTGAACGCGCGCACACAGGCGCGCGCGCTCACAGGAACGGAAGGTAAGAGAGTTGATCTCCAGCCTGCCAGCGGCGATCGTTCGCTGGCAGGCTGGAGATGTGTTTTTTTTAACCCCTAACAGGTATATTAGACGCTGTTTTGATAACAGCGTCTAATATACCTGCTACCTGGTCCTCTGGTGGTCCCCTTTGTTTGGATCGACCACCAGAGGACACAGGTAGCTCAGTAAAGTCCCACCAAGCACCACTACACTACACTACACCCCCCCCCGTCACTTATTAACCCCTTATTAGCCCCTGATCACCCCTGATCACCCCATATAGACTCCCTGATCACCCCCCTGTCATTGATCACCCCCCTGTCATTGATTACCCCCCTGTAAAGCTCCATTCAGATGTCCGCATGATTTTTACGGATCCACTGATAGATGGATCGGATCCGCAAAACGCATCCGGACGTCTGAATGAAGCCTTACAGGGGCGTGATCAATGACTGTGGTTATCACCCCATATAGACTCCCTGATCACCCCCCCTGTCATTGATTACACCCCTGTCATTGATCAACCCCCTGTAAAGCTCCATTCAGACGTCCGCATGATTTTTACGGATCCACTGATAGATGGATCGGATCCGCAAAACGCATCCGGACGTCTGAATGAAGCCTTACAGGGGCGTGATCAATGACTGTGGTGATCACCCCATATAGACTCCCTGATCACCCCCCTGTAAAGCTCCATTCAGATGTCCGCATGATTTTTACGGATGTACTGATAGATGGATCCGATCCGCAAAACGCATCCGGACGTCTGAATGAAGCCTTACAGGGGCATGATCAATGACTGTGGTGATCACCCCATATAGACTCCCTGATCACCCCCCTGTAAAGCTCCATTCAGATGTCCGCATGATTTTTACGGATGCACTGATAGATGGATCCGATCCGCAAAACGCATCCGGACGTCTGAATGAAGCCTTACAGGGGCATGATCAATGACTGTGGTGATCACCCCATATAGACTCCCTGATCACCCCCCTGTAAAGCTCCATTCAGATGTCCGCATGATTTTTACGGATGCACTGATAGATGGATCCGATCCGCAAAACGCATCCGGACGTCTGAATGAAGCCTTACAGGGGCATGATCAATGACTGTGGTGATCACCCCATATAGACTTCCTGATCACCCCCCTGTAAAGCTCCATTCAGATGTCCGCATGATTTTTACGGATGCACTGATAGATGGATCCGATCCGCAAAACGCATCCGGACGTCTGAATGAAGCCTTACAGGGGCATGATCAATGACTGTGGTGATCACCCCATATAGACTCCCTGATCACCCCCCTGTCATTGATTACCCCCCTGTAAAGCTCCATTCAGATGTCCGCATGATTTTTACGGATGCACTGATAGATGGATCGGATCCGCAAAACGCATCCGGACGTCTAAATGAAGCCTTACAGGGGCGTGATCAATGACTGTGGTGATCACCCCATATAGACTCCCTGATCACCCCCCTGTCATTGATTACCCCCCTGTCATTGATTACCCCCCTGTAAAGCTCCATTCAGACATCCGCATGATTTTTACGGATCCACTGATAGATGGATCGGATCCGCAAAACGCATACGGACGTCTGAATGAAGCCTTACACGGGCGTGATCAATGACTGTGGTGATCACCCCATATAGACTCCCTGATCACCCCCCTGTCATTGATCACCCCCCTGTCATTGATCACCCCCCCTGTCATTGATCACCCCCCCTGTCATTGATCACCCCCCTGTAAGGCTCCATTCAGATATTTTTTTGGCCCAAGTTAGCGGAATTTATTTTTTTTTTTCTTACAAAGTCTCATATTCCACTAACTTGTGTCAAAAAATAAAATCTCACATGAACTCCCCATACCCCTCACGGAATCCAAATGCGTAAAATTTTTTAGACATTTATATTCCAGACTTCTTCTCACGCTTTAGGGCCCCTAGAATGCCAGGGCAGTATAAATACCCCACATGTGACCCCATTTCGGAAAGAAGACACCCCCAGGTATTCCGTGAGGGGCATATTGAGTCCATGAAAGA
The DNA here is from genome assembly GCF_905171765.1 of Bufo bufo. Lineage (NCBI taxonomy): Eukaryota > Metazoa > Chordata > Amphibia > Anura > Bufonidae > Bufo > Bufo bufo. The sequence goes on along the minus strand of NC_053390.1, from coordinate 483,405,150 downwards.
TTGAAATTTTTGTCCCAAGTTAGCGGAACGGGAGACTTTGTGAGAAAAAAATTAAAAATATCAATTTCCGCTAACTTGTGCCAAAAAAAAAAAATTTCTATGAACTCGCCATGCCCCTCATTGAATACCTTGGGGTGTCTTCTTTCCAAAATGGGGTCACATGTGGGGTATTTATACTGCCCTGGCATTCTAGGGGCCCCAAAGCGTGAGAAGAAGTCTGGTATCCAAATGTCTAAAAATGCCCTCCTAAAAGGAATTTGGGCACCTTTGCGCATCTAGGCTGCAAAAAAGTGTCACACATCTGGTATCGCCGTACTCAGGAGAAGTTGGGGAATGTGTTTTGGGGTGTCATTTTACATATACCCATGCTAGGTGAGATAAATATCTTGGTCAAATGCCAACTTTGTATAAAAAAATGGGAAAAGTTGTCTTTTGCCAAGATATTTCTCTCACCCAGCATGGGTATATGTAAAATGACACCCCAAAACACATTCCCCAACTTCTCCTGAATACGGCGATACCACATGTGTGACACTTTTTTGCAGCCTAGGTGGGCAAAGGGGCCCCTATTCCAAAGAGCACCTTTAGGATTTCACAGGTCATTTACCTACTTACCACACATTAGGGCCCCTGGAAAATGCCAGGGCAGTATAACTACCCCACAAGTGACCCCATTTTGGAAAGAAGACACCCCAAGGTATTCCGTGAGGGGCATGGCGAGTTCCTAGAATTTTTTATTTTTTGTCACAAGTTAGTGGAAAATGCTTATTTTTTTTTTTATTTTTTTTTTCATACAAAGTCTCATATTCCACTAACTTGTGACAAAAAATAAAAAGTTCCATGAACTCACTATGCCCATCAGCGAATACCTTGGGGTCTCTTCTTTCCAAAATGGGGTCACTTGTGGGGTAGTTATACTGCCCTGGCATTCTAGGGGCCCAAATGTGTGGTAAGGAGTTTGAAATCAAATTCTGTAAAAAATGACCTGTGAAATCCGAAAGGTGCTCTTTTGAATATGGGCCCCTTTGCCCACCTAGGCTGCAAAAAAGTGTCACACATCTGGTATCTCCGTAATCGGGAGAAGTTGGGGAATGTGTTTTGGGGTGTCATTTTACATATACCCATGCTGGGTGAGAGAAATATCTTGGCAAAAGACAACTTTTCCCATTTTTTTATACAAAGTTGGCATTTGACCAAGATATTTATCTCACCCAGCATGGGTATATGTAAAAAGACACCCCAAAACACATTCCTCAACTTCTCCTGAATACAGAGATACCAGATGTGTGACACTTTTTTGCAGCCTAGGTGGGCAAAGGGGCCCACATTCCAAAGAGCACCTTTCGGATTTCACAGGTCATTTACCTACTTACCACACATTTGGGCCCCTAGAATGCCAGGGCAGTATAACTACCCCACAAGTGACCCCATTTTGGAAAGAAGAGACCCCAAGGTATTCGCTGATGGGCATAGTGAGTTCATGGAAGTTTTTATTTTTTGTCACAAGTTTGTGGAATATGAGACTTTGTATGAAAAAAAAAAAAAAAAAAAAAATCATCATTTTCCACTAACTTGTGACAAAAAATAAAAAATTCTAGGAACTCGCCATGCCCCTCACGAAATACCTTGGGGTGTCTTCTTTCCAAAATGGGGTCACTTGTGGGGTAGTTATACTGCCCTGGTATTCTAGGGGCCCAAATGTGTGGTAAGGAGTTTGAAATCAAATTCAGGAAAAAATGAGGAGTGAAATCCGAAAGGTGCTCTTTGGAATATGGGCCCCTTTGCCCACCTAGGCTGCAAAAAAGTGTCACACATCTGGTATCTCTGTATTCAGGAGAAGTTGAGGAATGTGTTTTGGGGTGTCTTTTTACATATACCCATGCTGGGTGAGATAAATATCTTGGTCAAATGACAACTTTGTATAAAAAAATGGGAAAAGTTGTCTTTTGCCAAGATATTTCTCTCACCCAGCATGGGTATATATAAAATGACACCCCAAAACACATTCCCCACCTTCTCCTGAGTACGGAGATACCAGATGTGTGACACTTTTTTGCAGCCTAGGTGGGCAAAGGGGCCCATATTCCAAAGAGCACCTTTCGGATTTCACAGGTAATTTTTTACAGAATTTGATTTCAAACTCCTTACCACACATTTGGGCCCCTAGAATGCCAGGGCAGTATAACTACCCCACAAGTGACCCCATTTTGGAAAGAAGAGACCCCAAGGTATTCGCTGATGGGCATAGTGAGTTCATAGAACTTTTTATTTTTTGTCACAAGTTAGTGGAATATGAGACTTTGTAAGAAAAAAAAATAAAAATAAATAAATCATAATTTTCCGCTAACTTGTGACAAAAAATAAAAAGTTCTATGAACTCACTATGCCCATCAGCGAATACCTTAGGGTGTGTACTTTCAGAAATGGGGTCATTTGTGGGGTGTTTGTACTGTCTGGCCATTGTAGAACCTCAGGAAACATGACAGGTGCTCAGAAAGTCAGAGCTGCTTCAAAAAGCGGAAATTCACATTTTTGTACCATAGTTTGTAAACGCTATAACTTTTACCCAAACCATTTTTTTTTTTACCCAAACATTTTTTTTTTATCAAAGACATGTAGAACTATAAATTTAGAGCAAAATTTCTATATGGATGTCGTTTTTTTTGCAAAATTTTACAACTGAAAGTGAAAAATGTCATTTTTTTGCAAAAAAATCGTTAAATTTCGATTAATAACAAAAAAAGTAAAAATGTCAGCAGCAATGAAATACCACCAAATGAAAGCTCTATTAGTGAGAAGAAAAGGAGGTAAAATTCATTTGGGTGGTAAGTTGCATGACCGAGCAATAAACGGTGAAAGTAGTGTAGGTCAGAAGTGTAAAAAGTGGCCTGGTCTTTCAGGGTGTTTAAGCACTGGGGGCTGAGGTGGTTAAAAATGTGGGTTTTGGAAAAAAAAAAAAAAAATTTAAAAATTTGCTTCTAAAATTATAAGGGTTATAAGATCATAAAAAATAAAATTATATTTATAAAATGATGCAAACATGAAAGTGGACATATGAAAATGTAAAGTAATAACTATTTTATGAGGTATCACTATCTGCTATAGGGCTCATGCACACGACAGTATTTTGCGTTCAGTATACTGGACGTTTTTTGAGTTCAGTATGCGGAACATATACTGAACCATTCATTTCAATGGTTCAGCAAAAAATACTGAAGTGTCTCCGTGTGCATTCCGTTTCAGTATTTCCGTATAGTGAAAAGATAGAACATGTCCTATTCTTGTCCGCAAATCACGGTGCTTGGCTCCATTCAAGTCAATAGGTCCGCAAAAAAAACGGAACACATACGGAAATGCATCCGTATGTCATTCGTATCCGTTCCGTTTTTGCTGAACCATCCATTGAAAATGTTATGCCCAGCCCAATTTTTTCTATGTAATTACTGTATACTGTATATGGCGAACGGAAAAACGCAACGGAAAAACGGAAACAAAAAATGGAACAACGGATCCGTAAAAAACGGACCGCAAAACACTGAAAAAGCCATACGGTCGTGTGCATGAGCCCTTAAAAGCAGATAAATTAAAATTTAGAAAATTGCTAATTTTTCTAAATTTTCGGTAAGTTTTGTATTTTTAAATAAATATAGGTATATTATATCAACTTTTTCACTATCATGAAGTACAATGTGTCGCGGGAAAACAATCTCAGAATCGGTTGGATAAGTAAAAGCATTCCGAAGTAATCACAACGTCAATTTTCCAAAAAACCTGGTCCTTAAGGTGAAAAATGGCAAGGTCCTTAAGGTGTTAAGTTTTATTTTCGGCCCTTGGAATTGGTTCAGGCTGACAATGTGGCTCCCCTTGTCTAGATCACGCTTAGGGTACTTTCACACTAGCGTTTTTCTTTTCCGGCGCTGAGTTCCATCCTAGGGGCTCAAATCCGGAAAAGAACTGATCAGTTTTATCCCCATGCATTCTGAATGGAGAGTCCGCCCTTCAGGATGCATCAGGATGTCTTCAGTTCAGTCTTTTTGACTGATCAGGCTTTTCAGAAAAACGTAGCATGCTGTATTTTTACCTCCGGCTAGAGTTGAGCGAACACCTGGATGTTCGGGTTCGAGAAGCTCAGCCGAACTTCCCGGAAATGTTCGGGTTCGGGTTCCGAACCCGACCCGAACTTCGTCCCGAACCCCATTGAAGTCAATGGGGACCCGAACTTTTCGGCACTAAAAAGGCTGTAAAACAGCCCAGGAAAGAGCTAGAGGGCTGCAAAAGGCAGCAACATGTAGGTAAATCCCCTGCAAACAAATGTGGATAGGGAAATGAATTAAAATAAAAATAAAATAAATAAAAATTAACCAATATCAATTGGAGAGAGGTCCCATAGCAGAGAATCTGGCTTCACGTCAGCAGAGAATCAGTCTCTTCATGCCATAGCAGAGAATCTGGCTTCAAGTCACCCACCACTGTAACAGTCCATTGTCAGATATTTAGGCCCAGGCACCAAGGCAGAGGAGAGAGGTCCCGTAACAGAGAATCTGGCTTCATGTCAGCAGAGAATCATGCTTTACGTCACCCAACACTGGAACAGTCCATTGTCAGATATTTAGGCCCAGGCACCCAGGCAGAGGAGAGAGGTCCCGTAACAGAGAATCTAGCTTCATGTCAGCAGAGAATCAGTCTGCATGTCCTAGCAGAGAATCATGCTTTACGTCACCCAACACTGGAACAGTCCATTGTCAGATATTTAGGCCCAGGCACCCAGGCAGAGGAGAGAGGTCCCGTAACAGAGAATCTGGCTTCATGTCAGCAAAGAATCAGTCTTCATGTCATAGCAGAGAATCAGGCTTCACGTCACCCACCACTGGAACAGGCCACTGTCATATACTTTTAGGCCCCGGCACCCAGACAGAGGAGAGAGGTCCCATAACAGAGATTCAGGCTTCATGTCAGCAGAGAATCAGTCTGCATGTCATAGCAGAGAATCATGCTTTACGTCACCCAACACTGGAACAGTCCATTGTCAGATATTTAGGCCCAGGCACCCAGGCAGAGGAGAGAGGTCCCGTAACAGAGAATCTGGCTTCATGTCAGCAAAGAATCAGTCTTCATGTCATAGCAGAGAATCAGGCTTCACGTCACCCACCACTGGAACAGGCCACTGTCAGATATTTTTAGGCCCCGGCACCCAGACAGAGGAGAGAGGTCCCATAACAGAGATTCAGGCTTCATGTCAGCAGAGAATCAGTCTTCATGTCATAGCAGAGAATCAGGCTTCATGTCACCCACCACTGGAACAGGCCACTGTCACATATTTAGGCCCAGGCACCCAGGCAGAGGAGAGAGGTCCCATAACAGAGATTCAGGCTTCATGTCAGCAGAGAATCAGTCTTCATGTCATAGCAGAGAATCAGGCTTCATGTCACCCACCACTGGAACAGGCCACTGTCAGATATTTTTAGGCCCCGGCACCCAGACAGAGGAGAGGTTCATTCAACTTTGGGTTGTCCCGCAATATAATGGTAAAATGAAAATAAAAATAGGATTGAATGAGGAAGTGCCCTGGAGTACAATAATATATTGTTAAGGGGAGGTAGTTAATGTCTAATCTGCACAAGGGATGGACAGGTCCTGTGGGATCCATGCCTGGTTCATTTTTATGAACGTCAGCTTGTCCACATTGGCTGTAGACAGGCGGCTGCGTTTGTCTGTAATGACGCCCCCTGCCGTGCTGAATACACGTTCAGACAAAACGCTGGCCGCCGGGCAGGCCAGCACCTCCAAGGCATAAAAGGCTAGCTCTGGCCACGTGGACAATTTGGAGACCCAGAAGTTCAATGGGGCCGAACCATCAGTCAGTACGTTGAGGGGTGTGCACAGGTACTGTTCCACCATGTTATTGAAATGTTGCCGCCTGCTAACACGTTCCGTATCAGGTGGTGGTGCAGTTAGCTGTGGCGTGGTGACAAAACTTTTCCACATCTCTGCCATGCTAACCCTGCCCTCAGAGGAGCTGGCCGTGACACAGCTGCGTTGGCGACCTCTTGCTCCTCCTCTGCCTTCGCCTTGGGCTTCCACTTGTTCCGCTGTGACATTTGGGAATGCTCTCAGTAGCGCGTCTACCAACGTGCGCTTGTACTCGCGGATCTTACTATCACGCTCCAGTGCATGAAGTAAGGTGGGCACATTGTCTTTGTACCGTGGATCCAGCAGGGTGGCAACCCAGTAGTCCGCACACGTTAAAATGTGGGCAACTCTGCTGTCGTTGCGCAGGCACTGCAGCATGTAGTCGCTCATGTGTGCCAGGCTGCCCAGAGGTAAGGACAAGCTGTCCTCTGTGGGAGGCGTATCGTCATCGTCCTGCGTTTCCCCCCAGCCACGCACCAGTGATGGGCCCGAGCTGCGTTGGGTGCCAGCCCGCTGTGAACCTGCTTCATCCTCATCCTCCTCCACCTCCTCCTCATCCTCGTCCTCCTCGTCCTCCAGTAGTGGGCCCTGTCTGGCCACATTTGTACCTGGCCTCTGCTGTTGCAAAAAACCTCCCTCTGAGTCACTTCGAAGAGACTGGCCTGAAAGTGCTAAAAATGACCCCTCTTCCTCCTCCTCCTCCTGGGCCACCTCCTCTTCCATCATCGCCCTAAGTGTTTTCTCAAGGAGACATAGAAGTGGTATTGTAACGCTGATAACGGCGTCATCGCCACTGGCCATGTTGGTGGAGTACTCGAAACAGCGCAACAGGGCACACAGGTCTCGCATGGAGGCCCAGTCATTGGTGGTGAAGTGGTGCTGTAACGCAGTGCTACTGACCCGTGCGTGCTGCAGCTGAAACTCCACTATGGCCTGCTGCTGCTCGCACAGTCTGTCCAGCATGTGCAAGGTGGAGTTCCACCTGGTGGGCACGTCGCATATGAGGCGGTGAGCGGGAAGGCCGAAATTACGCTGTAGCGCAGACAGGCGAGCAGCGGCAGGATGTGAACGCCGGAAGCGCGAACAGACAGCCCGCACTTTATGCAGCAGCTCTGACATGTCGGGGTAGTTGTGAATGAACTTCTGCACCACCAAATTCAGCACATGCGCCAGGCAAGGGATGTGCGTCAAACCGGCTAGTCCCAGAGCTGCAACGAGATTTCGCCCATTATAGCACACCACCAGGCCGGGCTTGAGGCTCACCGGCAGCAACCACTCGTCGGTCTGTTGTTCTATACCCCCCCACAACTCCTGTGCGGTGTGGGGCCTGTCCCCCAAACATATGAGTTTCAGAACGGCCTGCTGACGTTTACCCCGGGCTGTGCTGAAGTTGGTGGTGAAGGTGTGTGGCTGACTGGATGAGCAGGTGGAAGAAGAGGAGGAGGAAGCTGAGTAGGAGGAGGAGGAGATAGGAGGCAAAGAATGTTGCCCTGCGATCCTTGGCGGCGGAAGGACGTGCGCCAAACAGCTCTCTGCCTGGGGCCCAGCCGCCACTACATTTACCCAGTGTGCAGTTAGGGAGATATAGCGTCCCTGGCCGTGCTTACTGGTCCACGTATCTGTGGTTAGGTGGACCTTGCCACAGATGGCGTTGCGCAGTGCACACTTGATTTTATCGGATACTTGGTTGTGCAGGGAAGGCACGGCTCTCTTGGAGAAGTAGTGCCGGCTGGGAACAACATACTGTGGGACAGCAAGCGACATGAGCTGTTTGAAGCTGTCTGTGTCCACCAGCCTAAATGACAGCATTTCATAGGCCAGTAGTTTAGAAATGCTGGCATTCAGGGCCAGGGATCGAGGGTGGCTAGGTGGGAATTTACGCTTTCTCTCAAATGTTTGTGAGATGGAGAGCTGAACGCTGCCGTGTGACATGGTTGAGATGCTTGGTGACGCAGGTGGTGGTGTTGGTGGTACATCCCATGTTTGCTGGGTGGCAGGTGCCAACGTTCCTCCAGAGGCGGAGGAAGAGGCCGAGGCGGCGGCAGCAGAAGAGGTAGTGTCACGGAACCATGAACCAGACGTACAACAAGAGATAAGTGAAAATAAGAAGGCTTTATTGAAAATAAAGCTGTAAAGCAAAAGTCCAAACGGAAGGTGAAACCGAGCAGAGTCTTTGCGAAGCCAGAGGTCAGGAACCAGAAGGGTAGTCAGACGAAGCCAGGATCAGGAACCAGCAGGGTAGTCAGACGAAGCCAGGATCAGGAACCAGCAGGGTAGTCAGACGAAGCCAGGATCAGGAACCAGCAGGGTAGTCAGACGAAGCCAGGATCAGGAACCAGAAGCAGCAGCAGTCTTAGAAGCATGTGAACACAAGAGGACCAAGCAAGGAACTGAAGCCACAGACCTCCTATATATATGAGCTAGGCATCCAGCTCCTCCCAGGGGAAGGAGGAGCTGCAGGGTGGAAGGCTACAAGAAACCCAGAAACCAAGATGGCCGCCAGCACATGTCAAACGAAGGAGAGCAGCAAGCAGGTAAGACCATGACAGGTAGCAGGGGGAGCCTGAGTGACTTCCTTGTTTTTAAGGTGTTTACTCCACTGCAGTTCATGCTTTGCATGCAGGTGCCTGTTCATGCAGGTTGTGCTAAGGTTCAGAATGTTAATTCCTCGCTTCAGGCTCTGATGGCACAGCGTGCAAACCACTCTGGTCTTGTCGTCAGCACATTGTTTGAAGAAGTGCCATTCCAGGGAACTCCTTGAAGCTGCCTTTGGGGTGCTCGGTCCCAGATGGCGGCGGTCAGTAGCAGGCGGAGTCTTTTGGCGGCGGGTGTTCTGCTTTTGCCCACTGCTCCCTCTTTGTCTTTTGCTACGCTGTTGGCTCGGTCTCACCACTGCCTCTTCCTCCGAACTGTGAAAGTCAGTGGCACGACCTTCATTCCATGTGGGGTCTAGGACCTCATCGTCCCCTGAATCGTCTTCCACCCAGTCTTGATCCCTGACCTCCTGTTCAGTCTGCACACTGCAGAAAGACGCAGCAGTTGGCACCTGTGTTTCGTCATCATCAGAGACGTGCTGAGGTGGTATTTCCATGTCCTCATCATCAGGAAACATAAGTGGTTGTGCGTTAGTGCATTCTATCTCTTCCACCCCTGGGGAAGGGCTAGGTGGATGCCCTTGGGAAACCCTGCCAGCAGAGTCTTCAAACAGCATAAGAGACTGCTGCATAACTTGAGGCTCAGACAGTTTCCCTGATATGCATGGGGGTGATGTGACAGACTGATGGGCTTGGTTTTCATGCGCCATCTGTGCGCTTTCTGCAGAAGACTGGGTGGGAGAAAATGTGAACGTGCTGGATCCACTGTCGGCCACCCAATTGACTAATGCCTGTACCTGCTCAGGCCTTACCATCCTTAGAACGGCATTGGGCCCCACAAAATATCGCTGTAAATTCTTCTGGCTACTGGGACCTGAGGTAGTTGGTTCACTAGGACGTGTGGCTGTGGCAGAACGGCCACGTCCTCTCCCAGCACCAGAGGGTCCACTAACACCACCACGACCATGTCCGCGTCCGCGTCCCTTACTAGATGTTTTCCTCATTGTTACCGTTCACCACAATAAGAAAAATATTATTCGGGCCAATGTATTGAATTAAAATTCAGGCCTTTTTTTACAGACACCTAACACTATCTGGCTATCTATTTAGGTACCGTATTACACTAATACAGGCACACCAGTAATGACAGATTTAGCTGAATATAAATTTGAGGCCTATTATTTAGGCGCTGGGTGACAGGTATACGTTTACGGACAGAATTAGACTTGGATCTGCATTGTAGCGTGTGTGTGAAGTTCTTGAGAATTACCCTATCAGCACCTTGAATCTAATATACCCTTTTAGGGATAGATTTAAAGTAGGCCTGATACAGCAGAAACCACTAATTTTGAGAATTGCAAATTTGGGAATTGTTTTTCAACCCAGAACAAAAACTGTGCTTTGACGGACACTAAAAATAACTTGACCAGCTAAAACAGTACAGATTTGGATGAATATAAATGTGAGGCCTATTTTTTAAGCGCTAGGTGACAGGTATACGTTTAATCACAGAATTAGACTTGGATCTGCACTGTAGCGTGTGTGTTAAGTTTTTGAGAATTACCCTATCAGCACCTTGAATCTAATATACCCTTTTAGGGATAGATTTAAAGTAGGCCTGATACAGCAGAAACCACTAATTTTGAGAATTGCAAATTTGGGAATTGTTTTTCAACCCAGAACAAAAACTGTGCTTTGACGGACATTAAATAACTTGACCAGCTAAAGCAGTAATGACAGATTTGGATTATTATAAATGTGAGGCCTATTTTTTAGGCGCTGGGTGACAGGCTCAACTTGCCCCTGATGTAGTATATGGCCAAAAAAATAACCACACTATTGATGGTTAAATGCACTTGATGAAAGCTTGACCCTGATGTAGGATATAGCAAAAAATAACCACACTATTGATGGTTAAATGCACTTGGGTGACAAGGTCAGCTTGCCCCTGATGTAGTATATGGCCAAAAAATAACCACACTATTGATGGTTAAATGCACTTGATGAAAGCTTGACCCTGATGTAGGATATAGCAAAAAATAACCACACTATCGATGGTTAAATGTACTTGGTGGCAGCTTGTGCTGGCGCACAAGCAAGCCACAAAATGGCCGCCGATCACCCCAGAAAAAAGTGACTGAAAAACGCTCTGGGCACCCTAAAAACACTGAGCAATTGAATAGCAGCAGTTCAATGATCCACAGCTGTAGATCGATCACTGAATGAAGTCTTTTGGAGGAGTTAATCACTGCCTAATCTCGCCCTAACGTCGCAGCTGCAACCTCTCCCTACATTTGTATCAGCAGAGTGACGTGCAGCGCTACGTGACCCAAGCTTATATAGAGGCTGGGTCACATGCTGCACTGGCCAATCACAGCCATGCCAATAGTAGGCAAGGCTGTGATGGCCTCTTGGGGCAAGTAGTATGATGCTTGTTGATTGGCTGCTTTGCAGCCTTTCAAAAAGCGCCAAGAAAGCGCCGAACACCGAACTCGAACCCGGACTTTTATGAAAATGTTCGAGTCCGTGTCACGGACACCCCAAAATTCGGTACGAACCCGAACTATACAGTTCGGGTTCGCTCATCCCTACCTCCGGCCAAAAATCCTGAACACTTTGACTGAACGCCGGATCCGGTCTTTTTCCCATTGACTTGCATTAACGCCGGATCTGGCGCTGTGTGTTCAGTCAAACCGGATCCGGCTTTTGCATGTTAAACCCGAAAAATGTGAAAAAAAAGTTAAAGTCCATAAATGGCGGATCCGTTTTTTCCAATGCATTTTTTCATTGTGATCAAAATCCTGATCAGGATTCAAATGTAATCCGTTTTCACACGTTTTTCCGGATCCGGCGGGCAGTTCCGGTGTCGGAATTGAACGCCGGATTAAAACGACGCTAGTGTGAAAGTAGCCTTACAGAGTCTAATTGACAAGAAACAAATTTCCATTTTGGTAAAGGTCCTACACCTTGCTTTCACTCTATAATAAATTATTCTGATTGAAAAGTAATGCAAAACACAGTCTTGGTGACATATGTAATATAATTTACAGTTGATGTAACTTCTATTTGATTACCCAATAATTACTATAAGGCTACATGCACACGACCGTTGTGTGTTTTGCGGTCTGCAAATTGCGGATGGCGTCCGTGTGCATTTCGCAATTTGCGGAACGGCACGGACAGCCATTAATATAACTGCCTATTCTTCTCTGCAAAAAGGACAAGACTAAGACAGGTTATATTTTTTTTTTGCGGACCACGGAATGGAGCAACGGATGCGGACAGCACACGGAGTGCTGTCCGCATCTTTTGCGGCCCTATTGAAGTGAATGGGTCCGCGTCCAAGCCGCAAATACTGTGGCTCGGATGTAGACCAAAACAACGGTCGTGTGCATGTAGCCTAAGACTGCAAAGTCACAAAGGTACTTTGTTTATTATAAGCTTTCACTTTGTTTTAACCACCTCCAGTCCGCCCATAGACTATAAACGTCCGGGAGGTGGTTCTCTATTTCTGAATGGACGTTCCAGAACGTCCGTTCAGAAAGTGCAGCTGCACGCTAATCGTGCAGCTGCTGATCGGGTTGTCCGCTGTCAGTGACAGCAGGGCAACCCAGAGAGAAGGCAGGGACAGTGCTCAGGTGTCCCTGCCTTCTGGATCGCTGCATACACAGCTATGCGCTTCCTCTTCCGGCCCGGCAGTCATGTGACCGCCGGGACCGGAGAGTGCAGGAGCTGTGTGAGGTTTTTCACAGACCTCGATCAGCCCTGCTCTGAGGCTGTACAGCGCAGAATTATGCTGTACAGCCTCTCTGGGGGGTGTATTTCTCCTGTAACTGGGGCTACTATGTCAGCCCCAGTTACAGGAGAAATCAACAGTGAAAAAAAAATTAAAAAGTGAAGTAAATGTCCCCCAGAGGTCTTGTATGACCTTATGGGGGACGAAAAAGTGTAAAATAAAAAAATAAAGGGTTGAAAAAATAAAATAGAAAAAAGGTTTCACATGTAAAAAAAAAAAAATTCCGCAAGTAAGGAATAAAAAAAAAAAATTTTAAAATAGAAAAAATAAAATAAAATAGACATATTTGGTATTGCCGCGTCCGTAAAAACCAGCTCTATAAAAATATCACATGACCTAACCCCTCGGGTGAACACCGTAAAAAAATAAAAAAAACAAACGGTGTCAAAACAAGTAATTTTTGTCACCTTACATCACAAAAGGTGCAACATCAAATGATCAAAAACGCGTATGTCCCACAAAATGGTACCAATAAAATAGTCACCTCATCCCGCAAAAAATGAGCCCCTACATAAGAAAATCTCTCAAAAAATAAAAAAACTATAGCTCTTAGAACATGGAGACACTAAAACATCATTTTTTTGGTTTCAAAAATGCTATTATTGTGTTAACGTGAAACAAAAAAAAGTAAACATATTAGGTATTGCCGCGTCCGTAAAAACTAGCTCTATAAAAATATCACATGAGCTAACCCCTCAGATGAACACCGTAAAAAAAAAAAAAAAAAACGGTGTCAAAACAAGCAATTTTTGTCACCTTACATCACAAAAGGTGCAACACCAAGTGATCAAAAAGGCGTATGTCCCACAAAATGGTACCAATAAAACAGTCACCTCATCCCGCAAAAAATGAGCCCCTACATAAGAAAATCTCTCAAAAAATAAAAAAACTATAGCTCTCAGAACATGGACACATTAAAACATAATTTTTTTGTTTCAAAAATGCTATTATTGTGTAAAACTTTAATAAATAAGAAAAAGTATACATATTAGGCATCGCCACGTCCGTAACAATCTGCTCTATAAAAATGTCACTTGACTGAACCCCTCAGGTGAACGCTGTAAAAATAAATAAATAGAAACTGTGCTAAAACAACCAATTTTTTGGTCACCTTGCCCCATAAAGTGTTATAATGAATGATCAAAAAATCATATGTACCCAAAAATAGTAGCAATTAAACTGGCACCTTATCCCCTAGTTTCCAAAATGGGATCACTTCTTGGGAGTTTCTACTGTAAGGGTGCATCAGGGGGCTTCAAATGGGACATGGCATCTAAAAACCATGTGGAGTTCCTTTTCTTCTGTGCCCTGCCGTGTGCCCATACAGCAGTTTATGACCACATGTGGGGTGTTTCTGTAAACCGCAGAATCTGGGTAATAAATATTGAGTTTTGTTTGGCTGTTAACCATCGATGTGTTAAAGAAAAAAATTGATTAAAATGGAAAATTTGCCAAAAAAGTGAAATTTAAAAATTTGATCTCCATTTTCCTTTAATTCTTGTGGAACGCCTAAAGGGTTAACAAAGTTTGTGAAATCGGTTTTGAATACCTTGAGGGGTGTAGTTTCTACAATGGGGTCATTTATGGGGGTATCCACTATGTAGGCCCCACAAAGTGACTTCAGACCTGAACTGGTCCTTAAAAAGTGGGTTTTGAAGAATTGCTTCTAAACTTCTAAGCCTTCTAACGTCCTAAAAAAATAAAATGACATTTCAAAATTTTTGGTAAATTTGGGATTTTTTCATAAATAAAGGTGAAATATTTTGACTCAAATTTATGACTGTCATGAAGTACAATGTGTCACGAGAAAACAATCTCTGAATGACTTGGATAAGTAAAGGCGTTCCAAAGTTATTACAACATAAAGTGAGATATGTCAGTTTTGCAAAATTAGGCCTGGTCAGGAAGGGGGTAAATGGCCCAGATGGCAAGTGGTTAAATTATGAACCTCAATAAAAAAAATGTTTTATTGTGGATACTGCATACTTTATTCATTTACCATTTCCTTATGATTTACTCATACTACGTAATGCAACTATCACATTTAGGCCTCATGCACACGACCGTTGTGTGCATCCGCGGCCGTTGTTCCGTTTTCCATTTTTTTCCGCGGAACCATTGACTTTCAATGGGTCCGTGGAAAAATCGGAAAATGCACCGTTTTTCATCCACGGCCGTGATCCGTGTTTCCTGTCCGTGAAAAAAATATGACCTGTCCTATTTTTTTCACGGACATCGGATCGCGGACCCATTCAAGTCAATGGGTCCGTGAAAAATCACGGATGCACACAAGATAGTCATCCGCGTCCGTGATCCGTGTCCGTTTTTCCTATCATTTTCAATGCAAACTTGACTTACTTTTTATTTTCACTTTTCATGTCCGTGCATCCTCCAAAAATCAAAGAAGACCCACGAAAGAAAAAACGGTCCTGGATCACGGAACAACGGAAATCCGTTTTGCGGACCGCCAAAAAAAATGTCCGTGTGCATGAGGCCTTAGAATAGAAAATCATTAGGGTACTTTCACATTAGCATTAGAGGAATCTGGCAGGCATTTCCGTTGCCAGAACTGCCTGCCGGGTCCGGAAATCCGTGTGCAAACGGATACCAGTTGTTTACGGATCCGGATCCGTTTGACAAATGCATTGAAATACCGGATCCATCTCTCCCATGTCATCCGGAAAAACGGATCAAACACTTGGTACCGGATCTGGCATTAATACATTTCAATGGAAAATAATGCCGGTTCCAGCATTCCGGCAAATGTTCCGGAATTTTGGCCGGAGAAAATACTGCAGCATGCCGCGGTATTTTCTCCGGCCAAATACCATAAAAGTGACTGAACTGAAGACATTCTGATGCATACTGAATTGAATGCTTTCCATTCAGAATGGATTAGGACAAAATTGAAGTGTTTTATTTCCGGTATTGAGCCCCTAGGACGGAACTCAATACCGGAAAACTTTAACGCTAGTGTGAAAGTACCCTTAGAAATAAAATTTGGTAGCACAAATGTACTAATCTATTATATATATTTATTCATGGTGTGATCCAAGTCAATTTTTGATTTGTCCCTTTTACACTGGCATTTTACACTGGCATACTGACTATCTAACTCAAGGTTCACATTTGCCCTCGCCTTTACCTTTGTCTGCTCCATTATAGGGCCAGAAGAAAGGGAAGGGCGGATTTGTCCCATAACTGAGCTGATTTGAGTCTCTGAACCCCATATACTATAATAATGGAATGCAGTAAATTTGACTCCCCTACAATAACGATCCCCTTTACAGAACACATCCAATTATAGTATATGGAGTCAGGAGTCCGTAGGCTCAGTTCAGCTTTAGTTATGGGACAAATCCGTCCTTTCCTTTCTTCTGCTCCTGTAACGGAGCAGAAAAAGGGAAAGACCAGAGCAGATGTGAGACCTGCCTTACCCAGTATAATGTATTGCTCAATTTAAAAAAACTGTAATTGTTAACAGTGACAATAATACCAAAAAATAAACTCAACGCTCAGTGTAACACTTGTGTAACGTGACATATTTATGCTCAATTGTAGGCTGTTGAACTTTTGTTATAAACCTCATTTTTTATAGGTGAAGGCAGTAGTGAATGACCTTCAAAAATACATGGCTACATATCAATTTGTTTGTCAATCTATTTATAAAGCACTCCAGTGTGTTGAAGGAACGCTTTTATCACCAAAATTGTATGTTACATTTGCCATAGTAAAAGGGACCATAGTGATAAAAATAATGTCCTCAATTGCTAAACATAATTTTTTATATTTTTTGTGTAATTTATTTTTTATAGTTGACTTCGACTTAAGGTCCATTCACACATCTGTGTGTGTTTTGCGGATCCACGGATCTGCGGATCCTCAAAACACGGACAGCGGCAATGTGCGTTCCGCATTTTGCGGACCGCACATTGCCAGCACTAAATGAATATGCCTATTCTTGTCCGCTATTGCAGACAAGAATAGGACATGTTCTATTTTTTTCAGGATCGGAATTGCGGACCCGGAAGTGCGGGTCCGCAATTCTGGATCAGGGCCGCACGTCGTGCGGCCCCATAGAAATGTATGGGTCCGCAATTCCTTTCCGCAAAATGCGGGATGGAATTGCGGATGTGTGAATGGAGCATTACAGCTTATCAGCAATTTACTTGCTGGATAAATGAACACCTAGGAAAACATTTATGGATACCGTCTTGTGTAACAAACAAAGTAAGGCCTCCTGCACACAACCGTACGGCTTTTTCAGTATTTTGCGGTCAGTTTTTTCACGGATCAGTTTTTCCATTTTTTGTTTCAGTAGTGTTTCCGCTTCCGTTCCGTTTTGATGTTCCGTTTTTCCATTTGGTTTCAAAAGACGGATCACAAACGGAAATGGAAGCATACAATAATGTTTATGTTTAAACATTATTGTATGCTTCCGTTTCCGTTTGATATTACCAAATTGATATGTAGCCATGTATTTTTGAAGGTCATTCACTACTGCCTTCACCTATAAAAAATTGGGTTTATAACAAACGATACATAAAAAAATTGGGCTGGGCATAAAATTTTAAATAGATGGTTCCGCAAAAACGGAACGGATACGGAAGACATACGGATGCATTCCATATCCGTTCTGGTTTTTTTTACAGCCCCATTGACTTGAATGGAGCCACGGAACGTGATTTGCGGGCAATAATAGGACATGTTCTATCTTTGAACGGAAAAACAGAAATGGAATGCATACGGAGTACAATCAGTATTTTTTGGGCAGACCCATTGAAATGAATGGTTCCGTATACGGAACGTCAACGGAAAAAATAAACATTCGTGTGCAAGAGGCCTAAGTGAGAGATTTCCAGACCCAGAAGGTCGATACACAGGATTTAGATACCATGAGGATGTTCCACTGGGTTCTGCTGATTTCAATCTCAAATTTTAAAACATGAATAATGAAAAGTCCATGTTTTTTTTTGGTTTACTTCCTAGTTTTTAATTCAGGCTGGTTCAACAATTTGTTACACTGCTAAAATGTATATGCTATACATAACATTCTGTCAATTCTTTTTCGTTGTGTATAAAAAGGAAACCTGTCACCAGTATTTTGTGCATAGAGCTGGGGACATGGGCTGCTAGATGGCCGCTAGCACATCTGCAATACCCAGTCCCCACAGCTCTCTGCGCTTTTATTGTGTTAAAAAACCGTTTTGATCAATATGCAAATGAACCTGATATGTGTCCTGTGTCCGGAGATGAGTCCAGCGGAAAGGAGCCCAGCACCACCCCGCGTCCTCCGAATCTCCTCCTTGCTGGCTGACGTCACAGAGCAGGAGCGCCGAAATCTCGTGATGCCAGCACAGGGAATGAACATGATGCCTACACTGCGCATGCGCTAGCTCACGCATCGCGAGATTTCGGCGCTCCAGCTCTGTGACGTCAGCCAGCAAGGAGGAGATTCGGAGGACGCGGGGCGGTGCTGGGCTCCTTTCCGCTCGACTCATCTCCGGACACAGGACACATATCAGGTTTATTTGCATATTGATCAAAACGGTTTTTCAACACAATAAAAGCGCAGAGAGCTGTGGGGACTGGGTATTGCAGATGTTCTAGCAGCCCATGTCCCCAGCTCTATGCACAAAATCCTGGTGACAGGTTTCCTTTAAAATATTTTTATTTTTTCTGTTATTTATGAAACTATTGAAAAAAAATATTTAAAAAATTAATTGCGGACTTTTTCACTGAAGTTTGGGTTCGGTGTCCGGGTGATTTTATTATTTTCCGTTATAACATGGTTATGCAGAATGCTAAATACTGCAGGTCCTGCTGAATGAAGATAGAAGGACCTTTTGCAGGTCCTGAAGAAAAGAAGATACTGGCTGCACGATCAAGTGGATGAGGGAAGTTTTTATTTTTAACCCCTCAATAGAATTTTCATTTAGCATTCTGTTTTAAGAAAGCTATTATTTTCCGTTATAACCATGTGTAAGAGGTTACACTCTCAGGTTGGGCGGCGATGACAGATTATCTTGCAGACCACAGGGTTAAAGTCCAAATGCTGCTTTATTTATCACACTCCGGCAATACAGGCAACCCCAGTTATAATTCACTGGGTAAGGTGAAGGTCCAGCACCACAAAACATAAACCAAACTAAAACAAACACCTGCCCGTCTGGGCCCTGGCTAATACAGTGAAGTTCCTAACTCACCTATTGAACACAGGTCACACAGAGAACTCGGCTTCTCTAGCCAGCAGGGCAGCCAGCTCCCCAGACTTTCTCCAGGCATTACTCTCCTAGACTGACAGCCTGGACTGTGCTTTATTTCCCCTTGATGATCCCAGCTGGCTTCAGCTGGGATCCCTCAGGCGAGGGGAAAACCTGTCCCGGAATGGGGTGGACTGGGGAGGTCCCTCTACCAATCCTACCTTCTCACAGTCCAATAAAATCCAGCCCATAAACTTAACAAAACTGTCTCAGCAACCTACACATTGCTGAGACCATTTTAACCTTCTGGATTTTATTTACCTCACTCAGTTGAGGAAGCTGGGTGGGATATACACCCCTTCCAGGACTCTACCATACACTTTTCTGTTCACCTTACCACACATGTTATAACGGAAAATAATAAAGCAAAGTTCGGGTCCCCATTAACTTAAATGGGGTCCGGGTTTGAGGTGAAGTTCGGGTCCCGAACCCGAACTTCGACCTGAAGTTCGGCCGAACCCAAACTTCCACTGGTTCACTCAACCCTACTCGGCTATTTTCATTGTCCACTTTGAAATTAATGGAGGGTGGCTGTGTAAGTGCAGTTCGCCCTCTGGGACTTTACTGGGTCCATTTACCAGATGGCTGCATGGTCCCATAAGTGCCAGACCCACACCTATCATCCAGTGGGGGCATATGCTAGCAATATGACAACAAATGTCTGAGATCAGAATACTCCTTTAACACAAGTAGGTAGGTAAAGATATGTATGATCCCCGGACTGTGCGTCATTTATACATAATGATCTCCCGACTGTGCACCAATTATACGTGATGATACCCAGACACCTAAAGTGCGCCAATTACACATAATGATCCCCAGTGTGCGCCAATTACACATACAGTGTGCCACTTAAACATAGAAACATAGAATGTGTCGGCAGATAAGAACCTTTTGGCCCATCTAGTCTGCCCAATATACTGAATACTATGAATAGCCCCTGGCCCTATGTTATTTGAAGGATAGCCTTATGCCTATCCCATGCATGCTTAAACTCCACTGTATTTGCAGCTACCATTTCTGCAGGAAGGCTATTTCATGCATCCACTACTCTCTCTGTAAAGTAATACTTCCTGATATTACTTTTAAACCTTTGCCCCTCTAATTTAAAACTATGTCCTCTTGAAGCAGTTTTTCTTCTTTTAAATATTCTCTCCTCTTTTACCTTGTTGATTCCCTTTATGTATTTAAAAGTTTCTATCATATACCCTCTGTCTCATATTTCTTCCAAGCTATACATGTTAAGGTCCTTCAACCTTTCCTGGTAAGTTTTATCGTGCAATTCATGTACTAGTTTAGTAGCTTTTCTCTGAAATCTCTCCAAAGTATCAATATCCTTCTGGAGATATGGTCTCCAGTACTGAGCACAATACTCCAAATGAGGTCTCACTGTTGCTCTGTAGAGCGGCATGAGCACCTCCCTCTTTCTACCGTTAATGACTGCTAGCATTTCCTTCTGCACTATGACATTGTCTGCCTACCTTTAAGTCCCTTTCCTCAGATACTGAGGTTAGGACTGTATCACTGAATTTCTATTCTGCTCTTGGGTTTTCACGCCCCAGGTGCGTTATCTTGCACTTATCAACATTAAATTTTAGTTGCCCAATTTTTGACCATTCCTCTAGTTTTCCTAAATCCTTTTCCATTTGGTGTATCCCTCCAGGAACATCAACCCTGTTACAAATCTTTGTGTCAACAGCAAAAAGACACACCTTACCATCGAGGCCTTCTGCAATTTTGCTGATAAAGATATTAAACAGTATGGGTCCCAGAACAGATCCCTGAGGTACTCCACTGGTAACAAGACCATAGCCTGAAAATACTCCATTGACTACAACCCTCTGTTGTCTGTCCCTCAGCCACTGCCTAATCCATTCAACAATATGGGAGTCCAAGCTCAAAGACTGCAATTTATTTATAAGCCTTCTATGTGGGACAGTAGCAAAAGCTTAACTAAAGTCCAGATAAGCGATGTTTACTGCACCTCCGCCATCTATTATTTTAGTCACCCAAACAAAAAATCAATAAGATTAGTTTGACATGATCTCCCTGAAGTAAACCCATGCTGTTTTTCATCTTTCAATCCATGGGATTTTAGATGTTCCACAATCCTCTCCTTAAGTATG
Organism: Bufo bufo; assembly: GCF_905171765.1. Classification (NCBI taxonomy): domain Eukaryota; kingdom Metazoa; phylum Chordata; class Amphibia; order Anura; family Bufonidae; genus Bufo; species Bufo bufo. The sequence continues at coordinate 483,384,461 of NC_053390.1, read as the reverse complement.
GTTTACATTAATTTTCCCACTATTGATCTCAGGCTTACTGGCCTATAGTTGCCCGATTCCTCCCTACTATCTTTCTTGTGAATGGGCACAACATTTGCTAATTTCCAATCTTCTGGGACGAATCCTGTTACCAGTGATTGGTTAAGGCCGAATGCACACGGCCGTGTTCCGCGACCGAGAGCGGTCTGTGGTAACACGGGCTGGATTCCTGCTGAGAGCAGGAGCGCACAGCGTCAGTGGTTGCTATGACGCCGTGCGCTTCCTGCTGCCGCCGCAGTACAGTATTACACTGGTATAGATAATACCAGTGTATTACTGTACTGCGGCAGCAGCAGGAAGCGCACGGCGTCATAGCAACCAATGACGCCGTGCGCTCCTGCTCTCAGCAGGAATCCAGCCCGTGTCACCACGGACCGCTCTCGGCCGCGGAACACGGCCGTGTGCATTCGGCCTAAATCTGTTAATGGTTTTTGAGCAGATAAGTGGCAGATGAGGTTTAACACTGACAAATGTAAAGTTATGCACATGGGAAGGAATAATGCAAGTCACCCATACATACTAAATGGTAAAACACTCGTTAACACTGACATGGAAAAGGATCTAGGAATTTTAATAAACAGCAAACTAAGCTGCAAAAACCAGTGTCAGGCAGCTACTGCCAAGGCCAATAGGATAATGGGTTGCATCAAAATGGGCATAGATGCCCGTGATAAGAACATAGTCACATTTGAAGTGGTCGCTTTACAAATCGCTAGTCAGACCACACATGGAGTACTGTGTACAGTTCTAGGCTCCTGTGAACAAGGCAGACATAGCAGAGCTGGAGAGGGTCCAGAGGAGGGCAACTAAAGTAATAACTGGAATGGGGCAACTACAGTACCCTGAAAGATTAGCAAAATTAGGGTTATTCACTTTAGAAAAAAGATGACTGAGGGGAGATCTAATTACTATGTATAAATATATCAGGTATCAGTACAGAGATCTATCCCATCATCTATTTATCCCCAGGACTGTGACTGTGACGAGGGGACATCCTCTGCGTCTGGAGGAAAGAAGGTTTGTACACAAACATAGAAGAGGATTATTTACGGTAAGAGCAGTGAGATTATGGAACTTTCTGCCTGAGGAGGTGGTGATGGTGAGTACAATAAAGGAATTCAAGAGGGGCCTGGATGTATTTCTGGAGTGTAATAATATTATAGGCTATAGCTACTAGAGAGGGGTCGTTGATCCAGAGAGTTATTCTGATTGCCTTATTGGAGTCGGGAAGGGCTTTTTTATTCCCCTAAAGTGGGGAAAATTGGCTTCTACCTCACAATTTTTTTTTTTGCCTTCCTCTGGATCAACTTGCAGGATGACAGGCCGAACTGGATGGACAAATGTCTTTTTTCGGCCTTATGTACTATGTTACTATGTTACTAGTACCCCGCTAAGCTCTTTTAATAGCTTTGGGTGTATCCCATCATGCTCCGCGACTAGTAGATACACATCCAGCTACTCCCATATCCTCCGCTAGCCATGTAGTCAGTACAGAGTATTGCATGCTTGCGGCGGTAATAGGCAGACCAGCCTGAAAGAAGAGACTCTGTTCTGTGCAAGTGTGGCCTTCGATGCGGTACACATGCGGTGGCCGTATCCATTGGAGACAAGGTGACAACAATGGGGTAGGACTGGATAAATTTACTCAAGATGAGTGGCAATTTCTAAATGAACATATTTGCAAAAATGAAACTTCAGTTAGACGTTCAAATATGATTGATGAGATGGGAATACCCAGGGGCGTAGGTAGGTTAAAATATCCGGGGCCTGGGCCCCGGATGTTTTGTCCCATGCCCTGAATGTCCTGCCTGCCTGCTAGATAAAACTGTATTGCGGTACACAGAACGGCAAATACAATCGAATCAATCTAATACACTGGGAAGAGCTGAAGGACCTGTGGTGATCTCACAGGTCATGTGATCAGCAAAACAGGCTGTGATAGGATGACCTGGATGATGTCACCATCATGTGACCAGAGCAGGATTGGACCGGAGTGAAGAGGAGAAGGAGCCTAATGGTGATGTCTGTACATGAGGAGAGGTAAGTGAAGGGAGAGGCAGAGCAATGCTGGGAGTTGTAGTTATTTAACTGGGATGTATGTTAGGGCTGAAGGGAGGGATGTTATTGACATGGAACTGTGTGCTTGAGGTGGCTGGTGGGGGAGTGATGTTATTTACATGGGACTGTATGTTGAAAGTGGATGGTGGGGGGGGAATGATGTTTATGTACATGGGACTTAATGTTTAGGCTACGTTCACACATGCGTTTGGGGATCCACTTGTGAGATCCATTTCAAGGCTCTCATAAGCAGCCCCAAATGCATCAGTTTAACCCCAATGCATTCTGAATGGATGCAGATCCATTCAGAATGCATTCGTTCGGCTCCTTACGGCCGCCCGTTCCGTTTTGGAGGCGGACCCCAAAATGCTGCAAGTAGCGTTTTTGTGTCCGCATGGCCTTGCGGAGCCAAACGGATCTGTCCTGACTTACAATGTAAGTCAATGGGGACGGATCCCTTTGCATTGACACAAAATGGTGCAATTGTAAACGGATCCTTCCCCCATTGACTTTCAATGTAAGTCAGGACGGATCGTTATTGGGACTTAGAAATTCAAATCTAATACAAACGAATCGGTCCTGAACGGATGCATTTGTTTGTATTATCGGTGCGGATCCGTCCTGTACAAGTACAGGACAGATCCGAACGAACGCAAGTGTGAAAGTAGCCTTAGGGGGTGATGTTTACATGGGATTGTGCGTTGGAGGCGGCTGGGGAGGAGGTGATGTTATTTACATGGGACAGTATGGTGGAGGGAGGATTATAACTGCAGGGGGCACTGCAGATCCAGGGGACATTATAGGCGGTCTTATTACTACTGGGGGCTCTATAGGAGGGTCTTATAGATCCGCCTTATTTCTACTAAGCGCACTATGGGGGCCTTATTACTACTGAGGGGTCTGTAGGGAGCTTTATTACCACTGGGGGAACAATAGGGGGCCTTATTTCTACTGGGGACTCTGTGAGGGTATTATTAATATGGGAGGGCTCTTCTAATAATGGGGGCATTGTTGAGGAGCATTATCACGATTGGGGCAGTGTTACTAATGAGGGCATTCTAGAAGGGAATTACTATTGGTGGGACTATGAGGAGCACTATTACTATGGGGGGCAGTAATATTTCTTCAGTATAGTATTTGGGGGTATTGGGAAGGCAGGGGCGTAACTAAAGGCTCATGGGCCCCGGTGCAAGAGTTCAGCTTGGGCCCCCCTTTCCTCAGTGCTTTGTGTGTCTTCTTATGCGGCACAAGTGTCTTTGGGCCCCCTCAGGCTCCTGGGCCCGGTAGCTACACCCCTGGGGAGGGAGGGGCACAGCAAGCAGCAGGATAACACTGTGGAGACTCCAGTTGGGGGATAATGATAGAATGTGAGTGTAATGACCGTCGTCACGCAAAGGGAGGGAAATGAGAAGGCCCTGTCCAAGGGAGAGGGAAAGGTGGTGACCCCTGACTCACCTTGCGGCTGGCACCTGACTGCCCTGACGTCCCTAGACGGGTTCCTCACCCGTACGCCGATCACGTGCCTAAACCCTGGCTTTCCCTAAGATGAGCCCTGTGTAGTGAACGGGGCGGTGGGATCACTAGTCCGCACCACTGACACTAAAGGAAAACACCAAGGAGAGGACAGACAATACAGACAAAACATATAATCCCAGGTGGGCGACAACAGCAGACCACCAAGGCCCACAGGGATCCGGAGGGTAACACTCTGGAACAACAACCAGGGAACACAGTTACACAGCTCCAGTAGGTCAGTATAGAAGTCCAGGCAGGAAGCTCTATATCTGGCAACCAGAGAAGTGTGAGAGGGGAATATATGGAGGTTGGGAGTGCTGGACAAGAAACAGCTGAGGAGAAGGAGCTACGGATCCCTGAGTGAGCCAAAAAGGGTTGCAAGGCAAACCCAGAAAGCTACCATAAAGAAACAGCACTATGTTTCTACATAGAGCGCGCAGCCACCCGCTGCGACTTCCTGACCCCGGGTATAACGGAGTCAGGCGTGGCTCTTGACACCCTCGTGACAGTGAGGAAGCTAAGATGTCTGTGTGTCACACTCTGCAGAGACGAGGCAGCTGAGAGAAGTTGTCCAGACCGAGTGGAGAAGATGATGAGAGAGAAGATCTACAGAGAAGATGATGACAGAGAGGAGACGTCACCTGGAGGCCCTGGATGTGACAGGTAAGTGCTGCTGTATAGCAAATACAGCAAAGTGCGGGGGGCAACATATTTATTGGGGCTTGTGCCCCGGATCTTTTGAGACCCTAGCAACGCCCCTGGCAATACCCCTTAAGATCCAGGCAGCCATCTTAATTCTGTTCTCTGAGAGAAGCTCCTTTAGGTTCAAGAAAATATTTTATTTAGCTACTCACCCCCTTTTTTTTAGTAACATAGTTTATAGTAACATATAGCAACAGTGGCAGTAACAATGACAGTATTGGCCCCATGACAGACTGGGGAAGTTGTCAGCATAGCAGTGGCAGTAACAGTCACAACAGTGGCCCCAGAAATGAGTGGGGAATGTGGCGGCAGCAGCAGCAGTAACATAGTAACATAGTTTATAAGGCCGAAAAAATAAACTGTGAGGTAGAAGCCAATTTTCCCCACTCAAGGGGAAAAAATTCCTTCCCGACTCCAATTAGGCAATCAGAATGAATTAATTGATGCCCCCCCTATATAACCCGCCCCCTGCCTGGACGGGGTTGCTTTTTTTCTGTCCTGTGGACTGGAAATGGACAGGCTAAACTCCCTTTAGGAGTTCTCCCCTTGTAGGGTTGAGTGTATTAGTGTGTTTTACATTGTTGTTTGTTTTTTCAGGTCCGCTGCCTGCTGCTGCAGACGATGGATCCCGGCCAGGATATGAGGAGCGTCCGCTTCAGCGGGGGGCGGAGCCGGCGTGGCCTACCGCCTTATTTAAACTTCCAGGTGCTAGATCTCAGAGTTGCACTCAGTCTTGTGTGCAACTGACATGTGGATCGAGTGGTGTCTTCTGTCTCTCCAGCATGTCGACCAATCCAGATCCCTTTATGCCCTCTCTTGGTAAGGTGGAGGTCCTTTTTTCCTAAAGCTAGGTGAATGCACCTATATTAACTGGATTATTATTATTATTCCTAGGGAAGTCTACGCACAAGCAGAGACATCTGGCTTGTTCCAACTGTAGCACCCCCTTACCTGATGGATATGCGTTCCACCGCTGTCCAGGTTGCCGACCCAGACCTGCGAATCCAGAACCTACTATGGTGGAGATGTTCTCCTGGATGAAAGAATTCATGGACACCTCCGTCGCGCAGATAAAAGGCGCGGTTTCTAATAAGAGACCTAGAGAGGCCTCTCCGGGGCCAGTCCCCATGTTAGAAGAAGTCGTCTCCTTAGAAGATAATTCTTCCTCTGAAGATGAGGACGCGCCATTTTTCTTCCCGGCCGAAAAAACTCAGAGGTTACTTCGCTCCATCAGGTCAAGGGACCATGATGTTGAGCATGGGAAAGCTCCACAATCCACCTCTAGGGGGCCAAGCAGTGTCGTCTCTAGATTTCAAATTTTGGGGGGGCACACTGGGGGTCAGGACAAAAGTAGGGGGGGCAGCTATAACAACGATACATTTACACAAGTACGCTTAGAAATGCTGCGATACTTTACCCAATACCTAAAACCGCAATAGGGAAGAAAAGTCCTGCTGTCTGTGGTTTAAAAAATAAATAAAAAAATCACTCAGATTTCAACATGTCCTAGCTGCCTGTGGATGACACTTTTATAGGGAGGGGGATCTGTGGATGACACTGCTATGGGGGGGGGGGGGGATCTGTGAATGACACTGCTATGGGGAGGGGGATCTGTGGATGACACATACTGTATATAGCATCTTATGCTATATGTGTCATCCACAGATCCACCCCATGACAGTGTCATCCCCATTTCCCCCTCCATAACAGTGTCATCCACAGATCCCCCTCCCTATAACAGTGTCATCCACAGATCCCCCTCCCTATAACAGTGTCATCCACAGATCCCCCTCCCTATAACAGTGTCATCCACAGATCCTCCTCCCTATAACAGTGTTATCCACAGATCCCCCTCCCCGCCTCTCACAGGAGTGTACATTTGACATTTCTAAACTGTAATCCATATCCTGCCTTAACTTTAACTTCAAATCCGGATTCAGCGGCCGCTCATCTCTACTAGTACCTTAACCTTACACCACTCGGCTAGATTCGGTAACAGGGCCAGGCTACAGCCTTCAGGTACTGCCTGTTAGTTGTTACCGAGCGAGTGCTGATTTCTGCAGTTCAGAGGATACGGATTACAGTTTAGAAGAAATGTACACTCCTGTGAACGGTCCAGTGGCGGATCCAGAGCCTCGTCTCGGGAGGGGCACTTCCAGATTATTTTCTGTCCGCCGCCACAGAACAAGGGTGCTTATAGAACAGACTCCACAGTGTAGAGGTATACTGTATATTGTGTGGCACAGTGTAGAGGTATACTGTACATTGTGTGGCACAGTGTAGGCTATATGTGTAGAACATAAACATATTTCACATGAAAACTTAGTTACTTGGCTTGGCCCTTGGGGATCTCGGACGCCACTTCAACACTTTGGCCGGGGGCTCGGCGGAGCTGATGTGTTTTATCCTAATGAGAAAGATTTCATAATAAGGATTTGGAGAAGGGGCAGAGGGATAGCAGAGCAGGGAGAGGCTGGTGCTGCTACTAGGGGGTCATACCATGGGGGAGTAATAAAGCCCACCATAATGCCCCCCCCAGTAGAAATAATACTCCTTATAATGTGACAGTGCAAAAAATACCCCCTTGTAATGCCCCTAGTTGAGCTAAAGTCCCCCATAATGTGCCAGTATAAAATACCCCTATATAGTGCCCCCAGTAAATGCCCCCAGTAAATGCCCCCATAGTGCTCCTCTCCCCCCTTCCTCCTAGTGCCCCCTATAATGTACCAGTATAAAATGCCCCATATATCGTGCCCCAGTAGATGCCCTCAGTGTCCCCCATAATTTGCAAGTATAAAATACCCCTTCTTAGTGCCCCCCGTAGATGACTCCATAGTACTCCTCTCCCCCCTTCCCCATAGTACCCACCATGTGTCCCAGTATAAAATGCTACTGTACAGAGCCCCCCATATAAAATACCCCTTCTTTGTGGCCTCAGTAGATGCCCCTATAGTGCCCACCAATCACGTGCCAGTAACAAGAGCCCCCCATCACGTGCCAGTGACAAGAGCCCCCCATCACGTGCCAGTAACAAGAGCCCCCCATCACGTGCCAGTAACAAGAACCCCCCATCACGTGCCAGTAACAAGAGCCCCCCCAATGTGCCAGTAATAAGCCCCCCATCACGTGCCAGTAATAAGCTCCCCCAATGTACCAGTAATAAGCCCCCCAATATGCCAGTAATAAGCCCCCCTCCAATGTGCCAGTAATAAGCCACCCCGCCCCAATGTGCCAGTAATAAGCCCCCCAATGTGCCAGTAATAAGCCCCCCCAATGTGCCAGTAATAAGCCCCCCCCACAATGTGCCAGTAATAGGCCACCCCCACAATGTGCCAGTAATAAGCCACCCCCCCCAATGTGCCAGTAATAAGCCCCCCCCCAATGTGCCAGTAATAAGCCCCCCCCAATGTGCCAGTAACACTATTGTAAAAAATAAATAAAAAACTCATACTTACCTCCATGTCAGCGATGCGATGTAGGCCTCTTCCGGCCTGTGTCCCGCGCTGTATGGCTCAGGCGGCGCGATGACGTGCCGGCCTCTGATAGGCTGCCGGCCTAGTGCCTGCAGCCTATCAGAGGAAGGGGAAGGGACATGCCTCTCCCTCCCCTGCACCGCCGCAGCACAGGCCGGCAGATGACTATGGAGATGAGCGCAATGGCTCATCTCCCTGTGCCCGACTGCGGCGGCTCACTTGTAAGGGGCATTTTAGTTGGGGTGCACATGGGGGGGCACAGCATGATGCCACTGGGGTCAAGGGCCTTCAAAGTGGATGATTCTTTGAAAAAAATGATGGCCTTAGAATGGAAACACCCGGAAAAGGGTCCGGTCCTGACAAAAAGATTTAAATTAATGTTTCCCCTGCAGGAGGAAGACTCGCAGGGTTGGTTTCCGCCTCCTAAAGTGGATATGGCAATATCTAAGCTTTTTAGGAGAACTCTAGTTCCCTCTGACGATGGAAGTAATTTAAAAGACCCCCTAGACAGACGAGCTGAATGTTCGCTTAGACGTAACTACACTGCTGCCTCTGCCTCTGTGGCTATCGCCAGCAGTGAAGTTTCAAACTTCATCCGCGCCCGCACACTTAGAATTCAGTCTGAGCTGGATTCTGGGGTTGCCAGAGATGATATACTGGACCAGTTCAAGACCCTTTTGTTAGGGATAGATTTTTTAGCCGATGCATCCCAGCAGCAGCTAAAGTTAGCTGCTAAATCTATGGCACTTTCTTCGGCCAGTAGACGTCCCCTATGGCTGAAGCCATGGGCAGCAGACAACACGTCGAAATTCAACCTCTGCTCCCTTCCCTATGAGCCGGGTAGACTATTCGGTTCTGAGCTGGATCGCTTAATGGAGGACCTCGCTGATAAAAAGGGGAAGTCCCTTCCTCAACAGTCCTTTCCGGGTCGAGGAAGAGGTAGACCAGTAAGGTTCCAGAGGGGAGACAGGACCCAGAGGCGCCCTGAAGGAAATAAAAGAGGTAGAGGCCGCGGGCGTGGAAACCGCAGGGCTGAACCATGACTCTCAGCAGCCCGACGGCTCCCCGTCCCCACCCGCTGTTCCAGCCCCAAACCCTCAGTTCATTCCTCCAGTTGGAGGTCGTTTAAGTTTATTTCAAGTTTTTTGGAATCAAAAAATTCCAGACCCATGGGTGTTAGAAGTCATAACATCAGGGTACAAGATCGACTTTATTTCCCTACCTCAGGAGAGGTTCATCCTGACGAGGGTTTTAACTACCACCAGGCAGTTAGTCCTGGAGGAATCGGTACGGCAGTACGTACAAAAGGGGGCATTGGAGGAACTTCCTCCGCGTGAGCAAGGTCGGGGAGTCTATTTCTGGTCCCAAAGCCATCAGGGGATTAGCGTATGATCATAGACCTACGCTATTTAAACCGTTTTATCAGAAAGAAGCGTTTCCGGATGGAAACCATTCGTTCAGTTCTAAACATCCTGAACCCAGGAGATATGATGGTGACGATAGATCTGAAGGATGCCTACCTTCATGTTCCCATCTATCCAGCGCACAAAAAATACCTCAGAGTTGCGGTGACCATAGGCGGTGTAGTGAAGCACTACCAATTTGCTGAGTTGCCCTTCGGCATTTCCTCTGCCCTGCACACCTTTACAAAGGTGGCGGCTCCTGTTGTCGTGCATTTAAGGCTTCTAGGGTTAGAAGTCGTCCCCTATTTAGACGACTGGCTGCTAAAAGCCGCCTCCGCAGTCATCCTGCAGACTCACCTTCAGCAAGCTCTCCACACTCTGCAGACTCTAGGTTGGCTTATAAACTGGGACAAGTCACAGTTGATCCCATCCACCACGAGAACATTCCTGGGGTTTGTGATCGACTCACAGCAGATGATCCTGTCCCTGTCGCCACAGAGGAAAGACAGAGTAATAAAAGCGGCAGAGTTTCTACTTCCACCCAGACGGGTGTCTATCAGGGTTCTCATGAGGATGTTAGGCCACATGTCAGCATCTGCAGAGGCAGTTCCGTGGGCCTTATGGCATCTACGCCCACTTCAGGAAGAAGTGTTAACCGTATGGAGTCGCAAGCCAAAGGACTTGGACCGGATGCACTCCCTGTCTGTAAAAGCCCGTTCTTCACTCAGGTGGTGGAGGAACCTAACAGATGGGAGGTCCTTGATCCAACCACGTTGGATTACGTTGACCACAGACGCCTCCCTTCTAGGTTGGGGAGCCCATCTGGAGGACTATCCAGTACAAGGTACCTGGAGTCCTCAAGAGAGACTTCTCTCTTCCAATTTGAGGGAGTTGGGAGCGGTCAGACTAGCCCTCAATCATTTTGAACCTCTCATTCGCAGTCAGGTGGTGAGAGTCCGGACAGACAACACAACAGTAGTGGCTTACCTAAACAGACAGGGAGGAACGAGATCCCAGACTCTCCTAAGGGAGGTGGGACTAATTCTCGCTTGGGCAGAGACCAACCTATCCCACTTAATGGCGGTTCATATCAGAGGAGACCTCAATGTAGTGGCAGATCGCCTAAGTCGGGGCCTTCCCGTTACAGGGGAATGGTCATTGAACGAGAACATCTTTTCCAGGATTGTCCAGCGTTGGGGTACTCCAGAGATCGATCTGATGGCAACTCGATTGAACGCCAAAGTGAACAGGTTCTGCTCCCTTTACAAAGAGGACAACCCTGTAGCGATAGACGCTCTGTCCATAACTTGGAGGTTCAGGCTGGCTAATGTGTTCCCTCCAATTTCCATAATACCAAGGGTATTGATGAAGATCAAGCAAGACCAGACCTCAGTGATAGCCATCATACCATTCTGGCCATGCAGATGAGCCAGGGCACATATTGGAGACTTCCCCTAATACAGGACCTAGTGTATCAGGACACAGGTCCCTGTCTAGATCTGAGGAGGCTCAGTCTGACAGCCTGGACATTGATAGGTCCCTTCTAGACGCTAGACGGTTATCTGCGGAGGTCTTGAGAACAATCTCGCACTCCCGGGCGGAGTCCACAAACAAGAAATACTCCAGGATATATAAAATTTTCATTCTATGGTGTACTGAGAGAGAGGTAGTTCCCTCAGATCCTCCTCTCTCTGCGATCCTACAGTTCCTTCAGGATGGTCTAGACAAGGGTCTAAGCCCATCCACACTCAGAGCTCACGTCTCTGCTTTGTCGGCATGTATTGGTAGGCCGATTTCTCAAGACCACCTAATCAGGAGGTTTCTTAAAGGAGCTCAGAGTCTTAAACCTAGCATCCTGAGACCGACCCCTGAGTGGGATCTAGCAATAGTGCTAAAAGGGTTGTGTGTTCCCCCCTTTGAGCCATTAGAGGATTCCTATCTCTCAAGGTCACCTTTCTATTAGCCATCACCTCGGCTAAAAGAATTGGGGAACTTCAAGCTCTAGGAGCGGCAGAGCCATACCTAACTTTCCTCCAGGACAGGGTCCTGTTGAGGTTCCTACCAACCTTCCTGCCAAAGGTGCCTTCATTTGCAAATCTTAACCAGAAGATAACATTACCGAAGTTTTCCCCTGCTCCAACATCTCCAGAGGAGGAAAAGTTACTTACCCTGGACATTCTAAGGGTTCTAAAGATAAAGGTTCTTCTCAGAAAATTAGCATATTGTGATAAAGTTAATTATTTTCTGTAATGTACTAATAAACATTAGACTTTCATATATTTTAGATTCATTACACACAACTGAAGTAGTTCAAGCCTTTTCTTGTTTTAATATTGATGATTTTGGCATACAGCTCATAAAAAACCCAAATTCCTATCTCAAAAAATTTGCATATTTCATCCGACCAATAAAAGAAAAGTGTTTTTAATACAAAAAAAGTCAACCTTCAAATAATTAAGTTCAGTTATGCACTCAGTACTTGGTCGGGAATCCTTTTGCAGAAATGACTGCTTCAATGCGGCATGGCATGGAGGCAATCAGCCTGTGGCACTGCTGAGGTTTTATGGAGGCCCAGGATGCTTCGATAGCGGCCTTAAGCTCATCCAGAGTGTTGGGTCTTGCGTCTCTCAACTTTCTCTTCCCAATATCCTACAGATCATGGTCAGTAAACCATTTACCAGTGGTTTTGGCACTGTGAGCAGGTGCCAGGTCGTGCTAAAAAATGAAATCTTCATCTCCATAAAGCTTTTCAGCAGATGGAAGCATGAAGTGATCCAAAATCTCCTGATAGCTAGCTGCATTGACCCTGCCCTTGATAAAACACAGTGGACCAACACCAGCAGCTGACATGGCACCCCAGACCATCACTGACTGTGGGTACTTGACACTGGACTTCAGGCATTTTGGCATTTCCCTCTCCCCAGTCTTCCTCCAGACTCTGGCACCTTGATTTCCGAATGACATGCAAAATTTGCTTTCATCCGAAAAAAGTACTTTGGACCACTGAGCAACAGTCCAGTGCTGCTTCTCTGTAGCCCAGGTCAGGCGCTTCTGCCGCTGTTTCTGGTTCAAAAGTGGCTTGACCTGGGGAATGCGGCACCTGTAGCCCATTTCCTGCACACGCCTGTACACGGTGGCTTTGGATGTTTCTACTCCAGACTCAGTCCACTGCTTCCGCAGGTCCCCCAAGGTCTGGAATCGGTCCTTCTCCACAATCTTCCTCAGGGTCCGGTCACCTCTTCTCGTTGTGCAGCGTTTTCTGCCACACTTTTTCCTTCCCACAGACTTCCCACTGAGGTGACTTGATACAGCACTCTGGGAACAGCCTATTCGTTCAGAAATTTCTTTCTGTGTCTTACCCTCTTGCTTGAGGGTGTCAATAATGGCCTTCTGGACAGCAGTCAGGTCGGCAGTCTTACCCATGATTGCGGTTTTGAGTAATGAACCAGGCTGGGAGTTTTTAAAAGCCTCAGGAATCTTTTGCAGGTGTTTAGAGTTAATTAGTTGATTCAGATGATTAGGTTAATAGCTCGTTTAGAGAACCTTTTCATGATATGCTAATTTTTTGAGATAGGAATTTTGGGTTTTCATGAGCTGTATGCCAAAATCATCAATATTAAAACAAGAAAAGGCTTGAACTACTTCAGTTGTGTGTAATGAATCTAAAATATATGAAAGTCTAATGTTTATCAGTACATTACAGAAAATAATGAACTTTATCACAATATGCTAATTTTCGGAGAAGAACCTGTATATTTACATAGAACACTGGACTTCAGAAGATCTGAGAATCTCCTTCTAGCCTACTCAGGGAAAAACAGAGGGCTTAAAGCCTCCAAGCCTACCTTGAGTAGGTGGATCAAGGACACTATCCATTTGACCTTTCTATCACAAAATCTGTCACCACCGTCATTTGTATCTGCCCATTCGACCAGGGCAGTATCCACATCGTATGCTGAAAGGAAATTAATTCCTTTAGACCAGATTTGCGCTGCCGCCTCTTGGAGTTCCCAGAACACCTTTATCTCTCACTACCGTATAGATTCAAGGCGAGCTGAAGGAGCTGCCTTTGGACACTCTGTTCTAAGTGCTGCACTCCCTTAGACTAAGGCCTCTTTCACACTTGCGTTGTCCGGATCCGGCGTGTACTCCACTTGCCGGGATTACACGCCGGATCCGGAAAAACGCAAGTGTACTGAAAGCATTTGAAGACGGATCCGTCTTCAAAATGCTTTCAGTGTTACTATGGCAGCCAGGACGCTATTAAAGTCCTGGTTGCCATAGTAGGAGCGGGGAGCGGGGGAGCGGTATACTTACAGTCCGCGCGGCTCCCGGGGCGCTCCAGAATGACGTCAGAGCGCCCCATGCGCATGGATGACGTGCCATGCGATCACTGATCCATGCGCTTGGGGCGCCCTGACGTCACTCTGGAGCGCCCCGGGAGCCGCACGGACGGTAAGTATGCTGCTCCCCCGCTCCCCGCTACACTTTACCATGGCTGCCAGGACTTTAGCGTCCCGGCAGCCATGGTAACCATTCAGAAAAAGCTAAACGCCGGATCCGGCAATGCGCCGAAACGACGTTTAGCTTAAGGCCAGATCCGGATCAATGCCTTTCAATGGGCATTAATTCCGGATCCGGCCTTGCGGCAAGTCTTCAGGATTTTTGTCCGGAGCAAAAAGCGCAGCATGCTGCAGTATTTTCTCCGGCCAAAAAACGTTCCGTTACGGAACTGAAGACATCCTGATGCATCCTGAATGGATTTCACTCCATTCAGAATGCATTAGGATAAAACTGATCAGGATTCTTCCGGCATAGAGCCCCGACGACGGAACTCTATGCCGGAAGAAAAGAACGCAGGTGTGAAAGAGCCCTAAGAGAAATTATTTGTTGGGGTATATGTTCGCACATAATATTTTGCACTCCCAGATTTGTGTAAAGTCCTTGCTACTTCCCCACTTGTGCTGCTGGTTAGGACGAAAGGGAAGCGTCAATTTTTACGTAAATTCTTTTCCCTTAGTCCTAACAGCAGCACAGAAATTTCCCACCCTTTGGCTGTGTGAATTACTTGTTAAGAAAGCAACCCTGTCCAGGCAGGGGGCGGGTTATATAGGGGGGGGGCATCAATTAATTAATTAATGATACTTGGCAGAGATTTTTGTTCAATAAAAATTCCACCTGTCCTGACCAGCTTCACAGGGGCAAATCCACACTTGTGCTGCTGTTAGGACTAAGGGAAAACAAATTTACGTCAAAATTGACGCGTCTCACTGCTCTTACCTTTTTCTGTGGAAAAAGGTGCTCTGACTTTTTGACTCACTTTTAGGGCTCATGCACACAAACTTATTTTCTTTCTGCTTCCATTCAGTTTTTTTCCGGACCGTATGCGGAGCCATTCACTTCAATGGGGCTGTAGAAAATACAGAAGTTACTCTGTGTGCATTCCGTTTCCGTTTGTCCGCATGGCCGTTCCACAAAAAAGTAGTGCATGTCCTATTATTGTTCGCAAATCACGGTTTGAGGCCCCAATCAAGTCAACGGGTCTGCAAAAAATTCAGAACGCACACGGAACACATCCGTATGTCATCCGTATTTCGCGGATCCATACTGTAGAAATGCTATACCCAGCCCATATTGCTCATGTGTTTGGTGATTAATAAGTTACTGCTTCTGTATATGATCTGCAAAAAACAGATCAAATACGGAAACCATACGGATATGTTTTGTGCAATAACGGAATGGAAGAGGACTTAAATCAGAGAAAAAAACGGAACTGATCAGTGAAAAACAGACCGCAAAACAACAACGGTAATATACATGAGCCCTTAAAGAATTATATACTGAATATAGACAGGCACACTTCACTTAGAACCACCTAGAACCGTTGGGTTTGCATTACCCTTATATACATTTATTGGTCAATAAAATACAATAGATGAAAACTGATATAAAGCTAAAAAAAAGCTAGCAGACATATCATTTAAAATAAGAAATATAAAATTAAAATAAAATGAATTCCCTTTCTGTTTGCTATATATAGGGTTGTAGTTTCTAGAAAGCAATCAAAAGGGGAATAAATATCTAATCCATATATTCCTTATAACCTCATTAGATCTAATTTATAGTCCAGTACTACATATTATATTGATATGGAGATATTGTCTTTATAGTTCATAAATGTTGTCTAGCGGAAGCCCGGGCAGCCAAATGACAGCACACTGATTACCACATAGGACGTCAAGACTTTGCTGTGTGCAAGCAGCATTTTGGTGTCCGCCTCCAGAGTGAAATGGAGGCTGAACGGAGGCAAACTGATGCATTCTGAGCGGATCCTTATCCATTCAGAATGCAATGGGGCTAAACTGATCCGTTTTGGGCCGCTTGTGAGAGCCCTGAAACGGATCTCACGAGTGGACCCAGAAACGCCAGTGTGAAAGTAGCCTAACACAGGTATCGCTATTGAGTATAGACTCTTGATCATCATTGAATGTACATTATCATCAATACAAAGGAGACCCAGAAACCAAGGTATTGGGAATACAGATCAATGATATGTTGACACAGTAATACAGAGTATCTATTGGAACTGATTGTCTGTCTACATAATAATAACAAGCTTTACCTTGAAAAAGGAGATACAACATTTATATATTTAACTATAGAGACAATATCTCCATATCAATATAATACTGGATTATAAATTGGATCTAATGAGGTTAAAAGGAATATATGTATTAGATTTTTATGGAATTTCCTTTTGATTGCTTTCTAGAAACTACAAACCTATATATAGCAAACAGAAAGGGAATTATTATAAAAATTTTATTTTCATTTTTATATTTCTTATTTTAAATATGTCTGCTAGCTATTTTAGCTTTATATCCGTTTTCATCCATTGTGTTGTTTTTTTTTTTTTACCAATAAATGTATATAAGGAATAGGATAATGCAAACCCGACGATTCTAAGTGAAGTGTGCCTGTCTATATTCAGTATATAATTCTAGGTTCAGCTCTCCAGCGTTGCCTTTAACATTAGGTGACGCAACCAGACAGAACATTTTTTTTTTTTTTTTTTTTAGCTATTTCATATATTCATGACGTGAGATGGGTCCCCACAGTTAACATTAAAAAGTAACTACGAGCACACTGAGCCGCGTAACTTGAGAGATAGCTGTGAACTAACAACCACTAAAACACTACACAGTAACATGAGCAGAAGGCAAACACATAAATGATCCCTCCCCTCGATTTGATTGGTCAGAATCGAGTCATCACTTCCTCTGTCTATGATTGGTTCCTTGTGAGGGGCGGCGGAGCACTCTCACAGTGACTGCAAAATATCTACTACTCTGTTCGATCTTTTAGTATCCCTTCGCGTGAGGAGAAATAGTCCATCTCTCCCGCCCTCTGGTTTCTCGGACTAGAGGTGGTACGCGAACAGCGAATTGTGAGTACTGTCGTTAACTTTCACGTAATGGGAAACGGATGAACATAGATTGATTAAGGGGGGCGTTTATGAAATCCATTATGCAGGAAAAAATAAAAAATAAACGTTTCTATAAAACATGAGTGTTATGAAAGTTAGTCCTTATGCGTAATACAGGCTGAATGAAGGTTTTATTTAAAAGGTCAAAGCAAAGTTGCAAGACCTAATAGAAAATGTGGTGGCTTGGGCTACATAGAAGCAGCACGAGAGGAAGGTAGCAGAAAGAGTGAGAATGGAGGGGAGTTGGATGGGGGAGGGGTGAATTTCTCCATTTCCCTCCCCCTCTTTCTTACTCTATGTCTCTCTCATTACATTGTAGCAGTTGGAGTAGTTACAATTGCTGTTTCACAGTCTTGAAACAGACATCAGTATCTCCCCCCCCCCCCCCACCCCCTAAAATTCAGTCTGGAAGGGACAGTCACTGGAGAGGACCCCCCCAAAGTCTTCCTGACTCCATTGCTCTACACCTTTTGTTTTTTTCTTGACTGCATCCATCCTGCTTCTTCTGGAGACAGACTTGTTCATTACCAGCTCCATGAAATGCTCCTGGATGTTGTTGACTTTGTAAAGAGGTAAATCTAATCTTTTTACTGCTGTACATGGCCTTCATTGATGCTAATATACATTTATCTAGCCTGATGCCTGCTTCATTTTTCTCTTTTTTTATATTTCTATGTACCAAGTAACACTTTTTTGTGCAATTGTTTCCATAAATACAATGAATTCTGCTTTGGGCCTTGGTGAAACCGATCATATAATAGAGGACAGTTGTATTTTTGTAAATAACATTCCTTCCTTGTAACATATGTTATCTGGCCTGAATATTGCTGCTCTAAATGTTTTTCTTTGCACACAAGACTGGATTTAGAGCGCTAGAAACACTGGTTTGTTCCTTTTTAATATTTGTTTTGTACAAATTATTTTCTTAACATATGTTTTTCAAAGAATTTTGCTCAATGGGTTAGATATCAAATTGCTAATCTAAAGTATAAATTTAAATCTTTGCACCCCCAGAATAATCCAGGTTGTAATCTGTATTCTATTTAAAGTCTTGCATTTTCCATTCTAAAATGTTCTGAGTAGTTTGTACGTGTGTATAGGGGTACACAAATGTAATGTGTTGTGTTCTACAAGACGCATGGCAGGGGTGTAATGGTGGATAAGAACCTTTTGTCCATAAGGAATTGGTTCTTCCTGAGTGAGTTTGCAGGCTCAGTTTGTTGAAGGAGGGGAGGGATGAGAGGGAGGTGGTGTGGTTAGAGAGAGGAGGGGGTGTCTTTCTGTGAGCTGCAGAAACATCTGCTATGTGTTAACTCAGTAGAACAGGGACTTCAGCATTCATCTGACAGAGAAAAAGACATTTTGTGCGCTATGCATTTAATATATGGCTATTCGTGTAACTATTGATACGCTATTGGGGATGCATTTTATTCTGTGATTATTGCCAGTTACATTGTTTTTGTATCTTAAAGACTACACAGACACAGGAAGTTTTCAATGTATTGTAAGTTAGAAAATGGTGGAAGACTTCTTAAGTTGTGGGTGGCACACTTAAGAAATTTACCTTTAAGCCCTCATGCACATTAGTGTATTGTTGGCTGAACCTCCTGAGAACAGTGAGTTTGACAGTCTAAAGCTACTTTGGTGCTTATCCGTCATGGATCTGCACAGACGGATCCGTTCAGATAATATAACCGTCTGCATCCGTTCAGAACGGATCAGTTTGTATTATCTTTAACATAGCCAAGACGGATCCGTCTTGAACACCATTGAAAGTCAATGGAGGACGGATCTGTTTTCTATTGTGCCAGATTGTGTCATAGAAAACGGACCTGTCCCCATTGACTTACATTGTGTGTCAGAACGGATCCGTTTGGCTCAGTTTTGTCAGGCGGATGTTTTGGGGTCCGCCTCCAAAGCGGAATGGAGATGGAACGGAGGAAAACTGATGCATTTTGAGCGGATCCTTTTCCATTCAGAATGCATTAGGGAAAAACTGATCCGTTTTGGACCGCTTGTGAGAGCCCCGGATGCATCTCATAAACGGAAAGCCAAAACGCCAGTGTGAAAGTAGCTGTCCTAGAGGCTCTATACCAGAAAAGAACTGATCAGTTTTATCCCCATGCATTCTGAATGGAGAGAAATCCATTCAGGATGTCTTCAGTTTAGTCTTTTTGACTTTTCAGGACGGAGATAATACCGCAGCATGCTGCGGTTTTATCTCCGTCTGAAATTCCGGAACACTGCAATTTACATTTAAATGCATTAAAAATACCGCAATGCTGGATCCGTCCTTCCGGAGACCTTTAAAAATGTGAAAAAAATAGAAACCGATCCATTTGTCCATATGACAGACGGATCCGTCTACAAATGCTGTCCATTTGAATGCAGATTGGCGGATCCGGCAGGCAGTTCTGTCAAGCAGTTCCGTTGCCGGATCACTCTGCCGCAAGTGTGAAAGTAGCCTAAGGGTACTTTCACACTAGCGTTGTTTGTGGCAAACCGTATGCAAATATGTTTTTTCCGGATCCGTTAGATGGATCTGGTGATATACCGGATCCATCTCATGCGGTGTCATCCGGATAACGGATCTGGTATTTTATTTTATTTTTTCAAAGATCAAAAGCAAAAAATAGCTCCTCCTATGTCCCGTCGCCTGTGCAGACCGGAAAACCGGAACTGGCAACGCGGCAGTTTCCGGAACACTTGCAACCGGATCCGGATACATCTCTATGGAAATAAATGCCGGATCCGGCAAGTGCGGTAATGTAACGGGATTTTGGCCCAAAAAAATACTGCAGCAAGCTGCAGTATTTTGTCCGGTTAAATACTGTAGAAGGGACAGAACGGAAGACATCCCGATGCATACTGAATAGATTGCTTTCCATTCAGAATGTATTAGACAAAACTGCTTTTTTTCCCCCGGTATTGAGACCCTTTACCAGATTTAAATACGGGAAAATAATAACGCTAGTGTGAATGTACCCTAAGGCTACTTTCACACTAGCGTTTTAGTTTTCCGGTATTGAGATCCGCCATAGGGGCTCAATACCGGAAAAAAAAACTCTTCAGTTTTGTCCCCATTCATTGTCAAAAGGGACAAAACTGAACAGAACGTAATGCTCCAAAATGCATTCCGTTCCGTTTAGTTGTGTTCCCATACAAGAGAGCCAACTGCAACATGTAGTTTGCTTTCCGTCTTGCTTCGCATCCCAGGACGGATCAGGCATGATTCCCCCAATGCAAGTCAATGGGGTCGGATCCCTTTTCTCTGCCACAATAGAAAATGGATCTGTCCTCCATTGATTTTTCAATGACTGATTGGCAATGTTAAAGATAATACAATTCCATTCATAACAGATGCAGATGGTTGAGTTATCAGTAACGGAAGCGTTTTTGCTGAACCCTGCCGGATCCAGTAAAAACGCTGGTGTGAAAGTAGCCTAAGAGTGGGGTCACCACGTATTATGCCCCCATTTGACATTTGTTTAAAAAATATATATACAAAAACGCAACACATCACATTCTTGTATCCTGCAGTCTGGTTAAAAAAAAAAAATATATACTTTATTTACAATGGAATTCTATGGTGAAGAGAAGCCACTGTATATGACTTTCACCAGGAAGTGGCGGAAGATATAGCTGAAGTCTATGGCAGCCTGTAGCTGGTGTAGGCTTCAGTTTCTGGTGCACAGTAGCGTAGACATGGGAGATCAGGACTGGCGGATGGATCTGCCAGTCTTGATATATCTCCCCCATTGTGTTTGTTGGTTTGCTTTCAGTTAGGTCCCATGCAAAAGACCATATCTGTTTTGTGGACCACAAATCACAGATCCACAAAATACGGACGCAGCCCACGTGCTGTCTGCATCTTATTTGTGAATCCACTGTTCTCAATGGGTTTGTGGTCCACATTTTGCGGACATAGGGCTCATGCACACGAATGTATTTTCTTTTTGTGTCCATTCCGTTATTTGCGGACCGGATGTGGAACCATTCATTTCAATGGGTCCGCAAAAAAAAACTGAAGTTACTCAATGTGCGTATATCCGTTACGCAAAAGAATTGAACATGTCCTATTATTGTCCACCTTACGGACAAGGAAACGACTGTTCTGTTAAGGGCCAGCTGTTCCATTCCGCAGAATACGGAATGCACGTGGAAGTAATCTGTGTTTTTTGCGGATCCCTTTTTTGCAGACCGCAAAATACATATGGTTGTGTGCATGAGCCCATAGAGGGATATTTATGAAGTGTTGTGGAAGAAAGCTGGCTTAGTTGTTCATGGCAACCAATCAGATCTCACCTTTCATCTTTTTTAGAGCTCCTTTGGAAAATGAAAGGTGGAATCTGATTGGTGGCTATGGGCATCCAAGCCGGTTTTCCTTTTCACCAGTTTTGATAAATCTCCACCAGTCTTTTTGCAGAATGGACATATGGATGTGGAAAACACACAAATGATCCATGTGCTTTCCACATCTGTATGTCCACTTAACTCCTTCCCGACATGTGACATACTATTACGTCATGGAAGTCAGTGACTCCCCACATTTTGATGTAATAGTACGTCATGGTGATCGGGCGGGCACCGGAGCGGTGCGCGCCCGATCACTGCAGGGCTCCTGCTGTATCCGCCGGCATCGCTGCTGTGGCGGGGACCCGATGGGTGACAAGGCAGTCCGATGTCGTGCAAAGGCTGTCCAATGCCTTGCACGGCATCGGGGCCTGCCTTCTACGGGAGCCGAGGAGATCCAGCCTCAGACTGGGTCTCCTAAGCAACCTGTTAGCATATTACAGAGAGTAATACACTTACTAACAGGCAATGCATTACAATACAGATGTATTGTAATGCATTGCAGAGGGGATCAAACCCCCAGAAGTTGAAATCCCAGAGTTCGACAGAATTAAAGTTTAAAAAAAAAGTGTTTTTAATAAATAAATAAAAATAGTTTCAAGTAAAAAAATAAAACATATTGGGTATCGCCGCGTCCGTAACTACCGGCTCTTTAAATATATCACATGATCCACCCCGTCCGATAAACGCCATAAAAAAATTTAAATTGAAAACTGTGTAAAAAAAATAAAAAAATAAAAATTTTTTGTCACCTTACATCACAAAAAGTGCAACACCAAGTGATCAAAAAGGTGTATGTCCACCAAATTAGTACCAATAAAACAGTCACCTCATCCGGCAAAAAAAGGCTCTATGGAGACACTAAAACATTTTTGGGTTTCAAAAATGCTATTATTGTGTAAAACTTTAATAATTAAGAAAAAGTACGGTATACTTATTATGTATTGCCACGTCCGTAATTATGTGCTCTATAAAATATTATATGACCTAACCCCTGAGGTGAAAGATGTAAAAATTAAATAAATAAAAACGGTGCCAAAATTAAAGAGGTTGTCTCATCATGGACAATGTGGGCATATCGCTAGGATATTCCCCCATTGTCTTATAGGTGCGTGTCCCACTGCTGGGACCCGCACCTATATCGAGAACGGAGCCCCGCAAGGTGGTGGCTGGAGGACTCCGATCCGGCTCCCCATAGAAGTGAATGGGAGCGTACTGCGCATGCGTGTTCCCCGTTCCCATTCATTTCTATGGGGCCGACGAGCGCTCGGCTATTTTCGCCGGCCCCATAGAAAATGAATGGAGGGTGGCTCCTTCACTTGCAGGGCCCTGTTCTCGATATAAGTGCGGGTCCCAGCAGTGGGACCTGCACCTATAAGACAATGGGGGCATATCCTAACGATATGCCCCCATTGTCCATGATGAGACAACCCCTTTAACAATTTTTTAGTCACCTTGCCCCATAAAGTGTTATAATGAATGATCAAAAAATCATATGTACCCAAAAATGGTACCAATAAAACTGGCACCTTATCCCCTAGTTTCCAAAATGGGGTCCCCTTTTTTCGGAGTTTCTACTGTAAGGGTGCATCAGGGGGACTTCATATTGGACATGGCATCTGAAAACCAGTACAGCAAAATCTGCCTTCCAAAAACCATATGGCGTTCCTTTTCTTCTGCACCCTGCCGTGTGGCCTTACATCCATTTACGACCACATGTGTGGTATTTCTGTAAACCGCAGAATCAGGGTAATAAATATTCAGTTTTTGGATTAAAATGGAAAATTGCTAAAAAAGTGAAATTCTATCTCTATTTTCCTTTAATTCCTGTGGAACACCTAAAGGGTTAACAAAGTTTGTAAAATCAGTTTTGAGTAACTTGAGGGGTGTAGTTTCTATAATGGGGTCATTTATGGGGGGTTTCTACAATTTAAACCTCACAAAGTGACTTCAGACCTGAAATGGTCCTTTTAAAAAGTGGGTTTTGGAAATTTTCTTAAAAAGTTTAAGAATTGCTTCTAAGGGTACTTTCACACTAGCGGCAGGACCGCAAAATAGATACTGTTGTGTGCATGAGGCTTTAGTCACCTTCACACACACTTTTTTGTTCATGTGTGTTTTTTTTTTTTTTTTTTTTTTTTTTTTGAAAACTCACCACCAGGTAAATTAAGAGAGAGAAAAAAAACACTAGAAAACTCTAACATTTAATATATCCCACAGACTTGCATTTAACATCTGGAACTGGCTTTTTTTGCCTAAAAAGCTGCAAAAATCTCCAGGGAAACAAACCCCAAAAACCGTAAAACTCCTTAAAAATGTTCAAAAAAAGCTGTGTGTGACACCAGCCTAAGGACTCTTTCACTCTTCAGTATTTGGTCAGCAATTTTATTCAGTGATTGTGAGTACATACCATGAATGGTGTTTTTGACCTGAACCTGGTTTTGGCTCTCGGTTACTGACTAAATGACGGATCGTAAGGCGGAAGATCTGGGAAACACACCGCCCATGTAAGGCTACTTTCACACTCACGTTTGGTGCGGATCAGTCATGGATCTGCACAAACTCATCCATTCAGATAATACAACCGCATGCATCAGTTCCGAACGGATCAGTTTGTATTCTCTTTAACAGCCAAAACGGATCTGTCTTAAACACCATTGAAAGTCAATAGGGGAAGGATCCGTTTTCTATTGTGCCAGATTATGTCAGAGAAAACGGATCCGTCCCTATTGACTTACATTGTGTGCCAGAACGGATCAGTTTCTTCAGACAGACACCACAAGCAGTGTTTTGGTGTCCGTCCCCAAAGCGGAATGGAGACTGAACTGATGCATTCTCAGCGGATCCTTTTCCATTCAGCATGTATTAGGGCAAAACTGATCCATTTTGGACCGCTTGTGAGAGCGCTGAACGGATCTCGCAAATGGAAAGCCAAAACGCCAGTGTGAAAGTAGTCTAAGCTGCTTCTTCTGAATCGACCACAGCTCCCATGACCAAAACTGACTGCATCGTAGGGATTTATAATAATAAGTTTCTATCTGATTGCAGACTGTACCATGATCAGATAAAGATTATATCATAAGTTACTAAGATGCAGTCTTAGTTCAGGGGAGCTGCAGTTGATCCAAGAGATGCCACTGACACATTTATTTTATGCACTTATATAACGCTGACATATATTCTGCAGCGTTTTACAGACATTAGCATCAAGCTGTACCCAATGGGGCTCACAATCTAAGTTCCCTTTCAGTATGTCTTTGGAGTGTGGGAGGAACCCACGCAAACACGGGGAGAATATACAAACTCCATGCAGATATTGTCTTTGGTCAGAATCGAACCTAGAACCCCAGTGCTAGCCCATGTTTTTTGGACCAAACATGGGCGGGTGGAGGGTTTCTAAACAGATAATCGGCACAGTTTAGTTTGGTGCATATTTTCCGCAGAACTCTTGCAATGAAAAAGGGGAAATAAGGGCAAAAATTGCCCAAAGAATTTACATGCTGCGGATTTCAAAATCCACATAGGTCAATTTCCGCTCCGAAAATTTTCCCCTCACCCATGACAGCACCCATGCGTCTAGGACCTTCCATCCATGACCGTAAACCTGAAGAGATAAAATGGTTCACACCCCCACCCCACCTCAGTCCAGGTTTACTGTCCTCTGACTAGGAGGTACCTGAAGAGCTCTGGCTCCTACCGTTGCTTTGGCTCTCACCTCAGGAGGCTGGGGAGGTCCAGGTCTACTATACTGTAAAGGGACCTATCCCTGGCGGCATCAGTCTCCTTGGGAGCTGCTGCCCGAGCCTGCTTTTCTTCCTGCCTCCTCTCAAGCCTCATTGGGGAGCCGCAGTGGCCGTGCTCAGGCGGCTCTCGGTCCATTGCAGCAGGGAGCCTGGCGCCCCACTTCCAAGAAGGCGGCGAGCGCTTCTATTGCGTTGTGCGCATGCGCGCCGGGACGGCCCCTTCCGGCTCATTGATGTCACTTCCAGAAGCCGGGCCATTGGATTAGGCATTTTTGGGTCTAGGGGTTAAAAGGAGCTTAGACGCGTTTGATAAATTGGCAGCAGGAGAAGGCAGCCATCCTTGTGTGCACACAGTGCTGTGGAGGATCTAGGTTTCCTTTAGACAAACTTTGTAGCCACCTGCTTCTGTTTAGCTGTGGATAGGGTTCCCAACCCCGTCAACATACATAATACAAATCACAGCCAGAAAATTTGTGTAAGTTGATTGTGATTTTTATTCAGAAAAAACGTGAAATGCGGCTTTCCTTGTGCGAACGTTTTCGGCCGACAATTCCGCCTTCGTCAGGCGCTACAATTGTACAATGGAATATAATCAAAGTAAGGTTTGTGTTGACATACATTAAAAGTTATGCAGATATATAGCGTAAAGAGTCACTATGGAAAATATATATACAATTAAGATATGCCGTCATATAATAGTATTCTATGCCTAGAGGAATAAAACAGAGAAAAACAGCATGTCATTAGAGATGTCGCAAACATAAAATTTTCCGTTGGCGGACGCAAATTTTCGCAAATGTTCACGACCGGGGCGAACCGCCATAGACTTCAATAGGCAGGCGAATTTTAAAACCCACAGGGACTCTTTCTGGCCACAATAGTGATGGAAAAGTTGTTTCAAGGGGACTAACACCTGGACTGTGGCATGCCGGAGGGGGATCCATGGCAAAACTCCCATGGAAAATTACATAGTTGACGCAGAGTCTGGTTTAAATCTATAAAGGGCATAAATCACCTAACATTCCTAGTTTTAACGTGCTTTAAAACATCAGGTATGATGTTGTATCGATCAGGTAATGTAAGGGTTACGCCCGCTTCACAGTGACAGACCAAACTCCCCGTTTAACGCACCGCAAACAGTCCATTTGCACAACCGCAAACTCCCCATTTGCACAAGGTTGGATACCAAGCTAGCCATGTCCCGTTCCTTGTCTTCACTGACGTCATTGAAGGTCTCTTCCTCCACCCAGCCATGTGCAACACCAAGGGTCCCCAAAAAGTGACAACAAGCCCCCTGGGACGCCTGCTGTGGTTGGTCTTCCACCTCCTCAAAGCCACCTTCCTCCACTGACTCCTCTTCTTCAGACTCCTCTCTCTGCGTTATTATAAGGTGTGCTAAGTAGTACTATTCCTATCAGGGGACGTGTATATGGCATTGATTTTAGGAACCGGGAGATGGAAAAAGATGCTTGGTCGGTCCTCCTACTTCAAATTTGGGGCACTGCGCGTGCAATCTAATGTGCCACCAGATAGGAGTGGTGTGTTATGTAGTTCTATTCTTATCAGTTTAATCCCTGTTACGTCCCCTATCAGGGGACGTGTATGGAATCGATTTTAGACAACCGCAAAGAGTTGTCAATAGTTGACACACTCATTACATAAATTTTATACCTCCTATGCGTCAATCTTAGCGTAGTTATGACTGTGCTCGTGCGCACGTTTGGGAGATTGCAGGCCATGGGGGTTTTACAAAGCCTATGGTCGTGCTGAGGTAGTTCAGTGACAGTTAAGTGACCCAGAAAACAATGATTCTGCAGTGTGGGCCCATTGTTGGCCTAGTAGGCTTTAATGATCACCTTAGATGATCACAAAGAAAATTAATGTTTTTTTCTATGCAGCCGATCCCTTTTGGTCTGTTCACAATGAAGCAACGACCTTATCATTTGGGGTGTGCCAACATTGCCATTGCTAACACACTCCTAGAGGTGGTCGCTTCATTGTGATCCGCAAGCCCCTTCACCACGACAAGGTAACGATCACGAAGGGGAATTGACACATGTATGTGCCTTTTTTATTTTTTTGTGTTGGTGGGGGGGTGGGGGTTTGAAGCCACAGTGCAGCACCAGAGGCCAGAAAAATTAGGCATGTACACATGCCTGAAAAATTAGGTTTTGTTGCAGCCGCTGCTGTAGCAGTGGCCAGAAAAATTGATGTTTGTTTCCCAGGCAGAAAGTGCCCTAAAACATTGCGGCTTGAACCCTAGTTGGTGGCGGATAAGTCACGCAAGTCATCCGGCATTCAGAGATAAAATACAGCAGCATGTGGACCATTTTTAGCCCAAGGCAGCTCATCTCATCAGGCCTTTTTTAGTCAAATGCATCCCCCACTGTCAGTCCCTTCGGAATCCATCCCTCATTCATCTTAATAAAGGTGAGGTAATCTAGACTTTTTTGACCTAGGCGACTTCTCTTCTCAGTGACAATACCTCCTGCTGCACTGAAGGTCCTTTCTGACAGGACACTTGAAGCGAGGCAGGCCAGAAGTTCTATCGCAAATTGGGATAGCTCAGGCCACAGGTCAAGCCTGCACACCCAGTAGTCAAGGGGTTCATCACTCCTCAGAGTGTCAATATCTGCAGTTAAGGCGAGGTATCTGCTACCTGTCGGTCGAGTCGTTCTCTGAGGGTGGACCCCCGAAGGGCTGTGGCGATGCGTAGGACTCTGCATGTCCTCCATCAACAACACGTCTGTAAAGCGTCCTGTCCTTGCCGTCGTGGGAGGAGGAGGATTACTTTCACCTCTTCCCCTGTTAGATTCCCGTTGTGCTGTGACATCACCCTTATACGCTGTGTAAAGCATACTTTTTAATTTTATTTTGGAACTGCTGCATCCTTTCCGACTTGCGGTAATTCGGTAACATTTCAGGCATTTTCTGCTTATACCGGGGGTCTAGTAACGTGGACACCCAGTACAGGTCGTTCTCCTTCAGCCTTTTTATACGAGGGTTCCTCAACAGGCACGACAGCATGAAAGACCCCATTTGCTCAAGGTTGGATGCCGAGCTACTCGTGTCCCGTTCCTCATCCTCAGTGATCTCACTGAAGGTATGTTCTTTCCCCCCCCCCAACCCAGCCACGTACAACACCACGGGTACCAGATAGGTGACAACGAGCACCCTGGGATGCCTGTTGTGGTTGGTCTTCCTCCTCCTCAAAGCCACATTCCTCCTCTGACTCCTCTTCCTCACAATCCTCTTCCAGCGTTGCCGCAGGTCCAGCAAGTGATGCTGATAAGGCTGTTTCTGGTGGTGATGGTGACTAGGGATCGACCAATTATCGGTTTTACCGATATTATCGGCCGATATTCAGGATTTTGACAGTTATCGGTATCAGCATCTATTTTGCCGATATTCCGATAACGTATGGGGAACACAGATTGCGCTGCTCAGCACTCTCTGTGTTCCCTCAGCAGCACAGGGGAGAAGGAAGCAGTGTCTCCCTCCCCCCTGTGATGCTGCTGCCGCCAATGAGAGGAGAGAAGACGAGGAGGAGAGGGGCTGTGGCCACTGCGCCACCAATGATGTTGACTTACTTATTCATTCAAATTGGACAGGAGGCGGTAGCTGGCTGCAGAATCACATAGCCGGCTCCCGACCTCTATGAGCGGTAGCTGCGATCCGCGGTAGTTAACCCCTTAGGTGCCGCGGATCTCAGCTACCGCTCATAGAGGTCGGGAGCCGGCTATGTGATTCTGCAGCCAGCTCCCGCCTCCTGTATATTTATTAATGAGAGATTTTTGTTCATTGGTGGCGCAGTGTGGCCCCCCCAAGCCACCTCCGTATTAAAAACATTGGTGGCGCATTGCGCCCCCCACCCAAGCCCCCCCAGTTTTAATCATTGGTGGCAGTGGCCACAGGGTCCCCTCTCCCCTCCTCCTCCGATCGGAGCCCCAGCACTGTAAGCCTGGGGCTCCGATCGGTTACCATGGCAGCCAGGACGCTATTGAAGCCCTGGCTGCCATAGTAAGCTCCATGCTGCTGTGTGCACAAAGCACAGAGCAGCAGGGACAGTGTGAGCTCCTATTCACCCTGATAGAGATCTATCAGGGTGAATAGGACAAGGGTTCTAGTCCCTAAGGGGGTTAAAAGTTAGTAAAAAATAAACACCAAAATATTAAGTCTAAATAAAAAATAAAGATTTACAAAAAAAAAAAAAAATACACATTAACAATAAAAATATTCATTTTCAGCAGATGTGTGTAGGAATAAAAAAAAAAAAAAAAATGAAATTTCACAGAATATCGGTATAAATTATCGGCTATCGGCCTGAAAGTTCACAAATTATCGGTATCTGCCCTAGGGTTGTTGCGGGTATCGAAATTTCGATACCCAATCGATACTTTTGTCCCGGTATCGATACGATACCGGGATTTCCGTTTTTTCGATACTGGGCTGCGCTTCTGCGCAGTCTAGTATCTCTGAACATGAGCGCGCTGCTATCGGCGCGCTCATGTTCTCTCTCAGCAGCACGGGGAGAAGGAAGCTGTCCTCCCTCCCCCTGTGCTGCTGCCGCTGCCACCAATGAGGAGAGAGGGGCGGAGGAGGGGCGGCAATGAGAAGAGAGGGGCGGAGGAGGGGCGGCAATGAGAAGAGAGGGGGTGGAGGAGGGGCGGCAATGAGAAGAGAGGGGGTGGAGGAGGGGCGGCAATGAGAAGAGAGGGGCGGGCGCACTGCGCCCCCAATGATAGGATTACTATCGGAGCGATGGGAGGAGACATCAGCTTCACTAGTGGGCGTTCCTTTTCCCTGCGCTGCGATTGGACAGCGCTACAGCCAGGGAGAAGGAACGCCCACTAGTGAAGCTGATGTCTCCTCCCATCGCTCCGATAGTAATCAGCAGCATGTGGAGCAGGAGAGGAGACAGTAATGGGGCACTAGTCTGCGGGCGAACGGAGCGGCGCCCAGGACTAAATGGTGAGTGCTGAGACATCGCTGGGCGCCGCTCTGTGTGGCCTAATAGTGAAAGTCTGGACTCATATACAGTAGTCAGTCTTTAACACATACAGGAGGCGGGTGCCGGCAGCAGAATCGCATTGCCGGCACCCTGCCCCTGACAGGGAGCTGCGATCAGCGGCAGTTAACTGCCGCTGATCTGCTAGTACCCGCCTCCTGTATAAAGGGGTAAAATCATTGGTGGTGCAGTGTGCCCCCCCCCCCTCAATCCCCCCATCCCATTAAAATCATTGGTGGTACAGTGCGCCGGCCCCTCTCAACCCTCCAGTATTAAAATCATTGGTGGCAGTGGCCACAGGGACCTCTCCACTCCCCCTCATTGGTGGTGCAGTGGCAGCTTCTGATCGGAGCCCCAGCTGTGTAAGCCTGGGGCTCCGATCGGTTACCATGGCAGCCAGGACTGGTTGCCATGGTAACATCCCTGATGCTGTGTGCACAAAGCACAGAGCAGCAGGGACAGTGTGGAGTCCTATTCACCCTGATAGAGATCTATCAGGGTGAATAGGAAAAGGGATGAAAGATCCCAGGTTCTAGCCCCTAAGGGGGGAAATAGTTATTAAATAAAAAGTGAAAAAAAAAAAAACACTAAAATATGAAGTATAAATCACCCCCCTTTTCCCAATTTCACATATAAAATATATAAATAAACATATTACATCGCCACGTCAGAAAAGTCCAAACTATTAAAATATAAAAAAAAAATCTAGGTGGTGAATGCCGGAACAGAAAAAATAAAATAAAAACTGCGCGATTCGCCATTTTTAAAAATGAGGAATGCACGTGGCTTTTTTTGTTTATTTTTTTCGCGTGGTATCGAATGGTATCGAGTATCGCAATACTTTTTCATGGTATCGAAACCGAATAAAAAATTTGGTATCGCAACAACTCTAATCTGCCCTAAAAAAATCAATATCGGTCGATCCCTAATGGTGACCACAACTCTTCCTCTTCACGCTCATCTACAGCCTGATCCTGCACTCTTCGCAGGGCACGCTCCAGGAAGAAAACAAATGGTATGATGGTGCCTTCGGTGCGACTGACTAGGTTTGTCACCTCCTCAAAAGGACGCATGAGCCTACAGGCATTGCGCATGAGTGTCCAGTAACGTGGCAAAAAAATTCCCAGCTCCGCAGAAGCTGTCCTAGCACCCCGGTCATACAAATACTCGTTGACGGCTTTTTCTTGTTGGAGCAGGCGGTCGAACATTAGGAGTGTTGAATTCCAACGTGTCAGGCTGTCGCAAATCAAGCGCCTCACTGGCATGTTTCGCCACTGGATATCTGAAAAGTGCGCCATGGCCGTGTAGGAACGCCTGAAATGGCCCCACACCTTCCTGGCCTGCTTGAGGACGTCCTGTAAGCCTGGGTACTTATGCACAAAGCGTTGTACGATCATATGACACACATGTGCCATGCACGGCACATGTGTCAACTTGCCCAAATTCAATGCCGCCAACAAATTGCTTCCGTTGTCACACACCAGTTTGCCGATCTCCAGTTGATGCGGAGTCAGCCACTGATCCACCTGTGCGTTCAGGGTGGATAGGAGTGCTGGTCCGGTGTGACTCTCTGCTTTCAGGCAAGTCAACCCCAAGACGGCGTATCCGGTATGTGGAATAGCCCCTGGGGGGGGGGGGGGGTGCTGTTGATGTGGAGCAAGACGCAGCAGCAGACGAGACTCAGCCGAGGAGGTTATGGAAGAGGATGGAGTAGGAGGAGTAGAGGAGGTGGCAGCAGGCCTGCCTGCAAGTTGTGGCGGTGTCACCAACTCCTCTGCAGAGCCACGCATTCCATGCTTGGCAGCCGTCAGCAGGTTTACCCAATGCGCAGTGTAGGTGATATACCTGCCCTGACCGTGCTTTGCAGACCAGGTATCAGTGGTCAGATGGACCCTTGCCCCAACACTGTGTGCCAGACATGCCATTACTTCCTTTTGCACAATCGAGTACATGTTGGGGATTGCCTTTTGTGCAAGGAATTTTCGGCCGGGTACCTTCCACTGCGGTGTCCCAATAGCTACAAATTTTTGGAACGCCTCAGACTCCACCAGCTTGTATGGTAAAAGCTGGCGGGCTAAGAGTTCCGACAAGCCAGCTGTCAGACGCTGGGCAAGGGGGTGACTTTGTGACATTGGCTTCTTACGCTCAAACATGTCCTTGACAGACACCTGACTGTGGGCAGATGAGCAGGAACTGCTCAAGGCGAGAGACGGAGTGGCGAATGGTTGAGAGGGGGCAAGGAGGACAGCAGTGGTTGACCAGGAGGTAGGAGGGTCTGCTGCTGATTGGCTGGAATGTGTCTGCTGACTGTGAGGTACAGGGTCAAAGTTTACTCAATGATGACGAATAGGGGGCGGACCGAACATCGCAAGCTATGTTCGCCGGGAACTATTCGCTATTCACTATCTCTACATGTCATCTAGGTACAATTGTTAAGGTAATAAAATACATAAGATTTTCTCAGTAACTGTCAGTTGTGGTAAAAGGTTGTTGCTTTGTACATAAATATGATGTCACTAAATAAATTTCAAGAGGAATTACAATTACATTCACATAGCCTTCAAACTGTTTTTTTAGGACCCCTGGTTTCAGTAGGCATAGAGATGTGTTATGGCAGAAAACAAATTATTCTGTTACGTTGCCTGGATGAATAGCTGCAGCAGGTCAAAGGTGATGTGAGTACAATTCACACTCAGTTCAATGCGTTTTGGTAGACTGCACGTTTTTAAGGTAACCACTCCAGAATCAGAGTGTTCACTTCTGCACGTATGGGTAAATCAACCAATGCCCCTGACAAAGCCTAAGGCGAAACTCTGGTCGGGCGTGCAAAATGCTGCTGCTTTTTATTTGAGAAATGCTTATACTTTTTATGGAATTTGGGAGTATAAGAAATACTTGTTTTATACAAATTGGAGACGGTACTTCACTATTGTAGCAAACTCCTCATAGGATTACCATCGGGAAGGAGGACCTTGATGGACTCGCTTCTATAGCGTCTGTTTTGAAGTGTCTGCATACTACTGTGCGTTTGTGAGTATAATATCAGGTGTGCTTCCAATCGACAGTAGCAGTACTTCACTATCAGTGTGATTTTGGTATTCCATAGGAGTCAGTGGAAGAAAACGGATTTCTGTGGAGATTAATGATTTACCCATACGTGCAGAAGTGGATACTCTGATTCTGGAGTGGTTACCTGAAACACGCGCGGTCTACCAAAACGCATTGAATAGAGATGTGCTATGGTCAATATCTCTAACTTGCCTGTGCCGCTGGAGGGTAGAAGATTCAGAAGAAGTACACCAGATGTAGGGAAAGGGGGCATAGAGGCCTCCTGTAGTGGATGGTGTAGGGAGGTTGCCGAGCTCCCGCTCTTAAAAAAGACTGCGGGACCGGCGTGCAGCAGTGGGTGGGCGGAGCGCACGCTGTGGCGTGCGCTCCAAAGGCTGGAAGGAAGAGCATGTGGAACGCACTGTCAGAGTGGCAGTGCGTTCCAAATGCCGGAAGCAGAGCGCAGAGTTGATTCAGCAGAGACAGGGAAGACCAATCGAGCACAGTTCAGATAGTTTGGTATACAGGAGATAGAAGAGAAAACATAAAGAGATTGAAAAGAGGAGATAAGAAGGAGATAACCTAGAAAAAGGATACTCTTTGCAGCACCTGGTAGTAATTTCTAGTTTCATGGAGCCTAAAAGGAATTTAGAAGGATACATTAGTCAGAAACAATATTCCATAATATACAGCCAGTAATAAATTAATTATACATCATTAGATACATTCTTTTATTTTTAGAAACATTTGTTTTTAACAATATTATTGGTTATTTTAGAATCCAAAGCATTCTCAAGAAATCCAGTAGACACATTTATTTGCATGTATCTGGTCAGAAACCATTTTTTATTTTTTATTTAAAAAAACAACTTTTTATTATTATTATTATTATTATTATTATTATTATAATATTGAATCCTTGGGACGCACTATAATCTTATCTTGTGTGTGGAGGTGGGGAAACCATCTATCTGGTGAGATATAATGATTTGAGATTTTATTTAGGTGAAACGGTGTATCTCGTACTCCCTATAAGTCCTCTCGGAGTAAGTGTTTGTAGCGTCTGGATCAAGAAAGCCTCCCTGTACTTGAGCATTTTGGATCTGTTCTATTACCTGGAATTTGATTTGCGAAATATTGTGTTGTGCCTCCTTGAAGTGATGTGGAAGTGGTAATAATAGGTTTTGTCGCTGGATAGTAGATTTATGTTGACAGATTCTATCTCTTATTGTTTGAGTTGTTTCCCCTACATACATAAGACCACAAGGGCATATTATGGTATAAACTACATGATCTGATTCACAGGTGAAGAAACCTTTGATCTTTATGAGTTTGCCCGTCTGCGGGTGTGAGATGGTGGATCCTCTCTGTATGTTTGAGCACTGTGCGCTGTGTAGGCAGGGGAAAGTGCCCGTCTTTTGTGTCTGAAGAACTAACTGTTTTGAAGGGGGTCTGGATGGTCCAATGTCTGCCCTTACTAGGAAGTCCCTGAGATTTTTTGGTCTTTGATTGCATACAAGAATGGGATTATTGAATTCGTCCACTTCCGGAAATGCCTTTTTAAGGAGTGACCAATGGAATTTAAATATGTTAACTACTTTTCTAATACTAGGATGAAATTTGTGAACGAAGGTAATGCATTTCTGGTTCGTTTTCCTTTTTTTGTTTTTTTCACAAATCTTTAATGTGTATACTTTCATCTCAGTTTCTCTTTTGGTTCTAATTGTGGGATGTGTGACTATGGTTTGGACGCGTTTTTAATTGGGAAACTGGAAGTGCCTTTTTTGTGGTAGAGGGGTGAAAACTGCTGAAATGTAGTAGGTTATTTCTGTCCGTTGTTTTATGGTAAAGATCAGTGGTTAGATGCCCTGATTGGTCCTTGTGTACCATTGTGTCCAAGAAGCTAATTGCCAAACTGTCATGATGTATTGTAAAGTTGAGTTCCGGATAGATGTTATTTAAGTATTCATGGCATAACATTAGGTTGTCAAGAACCCCTTGCCATATGCAGAACACCTCATCTATATAGCGTTTCTATATTAGACTGTGTTTCCTGAATAACTCGTTTTTATATATATATATATGGGACTCTTCAAGATCCGCCATATAGCAATTAGGGTACGGGGGGGGGGGGGCGACATTAGACCCCATGGCTGTCCCTTGTATCTGCATATAGAAAGTGTCCTGAAACATAAAGTAATTGTTGTAAAGGACAATGTTCAATAAATCAATGCACAGGGAAATTATATCTGTGTCCTGGTGCGTATTAGTCAGTAATGTGTGTATTGCTGTGATGCCTTTGTGACGTTGGATAGATGTATATAAACTAGTAATGTCCCATGTGACAAGGATGCTTTCCAGTGGGAGTGGTCCTAGGCTTTTGATAACGAGGAATGGCGTGGTATCCAGTAAAAATAATTTTGTTTTTTTTAACCAGCGGTGTCAGATTTTTTTTTCTAAAAGTATGGAGAGTGGGGATGGTTATGATTCCGTAAAAGCCACTATTGGGCGACTGGGGGGATTCAAAAAATCCTTGTGGATTTTTGGTAGGATGTAAAAAACTTGGGTAATTGGATGGGATTTGGTCAAGAAATTTACGGTTTGTGTCTATGATGTTGTGTGCGTGATAATGCTGGAGGGTGTCCTGTATAGTCTTGGTAATGTATGGTGCGGTATTATTACTAAGTTTCTTGTATACAGATGTGTCCAGTAATTGACGATTGATTTCTGCAATGTATTTGGACTTATCCATTACGACCAGGGACCCACCTTATCCGCTGGTTTAAAAACCAGTTGTTTGGATCTTTTAAGTGTTTGGAGCGCTTGTCGCTCTGTGTTGATGATCTTGTATTTATATTTGCCCCTATGGATATCCCTTTTAAAGGTATCCACATCCTTTTGTACCAGTTCAATAAATGTTTCTATCGCAGGATAGGTCTTAGGAGGAGAATACGTGCTCTTGTTGCGTAGACCTAATTCAGCAATTGATATTTTGGTAGTAGGTTCTTGTGTGGTTGTGGGAACAAATTTGGAAAAGTGTGCCCTCAGGCGGACATTTCTATAGAAGTGTTGTAGGTCTAAGTCAAGCTGAAAAGTGTCCAGGTTGTAAGAAGGACAGAAGAATAACCCTTACTGTAAAAGTTCCAATTCAGCTGGACTTTGTGAGGCAGAAAAAATGTTGATCACCAGTGAATGCGTTGTGGTAGGTGGTATATCTACCTTGTTCTCCGTTGATCACTATCTTATCCTTGTGCGTTGGCCTTGGTCCGTCCAATTATATACTGTTATTTCGGTAATCATCGCAGTCCCTTAGAAACTTTTTCCTTTTGGGCGCCTCTATATCCTTCCTGACCGCTGTTAGTGTATTTGATATTTTGTCTTGCAGCTTGTCATATTCTTCTTTAGACATGATGCTTTGTAATTCGATAGAACGTATCTTTTTGTTTTTGTTTCGGAAATTGTTGTCTGTAAATGCATCAGAGTGAGAGTCATCAGATCAAATGAACACTTGTTTAAAATTTTTTGAATTTCAAACAATAGTCTGTATTATCCTTAAAGAGGGTAGGTTTAATTTTCATCCTTCGTCCTCTTGGAATGCGCATAGCTTTTACATATTAGGCGAACGTCACGCTATGTAGTTCATACCTTTTGGAGTCTCCTGGCTTCTTTCTCAAGGTCTTTTTCTTTGAGATCTGCTACAGGAGTTTGAAGAAATTCACTGGATTGGGTTACTTGAGAGAGAACCATAGAGATTTCCTCATCCATATATGTCAAGATGTTATCTGCCATTGTTTTTAGCACTAGCTGATTCAAATTAGGGATAGGTACGTCTTTAGACAAACTTTGTAGCCACCTGCTTCTGTTTAGCTGTGGATAGGGTTCCCAACCCCGTCAACATAAAAAATACAAATCACAGCCAGAAAATTTTTGTTAGGCTAATTTCACACCCGTTTAGGTGCGGATCCGTCTGGTATCTGCACAGACGGATCCGCACCTATAATGCAAACACTGGTATCCGTTCAGAACAGATCCGTACTCTGTAAAAAGAAAGTCTAAGTCAAACGGATCCGTCCTGACTTGCATTGAAAGTCAATAGGGGACGGATCCGTTTACAATTGCACCATATTGTGTCAATGTAAGCGGATCCGTCCCCATTGACTTACATTACATTACATTACATCGCCAGGCGGACACCAAAACGCTGCAAGCAGCGTTTTGGTGTCCGCCTCCAGAGCGGAATGGAGGCGGAACGGAGCCAAACTGATGCATTCTGAACGGATCCTTATTCATTCAGAATGCATTGGGGCTAAACTGATCTGTTTTGGGCCACTTGTGAGAGCCTTGAAACTGATCTCACAGGCGGACCCAGAAACGGCAGTGTGAAAGTAGCCTAAGTTGATTGTGATTTATTTTTATTTTTTTATTCAGAAAAACTTGAAATGCCGCTTTCCTTGTGCGAACATTTTCGGCTGGCAATTCAGCCTTAGTCACGCACTAAAATTGTACAATGGAATATAATCAAAGTAAGGTTTGTGTTGACATGCATCAAAAGTTATGCAGATATATAGCGTAAAGAGTCACTATGGAAAATATATATACATTCAAGATATGCCGTCATATAATAGTATTCTATGCCTTGAGGAATAAAACGGAGGAAAACAGCATGTCATCTAGGTACAATTGTGAAGGTAATAAAATACATAAGATTTAGATCTAGGTTTCCACCAGTATGTCGGAACCAGGTGATGCAGGATGCGTCGAGGCCCACAAGCCCGGTATTGGTCCTGAGGAGTGGGGAAGCTTGACTAAAATAGCCAAAAAATCGTTTTTTTGCTTAGGAGATCCTTTAGGCTGGGTTCACACTTGAGCGTTTTACAGCGCGTTCAAACGCGCTGTAAAACGCTCAACACATGAAAACCAATGCTTCCCTATGGCCCTGGTTCTCACTTGAGCGTTTTACAGCGCTGAAAAACGCGCTGTAAAACGCCCTACGCTCAAACAAGTACTTGAGCTTCTTTGGGGCGTTTTACAGCGCGTTTGTGGCCATAGGACATTGCAGTCAATCACACAAACGCGCGTCAAACGCGCGTTTACTATTGCAAAAAACGCGCGTTAAACGCGCATATCAAAGACGCTCAGGTCTGAACCCAGCCTTAGATATAAAAAAAAAGCAGATGTTTATCTTAGACGTGCTTAGGAGTCTGCTTCAACAAGTCTTAGCCCGGCTATTGCCGTCTTTTGGGTCTCCAGGTCCTTTAAGGCTATGGTTATATCAGCTGGATGCTCATATTAAGGACAAAATACCTAGAGAGGAATTACGGTCGTCCCTCCCTACATTTTCTAAAGCCGCAGACTTCCTGGTGGACGCTTCTACTGCCAGAGCAGCTGCCATGTCTAACGCAGCTAGACAGGCTATCTGGCCTAAATCGTGGAAGGGGGATCAGGGTTCCAAGTCTAGACTCTGCTCTCTTCCATGTGAGGTTTCTAGGCTGTTTGGTTCCTCGCTTGATGACATCCATAAAGAGGGGTTTCCCGGTTCCTCAGAAAACTTCATTTTTATTCATTTTATTTTTTGTAAATTCCAGGCCAGTTTTAAAAGACAAAGGGGTGGGCAGAGTGACAGGAGAGGCAGGGTGAAATTTCCTAAAATATTTATTTATTTATTTTTTCAAGCCAGGACAACAGAGACTGTTTGTCTCAGTTTCTCCTAGCCTGGAGGTCCATTTCTCAGAACAAATGGATCCTATGTGTGATAGGAATTCCAGCCGGAATCCGTTTTCTTTCTCATCCACCAGATTTTATTGCCCAGACAGCGTGTCCCAAAAATCTAGAAAGAAGAAATGCTTTTGGATTTAAGTTTTCTCCCTCTTGGACAAATGGGTAGTTTGCCCGATTCCCAAAACAGAGAGGGTGAAAGGGTTTTAGCCCCCTCTATTTTTGGTGAAGAAACTAAATGGAACATTCAGAGTGATTTTTAAATCTAAAAAAAATTAAACAAATCTCCTGCTCTTCGTAAATTTAAGTATGGAGACGATATAATCAACTGTAGATCTCCTCTTCCAGGATTGCTGGATGGCAAGCTTGGATCTGGAAGATGCATATTACCATGTTCCAATCGATGCTTCCTTCCAATAGTTTTTAAGAACAGCTGTCTGGGTCCAGGGAGAGTTACTACATCTCCATTACAGAGCACTGTCCTTTGGGGTATTTCCCAGAGTCCAAAGTAGTAGTAGAAGTAGCGGCTTTTGTAAGACTGTCTGGAATTACGCTAGTGCCCTGTCTGGACGTTTTTTTTTTTTTAATAGTCTATCAGTCGAAAGAGAGACTAGAAAAAGATATAAAATTCCTCTGCTCCACTTTGAAAAAGCTAGGATGGAAAATAAACTGGAAAAAATCATATCTGATTCCTTTTCAAGTTTGCATTTTCTTAGGAATTCAGCTGGACTCCTGTCTGCAAAGACATTTTCTTCCGCTTCCAAGGACGGAATCTATCAGAGAACAAGTATGGTCAGCCTTCCTTTCTTACCAGTTTACTTTCAGGGAAGCAATGGCGGCGTTCGGGCAGATGAAATCAGCGGTTCCAGCAGTACATTATGCACAGATCCACTCCAGAGAGCTACAGGCAAACATCCTAAAATCATGGGATGGCTCCCCTTATTCCTTGGATCAGAATTTCCACCTTTAATCAAAGACAAGACTCTCCTTGTTGTGGTGGACAATTCCAGAGAATCTAACCGCAGGGGTTTCATGGACATTTCTAGACTCAACTATAATTACCACAGACTCTAGCCCTTGGGGTTGGGGGGCCCACTCCCAGAACAGTTGCTGGCAGGGGAGATGGGACATGAACATGAGGAAAGCATCCTCCAATTTCAAGGAGTTAAAGGCAGTAGAGATGGCACTGAAGTTGGCAATACCAGAGGTAAAACACAGGAAGATTGTCTTCTATTCCAACAATGCTACAGCAGTGGCGTACATAAACCGTCAAGGGGTAACGAGCGTCCCTTCTCTTTTACTTCCATGCCAGAAGATCTTTTATAGCAGAAGCGAGAAGGCTTTTTCTGTCAGCAGTGAATCTGAAGGGGAAGGAGAACATCATAGCTGACTTCCTAAGTCGAGTCTCCTTAAAACACAGAGAATGGTGTCTAAACAAAGGCTTTTTTTTTTGCAAATAGTCCAAAGGTACGGTCTTCCCACAGTGGACCTTGTTGCCTCAAGAGCCAGCGGAAAATTAGAGAGGTTTTTCTCCCTCAACCATTTGGACGACCCGTTAGCAATCGACTGGTTAGCACAAGACTGGAGCCAGGAATTGGGGTATGCCGTCCCTCCATTTTGCCTTACTCCCCAGGTATTGAAGAAAATAGTTATCCTGATAGCTCCAATGTGGCCAAAGAGGTCCTGGTACTCCAGTCTAAGGATGGCAGTAGAGCCTCCGTGAACCTTTCCTTTGAAGGAGGATCCTCTAGTCCATCTCAGCCCAGAAATTCTCCATCTTTTGCTGTGGATTTTGAAAGGGAAGTTTGGTCTAGAAGGGGATTATCCGCCAAAGTTGTCTCCTCTATGCTGAAGAGTAGGAAGGTGGTTACCTCAAGAAAATATAACAAAGTTTGGAATGTTTTTTCAGTCGTCTGAGGACATCGCTCAGACCCCTTTTAAGTCTCCTGAAATACCAAAGATCCTAGAGATTTTGCAAGCAGGGCTAGACAGGAATCTTAAAGCATCTACATTAAGGCCTCTTTCACACGAGCGTGCTGCGATTTACACGCAACGCACAAGTGATGCGTGAAAATCACCGCTCATGTGAACAGCCCCATAGAAATGAATGGGTCCGGATTCAGTGCGGGTGCAATGCGTTCACATCACGCATTGCACCCGCGTGGAAATCTCGCCCATGTGAAAGAGGCCTAAAAGTCCAGGTAGCTGCTTTAAGTTATTTCTTTGATTCCAGATTAGCAGATGATCCATGGATAAAAAGATTCTCGGCAGCATCAAGAATGCACCCTTCTTTAAGACCCTTGTCTCCCCCCTGGGATTTGAATACTGTCCTTTCGGCCCCATTGCAAAAGCAGTTTGAACTAGAGTTGTTGCGATACCAAATTTTTGATTTGATTTCGATACCATAAAAAAGTATTGCAATATTCGATACCACGCAAAAAAATAAACCTAAAAAGCCACGTGCATTTCGCATTTAAAAAAATGGCAAATCGCGCATTTTTTTTTTTCCTGTTACTGTGTTTACCGCATAGATTTTATATTTTAATAGTTTGGACTTTTCTGTTATGGCGCTATGTGATATATTTATTTATTGTTTATATATTTTATATGTGAAATTGGAAAAGGGGGCGATTTTATACTTAATATTTTGGGGTTTTTACACTTTTATTTTTTATTTCTTTTATTAACTATTTTCCCCCTTAGGGGCTAGAACCTCGGATCTTCTAATCCCTTGTCCTATTCGCCCTAATAGAGCTCTATCAGGGTGACTAGGACTTCACACTCTCCCTGTTGCTCTGTGCATAGTAAACACAGCAGCAGGGAGCTGACTATAGCAGCCAGGGCTTCAGTAGCATCCTGGCTGCCATGGTAACTGATCGGAGCCCCAGGATTACACTGTTGGGGCTCCGATCAGAACTGCCACTGCCACCAATGATTTTAATACTGGGGGGTTCAGAGGGGCAGGCACACTGCACCACCAATGATTTTAATGGGTTGGGGGTTGAGGGGGGGGGGGGGGCGCACTGTGCCACCAATGATAATTAACCCTTAATACAGGAGGCGGGTACTGGCAGCAGATCAGTGGCAGTTAACCCCTTAGTTGCCGCACCTGAGAGGTTAACTGCCGCTGATCGCAGCTCCTTGTCAGAAGCAGGGTGTTAGCTATGCGGATCTGCTGCCGGCACCTGCCCTCCTGTATTGTGTTAAAGACTACCTTTCATGGGTCCAGACTTTAAGTAGCAGGCTACATAGAGCAGCGCCCAGGGATCTTCCTTCACTTACTATTCTGGGCGCTGCTCCATTCGCCCGCTGTGCCCTATTACGGTCTCCTGCTCTATATGCTAATTACTAGTATCGGAGCAATGGGGAGGAGACATCAGCTTCTCTAGTAGGCGTTCCTTCTCCCTGGCTGTAGCGCTGTCCAAGTGCAGCGCAGGGAGAAGGAACGCCCAGGAGAAGCTGATGTTTCCTCCCCATTGCTTTGATAGTAAATAGCATATGGTCCAGGAGACAGTAATGGGGCACAGCGGGCGAATGGAGTGGCGCCCAGGAATAATAGTAAGTGCTGGGACATCTCTGGGCTCCGCTCTGTGTAGCCTGCTACTTGAAGTCTGGACCCAGGAAAAGTCCTATCATTGGTGGCGCAGTGCGCCTGCCCCTCTCTTCTCATTGGTGCAGCGGCACAGGGGGAGGGAGAGACTGCTTCCTTCTCCCCTGTGCTGCTGAGAGAACATGAGCGCTCCGACAGCAGTGTGCTAATGTTTTGTGATATTAGACTGCGCAGCAGCACAGCCCAGTATCGAAAAAATGGAAATCCTGGTATCTTATCGATACTGGGACAAAAGTATCGATTGGGTATCGAAATTTCGATACCCGCAACAACCCTAGTTTGAACCATTAAGGGTACTTTCACACTAGCGTTTTTCTTTTCTAGCGCTGAGTTCCGTCCTAGGGGCTCAAATCCGGAAAAGAACTGATCAGTTTTATCCTAATGCATTCTGAATGGAGAGTAATCCGTTCAGGATGCATCAGGATGTCTTCAGTTCAGTCTTTTTGACTGATCAGGCTTTTCAGAAAACCGTAGCATGTTGTATTTTTACCTCCGGCCAAAAATCCTGAACACTTTGACTGAACTTTTTCCCATTGACTTGCATTAACGCCGGATTCGGCGCCGTGTGTTCCGTCAAACCGGATCCGGCTTTTGCATGTTAAACCCGAAAAATTTGAAAAAAAAGTTAGTCCATAAATGGCATTTTTTCATTGTGATCAAAATCCTGATCAGGATTCAAATGTAATCCGTTTTCACACGTTTATCCGGATCTGGCGGGCAATTTCGGTGTCTGAATTGAACGCCGGATTCAAACAATGCTAGTGTGAAAGTAGCCTTACTGAGATTTCTATTAAAATGCTTACTTTCAAAATTGCCTTCCTTTTAGCTATAATATCTGCTAGATGGGCTTCCGAAATTCAGGCTTTCTTTGCCTTCCCTCCCTATACTACCATTTTAGAGGACAAGGTGATTATTAAACAGCTTCCATCCTTTTAGCCTAAGGTGGTCTCTGATTTTCATAGAAGTCAGGATGTGATTCTACCCTCCTTCTGTCCAAATCAAACCAATCTGTTGGAAGAAAGATTCCTTTGCCTTGATGTCAGAAGGTGTTTAGTTTTTTTACCTAGACTCCACATGATCTTGGAGAATAGGTGAGAATGTCCTTTATTCAGTTTTTGGGTAGAGCTAGGGGTCGCAAAGTCTCTACTAGTGTTATTGCTAGATTGGTTAAGAATTCTATTTCCCTGGCTTATTCTTCCCTTAGCCTGACTCCTCCTGCGTTCGGGGCTCATTCCACTAGAGCTGTGGTGGCCTCTTGGACAGAGGGTGGATGCTTCTCTGGCCCAGATATTCAGAGCTGCTATTTGGAGCTCTCCCC
The DNA here is from genome assembly GCF_905171765.1 of Bufo bufo. Taxonomy (NCBI): domain Eukaryota; kingdom Metazoa; phylum Chordata; class Amphibia; order Anura; family Bufonidae; genus Bufo; species Bufo bufo. The sequence goes on along the minus strand of NC_053390.1, from coordinate 483,340,990 downwards.
ATACCTTTTTTAGACATTACAGACTGCATCTTGACTTGGATGCAGCCTTTGGGAGAAAAGTGCTACAAGCTGTAGTCTCCCCTGCCCCTTCCCCCTAAATTCTTTTATTTTCTAGTTTATTCTCGCATGTGTGCCGTCATGGGTGAGGGGAAAACAATCATTACTTACTGGTAATTGTTTTTCTTGAAACCCATGACGGCACCCCAAACAATTTCCCTAAAAAAAAAAAAATAGCTGTTAAGTTACTTTCCTAGAAGGTATTAGAAGGGATATAATTTTACCAGTTTGTTAAATCTTCTTTACTACTTTGTGTTGGTTAGAATCACTGAGGTGTGGTGTGGGTGTGAACCATTTTATCTCTTCAGGTTTCCTGTCCTGGATGGGAGGTCCTAGTCGCATGCGTGCCGTCATGGAGAGAGATAGATATAGAGATATCTAAAAAAAAAATTTTTTTTTTTTTTTCCCTCATAGAAAAAAAAATAAAAATTTACATGAGATTTCTCTAATTCAATTTTCTGGTACTGTATTACACTGTGTATTTTCTGCATGAAAATCCGTAAGTAATCTGCAATGTGTGCAGGTAGCCTTAGGCTAAGTCTCATATATTAGTTTCACCTTTTAAGTTGCATAACTGAAATAAATTAACTTTGCACGGTATTCAAATTTTTTGAGTTTCACCTGTACAAAGGCAAACTGATCCTTACGGGCCCCATAGACTATAATGGGGTCCGTTAGGTTTCCGCTCGGAGGAAAATTCTATCAGGGTGAATAGGACTTCACAGTGTCCCTGCTGTTCTGTGCTCTGTGCACACAGCATCAGTGATGTTACCATGGCAGTAGCATCCTGGCTGCCATGGTAACCGATCGGAGCACCAGGATTACACTACTGGGACTCCGATCAGAAGCTGCCACTGCACCACCAATGAGGAGGGGAGAGGGGACCCTGTGGCCAATGCTTCTAATATTGGGGGGAGGGGGGCGGGTGCACTGCGCCACCAATGATACTTAATTTGTAATACAGGAGGCGGGTACTGGCAGCAAATCAGCGGCAGTTAACCCCTCAGGTGTCGTCCCCCCCCAAAAAAAATAACAACATTGCTTACCGGTAATCGTTTTTCTCGATACCCATGACGGCACCCAGTGCGACTCAGGACCTCCCATCAGGACAGGAAACCTGAGAAGATAAAAAGGACACACCTCCACCCAACACCAGTGGAAGAAATAAATTGTTCTCCGGAGAGAAGTGATAAGGGATTAAAGACCCTCTTTTTTTTTTTTTTTTTTTTAAATCTATATTACTTCATATAGACCTGACTGATACCTTATATATATTTATAAATGTATCTGTATATGTATCTATATATGGGGAGGGAACTATCGGGTGCCGTCATGGGTATCGAGAAAAACGATTACCGGTAAGCAATGTTGTTTTCCCCTCACCCATGACGGCACCCAGTGCGAGATAGACTATAAGTAGAGTCTAGGGGGGGGCCACAGCCTGCAGGACCTTCTGCCCAAATGAGGCGTCAGAATGGAGCTGCAACCTATAATGTTTGAGAAAGGTATGTGGGGAACTCCATGGAGCTGCCCTACAAATCTGAGCTAAGGACACGTCACCTCCTTTCAGCCCATGAAGTAGACACTGCCCGAGTAGAATGGGCCCCGAACCCAGAAGGAGGGGAAAGACCCAAGGAGATGTAAGCCTTTGTTATGGCCTTCTTCACCCATCTGGCAATAACCCCGCAGGATGCTTTCTTACCCCTATTCCCCCCCTAAAAACTGGACAAGAAGGTTCTCGTCTTTCCTCCATGAAGACGTAACATCCAGGTAAACTAACAAGCATCTTTTAACGTCCAGGCAATGAAAACTTTTTTCCCTGCTATTGGAGGGGTTAGGAAAAAAGGAAGGCAACACAATGTCCTGGCTCCTGTGAAAATCTGAGACAACTTTGGGAAGGAAGGAAGGCAGGGTCCTAATTACTACTTGATTGTCCTGGATGACAGTATATGGTGGATGTGCAGAGAAGGCCTGGATCTCCGAGACCCTCCTAGCAGAGGTGATTGCCAGTAGAAAAGCCATTTTAATGGACAGGATGTCAATTGGGATCTCTAACAAGGGCTCAAATGGCTTATCGGTTAGGGCTGTCAAGACCCTGTTTAAATCCCATGGGGGGGGGAAAGAGGCCTTACAGAAGGATGGATTCTGGCCGCGGCAGAAAGAAAACGTTTGACCCAAGGATGCATTGCTAACTGGTAGTCGAAAAAATAGCTCAAGGCTGATACCTGTACTTTTAGGGTGGAGGCTTTGAGTCCCTTGTCTAAACCTGCCTGCAAGAAGTCTAAAACTTTAGGTATTTCTGGAGGTTTAAATGGATCAGGGCTAGACCCTAGAAAGGAAGCAAAGATATTCCACACTCTATTATATTTCCTGGCTGTTGTAGCTTTCCTACTGCCTAAAAGGGTGGAAACAACCTTGTTAGAAAGCCCTCTACTCAACCAGATGCCCCTGTCAAACTCCACACTGCCAATTGTAGAATCTCCGGATTGGGGTGGCATACAGGCCCCTGGAGAAGGAGGGCCTCCCTTGGAGGGATCGTCCAGGGGGGGCTTCTGGCTAGATTTAACAGGGTGGAGTACCAGATCCTTTTGGGCCATTTCGGGGCTACCAGGATTATAGAGGCTCCCTCCCTCCGTACTTTCTTCAGTACCTGTGGAATTAGGGAAATAGGTGGGAAGGCATAGCCGCGTTCTCGGCTCCAATCCTGGGCCAGACTGTCCACGGCCGTGGGGTTCTCTGTGTGATTTAAGGAGAAGAACCTCTCTGTCTTCCGTTTCTTCCGGGTAGCGAAGAGGTCTATAGTTGGGGTCCCAAACCTTAAGACAATCTGGGAAAAGACTTCTCCGTTCAGACTCCACTCTGCCTGGCTGAGTTCCACTCGGCTTAAAAAGTCGGCCACCGTGTTCTCTTTTCCCTTTAGATGTATTGCAGATAGGAGCAGGTTCCTGTCTTCTGCTATTTTGAAAATTTCCTGGCAGAGGAAGATTAGGGATGGTATTTTTGTTCCGCCCTGGTGATTTATATAGGCCACTGTTGTTGAATTGTCCGAGTAAAATACCAGTTTTTTGTTCAAGACATCTGGAACTGCCACCCTTAGAACTCTTTCTACTGCCCTGAGTTCCTTGTAATTTGATGTGCAGGCTCGGGTTCTTAAATCCCATCTTCCCTGCCAATATTTCCCATCTGAATGAGCCCCCAAACCCCACGGACTGGCGTCTGTTGTTATCCGTATGGGTTCTATGAAGGACCAGGGCATCCCTGCCGAAAGATTCTTCTCGGATGTCCACCATAGGAGGGAATACCTTGCTCTGGAGGAGAGATGAAATTTTTCCTCTAGTGTTTGTGGAAGACCATTCCATTTCTTTAAGATATCCCACTGTAACGATCTTGTGTGAATCTGAGCAAACGGCACTGCGGGAATCGTAGCCGTCAGGTGCCCTAATACTGCCATCGCCTTCCTGATGGAACATCGGAAGGAGCGGAAAAGGATCCAAACATGTTCCTTTGTTGAAACTATTTCCTTCTGAGGAAGGAATGTTTTCTGAGCCGTGGAATCTAGCTGCATCCCTAAAAATACGCAATTTTGAGAGGGGGTTAGGCAAGATTTTTCTCGATTGACCTTCCATCCCAGATCTTTCAATAGAGAACACACCAGGACAAGATCCGTCTGTAACTGTACCTTCGTCTGGGCTATGAACAAAAAATCGTCCAGATAGGGTACTAACACTATCCTGGACAATCGGAGGAATGCCACCATCTCCGCCACAACCTTTGTAAAAATTCTCGGGGCTTGTGAGACCCCAAACGGGAGGGCCCTGTATTGCAGGTGCAGAAGCTGGCCCTTTACTTGGACTGCCGTTCTCAAATACTTTTGGGAGGAGGGATGAATAGGGATGTGGTAATAAGCATCCTCTAAGTCTATACTTGCCATCCAGCAATCTTTGTATAACAGATCTATAGTTGTCTTTATCGTCTCCATCCGGAATCTTTTGTATTTCAGGAACTTGTTTAGTCGTTTTAGATTTAGAATCATTCGAAAGGACCCATTGGGTTTCTTTACTAGAAAGAGTGGGGAGTAATACCCCCTGCCCTCCTCTTCTATGGGAACTTGGCAAACGACTCCTTTGTCCAATAACAACTGAACCTCTGCCTCTAAAACTGTGGATTTTAAGGGATCCTTCGGAGTTGGAGTGTGGGTGAAGAAATTTTGGGGGTAGGAGAGAAACTCCAATCTGACTCCCTCTGCTATCCCTCCCAAAACCCATTTGTTTTGGGTGACCTTTGACCAAGCAGGGAGAAAGGAAGAGAGTCTCCCCCCAACTTGGAGCCCGGCGTCATTGCTGCTTATCTTTTTTATTATCTTGGGATTTGAAAAGAAAGCCGCTAGATTTCCTCTGAAATCGATCTCTCTTTCCTATCGTAGGGCTTGCCCCTCTGCCTTCTAAAGCTCTGCTGGGGCCTATGAAAAAAGGGGGGCTTCTGAGGGACAGGAAACCCCCTTTTTTTGTCAGAGGCCTTCTCCAGGATGTCATCTAAAGATGATCCAAATAATCTGTCGCCTTCACACGGAAGGGCACAGAGTCTGGCCTTAGATCCCTGGTCACCCTTCCAGGATCTAAGCCAAATAGCTCTTCTAGCCGCGTTTGACATAGCAGAGGCTCTGGCGGAAAAGCACATCACATCAGTGGAGGCATCCGTTAAAAAATCAGCTGCTTTTGAGAAGGTGGGGAGAGAAGCTAGGAGCTCTTCTCTAGGTCTTTTTTCTTTAAGATGTGACTCTAGCTGGTCAATCCATAGTCTCAGTGACCGGGAAACCCAGGTGGCCGACGTCTCCCAAGCCCGTTTAAGATATATGTCCGCTTTCTTGTCTAACGGGTCAGAAAGACAACCTAAATCATCAAATGGGAGGGCAGACTTTTTTGCAATCTTGGCGACTGGTGCATCCACCGTAGGGGCCCTATCCCAGCTTGAGGACACTTTTTTTTCTTCATAAGGGTATTTTCTTTTAACAGAGGAAGGTATGAAGAACTTTCTGTCAGGATTCTTCCACTCTTTTTTAATAATCGCCTGCATGCTTTCATGCATAGAAAAAACCCTATGCTTTTTAGGGCCTAATGCCTGAAAGGCCTGATCCGCAACTGATCTGGTCTGCTTAATGTCTTCCAACTGCATAGTTGCTCAGACCGCTTTTAATAATGGCTGCGTATCCTCAGGGGAAAAGAAGGACTTCCCTGAATATTCCTCGTCCGAGGAATCTGAATTACTGGAATCTAACTGCCCGGATTCTCTGGCTTCACTATCGGACGAGTCCATTTCCATACTATCACATTCTGTGGCTTTATCCGGGGATCTGGCACGGCCTTTACTGAATGTCTTGAAGGATGCTTTGATTAAGGACCTCATAGATCTTGTAAGGGTCTGGGACTGTTCCGCTACCAGTTTGTCTATACATGCCGTACACAGAGGTTTCTGATAGGATGCAGATAGAGTCGTCTTACAATCTGCACACTCTTTGTGTTTTGACTTGGAAGACTTTTTTGGAGGCTTTGGGATCTAAGACAGAAACACCTTATTAGTAAAAAAGGAACGTTCTCACCATGTGAATTTTTCCTTCCCCATCCTTAGGACCAGTACCGGACTTGCAGGCCTCAAGGGGTCCAGGGGTTCAGCGCGTCCATCTGTAGGCTCCGACATGCTTGCTAGCTGGATCCTACTTCAGCACAAACACACTGTGCCTCCGCTGGCTGCCTGCACCTGCCGCCGCATTTATAGATTTAAAAGACGCGCCTCGGCCCTCACTTCCGGGTCCTGCGCGTCGAGGGAGAAACCCCGCCCCCCCGACGTCATCGGCCGGCCCTCCGAAAGATGGCCCCGCGCATGCGCATAAGCGCTCAGACGCGCGGGCGCCCTTCTCAAACTGGGCAAGCCGGCGTGGGGAGCCGCCTGAACACGGCCACAGCGGCTCCCCGCAGGACCGGCAGCGAGTGCGGGCGCAGGCAGACTTGTGGGGAGCGGCTTCCGGCACGGCCACAGAACTACCGCTCCCCAGGGATAGGTCTTCCCACGGCAATGCCACAGACCCCCCCCCAGCGCTGGCTTCTTCTTTGAGGTACGTCCCGCAGAAATACTGCTGCTTCTCAGGAACTCCCATCCGGAGGACAGGAAACCTGAACTGGTGTTGGGTGGAGGTGTGTCCTTTTTATCTTCTCAGGTTTCCTGTCCTGATGGGAGGTCCTGAGTCACACTGGGTGCCGTCATGGGTGAGGGGAAATCAGGTCGGTCATCGATCACTTCGGGGCCAAATTTTTGGAGGCCTATGTACCTGAAAGGGAGGTCGCTGTTGAAGAGTCTCTCATTGCTTTCAAGGGGAGGCTCAGTTTCTGCCAGTACATTCCCACTAAGCCAGGCGAGGTATGGCGTGAAGCTGTACAAACTTTGTGAGAGTACCTCAGGGTACACTTACAAGTTTCGGGTGTACGAGGGGTGAGATTCCCGTATTGAACCCCCAGAATGTCCCCCCACTCTGGGTGTTAGCGGGAAACTTGCGTGGGACCTTATTCACCCACAGCTAGATAAGGGTCACCACCTGTACGTGGATAACATTTATACTAGTATCCCCCTTGTTCCAGTCCCTCTCCACCAGATCCACCTCTGCTTGTGGGACCGTGCGGAAAAGTCGAGGCCTCCCTACCCACCCCCTCCAGGTACCTATCCCCAGATTGACACCTGTGCTATTACCAGTGAAAACTGTTGCTGGTCAGATATAAGGACAAGAGGGATGTCCTTGTACTGTCCACAATTCACGGTAACGGCATCACCCCTATCCGGTCCTCAAGCCCGATTGTATCGTGGATTACAATCGGTATATGGGAGGAGTTGATCTCTCTGATCAAGCCATATAACGCCATGCACAAAACCTGGGCATGGTATAAGAAAGTTGCGGTCTACTTGGTGCAGGTTGCCTTGTACAACTCTTTTGTGCTGTCCTGGAGCGCTGGCAACACAGGGAAATTCCTCCAGTTCTATGAGGCAGTCCTCAAGGCCTTGATCTTTTCTGACCGGGAAAGAGCAGGACGAAGTACCTCGGGAACTGGAGGCGCCCGGATCGTCCCTGGCCAACACTTTCCAGGTGTGGTCCCCCATACTGGAAAGAAGGGACAGTCCAAAAAAAGTGCGGAGTGTGTAACAGGAGGGGGATGCAGAAAAGACACCATCACTCAGTGTGACACGTGCCCCGATCATCTGAGCCTCTGCATTAACGGTTGCTTCAGGGAGTACCACACTTCCATGGAGTACTAAATTTATAATCCCCTTCCCCCATTTTAATTTGTCCACAGTCTTCCAAATTTTTTAGGGGGCATGTCACATTTAGGAAACCCCCACATGGCCCACCATTTAGGAAACTAGACCCCTTGTTAAGTACCTTGAGGGGTCTAGTTTCATAAATGGTGTGCCATGTGGGGGTTTCTTGCTGTTCTGGCACTATGGGGGCTTCCTAAATTTGACATGCCCCCCAAAAAACACCAGCAAAATTCTCTGTCCAAAATACCAATAGCGCTCCTTCTCTTCTGATCTGTGTAGTTCACCTGCAGATCACTCTACATCCACATATGAGGTATTTTCTGACTGAAAAAATTGGGCTACGAATTTTGTGGCGCTTTTTTTCCTTTTAACACTTGTAAAAATCAAATGAAAGGGGCTACAAGAACATGTTAGTGTAAAAAATACAAGATTTTGAATTTCTCCTCCACTTTGCAGCTATTCCTGTGAAACACTTAAATAATTAAGTAATTATCATCTTTTGTCACATTACATCACAAAAATTGCAACAGCAAGTGATCAAAAAGGTGTATGCCCCCCAAAATAGTACCAATCAGACGGTCACCTCATCCCGCAAAAAATGAGACCCTATCTGAGAGAATCGGTCAAAAAAAAAAAGGCTATGGCTCTCAGACTGAGACCCTAAAATATCATTATTTCGGTTTAAAAAATGCTATTATTGTTGTAAACTTAAATAAATAAGAAAGTAGACATATTTGGGTATTGCCACGTGCGTAACGATCTACGTGATAAAAAAGTCACATGACCTAATCACTCAGGTAAATGCTGTAAAAATAAAAACCGTGCCAAAACATAAATTTCTTTTTTTTTTACCTTGCCTCACAAAACGTAATATAGAGCAATAAAAAATCATATGTACCCCAAAATAGTACCAATAAAACTGGCACCTTATCCCGTAGTTTCCAAAATGTGGTCACTTTTTTGAGTTTCTACTGTAGGGGGGCTTCAAATGGGACATGGCATCTAAAAACCAGTTCTGCTAAATTTGCCTTCCAAAAACCTTATGGCGTTCCTTTCCTTCTGCGCCCTGCCGTGTGCCCGTACAGCAGTTTACGATCACATGTGGGGTGTTTCTGTAAACCGCAGAATCGGGGTAATAAATATTCAGTTTTATTTGGCTGTTAACCCTTGCTTTGCTACTGGAAAAAATGGATTAAAATGTAAAATCTGCCAAAAAAGTGAAATTCTGAAATTTCATCTCCATTTTCCATCAATTCTTGTAGAACACCTAAAGGGTTAACAAAAAATCTGTTTTGAATACCTTGAGGGGTGGTTTCTTATGTAAGCCTCACAAAGTGACTTCAGACCTGAACTGGTCCTTAAAAAGTGGGTTTTGGAAATATTCGGAAAAATTTCAAGATTTGCTTCCATACTTCTAAGCCTTCTAACGTCCACAAAAAATAAAATGTAATTTTCAAAATGATCCAAACATGAAGTAGATATATGGGGAATGTAAAGTAATAACTATTTTTAGAGGTATTACTATCCATTATAGAAGTAGAGAAATTGAAATTTGGAAATTTTTTAAAATTTTGGGTAAATCTTTCTTTGTTTTCTCTTCACATATTGTACTTCATGACGGTGGTAAAAGTAAAAAAAAAAATCTCGGAATGGCCTGTATAAGTAAAAGCGTATTAAGGTTATTATCACATAAAGTGACACATGTCAGATTTGCAAAAAATGGCCTGGGCAGGAAGGTGAAAACAGGCCCGGGGTTGAAGGGGTTAATAACAGTATTCATAGGATATTTTTTATTTTTTTTCCCCCGCAAAGAAATTAGGCTTTGTTCACACTTTTAGAATGGAAGCCACAACGCTCTCCGAATTCTTCACATAATTGATGTCCATAGCATCCAACAAAACCTGTTGGTGGAGATGTATAAAAATGTCTAAATGGCAAGCTTTCACTGTTGCCTATACCAGCCAATCCCAGTTCGGCTTTCATTTCTTATACAGTGCCTGAAAAATGAAAGCGGTGATGTGGCTAGTTGCTATAGGCAAGAAAGGCAGTTTTACTTTTAGTTTAATAAATCTTCTCCATTGACTTAATGGTGTTTGTCAATGTACAACATGTAGCGCTATCTTTTTTCCCTCATATACAACAGAATTGCACAGAGCAAGCATATGCAGTCCTTAACACAGATGATGACCTAAGTGCATAATTTTTACATCAAGAGAATCAATGAAATATACAACATGACAAATGGTGAAAATAACTGAGTTTAGAATGTATCTTTACTAGGGAACACAGTACACATTTTGTCCAGTGCATCAGCCACTGGGAGTATATAAATTAAGCTTAGTCCAGAAGCCATTATTTGTGCCAACGGATATTACTGTAAGTGCATAATATTGTAATAACTGTATAAAGTTAAAGGGGTTAGCCACATAGCTGCAAAATTACGTTAATGCAATGCACTGGCATGGTATGGCAGTAGAAACTGCTAATTGGCCTCTGGTCTTACCTTTTAGCCCCTATGAAGATGCCTTATTTCTATATCCAGGTTAGCAGTATAAACAATTGCCACATATAGTTTCTAAGATAAAACATCTTGTATTGTGTCTGCACTGAAAGTGGTCAGTGTAGGTGCAGTATAAGGAGAAAGCTTCATCCTGGGAATTATAATTGAACTGTGGCAATTGTTTACATTGCTACCCTGGACACAGTAAGAGGAGACACTTCTATGTGGGAAAAGATAATACCATCAATAATACTATAATACACTCGGTATGTGTCAAGGCAGCTAGACGCAGTCTGGAAGATGTGGCCGACGCATGGACCGCGTTTTTTGTGCTTGGCCATGTTTGTGTGAATTGGCTTTTAACGTTATTTTTTTCATGTTTCCCCTCACCCTTGTTTGATGTAAATAACAACTTTTCTGTTGATAACTATTGAATTTTGCTTACCAGGCCAGCGCTGCACTCGCTTGTCAAATGATGCTAAAGGCACTTCCTGGATGATGTGCTGTACATTTTGCACCTAGTCCTGTTGCAACCCACAATGAACTTGTCGGTCATCACTGATGTCATGCTCATAGCTTGACTCTTGGGCTCCATCACCACAGCGCATGCGTTAGAATAAATCTTTGTCTAGAGCTGCGAGAGCATAGAATACTATCTGGCCGCTTAACCAGGCCATCTGCGCCAACACAGTCAGGCAGCCAAGGACACTGACTGCCAACATCATGCAGTTCAGTGCCCAATAGGGTCTGAATGCGCAGGTGCAGCTGGTCTGGTTAGGGGTTGAAATACAGTCCTGGTCAAAAGTTTAAGACCACTTGAAAAATGGCAAAAAATCATATTTAGCATGGCTGGATCTTAATAAGGTTCCAAGTAGAGCTTCAACATGCAACAAGAAGAAATGGGAGTGAGACAAAACCTTTTTTGAGCATTCAATTTAATGAAAACAATGAATAAACTGAAACAGGCTGTTTTTTAGCTGATCAAAAGTTTAGGACCACACCTCCAAAAACCTCTAAACCCCCCCCCCCCCAAAACAGAAATCCAACTTCCAAACATGAACTCTGTAATGAGTAGCTCCGCCATTATTGTTGATCACTTCAAAAATTCGTTTCGGCATGCTTGATGCAAGAGTTTCCATGAGGTGAGTAGGAACATTTCTCTAAGTGGTGAAGACGGCCGCACGAAGGCCATCTACTGTCTGGAACTGTTGTCCATTTTTGTAAACTTCCCTTGTCTTTCATCCCCAAAGGTTCTCAATTGGATTTAGATCAGGGGAACACACAGGATGGGCCAAAAGAGTGATGTTATTTTCCTGGAAGAAGTCCCTTGTCCTGCGGGCATTGTGTACTGTAGCGTTGTCCTGTTGAAAAACCCAGTCGTTACCACACAGACAAGGGCCCTCAGTCATGAGGAATGCTCTTTGCAACATCTGGACATAGCCAGCGTCCGTTTGACGCCCCTGCACTTCCTGAAACTCCATTGTTCCACTGAAGGAAAAAGCACCCCAGACCATTATGGCGCCCCCTCCACTGTGGCGCGTAGAAAACATCTCAGGTGGGATCTGCTTGTCATGCCAGTAACGTTGGAAACCATCAGGACCATCAAGGTTAAATTTTTTTTATCATCAGAGAATAAAACTTTCTTCAACCTTTTGAATGTCCCATGTTTGGTGCTCTCTTGCAAAGTCCAAACGAGCAGTTCTGTGGCGTTCAAGGAGATGAGGTCTTTGAAGACGTTTTTTGTTTTTGAAGCCCTTCAGTCTCATATGCCGTCTGATGGTTATGGGGCTGCAGTCAGCACCAGTAAGGGCCTTAATTTGGGTCGAGGTCCAGTGTCTTGACGGACAGCCAATTGGATCCTCCGGCTCAGTGCTGGCGACATTTTTTTGGGTCTTCCACTTGACTTTTTTGTTCCATAACCCTCAGGATCATTTAAGAAATTCCAAATGACTGTCTTACTGCGTCCCACCTTAGCAGCGATGGCGCACTGTGAGAGATCCTGCTTATGCAGTTAAACAACCCGACCACGTTCAAAAAGGGAGAGTTTTCTTGCCTTTGCCATCACAACGTGCGACTACCTGACAGAAAATGACAATGAATCCACATCTTTGCACAGATTTGGCCTTTCAAAAGGCATGTGGTCCTAAACTTTTGATCAGCTGAAAAACAGCCTGTTTCAGTTTATTCGTTTTCATTAAATTGAATGCTCAAAAAATGTTTTGTCTCACTCCCATTTCTTTTTGTTGCATGTTGAAGCTCTACTTGGAACCTTGTTAAGATCCAACAATGTAAAATATGATTTTTGGCCATTTTTCAAGTGGTCTTAAACTTTTGATCAGGACTGTAATATGCTCTCACAATGGTAGAGACTGATTCATTCTCATACATGCCCTGTGATGTCCAGCACAGGGGTCAGGTAATGGACATGTCACAGTGGGTTGCAACTGGGTTAGGATCATGTGCACAGTATTCTGCACGTGATCCAGGAAGCGCCTGACCAGGGAGCAGGGAGCACACTGCTGGCCTGGTAGGCAAAATTTAGTAATTGTCAATAGAAAAGTTGTTCACATCAAGAAGGGAACATGGAATAAAAACAAAAAAAACAACTCAGAATACCCTTTAAAGGACAGCCGAGAGCTAAGAGGTATCTGACCAGATCAGGGGGAGCTGTATTTCGGCTGGAATAAAACTTGGACACAAATTTTATTCACACAGTTTGGTCAAATTGCAGTTTTATTACGTACAAGACTGCTAAACAGGATTTTTTTTTACAAAATCTTAACTAAGCTGCTGCAGTTTAGTGATATTTGCAGCAGTAAGCAGTGATTTGACTTCAGTGTGTAACTAGTCCCTTTAATACATTGAAAGGGGTTTTCTGGGAGTTGATTACCTATGGTTGCTACAGTAAATAGTTTCAATCTCGATTTAACACCGAGACTTTCTGAATTGTCGCAAACGCCCTCCAGTAGGTGAAAAAAATTAATAAAACTGATTTATGATTTCTAGACAAGTGTAATGGCTCATTTAGACTTAGATAATTGTTAAATTTCAAATGCTAATGATTCATGTTGGGTGATTGCATGTCGCCTGTAAAATTGTTTATGCTAACAAATTGCTCGTTACTGAATTGTGGTCATGTAAAGGTGCAAGATGTGATCTTTCAGTAATGTGAATGATATAAAACCAGGCATCTTTTATGTAACAGGTGTCTAATGTAAATAATTGCTGTCTAAATACAGTAAACGAATTTGTACGCAATAATTTTTGCATGAAAATGCATGTCTGTCATTGACCTTAAATGCTATGTACAACTTCATGGGCAAATTATATATATTTTTTTTAATTGCATTTTACTCATTTTGGGCTAAAAAAAAATTTCAGTTGGTCTTTAATAAACATATTGAGCCGTTCTGTCACAAAGGGTTAACTGTTTCTGTGTGAATGGTACTTTTACTTTGTGCCTGTTTATCTAATAACTTTCTCTAAATTACTAAAAGGTCCTAAACACTTATTTTAGTAACATTAAGGGCTCTTTCACACTTGCGTTCTTTTCTTCCGGCATAGAGTTCCGTCGTCGGGGCTCTATACCGGAAGAATCCTGATCAGGATTATCCCCATGCATTCTGAATGGAGAGAAATCCGTTCAGGATGCATCAGGATGTCTTCAGTTCCGGACCGGAACGTTTTTTGGCCGGAGAAAATACCGCAGCATGCTGCGCTTTTTGCTCCGGCCAAAAATCCTGAACACTTGCCGCAAGGCCGGATCCGAAATTAATGCCCATTGAAAGGCATTAATCCGGATCCGGCCTTAAGCTAAACGTCGTTTCGGCGCATTGCCGGATCCGACGTTTAGCTTTTTCTGAATGGTTACCATGGCTGCCAAGACGCTAAAGTCCTGGCAGCCATGGTAAAGTGTAGTGGGGAGCGGGGGAGCAGTATACTTAACGTCCGTGCGGCTCCCCGGGCGCTCCAGAGTGACGTCAGGGTGCCCCACGCTCATGGATGACGTGTCGCATGGATCACGTCATCCATGCGCATGGGGCGCTCTGACGTCATTCTGGAGTGCCCCGGGAGCTGCACGGACTGTAAGTATACTGCTCCCCCGCTCCCCACTACTACTATGGCAGCCAGGACTTTAATAGCGTCCTGGGTGCCATAGTAACACTGAACGCATTTTGAAGACGGATCCGTCTTCAAATGCTTTCAGTTTACTTGCGTTTCAGTTCACTCGGCGTGTAATTCCGGCAAATGGAGTACACGCCGGATCCGGACAAAGCAAGTGTGAAAGGGCCCTAAGATAAGAACTGAGCTATAATGATTGTCCAGAAAGGAGACCTTCAGCTCCCTGTCTGACAGAGCAGAAAGAAATTTTGAAAACAAGCTACTAGATGAACTCAAGGCTGTGTAGGTAAAACAGCTTAACCACTTGCCGCCGCGCTAACGCCGAAAGGCGTCATTGCGGCGGCTCCCCCAGGCTACGCTAACGCCAATTGGCGTCATCTCGCGTGAGCCGAGATTTCCTGTGAACGCGCGCACACAGGCGCGCGCGCTCACAGGAACGGAAGGTAAGAGAGTTGATCTCCAGCCTGCCAGCGGCGATCGTTCGCTGGCAGGCTGGAGATGTGTTTTTTTTAACCCCTAACAGGTATATTAGACGCTGTTTTGATAACAGCGTCTAATATACCTGCTACCTGGTCCTCTGGTGGTCCCCTTTGTTTGGATCGACCACCAGAGGACACAGGTAGCTCAGCAAAGTAGCACCAAGCACCACTACACTACACCACCCCCCCCCCCCGTCACTTATTAACCCCTTATTAGCCCCTGATCACCCCATATAGACTCCCTGATCACCCCCCTGTCATTGATTACCCCCCTGTCATTGATCACACCTCTGTAAAGCTCCATTCAGACGTCCGCATGATTTTTACGGATCCACTGACAGATGGATCGGATCCGCAAAACGCACACGGACGTCTGAATGGAGCCTTACAGGGGCGTGATCAATGACTGTGGTGATCACCCCATATAGACTCCCTGATCACCCCCCTGTCATTGTTCACACCCCTGTAAAGCTCCATTCAGACGTCCGCATGATTTTTACGGATCCACTGATAGATGGATCGGATCCGCAAAACGCATACGGACGTCTGAATGGAGCCTTACAGGGGCGTGATCAATGACTGTGGTGATCACCCCATATAGACTCCCTGATCACCCCCCTGTCATTGATTACCCCCCTGTCATTGATCACACCCCTGTAAAGCTCCATTCAGACGTCCGCATGATTTTTACGGATCCACTGATAGATGGATCGGATCCGCAAAACACATACGGACATCTGAATGGAGCCTTATAGGGGGGTGATCAATGACAGGGGGGTGATCACCCCATATAGACTCCCTAATCACCCCCCTGTCATTGATAACCCCCTGTAAAGCTCCATTCAGACTTCTGCATGATTTTTACGGATCCACTGATAGATGGATCGGATCCGCAAAACGCATACGGACGTCTGAATGGAGCCCTTACAGGGGCATGATCAATGACTGTGGTGATCACCCCATATAGACTCCCTGATCACCCCCCTGTCATTGATTACCCCCCTGTCATTGATCACCCCCCCTGTCAGGCTGCATTCAGATGTCCGTATGATTTTTTACGGATCCACGGATACATGGATCGGATCCGCAAAACACATACGGACATCTGAATGGAGCCTTATAGGGGGGTGATCAATGACAGGGGGATGATCACCCCATATAGACTCCCTGATCACCCCCCTGTCATTGATCACCCCCCCTGTCATTGATCACCCCCCCTGTCATTGATCACCCCCCCTGTCATTGATCACCCCCCTGTCAGGCTCCATTCAGACATTTTTTTTGGCCCAAGTTAGTGGAATTATTATTTTTTTTCTTACAAAGTCTCATATTCCACTAATTTGTGTCAAAAAATTAAATCTCACATGAACTCACTATACCCCTCACGGAATCCAAATGCGTAAAATTTTTTAGACATTTATATTCCAGACTTCTTCTCACGCTTTAGGGCCCCTAGAATGCCAGGGCAGTATAAATACCCCACATGTGACCCCATTTCGGAAAGAAGACACCCCCAGGTATTCCGTGAGGGGCATATTGAGTCCATGAAAGATTGAAATTTTTGTCCCAAGTTAGCGGAAAGGGAGACTTTGTGAGAAAAAAATAAATAAAATCAATTTTCGCTAACTTGTGCCAAAAAAAAAAAATTTCTATGAACTCGCCATGCCCCTCATTGAATACCTTGGGGTGTCTTCTTTCCAAAATGGGGTCTCATGTGGGGTATTTATACTGCCCTGGCATTCTAGGGGCCCCAAAGCGTGAGAAGAAGTCTGGTATCCAAATGTCTAAAAATGCCCTCCTAAAAGGAATTTGGGCACCTTTGCGCATCTAGGCTGCAAAAAGTGTCACACATCTGGTATCGCCGTACTCAGGAGAAGTTGGGGAATGTGTTTTGGGGTGTCATTTTACATATACCCATGCTGGGTGAGAGAAATATCTTGGTCAAATACCAACTTTGTATAAAAAAAATGGGAAAAGTTGTATTTTGCCAAGATATTTCTCTCACCCAGCATGGGTATATGTAAAAAGACACCCCAAAACACATTCCCCAACTTCTCCTGAATACGGCGATACCACATGTGTGACACTTTTTTGCAGCCTAGGTGGGCAAAGGGGCCCATATTCCAAAGAGCACCTTTAGGATTTCACAGGTAATTTACCTACTTACCACACATTAGGGCCCCTGGAAAATGCCAGGGCAGTATAACTACCCCACAAGTGACCCCATTTTAGAAAGAAGACATCCCAAGGTATTTGCTGATGGGCATTGTGAGTTCATGGAAGTTTTTATTTTTTGTCACAAGTTAGTGGAAAATGATGATTTTTTTTTTTTTTTTCTTACAAAGTCTCATATTCCACTAACTTGTGACAAAAAATAAAAACTTCCATGAACTCACTATGCCCATCAGCGAATACCTTGGGGTGTCTTCTTTCCAAAATGGGGTCACTTGTGGGGTAGTTATACTGCCCTGGCATTCTAGGGGCCCAAATGTGTGGTAAGGAGTTTGAAATCAAATTCTGTAAAAAATGACCAGTGAAATCCGAAAGGTGCTCTTTGGAATATGGGCCCCTTTGCCCACCTAGGCTGCAAAAAAGTGTCACACATGTGGTATCTCCGTATTCAGGAGAAGTTGGGGAATGTGTTTTGCGGTGTCATTTTTACATATTCCCATGCTGGGTGAGAGAAATATCTTGGCAAAAGACAACTTTTACCATTTTTTTTATACAAAGTTGTCTTTTGCCAAGATATTTCTCTCACCCAGCATGGGTATATGTAAAATGACACCCCAAAACACATAACCCAACTTCTCCTGAATACGGAGATAACACATGTGTGACACTTTTTTGCAGCCTAGGTGGGCAAAGGGGCCCACATTCCAAAGAGCACCTTTCGGATTTCACCAGCCATTTTTTACAGAATTTGATTTCAAACTGCTTACCACACATTTGGGCCCCTAGAATGCCAGGGCAGTATAACTACCCCACAAGTGACCCCATTTTGGAAAGAAGACATCCCAAGGTATTCGCTGATGGGCATAGTGAGTTCATGGAAGCTTTTATTTTTTGTCAGAAGTTAGTGGAATATGAGACTTTGTAAGAAAAAATAAAATAAAAATAAAAATCATCATTTTCCGATAACTTGTGACAAAAAATAAAAAGTTCTATGAACTCACTATGCCCATCAGCGAATACCTTAGGGTGTCTACTTTCCGAAATGGGGTAATTTGTGGGGTGTTTGTACTGGCCATTGTAGAACCTCAGGAAACATGACAGGTGCTCAGAAAGTCAGAGCTGCTTCAAAAAGCGGAAATTCACATTTTTGTACCATAGTTTGTAAACGCTATAACTTTTACCCAAACCATTTTTTTTTTTACCCAAACATTTTTTTTTTTGTCAAAGACATGTAGAACAATAAATTTAGAGCAAAATTTATATATGGATCTCGTTTTTTTTGCAAAATTTTACAACTGAAAGTGAAAAATGGTCATTTTTTTGCAAAAAAATCGTTAAATTTCGATTAATAACACAAAAAAGTAAAAATGTCAGCAGCAATGAAATACCACCAAATGAAAGCTCTATTAGTGAGAAGAAAAGGAGGTAAAATTAATTTGGGTGGTAAGTTGCATGACAGAGCAATAAACCGCTAAAGTTGTGGAGTGCCGATTTGTAAAAAAGGGCCTGGTCTTTAGGGGGGTATAAACCTGTGGTCCTTAAGTGGTTAAAGGGCTTCTGTCAGCCCACTAAACCGTTTTTTTTTTTTTTTTTTTGTTAATAATCCCTACACTGCGATCTCTGCATACATAAGTAAAATAATAATTTTCGTTCAGTAGAATTTGATAAAACGCTATTTTTATAATATGTAAATTACCTTGCTACCAGCAAGTAGGGCGGCTACTTGCTGGTAGCAGCTGCATCCTCCGATCCTAATGACGCCCCCTCCGCATTGTGATTGACAGGGCCAGGGAACGGAACCGTTCTCTGCTGACCCTGCCTGTTTTCATTCAATATCTGGCGCCTGCGCCGCGGCCGTACCTATCTTCAATCTGCGCAGGCGCACTGAGAGGCGGCCGCTCCATCCTCAATGCGCCTGCGCCGATGACGTCACATCTACACCCGGCGCAGGCGCATTGAGGAGCGAGCGGCCGCCTCTCAGTGCGCCTGCGCAGATTGAAGATGGGTACGGCCGCGGTGCAGGCGCCAGATATTGAATGAAAACAGGCAGGGCCAGCAGAGAACGATTCCGTTCCCTGGCCCTGTCAATCACAATGCGGAGGGGGCGTCATTAGGATCGGAGGATGAAGCTGCTACCAGCAAGTAGCCGCCCTACTTGCTGGTGTCAAGGTAATTTACATATTATAAAAATAGCGTTTTATCAAATTCTACTGAAGCAAAATTATTATTTTACTTATGTATGCAGAGATCGCAGTGTAGGGATTATTATTAAACGGTTTAGTGGGCTGACAGAAGCCCTTTAATATAAAAAAAAAAAAGAGGAAAAAAAATAAAATGATTTGTAGCTCAAAACGAGTATAATGCAATAATTGCCTCCAAAGGTTGCATACCCTTTAAATAAATATGTGATCGGGTCGCTAAACGATTTATCTACTTGTCTAACTTCGTTGTTTAGATATTGATGAAGAGATAGACGGATCAGAACCTCTGTTTTGGCGCTGTCAGCAGGGATTAGATACTAGGTAAGTATTAGTGAAAGATATGTCTATTAGCGTTTAAAGAGCAAACAGCCCTCTTTGTCAGGACAAGCGTGCATTGGGAACGGATACCACACAATTTTAAACCCAAATTTTTGGCACGCAGGCAATGTCACGGCTTGGTGGTAGTTTGCTGTGACACTTTCGACACGCATGATGGTTGCCGGTGGCAATGTGTTTTGTTATGCATGCGTGTGCACTTCCCATTTAAGGCTGTTTCCCTTCTCATTTCTGGTGTGCATGGGGTTAAGGTGTGTGCAAGGTGAAGCTGGGTGTGGCTTATTGGTTGTTATTCTGAGTTGTGAGCCTGAGGGCAGATGGTCTTCAGTGTCTTGAGCCTGAGGCACTTAGCTGGTGCTATTCCATCTGCCCAGCCCTTGAGGGCCATCTTATGGGACTTCGATGTCAACTGATGTCACCCCTTTGTGTCTGTTGCTGTTACCCTACCTCACTTGTTGTATGTTTGGTGGGGGTTTATGTTTGGGGTTATGTCTGGTGTTTCATGTCTGGCCTGTTTGGTGTTTTCAGGTCAGCATGGATGCCAGACATATCCTCTGTATGTCCTATACCTCAGGTTCATGCCGCATGGTGGTCCAGGTTGTTTCTACTAGATTCTGTATTTGGTGTTCGTGCTGGGTCTTGCCTGGTGTGTGTGTTTGGCCCTGTGCGCATTACCAGGATCCTGTGGTAGCGACGTGGACAGCTAGAGTTCCTGTTGCAGCTGTAGGTAGGTGTCCATGTTGGTCCTGTTGGCAGTGGTGTTTTCTGCCATTGGATACTTACCTGTCGTGTCGTCCACTGCCTAGCAACAAAGGGGAAGAAAGCAGCCAGCAGTGGATGACACAACAGGTAAGTATCCAATGGCAGAAAACACCACTGCCAACAGGAGCAACATGGACACCTACCTGACACAGCTGCAACAGGAACTTGAGCCGTCCACACCGCTACCACAGGATCCTGGTAATGCGCATAGGCCCAAACACACACACCAGGCAAGACCCAGCACAAACACCAAACACAGAATCTAGCAGAAACAACCTGGACCACCATGCGGCATGAACCATGGCGGCACCAGGCTGCGCTGCTTGTAGTTCCCCCTTCGGGGAACTCGAGGGACCCCCTTCCGGAGGTATAGGACATACAAAGGGTATGTCTGGCA
Source organism: Bufo bufo (assembly GCF_905171765.1). Lineage (NCBI taxonomy): Eukaryota > Metazoa > Chordata > Amphibia > Anura > Bufonidae > Bufo > Bufo bufo. The sequence continues at coordinate 483,320,662 of NC_053390.1, read as the reverse complement.
TCCATGCTGACCTGAAATACCAAACAGGCCAGACATGAAACACCAAACCAGACATAACAACCCCAAACATAAACCCACACCAAACATACAACAAGTGAGGTAGGGTAACAGATACAGACACAAAGGGGTGACATCGATGTCTCATAAGGTGGCCCTCAAGGACTGGGAAGATGGAATAGCACCAGCTCCTCAAGACCCTGAAGACAATCTGCCTGCAGGCTCACAACTCGGAACAATAAGAGCCAAGAGGCCACACCCAGCTCCACCTTGCGCACACACACACCTTAACCCCATACACACCAGATAATGGGAAGGGGAAGTGCACACGCATGCATAACAAACAACACGTTGCCACCGGCAACCATCATGCGTGGCGAAAGTGTCACGGCAAACTACCACCAAGCTGTGACAGGCAGTGCGGGGCATGACTTCTAAAATTAATATTAGTGATAGTTTTCATGTAATAATAAGGAAATTGTTCCTTTGCCTAAACTCGGAGTGTCCTTAAATGACAATAAGGGCTCATGCACTCGACCGTATGGCTTTCGAGACATACGGTCCGTGAGCGGGCCATATGTCCCGGAGCGGCATACATCGGGAGCGCACAGCATCATAGGTTACTATGATGCTGTGCGCATTGGGCCATCCGTGGGGCTATTGTCCTGCACTCATAAGATCATATGAGTGCAGGACAATAGCCCTGTGAGTGGCCCGATGTGCACAGAATCATAGTAACCTATGATGTTGTGCGCGCACGATGTATGCTGCTCTGGGACATATAGCCCGCTCATGGACTGTATGTGTCGGAGGGCATACGGTCGTGTGCATGAGCCCTAAGCGTCTCAGTACCAAAAAAGGAACCCATTGTTTAATTTGTCTTAACACCATGTTAATATTGCCAGAAGGTCAATGTTGCTAGGTGGTACATTTGACATGCACCATACTAGCCTCATTTTGGAAGTCCTCTTATTTACTATTACTGTAATAATTTTTTTATTATTTTATCAAATATTATGCTCATAAATATCAGTAGGTCACAATCAAATTTCCACTGGGTGTGTAGAGAGAGATGGAGAAAGATATCAAATTGTCCATACATATATAGAGATTTACAAGTTATATCATAAAAGCACATGCAAATCTAGAAATAAAAATGGACAATATTAATAAAAAAATATAGTAGTAAAAAATAAAGAGAAAAATATTTCTAATGGTTTGGGCCCAACTGTAAACCATCTTAGTGTTATGGGACAGATGTTTTGCTATGTATGGACCCCTAAGATGGTTTACAGACGGGCCCCAATCGTTAGAAATATTTTAGTCCCAAGTAAACCAAAACAGCATGCGACAGCTCATCATGAAGATACATGTAGGTTGACCCAAAAAACAAGAAGTTATAAAATGCGTGTCCAAGAGTTGCCTTTGTTGCAAACCAATTTAGACCTAATCAACCATGTCTTCCTATAACCGAAATGGGACTACCTTTCTTATAAAACATCATATGAAATTTCAATCAAATTATGTAATCTATTTGATTGAATGCGGGTGTGGACTCCAGTATATGGGACGTACCACACAAGCCCTACATTGCTGTGTGAATCAGCATAGGTATAATATACAGAGAGAATATAAAAAACATAGTGTCTCTAGAAACTGTGCGTCTATGCCTGAAAAAGAGAAACACCCCTTAAAAATAACTCCCATTGACTATATACCTGAAAGCCCCTTTAATAGGTTTGATAACCTCCAAAATGCGAGATTTATTGGATATATCAAATAGACACTCTTACCCCATATGGACTGAATGAAATTAGTGAAACATTTATTTAATTGAACATAAAAATATGAGCAATAGAAATAAACATAACTCATTTATCTACATGTATAAAATGGGGGAAAAAAGGGAAGAAAAAAAAAGAGAAATCGGCTTTGGTTTTTCTTTTATTACAATTTTCTTTTTTTTATTATTGTCTTTAGTTATATTTCTAGATTTTTTTAAATTTCATTGTGACCTACTGATATTTATAAGCTTAATATAAAATAATATAAAATAAATAATGGTAAATAAGAGGACTTCCAAAATGAGGCTAATATGGTGCATTTGTATGAACCTCCATGTCAAATGTACCACCTAGCAACATTGACGTTCTGGCAACATTAACATTGTGTTAAGACCAATGAAACCATGGGTTTCTTTTTTGCCACTGTGACTTATTGTCATTTCAGGACACTCTGAATGTAGGTAATAGAAGATTTCCTTATTATTTGCCAAGTACCATCACTAATGTTAATTTTAGAAGTTGTGCCCTACACTGAACCCCCCCTGCACGCCAAAAATCTTGTTTTAAATTGTGTGTAGTATCGGTTCCCAATGTATGATTCTCCTGACAGAGGGCTGTTCGCCCTTGAAATGCTTTGACACCTAATAAAAATATCTTTCACTAATCTTTACGTAGTATCCAATCCCTTATGACAGCGCTAGAACAGAGGTTCCGATCCTTCTTTCTCTTCATCTATGGCTTCATCCCTGAATCCGTGCTTTCGGTGCAGGTAGGAACCCAGGCAGCTTTGCAGGAATGGTCAGGACAAAGCAGAGAAACCTGCATAGCTGTTTTGACTGCTTACAACAGCAGAGGGTAAGCACAATTTATCGCTTGTACATTATATCATATCAGTTTCTTTTCTTCATTTTCGTTGTTTAGATGCACCAAAACAACCCTTGTTAAATGTTAAAAAACCACTTCAGATATTCCTCCCATGAAGATCCTATCTGCAGGGGGCTCAGGCGGCCCCTGTACATTTGCCCCATGGAAAATTTTCCTGTAGGGTCTACGGCCAGTACGGCCGTAGACCCTACAGGAAAATTTCCCATGGGGCAAATGTACAGGGGCTGCCTGAGCCCTCATCACTGCTGTTGGTTGGGTAAATAATGACCTGACTCTGTGTTAATTTAAGAGCATCAGGTACTTACACATTTGGCCACAGGTGCCCTACTAAATTTTGATTGTATTGCCATCCTCAGGACAGTAATAGAGTTGAATACTGGGATGCAAGTGGCTAGAAGAGGTTAGTCCAGGCAGCATGCTGAAAGTAGGGCTTGCCTTTTGCTGTGGCCTGCATTTCTTCTCCTAAGTCCCCTTCTCCATACCTAGTTATATACAACTGGAGGAAGACAAAATGTAGCAGCTGGGCTGGGACAGCCTTATTTATTGCACTGTGGTATTTGTTTCTGCTGAGGCAGTATTTTGTGCTGCCCTTGGTATTGCTGACTGCACATACTTGTGTTGGCCCCTGCCTTCTGTCAAGTAGGACCTGCCTACAGCATGGGGGCCACTTTTTCAAAAAATCCATTTTTCAGTTTTAGCAATGGGTCTAACTGTAAATAACTTATTTCTGAGCCAACTTGCATGTATTTAATATTTTTCACGAGATACTTTAGACCTATCTTTTGTGCCATTAGATTAGATATATTTTTTTAAAGAGCTATTTGAAGAAAAACTGAAAAAATTTACCTTTTTTTCATCCTATAAGATACACCTAGGTTTTAGAGGAGGAAAATTATATTTTTCCTCTTCGCCTATGACAGCAGCCTTGGAGTGACCGCCTCCTCCTCCTTAAGCGCAGGAAACGGGAACTAGAATCTCTTTAAAAGAGGGACCTCCCTCTCTATCCCCAGTTCGGTTTCCTGTCCTAAGGGGGACAGGAGGAATTTAAAACGCTAGAGTGCTAAGAGCTGCAGGGGCCCAAGTTTATTATAAGTATTAGGAGGGTTAACCCATGCGGCGTAAGCCTCCTCTAGGAGTTGCTGCGGCAAATATGGGCTTCCTTCTCTTCCTACACCACTCTAGTCTCCTTCCTGGCTTGGGAAGGTCACGGTCTTCCTGGGTGTCAGTGGACCTCTGCAGGATGTATTCTGTAGGTTCGTCTGCCGGTATGTGTTGTGCAGGATGACTTCACTTCTGGGGTTCAGCCGATGGAGGAAGCACAGTTGTAGGACGGAAGAGGGGAGGAGTCATCAAGTGTGCGCCAGGAGAAAAACTCAGCCAGCTCACTGTCATGCCGGTGAAGAAGAGGTAGACAGTTTCTTTATTGTGGCACTTGGATTGCCGTGGTATGATGGAGCAAATTCAGCACGCTGAAACCACCAATGATACTCCGGTACCTGGGTGGGGTAAGAGGGGTTGTACACCAGCGAAAACCTTTTTGTATATTTGCTTATGAGGGTCGTCTTCTATGCCTAGGTATCTAATGAGTTTTCTAGGAAGGTCTCCAGATCAAAATAGAATGGATGTGCTGTTTGTAAAAGAAAGTTACCATCTTCCTGAGATAAACCCCTGTGTCAAGCATGCATGAGCAAGTGAACGGAGGGGGAAGCTCCATCTCTGAAGGGCAGCATTAAATAGATGATTCGGGAGGAAGTAAAAGAACCTGGTAGTGGTCTACTTAAGTCACCCTAGTACCTCTGTGGCCACATCTAATCCCCCTTCCAGTGACATTGATGTGTTATCAGGATTGGAGGAAGAAGGGGAATGGCAGTCATCTAATGATTCTTCTGAGGACGATTCCGCAGGGAAGCCGCTCTTTCATGCTGAAACCACTTATGCCCTTGTTAAAGTAGTTAGAGCTACTATGGGCTTAGATGATGAGAAATTGCCACAGTCTTTTCAGGACTGTTTGAAGCCTGGGACCAAAAATAGGAAATTTTTTGATGTCCATAAAAATATTCAGGCTGTTATTTCAAAAGAATGTAAAAAGCCCTACATAAATGTTTATTCCTTCCTCTGTTAAGAGAAAATACCCCTTTTGAGCAAGTTTCCGCTGCCTGGAATAGATCTCCTAAGCTTGATACCTCTGGCCAAATTGTTCCAGAAGGCGGCGCTTTCCTTTGAATATAGGAGTTCTCTTAAGGATCCAATGGATAAAAAAGCAGAGATTTATTTTAAAAAGAATTGGGAAGCCTCTGCTGCAGCGTTTAAACCTGCCATTGCCGCCAAATCTGTAGTAAGGTCACAGAAGCATTGGATGGGTGATTTAGAAGCTCACATTAAGGGAAGCACCCCTAGGGAGCAGTTGCTTTCTTCTTTTCCTACTATCAATAATTCCTTTTTTGGCTGATGCTTCTGCGGATTCATTTAGATCAAGCATGTTAAACTCAAAGGCTAACATGGGCCAAAAAAACAAAATTAAGGTTTGTGGGCCGCATCAAAAAAAATTAATAAAAAATCGTACATTTTCATAGAACAACATTGTTGTTTCATGACTGCTGACCCCCAACATCCCGTTGCCCAATAACACAAGTGAGATATAGATAATATATATATATATATATATATATATATATATATATATATATATTTATTAAACTTCACTATAAGTTGCACCTAGGTTTTTGAGGAGGAAAATAAGAAAAAAAATATTTTTAACCAAAAATTGTGCTTTTGGTGGGCTTTGAATTAATGGTGGTCTGTGCATGACACTATTATGGGGGATCTGTGGATGACGCACTGTCATGTGGGGGATCTGTGGATGGCGCTGTTATGGGGGATCTGTGGATGGCACTGTTATGGGGAATCTGTGGATGGCACTGTTATGGGGGATCTGTGGATGGCACTGTTATGGGGGATCTGTGGATGGCACTGTTATGGGGGATCTGTGGATGGCACTGTTATGGGGGATCTGTGGATGGCACTGTTATGGGGGATCTGTGGATGGCACTGTTATGGGGGATCTGTGGATGGCACTGTTATGGGGGATCTGTGGATGGCACTGTTATGGGGGATCTGTGGATGGCACTGTTATGGGGGATCTGTGGATGGCACTGTTATGGGGGATCTGTGGATGGCACTGTTATGGGGGATCTGTGGATGGCACTGTTATGGGGGATCTGTGGATGGCACTGTTATGGGGGATCTGTGGATGGCACTGTTATGGGGGATCTGTGGATGGCACTGTTATGGGGGATCTGTGGATGGCACTGTTATGGGGTGGGAATCTGTGGATGGCATTATAAGGTGGGGGGGATCTGTGGATGGAACTGTTATGGGGGGGATCTGTGGATGGAACTGTTATGGGGGGGATCTGTGGATGGAACTGTTATGGGGGGGATCTGTGGATGGAACTGTTATGGGGGGGATCTGTGGATGACACTGCTATATGTCATCCACAGATCCCCCTCATAACAGTGTCCCCCAATACACCGGCCCTCTGCTCACCGAAGTATTTATAAACGTGAATCCTTATCCTGGTTTTAAGTTGAACTAACGCTGCGCTCTCCCATGTTCCCCTGTATCCCCACAGCACTTACGAACACGCTTCCATAGCAGGCAGAGCGGACGGCACCAGTAACGTGACTCACTGACGTCGCGCGTCTGCTCCGCCTGCTTCATTCATAAAGTGGGCGGAGCAGGCGCTCGACGTCAGTGAGTGACGTTACTGCTGCCGTCCGCTCTGCCTGCTATTGAAGCTTAAGTAAGTGCTATGGGGATACAGGGGAACATGGAAACATGGGAGAGCGCAGCGTTAGTTCAACTTAATAACAGGATAAGGATTCACGTTTATAAATACTTTGGTGAGCGGCGGCGCCCGGTGTAAGAGTACAGTGACTGCATCGGGCCCCGCCCCTAGTTACGGACTCCAGCCCCTCCTCTCTCCCGGCTCATACATAGCAGTCTGCGATGCTGCATCTTTGCCGGGCCGCAAAGATATTCATTGTGGGCCGCATGTTTGACACCCATGATTTAGATTATCTGCGCTGTCTAAAGCCTCATTCACATGTAAGTGTTTGGTCAGTGATTTCCATCAGTGATTTTTATTTAATTTTTTAACCAAAACCAGGTGCTCCTCAAAAGACAGAACAGGTGCAGATCTCTCCATTATACCTTATGTCTGTGGAGGCTCCAAAGCTGGTTTTGGCTCACAATCACTGATGGGAAAACACTAAGGCCCCTTTCACACGGGCGAGTATTCCGCGCGGATGTGATGCGTGAGTTGAACGCATTGCACCCGCACTGAATACCGACCCATTAATTTCTATGGGGCTGTTCACATGAGCGGTGATTTTTCACGTATCACTTGTGCGTTGCGTGAAAATCGCAGCATGCTCCTCTTTGTGCGTTTTTCACGCAACACAGGCCCCATAGAAATGAATGGGGTTGCGTGAAAATCGCAAGCAGATGCGGTGCGATTTTCACGCACGGTTGCTAGGAGACTATCGGGATGGAGACCCGATCATTATTATTTTCCCTTAGAAGATGGTTATAAGGGAAAATAATAGCATTCTGAATACAGAATGCATAGTAAAACAGCGCTGGAGGGGTTAATTATTTTTTTAAAATAATTTAACTCACCTTAGTCCACTTAATCGCGTAGCCGGCATCTCCTATCTCCTTCTTAGCTGTGTGGAGCAACAGGACCTGTGGTGACGTCACTCCGGTCATCACATGATCTTTTACCATGGTGCTGGATCATGTGATGACCGGAGTGACGTCACCACAGGTCCTGTTGCTCTACACAGCTAAGATGAAGACAGAAGGAGATGCAGGCTACGCGATCAAGTGGACTAAGGTGAGTTAAATTATTATTTTTTTTAATTTTTTTTTTTAACCCCTCCAGTGCTGTTTTACTATGCATTCTGTATTCAGAATGTTATTATTTTCCCTTATAACCACGTTATAAGGGAAAATAATACAATCTACAGAACACCGATCCCAAGCCTGAACTTCTGTGAAGTTCGGGTTTGGGTACCACACATGCGCGATTTTTCTCACGCGAGTGCTAAACGCATTACAATGTTTTGCACTCGCGCGGAAAAATCGTGCGTGTTCCCGCAACGCACCCGCACATTTTCCCGCAACGCCCATGTGAATGAGGCTTAATTCTGCTCGCAGAGCTATTTGGTTGGTTGAAAGGCTGAAACGGTGATACTAGTTCAAAAGCTAGGCTATGTGCCATTCCATATCTGGGAATTTTTATTTGGGCCTGTTTTGGACGATTTGTTGGAAAAGACCTCAGATTAATTTCCCTCTACCAGCAGCCTCCTAGAAGGTCATTCCCTCCGAGGTTTAATAGGGAAAATTTCAAGGGGAAGGAAAGAGAAAATTTTGCAGGAGGTGCCAGGAATTCTACGTTTTTTATTTTATTTTTTTTAATTGGTCTGATGCTGCAAAGAAGCAGCCCCAGTGACGCCAGGCTCCCAGTGGGAGGTCGCTGAATGGTTCTTTCTGAACAATAATAAACCTAAAATGTGTGAACCAGTATCTGATGTGCGAGAAGTTTCGGATGCAATCCATCAGGTCGGCACTAAACAATCTTTCCAGAGTGCTTCATGGCCTCTGTAGATCTGCGAGATGCATATTATCATGTTCCCACCTATCCCAGCCACCAGAGGTTTCTGAGGGCTGCAGTTCATCTAGAGCAGGCATGCTTAACCTGCGGCCCTCCAGCTGTTGTAGAACTACAACTCCCACAATGCCCTGCTGTAGGCTGGCTGATAGCTGTAGGCTGTTCGGACATGCTGGGAGTTGTAGTTTTGCAACAGCTGGAGGGCCGCAGGTTGAGCATGCCTGAGCTATAGGAATGGATTCTACACCTTCAGTCTTGTCTTTCTATTGGGGTTATCACAGGCCACGAGGGTCTTTACCAAGATTGTGGCAGATATGATGGCCCATGTGAGGGAGAGGCAGGTAGTTATAGTCCCCTACCTAGACAAATTTCTTAAAGGGCTTCTGTCACCCCACTGAACTTTTTTTTTGGGTGCTTCTTCAAAATCTGGCGCCGGCGCCGTACCTGTCTTCAGTCGGCGCAGGCGCACTGAGGGGAGGACGCTCGCTCGGCCGCTCCATCCTTAATGCGCCTGCGCCGGTGACGTCACATCTACACCCGGCGCAGGCGCACTGAGGAAGGAGCGGCCGAGCCAGCGTCCTCCCCTCAGTGCGCCTGCGCCGACTGAAGACAGGGCCGGCGCCAGATTTTGAATGCAGACAGGGCCAGCAGAGAACGAGCGCGTCTGCTGGCCCTGTCAATCAACATGAGGAGGGGGCCTCTTTCTGAGAGGAGGATGCGGCTGCTACCAGCAAGTAGCCGCCCTACTTGCTGGTAGACAGGTAATTTGCATATTATATAAGTACGTTTTTTGCAGTATCTACTGAACCAAAATGATTAATTACATTATGTATGGATAAATAGATTATAAGTGACCCCAAAAAAAAAAAGTTTAGTGGGGTGACAGAAGCCCTTTAATATTGCCAAGTCAGTTCAGATTCTTCAGGGACAGATTGTCTGCTTGAGGGAGGTTCTAGAGAAGCTGGGCTGGGAATTACATCTAGAGAAATAAAGTCTGTGTCCAGGTCAGAGGTGCAGTTTCCTACGAATGGTTCTAGATTCCCAGTCTCAGAAGTGCCTATTAAACCTACAGGGAACTTTTCTTATCGGGTCAAGGGTTCAGGCACTTCTTTCCATTCAGTTGGTTTCCCTGAGGGAAGCTATGTCAGTGCTGGGTCTCATGACTGCAGCTATTCCAGGGGTAGAATGGGCCCAGTATCATTCAAGACATCTGTAGCTTTAGATCCTGGCAGAATGGGACAGATGCCTTCTTTCTCTAGATGCAAAGATCTCTCCACCTCACACTCAAAGATCTTTGAGGTGGTGGATAGATTTGCAGAACCTTCAGGAGGGAGTTCCTTGGTAGAGGGAAGCAGTTCTTCCCATTACCACAAATGCCAGCCCATCTGGGTGGGGAGCCCATTTGGCATCTCTCCTTCAGGGAAGTTGAGACAGCAGTACTCAGTCAATCCCATAATTTCAGAGAACTAAAAGCGGTCATGTTGGCCTTTTAGTTCAGAGTCGTCCAGTCGTCTATGTGGTGATATACTCAATGTGACTTCAGTAGCCTACATCAACAGGGCTCCTGGTCTCGTGTCCCTTGCTCATCAGATATTCAGAATTGCGAAGGCTTCTCTTTAATCTCTCTCGGCTGTACATCTCGGGGGAGCAGTCAATGTAACGGCAGATTTTCTGTCGTCATCGTCTTTGTCAGGGGGAATGGTCCATAGATCAGGGAGTGTTCAATCAGGTTTTAGGCATATGGGGTGTCCCACAGATAGACCTTTTTGCCACCAGGTTGAACAGGAAGGTAAAAGCTTTCTTTTCCCTTTCTCCAATCATCCAACGGTGGTGGACACCTTTGCTCGATCTTGGAAGCAGGGCCTTCTCTATGCTATTCCCCGCTAAAATTGTTGCCAAGGGTTCTTAAGGGGAAGAAAGAGCTACAGTGGTAGTGAATGCCCCCTTTTGGCTTTCGTGGGTGTGGTTTTCTTGGCTCTGCATGATGTCTATTGCCCCTTCTTGGATTCTGCCAGAATCCCAGGATCTTTTAGGTCCTTTATCAACCAGAGATAAAAAAACAAACAAAAGAAAACACCTTCATTTTGCTGTTGAGAGGCAGAGTTTGAGAAAAAGAGTATTATCTGAGGATGTTATTACCACTCTGTTGGCCAGTCGTAAGGAGGTCACATCTTCCATTTATGTGAGAGTTTGGAGAGCTTTTTATAGATTTGCCAACAGACCGGTTGATATGTTAGTGGTTCCAGACATTCCACTTGTTTTAGAATGGGAACGTTTGAGGAAACTTTGACTTAATGCCGAGATTTGCACTTTCAGGGTACTGAGTTCTCTGAGTTCAAGTTGGCAGAACACCCTTGGGTTAGGAGATTCTCCAGGTTGTCCCCAGTTTGTAAGAACAAGGTTCCCCACTGGGATCTAAACTTGGTTCTTTCGACACTCACTTCAGAGCCTTTTGAACCCATCAGTAAAATCTCCCTGAAGTTGATCTCTCTTAAGCTTGCTTTTTTTTTGCCATTACCTCTGCCAGGAGGGTTAGTGAAATAGCAGCTTTTTCTATTGACCAGCCATACATGGTAATCTTGGAGGATCGGGTGACTATTTCTCCTGATCCTTCCTCCTTACCCGAGGTCTTACTAGTTTTCATTGCTCTCAGGTGGTAGTATTGCCATCTTTTTGCTCTTCTCCTAGGAATGATAAGCAATCAGAATTCCATTGTTTGGATTTTAGGAGATGCATTGTTCAATGTCCTCAGGCCACGCAGCCATAGAGGTCTTCCTCCAGCTTGTTGCTTCAATATCAGAGGGCTAAAAAGGGATTTGCTGCCTTGTACCAGGCTAGAGCTAGATGGATTAAGAAGGCTATTTCTTTAGTGTATTCATCTAAGGGAGTCCCTCCACCTTCGGGGTTTGGGGCCCACTCTATTAGGTCTATTTCTACTTCCTGGGCAAATCTGTAGAGCAGCCACCTGGAGTTCTCCACATACTTTCTTTAAACACTATAGACTCCAGCTCCCTTCTAATGAAGGCCTTACCTTTTGGTCGTGAGGTTCTTTAGGCTGTTTTCCCGCCCTAGGTGGTCATTTCTTGCCTATTCTCCAGGAGTGCTGTAATAGGCGAAGGGGGGAAAATTTTATTACACTTGCCGGTAATCTGTTTTCTTTGAGCCTATGACAACACCCGCTTAATTCCCATCTATATTTTAATATATATATATATATATATATATATATATATATTATATATTATATATATATTTTTTTTTTTTAGATTTAAAGGATAACTGTCGTGTGTTTTTTTTTTTTGGAGTATTGGATTGTGGTGATTAATATCACCTTGGTGGCCCTATTTCAACTTTTCACTGTGTATTCAATTACCCCTTAAGTCCACATTTTTGATCCCTGTATTGCCTACTTTTACCTGTGCTTAAAATAGGGTTGCTAGTCATGGTCCGTCTATGCGTGCAAGGTCACATTACACATTACTGACAGCCAGGGACTGTAAGTAAATGATTGAAGCCAGGTCCTCCCCAGCAGCTGATAACAGTGCCTGGGCTGTGTGCACTTCTCCCTGTCTCTTCGCTTGGCAGACGCTCCCTCACTCAGCAGAGCTGGAGAATGCAGAGTTGAAGCAGTGCACAACAGGGAAGGGAGATCTGCCATCTGCTCAGTGTATAAATGAAAGCAACATGTGGTAAGAGGACCCCTTTATGCTGCAGGAGATTAACCCTTTAGGGGGGAGGGCTCTGGTTACTGACACTTTTGGGGGGCTATTGTTACTGGCTAGTGAGGGCAGGCGGGATTAGCCTCAGGGTGAGGGCAGTGGCGGCCATCTTAACTGAATAGTGAAATTGCACTTTTATGCAGACTGGTTGCTAAGGGCTGAATCTTATTAAATATGGGGTAAGTCAGTCTAATAGTAACGGATTCTGGAATATCATGTTATTAGTAACTACATATATGAAAATTGAAATTAGGGTCTACATGACAGTTATCCTTTAAAAAAAAGAAAAAAAACTTTTTTTTTGTGTGTGTGTGTATAGATGTATAAGAAAGTAAGCTTATTAGGATGTTATGTTCCTTTGTTCTTGAAAAAAACTGGGGCTAGAGAGGGAGGTCCCTCCTTTTAAAGTGATTTCTGTTTCCTGTCCTGAGGAGGTGGTGGTCTTTCCAGGAGTACTGTCATAGGGTCAAAGAAAACAGATTTGTCACTGTGTAGTTCACTGTGACAGTTTTGGCCGTGTAAGCTGGCTGCAGGCAGTCTTGTGTACTGGCTGCAGGCCATTTCCTATGTATATTGGTTGCTTGGGGCTGCGTGCTGGCTGCAGTGTCTTGTGTGTACTCCCAGTGTCCATCTCTGAGCAGTTCCTGTCTGTTGTGCAGGCTGGATGCATGGACTTTGTGTACTGGCTGTAGGTGTTCCTAATGTATGCTGGTTCTGCAATGCGTGCTGGCTGCGATCTTGTGTGTACATGTCTGTCTGTTTGTATCCTAGTGCGATTCTGTCACACCATGTTGCTGTGTAGGTTGGCTGCCTATAACCTCATAGTGGCTGCAGTTCCCGGTGTATGCTGGTTGTCGTTCAGGTGTGCTGGTTGCAGCATTCTGTCTGGTGTGAACTGACACTTGTGATTGTATATTCTATGGTTCTGGTTACTTCTGGTTCTGATGGGGTTACTTCCCCTGGTCTGTTCCTGGGTGTGGCTTATCAGGTGACCTCATTATGCAGCCATATCTGTGAGCTGTGGTGCTTGTGGTTCAGTCTATCTTGAGCCTTGCTGGGTGTAGCACCTTGCTGCATACCCATGATGTCACTCTGTCCTGTGCCTTACTGGGTGTAGCCCCTTGCTGCTGACCCAGGTGGTTTTGCCATCTGCCCTTGTTTTGGTATCACCTGGTAAAGTGGTGTTGTTGCCTTGTCTGAACTTCTGTACCTGTCCTGTGATGTTGATGTTATGTCCTTGTCTAATCTTCAGTACCTGTTCTGTGCCTTGATCTACTCTGTCCATGTTTAGCCTAGCAGTGCTCTAACTGCGTCTGATAGCCTGGCAGTGCTAAACTGATTCTGATCTAGTCTGTTACTTGTCTGTCCTACAGTCATGTCGTAGTTTTATTCCGGCCGCCTCTCGGCATGTTTGCCGCACTGCTGCCAGAACTCCGGCCCGCCCCTATTATAGTTAATGGCGCCGGGGCGGACCAGCTGTTCACCCGCCGGAACAACCTGCCGGAGAAGGGTGCTGCTAGTGTGAAAATAGCCTAAGATTCTCATCTTTGGACATTTTAAAGGAAATTTGTCATCAGAGAATGTTTGCATTTTTAAAGAACTTTTGGTGGTTATTTTTAATTTTCATGTCATTATCTATATTTAAACAAAAATAATAAGATCCTGCACTGGCCCATAAGCATAATAGACGCCACTTCTTGGTCTGAACAAATCACTTTACTGCAGTTGCCTGCTTATCTTTACACAGAGGGGATAACATTATAGGCATGATTAGAATGACAGATAAGGCTACTTTCACACTAGCGTTTTTTTGCAGATCAGTCATGTATCCACAAAAACACTTCCATTACAATAATACAACCGCATGCATCAGTCATGAATGGATCCGGTTGTATTATATATTTTTATAGCCATGACTGATCTGTCTTGAACACCACTGAAAGTCAATAGGGGATGGATCAGTTTTCTATTGTGCCAGAGAAAACAGATCCATCCCCATTGACTTGCATTGTGTGCCAGGACGGATCCATTTGGCTCCGCTTCGTCAGGCGGACAGCAAAACGCTGCAGGCAGCGCTTTGGTCTCCGCCTCTAGGATGAAATGGTGACTGAACGGAGGCAAACTGATGCATTCTGAGCAGATCATTTTCTATTCAGAATGCATTAAGGCAAAACGGATCCGATTTGGACCACTTGTGAGAGCCCTGAACGGATCTTGCAAACGGAAAGCCAAAACACTAGTGTGAAAGTAGCCTAAGACAGGATCCACCATTCAAAATAAGTGACTTTCATATCTTATCCATTCTTTCCTTGTACAATGACCTCTGCACTGGTCACGAGGATGCCTTGAAAACTCTCCTATAGAAGTAAAAGAGGTCCCCTTCAGTCCATTGTCTATGGACCATGGGGCTTCCATAAAGCAAATTTCTTAATGCTTTCTAAATGTTACTAAGAATATCTTGGGCAAGATGGCAGCCTCAATAATATCTTGGGCAAGATGGCAGCCTCAATAACCATGTTCAGAAAATAGAATAAAAAAAAAAAAACTGCAATCAGAAAATAAAGAGATTAGAATAAAAAGATATGTTTTACTGTCTGTTTTTAACTGGCAGAAAAAATATTTGGTAACACATTTCCTTTAACCCTTTAAGTACGGGCCCATTTTTTATTTTTCATTCATTTATTTTTCTCCACACGTTCCGATAGCCATAACTTTTTTTTAAAAACTTTTCAGAGATTTTTTTTTTTTTTTCTGTTTTTTTTTATAGATAAGTTGTATTTAAAGGCACCATTTAATTTACTATATTTATTTTAGGAAAATTAGAAAAACAATCCTTTGCCAAGGTTTTGGGGAGTTTTACATCATGACGTTCACAACGTGCTAAAAATGACAGGACATCCTTATTCTGCGGCTCAATACAAATACAACGATAAACTTAATATTTAAACTTTTTTTTCTTTTTTCTTTTTACAGCAGTAACTTTTTAACCCTCTTTGCAGGGAGCTTACCATGTCAGGCTTGTGAAGCTTGAGAAGCATCCAGTCTGCCATGGTAAATGATGAGTCCCGCAATTTCACTGCAAGGGCTCAGAACGGAAGGCAGAGGGAGCTGCATCCCTCTGTCTTGTCTTACAGATACGATCAGTGTTGATCGTGGCATCTGAGGTTAATTCACAGCAGGCTTGCATTAAATTTTACAGCCAGCAGGGGGCACTCTCTCACATAAAAAGATCATAGCTGAGCGTGCTTCTACTGGCTTTTTCAGTTCACATTACTATGGATAGCTTTAGCATCCTGTTACAGCAATAATCACACAGGAAGACCACTTTGGCTGGTCTCCAGGATACTTTGTGTGACCGCAGTTGTCTAATGCGGCAACAGAGATCTGCTGCGCCACAGAGCTTTTATACGTCAGGTTAACACCACAGTGTATATACCGTATTTTTCATTTGATAAGTACCTAGGTTTTAGAAGAGGGAAAATAAAATCCTTTATAAGACGCACCCCAGATTTTAGAGTAGGAAAATAAGAAAAAAAATATTTTTTATAAAACCTCAGATTAGCCCACCAGACCTCAGATTAGCCCACCAGACCTCAGATTAGCCCACCAGACCTCAGATTAGCCCACCAGACCTCAGATTAGCCCACCAGACCTCAGATTAGCCCACCAGACCTCAGATTAGCCCACCAGACCTCAGATTAAATGACTGTGTGCAGCGTCAGGTCATAGTGCGCGCATATAGAATAATCTAAGCTCTAACTAGTATTCGTTTTATAAGACGCATGGACCTTTTCCCCCCACTTTTTTTTGGGGGGGGGGGGGGGGGGGAGGAGTGTGTCTTTATAAAACAAAAAAATTAAAACGGTACATTAACGTTCCTCTCCTGCTCAGCTGCTACTCTGAAGGGCTGGCGGTCTTTTCTGCAGAAATTTTCCTTGGGTCTCAGGCCCGCTCGGCACTGACTTTACTGCATACAGCATCAGACAGGACCAACCTTAGGGATGTGTGATCGCACAGGGCACATCACTCCTCAGCTGTGAAGGGGGTGTCACAGCACATGTTATGCAGACAGGGCTATCGGGTAAGAGATGAACAGCTATACCGTAGGTTTCTTTCTCCCTGACGGCCTGTTTTTTTGTGTTGCTGTGTTCTGCTTATAATCTTCTCTCAGGATGCCTCTTCTCTATATCCAGCACTAGCCCAGTCATCCTTCCTTCCCCTCAGCTATCTAGCCTTGAGCAGAGGACTGGAGAGTGAGTGGGGCTATAAGCCTTACATTCTAGGACAATGATGGTGAACTGCAACCCGAAACCCACTTATTTATCGCAAAGTGCCAACACGGCAATTTAACCTGAATACCACAGTCCAATATGTTTATAAAATAGTTTATAACTTATGGTAGTTTAGAAGGCTGAAAAAAGACATCCGTCCATCCAGTTCAGCCTGTTATCCTTCAAGTTGATCCAGAGGAAGGCAAAAAACCCTTGTGAGGTAGAAGCCAATTTCCCCCACTTTAGGGTAAAAATATTCCTTCCGACTCCAATCAGAATAACTCACTGGATCGACGACCCGCCTCTAGTAGCTATAGCCTGTAATATTACACTCCAGAAATACATCCAGTCCCCTCTCGAACTCACATCACCACCTCCTCAGGCAGAGAGTTCCATAGTCTCACTGCTCTTACCGTAAAGAATCATCTTCTAGGTCTGTGTACGAACCTTCTTTCCTCCAGACCCAGAGGATATCCCCTCGCCACAGTCCTGGGGTTAAATAGATCATGGGAGAGATCTCTGTACTGACCCCTGATATATTTATACATAGTTTATTAACATCTAAAGTGAATAACCCTAAGGCCTCAGGCACATGACCGTTGTGTGTTTTGCGGTCCGCAAATTGCAGAACGGCAAGGACAGCCATTGATATAACTGCCTATTCTTGTCCGCGAAACGGACAAGAATAGGACAGGTTACTTTTTTTTTTTTCGTACCACAGAACGTAACAACGGATGCGGACAGCACACGGAGTGCTGTCCGCATGTTTTACGGCCCCATTGAAGCAAATGGGTCCACATCCAAGCCGCAAAAACTGCTGCTCGGATGCGGACCAAAACAACGGTCCGCATCCGTTGCTCTGTTCCGTGGTCCACAAAAAAATATAACCTGTCCTATTCTTGTCTGCGTTTTACGGACAAGAATAGGCAGTTATATTAATGGCTGTCCGTGCCTTTCCGCAATTTGTGGAGCGCAAAACACTCCACCAACATGGCCGTTGTCGGCGTTATTATCCCACCTCTATGCCTCTTTGAAAAAACGCTCCTGGCAATGATGGAAGAGGATGTGGCACAGGAAGAGGGATCATTTCGTAGGGTTTCCGGCCAGTCATTCCCAAGTGGCTCTGAGGGTGGGTTCCTGCACCCACAAACCCAAGGTACACAATTGTCCAGCCAGGCCACAGTTCTGGAGGATGACTAGGTGGAGGATGAGGAGATGGAGGAGGAGGAACCATGTGTACAGCAGGGTGGCACCCAGACCAGCTCATGGCCATCACTGGTGCGTGGATGGGGGGGGATACAGAGGACACAGACTATACACCTCCCACAGAGGACAGCTTTTCGTTGCCTCTGGGCAGCCTGGCACACATGAGCGATTACATGCTGCAGTGTCTCCGCAACGACCGCCGAGTTGCCCACATTCTAACTTGTGCTGATTACTGGGTGGCCACGCTGCTGGATCCCCGTTACAAGGACAACGTACCGTCCTTTAATTTCCTCACTGGAGTGTGATCGTAAGATGTGCGAGTACAAGCTGGTAGGCGCGCTGCTGGTGGCATTCCCACCTGACAGCGGGGGCACAGTGGAAGCACAAGGCGAAGGCAGAGGACGAGGAAGAGGTCGCCAATGCAGCTGCAGCACCGCCAGCACCTCAGAAGCACCGCCAGCACCTAGCATGGCCGAAATGTGCAAAAGCTTTGTCAGCACGCCACAACAACCAGCACCACCAGCTGATATGGAATGTCTTAACAGGGGGCAGCATTTCACCAACATGGTGGAGCAGTATGTGTGCACACACATACACGTACTCAATGACGGGTCTGCCCCCTTCAACTTCTGGGTCTCCAAATTGGGCACATGGCCTGAGTTTGCCCTTTACGCCTTGGAGGTGCTGGCCTGCCCTGCAGCCAGTGTATTATCTGAACGTGTGTTTAGTACGGCAGGGGGTGTCATCAGACAAGCGCAGCCGCCTGTCCACAGCCAATGTGGACAAGCTCACGTTCATTAAAATGAACCAGGCCTGGATCTCTCAGGACTTGTCCGTACCTTGTCCAGAATAGACATGTATACCGGCACTAACCAGCCATTGTTATACTGCAGCGCAAGCGCTCATGTTTGTATTTTGGATATTTCACACTCTTTTGGCGTGTACCTCAATTTCGAAAAATTAAATTTAAAACCAAAAACCTGTGTTGGCTATCTTGTCCTCCTCCACCGCCGCTTCCACCTACTCCGCTACGTCCACCGCCTCCTCAAACTCCTACTCCATATGGAACTCCACCTCATAAATCATTTTTTGTTTTATTTTATATCATTTCATTTATTTGTCAGTTACATTTTCTGGTGAAATTCAGCAATTTTTTGGTGTCATGTACCACTGCTATTAGACCGGTAAAAAAAAAAATATTACATTTGTCAGTTATATTTTATGGTCAAATTCACCAATTTTTGGGTGTAATATACCCCTCCTCTACCTAGTTGACAGCTTAATAAATTTCAATAATTTTTATTTTACATTTTTGGGTGACAAACAATTGTTTTGTCATAGACCCCTGCTCTACCAAGTAGACATGTTAATTAATTTCTGTAATTTTTCTGCTACATTCTTGGGTTGACATTATACAATTTTAGACGTGAATAAACCCCTGCGCTGCATAGGTGACAGGGAATAAAATTTCTGAAATGCTGCTTTAATTGATGCGCGCCACCTCCTTTCATTCAATGCTTAAACTTAAACAAGTTGTACCACATTTAAGCTTCAATACTTTGTCCCACATTTCCGCTATACTCTTTTGGAAAACATTTGCGCCTCAATAGTTTTTCTGCTCGATCCCCCAATTTTTTTTAATACATTTATCTCCCTTAAATTTGGTCTCTTTTTCTCACGCTCCCTCTTTGGCCTGAAACCCTAATTCCCCGCCACCTGTGATCACCATGGTAGGCTCATAAAAGAACATCGAAAGTTGATAGAGCAGATATCAAATTGGATCTTGAACATCACGGGGACGTGCGACATGGTGGGGCAGTAAGTGTGCACACGCCTAAACAAACCGACTGACGGGTCAGCCCCTGCATCTTCTGGGTCTCCAAATTGGGCACATGGCCTGAGCTTGCCCTTTACGCCTTGGAGGTGCTGGCCTGCCCTGCAGCCGGTGTATTGTCTGAACGTGTGTTTAGCACGACTGGAGGGCTATATTTCCCAATGTTTTGGAGTGTACCCTAATTTAAAAAAAATTTAAACCAAAAAGCAGTGTAGGTTACCACCTCCTCCTCTTCCTCCACCGCCACTTCCACCTGCACCACCACATCCACCGCCTCCTCAACCTCCTACTCCATATGGACCTGGTCCTCCTAGATCAAGAAGATTATTTTTTATTTTTACGTATTTTGGCATTTAAAGTCATTTCCCTATCCACATTTGTTTGCAGAGCACTTTCCATGCTCTTAACCACATTTTGATGACATTTGCAGCCCTCTAGCCCTTTCCATGCCCTTTTTGCAGCCATTTTAGTGCTCAAAAGTTCGGGTCCCCATTGACTTCAATGGGGTTCGGGGTCAAGTTCGGGTCCCGAACTCAAACTTTTTTCCGAAGTTCGGTCGAACCCGAACATCCAGGTGTCCGCTCAACTCTAACCATGACTGCTGGATTTTCTCCAGCCCCTCCCAATAATCTGTCAACCCAAACTGCGATGTGTCGTACTCGAGTGTCAGGAAGACCTCACACCTTTCAACGATCCTGGTCTTTGTGACAAATTGCCTTATCTGTACCCCTAATAGTCTCCCATTACCAGTGCCTGTCTGGCCTGCCCTGCTCTCCTGGTCCCCAGCTTACTGGAGCTGACTTTCCCCTGAAGGCAGAGGAAGTGATCGCCTGCAGCAGTGTTCTACCTTAACTGACATCCCCCTCAGCTGCAAACCTTGCAAACTTGTTGGGGTGTGTCCGATCAGGGCTAGCCTCCCTGGCACTCTATCTCTACCCTGCTTTCTAACAGTTATCCAGCTACCTACATCACTTTCCTGAGCCTCCATGCTACCACCCTCCTCCACATCTACCCCATAGAGTGCTTGCTCAGTGAGCAGCAAACTCTTTTCCAAATTGTCAACGCTTTTCAGTGTTGAAACTCACCCCGTTAGATACACGATGTGCAATTCCTAACGGGCAATTTGCTCACATGCTCGAGAAAAGAGAAAAAATACAATACAGTGCGGTGATAAACTGACTTCTATAGTTAACGCCTAAATTCCCTGGATCTGAAGTCCCTTAATTTAAAGTCGCACACTTAATACAAATACACACTTGAAATCAATGCACACTCTCTCAAACTCCTGTTTATCTGCTAAGTGCAGCTCCCAAACAGCTAAAAACCAGACAGCTTCCCCCCCCCCCCCCCCGATTCTTCTATGTAGTTTATCATTTAGCTATAATAGCCTGCCTACATTCAGTGCGCTGCTTGTGCCATTCATAGTGTACCCTGCGCTGATGACTGTCAGGAAAAGTCTAAGGCATATTGGTACGCCTTAGGCTACTTTCACACTCGCGTTTAGTGCGGATCCGTCATGGATCTGCACAAACTCTTCTGTTCAGATAATACAACGGCATGCATCCGTTCAGAACGGATCTGTTTGCATTATCTGTAACATAGCCAAAACGGATCTGTCTTGAACACCATTGAAAGTCAATGGGGGACGGATCCGTTTTCTATTGTGGCATATTGTCAGTGAAAACGGATCCGTTCCTATTGACTTACATTGTGAGTCAGGACTGATCCGTTTGCCTCCGGATCGTCAGGCGGACACCAAAACGCTGCAAGAAGCGTTTGTGTCCGCCTCTAGAGCGGAATCGAGGCAAACTGATGCATTCTGAACGGATCCTTATCCATTCAGAATGCATTAGGGCAAAACTGATCCATTTTGGACCGCTTGTGAGAGCCCTGAAATGGATCTCTCAAACGGAAACCAAAACGCCAGTGTGAAAGTAGCCTTGGACTTTTTTCAGGGCATGGGTGCTCACAGATTGGGCTCTGAGTGCTGCCTCTGGCACCTGTGCCATAGGTTCCTCACCACTGTTCTGGGGACACAGCTCTGTATCTAGAACAAGTGGAAGCTGCAGAACGTTTTGTGATGTCAGTCATATGGTCAAAGTTCTTCAGCCAAGCGCTGTAAAGGAGGAGGACTAAACCATCGGTGAATGGGGTGCCATCTTTGTGTTGTCTGTGTGTGTGTATTGGGTGTCTTCTATAAAGTGTATGTATATAGGGTAAGTGTAGCCTATATAGCAGGGATGCTCAACCTGCGGATCTCCACCTGTTGCAAAACTACAACTCCCAGCATGCTCGGACAGCCTACAGCTATCAGGGCATGGTGGGAGTTGTACTTCTACAACAGCTCGAAGGCTGCAGGTTGAGCATCCCTGCTATATAGTGATTTTTTTGTTTATTATGGTAAGTTTGGGGGGTTGTATGCAGTCAGGACCGCTCAGTGCCTGGAGGAAGACCAGGGGGCGGAAGGTATATCTTTTATAAAGCGGGAAAAACTTAATTTTAATCATAGAATATTGGTTTGGAACACTGCAGGGACAGTGCAGGCTCAGTGTAATTGCCCTTTTCATCTTGTTCAACTGCTCTTCCATTCATACTTAATCTGTTCTGTTACACATGGACTAACTCTGCATTACATTCGTTGTCCACAGGCGGTCTATTATATAGGCACATTTATCTAGTGCACCTGCGGCACCACCTGTACTTGGTTATATAGTTACGTTACTTATTCAGTTACTGTACATTATGGCCAACAAACAGTTGCCTGAGCCCTCAAAAGGAACGGGCAGTGGCAAAACTGTTGCTGTAGCCAGCACAAGTAGCAGCAGAAGGTATGGTGGTAGCAGCTGCCATTGTTATCCAGCTGTCGTGTTTTTACCACCAATGCAGCTGTACTGGAATGGTTGACTCGCTCTTCAACATTAGTTCAGGTGACAACAGATACAGCCAGGAATCGGTAGGCTTCTCTGACACCGCACTTAGGTGAGGGCACAGAGGTTGTTCCTGGGCAATGCCAACTACAGATGTAGCAGGGGTAGCGCACAAGGCTTGCGGGAAGCGTTAATAACGAATTGCGATTAAGTCCCCCTACTAGTTTCCCATTGCAAAAGAAAAAGGCTGGTTTAGTTGTTATTTTTCAGTCTGCCAGAAGATGGCAGTGTTGCAGAACAAAAGTAGAAATACTATAGGTTTTCACAGCAGCTCCTCGGCATCCCTCCATTTCTTGCCCACTCCTCGGCATCCCTCCATCTCTGCCCGCTCCTCCACATGCCTACCTCTCTGGCCGATCCTCTCAGCACAGATCTTCCCCACACCCACCAATCTCTGCCCAGCTCTTCCTGGTAGCATTCATCCTGTCATCCCTCCATCTCTGGCCCGCTCCTCGGCATCCCTCCATCTCTGGCCCGCTCCTCGGCATCCCTCCATCTCTGGCCCGCTCCTCGGCATCCCTCCATCTCTGGCCCGCTCCTCGGCATCCCTCCATCTCTGGCCCGCTCCTCGGCATCCCTCCATCTCTGGCCCGCTCCTCGGCATCCCTCCATCTCTGGCCCGCTCCTCGGCATCCCTCCATCTCTGGCCCGCTCCTCGGCATCCCTCCATCTCTGGCCCGCTCCTCGGCATCCCTCCATCTCTGGCCCGCTCCTCGGCATCCCTCCATCTCTGGCCCGCTCCTCGGCATCCCTCCATCTCTGGCCCGCTCCTCGGCATCCCTCCATCTCTGGCCCGCTCCTCGGCATCCCTCCATCTCTGGCCCGCTCCTCGGCATCCCTCCATCTCTGGCCCGCTCCTCGGCATCCCTCCATCTCTGGCCCGCTCCTCGGCATCCCTCCATCTCTGGCCCGCTCCTCGGCATCCCTCCATCTCTGGCCCGCTCCTCGGCATCCCTCCATCTCTGGCCCGCTCCTCGGCATCCCTCCATCTCTGGCCCGCTCCTCGGCATCCCTCCATCTCTGGCCCGCTCCTCGGCATCCCTCCATCTCTGGCCCGCTCCTCGGCATCCCTCCATCTCTGGCCCGCTCCTCGGCATCCCTCCATCTCTGGCCCGCTCCTCGGCATCCCTCCATCTCTGGCCCGCTCCTCGGCATCCCTCCATCTCTGGCCCGCTCCTCGGCATCCCTCCATCTCTGGCCCGCTCCTCGGCATCCCTCCATCTCTGGCCCGCTCCTCGGCATCCCTCCATCTCTGGCCCGCTCCTCGGCATCCCTCCATCTCTGGCCCGCTCCTCGGCATCCCTCCATCTCTGGCCCGCTCCTCGGCATCCCTCCATCTCTGGCCCGCTCCTCGGCATCCCTCCATCTCTGGCCCGCTCCTCGGCATCCCTCCATCTCTGGCCCGCTCCTCGGCATCCCTCCATCTCTGGCCCGCTCCTCGGCATCCCTCCATCTCTGGCCCGCTCCTCGGCATCCCTCCATCTCTGGCCCGCTCCTCGGCATCCCTCCATCTCTGGCCCGCTCCTCGGCATCCCTCCATCTCTGGCCCGCTCCTCGGCATCCCTCCATCTCTGGCCCGCTCCTCGGCATCCCTCCATCTCTGGCCCGCTCCTCGGCATCCCTCCATCTCTGGCCCGCTCCTCGGCATCCCTCCATCTCTGGCCCGCTCCTCGGCATCCCTCCATCTCTGGCCCGCTCCTCGGCATCCCTCCATCTCTGGCCCGCTCCTCGGCATTCCTCCATCTCTGGCCCGCTCCTCGGCATCCCTCCATCTCTGGCCCGCTCCTCGGCATCCCTTATGTACAGTACAGTATTAATTAGAACAGCATTTCAGCATAGACTTTCATTACACTCCATATGCAAATTATAGTAGACACATTTTTCTCTTTATTTCCTTTTATTTTTTTTTTATATTTTTTTATATCCTTGGACAGAAATGTGTTACATAGCTAACTCAGCTCTGCTACACTTGTATACTTGTTATCAACAGAACTGTTATAGTCAGCTAAACTAAGAAGGCATTTTATTAATTGTTTATAATTTATCAATTATTACTTTTATTATTTATCAGCAATTATCATCTATTCACAAATGCATCTGATAAATTTCCCCACATCCCTTCATCTCTACTCTCTTCTCCGCATCCCTGCAGCTCTGCCCACTCTATTCCTGGCAATTTATAAATTTATTATTTTAATTATTCAGCAATTATAATCTATTCACAAATGCATCTAATAAATCTCTCCACATCCATTCATCTCTGCCCGATCTTTCCCTCCCAGATCTGCCCCATATTAATATCTCTGGTCTGCTGTTCTGGTTACTGCTCCTCCCCACATCCCACAATTATGCAGTGATAATAAGGACAGGCTGTTTCTCCTTTTCAGACTGACAGCAGTGCGTGTGGATGGACAGTCGGCAAGATCCAATATGTACAGTATTAATTAAAACAGCATTTCTGCATAGACTATCATTACACTCCATATGCAAATTAAAGTCGACACATTTTTATCTATTTCCTTTTATATATTTTTTAGATATAATTTTTGTATCCTTGGACAGAAATATGTTACATAGCTAACTAACTCTGCTCTGCTACACTTGTATACTTGTAATCGGCAGCACTGTTCGACTCGGCAAAGCCAAGCAGGCAATTTTATTAATTTGTTATAAATTTGTAATTTTTTACATTATTTAATAGCAATTATAATCTATTCGCAAATGCATCTAATAAATCTCCCCATATCCCTTCATCCGATGAACCCAGCAGTAAAACCAAGCTGTAGTGATGTATAAAAAAGGGCAGCCCCGAGTTAGAGAGAAGCAGAGGTGCATGTCTACTATTTATATCTTCCTCTCACTGTACCCCCCCCCCCCCCACAGCTGACAGTCCTGCATGAGGCAGGAGCCAGTATATTAATTATCTCCCATACATCAGTCCTTCCTTAACCCTTCTCTGTTTTTTGGTGTGTGTTGTGCAAGGACTGTGAACCTAAGCTCACTATTCCCTTCCTGGTCGGACCGAGTAAACCTGCTGTAGATAAAACAATGCTAGGAGAGTAGCAAAGTAGATTTATTTCAATTATGGAATAGTTTACATACACAGTAGATTGAAGATACATAAACAAATGTGTATAAATTATTAAATAGGTAATGATAAAGATGGTGCAGCAGGTAATCAGATAAAGTAGTAAATGAAAGGAAGGCTGAATGAAATACCTCAACTAACTCAATGATGGATATATTTAAATATTTTTATTTATCTGTGTATATATATTTCCCCAGTTGTCTCAATGACAGCACACACAGAGATTGACTTCCTCTGATAGAATAAGAAAAAACAGAGTTTTAAAAAACCTACCCCCTCCCCTCATCGCCAGCGTTTTTTCCTGTCCTGTCAAGGAAGGAGACCAGAGAGTTGCTGGGAGCTCTGCTGGGTTCCTAGCCTATTTTTATTTTTACCTGGATAATTTTTCCCTGAACTCTGCAGACCGGAGGTCAGTTCCGGTGGCCCGGCTCTTTCCTCCTCCTATGTGGTCTGCGCCCAGGCCCATTTATGTTGCGGTGGCCCCGGCGACGCTTCCTCCTGTGGTGATCCATGTGGGCTTTATATGGAGTGGAAAGGCGGCTGGAGCAACGCTAGTACGCGCTTCCATCTAGCCGCCGGGTGATGACGTCAGATGCCGAGGGGGCGTGGTTTAGCGTCTTGACGTCACACGGCGCTTAAGAGGCAATGCCGGTCCCAACATGGCGCACAGCGTTCTCACCCTGCCTGCAGTGTCTGGCGTTTCTGTGGATGGGAACTGGAAACATGAGTGCCTTTACCACCACTGGCTCCGGATCTGAGCCTCCCACTACTGTGTTCTGTGAGTAGCCTGTGTCAGGCACCCTCCTTATGTTATACTTACTCTGTAGTGGTTGACCCTTCTCTCCCTTGTGGGTTGTAGGGAGAAAAGGAGTCTGCCTCTTCTGCCAAAGTTAAACCCAGGAAGTGTGGTCTCTGTTCCAAACGTTTACCTTCCTCTGGGTCTAAACCTTTATGCAAGGAATGTACCGCATCACCGGTTTCCGCATTAAGTGCCCTATACAACCCCAGTCTTTTAGGTTTTTAAAAGCGGTTGATAGATTGAAACCCAGAATTAAAACTATAGTCGCTCCATGGAACCTGAATACTGTTCTTACAAGTTTGTCAGATTCTCCATTTGAGCCTCTACACTCCCTGACTTTTAAGTGGCTTACCCTTAAAACCATTTTCTTAGTAGCAATATACTCTACGAGAAGTGTTTGTGAGCTTCAGACTTTATCTATCCAAGAGCCTTTCCCTACAGTGTTTGAAGACTAGCTCATATTCAAGTTAGATCCCAATTTTCTCCCCAAGGTGGTTTCTACTTTCCATAGGTCACAAGACAGTTATTCCCTGGTTTTGTGCCAACCCCAAAAACTAGCAGGAAACAAAATTTCATAATTTAGATGTTAGAAGAAGTGTTCTTCATAATCTAGATTTCACCAAAGATTGGAGGATAGATAAAAACGTATTTATTCCGTTTTCCGGCCTGAATAAGGGTCAAAAAGCTCTATATCCTGCTGGATTAGGTGTCCGATTTCTGAGGCCTATAGAGCCTCCGGTAAAGAGGCTTCTCCGTCCCTCAGAGCCCATTCAGTAAGATCCGTGTTTACTTTCTGGGCCAAGAGAGCCTCTGCGTCTTTAGAACAAATTTGCAGAGCGGCCACTTAGAAGAGGGCTCACACCTTCACCAAGCATTATAGGGTTGATGTATTTGCCAATGAGGATATGGCCTTTAGATGCAAGGTCCTAGGTGCTGTTGTCGCCCCCTAAAGTTTACTTTGTTAGTTGTCAGTGTGTGTGGTCATTGCGACGACTGGGGAAATGAGTATTAAACCCACCGGTAATCCGGTTTCCTGGCAGTCTCCATGACCGTACATATATTCCCACCCTTTTGTTGATCATGTTACTTTATTTATGTTCTACCCCTTTTCCTGGTTCCGGTAAAATACACTGGCGATGAGGGGAAGGGGTGGGGTTTTTAAACCTCTTAGTTTTTTCCTGTCCTATCAGAGGAAGTCAATCTCTCTGTGATTATTTATTATATATATATAATATAATCTCACAAAAGCGAGTACACTCTTCACGTTTTTGTAACAGTTTTATTATATCTTTTCAAGGGACAACACAGAAGATATGATACTTTGATACAATGTAAAGTAGTCAGTGTACAGCTTGTATAACATTGTAAATTTGGTGTGTCCTCAAAATAACTCAACATTGCAGTGCATATGGTTGCCACTTTCACTAATGAATTTGGCATCATGAGGTACTTTACAACCCCTAGCGTTGCCATTGCAGTACGTGCGGTAGCCAGAGCACATTGCCACCAATGAATTGGGCATCTTGAGGAACTTTGGTAAGACCATTCGCGGCCAATCTAGCGCAGTTGCCGCCGACCTCAGAACTCGAGGCAGCCAGCATTCTTGTTTGTATGTCTACAGCCCAGATTTCGAATGCTCCTGAAGTTGATTTGTGCCCACATCAAAGATACTGGATGCATCCTGTCACTGCAATGTGTATGCATACTAGGATGTGAGCAGATGTTTAGCAACTCCTTTTAGGACATAGGGCAGAGTTTTTTGTTTTTTTTTCTGGTATAGCAAACCATAGCCAGATTTGTAGCCCATTTGTCAGCGCATTAAGCCGCTTGCACCAGTAGGTATCACTGTGACCACATCTAGCTAGAGATGTTGAACCTTCTAGCCGCATTGGCTTATTATAGGTTCGCAAATCACCACTGGTGCATATGGTTGACTTTTTTTTTTCCACAGTTGAGCGGCCAGACACAATGTTTTACAGTAGTTGCAAAGTAGAAAATATTTAAACAAGTCTCGTCCACACGCTGCTTAGAAAATCTGTGTGGACATGGAGTGTGGATTTTAAATCTGCCATATATAAAATCAGCGAATTTCATGGTTTGCAATGCAGTGTAATTTGGAATTTAAAATGAGTCCCAGTGGGCATAGGGACTGATTTTTACCCTAAACTACAGTTGCAAGAAAAAGTATGTGAACCCTTTGTAATGATATGGATTTCTGCAAAAATTTGTTCTAAAATGTGATCTGATCTTAATCTAAGTCACCACCATAGACAATCAGTCTGCTTAAACTAATAACACACACAGAATTAAATGTTACCATGTTTTTATTGAACACACCATGTAAACATTCACAGTGCAAGTGGAAAAAGTATGTAAACCCTTGGATTGAATAACGGGTTGAACCTCCTTTAGCAAAACACTCATTCCAGCTCACCTTCCTGGTTGATATATACTCCCGACTCCAGACCTTTGGGGGAGTGTCCCCGTTGCAGACTGCAAATAACTTGGAAAGGATTGGTCTTGGATTCAATTAGAGATCCTCTTTAAAAACTTCTTCTTTATTGAAACATGCAGATTACCGCAGACATCACCACAAGGTACACGGAACAGTTGTTGACGCGTTTCGGGTATAGGACCCTTAGTTGTAACACTGTCACATAGTGAGACACTACAATTTAAATGAAACCAGTGCCCGTCCCTCCAGACTGAAGGGGGAAGGGCAAAGTCCTCATTGGTTGTCTCACTATGTGTCACACCCATCTTCTGGATTTGTAATTACCAGGTAAATAAGCTTCACACTATGCTGGAACTTTCATTCAGATTAACCCTTTTGGGCACTATGGTCTCCTCATATAGACTGGAGGAGGTGAAAAGAGAGAAACCGCACAGTGTGAATACCACACTTGCATATAAAAACATTTATTATCATACTGGACTAAACTAAAATAACCATATACCTGCCTTGACATTCTTGATTAAAGGGATTGCATGAAATGAAGTAAATGAAATACATGGCAATCATAAGAGTGAAAATATACATTTTACATTCTCTGGAAGCGATATTCACTGATAAATGTACATTAACTCTTTTCAAATTCAGGCCTGCTGGGACTCTACAATTTAGTCTGAATATCCAGAATGCCTCCCGCAACAGGAGTTTTTTGCGGTGGTCACCCCCTCTCGTGGGTGCAAACACCCTCTCAATTGCAAAGGCATTAAAACTTTTCACTTTGCGAGCGTGTTTTTGCACGAAATGTCTCGCAACATTTGAAATGTTCAATGCATTTGGATTGTTAATGTAATTCAGATGCTCTAGGAGTCGATTCCTGAATTTCCGGATCGTGCTCCCGATATATACATTAAATCACATTCGGTGCAACGAATAATGTACACCACCCCTGCAGTGTTACAATTAATATAGCTTTGGATTGGAAAGCTGCATGAATGGTCAGAATTATCAAATAGCTTCAAGGGGGTCACATAGCAGCACGTTTTGCATGGATTGCCCCCGCATCTTGTGAACCCCTTGTAGCTAAGCCAGCTTTGTTTTTGGTGTTTGCACCCACGAGAGGGGGTGACCACCGCAAAAAAACTCCTGTTGCCCGAGGCCTTCTGAATATTCAGACTAAATAGTAGAGTCCCAGCAGGCCTGAATTTGAAAAGAGAGTTAATGTACATTTATCAGTGAATATCACTTCCAGAGAATGTAAAATGTATATTTTCACTCTTATGATTGCCATGTATTTCATTTACTTCATTTCATGCAATCCCTTTAATCAAGAATGTCAAGGCAGGTATATGGTTATTTTAGTTTAGTCCAGTATGATAATAAATGTTTTTATATGCAAGTGTGGTATTCACACTGTGCGGTTTCTCTCTCTTTTCACCTCTTTTCACCTCATCCAGTCTATATGAGGAGACCATAGTGCCCAAAAGGGTTAATCTGAATGAGAGTTCCAGCATATTGTGAAGCTTATTTACCTGGTAATTACAAATCCAGAAGATGGGTGTGACACATAGTGAGACAACCAATGAGGACTTTGCCCTTCCCCCTTCAGTCTGGAGGGACGGGCACTGGTTTCATTTAAATTGTAGTGTCTCACTATGTGACAGTGTTACAACTAAGGGTCCTATACCCGAAACGCGTTAACAACTGTTTCGCGTACCTTGTGGTGATGTCTGCTGTAATCTGCATGTTCCAATAAAGAAGTTTTTAAAGAGGATCTCTAATTGAATCAAAGACCAATCCTTTCCAAGTTATTTGAACCTCCTTTGGCAGCAATAACTTCAACCAAACATTTCCTGTAAATCAACAAAAAGAGAAAATCCGGCTCTTGAACAACAGGAGACACTTTATTCAACGGTAAAACTTCCAATCCTCATAGGCAGGGTATAGTCAACATGTTTCGGACCTTCGTATATCAGTCCTTAATCATTTCCTGTAGTTGCAGATCACGTGTACAACGGTCAGAAGTAATTCTTGACCATTCCTCTTTACAGAACTGTTTCAATTCAGCAATATTCTTGGAAAAGCTGGTGTGAATCACTTTCTTGAGCTCATGCTACAGCATCTCAATCGGGTTGAGGTCAGGACTCTGACTGGGCCATTCCAGAAGCGTATTTTCTTCTGTTAAAGCTATTCTGTTGTTGATTTACTTCTATGCTTTGGGTTGTTGTCCCTTTGCAACACCCATCTTCTGTTGAGCTTCAGCTGGTGGACAGATGGCCTTAAGTTCTCCTGCAAAATGTCTTGCTAAACGTGGGAATTCATTTTTCCTTCGATGATGGCAATCCGTCCAGCTCCAAACCATCCGTCCAGCCAGAAACTTTAGTATGCCTAAACTATATATGTTTCACCCCCCCCCTGCACCCCTGAATGATTTGATGGCAGCGGGAGGTGCAGGGGGGATTTGTGGGCGGTGCGGCAGGCGGTATCGTGATCCCCCGCCCGCCTCCCCTTGAATAATCGTTGGTGGCCAGTGGGTATACCAGAGTATCAGCACATTGCTGACACCCTGGTATAACCGGCTGACATCTGTGATGCGATGTCAACCGTTTAACCCTTTCCATACCGCGGTCCATACGTACCGCTGTATGGAAAAGGTTAACAGCTCAGGGAGCTCCCTCCCTCTCCCATCGGGGGGCTGCTGTGCCTTTGCAGCCCCCCGATGGAGAAGGAGAGAGCCCCCAGACAGCCCCCCTCCTTACCCTTCCCCGTCTGCGCAGTTGTGGCCACAACTGAGCACACTGGGAAGGTTCCCATGGCAACAGGACGCCTTCTCAGGCATCCTGCTGTCCATGGTGCTGAACAGATCTGTTCAGACAAAGTGTAAGTAAAATACAGTACAAAACACTATATAGTGTACTGTATTATACAGACATCAGACCCACTGGATCTTCAAGAACCAAGTGGGTCTGGGTAAAAAAAAAGTTAAAGTTAATCAAAAAACACATTGATCACTGATTAAAAATGAAAAAAAAAAAATTCCCTACACGTTTGGTATTGCCGCGTCCATAACGACCTGATCTATAAAACGGTCATGTTACTTTACCCGAACGGTGAACGCTAGAAAAATAAAAAATACAAAACTATGATGAAATTGAAATTTTGCCCACCTTCCCAAAAAAGGTAATAAAAGTGATCAAAAAGTCGCATGTACGCCAAAATTCGAACAATCAAACCGTCATCTTATCCTGCAAAAATCATACCCTACCCAAAATCATCGCCCAAAAACTATGGAAACACTAAAACATGATTTTTTTTTTTGTTTCAAAAATGAAATCATTGTGTAAAACTTACATAAATAAAGTATACATATTGGGTATCGCCGCGTCCGTATCGACCGGCTCTATAAAAATATCACATGACCTAACCCCTCAGGTGACCACCGTAAAAAAATAAAAATAAAAACGGTGTAAAAAAAGCAATTTTTGTCATCTTACGTCACAAAAAGTGTAATAGCAAGCGATCAAAAAGTCATATGCACCCCAAAATAGTGCCAATCAAACCGTCATCTCATCCCGCAAAAAATGAGACCCTACTTAAGATAATCGCCCAAAAACTGAAAAAACTATGGCTCTTAGACTATGGAGACACTAAAACATTTTTTTGGTTTTAAAAATGAAATCATTGTTGAAAACTTACAAAAATAAAAAAAATTGTATACATTTTAGGTATCGCCGCGTCCGTGACAACCTGCTCTATAAAATTACCACATGATCTAACCTGTCAGATGAATGTTGTAAATAACAAAAAATAAAAACTGTGCCAAAAAAGCTATTTCTTGTTACCTTGCCGCTCAAAAAGTGTAATATAGAGCAACCAAAAATCATATGTACCCTAAACTAGTACCAACAAAACTGCCACCCTATCCCGTAGTTTGCGGTAATTTTTTTGTCGTTTCTACTCTAGGGGTGCATCAGGGGGGCTTCAAATGGGACATGGTGTAAAAAAAACCAGTCCAGCAAAATCTGCCTTCCAAAAACCGTATGGCATTCCTTTCCTTCTGCGCCCTGCCGTGCACCCATACAGCAGTTTACGACCACATATGGGGTGTTTCTGTAAACTACAGAATCGGGGCCATAAATAATGAGTTTTGTTTGGCTGTTAACCCTTGTTTTGTAACTGGAAAAAAAAATATTAAAATGGAAAATCTGCCAAAAAAGTGAAATTTTGAAATTGTATCTCTATTTCCCATTAAATCTTGTGCAACACCTAAAGGGTTAACAAAGTTTGTGAAATCAGTTTTGAATACCTTGAGGGGTGTAGTTTCTTAGATGGGGTCACTTTTATGGAGTTTCTACTCTAGGGGTGCATCAGGGGGGCTTTAAATGGGACATGGTGTAAATAAACCAGTCCAGCAAAATCTGCCTTCCAAAAACCAAACTGCGCACCTTTCACTCTACGCCCCGCTGTGTAGCCGTACAGTAGTTTACGGCCACATATGGGGTGTTTCTGTAAACGGCATAGTCAGGGCAATAAAGATACAGTCTTGTTTGGCTGTTAACCCTTGCTTTGTTAGTGGAAAAAATGGGTTAAAATGGAAAATTAGGCAAAAAAATGAAATTCTCAAATTTCATCCCCATTTGCCAATAACTCTTGTGCAACACCTAAAGGGTTAACAAAGTTTGTAAAATCAGTTTTGAATACCTTGAGGGGTGTAGTTTATAGAATGGGGTCATTTTTGGGTGGTTTCTATTATGTAAGCCTCGCGAAGTGACTTCAGAGCTGTAGTGATCCCTAAAAATTGGGTTTTTGTAAATTTCTGAAAAATTTCAAGATTTGCTTCCAAACTTCTAAGCCTTGTAACATCCCCAAAAAATAAAATATCATTCCCAAAATAATTCAAACATGAAGTAGACATATGGGGAATGTAAAGTCATCACAATTTTTGGGGGTATTACTATGTGTCACAGAAGTAGAGAAACTGAAACTTTGAAATTTGCTATTTTTTTCAAATTTTTGGTAAATTTGGTATTTTTTTATAAATAAAAAATATTTTTTTTTACTTCATTTTACCAGTGTCATGAAGTACAATATGTGATGAAAAAACAATCTCAGAATGGCCTGGATAAGTCAAAGCGTTTTAAAGTTATCAGCACTTAAAGTGACACTGGTCAGATTTGCAAAAAATGGCCTGGTCCTTAAGGTGAATTAAGGCTATGTCCCTAAGGGGTTAAGTGCAACTCTTTTAGTGCACATGTTGAATTGAACCAGAAGAGACCAAAGGTAACTACAGAAATAGTTAATGTAAACAGTGTTTAAATTTTTCATCTTACTTTTCCTACTTTTCCAAAACCTGACATACCCCCATATCCCTTCACCCAGCAAGGTACTATTTATCTGTCCCTTCGTCCTATCTACTCATCTTACCGCTTGCACAACCCTGTTTGGACACATAAAACACTTCCTTCCCAAACACACACAGCCACCTGATGCCCACTCTTACTCTGACCTACAAAAACACTCTGCTTCTCCTTCTTGCTGGTGATATCTCTCCTCTCCATATCCAGGCCCCCCCTCAGCAATTCCACACTATCACCTCTACCTTCCACTACCGTTCTCCTTCTACAAATTTATGCAACCCCTTAAACCTGAAAATTATTCCCCTAACCCCTGCTCCCTTGGTCCCTCTTGCAGGAGCATTACGGAACGCTTGCTCTGTCTGTAACAAACTGTCCACATTCATGATCTCTTAATCTCTCGCAAACTTTCCTTTCTGGGTCTAACAGAAACATGGCTGACAACCTCTGACACTGCCTCCCCTGCTGCACTCTCTTTTTTATAACTGATTTAATTTCACTCACCCCCCACCCCAGCTGAAAACATGGTGGAGGAGTTGGTCTTCTCCTATCGGAAAACTGCTCCTACAGCCCAACTCCACTGCCACTCTCCATTATGCACACTTCATTTGAAGTACACAATGTTCGCATCTACTCTCCCTCCAACCTCCAAGTAGCTGTCATTTACTGCCCCCCAGGCCCAGCCACCGTCTTTCTTGACCACTTCAACACCTGACTCCTACACTTTTTCTGCTGACATCCCCACTATCATAATGGGTGACTTCAACATCCACATTGACACTTGCTACTCTAAGCTTCTATCAGAAGCCTACAATGCCTATCTTCCATATCCTCCTCTCACTTTCTTAAACTTAACATAGATAAAACACAATGTATCAATTTTCCCCCAAGCTTGCTCAACCCCCCCCAACAGACCTTTTTTCCTTCTTTCTATCACAATCAATGGCTGCACACTCTCCCCGGTCAACCAAGTCCACTGCCTTGGAGTGACCTTGGTTTCTGCCCTCTTTCAGACTGCATGTCCAAGCCGTTTCCACCACCTGTCACCTCCAATTCAAAAATATCTCCCGCATCTGCGCATTCCTCAACCACGAGTCTGCAAAAATGCTTATACTCTTCTGCCTCTCACCTCTGCCAATACCTTCACTGGCTCCCCATTGATGCTAAATATCACCTGCGATCCACATTGGGTCCCTGCCATGTATGCTCAAATGAAAAAATAACAGAAGATGTTGCTCAAGTTAAAAAAAAAATTATAATAATTGTAGGAAGGAGGGTGGCCATAGATGAATGCCCCGTTTTTTTTTCTGTTTTTTTTTTATAACTTGAGCCACATCTTAGGTGGTTGTTTTTTCATTTGAGCATACATGTGTGCTGTTAATAAACTAATGCCCACACGTTTACTCAATAGTACCTATCCCTTTTACTTTATGCCCATAACCAGGCGTTTCCCCTGATAAGTCTATTTTTTCTTCATCTGAAAGCGAAACATGCATGAAGGGAAGAGATGGGATAGGGCTAACCAGGTCTAGTTTATTTAGGGAAAGATTCTGGATGGGGTCACCCTTGTCGGGGTGGTTAGGATATCAAGGGCAGCATGGCACCCACACCGCAGGGCAATTCTTGGGACATTTTATCCCATACCCTGTCATACATTCAGCATCTTCATCTATCTCAGGGACAGTCTCCCTTGGTTTTCCTGGGATCGTGGATGCACATCAGATCCCACCAATGAAGTGGTAGGACAAATTGTTTTCATTTGTGTGCCGTCGTGCACCTTTGTTCCTACTACTATCCTTTTTTGTTTTTTTGTGGTGATAACTTTAAAACGCTTTGACTTATCCAGGCCATTCTGAGAGAGTTTTTTCATCACATATTGTACTTCATGACACTGGTAAAATGGAGTAAAAAAAAAAAATAAAAAATTTGCCAAAAATTTTAAAAAATTAGCAAATTTCCAAATTTCAATTTCTCTACTTCTATAACGCATAGTAATACCTACAAAAATGGTTATTACTTGTCATTCCCAAAATGATCCAAACATGAAGTAGACATATGGGGAATGTAATTTTATTTTTTGGGGATGTTACAAGGCTTAGAAGTTTAGAATCAAACCTTGAAATTTTCAAAAACCCACTTTTTAAGGACCAGTTCAGGTCTGAAGTCACTTTGTGAGGCTTACATAATTAGAAACCACGCAAAAATGACCCCATTCTAGACACTACAACCCTCAAGGTATGCAAAACTGATTTTAC
This sequence comes from Bufo bufo, assembly GCF_905171765.1. NCBI lineage: Eukaryota > Metazoa > Chordata > Amphibia > Anura > Bufonidae > Bufo > Bufo bufo. The sequence continues at coordinate 483,284,420 of NC_053390.1, read as the reverse complement.
AAACTTTAACCCTTTAGGTGTTCCACAAGAATTAATGGAAAATAGAGACTATTTCAAAATTTCACTTTTTTGGCAGATTTTTTATTTTTTTTTCCAGTTACAAAGCAAGGGTTAACAGCCAAACAAAACTCAATATTTATGGCTCTGATTCTTTAGTTTACAGAAACACCCCATATGTGGTCGTAAACTGCTGTACGGGCGCACGGCAGAGCGCAGAAGGAAAGGAATGCCATATGGTTTTTGGAAGGCAGATTTTGCTGTACTGTTTTTTTGACACCATGTCCCATTTGAAACCCCCCTGATGCACCCCTAGAGTAGAAACTTCAAAAAAGTGATCCCATTTTAGAAACTACGGGATAAGTTGGCAGTTTTGTTGGTACTATTTTAGGGTACATATCATTTTTGGTTGCTCTATATTACACTTTGTGAGGCAAGGTAACAAGAAATAGCTGTTTTGGCACAGTTTTTATTTTTTCCTATTTACAACATTCATCTGACAGTTTTTTATTTTTTGGGCGCTTCTCAGGAAGGGGCTAATTTTTTGAGGGATGAGGTGACGGTTAGATCATGTGGTATTTTTATAGACCAGGATGTCACGGACGTGGCGATGCCTAATATGTATACATTTTTTTTAAAAAAAGTTTAATGTAAGTTTTACACAGATTTATTTTTTGAAACAAAAAAAATCATGTTTTAGTTTATACATAGTCTGAGAGCCATAATTTTTTCAGTATTTGGGCGATTATCTTGGGTAGGGTATGATTTTTGTGGGATGAGATGACGGTGTGATTGGCACTATTTTGGGGTGCATGTGACTTTTTGATCGCTTGCTATTACACTTTTTGTGATGTCAGGTGACAAAAATGGTTTATTTAGCACAGTTTTTATTTTTTACGGTGTTCATCTGAGGGGTTAGATCATGTGATATTTTTATAGAGCCGGTCTATACGGACGCTGCGATACCTAATATGTATACTTTTTTTTTTTTATGTAAGGCTACTTTCACACTTGTGTTCAGAGCGGGTCCGTCTGATATCTGCACAGACTGATCCGCTCCTATAATGCAGACGTTTGGATCCGTTCAGAACGGATCCGTCTGCATTATAGTTTAGAAAAAATTCTAAGTGTGAAAGTAGTTCAGACGGATCCGTCCAGACTTTACATTGAAAGTCAATGGGGGACGGATCAGTTTAAAAATTGAGCCATATTGTGTCAACTTCAAACTGATCCGTCCCAATTGACTTACATTGTAAGTCTGGACGGATCAGTTTGCCTCCGCACGGCCAGGCGGACACCCGAACGCTGCAAGCAGCGTTCGGGTGTCCGCTTGCGGAGCGGAGGCTGAACGCTGCCAGACTGATGCATTCTGAGCGGATCTGCATCCCCTCAGAATGCATTGGGGCAGTACGGATGCGTTCGGGGCCGCTTGTGAGACCCTTCAAACGGAGCTCACAATCGGAGCCCCGAACGCTAGTGTGAAAGTAGCCTAAGTTTTACACAATAACAGCTTTTTTAAAACCAAAAAAATGTTTCTCTCCATATTCTGAGCCATAGGTTTTTTTTTATTTTTTGAGCGCTTGTCTGAGGAAGGGGCTCATTTTTTGCGGGATGAGGTGACTGTTAGATTGGTACTATTTTGGTGGGCAAACACCTTTTTGATCGCTTGCTGTTTTTTGTGATGTAAGGTGCACAGTTTTTTTTTTTGTTTTTTTACGGTGTTGATCTGAGGGGTTCAGTCATGTGATATGTTTATAGATCCGGTCGATACGGACGCGGCGATACCGAATGCATACTCTCCCCCCCCATTTTTTATGGCGTACCGGTAAGTCATGTGTCCAGAAGAGGTTAAAAGTTATGTTTTTTATTTATTTTCAATTGATTTTGGATCACTTTTCTAGTGTAAATTTGGTTCCCCATTGCCCAGCGAATTCAGTTCAAAATTCTAACAAATATGTATAAAGCCATCCACATCCTCTACCCTCCATATATCTCCGAGCTACTTTCCCGATACATCCCCACCCGTAATCTCCGATCCTCACAGGACCTCCTTCTCTCCTCTCCTCTTATCACCTCTTCCCACAACCGCCTCGAAGATTTTTACCGTGCATCTCTATACTTTTGAACGCTCTATCCCTACATATCAGACTCTCGTCTACAGTGGAATCCTTCAAAAGAAACCTCAAAACTCACCTATTCAGACAAGCCTACCACCAGTGACCCTGCTGCTGCTATACAGTCATGACCAGCTTTACCCTCGCCTACTGTGTCCTTACCTTGTAGATTGTAAGCCCTCATGGGCAGGGCCCTCTCTCCTTCTGTACCAGTTTGTAACTTGTCTTGTTTATGCTTAGTGCAATTGTCTGTATTATGAATGTATGCATGTATGTATACCCCTTATCATATGTACAGCACTATGGAATGAACGGCGCTTTAACCCTTTCTACCCCAGGCCAGTTTTAACCTTCCTGCCCAGGCCATTTTTTGCAAATCCGACATGTCACTTTATGTGGTAATAACTTCGGAACACTTTTACTTATCCAGGCCATTCTGAGACTGTTTTCTTGTGACACATTGAACTTCACGACAGTGCTAAATTTGAGTCAATATATTCTTCCTTTGGGATTTTTTTTTTTATAAATAAAATTTACCAAAAATATGGAAAAATTCACGAATTTCTTTACTTATAAGACCGCAATGCCTCATAAAATAGTTATCAGTCGTCATTTCCCAAATGTCTTCTTTATGTTTGCATCATTTTGTAAATGTAATGAAATTTTTTTAGGACAATAGAAGGTTTAGAAGCCATGTTTTCAAATTTTCAACAATTTCCAAAACCATTTTTTTAAGGCTACTTTCACACTAGCGTTCCGAGCGGATCCGTCTGATGTTTCATCAGACGGATCCACTCTGATAATGCAGACGTTCGCATCCGTTCAGAACGGATGCGTCTGCATTAAAACTTAGAAAATTTTCTAAGTGTGAAAGTTGTCTGAGCGGATCCGTTCAGACTTTACATTGAAAGTCAATGGGGAACGGATCCGCTTGAAGATTGAGCCATATAGTGTCATCTTCAAGCGGATCCGTCCCCATTGACTTACATTGTAAGTGTGGACGGATCCGCTCGCCTCCGCACGGCCAGGCGGACACCCGAACGCTGCAAGCAGCGTTCAGGTGTCCGCTCACTGAGCGGAGCGGAGGCTGAACGCTGGCAGGCGGATGCATTCTCAGTGGATCCGCCTCCACTGAGAATGCATTGGGGCCAGACGGATGCGTTCGGGGCCGCTCGTGAGCCCCTTCAAACGGTGCGCACGAGCGGACACCCGAACGCTAGTGTGAAAGTAGCCTAAGCACCAATTCGGTTATAAAGTGATTTTGAGGGCTTACATAATTGAAACCACCCATAAATGACTCCATTTTAGAAAATACACCCCTCAAATAATGAAAACTGATGTTACAAACTTTGTTAACCCTTTAGGTGTTTCAAAAAAATGTAAGGGAAATAGAGGCGAAATTTCATAATTTTATTTTTTATGCAGATTTTTTATGTTAATAAATTTTTTTTCTTGCAACACAGCAGGGTTCAACAGCAAACTCAACCTCAATATGCTTTACTCTGATTCTGCAGTTTACAGAAATACCCCATATGTGGTGGTAAACTGATCTATGGGCATGTGGCAGTGGTAAGAATGAAAGGAGCGCCATATGGGTTTTGGAGGCAGATTTTGCTACAATGGTTTTTGGGCACAATTTTTTTTGTATTTTGAAGAGACCCTGACGTACCCAATACAGTGGAAACCCTCAAAAAGTGACCCTATTTTGGAGACTACACCCTTCAAAGAATATATTAAGGGGGTACTGAGCACTTTGACCCTCTAAGCGTTATACGGAATTTGAAAACACTTTGCTGTGGAAATGAAAAGTTTCATTTCTTCCAATAAAATGTTGCTTTAGCCCCAAATTTTTCATTTTCACAAAGGGTAACAGCAAACAGTAAAAGCACCCCATAATTTGTTACACATTTTCTCCTGAATTCGGCAACACCCCATATATGGTGGTAAACTGCTGTGGGGGCTCATGGCAGAACTCAGAACGGAAGGAGCACCATATGGCTTTTGCAGCACAGATTTTGATGGATTGGTTTATGGGCACCATTGGTTTTTATTTTTCTGAGTGATTCTTATGTGGGGGCTCATTTTTTGCGGGATGAGATGACCTTTTCATCGGTACCATTTTAGGGTCAATAAGACTTTTTTCATTTCTTGGTATTACACTTTTTGTGAGTCAAGGTGACAAAAAAAAACTGCTGTTTTGGCATATTATTATTATTATTATTTTTTTTACAGCATTCAGGGGGCATCTCATGTTTTTTATAGAGCAGGTTGTCACCTGTCACTCAAACCAAATGGTTTTTAACTATATACCCAAGATATCATCAAAGCTTAATACATATCATTGTAAAATAATGATATAATTGGATCTTCTTTTGGATTTATAATTAGTGACAAGTGATCTCCATATTGCAAATCAGAGAATATATGCAATATACAACAGATACAGAGGTACAAAATGAGACTACCACTATGAATAGTAAGACATACAGACCAAGAGCTGAGTGGAGTGGAGCAACGCTGACTTACATTTCGCTGTGCTTCCTCTGGGGTCGTGTCCATCTCGTATACACTCATAGTTTTATACCCTATTGAATCCTATTCAGTCCAATGTCCCTCTCATGTGCCCATGATTGCGATAGGCTTCTAATATATCCTACTGTAAGAGAAGACCTAAAGTTAATGGTGTCTATACATTAACTGCCAAAGTGCATCAGTGATCAGGTGACAGTGACATAATAACCGTGTGATATTATTTTAAGGCTATATTAGAAGCCACATGGGCACGTTTCAGATTATGCATCCCTTGTCAACAATGTTTACACTTGATATTTCTGGTTTTGACGGAGACACTATCAAGACATGTATTGACGATACCTTACGTGATAATGGATTGTCACATTTTTAGCTATCAAATTATTGGGCGTTATGAACTAAATGAGGCAGGGATGAATTTATCCATTTTATTTCTTCATATAACAAGCTATGTGATGTAATCTTATACATGATTCATATTGGTCTGTTAGGCTATTTATTGGATATGGGCAATCTGCCCTGCTCTGAGATGGTGGGCATCGCAATCGCACAGGGTGGTGGGATCTGCTACATTTATGCTTGGTCCTCCCTCTTAGATCCAGGCTGCTCAATTTGAAATATGCTGCCATGTCAGGCCTCGTCAGGTCATAATAATAATATGAATGTGAGATTGTAATTTGTTATTTTGTTTTGGTTTCTCTATTAAATATGAGATGGGCAATATGCCTTTTTGTAAGATGGCGCCCGATTTGGCAAAGGGGTTGGAATTGCCGGCGTGACGCAGCTGAGTGGCGTTTCTTTTGTTACACACATGATGCACATGTGCGAGATTTCTTGGGGTGGGAGTATCGGCATGTGGGATGTCGCGAGATTTGACCATATTGATCTATGTGGGCGATCTCGCTGTCTCGCGACATCCCGACGCCATTAGACAGCATGCCACCTGTGTCACGCAGGAATGAGCGCTCCCATTGCCTAACTATTTTCAGGTGAATATTTTATAATTAGTAGGAGGGAGACATTGGACTGAATAGGGTATAAAACTATGGGTGTATTTGAGAATCGCAGCAAAACGTACGTCTGGATTGCTCCACTCCCCTCAGTTCTTGGTCTGTATGTCTTACTATTCATATACATGTCTGTATCTTGTCTGTATCTTGTATATTGCATATATTCTCTGATTTGCAATATGGAAATCACTTGGATCTTCTTTTGGATTTATAATTACCGTAGTGACAATTGGTTCATTATTTCACAATGATATGTATTAATCTCTGATGATGTCTTGGGTATATAGTCAAAAACCATTTGGTTTAACTGACTGGACTGTTGGGTCACATTTATTGCATACCTGCATTAGTGTTTTTTTTATTTTTTCTACATCTCATTTGGATTGCCCTTTCTTACACACTTGGAGACCTAAGGCTGGGGGGCTTTCACCTTCTCAGTGTTTTTACATTTTCTGTTACTTATATGTATGTCCTTCATATGTGACACAATAAAGATGTTTTTGTACTGTATGTGTGGTATTTCTGATTTGGTTTAGTAGATATCCTAAAGGTCCTTTTTTTTTGGTTTTCTGATATCTAATAAGTCTATAATTTTTTAGTTTTGTTTTTTACACAGTAAATGCATTTTTTTTTAACAGAATTAAATCTTGTTTTTGTGTTGCCATTTTCTGAGAGTCCTATTTTATTTTTTTATTTTTTTTGGGGGCGATTGTCTTATGTATGGTCTAATTTTTTGCGGGATGAGATGACTGTTTGATTGGGCTAAATACACCCTTTGGATCACTTGGTATTGTACTTTTTGTGAGGGAAGGTGACTAAAAATGGCTGTTTTAGCAACTTTTTATTTTCTTTTTTACTGAGTTCACCTGACAGGGTGGATCATGTGATATTTTGACAGAGCTGGTCGATACAGATGTGAAAATACCGAATATGTATACCTTTTTCCTTTTTTCCCCCCAATATTATTTTTTAATTACGGGAAAATAACCTTTTTTTTTATATATATTTTTTTTTTACTATGCAAAACTTTTTATTTTTTTCTTTAAAACTTTAGTGGGTCTGATCACCTGTACAATGCATTACAGTACTTCTGTATTGTAATGCATTGTCTGTAAGTGTATTACACACTGTAATACAGTTACAGCCTTCCTGCCTGTGAGATCCAGGGGGACCCGATGGGGAAGGAGCTCCCTCCCTCCACACACCTCGCACATGCTGCGTTCAGCGCTGACCGTGGCATAGTTGTTTTCACCGATGCCGGCGCATACAGCAGGGGTCGGGTTAAAGGGAACAGCCAGTCCCCCTGCAGCTGATCAGGCGGGCACAGCTCCTGCACCCGCCCGATCAGCGTGCTGTAGTACTACGGCGCTGGTCGGGAGGGGGTTAATAATAAATATGGCCAGCCTGTTTTGAGCCTTACTGACTAGCGTTTTTCTTACTTTTTTCATTGTCTCGTTCCAAGAGCTATAACTATAGCTTTATGGGGGCTTGTTTTTTTGCTGGACAAGTTGTAGTTTTTAATGGTGCTATATCTGGGAGGGAGATGGGGGGGGGGGGGGGGAAACAGCAATACTGCCACTGCGTTTTTACGTTATAAATTTATAAATTGCAATAAAATAAAAAAATGTTTTTGCATTGCTGCTTCTCAAGACCCATAACTTTTATTTTTCTTTCTATGGAGTTGTGGGAGGGCTTGATTTTTGCGGGACGACTTGTATTTTTAATTGGTATCATTTTGGAGTAAATGGCTCTTTTTGATCGCGTTTTTTTCGGCGTTCACCGTAGGGGATAATTTACATGATAGTTTTATAGTCCGGGTCGTTAGACGTGGAAATACCAAACATATGGGGGATTTTTTTTTTAAATTTTTTTTTTTTTTTTTTTTTTTTTTCATTGAAAAGCGGATTTAATATATACATTATATATAATAATATTTAAATATTTTTTAATCACTTTATAGTCCCACAAGGAGACTATAACACACAGTTTTGTTTTTTTATTGATTTTAAAATGCAATGCATTATCCCTGCATTGCATTTTAATGTCGGTGCTATTCTGACATTGACTGAAATTACTCAAGGCTGTTCTGGGGCCTACATCAGACTCCTGCCAGCCTTCACACACACAGACACCCCACTATCGCATTTGTGGGGTGCCGATGGGATCCCGCGGCATGTTAATGGGGTTGTCCAAGTTTAGAGCTGAACCTCGACATACCCTTATTTTCACCCAGGCAGCCTCCCTTAAGCTAGCATCGGAGCATCTTATGCTCCGATGCGCTCCCTTGCCCTGCGCTAGATCGCACAGGGCACGGGCTCTTTTGTTTTCAATAACACACTGACGGGCGGAAACTTCCGCCCTGGCAGTGTATTCGTGACGTCACCGGCTCTGATGGGCGGGCTTTAGCGCTGCCCTAGCTGTTTTACTGGCTAGGGCAGCGCTAAATCCCGCTTATCAGTGCCGGCGACATCACCGGGGTTTCTGGCAACCCCATGCCTTTGCCCTGCGCGATGTGAGTAAATATTGTGCATACAAGCACCGGAACAGCTTGAAAAACGGCACCCACTAAAAGGGCCCGAAACGTTACACTGATGTATATTTTGTACCACTGGTGTTGAAATGAATTAACCTCCTCCCGACCGCCTAACGCAGGGATGCGTCCTGCGGTCGGTTTGTTCCTCCTTGACGCATCTACGCGTCATCTCGTGAGACGCAAGATTTCCTGTGAACGCGCGCTCACAGGATCGGAAGGTAAACGAGTGGATCTACAGCCTGCCAGTGGCGATCATTCGCTGGCAGGCTGTAGATGCAATTTTTTTAACCCTTGAAAGGTACAGTACAGACCATAAGTTTGGACACACCTTCTCATGCAAAGAGTTTTCTTTATTTTCATGACTATGAAATTTGTAGATTCACACTGAAGGCATCAAAACTATGAATTAACACATGTGGAATTATATACATAACAAAAAAGTGTGAAACAACTGAAAATATGTCATATTCTAGGTTCTTCAAAGTAGCCACCTTTTGCTTTGATTACTGCTTTGCACACTCCTGGCATTCTCTTGATGAGCTTCAAGAGGTAGTCCCCTGAAATGGTGTTCACTTCACAGGTGTGCCCTGTCAGGTTTAATAAGTGGGATTTCTTGCCTTATAAATGGGGTTGGGACCATCAATTGCGTTGAGGAGAAGTCAGGTGGATACACAGCTAAAGTACACAGTAAAGAAAAACGAGTGGCCATCATTACTTTAAGAAATGAAGGTCAGTCAGTCAGCCGAAAAATTGGGAAAACATTGAAAGTAAGGGCTATTTGACCATGAAGGAGAGTGATGGGGTGCTGCACCAGATGACCTGGCCTCCACAGTCACCGGACCTGAACCCAATCGAGATGGTTTGGGGAGAGCTGGACTGCAGAGTGAAGGCAAAAGGGCCAACAAGTGCTAAGCATCTCTGGGAACTCCTTCAAGACTGTTGGAAGACCATTTCAGGGGACTACCTCTTGAAGCTCATCAAGAGAATGCCAAGAGTGTGCAAAGCCGTAATCAAAGCAAAAGGTGGCTACTTTGAAGAACCTAGAATATGACATATTTTCAGTTGTTTCACACTTGTTTGTTATGTATATAATTCCATATGTGTTAATTCATAGTTTTGATGCCTTCATAGTCATGAAAATAAAGAAAACTCTTTGAATGAGAAGGTGTGTCCAAAACATATTGCCCTTCTTCTCCTGAGTACGGCGATACCACATGTGTGACACTTTTTTGCAGCCTAGGTGCGCAAAGGGGCCCAAATTCTAAAGAGCACCTTTAGGATTTCACAGGACATTTTTTACGCATTTGGATTCCAAACTACTTCTCACGCTTTAGGTCCCCTAAAATGCCAGGGCAGTATAAATACCCCACAAGTGACCCCATTTTGGAAAGAAGACACCCCAAGGTATTTCGTGAGGGGCATGGCGAGTTCATGTAAAATTTTATTTTTTGTCACAAGTTAGTGGAATATGAGACTTTGTAAGAAAAAAAAACAAAAAAAAACATTTTCCGCTAACTTGTGACAAAAAATTAAAACTTCCATGAACTTACTATGCCCATCAGCGAATACCTTAGGGTATCTACTTTCCGAAATGGGGTCATTTGTGGGGTGTTTCTACTGTCTGGGCATTGTAGAACCTCAGGAAACATGACAGGTGCTCAGAAAGTCAAAGTGTGTAAATTCATTTTTTTTCCACCATAGTTTGTACATAGTTTGTAAACGCTATAACTTTTACCCAAACCAATAAATATACACTTATTGCATTTTTTTTTTTATCAAAGACATGTACAACAATAAATTTTGAGAAAAATTTATATAGAAATGTAGTTTTCTTTGAAAAATGTTACAACAGAAAGTGAAAAATGACTCTTTTTGCAAAAATTTCGGTCAATTTCGATTAGTATAAAAAAAAGTAAAAATGTTAGCAGCAATGAAATACCACCAAATGAAAGCTCTTAGTGAGAAGAAAAGGAGGTAAAATTCATTTGGGTGGTAAGTTGTATTACCGAGCAATAAACCGTGAAAGTAGTGTAGTGCAGAATTGTATAAAGTGGTCTGGTCATTAACCCCTTAAAGGGTTTCTATCACTTCGTATGACATAATTAGCTGTCAGACACTAGCGATCTGCTAGTGTCTGCTCTGGCCAACCATCCTAATATAAGAGCTTGTGGGGCAGCGGTTTTGCTAAAAAACTAACTTTTATAAATATGCTAATGAGCCTCTAGGTGCTATGTGGGCGTCATTAACACCTAGAGGCTCCGTCTACCTTCATACACAGCCGCCGCCCAGCGCGTCCCTCCAGCCCGCCCATGTCCTCCTCCGTGTGACGCAGCGGACGAGCTCTCGCGCATGCGCCGTGCGCGGCTGTATTCGGCGCATTTGAGATCTCAGCTCGGAGCGGTCAGACATTCAATGCGCATGCGCGGCTGTATTCGGCGCATGCGCATTGAATGTCTGACCGCTCCGAGCTGAGATCTCAAATGCGCCGAATACAGCCGCGCACGGCGCATGCGCGAGAACTTGTCCGCTGCGTCACACGGAGGAGGACATGGGCGGGCTGGAGGGACGCGCTGGGCGGCGGCTGTGTATGAAGGTAGACGGAGCCTCTAGGTGCTAATGACGCCCACATAGCACCTAGAGGCTCATTAGCATATTTATAAAAGTTAGTTTTTTAGCAAAACCGCTGCCCCACAAGTGATTATAGTAGGATGGTTGGCCAGAGCAGACACTAGCAGATCGCTAGTGTCTGACAGCTAATTATGTCATACGAAGTGATAGAAACCCTTTAAGGACATAGGGCGTACAGGTATGCCCTTGTGTCCTGGTACTTAAGGACACAGGCCGTACATGTACGCCCTGTGTATTTTCGTTCACTGCCGTGCGGCTGGCAGTAATCGGAACCCGGTGCCTGCTCAAATCATTGAGCAGGCACCTAGGCTAAATGCGCGGGGGGGGGGGGGTCCCGTGACCCCCCCATGTCGGCGATCGCAGCAAATCGCAGGTCAATTCAAACCTGCAGTTTGCTGCGATTTCTGCAGTTAGGGACCGCGGGGATCAGAAACTTTAGTATTCCTAAAATATATCTGTATTCCCCCCCCCCCCCCCTGCACCCCTGAGTGATTTTAGCCCGGTGGGAGGTGCCGGGGGAGGGGTGCGGGAGGCGGGATCGCGATCCCCCGCCCGCCTCCCCTTGAATAATCGTTGGCGTCTAGTGGGTATACCAGGGTGCCAGCACATTGCTGGCACCCTGGTATAAACGGCTGACATCTGTGCTGTGATGTCAGCCGTTTAACCCTTTCCATACAGCGGTCCGTACGGACCGCTGTATGGAAAAGGTTAACAGCGCAGGGAGCTCCCTCCCTCTCCCATCGGGGGGCTGCTGTGCATTTGCAGCCCCCCGATGGGAGAGGGAGAGAGCCCCCCGACAGCCCCGTCCTTACCCTTCCCCGTCTGCGAAGTTCTGACCAGTACTGAGCAGACGGGGAAGGTTCCCATGGCAACAGGACGCCTCTCGGGTGTCCTGCTGTCCATGATGCTGAACAGATCTGTGCTATTAGGCATAGATCTGTTCAGACAAAGTGTAAAATACAGTACAGTACAATATATATTGTACTGTATTATACAGACATCAGACCCACTGGATCTTCAAGAACCAAGTGGGTCTGGGTCAAAAAGAAAGTGAAAAAAAGTGAAAATAAAGTAAAAATCAAAAAACACATTTATCACTGATTTAAAAATGAAAAAAATAAAATTCCCTACACATGTTTAGTATCGCCGCGTCCGTAACGACCTGATCTATAAAACGGTCATGTTACTTTACCCGAACGGTGAACGCCATAAAAATATAAAATAAAAAACTATGATGAAATAGAAATTTTGCCCACCTTACTTCCCAAAAAAGGTAATAAAAGTGATGAAAAAAGTCGTATGTACGCCAAAATAGGGCCAATAAAACCGTCATCTCATCCCGCAAAAATCATACCCTACCTAAGATAATCGCCCCAAAACTGAAAAAACTATGGCTCTTAGACTATGGAAACACTAAAACCAGATTTTTTTTTTTTTGTTTCAAAAATGAAATCATTGTGGAAAACTTACATAAATACAAAAAAAGTATACATATTAGGTATCACCGCGTCCGTATCGACCGGCTCTATAAAAATATCACATGACCTAACCCCTCAGGTGACCACCGTAAAAAATAATTAAAAAAAACGGTGTAAAAAAAGCCATTTTTTGTTATCTTACGTCACAAAAAGTGTAGTAGCAAGCGATCAAAAAGTCATATGCACCCCAAAATAGTGGCAATAAAACTCATCTCATCCCGCAAGAAATGAGACCCTACTTAAGATAATCGCCCAAAAACTGAAAAAACTATGGCTCTTAGACTATGAAGACACTAAAACTTTTTTTGTTTTAAAAATTAATTCATTGTGTAAAACTTACATAAATAAAAAAAATTGTATACATATTAGGTATCACCGCGTCCGTGACAACCTGCTCTATAAAATTACCACATGATCTAACCTGTCAGATGAATGTTGTAAATAACAAAAAAAACGGTGCCAAAAAATCTATTTATTGTTACCTTGCCGCACAAAAAGTGTAATATAGAGCAACCAAAAATCATATGTACCCTAAACTAGTACCAACAAAACTGCCACCCTATCCTGTAGTTTCTAAAATGGGGTCACTTTTTTGGAGTTTTTACTCTAGGGGTGCATCAGGGGGGCTCCAAATGGGACATGGTGTCAAAAAAAACGAGTCCAGCAAAACCTGCCTTCCAAAAACCATATGGCGCACCTTTCACTCTACGCCCCGCTGTGTAGCCGTACAGTAGTTTACGGCCACATATGGGGTGTTTCTGTAAACGGCATAGTCAGGGCAATAAAGATACAGTCTTGTTTGGCTGTTAACCCTTGCTTTGTTAGTGGAAAAAATGGGTTAAAATGGAAAATTAGGCAACAAAATGAAATTCTCAAATTTCATCCCCATTTGCCAATAACTCTTGTGCAACACCTAAAGGGTTAACGAAGTTTGTAAAATCAGTTTTGAATACCTTGAGGGGTGTAGTTTATAGAATGGGGTCATTTTTGGGTGGTTTCTATTATGTAAGCCTCGCAAAGTGACTTCAGAGCTGTAGTGGTCCCTAAAAATTGGGTTTTTGTAATTTTCTGAAAAATTTCAAGATTTGCTTCTAAACTTCTAAGCCTTGTAACATCCCCAAAAAATAAGATCTCATTCCCAAAATAATTAAAACATGAAGTAGACATATGGGGAATGTAAAGTCATCACAATTTTTAGGGGTATTACTATGTATTACAGAAGTAGAGAAACTGAAACTTTGAAATTTGCAAATTTTTCCAAATTTTTGTTAAATTAGTTTTTCTTTGGACTTCATTTTACCAGTGTCATGAAGTACAATATGTGATGAAAAAACAATCTCAGAACGGCCTGGATAAGTCAAAGCGTTTTAAAGTTATCAGCACTTAGTGACACTGGTCAGATTTGCAAAAAATTGCCTGGTCCTAAGGTGTAATAAGGCTGTGTCCTTAAGGGGGTTTAAGCTAGGGGGGCTGAAGTGGTTAATAAATGAAGCAATTTTCTAAATTATTTCATTGGTCTTCAACCACAAATATATACACAGTTTTTTGAGACTGATCTGCCTGCAGGTCTTTCAGCCACCAGGTAGGACAAGGATAGGACAATTTATTAAAAAATATTTTTGAATCCACTTCTGACTTTGGCAAAAAAAATCCTGCAGTAAGATTTCGCCACCGCCGTGTCCAAAAAAATGTGTGGCCATACCCTAACATTGTCTATGTTCCCAGTGGGTGCTTACATGATTGGAACTTTCACAGATTTGGAAACCCACAGCATTGCAGTGAATAGCAAGTTCAAAGCATGCAGTGTAAAGTCTGAGATTTGGGCCAAATCCCCAAGTAACATGTAGATTTTGATGTGGTTTGGGCCTTTGTCTAAAATCTTAAATTTGCTTACATTTTCTTGCTGTTAGATTAGTAATACTGTTTTCCATTTTTAAATTAGGGAACCCTATTTATAAAACTGGATGAGTATGAATTCACAGCAGAGAATGGCAGTGGGCACAGACAAGGAATTAAGTGACCTTCTGGATTTTAGCATGGTAAGCAATTCAATATTTATATTTTATGCACTGACCTATTCCGCAGCGCTTTACAGACATTAGCTTCAAGCTGTTTCCAATGGGGCTCACAATCTAAGTTCCCTATTAGTTTGTAAACCCACACAAACACTGGGAGAACATACAAACTCCATGCAGATGTTGTCCATGGTTAGATTCAATCCAAGACCCCAGTGCTGCAAGGCACCAGTGACAACCACTGAGCCACCAGATATCCTTGTTAACTAATATAGGGGTTATCCAGCCCATATGGTTGATGACCTATACTCTGGATCAGCTGTGAGACGAGTAGGCGGCGATCCATGTGAGCAACGCTTCCTTGTCATTACACTAAGTCTCGTTTCAGTGTAGTGGTGGTGTAGTGTAAATACTGGCACCCGCTTCATTAACTTAAATGGAGTGGTTTGCTTGCATTAAACTGCACTTCCGGTACGAAGTGCGGTGTAATGAAGAGGATGCGATGATCGAATGGAGCACTGTCTCCTCTTCAAACAGCTGATCGGCGGGGAAGCAGTGTGTGAGACCGCTGCCAATCTAATATTGATGACCTATCCTGAGGATAGGTCCTCCATATTATAGGCCTGATAACTTCTTTAATGTCTTCTCTCACTCCTCATCCCTCACTTCAGTACAGTGATAAAACAATAAAGCCACCCTTTTTTCCTGTTGAAAGTATGCTATTCTTTGTATTGTGCAAATTGAAACTTGCTGCCAATATTTACCTTGTTATGCTTGTGTTTTCTTAACCTCTTCAGTACTAAGCGACTTTTCACCTTAAAGCTTAAAGGGGTTATCAAATTATTCAGCCTCCTTCCACCCCTCCCCAACATGGGCCGGGCCCCTCAACGGTAATATATTTACGCCGCTCCTGGTCCCTGCACTGTCGCTGCTGCTTCTCCCTGCACACTGATTAAAACATCTGGTGTTGAGGGGGAGCAGCCAATGGCAGATGGGGACAAGCGTTCCCCTGTCCCCGCCTCCCATTGGCTGCTCTTCCCCTGACTCCGGATGTGTTTATCCATGTGCGGCGCTGGGAGTGGGGTAAGTATATTACTGTTGAGAGGGCCGGTACATGTGGTGGGTTTTGAGAAATTAGATAACCCCTTTAAGATTTTTGCAAATCTGATCTTTCACTTTGTGGTAATAACTTTGGAATGCTTTTACTTATCCAAGCCATTTTTAGATTTTCTCGTGACTTTTAGTGGTAAATTTTTAGTCTAATTTTTGCAATTAGAATTTCTCTGCCTTTCAAGACTGATAGTGACGCTTCATAAAATAGTTTTTACTTAACATTCCCCATATGTCTACTTTATGTTGGCATCATTTTGTAAATGTCATTTTATTTTATTTTTTTATACTTTAGAAGACTTAAAATTTTACAATCCATTTTGAAAATTTCCAAATCCTATTTTTTAGGATAGTTTCACACCTCTGATGTGAAGCTCCGGTGGAAAATCAGCCAGACACAAACCACTGCATGTTCTCTGCTTGTTTGCTGGAATGATTGCTGATCTCCGCCTGACCCCATTATACTTAATGGGGCCCGCAGACTTTCCGTCCTCATCCAGCAGTGCTGGATCCAGTGAAGTCCGGCAGGATGTTCTCTGCAGGCACAGACTGCCGGAATTCACACAGGAGGCTTAAAGGACCAATTCAGTTCTGAAGTGACTGAGTGGCTTGCATAATTGAAATAACTTGATAATTGAGTTTTAGAAACTACGCCCCTCAAATTATTCAAAACCAATTTTACTAACTAAATTCTGGAACACCTAAAGGGTTACTTTAAGTATTCCAGAATGAAAGGAAAACTTTTCGTTATTGATCCATTTGTCCTGTAACGGAGGAAGCGTTAGCAGTCAAACAAAACTTTAATATTTAGTACCCCGATTCTGCAATTTACAGAAATGCCTTATGTGGTCATAAACTGCTGTATGGGCACACGGCTCAGAAGGGAAGAAGCATCGTATGATTTTTGAAGGATAGATTTTGCAGGAATTTTTTTTTATTTTATTTGACGCTGTGTTGCTTTTGAAGAGATTTTGCAAGAAAATGTTGAGCAGCCAATGGTAGGCGCTGATGGGGACCAGACTCGCTACCATTGCGTCACTGCCTGCCATTGGCTGCTTCCCTCTGACATCGGATCCGTGCACAGAGAGGAAGCGGCATTGCGTGGACCAGGAGGGTGTTGTCACATGTTGTGGCTCTACTGCGTTTTTGGTGCTGCGGTTTTTGCAACCACATACCTGCTTAATGGTGCATTTTCTTCCAGCAAATTGTAAACACACAGCAGAATTGCCTTAATTTTACAACTTCTATGTTGTAATTTAATGTCATTCAGTTTTGCTGTATGTTTTCTCTTTACTGATCCCCCTCCCCATAACAGTGCCATCCACAGATCCCCTCCATAACGGTGCCATCAGCACATCTCCCTCCCCATAGCAGTGCACAGATCCCCCTCCCCATAACAGTGCCATCCACAGATCCCCTCCATAACAGTGCCATCCACAGATCTCTCAATACACCGGCCACGTCCGTATTCAGACTATTCCTTAACTAGCAGTAACTTTTACTTGAACTTTAAATCAGCTCTATAATCTTTATTACCTTACAAATACAATGAAGCTCCAGTAACAGGCAGAGCAGGCGGCGGTGTAACGTCATTCACTCACGTGACTCGCCTGCTCCGCCCATTTTATGAATGAAGGAGGCGGAGCAGGCGCATTGCGTGAGTGAGTGACGTAACGCCGCCGCCCGCTCTGCCTGTTACCGGAGCTTCATTGTAAGTTAGTAAAGATGCGCTGATTTAAAGTTGAAGTAAAAGTTACTGCTGGTTAAGGACCCTGACCTCCCGCCCCGCATAGCAACGAATCGGCCGATTATTCGATAATTGGATTCGTTGACAACTAATCCCGATATCGAACATTATCGATAACTTCGATTAATCGTTGCAGCCCTAGACAGGACAGCCAATTGAGACGTTTCCGCACATGGACACACCTCCTACTCTATGAATAAACCCGATCTGGCCACCATTTTACATTCTGTCTTTTTGCCAGTGTAGGGAGAGGTTGCTTTGTGGCGCAGGGACAGACTGTTAGAGACACCAAACGCTAGCTAATAGGGCCACAAAAGTCCTTTTAAGGACTGGTATTGGTGTGCTATAGATAAATGTGACATACTGAGGGATGCAATATACTTATATAAATACTTTCTAACATAGAAAGTATATTATAGTGCATTTGTATTGTGCAGCAGTTGTGTGCGGTTCTGCTGCGATACTGCAGCTATACAGAAGGACAAACTCTATTGGAACAATTAATTGCAACTGGTGTGCAATACCAGTTGTCCCCCCAAAAATCTGATTTAGGCAGGGGGTGTGATATACTTATAATATAATATCTATATAGTGCATTCATATTGTGCAGCATTTGTTCTGCTGAGATACTGCAGCTATACAGACAGACAAACGCCATTGGAACAACTAATTGCAACTGGTGGGATATGAGTTGCCCCCCAAAAAATCTGATTGAGGCAGGGGTGCGATATACCTAGACTATAATTTCTATTTAATGCATTTGTATTGTGCAGCATTTGTGTGCAGTTCTTCTGAGATACCTGTCACAACCAGACAGCTGAGAAGCTCTGCCAGGAGCCTTCCAGATCGTCCTCCTTGAGTTTCTTTGTTTTGGTTTCAGTTCCTCATCTCGTTAGTCTATCTCCGCTGTCATGCAGTTGGACTGATTGCTTCCCTTTAAGTTCCTTCCCATAATGCAGTAGTGTGCGGCTTATACAACTTCCTGGAGTGTGTGTGCATGCTGCTCCTATTTCCCAGTCCTCTGCAAGATAAGTACTGTTCCTTTATTTGTGATTTTCTGTCTGCTGGATTTCAGGAGACCCTGACTCCCTCAGTGTCTAGTGTAGGGAGCCGGTGGTCGTGTCCCCTTACTATTGTAGGGTCTTCAGGTATTAGATAGCCGAGGTACGTGGATATGCGCCCATCCACCTTTGGGGTGTTCGCATAGGCTGAGCAGTCAGGGAGAGTGGCAGGTCTCATGCAGGGGTCTCCCTTTTGTTCCTTAGTTGTGTATCCAGTGAGTCATTGATGATATTGCATTGTCTTGTTTCCTGTACACCATCCGTGACAATACCGCAGCTATAAAGAGGGACAAACTACTGCCATATAAATTGGTGGACTCTGAGGTCTTTAGAAAATTTGTGGCCATTGGCACACTGCACAGGTAGGCCCCCCCCCCGGAAGGAAATATTTCTCCCAGAAGAGCATCCCTGAGCTACAGTCAGGTCCATAAATATTGGGACATCGACACAGTTCTAACATTTTTGGCTTTATTCACCACAACAATGGATTTGAAATGAAACAAACAAGATGTGCTTTAGGCCTCATGCACACGACCGTTGTGTGTGGCCGTTGTGCTGTTTTCAGTTTTTTTTCGCGGACCCATTGACTTTGAATGGGTCCGTGGAAAAATCGAAAAATGCACAGTTTTGCAGCCGTGATCAGTGTTTCCTGTCCGTCAAAAAAATATGACCTGTCCTATTTTTTTGACGGACAACGGTTCACGGACCCATTCAAGTCAATGGGTCCGTGAAAAAACACGGATGCACACAAGATTGGCGTCCGTGATCCGTGGCCGTAGGTTACTTTCATACAGACTGATCCGAAGATCCGTCTGCATAAAAGCTTTTTCAGAGCTGAGTTTTCACTTCGTGAAAACTCAGAACCGACAGTATATTCTAACACAGAGGCGTTCTAACACATAGTGATGGGGACGCTTCTAGTTAGAATATACTACGAACTGTGTACATGACTGCCCCCTGCTGCCTGGCAGCACCCGATCTCTTACAGGGCGCTGTGATCCGCACAATTAACTATGATAAGAGTTCAGGGGCTGCCAGGCAGGAGGGGGCAGACCCCCTCCCTCCCCAGTTTTAATTTCATTGGTGGCCAGTGCGGCCCCCCTGCCTCCCTCTATTGTATTAATTTCATTGGTGGCCAGTGTGTGGCCCCCCCCTCCCTCCCTTCCTCTATTGTATTAATTTCATTGGTGGCCGCACACTGGCCACCAATGATATTAAAACAATAGAGGGGGGGGGGGGGCCGGGGCGGACACTGGCCACCAATGATATTCAAACTGGGGAGGGAGGGGGGTCTGCCCCCTGCTGCCTCTCAGCCCCTGATCTCTTACAGGGGGCTATGTTAAGCACAATTAACCCCTTCAGGTGCGGCACCTGAGGGGTTAATTGTGCTGATCACAGCCCCCTGTAAGAGATCAGGGGCTGCCAGGCAGCAGGGGGCAGTCATGTACACAGTTCGTAGGATATTCTAACTTGAAGCGTCCCCATCACTATGGGAACGCCTCTGTGTTAGAATATACTGTCGGATATGAGTTTCACGATCTAACTCAAATCCGATGGTATATTCTAACATAGAGGCGTTCCCATGGTGATGGGGACGCTTCATGTTAAAATATATCATCGGATTGGAGAAAACTCAGATCCTATGGTATATTAACTCCTGACTTTACATAGAAAGTCAATGGGGGACGGATCTGTTTGCAATTGCACCATATTGTGTCAACGTCAAACGGATCCGTCCCCATTGACTTGCATTGTAAGTCAAGACGGATCCGTTTGGCTCCGCACGGCCAGGCAGACGCCAAAACGCCTTTTTTATCATGTCCGTGGATCCTCCAAAATCAAGGGAGCCCCACGGACGAAAAAATGGTCACGGACCAACGGAACCCCGTTTTGCGGACCGTGAAAAAAATACTGTCGTGTGCATGAGGCCTTAACTGCAGACTGTCAGCTTTAATTTGAGGGTATTTACATCCAAATCAGGTG
Organism: Bufo bufo; assembly: GCF_905171765.1. Lineage (NCBI taxonomy): Eukaryota > Metazoa > Chordata > Amphibia > Anura > Bufonidae > Bufo > Bufo bufo. The sequence goes on along the minus strand of NC_053390.1, from coordinate 483,264,212 downwards.
AATGGTGTAGGAATTACAACAGTTTGCATATGTGCCTCCCAATTGTTATGGGACCAAAACTAATGGGAAATAATAATTTATTATTATTATTATTATTATTATATCAAACTTTCACTTTTTAATACTTGGTTGCAAATCCTTTGCAGTCAATTACAGCCTGAAGTCTGGAACGCATAGACATCAACAGACGTCTTCAGTTTCTGCTTGTTCTTGGCGCATTTTTCCTTCCGTTTTGTCTTCAACAGGTGAAATGCATGCTCAATCCGATTCAGGTCAGGTGATTGACTTGGCCATTGCATAACATTCCACTTCTTTCCCTTAAAAAACTCTTTGGTTGCTTTTGCAGTATGCTTTGGGTCATTGTCAATCTTCACTGTGAAGCGCCAATGAGTTCTGAAGCATTTGGCTGAATATGAGCAGATAATATTGCCCGAAACACTTCAGAATTCATCCTGCTGCTTTTGTCAGCAGTCACATCATCAATAAATACAAGAGAACCAGTTCCATTGGCAGCCATACATGCCCATGCCATGACACTACCACCACCATGCTTCATTGACGAGGTGGTATGCTTAGGATCATGGGCAGTTCCTTTCCTTCTCCATACTCTTCTCTTCCCATCACTTTGGTACAAGTCCATAGGATGTTGTTCCAGAACTGTGAAGGCTTTTTTAGATGTCGTTTAGCAAACTCTAATCTGGCCTTCCTGTTTTTGAGGCTCACCAATGGTTTAGATCTTGTGGTGAACCCTCTGTATTCACTCTGGTGAAGTCTTCTCTTGATTGTTGACTTTGACACACATACACCTACCTCCCTGGAGAGTGTTCTTGATCTGACCAAGTGTTGTGAAGGGTGTTTTCTTCACCAGGGAAATAATTCTTTGGTCATCCACCACAGTTGTTTTCCATGGTCTTCCGGGTCTTTTGGTGTTGCTGAGCTCACTGGTGCGTTCCCTCTTTTTAAGAATATTCCAAACAGTTGTTTTGGCCGCACCTAATGTTTTTGCCATCTCTGGGTTTGTTTTGTTTTTTTCAGCCTAATGATGGCTTGCTTCACTGATAGTGACAGCTCTTTGGAACTCATCTTGAGAGTTGACAGCGACAGATTCCAAATGCAAATAGCACACTTGTAATGCACTCTGGACCTTTTATCTGCTCATTGTAATTGGGATAATGAGGGAATAACACACACCTGGCCATGGAACAGCTGAGAAGCCAATTGCCCCATTACTTTTGGTCCCTTAAGTGGGAGGCAGATATTCAAACTGTTGTAATTCCTACACCGTTCACCTGATTTAGATGTAAATACCCTCAAATTAAAGCTGACAGTCTGCAGTGAAAGCACATCTTGTTTGTTTCATTTCAAATCCATTGTGGCTGTGTATAGATCCAAAAATGTTAGAATTGTGTCGATGTCCCAATATTTATGGACCTGACTGTATACGCATTTCATTTCTGCAGTTATTTGTGTTGAAAGAGTTTAGTGGCCTATTTCAGTACAAAAAGGAAAAATATATACACATTTCACTTCTGCAGTTATATGTGGTGAAAGGATTCAGTGTCCTATTGCAGTACAAAAAGGAAAACAAATACAGGGAGTGCAGAATTATTAGGCAAATGAGTATTTTGACCACATCATCCTCTTTATGCATGTTGTCTTACTCCAAGCTGTATAGGCTCGAAAGCCTACTACCAATTAAGCATATTAGGTGATGTGCATCTCTGTAATGAGAAGGGGTGTGGTCTAATGACATCAACACCCTATATTAGGTGTGTATAATTATTAGGCAACTTCCTTTCCTTTGGCAAAATGGGTCAAAAGAAGGACTTGACAGGCTCAGAAAAGTCAAAAATAGTGAGATATCTTACAGAGTGATGCAGCGCTCTTAAAATTGCAAAGCTTCTGAAGCGTGATCATCGAACAATCAAGCGTTTCATTCAAAATAGTCAACAGGGTCGCAAGAAGCGTGTGGAAAGACCAAGGCGCAAAATAACTGCCCATGAACTGAGAAAAGTCAAGCGTGCAGCTGCCAAGATGCCACTTGCCACCAGTTTGGCCATATTTCAGAGCTGCAACATCACTGGAGTGCCCAAAAGCACAAGGTGTGCAATACTCAGAGACATGGCCAAGGTAAGAAAGGCTGAAAGACGACCACCACTGAACAAGACACACAAGCTGAAACGTCAAGACTGGGCCAAGAAATATCTCAAGACCGATTTTTCTAAGGTTTTATGGACTGATGAAATGAGAGTGAGTCTTGATGGGCCAGATGGATGGGCCCGTGGCTGGATTGGTAAAGGGCAGAGAGCTCCAGTCCGACTCAGCCGCCAGCAAGGTGGAGGTGGAGTACTGGTTTGGGCTGGTATCATCAAAGATGAGCTTGTGGGGCCTTTTCGGGTTGAGGATGGAGTCAAGCTCAACTCCCAGTCCTACTGCCAGTTTCTGGAAGACACCTTCTTCAAGCAGTGGTACAGGAAGAAGTTTGCATCCTTCAAGAAAAACATGATTTTCATGCAGGACAATGCTCCATCACACGCGTCCAAGTACTCCACAGCGTGGCTGGCAAGAAAGGGTATAAAAGAAGAAAATCTAATGACATGGCCTCCTTGTTCACCTGATCTGAACCCTATTGAGAACCTGTGGTCCATCATCAAATGTGAGATTTACAAGGAGGGAAAACAGTACACCTCTCTGAACAGTGTCTGGGAGGCTGTGGTTGCTGCTGCTGCACGCAATGTTGATGGTGAACAGATCAAAACACTGACAGAATCCATGGATGGCAGGCTTTTGAGTGTCCTTGCAAAGAAAGGTGGCTATATTGGTCACTGATTTGTTTTTGTTTTGTTTTTGAATGTCAGAAATGTATATTTGTGAATGTTAAGATGTTATATTGGTTTCACTGGTAAAAATAAATAATTGAAATGGGTATATATTTGTTTTTTGTTAAGTTGCCTAATAATTATGCACAGTAATAGTCACCTGCACACACAGATATCCCCCTAAAATAGCTAAAACTAAAAACAAACTAAAAACTACTTCCAAAAATATTTAGCTTTGATATTAATGAGTTTTTTGGGTTCATTGAGAACATGGTGGTTGTTCAATAATAAAATTAATCCTCAAAAATACAACTTGCCTAATAATTCTGCACTCCCTGTATACACCCTTTACTGGTGCATTTATTTCTGCTAAGTGTTTACTGGCCTATTTCAGTACAAAAAGAAAAATATATTCGTCGCTTTTAGGGGTGTTTTTAATTTGCTTTTAATTTATGTAGTTCAGCTAAAAGTATGTCAGACAGAGAAGTGCCAGGCCATGCACAGAGGGAACGAGGCCTAAATATTTTTGGCGCAGGCAGAGATTGCAGCAGAGTATAGGGGACGTAGCAGCAGGAGTCGCAGCGAGAGGCCTGAGCTCCCGGTGTCATCTAGCAGTTGTCTTGACCAGCAACCCAGCAGTTCTTGATTTATTAACTCAGTCATCCACTTCATCCCAAGTGACATGAGACACCTCCAGCCATCAGTTGGTGGGTTCATCTGGCATTGGCCGGGAGCAGGCCATGTGCCCTCACCGGTCTTCAACCTGCCTCTGTCCTTTTCTGTTCCCTCAGCCAGAAAAGTTATGTATGCTGTGGGCTCTGCTCCACTATATCGCAAGGACGAGCTACTAGGGGCAAGTCAGCAGCTACTGCCCAGCCAAGATCTGGAGGAGACAACTGCCGCTTCCTCCACTAGGTGGGTAAGTAGTGATGAGGAGAGTGGCATGGGAGGTGGTGTTGCGAGCGTTCACGCTCCTGACCCAGAGACCGTTCAGTAAGACATCAGTGACATGCAGACACTACTCGATGATGAAGCCCATCGCACTTGGGAGCCGGGTGCAGAAGGTGCTTCATCAGGAGAAGAGGGTGGCAGCTTGCCGGTGAGGCAGCGGCTGACCCAACAAGGTGGTAGCATGGCTGGGAGTCAGCATGGTAGCAGCAGTGGGAGGTCGGGAGCCAATCGTGCCTGGGGTAGACCACCCGCTTCGCAGCAGGGTTCATGGAGGCAGCGGCGGTAGCAATCAGTCAGTGCGGCCTTTTGGGGGGGAAAATCACCTACTCAGCGGTGTGGTGTTTTTTTTATTAAGCTGCCAGAGGAGGTTAACATGGCCATATGTAGAATATGTGGGCAGAAGGTGAAGCGTGGCCAGGGTGTCAATGTTGGCACTACGGCCCTGTGTCAACATATGCAGCGTTGCCATAAAGTCGCCTGGGAGAACCATGGCTCCGATGTGGTGGTCCAGCCTACCGCAGCTACCATTGCATCACCCAGTGGCGCGCACCCTGTTTCAGCCAGTCAAGGCTCCACCACCTCAGCCGAAGGGAGTGGTCTGTCATTCCCATCTTCTGCTGGTCCAGATGCTCCTACTCCTTGTCAGTCATTCCGTCAGCAATCGATCACCGAAGCAATTGCCAAGAGACGGCAGTATGCATGCACGCATCCAACAGCTCAGAAGCTGAACGTGCTCCTGTCCAAGTTGCTTTTGCTGCAGTCCCTCCCTTTCCAAGTGGTGGACTCTGCACCTTTCAGAGAACTGATGCCTTGTGCCGAGCAGAGGTGGAGACTCCCAAGCCGTCATTTCTTTGCCAAAAAGGCAGTACCAGCCCTGTACAAATATATAGAACAGAATATGGGCCAGTCCTTGAGCCTGTCTGTGTCTGCCAAAGTGCATGGCAGCGCCGATGTGTAGAGCTGTAGCTACGGTCAGTGACGGTACATGTCCTTTACGGCCCACTGGGTGAATGTGGTTCCTGCACAGCCGCACCACTAACTTGGCCAGGTGACGCAGCTTCCGCCTCCACGTTCTCACGCTGTTGGTCCTGCAACAATGTCCGCCTCCTCATCCTCCACAGTGTCCTCAGCCTCCACTGCAGGGACAATTCACAGTGCTCCAGCATACCACATGTGCAGTTCACAGGGGTGTCACGCTTTTCTACAACTTGTTTGCCTGTGCGATCTGAGTCACACAGTGGAGGAACCTTCTCCGTGTCCTTCATCAAGAAATTTAATCCTGGCTTTCTCGGCGACAACTCAAAATCGGAACCATGGTGTCGTCACTGCTTCAAGGAGGACTGAAGGGTTCAGGCTAAAATTAACTGAAATCTGTGAGGGGATAAGAGTTTCAATCCTCTGCGCTATAGGAAAAACTTAAGGGATATACAGAAACTATGCAGTCTTGAAGCAATAATCCTGGACCCTCATCACCAAGAGTTCAGGGGCCATTATTCAAAGCTGTTCTTGATGGAAAATAAACAGACGGATCGTTTAGGACAATAATAAACGTATAATTCCTGAATAGGTGCATCACATAGGACAAATTCAAGGAGTCTATAAGATCAGCAACTCCACTCAAACTCCGGGAGCATTGATGTGTGCCATAGATCTAAAGGATGCATACTATTACATTCCCATTCATCAACAGTACCAGCAATACCTGAGATTCGCCATAAAAAGGGAAGAACTAATCTACCACTACCAGTTCCAATGCCTTCCATTTGGAATATCTTCTGCCCCTCAAATATTTATGAAATTAACTGCAGAGATAATGGTCTATCTGAGACAGTGTCACATAATGATAATTCCCTTTCTGCACGACTTTCTGCTTACAGCAAGATCGAATGAGCTTCTGGAGAATTATCTTCAGCAGACCTTATCTCAACTAAAAGAGTTGGGATGGATAATACACTGCTCAAAAAAATAAAGGGAACACAAAAATAACACATCCTAGATCTGAGTTAGTTAAATATTCTTCCAGACTTCAGAACAGATCCTGCTCTTTGACTGTGAGAGCCATTCGACCAGAGCCATGGCTGCTTCATGGGCAGAGAAAGCTGAGGCCTCTGTAGACCAAATCTGCAAAGCGGCTATATGGTCAAGCTTTCACGCTCACTCGTTCTCTAGACATTATAGGCTTGATGTGCTAGCCAATTAAGACCTGGCATTTGGATGGAAGATCCTCCAGGCGGTGGTTCCTCTCCCCCCCCCCCCCCCCCTTAGTTCTGTCTAATTTAGTAGTTCTCCAGTGGCGCTGTCATGGAGGGACATCCTGGAAACTAGAATTTAGTCTTACTGGTAAATGGTTTTTCCTAGAGTCCAACTTGACAGCATCTGGTATCTTGACAGCATCTCCCCATTCCCGGGGTAGTAATTTGGAAAACACGAGATTGGGGTCGGGGAGGGGCCTTTTAATCTCTTCCACTTCCTGTCCCTACAAAGATCAGTAAGTACATCCTCCAGTGGTGCCGCCGTGTCGTTCTCCTGGAAAACTACACTGATCAAAAAAATAAAGGGAACACAAAAATAACACATCCTAGATCTGAGTTAATTAAATATTCTTCTGAAATACTTTGTTCTTTACATAGTTGAATGTGCTGACAACAAAATCGCACAAAAATAAAAAAAATGGAAATCAAATTTTTCAACCCATGGAGGTCTGGATTTGGAGTCACACTCAAAATTAAAGTGGAAAAACACACTACAGGCTGATCCAACTTTGATGTAATGTCCTTAAAACAAGTCAAAATGAGGCTCAGTAGTGTGTGTGGCTTCCACGTGCCTGTATGACCTCCCTACAACGCCTGTGCATGCTCCTCATGAGGTGGCGGACGGTCTCCTGAGGGATCTCCTCCCAGACCTGGACTAAAGCATCTGCCAACTCCTGGACAGTCTGTGGTGCAACGTGACGTTGGTGGATAGAGCGAGACATGATGTCCCAGATGTGCTCAATTGGATTCAGGTCTGGGGAACGGGCGGGCCAGTCCATAGCATCAATGCCTTCGTCTTGCAGGAACTGCTGAAACACTCCAGCCACATGAGGTCTAGCATTGTCTTGCATTAGGAGGAACCCAGGGCCAACTGCACCAGCATATGGTCTCACAAGGGGTCTACGAATCTCATCTTGGTACCTAATGGCAGTCAGGCCCTCCAAAAATATGCCACCCCACACCATTACTGACCCAATGCCAAACTGGTCATGCTGGAGGATGTTGCAGGCAGCAGAACGTTCTCCACGGCGTCTACAGACTCTGTCATGTCTGTCACATGTGCTCAGTGTGAACCTGCTTTCATCTGTGAAGAGCACAGGGTGCCAGTGGCGAATTTGCCAATCTTGGTGTTCTCTGGCAAATGCCAAACGTCCTGCACAGTGTTGGGCTGTAAGCACAACCCCCACCTGTGGACGTCTGGCCCTCATATCACCCTCATGGAGTCTGTTTCTGACAGTTTGAGCAGACACATGCACATTTGTGGCCTGCTGGAGGTCATTTTTCAGGGCTCTGGCAGTGCTCCTCCTGTTCCTCCTTGCACAAAGGCGGAGGTAGCGGTCCTGCTGCTGGGTTGTTGGCCTCCTACGGCCTCCTCCACGTCTCCTGATGTACTGGCCGGTCTCCTGGTAGCGCCTCCATGCTCTGGACACTACGCAGTGCGCACGGCCTGGAGAATTTCCCCATCCGGGAGGGCCGTGCAGAGGTATAGGGTGACTGAGTGCCCTGTACCTTAGGCGTAAGTCCGTCCATGAAGGCAGCCACGGGCCTCCGTTCCTTATCCAGCTAAGGAACGAGGGATCAAGCGCGCATGCGCACGCACAGGCGGAAGTAAACTTGCCAGTCCTCGGCGTCACTTCCGGTGGCGTGTGACGTCAGAGGACTGGCGGATATAGAGCCGGGAAGCGAGGAGTCGGCGTCCTGCTTCACTTGGTGAGATGTCTGCTCCCGTGGAAGCTCCTGAGACCCGCAAGCCTGTGGATCCTGCCGCCCAGAGCCCGGTAAGCCTCCTTTCCATGTGTATTAACCCCGTTTGGGGGGGGGGGGGGGGTGGAAAAATTGCACACTATTTCCCTCACTGGTGTGGTGCTGGTGTTAGAGTAGCCTATTACAAGCCCTAAAAAGATTTAAATATTATCTTTCAGGGCCAGGACACCAGCACCAGAAGATCTGGGGAATCTATGTCTAAAAAGAGATGTGCTATGTGCAAAAAATCCCTACCCTCTAAAACCAAAAAATCACTGTGTCCCAAATGTACGGACAAAATAGTGTCGGAGCGGAGGAATCGCCCTCTCTTCTAGAATCTATTCGTGTTTATGATTAAAGAGGAGGTGAAATCGGCAATTGATACTAGACTCCCTCAGTGTTCTCCTCAGCCCTCCTCCTCACAAAAATCTCAGGGGTCGCACCATCAGCCGGAGCCTGACTCCGAAGAGGCAGAGGTAGTGTCTCTTGAGGAATCCGAATCCTGTGAGGAGGAATCGGGGAAACCCCTCTGTAGCCCAGAAGACACCGAGAGATTATTAAGGGCCATTAGGGCCACAATGAAAATTGAAGAGACCAAGGAGCCTCAGTCTGTGCAGGACAGAATGTTCCAGGGGCTGGGAAAAGAAAAAAAGAAGTTTTTCCCGTCCATAATAATATTAAAACTTTAAAAAAGAATGGAAAGATCCTGAGAAAAATAATTTTATATCTGCCTCCTTTAAAAGAAAATACCCATTCCTGGAGGAGGATTCAGTTCTATGGGACAAGACGCCTAGAATTGATGCGCCTGTCGCCAGAATATCTAAAAAGACGGGTCTTCCCTTTGAGGACATGGGCCTTCTTAAAGACCCCATGGATAAGAAATGTGAGGGACTTTTAAAGCGAACCTGGGAGACAAACACAGCCATGCTCAGGCCCAGTATAGCAGCTACATGCACATCAAGATCCCTGTCAGTATGGCTAGACCATTTAGAAGAGCACCTGGCAGTAGGGACTTCTAGGGAAGAAATCCTGGCCTCAATACCTACCCTAAAGCAGGCATGTAATTTTTTGTCAGACGCATCAGCAGATCTGGTGAAGCTATCGGCTAGATCCGCGGCCCTCTCCAATTCCACAAGAAGAGCTGTGTGGCTTAGATCTTGGTCCGGAGACGCCAGCTCAAAAAGTAGGCTATGCGCCATTCCGTGCGAGGGGGATAAACTTTGTGGTTCAGTCCTTGAGGACATTTTAGAGAAAGCGTCTGACAAAAAGAAAGGGTTTCCTTCAGAATCAAAATTCTATCAACAACGTCGGTCCTTTCGTAGTCAAAGGAGAAATAGAACGGACCAGAAGGGGAAGTACAACACCAATAGATGGCAATCCTCGAGAGGGAGGGGGTTCCTTTTTAACCCCGAATCCACCTCTAAGCCCGGTCAATGAGGCATCAAGTAGGGGGCAGGCTAAGAAGGTTTACCAGGGCTTGGGAAAAGATCTTGCCCCTTGGATCATAAACACCATATCCATGGGGTACAAGCTAGGATTCGATACGGCTCCTCCGGAGCATTTCTCTATCAACAGACCATTAAAAAAAAACAGGATGTCAACAGGCCTTAGAATTAGAGATATCGTCTCTCTTAAAAAAGGAAGTTATTGTTCCAGTCCCAGAAGGTCAGGAGAGGCAAGGGTTCTATTCCCCCATATTCCTTATTCAAAAACCCAACAAATCCTTCAGGCTAATAATCAATCTAAAAAAAAATTAAACAAACACGTGACCTACAAAAAATTCAAAATGGAGTCTATCAAATCCACAGTAAATCTCCTACCCCACAATTGCTACATGGTAACTATAGACCTTGCGGATGCATATTACCATGTTCCTATACACAGAGCTTACCAAAAATATCTCAGGATAGCCCTCTTTCGAAGAGGTCAGGAGTTTCACTTCCAGTTCCAGGCCCTTCCCTTTTGGATATCATCCGCCCCAAGAATTTTCTAAAAAATCATGGCTGAAGTGACGGGTTTCCTACACCTTCAGGGTATCCTAATAGTCCCATACCTAGACGACCTCCTGATAGCGGGCTCATCTCTTCAGGTTCTCCAGAGACATCTGCAGCTGGTGCAGGAGAAACTGACCGATCTAGGCTGGCTAATAAATTCCCAAAAGTCCGACCTGGTTCCCAGCCAACAGAAAAAATTTCTAGGGATACTGCTAGACTCGTACAATCTCATGTCCTTTCTACCCCCAGAAAAACAGATAATCATAAATCAAAAAGTTTCCAAAATTTGCGAGGCAAAGAAAGTGACCATAAGAGACGACATGAGACTGTTAGGTCATCTAAAGTCCACTATTCCCGCAGTGCGATGGGCACAACATCACACGAGCATTTTACAAAGTTTTCTCCTAGAATCCTGGGACGGAGAGCAAAACTCCTTAAACAAGAAGGTAGAAATTCCACTAAGAGTAAAAATATCTCTCCTTTGGTGGAAGATAAAGAGAAACCTCCAAAGAGGAGTCTTTTGGCGACCGATAAACCAGATCACTATAACCACCGACGCCAGCAGCTGGGGCTGGGGAGCCCATACAGGGAGTCATGTAATTCAGGGCTCCTGGAGTCCAGAGATGTCAGCGGCCTCTTCAAATGTAAGAGAACTGTCGGCAGTATGGGAGGTGCTAACACATCATCTTCCATACGTAAAGACCCATCATGTGAAAATACTGTCCGACAATGCTGCGACTGTAGCCTACCTGAACCGACAAGGGGGTACCAGGAGCAAAAGGCTACAAAAGTTGTCAGGGGAAATCTTCAGCTGGGCGGAAAACAATATAAAGTCCCTGGTAGCAGTTCACCTGAAAGGAGAGGAAAACAGAATAGCAGACTATCTCAGCAGAGAGGTTCTAAAAGTGGGAGTGTGGTCTCTAGATCCCAACATGTTCAAACAAATAGCTCTCAAATGGGGGTTACCAAAAGTAGATCTCTTCGCAAACCAGAAAAACAGAAAACTCGAGTTATTCGGTTCCCTCTCCAGCAGGGATCACCCACTGATGGTGGACGCCCTGTCCTGTCCATGGCCAAAAGATCTCCTGTACGCATTTCCCCCGTACAATATAATTTCAAAGGTGCTAATGAAAATAATAGAAGAGAAAGCACAACTAATATTAATCTCTCCCTTTTGGCCCAAAAGGTCCTCGTTTCCCCTCCTCTACAATCTGTTGGCAGGTCAATATTGGTCTCTCCCATCATGTCCGGGACTATTACGTCAGGGGCCGGTACTTCATCCAGAGGTAGCAAACCTTCACTTAACAGCATGGAAAGTGAACGGGTTCACTTACAGCAAAGAGGTCTATCAGATTCCGTAATATCTACCCTACTATGCAGTAAAAAGGCCTCTACCTCACGGATCTACAAAAGAATATGGGAAGCTTTCCTAGGATTTGCAGGAGACAGGATATACCACAATCAGGAAGCTAATATCCCACTCATACTGGACTTTTTACAGGCAGGCCTGGATAAGGGTCTCAGACCCAACACCATGAAAGTGCAGGTCTCAGCATTAAGTAGCTTCCTTGACGTAAAATTGGCAGACCTTCTATTAATAAAGAGGTTCATAAAAGGAGCATTCAGGAAATGCCCATTTATTCATTCAACCATTCCCCCGTGGGACTTGAACCTAGTATTAGAGGTCTTAATGGAAGCACCCTTTGAGCCTTTAGAACAGATCTCACTTAAACTTTTGTCCTTAAAGACTGCCTTTCTGCTGGCTATAACATCAGCCAAGAGGGTAGGTGAGATTCAGGCATTCTCCTGTAAAGCACCTTCTCTCACAGTATTAGAAGACCGTATTATTCTTAGACACACCCCAATGTTTCTACCCAAGGTGGCCTCAAAATTCCACCGCCAACAGGAGGTGTCACTTCCATCTTTTTGTGAGGATCCAACTTCTGACTTGGAGAGGAAATTCCATAACCTAGATGTCAGGAGATGTCTACTAACTTACCTGGAAATCTCAGCGACATTCAGGAAATCGGATTATCTCCTCCTTCAATATCGAGGCCAGTACAAGGGATCAGCGGCAAGCATAGGCACTATATCCAGATGGATCCGGAACACCATCGAATTCTGCTATCTTTAGAGGAACTTGACCCCTCCTAAAGGGATAAAAGCACACTCTACCAGAGCCGTGTCGGCTTCGTGGGCAGAAAATGCTTCTGCCTCAGTAGAACAAATATGTACAGCAGCTACATGGAAAAATCAAAATACTTTCTTTTAAACATTATAAATTAGATGTACTCAGAAGTCATGAGTTGTCATATGGCAGAAAAGTCTTATCTGCAGTAGTCCCACCCTAGAGTTTATTTCTCTATTAATCCTCCTGGAGTGCCGTTGTGGAGGCGCCGGGGAAAAGAGACGATTACTCTTACCGGTAATTGGATTTTCCAATAGCCTCCAAAACTGCACTGGATTCCCTACCCAAGTGGTATAATTAATGTGGAGTGTTATGTTACTCATGTTATGTTGTCATTATATCAATACAGTTTTGAACCAACTAACTAACCGAATCCTGTCTCATTAACTGAAGCAGGTAAGGGGAGGGGGCCTTTTAAACTTGAGCTTCTACGTTGTTTCCTGTCCTGGGGAGGCGGGGACACCCTCCTGGAGTGCCGTTGTGGAGGCTATTGGAAAATCCAATTACCGGTAAGAGTAATCGTCTATTTTTTAAAATAAGTATAAGGCCTCATGCACACGACCGTTTTTCGGGTCCGCATCCGAGCCGCAGTTTTTGTGGCTCGGGTGCGGACCCATTCACTTCAGTGGGGCCGCAAAAGATGCGGACAGCACACGCGATCCGAGGCCCTGCAAAAAAAATATAGCATGTCTACAATGGGCTGCCTGTTCTGTTCTGCAAATTGTGGAAGGCACACGGGCGGCTTCAGTTTTTTGCGGATCTGCTGTTTGCTGTCCGCAAAAAACAGCACAGTCGTGTGCATGAGGCCTTATTAGGGTTTTCAGACAATGAGCCTATCCAGAGCTTTTATTAACTGCTGAAACCTCCAGGTTTCAGTTTTCCTGCAGTGCTAGCAAACTACTGGCATTGAAACCATGGGGTCATCTGTAAATGTGCTAGGTCTTTCCAAACCAAAGCTGCTGTGTATAACTACACTTTGACATAGGCCTTATGTAAAAAAAACATATTTTATCCTTCTGCTAAACAAATTTTTTGGATAACGCACAGACTTATTTTTTTCTATGGGGCCTTTTGTATTTTTAATTTTTTGTTGCTTTTGTTACGCAAATTATAGAACATGTCAATTCTTGCCTGTATTGCAGACAAGAATATCCCTTTCTATTGATGGGAGTAAGACATGTAGAATGCTCACGGAAGGTGTCCTTATTTTGCGGGTCTGTTTCTGGACAAATACGGACACTGTTGTTTACATGAAGCATAGTAAATGGGTGACTCCTCTTCATAGTAAGGTAGAATATCAAATCTTGTTCAACTCTACTATGCTGATTTACTGTAGAAAAGGGAAAATCCCTGGGTGAAAGACCTTATCTCTAAGGGTCCATTCACACGTTCATAACACAGCAATGTGCATTCTGCATTTTGTGAACCGCACTTCACCGGCACTAATAGAATATGCCTATTCTTGTCCGCAATTGCGGACAAGAATAGGACATGTTATATTTTTTGGGGGGAACGGAAATGCGGACCCTGAAGTGCGGGTCTGAATTTCCGGAGCCGGGCCGCACGATGTGAAATAAAAATTAAATGGGTCCGCAATTTCGTTCCACAGAATGCCGAACGAAATAGCGGACGTATGAATGGGGCCTAAGGCTACTTTGACACTGGCGTTTTGGCTTTCAGTTTGAGATCCATTCAGGGCTCTCTCACAAGCTGTCCAAAACAGGTCAGTTTTGCCCTAATGCATTCTGGAAAAGTATCCGCTCAGAATGCATCAGTTTGCCTTAGTTTGGCTCCGTTCCGCTTTGGTGTCTGTTTGATGAAACTGAGCCAAACGGATCCGTTCTGACACACAATGTAAGTCAATGGGGACGGATCCGTTTGACAGATCATATGACTCAATCTGGCGCAATAGAAAACGGATCCGTCCTCCATTGACCTTCAGTGGTGTTCAAGACGGATTTGTCTTGGCCATGTTAAAGATAATACAAACGGATCCGTTGTGAACGGATGCAGACGGTTGTATTAACTGAATGGATGCATCTGTGCAGATCCATGACAGATCTGCACCAAACGCGAGTGTTAAAGTAGCCTAATCTTCTAATACAAATATTAATCAAATCAGATATCCGTTTTGTGGCTTAAAGTCACAAGTCATGGCTATTGCTTAGTTTTCTGTGACATTTGGAGCTTCTTGCCACTTTTCAATGTGGTTTAGGCCTCATGCACATGACAGTTGTTTGGGTCCGCATCCAAGCTGCCTGGCGCCTCGGATGCGGACCCATTCACTTTAATGGGGCCGCAAAAAAATATAACATGTCCTATTCTTGTCCACGCTTTGCGGACAAGAATAGGCATTTATATTGCCGGTGCCCGTTCCGCAAATTGCGGAAAACAACACGGGCGCCTTAAGTTTTTTGCGGATCCGCGGTTTGCCCCCCCCCCCCCCATCCTCTGTTTACATAAGTCAGTCAGTGTTAGCAAGTCTCCACAGTTATGTAAACTGAAGACAGGTATTGTTGCTAATAGGGATGAGCGAATCGACTGCAGATGAAACATCAGAAGTCGATTCGCGTAATTAGTTTGAATACTGTACAGAGCGAGCGCGCGCTCCGTACTGTATTAGAATGTATTGGCTCCTATGAGCCGAAGTTATTACTTTGTGAAGTCTCGCGAGACTGCATAATGACTTCAAAAATCAATTTCTACTGTAAAAAAACATTTGGTTCTGTTCCAAGGGTTCGCTCGCTCCGTACAGTATTCAATCGAAGTATTATGCGAATCGACCTCGGATTTTTAATCCAAAGTACATTCGCTCACCCCTAGTTGCTAAGGCTCAAAGTTGGCAAATTTTGGCTCAAAAAAAATAAATAAATTGGTTAAAATTTGCAATTTTCTGAAGTTGAATTTCTCAGCTTTTAAGACATTATTTATTTTATGCACTTATATAGCACTGCTATATTCCGCAGCACTTTATAGACCTTAAAGGGGTTATCAGAGTTATTTTTTTGTTCTTTCTATGTTCCTAACTAAGCAAATGTAACAGCTTTCCAATGAACTCACTTTATCTGGAGTGGCTGGTTTCTCAGATTTCACTGAGGGTCACATGACCTGTGATGTCAGCTTCTCTCCCTGCTCTGATAAAGGTCGTTTAAAGGCTTGTAAACGAAACGTCACTGTGTTGGCCACGCCCCCTTCACTGCCGTCTACTCTCTGCTAGGATTCTTAACCCCTTCAGCTGCACAGCTCTGCAGGCAGTGAGGAGACTATGCTGGGCACTGGAGCTGACATACTAGAGAGCGCATTAAACAAGAAGGTAGGGGAAAGATCCTGTGTGTATTAGCAGTGTCATTATACAGGTGGGACTTGTAGTCCTACACATACAACATGCTGCAGAGTCTCCCAGCAGGCAGACATGTCACTCAGGGCAGCTCTTGTATTCACTCCCTTAGCAGAGCAGGGGGAGGGGCAGAGTGTTTTTATTGCATGTAAACAAAGGGCCAGAAAAGAACCAGGGAAAAGAGGAAATATATTTTTTTTTTTCCGCATAAAACTTGCTTAGATCAGTGTTATATCAGATTTTCAGTGCTAAATAATTTTTTTCATAACTCTGACAACCCCTTTAAGCATCAAGCTGTCCTCCATGGGGCTCAAAATTAAAGTTCCCGATCAGTATTTCTTTGGAGTGTGTGGGTGGAAAGCGGAGTACCTTGAAACACTGGGAGAACATACAGACTCTGTGCAGATGTTTTCCTTGGTTGGATTCATATGATACCTCACAAAGTAGTTATTTAACATTCACGATATGTCTACTATATGTTGGCATTGTTTTATAAATGGCCTTTTATTTATTTTTTAGGACTTTAGAAGGGTACAGAAATGTGATGAACTGCTGTTAGGGTACTCTGCAGGATCCAGAAGGGAAATATCACCTTTTTGCTTTTGCAGTGCAGATTTTGATAGGTTTAAGGATGCAATGTTGCTTTCGATCAGCCTCTGGGACACCAGTACAGACATTTGCTTCGAACAATACAGCTTTTATTTTTCTCTCAACAGAGCTGTGTGAGAGCTTCGTTGTTTGCAGAATCATTTGCCATTTTAATTGGATCTATTTTTGAGGTATAATTCTGCCATTGCTTTTTGGGTGCTCTGTGTGGGAAAAACATGTTGGCTTTATCCGATCAGTATTATCACCACAGAGACCGATTTTGTCATTATTTTTATATATATATATATATATATATATATAGATTTCTATAGGTATCTCTAGATTTCTATAGGTATCTCTAGATTTCTATAGGTATCTCTAGATTTCTATAGGTATCTCTAGATTTCTATAGGTATCTCTAGATTTCTATAGGTATCTCTAGATTTCTACAGGTATCTCTAGATTTCTACAGGTATCTCTAGATTTCTACAGGTATCTCTAGATTTCTACAGGTATATCTAGATTTCTATAGGTATATCTAGGTTTATATAGGTATATCTAGATTTATATAGGTATATCTAGATTTATATAGAGAGAGCGAGATAGAGATATATATATATATATATATAATAATCACAGGTCGGCACTGCTGTATATGGTCACGGTGCACGAGTCTATGGGATGGCGTCCCAATGTAGAATCAATGAAAAAGACCGGCACTCGCTGTTGATAATTCTTTCTTTGTATTTATTCAGTCACATGTACAGGCAATAAGTGACGCGTGCGTTTCGGTGCTGCCGCACCTTCCTCAGACTTATCCTCATACAAAGAACATTTCATGTTTAAATAGAGCGCCCAAACACAGAGAAATGACATCACACAGAAAACCACACCCACCAATCAGTGTTAAAACAAAAACATATGAGTTCCTTTAAATTCACTTTAGTTTGTTCCTTACTTCTTTCTTCCTTCATTATGTTCGCTGTAAATAATATATAGAAAAAAATCCATTTATTTTCTTACAAAGGATATTTTTGTCAAAAAATTATTATTTTCATTATTTTCTTTTTTCTTTTTTCTTTTTATTTTTAGTTTTAAAGTTTTTTATTTGTTTTTAATTGCACTATTGCAATACTCAAAAATATAACATTATAGAAAAATTATTATCCTGAGAAAAATATTATTATACCAAGGTGATCTATCAGAGGAAGCTTTGTACATTATACTCCCGGTTGAGTCCGTGGGGCTCAATCGTTCGTAATCGATGTATCCAATAAGCCTCCCTCTGCAGCAATAACTTGTTCCTATCTCCACCCCGACGTGGAAGGGGTACACTGTCTATAATCTGGTAACGCAACTGTGCCACTGTGTGTCTATGTGCATGGAAGTGGAATGGTACAGGAAATAATAAATTTTGCTTGCGGATGGTGGACTTGTGGTTACTAAGTCTGTCTTTAATCCTAGTGGAAGTCTCTCCCACGTACAATAGACCACAGGGGCACTTTAAAATATATATAACAAAACGACTGTCACAGGTAAAAATTTTTTTTATAGGTATGCGTTCGCCAGATTGTGGATGTGTAAAGTGTGTACCCTTAATCACACTAGAGCAGTGTACGCAATTTAAGCAGGGAAAAGTTCCCATTTTAGGAGTAGCCAGTACTCTCTGTATAGATGCAGTTTTACTACTTCCAATGTCAGCCCGTACTATCTTATCACATATATTTGTGGCTCTTTTGAAGCACATCATAGGTGGTAGTTTAAACTCCACTACTTGTGGGTATGACTTTGACACTACATTCCAATGTTTATTTATTATCCCTCTCAATCTCTGAGACCATGGATGATACTGAATTACAAGTGGAATCCGTGGTTCTTTTAGGGGCTTATCCTGTTGTTTTATCTCAACTCGGTTCCTTTGTTCTTTTAATAAGTGATCGGGATAACCTCTCTCCTTAAATTTCTGGCTCATTTCGTCTAATCTTTCCTTACATAATTCAGCTGTGCCCACTATGCGCTTAACCCTTTGAAATTGGGAAAAGGGGAGGGATTTTTTTGTGGCTGCTGGGTGGTTGCTAGTATACATGAGTAAGCTATTTCGATCTGTATTTTTTGTAAATAGATCCGTGTATAACCCACCTGTGTCTCCCTTAATTACCCACGTGTCTAGGAAAGAAATTTTTTGTACATCAAAATGCAGAGTGAATTTCAACTCAGGCCAGACAGAATTGAGGTGAAGAGTAAATTGTTGAAGGGATCGAACGTCGCCGCGCCATACGCAAATAATGTCATCGATAAAACGACGCCAGAATTTGCAGTGTTTTCTATAGAAATCATTAGTATAGACGAAATCCGTCTCGAATTGTGCCATATAACAATTTGCGTACGGCGGTGCGACGTTCGATCCCATCGCGGTCCCACGCCGCTGCTGATAAAAAGAATCCTGAAATAAAAAGTAATTTTGTTCTAGAACAATTCTCAATAATGTCAAGAAAAATTCACATTCTGCATTGTTGTAATGACTTGGTTGTAACAATGTATCAATTGCTTTCAGACCTTTCTCATGTGATATTGATGTGTATAAATTACATACACGCAAAATTTATTATTTCCTGTACCATTCCACTTCCATGCACATAGACACACAGTGGCACAGTTGCGTTACCAGATTATAGACAGTGTACCCCTTCCACGTCGGGGTGGAGATAGGAACAAGTTATTGCTGCAGAGGGAGGCTTATTGGATACATCGATTACGAACGATTGAGCCCCACGGACTCAACCGGGAGTATAATGTACAAAGCTTCCTCTGATAGATCACCTTGGTATAATAATATTTTTCTCAGGATAATAATTTTTCTATAATGTTATATTTTTGAGTATTGCAATAGTGCAATTAAAAACAAATAAAAAACTTTAAAACTAAAAAGAAAAAAGAAAATAATGAAAATAATAATTTTTTGACAAAAATATCCTTTGTAAGAAAATAAATGGATTTTTTTCTATATATTATTTACAGCGAACATAATGAAGGAAGAAAGAAGTAAGGAACAAACTAAAGTGAATTTAAAGGAACTCATATGTTTTTGTTTTAACACTGATTGGTGGGTGTGGTTTTCTGTGTGATGTAATTTCTCTGTGTTTGGGCGCTCTATTTAAACATGAAATGTTCTTTGTATGAGGATAAGTCTGAGGAAGGTGCGGCAGCACCGAAACGCACGCGTCACTTATTGCCTGTACATGTGACTGAATAAATACAAAGAAAGAATTATCAACAGCGAGTGCCGGTCTTTTTCATTGAATATATATATATATATATATATATATATATATATATATATACACACACACATACACACAGTACAGACCAAAAGTTTGGACACACCTTTTCATTCAAAGAGTTTTCTTTATTTTCATGAATATGAAAATTGTAGATTCACACTGAAGGCATCAAAACCTATGAATGAACACATGTGGAATTATATACATAACAAGCAAGTATGAAACAACTGAAAATGTCATATTCTAGGTTCTTCAAAGTAGCCACCTTTTTGCTTTGATTACTGCTTTGCACACTTTTGGCGTTCTCTTGATGAGCTTCAAGAGGTAGTCCCCTGAAATGGTTTTCACTTCACAGGTGTGCCCTGTCAGGTTTAATAAGTGGGATTTCTTGCCTTATAAATGGGGTTGGGACCATCAGTGGCGTTGAGGAGAAGTCAGGTGGATACACAGTTGATAGTCCTACTGAATAGACTGTTAGAATTTGTATTATGGCAAGAAAAAAGCAGCTAAGTAAAGAAAAACGAGTGGCCATCATTACTTTAAGAAATGAAGGTCAGTCAGTCAGCCGAAAAATTAAGAAAACTTTGAAAGTAAGGGCTATTTGACCATGAAAGAGAGTGATGGGGTGCTGCGCCAGATGACCTGGCCTCCACAGTAACCGGACCTGAACCCAATCGAGATGGTTTGGGGTGAGCTGGACCGCAGAGTGAAGGCAAAAGGGCCAACAAGTGCTAAGCATCTCTGGGAACTCCTTCAAGACTGTTGGAAGACCATTTCAGTGGACTACCTCTTGAAGCTCATCAAGAGAATGCCAAGAGTGTGCAAAGCCGTAATCAAAGCAAAAGGTGGCTACTTTGAAGAACCTAGAATATGACATATTTTCAGTTGTTTCACACTTGCTTGTTATGTATATAATTCCACATGTGTTAATTACATGATTTTCCTAGTTTATGACGTAAAGTCATGATTTTATGAACGACACGGAGGCGAGTATTGCATTCTCAATCTTTACTGTAACCATAGCAGCAAAGAGAAAAAACACACAGAAACCATCCCACAAGGGTAACCCCTCCCATAGTCCAGTCCATAAATGGAACCTCCCACCGGAACTCTTCCTCTTTCTTTGTAGTGAAGAATCTCTAAACTGTATCACCGGTTCGGAAAAACTCGCATCAACTCGTTCCAACAGGAAAACTCAACCAATCAGGGTAGAAACGAAACAGGATCCGTCTGGAATGTCATCAGAAACGAACACCATTGGAGGGCACCGACCAGATCAGCCACCAGAAGGCCACATGGAGAAAACGGCCGGGTAAGACATCAACCTACAGAAAGAAATATAAAGGCACATGCTAATCTGCTAGAATCTCAATTCCTTTCAACGGCACAATAGACCGACTGATGATAATGAGTAAATAAATAAATAATGAATGCTGAGAGAAAAAACATAAGACAGTTCAATCTAAATATATATATATACATTGGAATGACAATAAATATAATAATAAATATAATAATAGAACCATAAAAATGGAAGAACCACAGAACAAAAGGGAGGGAACATTAAAACTTTATTAACAAATAGTAATAAACAGTAGCAAAAGGGAGGGGCAATACTCGCCTCCGTGTCGTTCATAAAATCATGACTTTACGTCATAAACTAGGAAAATCATGTAATTTTATATCACGACCCGGGGGCTCCTATTGCAAGTTCAAAGTGTGGAAATAACAGACTCAAAAGCATGTGGAGCCGGCCTAAAATAAAACTCCTGGAAGGTAGAGGATCTAGACCAGTCCGCCAATCTCATGATGTCCTCCAAGCGAGCACCCGCTACCACCATAGAAGTAGCCGAGGCTCCTCTGACCGAATGGGCGGAGAAAACGGACGTGTCCACCCCGGACAAGGAAAGGACCCATTTCACCCAGCGGGAAAGGGTGACACTAGTAACCGGACGGAACGGTTTACGAAAAGAAATGAACAGGTTAGGAGAAGAACCCGAACGGAGGGAAGAAGTACGAGATTCCCTAAGGCAACCTACCGGACACAGAGCCGGAGGATTAGGAAACTCCGGATAACAGACCGACTTGATGCTCGTTTTTGTACGGCGGGAGATGTTGAAGGAAACGCCATTCGGGGAAAAGGAGAGAGCATTAAAGTCTAGAGCTCTAACATCCGAAACTCTCTTGCAAGAAACAAGACATAGCAAGGACACTAGTTTCGCCGAAAGCTGCCGTAGAGAGAGATCAGAATTGGAAGGCCACTGAGAAAAGAAATCTAGAACCAATCTGACGTCCCAAGAAGAAGAGAAACGAGGTTGTGGGGGACGAGAGAGGCGAGAGCCCTTGAGGAGACGACAAATTAGAGGGTGCTGTCCAATTGGAACGCCCGCAAACCCTTGGTGTCGTGAGGAGATCGCCGACCGGAAAACATTCATAGTCCTGTAAGCCTTACCTTCATCAAAGAGCGACGACAAAAACTGAAGAATCTCGGTCACAGGGGCCGAAACGGGATCCACATCCCGTCCAACGCACCAACGAGACCAGGTGCCCCAAGCTGATCAATATGCCCGTCTAGTACTGGGAGCCCAATCGTTGTCCAGGAGGAACCTAGCCGTTCCCGATATTCCAGCGATCTCGTACTGCATCCCGAAACTCTGCATCCTAGGAGTCGGAGGGATCCGTCTAGCAGGAGAGGATGTTGTTGGCCTAGTGGGCCGAGGAGAAGAGTCCGGGAAAACAGGAGGAGACGAGGGTCCTCTATCAGGAGATCCAGGAGTTGAGGAAACCAGACCTGAGCCCGCCAAAATGGGACTATTAGGACCAATTCCGCTGACTGGCGGCGAATTTGAGATAGTACTCGAGGAATCAGCATGAAAGGAGGAAAGGCATACGAAAGATGTTCTGACCAGGAGAGCGTCCACAGCCTCTGACAGAGGGTCCGGCCTCCAGCTGTAGAATCTGGGAAGGTGGGAATTCCAACGTGAAGCAAAGAGGTCCAGGGAAAAAGGACCCCAAAGAGAATCGATCGAGGCAAACACAGCCGGATCCAATCTCCAATCGCTGAAGTCCGAGGTGTACCGAGAACTCCAATCCGCGAAGGTATTGTGAAGACCCGGGATATATTCCGCAATCACCTTGAATCCATTGTCCAGGCAGTACGTCCAGAACTCATTCGCTAAATGAGTCGACATAGCCGAGTGAGTCCCACCCATGGAGTTGACGTATCGGACCGCCGACACGTTGTCCATCCTGAGCTTGATGCATGCCGAAACCCTGCTGTTGGCGAAACTGCGGATGGCAAACTATCCTGCCAGGAGTTCTAGAGCATTTATGTGGAGCTGGTATTCGACTGCCGACCACGGACCCCCAGTGGAGACTCCCTCGCAGTGGGCACCCCAGCCGAGAAGACTGGCATCCGCCTCTATGATGAGATCCGGTTGAGGGCTTACAATGGCTCTGCCATTCCATGCATCGAGGTTGGAAATCCACCATGTCAGCTCGTCTCTCGTTTCCTGATCCAGGATCACCAAATCTGCGTACGCCGCTCCCGGTTGAAGGTGAGCGATCTTCAGCCGTTGAAGAGCCCGATAATGCAACGGAGCAAGAAATATTGCCTGGATGGAAGAGGATAAGAGGCCTATCACCCGAGCTAAATGACGTAAGGAAACTTGGCGGAGTTTCAGAGTATGGCGCAACTCTTTGCGGATGGATTTGACTTTGGCGCTCGGAAGACAAAGACTCTGAGTGGAAGAGTCCACCACCGATCCCAAAAACTCTATGGACCTGGCGGGTTGAAGGGAGGACTTCTCCGAGTTGATAATAAACCCTAGGTCCGTGAGAAGAGCAATTGACATCCGTAAGTGAGACAAGAGAATCTTGGGAGGCTGTGCCAGGATCAGGATATCGTCCAAGTAAATTATTAAACGAATCCCCTGAAGACGGAGCCAAGCGACCACCGGTTTCATCAGCTTGGTGAAGCACCAAGGAGCTGACGAAAGGCCGAAGGGGAGGCAGGTGAACCGCCAGACCTGACCGTTCCACAGGAATTGAAGGAGATCCCTGGAAGGTGGAGCAATAGGAACCGTAAGGTACGCGTCCTTCAAATCCAACTTCACCATCCAGTCGTATGGAGTCAGAAGGTCTCTGAGTAAGTGGATACCCTCCATCTTGAAATGGCGGTATCGTACAAAATGGTTGAGGCGTTTGAGGTTTATGACGGGTCGAAATTGACCCCCTTTTTTCTGTACTAAGAAAATGTCGCTGATGATTCCCCCTTCTGGAATCGGGGCGAGCTCTATGGCTCCTTTCGAATAAAGTGAATGAAGCTCCGTGTTCAAACAAAGTCGGGATTGCCTTGAAAGCACTCTCGGGTGCGGATAGGGGAGGAATAAAGGAGAAACCGTCAGTTCTATATGGAAACCTTGGACCGTGGCAAGGATCCAAGGGTCGGATGTGAAGCGGGACCAAGCATCCAAAAAATGCAGGAGTCTGCCTCCTATGCAATGGTTTGAAGAAGACATTAGATTCTGGCAACTTACCAAAAGGGCGTCTGGAACCAGCGAATCCCCTGAAGGACCGGGATCTTCCGGATGAACCTCTGGATGGGAAGAAAGAGGATTGAGGCCTCTGGTCTTGGAAAACTTGTCGTTGACTGAAGGAGCCTCGACCGCTGCCGCGGGTCTGGAAATGGGCATGGCCGGACAGACGGCCCCTAGAACTGCCGGCCCTGGAAGAGACTCTCCCCTGAAAGACCTTTCGCATGGAGCTTTGGGCCTTATCCAATGCTGTGAAAGCTCCCACAAACTTGCCCAGATCTTTAATAAAAGTATCTCCGAATAGGAGCCCCTGCGCCTGCTTGCCCGACTCAGTGAGAGCCATGTTGGACAATTTAGGTTCTATCTTAATGAGGATTGCTTTCCTCCGTTCCATGGAAAGTGACGCATTCACGTTTCCCACCATACAGATGGCGCGCTGAGCCCAGCCACGCAGTTCATCTGGGTCAATAGGAGTGCCCTCAGATTTGGCGGATTCTGCCAATTCAAAAATTTTGGTCAAAGGACCTAAGCTATCCAGCAACTTATCTTGGCAGGCACGCAGTGCCGAATCGAGCCCTCTACGGGGATTAAATCCAGTCTTGGCCAAAAATTGGATCATTTTCGGATCCACATTGGGGGTATCCCAGACTTTGTTTGGGACTAAGGGACGCGGGCACTCAGCTTTCAGCTTGCTGCGCGTTTCCTTAGAAAGGGGTTTTCTAACCCTATCTTCTAAATATCGGGCCACATGTGGGGTGGGCAACCACTCAGCGGATCGTGGATGGTGTAAATTATCCGGGTCGAACAATGGTTCACCCGCAGGGTCTAACAGGATAGCAGATGATCCGAGGGTCTCAGGGGCCGTACTAGTTGACGGACGAGACCGAGGGATTTCAGGGATAAAATCCTCATCGTCCCCTAGGACCTCTTCTTCTATGTCTAGGTCAGAGGCACTATGGCCATCACTATAAGCCTCCTCCTCGGACTCCAATTCTGAGTCTGAACTAGGGACGGGCTGAGCCCGAGCCGACTTCCAGGGGCGCGCTTTTTCTGCCTGGCGCGTGCAGGCTCGTTTGCGTGAGCTAAGCACGCGGTCTTGCGATAGAACTAAGCTATCTGATTCATTGATTCTGGAGGCATTTGTAGGAGGAATAGGTGCAGGGTTCTGAACCTTCAGTGCTTGGGCAATGGACTGTGATATGACAGTGGACATGGATCCCATAGCACTGTTTATGGCCTCTGTGATTGATTGCTGTAAATTTGCCTGGGGCAGAGCAGGTGAGGCTGGGGTAGGCATTAGAGAGGGGGCAGATGACTCGGATTGCGCAGGAAGGGACATGGTAAGGAGTTAGTCTCTCCTGAGAGAACTGCAAACCTGAACAGAATGAGAGACGCAGCGGAGCTGTAGCCGACAGCGAGCAGGAAGAACAAGCTAACTGAGGTAAGACTCCGCCCACCAGAAGCGCGGGACGGAGTGGACACGCCCCCGATCCGGCTCAAGAGAAGCAGGCCGGAGGGAGACAGAGCGCAGAGAACCGTGATGATGAAATCTCGTCTCGCGAGACCACGGAAGTAGCGCGAACAGCCCGAAATGGAGCCGGCGCCGGTGTGAACTGAGGTAAAGGAGGGAGGGAAGCGACGCTGTAGTAACCCGCCCGAGGCGGGTAAGGGAAGGAGGGCAGAAGCGGTGGCTAAACCGGAGCCAGAGGGAAGAAAATTAAATAGAGGGGAAAAAATATATATACATACAGTCGCTCACCAGATAAAACTGAATACATAAAAACCGATGATAATATATATACCAATGACTAATACCACAAACATCAGTAACTATAAGAAAATATAGAGCAACTCAGCATAATGAATGTCAGTCATAAAGTACACTTATCTTGCCATGGAAAGCAGCAAAGAAAGAGGAAGAGTTCCGGTGGGAGGTTCTATTTATGGACTGGACTATGGGAGGGGTTACCCTTGTGGGATGGTTTCTGTGTGTTTTTTCTCTTTGCGGCTATGGTTACAGTAAAGATTGAGAATGCAATAGGAGCCTCCGGGTCGTGATATAAAATTCATAGTTTTGATGCCTTCATAGTCATGAAAATAAAGAAAATTCTTTGAATGAGAAGAGGTGTGTCCAAACTTTTGGTCTGTACTGTGTGTGTATAGATAGAGATATACCAAATACCGCAGCAGCACAATCAGACCGTGTGTACTGGGTGCAATTCCTCACAGAGGTCGGCTTCTCCTCCATGATATGTACTTTCCAAAGAACGAGGCAGCACTTCCAGATTTCGGTGTCAGGGTGAAGACCCCAAAACTTTTCATTCCCCAGCAACGTTTCGGCCTTCTCAATGATAGGATAGCATCTTGCAGTTGATGGAGATTTGAGGGATGCACATCCAGGGCACGAAGCTCCCGTTTCACCACATCCCAAAGATGCTCTATTGGGTTGAGATCTGGTGACTGTGGGGGCCATTTTAGTACAGTGAACTCATTGTCATGTTCAAGAAACCAATTTGAAATGATTGGAGCTTTGTGACATGGTGCATTATCCTGCTGGAAGTAGCCATCAGAGGATGGATACATGTTCTCATTCTGTTTACGCCAAATTCAGACTCTACCATTTGAATGTCTCAACAGAAATCGAGACTCATCAGACCAGGCAACTTTTTTCCAGTCTTCAACAGTCCAATTTTGGTGAGCTCGTGCAAATTGTAGCCTCTTTTTCCTATTTGTAGTGGAGATGAGTGGTACCCGGTGGGGTCTTCTGCTGTTGTAGCCCATCCGCCTCAAGGTTGTGCGTGTTGTGGCGTCACAAATGCTTTGCTGCATACCTCGGTTGTAACGAGTGGGTTTTTCAGTCAACGTTGCTCATCTATCAGCTTGAATCAGTTGGCCCATTCTCCTCTGACCTCTAGCATCCACAAGGCATTTTCGCCCACAGGACTGCCGCATACTGGATGTTTTTCCCTTTTCACACTATTCTTTGTAAACCCTAGAAATGGTTGTGTGGGAAAATCCCAGTAACTGAGCAGATTGTGAAATACTCGGACCGGCCCGTCTGGCACCAACAACTATGCCACGCTCAAAATTGCTTAAATCACCTTTCTTTCCCATTCTGACATTCAGTTTGAAGTTCAGGAGATTGTCTTGACCAGGACCACCCCCCTAAATGCATTGAAGCAACTGCCAAGTGATTAGTTGACTAGATAATTGCATTAAAGAGAAATAGAACAGGTGTTCCTAATAATTCTTTAGGTGAGTGTATATATACTCACCTAAAGAATTATTAGGAACACCATACTAATACGGTGTTGGACCCCTTTTTGCCTTCAGAACTGCTTTAATTCTACGTGGCATTGATTCAACAAGGTGCTGATAGCATTCTTTAGAAATGTTGGCCCATATTGATAGGATAGCATCTTGCAGTTGATGGAGATTTGAGGGATGCACATCCAGGGCACGAAGCTCCCGTTCCACCACATCCCAAAGATGCTCTTTTGGGTTGAGATCTGGTGACTGTGGGGGCCATTTTAGTACAGTGAACTCATTGTCATGTTCAAGAAACCAATTTGAAATGATTAGAGCTTTGTGACATGGTGCATTATCCTTCTGGAAGTAGCCATCAGAGGATGGATACATGTTCTCATTCTGTTTACGCCAAATTCGGACTCTACCATTTGAATGTCTCAACAGAAATCGAGACTCATCAGACCAGGCAACATTTTTCCAGTTTTCAACAGTCCAATTTTGGTGAGCTCGTGCAAATTGTAGCCTCTTTTTCCTATTTGTAGTGGAGATGAGTGGTACCCGGTGGGGTCTTCTGCTGTTGTAGCCCATCCGCCTCAAGGTTGTGCGTGTTGTGGCTTCACAAATGCTTTGCTGCATACCTCGGTTGTAACGAGTGGTTATTTCAGTCAACGTTGCTCTTCTATCAGCTTGAATCAGTCGGCCCATTCTCCTCTGACCTCTAGCATCCACAAGGCATTTTTGCCGACAGGACTGCCGCATTCTGGATGTTTTTCCCTTTTCACACCATTCTTTGTAAACCCTAGAAATGGTTGTGCTTAGAAATCCCAGTAACTGAGCAGATTGTGAAATACTCAGACCGGCCCGTCTGGCACCAACAACCATGCCACGCTCAAAATTGCACCTTTCTTTCCCATTCTGACATTCAGTTTGGAGTTCAGGAGATTGTCTTGACCAGGACCACTCCCCTAAATGCACTGAAGCAACTGCCATGTGATTGGTTGACTGACTAGATAATTGCATTAATAAAAAATATAACAGGTGTTCCTAATAATTCTTTAGGTGAGTGTATAGATATAGATAGATATTATATTTGTTTTTGCTTATTTTACACAAAGTTTTTGTGAGAATGTGTCACCATTTTCTGAGAGCCATTTTTTAAATTCTGGCAATGGTCTTTTGTGGCGGCTCATTTTTTGGTGAAGGAGTTGATGTTTCCATTGGTACCATTTTGGGATACATAAGTTTTTCTTTGACCACTTGATATTATGCTGTTTGGGAGGCGAGGTGACCAAACAATGGCTTTTTTGGCATAGTTTTTATTTTTTTATTGCGTTAACCTGTCAGGGTAGAACATGTGATACTACTATATAGCCGATTGTTACAGATGAGGAGATGCCTAATATGTCTTTAAATGGCATGATGAGTGGAAAGGGATTTTTTATTTTTTTTTATACTTCGTGACCCCATAAAGTTATAGACTTTTTGGGGGGCATTAACATTTTTATTATTGCTGATGTCTCCTGTAACTGGGACTGATATTCTTGCGCCAGTAACAGTGGGAATCCAGAATCCAGAGAGGTTGTAGATTTCTGTACTACCTCACTGCAGACTGGATCTGGGTCTTATAAGACCCAGCAGCTCATGCAGACTCCTGACCCCCCCCTACCCCAGCAGTCACATGAAAGTCGCATGACACTGTCAGGAACTAGTAAATAAATAAACCCCCGTCTATAATCATTGTGAACACTTATTTGCTCAATGCCTATTCCAAATCGCAAGCAATTTAGTGCATTTGGACGTACAGTCATGTCTAAACTGTTTGCCGGGGCTGTGACATTATAAAGTGTCACAGCCCCGGAGTCTCTGCTCTCGCCAAGGGACCAATCAGAGTGGTCCCTTGTTGTCTCTGCAGACTAACCAATTGGAGCTCTTCAGTGTGAAAATGATGGTTTCAGGCTGTGATCTCCATGCTGGAGATCACAGCCTGGAATCAGGCTAGACCCCCTGTGTGCCATGCCCTTCATTCATGTGCTTGCCCTCCTTACTGCCCTTCATATGTCCCCAGATATCTCCAATGTCCCCCAGATGCCTCCTCTTTGCACTGCTTGCATTGATGGTAGTGGCTCAGGAATGGAGCCTTTGTCATCATTGGTGATGGCACCGATCTCGGCCATTTAACCCCATTGAGGTCGCGGTCAGTAGCCACCTGTGGCATACGTGGGTTTGAGAGGGAGGGAGCTCCCTCTCTCTTCCATTGGGCCGCCGCTGCTGCGATGGCAGCGGCCTGATGGTTGCCATGGCAGCCGGACACTTACAAAGATGCCCGGGCTGCCATGTACCTAAGCTTGATCAGACCCTGAGGGTCTGATCAGCATTAGTGTAAGTGTAAGGCTTCATGCACACGACCGTGCCTTTTTTTGCGGTCCGCAAACCGCAGATCTGCAAAAAACGGAAGGCGCCCGTTTTGCCTTCCGCAATTTGCGGAACGGAACGGGTGCTGGCAATATAAAGGCCCATTCTTGTCCGCAAAGCGCAGACATGAATAGGACATGTTATATTTTTTTAGCGGGGCAGCGAAACGGAGCCACGGATGCGGACAGCACACGGAGTGCTGTCCGCATCTTTTTTGGCCCCATTGAAATGAATGGGTCTGCACCCGAGCCGCCAAAACGGCGGCTCGGATGTGGACCTAAACAACGGTCGTGTGCATGAGTCCTAATACAGACAATACAGTGCATTGCAATAGATGACTATTGTATAGCAATCAGGCTTTCTTCAAGATTCAAATGGGTCTTATTAAAAATTAATAATAATAATAATAATAGTTCTCTCTTCCCATATTCCTTCATTTAAAGTCATAAAAAAAATGAAACACACATTTGGTATCGCCGTGTCTGTAATGACCTGATCTATAAAGGTATCATGTTGTTCAGTGCAGTGAACGCTGTAAAAAAAAAAAAAGTTAAAACAATTACGCAATTTATGTTTTTTGTCACCTCACCGCCACGAAAAAATAAATAAGTGATCAAAAAGTCATATGTACCCCAACATGATATCAATAAAAACTACATCCCGTCTGGCAAAAAACAAGCCCTCACACAGATACATTGTTGAAAGAAAAAAGTTATGGTCCCTAAAAACAATATCAGCAAATTACATGTTAGAAAATCCCTAATGCCGTTCCTTCCCTTCTGAATGCTGCCGTGTCCCCAAACAGCAGTTACAAGCACAATTTCAGGAGAAATGCATTATAAATTGTTGGGTGCATTTTTCTTCTATATTGGCCTTGTGAAAAGAAAAAAATTGGGGCCAAGGCAAGTTAATTTTTCATTTGCATAGCCATGTTTTTCTAAATTCTATGAAATACATGTTGGGTCAAAGCATTCACTTCACCCCTAGATTTACTCCTTGAAGGGTGTAGTTTCCAAAATGTCCCTTTTTGGGGTTTTCTTTCTAGGGGTACCTCAGAGGCTCTTCAAATGTGACATGACACCTGAAAACCATTCCAGCAAAATCTGCCCTCTGTTAATATGGCGCTTTTTTCCTTCTGTACCCTGCCGTGAACCCATACAGCAGGTTACAACAACATGTGTGGTGTTTGTGTAAACTGCTGAATCAGCGTGATAAATATTGAGGTTTGTTTGGTTGTTAACCCTTGCTATGTTGCAGGAAAAATTTATTAAAATGGAAAATCTGCACAAAAAAATGATTTTTTAATTTCCCCTGCGTTTTGCTTGAATATTTGTGGAACACCTAAAGCAGGCATCCTCAAACTGCGGCCCTCCAGCTGTTGTAAAACTACAACTCCCACCATGCCCTGCTGTAGACTGATACCTGTAGGCTGTTCGGGCATGCTGGGAGTTGTAGTTTTGCAACAGCTGGAGGGCCGCAGTTTGTGGATGCCTGACCTAAAGGGTTAACAAAGTTTATACAATCAGTTTTGAATAACTTGAGGGGTGTAGTTTATAAAATGGGGTAATTTATGGGTGGTTTCTCAAATGTAAGCCCCACAAAGTGACTTCTTAACTGAACTGGTCCTTAAAAATGTTGCTTTTGGCAATAAAAAAAAAAGTAATTTACTTCTAAACTTCTAAGCCTTCTAACTTCCTGAAAAAATTTGATTTACAAAATGATGCAAACATAAAGTAGACATATGCGAAATGTGAGAGAACTATTTTATGAAGTATCACTGTCCGTCTTTAAAAGCAGAGACATTTGCAAATGTTTAAAAATTTTCTGCAAATTTGGGATTTTTTTTAATGCATAAAACGTATCAACTCCAATTCACAAACAACATGAAGTATGGTGTGTCATGAGAAAACAATCTGAGTGGCTTGTATTGCTGGAGCTATAATAGATTTTTTAAAACCGTTATCACATGAGTGAGCTATATGACTTCAGCTTAATATTCTTTCCTGTGTAAAAAGAAGCAGCCATGATAAACCATATACAAGTGTGACTTTCTTCCTTATGCTGTTTGGGAAAACAGAAGCAACACAGAACAGGGATGCCCAGATAAATTGTATACTGTAGAAGGGTGACTTTATTCCTTTTGCTGTCCACTCCCAATCCCACCCAGCCCCCTTAATGCCCCCACATAGTAATTATTCTCCCTTTGTGCCATCACGCAGTAGTTATGCCCACATTATGCCCCCTTAAAAGTAGTTATGCCCCCAACACAGCTGCACTTTCTCCACAGCTACACCTTGAACATGGCTACAAGGTTGGAGAAGTTTTTAAACTAGGGACTCGGGGAGGATAATTTTAAACATTATAGGAGGGGAATTTCGCCAAAGTTAGCCAAGTAATTTGATTTTGTTTTGAATTAATTTGTCACAAATCGCTATAAATCAGGTATACCCAAGCCATTCTGGCTTGGGGTACGGCCACGTAGAGTGGCCATGCTGAGGACGGGTTGCGGCCCTGCTGAGGTGACGAACCGCGCCACCAATTATCCCACAACCGCCTTTCATTTAATTATGAATAATTGCTGACTTTTCTAGGACCTGGAGACTTTGAAGGATGATTTGGAAGAAGTAAAGACAGCAAAAGAAAATATGGCCCCCCTAAGGGGTGCAGACTTGATGGTATTGGTTGGCACGCAGGCATTGGGATTATAAAGGCTACCATCTTATTGGTATTGAATTGCATATCTTTTTTTACGACTGATGTAGGAATAAGTAAATAAAGGAATAAATCTGACGCAGAATAAGACTCCCTGCTCTCTCCCTCTCCAATATTTTTCTATTAAAGGGGTTATCTTATGAATAAAGTAAAACATGAAAATCAGATCATATAGTAACATAGTACCATAGTTTATAAGGCTGGAAAAAAGACATCTGTCCATCCAGTTAGGCTTGTTAACCTGCAAGTTGATACAGAGGAAGGCAAAAAAAAATGTGAGGTAGAAGCCAATTTTTCTCACTTCAGGGGGGAAAAAAATCCTTCCCGACTCCAATCAGGATCAACAGCCCATCTCTAGTAACTTCAGGTGATACTCGAAAAATTTGAATATTGTGCAAAAGTTCATTTATATCAGTAATACAACTTAAAAGGTGAAACTAATATAGGAGATAGACTCATCAAATGCAAAGCGAGATATTTCAAGCCTTTATTTGTTATAATTTGGGTGATTATGGCTTACAGCTTATGAAAACACCAAATTCACAATCTCAAAAAATTTGAAAATTACATGAAATCAATAAACATCCTGTTAAATATAAAAATGTGGGACCTCTGAAAAGTATAATCTTGCATATGTACTCAGTACTTGGTTTGGGCCTCTTTTGCCTCTATTACTGCCTCAATGCGGCGTGGCATGGATGCTATCAGCCTATGGAACTGCTGAGGTGTTATGGAAGACCAGGATGCTTCAATAGCAGCCTTCAGCTCTTCTGCATTGTTCGGGCTCATGTCTCTCATTTTTCTCTTGGCAATGCCTCATAGATTCTCTATGGGGTTCAGGTCAGACGATTTTGCTGGCCAATCAAGCACAGTAATCCCATGCTCATTGAACCAGGTTTTGGTACTTTTGGCAATGTGAGCAGGTGCCAAGTCCTGCTGGAAAATGAAGTCGCCATCTCCATAAAGCTCGTCTGCGGAAGGAAGCATGAAGTGCTCCAAAATCTCCTGGTAGACAGCTGCGTTGACTTTGGACTTAATGAAGCACAGTGGACCAACACCAGCAGAGGACAAGGCTCCCCAAATCAACACAGATTGGAAACTTCACAGTGGACTTAAAGAATCTTGCATTGTGTGCCTCTCCATTCTTCCTCCAGACTCTGGGTCCTTGGTTTCCAAATGAAATGCCAAAGTTGCTATTATCAGAAAATAGTACTTTGGACCACTGAGCAACAGACCATTTTATTTTATTTTTTTTCTTTAGCCTAGGTGAGGCGCTTCTGATGTTTGTTGTTCAGGAAAGGCTTGACGAGAGGAATAAGACATTAGAAGCCCATGTCCGGGATTTGTCTGTGTGTTGGCGGCTCTTGATGCCTCAGTCCACTCCTTGTCCCCAACACTTTTAAATGGCCTTTTCCTGACAATCCTCTCCAGGCTTGCGGTCATCCCTGCTTCTTGTGCACCTTTTTCTTCCACACTTGTCCATTCCACATAACTTTCTATTATTGTGCTTTGATACAGCACTCTGGGAACATCCAACTTCTTTTGCAATTACCTTTTAAGGCTTTTCCTACTTATGGAGGGTGTCAATGATGGTTTTCTGCAAAACTGTCAGGTTAGCAGTCTTTTCCATGATTGTGATTCCTACTGAACCAGACTGAGACAATTTAAAGGCTCAGGAACCCTTTGCAGGTGTTATGGATTAATTAGCTGACTAGAGTGACATTTTGAGCCTAAAATATTGAACCTTTAATTTTTTTTTCTAAATTTTCTAATTTTCTGAGATTGTGAATTTGGGGTTTTCATAAGCTTGTAACCCATAATCATCCAAATTATAACAAATAAAGGCTTGAAATATCTCGCTTTGCATGTAATGAGTATCTCCTATGTTAATTTCACCTTTTAAGTTGCATTACTGAAATAAATGAACTTTTGCACAATATTCAACTTTTTCAAGTTTCGCTTGTATAGCCTGTAATATTACACTCCAGAAATACATCCAGGCCCCTCTTGAACTCTTTTGGTGAATTCCCCAATACCACCTCCTTGGACTGAGAGTTCCATAGTCTCACTGCTCTTACTGTAAAGAATCCTCTTCTATGTGTACAAACCTTCTTTCCTCTAGACGCAGAGGATGTCCCTTCATCACAGTCCTGGAGATAAATAGATGATGGGAGAGATCGCCGTACTGACCCCTGATATATTTATACATGGTTTAAGATCTCCCCTTAGTCGTCTTTTTTTCTAAAGTGAATAACCATAATTTTGATAATCTTTCAGGGTACTGTAGTCCCCGCATTCCAGGTATTACTTTAGTTGCACTTATCTGAACCCTCTCCAGATCTGCTATGTCTGCCTTGTTCACAGGAGCCTAGAACTGTAAACAGTATTCAATGTGTGGTCTCACTAGTGATTTGTAAAGTGGCAGGAGTATGTTCTCATCACGGCATCTATGCCCTTTTGATGCAACCCATCATCTTTGCCTTGGCAGAAGCTGCCTGACACTGGTTTCTACAGCTTAGGCTACTTTCACACTGGCGTTTTGTTTTCGGTTTGTGAGATCCGTTTCAGGGCTCTCACAAGCGGTCCAAAACGGATCAGTTTTGCCCTAATGCATTCTGAATGGATAAGGATCTGCTCAGAATGCATCAGTTTGCCTCCGTTCCACCTCCATTCCGCTCTGGAGGCAGACACCAAAAACGCTGCTTGCAGCGTTTTAGTGTCCGCATGACGCACAGTGTAAGTCAATGGGGACGGATTCGTTTTCACTGACACAATCTGGCACAATAGAAAACGGATCCGTCCTCCATTGACTTTCATTGGTGTTCAAGAGGGATCCGTCTTGGCTATGTTAAAGATAATACAAATGGATCCGTTCTGAACGGATGCATGCGCTTGAATTATCTGAACGGATCCGTCTGTGCAGATCTGTAACGGATCCGCACCAAACGCGAGTGTGAAAGTAGCCTAAGTTTGCTGTTCACTACATTTCCGAAGTCCTTTTCCATTTTGTTGTTACCCGTTGTTTAACCATTTAGTATGTACTGGTTTCCTTCCCATGTGCATAACCTTACATTTGTCAGTGTTAAACCTCCTCTGCCGCTTCTCTGCCCAAGCCTCCAATATATCCAGATCCCTTTGTAGCAGTATAATGTCCTCTTCCGTGTTAATTGCTTTAAACAGTTTAGTGTCATCTGCAAAATTTTTTTTTTTTACTGTGTAAGCCTTCAAGATCATAAATATATTGAAGAGAATACGGCCCAAAACTGACCTCTGTGGTACCCCACTAGTGACAATGACCCAATCTGAGTGTGTACCGTTAATAACCACCTTCTGTTTTCTATTACTAAGCCAGTTACTTATCCACTTACAGACATTTTTTCCCAGTCCAAGCCTTCTCATTTTATATACTAACTTTTTATGTGGTGGAATGTCAAATGCTTTGGAGAAGTCAAGATATCCATTGATTCGCCGCGGTTAAGTCTAGAACTTACTTTCTCATAAAAAACGGATTAAATTAGTTTGACATGACAGATCCCTCGTGAAGCTATGCCGATATGCCGTTATTTGCTTATTTTCATTGAGGTACTCCAAGAAAGCATCTCTTAGAAAACCTTCAAACAGTTTACCCTCGTCAGATGTTAAACTTCTTGCTTTCACTTTGTAACACGTGCAGCTGCCATTTTAGGAAAAAATGATCCGTTACCACGAAGCACGAGGAAATCTGAATTTATTGCGAAGGACAGATTTCTGCTTCGAGTGCTTCGCTCATTACTAGTGGAGAGTAAAAAAATATCCAAAAACCTCTTAATTGTATGTGTACTAATGCCAGAAACTTGACTAATAAAACTGGTCAATTTGAGTAGGACTGTGACATAGTGGGACTAACTGAGACATAGGTGGATGTTAGCTTTGACTGGGTGGTTAATGTACAGGGTTAGTCTATTTAGAAAGGATTGTCAAAACTATACAGGGGGAGAGGTTTGTCTTTGTTAAAGAGGTATTTTTACCCAAGCAGCCTCCCTAATATCAGCATCGGCTGAATCGCGCAGGGCAAAGGCTTTTTTGGAGATCTGGTGACGTACCAGGCTCTCTACAGGAACTGCTAGGCTGAGGCTTCCACCCAGCAGTGAGCCCAGTGACGTCCCCAGCACTAATAGGCAGGCTTTAGCGCTGCCCTAGCCTATTCAGGGAGGTAAAAAAAATAATAATAAATAAACCACAATTTTACCAGTTGAGAGGCTATTAGCCTCACTAACAGGGACAATGTCCAAGGGAGTAATGGGATATTTTTAAACGCATCCTAAACTCTAATTGTGAGAGACTCTTCATTAACAGGGAGTGTTCCAAAGGATTGGCGCTTTGCAAATGTGGTGCCAGTATTCAAAAAGCTATACGCCGGTAAGTCTAACGTCTGTTGTGGGTAAACTGAGGGTTTTCTAGGATATGCTGTTCTGGATTATCTCAATAAAAATAAGTGAATATGCCATGTCAGCATGGCTTCATGAGGGATCTGTCCTGTCAAACTAAGGCTACTTTCACACTCGCGTTTGGTGCGGATCCGTCATGGATCTGCACAAACGCATCCGTTCAGATAATACAAACGCATGCATCGGTTCAGAACGGATCCGTTTGTATTATCTTTTAACATGGCCAAAACGAGATCCGTCTTGAACACTATTGAAAGTCAATGGGGGACGGATCCGTTTTCTATTGTCAGTGAAAACTGATCCGTCCCCATTGACTTACATTGTGTGTCAGGACGGATCCGTTTGGCTCAGTTTCGTCAGAAGGACACCAAAACGTTGCGAGCAGCGCTTTGGTGTCCACCTCCAAAGCCGAATGGAGGCAGAACGGAGCCAAACTGATGAATTCTGAGCGGATCCTTATCCATTCAGAATGCATTAAAGGCAAAACTGATCTGTTTTAGACCGCTTGTGAGATCCTTTCAGGGATCACCAGTGATAAAGTAGCCTAAGTTAATCAGTTTCTATGAGGAGTTAAGTTCTAGACTGGACCGGGATGAGTCAATGGATGTCATATAACTTGACTTCTCCAAAGCATTTGTTACTGTGCCACTTAACCGCCTCAGGACCGCCGTACGCAGGATTGTGTCCTGGCGGCGGCCCTGCTATTATGGGTGGACGCATATACGCGTCATCTCGCGAGATTCACAGGATCGGAAGGTAAGCGAGTGGATCTCCAGCCTGCCAGCGGCGATCGTTCGCTGGCAGGCTGGAGATGCGATTTTTTTAACCCCTAACAGGTATATTAGACGCTGTTTTGATAACAGCGTCTAATATATCTGCTACCTGGTCCTCTGGTGGTCCCTTTTGTTTGGATCGACCACCAGAGGACACAGGCAGCTCAGTAATAAGTAGCAACAAGCACCACACTACACTACACCCCCCCCCGTCACTTATTAACCCCTTATTCACCCCTGATCACCCCTGATCACCCCATATAGACTCCCTGATCACCCCCCTGTCATTGATCACCCCATTGTAAGGCTCCATTCAGATGTCCGTATGTTTTTTACGGATCCACGGATACATGGATCGGATCCGCAAAACACATACAGACGTCTGACTAGAGCCTTACAGGGGGGTGATCACCCCATATAGACTCCCTGATCACCCCCCTGTCATTGATCACCCCTCTGTCATTGATCACCCCCCTCTAAGGCTCCATTCAGACGTCCGTATGTTTTTTACGGATCCACGGATACATGGATCGGATCCGCAAAACACGTACGGCCATCTGAATGGAGCCTTACAGGGGGGTGATTAATGACAGGGGGGTGATCACCCCATATAGACTCCCTGATTACCCCCCTGTCATTGATCACCCCCCTGTAAGGCTCCATTCAGATGTCCGTACGTGTTTTGCGGATCCGATCCATGTATCCGTGGATCCGTAAAAAACATAGGGACATCTGAATGGAGCCTTACAGGGGGGTGATCAATGACAGGGGGGTGATCAGGGAGTCTATATGGGGTGATCACCCCCCTGTCATTGATCACCCCCCTGTAAGGCTCCATTCAGATGTCCGTATGTGTTTTGCGGATCCGATCCATGTGTCCGTGGATCCGTAAAAAACATACGGATGTCTGAATGGAGCCTTACAGGGAGGTGATCAATGACAGGGGGGGTGATCACCCCATATAGACTCCCTGATCACCCCCCTGTCATTGATCACCCCCCTGTAAGGCTCCATTCAGACATTTTTTTTTTTGGCCCAAGTTAGCGGAAATTATTATTTTTTTTCTTACAAAGTCTCATATTCCACTAACTTGTGTCAAAAAATAAAATCTCACATGAACTCACCATACCCCTCACGGAATCCAAATGCGTAAAAATTTTTAGACATTTATATTCCAGACTTCTTCTCACGCTTTAGGGCCCCTAAAATGCCAGGGCAGTATAAATACTCCACCTGTGACCCCATTTCGGAAAGTAGACACCCCAAGGTATTCGCTGAGGGGCATATTGAGTCCATGAAAGATTGAAATTTTTGTCCCAAGTTAGCGGAAAGGGAGACTTTGTGAGAAAAAAATAAAAATAAAAAATTTCCGCTAACTTGTGGCAAAATTTTTTTTTTTAGATGAACTCGCAATGCCCCTCATTGAATACCTTGGGGTGTCTTCTTTCCAAAATGGGGTCACATGTGGGGTATTTATACTGCCCTGGCATTTTAGGGGCCCTAAAGCGTGAGAAGAAGTCTGGGATTCAAATGTCTAAAAATGCCCTCCTAAAAGGAATGTGGGCCCCTTTGCGCATTTAGGCTGCAAAAAAGTGTCACACATCTGGTATTGCCGTACTCAGGAGAAGTTGGGGAATGTGTTTTGGGGTGTCATTTTACATATACCCATGCTGGGTGAGAGAAATATCTCGGTCAAATGCCAACTTTGTATAAAAAAATGGGAAAAGTTGTCTTTTGCCGAGATATTTATCTCACCCAGCATGGGTATATGTAAAATGACACCCCAAAACACATTGCTCAACTTCTCCTGAGTACGGCAATACCACATGTGTGACACTTTTTTGCAGCCTAGGTGGGCAAAGGGGCCCACATTCCAAAGAGCACCTTTCGGATTTCACCGGCCATTTTTTACAGATTTTGATTTCAAACTACTTTGCACGCATTTGGGCCCCTAAAATGCCAGGGCAGTATAACTACCCCACAAGTGACCCCATTTTGGAAAGAAGACACCCTAAGGTATTTCGTGATGGGCATAGTGAGTTCATGGAATTTTTTATTTTTTGTCACAAGTTAGTGGAATATGAGACTTTGTAAGAAAAAAATATATATAAAAATCATCATTTTCCGCTAACTTGTGACAAAAAATAAAAAGTTCTATGAACTCACTATGCCCATCAGCGAATACCTTAGGGTGTCTACTTTCCGAAATAGGGTCATTTGTGGGGTGTTTGTACTGTCTGGGCATTGTAGAACCTCAGGAAACATGACAGGTGCTCAAAGTCAGAGCTGCTTCAAAAAGCGGAAATTCACATTTTTGTACCATAGTTTCT
Organism: Bufo bufo; assembly: GCF_905171765.1. NCBI lineage: Eukaryota > Metazoa > Chordata > Amphibia > Anura > Bufonidae > Bufo > Bufo bufo. Next base: position 483,224,621 of record NC_053390.1, on the reverse strand, counting down.
AAACGCTATAACTTTTACCCAAACATTTTTTTTTTTACCAAAGACATGTAGAACAATAAATTTAGAGAGAAATTTATATATGGATGTCGGTTTTTTTTGCAAAATTTTACAACTGAAAGTGAAAAATGTCATTTTTGGGCAAAAAAACTTTAAATTTCGATTAATAACAAAAAAAGTTAAAATGTCAGCAGCAATGAAATACCACCAAATGAAAGCTCTATTAGTGAAAAGAAAAGGAGGTAAAATTCATTTGGGTGGTAAGTTGCATGACCGAGCAATAAATGGTGAAAGTAGTGTAGTGCAGAAGTGTAAAAAGTGGTCTGGTCATTAAGGGTGTTTAAGCTAGGGGGGCTGAAGTGGTTAAAAGGTTGCATAACATGAGAATGCTTGGATTGGGAAAAATGGTGGCTAAGTAACTGGCTCAGTGATGGAAAACAAAAGGTGGTCACTAACGGTACATTCTTGGATTGGGTCACAGTCATTAGTGGGGTACATCAGTGTTCAGTATTGGGCTTTATTCTTTTGAGTATATTTATTAATGAACTTGTAGAATGCGTTGCAGACAGCACTAAACTGTATAAAGTAATTCACATGAAAGAGGACAATATAGTGCTACAGATTGATCTTGAATTGTTTGGAGGCTTGGGCAGAGACATGGCAAATGAGGTTTAACTCAAATGGGAAGGAAAAATACATGTCACCAGTGCACGCTAAATGGTAAAACACTGGATAACACTGACATGGAAAAAGACTTACAGGAATTTTAGTGGACAACAAACTTGAAGGGGTTGTGCAACAATTTTTATATCCGGATAGTTCATCAATATCTGATCGGTGTGGTCCAATACTCGGCACCCCCACCGATCAGCTGCTTGGCAAGGAGTATGTGCCCCATGTGAGCTCTGCTTCCTCGTCTTTAAATCGTGCATCATCTCCTGTGGAGGGTTGAAATAGTGCACTACACTGTACTTCTAGGGATAGCTTGATTGGAGTCGAGAAGGGGAATTTTTTTTTTCCTTTAAAATGAGGAAAATTACCCCCCATATGCTTTTTCGCCAGCCTGAGAGAAAATACCTTTTTATCCTTGTTTCCCCTTTTGTTTTCTGTTCATTGATTTAATTTAAAATGATTATGGATACATTGCTTCCACATCCAAAAGAAAAGAGTGACCGGCTGGTCTCCCCTTAAAAGTATTACACTTCAGTCGCACTTTATTTGTCAATGATAATATGTAGGAATATCTTGTATCTATGACATTTCTAATTAATATGCATATATGTATGATGCATGTCCTTCAGTTGTGCTGATTGATATATTGTACATCTTATGAACATCTATGTGAAACTTAATAAAAAAGATTATTCATAAAATGAGGAAAATTGGCTTCCACCTCCATTAACTTAACTGGTAGTCATGCTCACTTGTGCCCTCTTCAAGGTAGTTATGCCCACATTGTGCCTCCTTGCTGGTAGGTATGCCCTAATGTGCCAACCTTCACAGTAGCTATGCACACATGTGCCCCCTTCATATTAGTCATGCCCATATATGCCCTCTTCTTGGTAGTTATGTCCACATGTGCACCCTTGCCAGAAGCTATGCCCCCATTTAACCCCACCCTCCTTTTCGTGGTGGCTATGCCCCCATGTGACCCCTCCCTTTGCAGTGGCTATGCCTCCATGTGACGACCCCCCCCCCCTTTGCAGGGGCTATGTCCCCATGTGACCCTCCCATCCTTTGTGGTGGCTATGCCCCCATGTGACCCCCTTCCCTCTGTAGTGGCTAAGAAAAAAACAGTAAATATCTAGTTCTTTCGATGATCGGCAAAGCTCATCCCATGCTCCCCAGCAGCAGGCAGGAGCTGTCACACAATGCGCTGTTTAGGAGGAGGGCACAGGCTGATTTCTTGGTCTGCATGCTCCTCCTACACAGCTCAGCAGTGCGATGTCTCACTGCATCATGTCTGCTGCTAGGGAGCGTCGGCATCTGAGCTGAATGGTGAAGCCGGAAGCATAAGGCTCCCTGCTTCACTGGTACAAGCAACGGTCTCTGTGTCCTATTGACACTGAGACTGCTGAGTGCGTTCCACACCTAAGTCATTCCTGGACCAAGGGACAACCACTGAAATCAGGGGCGGTTGGTAGGTATGGTAATAATACAACTTTTAATCTGTCTGCAATGATAGGTAATCTGTCTGCAATCCTGGTGATTTAAACCTCAGATGCCATTTTGAATACCAACTGCAGCATCTGAGAGGTTAGAACTGTTACTACTGCAGCCTGGGGTCTTGAGTGTGTCCAGGCCTGCCATAGAAAGCTCCCTCAGGCAGAGTTTCATGGGCAGTAAGGAGAATTCCTATACACTGTCATGGAATACTATGAAGTCTGTTATAAATGGTCAGAGGATCTCATGTTCAATTCCTGTAAGGGGATGAAAAATACCAAAAAAATCAAATCACCCCACTTTCCTAATTTTACCGATAAAAATGAACAAAAAATATAATTTTCAATAAGTCCAGACTATTAAAATATCAAAATATTTATCAGGCATGTTGAATGTCTTAAGGGGGGAAAAAAAATCTAAATTAAGTTTCCTGGTTTTTCATGTCATTTTTATTCAGTTAATGCCACAAAAACTAAACTCAAAAGAACATAGTGGGATTGTGTGGTTTTTGGCTTCGCGCCACAAAGATTTTCCCCCATTTGTCAGTGCTAGAATTGATAAATTAAATAGTGCCATTGAAAATTAGTTTTATTATTTACAATTGCACTTATGACTTCCTCCAGTTACGCTGGAGTTCCCTTTCATGTCCATCTTCTAGTCTAGGGATTTCCTTATGCAATCTTGCCATGGCCCTGGTCAACAGAGGAGCTAATTGGGACATGAGTAATGAATAAAAGGAAGATGCTGGTTTGCATAAATTTAGTTTTTCTAGCAATAGTTTCCACCGCCCCCTATTCTATCTTGACCCTGCCACTACCAAATTGTTCTGCACAGGCGTGCCTCAACTGGAAATACCGAAAAAGGCTATTCCTGGGTAACGTGAACTCCTCTTTCAACTCGGGAAAGGTTTTAAAAGCACACTAAGAGTACAACTGCGTCAGGTATTTGATACAGAATTCAAAATCGGGAAGTAAATCTAGCTCCGGTAGTTTTACATTCTTTCATAACAACAACACAGGCGACCATACCTCTCCTTTCCCCCTTTCCCATTACCCCAAACCCACGCATATTAGAAGTGAGGTGTTCATCTGGATATTTGCCCATTCTGTACGGGAAGTTCGTTAACGCCTCATATGATCCAAGCAGTGCCGCTTCAAGCACCACTGCTGGGTTATTAGCATCTGCCCTTACCCACCAGCTTGCATATGTCAACTGAATTGTGCAGTAACATTTGTACATATCAGGCAGGGCCTAATCGCACATGGACAGTAACCACATTTAGTGGATCCACGACTTGCAGACCGCAAAACAGATACGGTTCTGTGCACAAGCCCCATCACTTATACTGAGCGCCCATAACAGTGACGTCCACAGTGCATCCATAAGTGTCATCCGCAGGTCCCCCATAACATTGCGTCATCCGCAGGTCCCCCATAACATTGCGTCATCCGCAGGTCCCCCATAACATTGCGTCATCCGCAGGTCCCCCATAACATTGCGTCATCCGCAGGTCCCCCATAACATTGCGTCATCCGCAGGTCCCCCATAACATTGCGTCATCCGCAGGTCCCCCATAACATTGCGTCATCCGCGGGTCCCCCATAAGTGACATCCACAGTATAGCGATCAGCCTTACATTGCGCTGTGCAGGAGTCAATACAGGCTTCACATAGAAGCCTGTATGATACAGACGGCGGTACTGCGCATGCGCACTAGCATTTAGCCTAGTGTGCTGTGTAGACGGCCGGACGGAGCTTTCTCCAGCAGGAGGCAGTGACGTCATTAGTGACTAACTGTCTCCTGCTGGAGAGAGAGAGGACCGGAAGACAGGGAGACAGACTTTGTCCGGAAGAAGAGAAAAGATGGCTAGAGGCACCATGTGATCAAGTCCAGATCGCAAGAACAGCACTGTGGAAGGTAAGTATATTAGTAATACTCTTTCCTCCACAGGTTTAGTTCTTTTTAGAAAAAAAATTTAAATTTAGGCCGGAGAACCCCTTTAAGGTTCTTTAATCTTTCCTGGTAAGTTTAATCCTGCAATCCATGTACTAGTTTAATGGCTCTTCTCTGAACTCTCTCCAAAGTATTAATATCCTTCTGGAGATGTGGTCTCCAGTACTGCTCACAATACTCCAAATGAGGTCTCACTAGTGCTCTGTAGAGTGCATGATCACCTCCCTTTTTCTATTGTTAATGCCTCTCCCTATGCACCCAAGCATTCTGCTAGCATTTCCTGCTGCTCTATGACCTTGTCTGCCTACCTTTAGCTGGTGGACAGATGGCCTTAAGTTCTCCTGCAAAATGTCTTGATAAACTTGGGAATTCATTTTTCCTTCGATGATAGCAATCTGTCCAGGCCCTGACGCAGTAAAGCAGCCCTAAACCATGATGCCCCCACCACCATACTTCACAGTTAGGATGAGGTTTTGATGTTGGCGTGCTGTGCCTCTTTTTCTCCACAGATAGTGTTGTGTGTTTCTTCCAAACAACTCAACTTTGGTTTCATCTGTCCACAGAATATTTAGCCAGTACTGCTGTGGAACATCCAGGTGTTCTTGTGCAAACTGTAAACGTGCAGCAATGTTTTTTTTTGGACAGCAGTGGCTTCCTCTGTGGTATCCTCCCATGAAATCCATTCTTGTTTAGTGTTTTACGTATCGTAGATTTGCTAACAGGGATGTTAGCATATGCCAGAGACTTTTGTAAGTCTTAGCTGACACTCTAGGATTCTTCTTCACCTCATTGAGCAGTCTGCGCTGTGCTCTTCCAGTCATCTTTACAGGACGGCCACTCCTAGGGAGAGTAGCAGCAGTGCTGAACTTTCTCCATTTATAGACAATTTGTCTTACCGTGGACTGATGAACAACAAGGCTTTTGGAGATACTTTTATAACCCTTTCCAGCTTTATGCAAGTCAACAATTCTTATTTGTAGGTCTTCTGAGAGCTGTTTTGTGCGAGGCATCATTCACATCAGGCAATGCTTCTTGTGAAAAGCAAACCCAGAACTGGTGTGTGTGTTTTTTTTTTTTTTTTTTATAGGGCAGGGCAGCTGTAACCAACACCTCCAATCTCCTCTCATTGATTGGACTCCAGTTGGCTGGCACCTCACTCCAAGTAGCTCTTGGAGATGTCATTAGTCTAGGGGTTCACCAACTTTTTCCACCTGCACTGTGAATGTTTACATGGTGTGTTCAATAAAAACATTGTAACGTTAAATTATTTGTATGTTATTAGTATAACCAGACTGTGATTGTCTATTGTTGTGACTTAGATGAAGATCAGATCACATTTTATGACCAATTTGTGCAGAAATCCATATCATTCGAAAGGGTTCACATACTTTTTCTTGCAATTGTATGTATCTGAAGAATGTCTTATCACCTATTTTTTTTACTGACTGAGCTAATTTCTCTTCTGCCTGTGCTTTAGAAGCTCTTATAACTTGCTTGGCCTCTCTGCCTAATCTTATAAATTTCCCTGTCATCCTCGTGTTTTTTTTTGTTGTTTTTTTTTCAGATTTTGGCCACTTCTAATGAGTACCACAGTGGTCTCTTCCTTTTTTTGCTTTTACTGACAAGCCTAATCCAATTATCTGTTGCCTTCAATAGTGCCACTTTTAAGTAGTCCCCTTTCTCCTGGACTCCATTGAAACTGTTCCAATCTGATGGGGACTCGTATAATCTAATTTTAGAAAAGTCTGTGTTTCTAAAATCTAAAACATTTGTTTTTGTGTGGTGTGACTCAGTCACTGTACTTATAGTAAACCACACTGACTGGTGATCACTAGATCCCAAGCTTTCCCCTACAGTAATATGAGATACCAAATTCCCATTTGTGTATACTAAATCTAAAATGGCCTCCTTCCGGGTTCGCTCCTAAACTACTTGCTGTAGAGATAATACCAGTAGGAAATTTAGAATATCTGTACTCCTGGCAGAACTAGCCATTTTGGTTTTCCAGTTTACATCAGGAAGATTAAAGTCTCCCATAATGATAACTTCCCCCTTCAATGTCCTTTTAGCTATTTGCTCAACTAGTAGATCATCTAATTCTTTGATTTGGCAAGGTGGTCTATATATCACACCAACATGAGTTACCTTATGATTATCAAGCTGCAACGTAACCCAAACTGACTCTAAATTGGTCTCGCTAACTTGTATTAAATTTAGATTTTATGCCGTCTTTCACATACAGGGCCACCCTACCCCTTTCTTGCCTACTGTCTTTCCTATATAGAGAGAACCATGGTATTGTTATATCCCAGTCATTACTCACATTGAGCCATGTCTCAGTAACGGCCACTAAATCTATATTCTCAGATGACATTATATTCCCTAAACTGCGAGCATTTGTAGACAAGATTCTCAGCTTGTCATTTCTTAACCTATGTGCTACTGGCATTGTTCCGGGGGGCAGTCGGACTGCTGGATTATCACTCTTTTGCCCCCTTGGCAAATACTTTGAACTGTTCACTGAGGACATTCGTTCCTTTGAGAGAAAGATGCAGACCATCTTTCTTCCTTCACTTTTGAAACCTCATTGCAAGCCAGATCATTTGTCCCAAGATGGACAATAACATCCACCTCCGTTTCCTGCTTTGCTTGCCTAACAATATTAAGGATACGTCTTCTGTCCCTGCTAGCTGTAGCACCAGGGAGACATCTCACAATGCCATTTTCCTCAAACTTCACACCTCTTATGATCGAATCGCCCACCAACAGCTGCTTACTATCAGTCACCTTATCCTTTTTGTCTTTGGCTGCAGTATTGCATACTTTAGGCATAGGAGATGATTGTTCCTCACCCACTGTGCCTGAGCCATCCTCCATGTTGCTCTTGCTCTCTGAAAGTGCTGCAAATGAATTATGGAGAGCCGCATGACTTCCCCAGCATAAAGCCAGACTGGTCCATCCCCACAATAGATGAGATAACCCCTGTCAATCGTATGGCTAACACTTTAGCTAAGATTTTAGCATCCAGGTTTATGAGTGAAATGGGTCGGTATGAACTGCATTGATCCGGAGGCTTCCCTGTCTTATGGATCAGTACTATTATAGTCTCATAAAAAGATGGTGGTGATTCAGAATTCTGCAGAGCATATGTAAACAGTTTAGTCAGCTGAGTACTAAAATCCTCAGCATATAATTTGTACCACTCGGCACGGTAGCCATCTGGCCCCGAAGTTTTATGCACGGCCATAGATCCTACTGTTGTCTGGATCTCTGCAGCTGATATTGGGGGATCTAGTACTTCTTTATCCTTCCTAGACAGTCTCGTAAATTCAACATGATCTAGGAACACCTTTAAGCTATCAGTTGTGGGAGTAGGTCTTGATGTGTAAAGTTTGGTGTAATAAGATGCAAATTGGGCACATATCTCTTCGGGCATAGACACTTCCAGCCCAGACTCTAGTTTAATCGCAGCCACCATTGTTTGAGGGACTTCAGTTCTTGCCAAATAAGCAAGGATTTTCCCATTTTTGTCGCCGTCTGAAAAGAAAGTCTGCCATTGTGAGGTGTACTTTATAGTCTTTCTGAAGGTTGAGCCATGTCTCCTGACATTTCTCCTTCGGGTCTGCAATATAAGCCGCTTCCGCCTTCACGAATTCAGTTTCTAGTTTATTTCTTGTAATCCTCAATTTAGATCTATGGGCGGCAATAGCTGGAATACATTCCGCGAGAGGATTAGACTACACCTCATTCACTTCCCAATATTCCTTTAGCTCCTATCTACAGCTAGCTTCTATCGGCAGCACCTGTAACCACATGGGGTTAAGTCTCCAAATCTTTGCTGGGCCTTCTAATGGCTGAGAGAGGAGCACCTGCATCGGTGCGTGATCTGAGATACCCCTTGGTAAATAGCTCTCATCTCTCACCATAACCAAGGAATCCGGGCTACCAAATGCTAAGTCAATACATGACAAAGCATTATTCGCGGCTGAGTGACATGAAAACTGCCTGACAGTAGGGTTTTTCCACATCCACAACTCCTCTAAATTGTGCGCCCCTGCCCAGTTACTTTAAGATGGATTAGGTCTTATTGGGGTTTTGAGTCTGTCTAACTGAGTATTTAGTACTGCGTTAAAGTGTAATTGTGTTTATCTTGATCATAATTCTGTCTAAAAGGGATCTACAGAAGGAGGTGGAATGTATAAACCTACTACAGTCATTGGGCTCCCTCGGATCAGACCATTCCAAATTAAATATCTACCGAGAGTCGGTCAGAACAGTCTGTATCTGAAATGGAGTTTTCTTGCTGACCCGAATGGACACTCCCCTTACATTGTTCGTGTACGTCGCAAGGTAGGTTTGTCCCACCCAGGGTCGGCGGAGAGCCATTATCTTTCGGTCTCGCAAATGGGTTTCCTGCAAAATAACCACATCAGGCTTAAAAAGTTTTAGATGGTTAAAAACCAAAGCTCTTTTTTGATTCTACGGTTCAAACCCCTCATGAAATTAACTTAAGCGTCGCCATAGCAAAGATAAACATATATATATATTTTTTATGTAGTCCCCTGGCGCTACGGTACCATTCACCCCTCCATTCATACCATTTCAAACCTATCTTATAACTGTATGCAAATATGTAAGAGGGGCACACCTGCATCTGATTCACATCAAACGCTAATCGATGTTTAATTTTAAAAACTTATTAAATACAATTTAATATAATATGCAAAATATGGTACCTTATCGCTCTGAAATCATAAAATACATGCTTAAAATATAGCCATGCCAAGGGTTAATGTGTACTTCAATCTGTGATTTCAGTAGTGGATATAATGTCTATTTCAATACTACCGAGTCTCAGTTTATAAAATGATAGTGAATACAGTCTCTGTGTTAATCCGCAGTTTATCAGCGATATTTTCAATATAGGAATTTGCTGAGATAGAAATATTGTCCTTTGCGATTCATTGCATATAATCTTTCACAGTTATAGCGCAGTAGTGTTAAGCTAGTACACTGTGATAATATAATGGTTATGATAGATTACTCACTGTTTGGAAGCAGTAAAGTGTTCGGATTTTTGCGCTTAACGTGGCGTCCCACGTATTATCAGCACAGGTAGTCGTACCTCCGATCAACTTTAAATGTGAGCTATGAACTTGCAAACAAGGAAACAGTCCGCTTAAGTGCCGGGGTAGGTGTGTGGTTACACCCGCTTGAAATTTATAGTAGCTTGATGTCTTTTCTCCCAGGACAAGACCGGACTTTCGTTTCTTTACGAAATATATTCAGATATTGTTGCAAATTGAGTAAAGATTCGCAGATAGTAAGCTGCGGTTTTTCTTCCTTTTGTAGAGACTTGTGTACACCAGACGCGTTTCGGAGTTAACACGACTCCTTCCTCAGTGGTCAAGTCTCATCTGTTGAATGGCTGTTTTTATAGGGTTGAATTCATTTACCCATTTAGGGCTATGACGTCATTTAATGAAAACACCTGGAAGCTTGGATTCGGCGTGGCCGATCATTTAACCCCTTACTGGCAGTATTTTTATATATAAATACATACATAAAATGTTCTATAGTATAAAAAAATTCTATAATATAAAAGTAAAATAGATGTATAATTAGATAACAATTACTAAACCTATAATATTTAGAAAGGTCTTGTATAAAAAAATTGCGGCTTTGTGTATCCTATATTCTTAAATAGTCTGGTCGTGTAGTTCCATTATTAAAAAATATAAAAAATATAATAATAATGTCTTCAATATCTAACAACATCTTATATATCCACATATTTAGACACTATTTATTCATTTTAATTTTTATTGCGGTTTTTTTGTGCGTTTAACTTGGACAAATCAGTGCTGTAAGGAATACTATTTAAAAATATTATTTAACCCTTTCACGACTGCAATCTGTATATATACGTGATAGCTGCACATGCCCCGTGCAGCTATCATGTGTATAGACGTCAAGCCAGCTCTTTAATCCAAGCGCTGCAAAGCGCTTGGATTAAAGCTTCTGCCCCTGCCCTGGTGCTGTCACGGACAGCATACAGGCCAGTAATGCCAGCAAGGGGCCAATCAGAGTGGCCCCTTGCCGGCAATCGATCCGATTGGTTAGTCTGTGCAGACTAACCAATCGGATCGCGGCAGTGTTAAAATGCCGGTTTCAGGCTCTGATCTGCGCTCTGCAGATCAGAGCCTGAAAGCCGATAGTGTTCCTCATGCCCCCCCCCGATCTGTGCCCCTCCAAGCCCTTAGTGCCCCTCTGTGCCCCGACGATCTGTGCCCCTCTCCTGCGCTGATGGCATGCGGTCCGCCCCCTGCATTAATTTTCTAGCCGCCCCTCCTGCCCCAGCCTTCCTCGATATTGTGGGCAGCCTCCCGAACCCCCCCCCTTTCCAGCGCTGCCCCCCCCCGATCCCCCTGCTGTGTGCGATGGCGGCGGCTCCATTACTGAGCCGCCGCCTTCAGCAGAGAGTGTCAGCTCTATGCTGACACTCTCCTGTAACCCCTATAGATGCCGCGGTTGCGGCATCCATGGGGTTAACAGAGGGAGGGAGCTCCCTCTCTCCACCATCGGGGCTGCAGCGCTCTGATTGCAGCACCCGATGGTTGCCATGGCAAAGGCGTCCAGTGCTGCCACCTACAGGCAATCTGGAAGTGCTATACTTTGGAATGCAAGAGCATTGCAAAGTATAGTACAACTATCAGCCCCACTGGATCTTCAAGATCCAAGAGGGAACTGATAAAAAAAAAAAGTGAAAATAATAAAAGTAAAAATAAATAAATAAAAATGTAAAATTAGAAAAAAGAAAATTGCCTTTTCCTATAAAAAAATGAAAAAATAAAATACACATATTAGGTGTCACCGCGTCCGTAACGACCATCTCTATAAATATATTACATGATAGACCCCGTCCGATAAACACCATAAAAATAAAATTAAAAAAACAGTGCCCAAAAAGCTATTTTTGTCACCTTACATCACAAAAAGTGCAACAGCAAGCGATCAAAAAGGCTTATGACCCCCAAAATAGTACCAATCAAACCGTCACCTCGTCCCGCAAAAAATGATACCCTATTTAAGACAATCGCCCAAAAAATAAAAAAGCTATGGCTCTCAGACTATAAAGACACTAAAACATCATTTTTTGGGTTTCAAAAATGCTATTATTGTGTAAAACTTAAATAAATAAGAAAAAGTATACATATTAGGTATTGCCACGTCCGTAACGATCTTCTCTATAAAACTATCACATGACCTAACTCCTCAGATGAACGCTGTAAAAATAAATAAATTAAAATTGTTCCAAAACAGCCAATTTTTGGGTCACCTTGCCCCATAAAGTGTAATAATGAATGATCAAAAAATCCTATGTACCCAAAAATGGTACCAATAAAAACCAACACTTTCTGCAAAAAACGAGCCCCTGCACAAGACGATCGGCACAAAAATAAAAAACATATGGCGTTCAGAAAACCAATCCAGCACAATCTACCTTCCAAAAACCGTATGGCATTCCTTTCCTTCTGCGCCCTGCCGTGTGCCCGTACAGCAGTTTACGACCACATGTGGGGTGTTTCTGTAAACCGCGGAATCAGGGTAATAAATATTGAGTTTTGTTTGGCTGTTAACTCTCAATGTGTTAAAGAAACAAAAATTATAAAATGGAAAATCTGCCAAAAAAGTGAAATTTAGAAATTTCATCTCCATTTTCCTTTAATTCTTGTGGAACGCCTAAAGGGTTAACAAAGTTTTTAAAATCAGTTTTGAGTAACTTGAGGGGTGTAGTTTCTACAATGGGGTCATTTATGGGGGTATCCACTATGTAAGCCCCACAAAGGGACTTCAGACCTGAACTGGTCCTTAAAAAGTGGGTTTTGGAAATTTTCTTAAAAATTGTAAGAATTGCTTCTAAACTTCTAAGCCTTCTAACGTCCTAAAAAAATAAAATGACATTTCCAAAATGATGCAAACATAAAGTAGACATGTGGGGAATGTTAAGTAATAAATATTTTATTAGGTATGACTTTCTGTTTTAGAAGCAGAGAAATTGAAATTTGGAAAATTGTGAATTTTTAAAATTTTTTGGTAAATTTGGGATTTTTTCATAAATAAAGGTGAAATATATTGACTCAAATATATGACTATCATGAAGTACAATGTGTCACGAGAAAACAATCTCAGAATGGCGTGGATAAGTAAAAGTGTTCCAAAGCTATTACCACATAAAGTGACGCTTGTCAGATTTGTAAATTTTGACCTGGACACTGGGGCATCAATGACCCTTGGTCATGAAGGGGTTAACCACCTCAGCCCCCAGTGCTTAAACACCCTGAAAGACCAGGCCACTTTTTACACTTCTGACCTACACTACTTTCACCGTTTATTGCTCGGTCATGCAACTTACCACCCAAATGAATTTTACCTCCTTTTCTTCTCACTAATAGAGCTTTCATTTGGTGGTATTTCATTGCTGCTGACATTTTTACTTTTTTTTGTTATTAATCGAAATTTAACGATTTGTTTGCAAAAAAAAAAGACATTTTTCACTTTCAGTTGTAAAATTTTGCAAAAAAAACGAGATCCATATATAAATTTTGCTCCAAATTTATTGTTCTACATGTCTTTGATGTTTGGGTAAAAAAATGTTTGGGTAAAAGTTATAGCGTTTACAAACTATGGTACAAAAATGTGAATTTCTGCTTTTTGAAGCAGCTCTGACTTTCTGAGCACCTGTCATGTTTCCTGAGGTTCTACAATGCCCAGACAGTACAAACACCCCACAAATGACCCCATTTCGGAAAGTACACACCCTAAGGTATTCGCTGATGGGCATAGTGAGTTCATAGAACTTTATATTTTTTGTCACAAGTTAGCGGAAAATGATGATTATTTTTTTTTTTTCTTACAAAGTCTCATATTCCACTAACTTGTGACAAAAAATAAAAACTTCTATGAACTCACTATGCCCATCACGAAATACCTTGGGGTCTCTTCTTTCCAAAATGGGGTCACTTGTGGGGTAGTTATACTGCCCTGGCATTCTAGGGGCCCAATGTGTGGTAAGGAGTTTGAAATCAAATTCTGTAAAAAATGACCAGTGAAATCCGAAAGGTGCTCTTTGGAATATGGGCCCCTTTGCCCACCTAGGCTGCAAAAAAGTGTCACACATCTGGTATCTCCGTACTCAGGATAAGTTGGGGAATGTGTTTTGGGGTGTCATTTTACATATACCCATGCTGGGTGACAGAAATATCTTGGCAAAAGACAACTTTTCCCATTTTTTTATACAAAGTTGGCATTTGACCAAGATATTTATCTCACCCAGCATGGGTATATGTAAAAAGACACCCCAAAACACATTCCTCAACTTCTCCTGAATACAGAGATACCAGATGTGTGACACTTTTTTGCAGCCTAGGTGGGCAAAGGGGCCCATATTCCAAAGAGCACCTGTCGGATTTCACTGGTCATTTTTTACAGAATTTGATTTCAAACTCCTTACCACACATTTGGGCCCCTAGAATGCCAGGGCAGTATAACTACCCCACAAGTGACCCCATTTTGGAAAGAAGAGACCCCAAGGTATTCGCTGATGGGCATAGTGAGTTCATGGAAGTTTTTATTTTTTGTCACAAGTTAGTGGGATATGAGACTTTGTATGAAAAAAAAAAAATAAAAAAAAAAAATTAAAAAAAAAATCATCATTTTCCACTAACTTGTGACAAAAAATAAAAAATTCTAGGAACTTGCCATGCCCCTCACGGAATACCTTGGGGTGTCTTCTTTCCAAAATGGGGTCACTTGTGGGGTAGTTATACTGCCCTGGCATTTTCCAGGGGCCCTAATGTGTGGTAAGTAGGTAAATGACCTGTGAAATCCGAAAGGTGCTCTTTGGAATGTGGGCCCCTTTGCCCACCTAGGCTGCAAAAAAGTGTCACACATGTGGTATCGCCGTATTCAGGAGAAGTTGGGGAATGTGTTTTGTGGTGTCATTTTACATATACCCATGCTGGGTGAGAGAAATATCTTGGCAAAAGACAACTTTTCCCATTTTTTTATACAAAGTTGGCATTTGACCAAGATATTTATCTCACCCAGCATGGGTATATGTAAAATGACACCCCAAAACACATTCCCCAACTTCTCCTGAATACGGAGATACCACATGTGTGACACTTTTTTGCAGCCTAGGTGGGCAAAGGTGCCCAAATTCATTTTAGGAGGGCATTTTTAGACATTTGGATACCAGACTTCTCACGCTTTGGGGCCCCTAAAATGCCAGGGCAGTATAAATACCCCAAGGTATTCAATGAGGGGCATGGCGAGTTCATATAAAAAAAAAATTTTTGGCACAAGTTAGCGGAAATTTATTTTTTTGATTTTTTTTTTCTCACAAAGTCTCCCTTTCCGCTAACTTGGGACAAAAATTCAATCTTTCATGGACTCAATATGCCCCTCAGCGAATACCTTGGGGTGTCTTCTTTCCAAAATGGTGTTATTTGTGGGGTGTTTGTACTGCCCTGGCATTTGAGGGTCTCCGCAATCATTACATGTATGCCCAGCATTAGGAGTTTCTGCTATTCTCCTTATATTGAGCATACAGGTAATGAGATATTTTTTTTCCGTTCAGCCGCTGGGCTGAAAGAAAAAAATGAACGGCACAGATTTCTTCATTCGCATCGATCAATGTGGATGAAAAAATCTCTGCCAAAAAAAGAAAAAGGAGGGGAAAGGCGTCTGCCAGGACATAGGAGCTCCGCCCAACATCCATACCCACTTAGCTCGTATGCCCTCGCAAACCAGATTTCTCCATTGACATCAATCGATGTGGATGAATAAATCATTGCCGGGATTTTTTTTTTTATATATACAAAGTGTTTGCCAAAGTATATGAACACCGCCACCTCCTCAGCTCATATGCCTCGGCAAACGTATCTTTAACTGCAGAGGAGAAATCTCGTCTTGCAGCGCCGCATACACCGACTTGCGTGTAATCTGACAGCAGCGCAATGCTTCTGTCAGAATGCACATCAGTGCTGCAGCTAGTCGATCGGTTGGTCCACCTGGAAGGTAAAAAAAACAAAACAAAAAAGAAAAAACCAGGCCGCAACGCAATACATTTATTAACTGTTGAACAGAACATAGAAACTTTTTTTTAACTTTTTTAACTGAACGTTTAACTTTTTTACTTACCGGTAATTTTTTTTTTGTTTAGTTTTTTTTACCTTTATAGAACAACCTCTCCTTCCCCATGGGACAATGTGCAAAGCGCAAATCGCCCAAAGATGTGGCGAAGTACGTTATGCACTTTATCCCAGGTGAAAGGAGAGGTTTGCAGCAGCTGTGAGTAAAAGGGCCCTAATAGCCCTGTGTGCCTGTCCTGTAAGATGCAATCCCTATGCTAAGTGTACCTGTGTGTGGTACTTCCGGAAACACTCTCCATAGCATAGGGCAGGGTGGTCAGCACAGTCAGGACAGAAATAGCGGGTGTCACGCCTTATTCCACTCTTGCTACAGACACGACATCTTTTTCGGGGTGACGGTTGGGTTGAGGTACCAGGAACGACACTGGGGAAATGTCGCTCGTGTAGACGGCTAACTACACTGGTGGATGGGGCCACGGAACCTTCTGGATACAGGAGGTTCTTGATCTCTTCCTGGAATTTGAGGAAGGATCGTGTTCTCCCAGCCTTACTGTAGAGAACAAAACTATTATACAGCGCCAATTGAATTAAATATACAGACACCTTCTTATACCAGCGTCTGGTTCTGCAGGAAACTAAATACGGAGACAACATCTGGTCATTGAAGTCCACCCCTCCCATGAGCGCATTATAGTCGTGGACACAGAGGGGCTTTTCAATGACACGGGTTGCTCGCTCAATTTGGATTGTCGTGTCTGCGTGAATGGAGGAGAGCATGTAAACGTCACGCTTGTCTCTCCATTTCACCGCGAGCAGTTCTTCGTTACACAAGGCAGCCCTCTCCCCCCTTGCAAGACGGGTGGTTACAAGCCGTTGGGGGAAGCCCACGTGAATAGTTTGCGCGGTGCCACAGGCGCAAATCCGTTCTAGAAACAAATGCCTAAAGAGGGCCACACTTGTGTAGAAATTGTCCACATAAAGATGGTACCCCTTGCCGAATAAGGGTGACACCAAGTCCCAGACTGTCTTCCCACTGCTCCCCAGGTAGTCAGGGCAACCGACCGGCTCCAGGGTCTGATCTTTTCCCTCATAGATCCGAAATTTGTGGGTATAGCCTGTGGCCCTTTCACAGAGCTTATACAATTTGACCCCATACCGGGCACGCTTGCTTGGGATGTATTGTTTGAAGCCAAGGCGCCCGGTAAAATGTATTAGGGACTCGTCTACGCAGATGTTTTGCTCAGGGGTATACAAATCTGCAAATTTCTGGTTGAAATGGTCTATGAGGGGCCGAATTTTCTGGAGCCGGTCAAAAGCAGGGTGGCCTCTGGGACAGGAGGTGGTGTTGTCGCTAAAATGCAGAAAACGCAGGATGGTCTCAAATCGTGTCCTGGACATAGCAGCAGAGAACATAGGCATGTGATGAATCGGGTGCGTGGACCAATATGACCGCAATTTATGCTTTTTTGTCAGGCCCATGTTGAGGAGAAGGCCCAGAAAAATTTTTATTTCGGAAACTTGGACTGGTTTCCACCGGAAAGGCTGGGCATAATAGCTTCCCGGGTTTGCGGTTATAAATTGTGTGGCATACCGGTTTGTCTCTGCCACGACTAAGTCCAAGAGCTCCGCAGTCAAGAACAGCTCAAAAAATCCCAGGGCCGAACCGATTTGAGCCGTCTCAACCCGAACTCCAGACTGGGCGGTGAAAGGGGGAACTACAGGTGCGGCTGAAGTTGGTGACTGCCAATCAGGATTTGCCAGCACCTCAGGGACTCTAGGGGGTCTACAAGCATGTCTGTGCGGTGGCTGCGACGGGGTAACTATTGCACGTGCCACCGTACCAGCTTCAACTGCCCTTCTGGTGCTCGCTACTTCACCAGGTTGTACGGCAGTGCTGGTACTAGGTCCAGGAAGGGCTGCGCTGCTGGTGTATGCCTCACCACGTGATCCGGCAGCGACAGCCCCACTCTGCTGCTCTTGAAGCTGATCCTGCGCAACCTGTGGTCTAGCGACACGGGGCCTGGTACGCCTGGTGCTATCAGGGACCTCCACCTCCTCGTCCGAACTTTGGGTCAGAGAGCCACTGCTTTCCACAGGTTCATATTCTGACCCGCTAGATTCGTCAGATGAGGGTTCCCACTCCTCATCCGACTGGGTCAGAATCCTGTAGGCCTCTTCAGAAGAATACCCCCTGTTTGACATTTTGGACTACTAAATTTAGGGGTATTCCCTGAGACTACCCAAGAAAAAAAGCAAGCCTGTCTTACAAAGGGGAGGCTAGCGAAGTATCGGAGGCCGCTGCGGTTGATAAAAAATATCAAAACTGATTTTTTTATCGCCGCAGTGCGTGTAAAGTGAATGTGCAGTGATCAAAAAATATATATTTTTTGTCACTGCGGTGGGGCGGGCGTGGGTGAACGCACGTGTGGGCGACCGATCAGGCCTGATCGGGCAAACACTGCGTTTTGGGTGGAG
The DNA here is from genome assembly GCF_905171765.1 of Bufo bufo. NCBI lineage: Eukaryota > Metazoa > Chordata > Amphibia > Anura > Bufonidae > Bufo > Bufo bufo. The sequence goes on along the minus strand of NC_053390.1, from coordinate 483,206,877 downwards.
GGCGAGCTAAGGTGACACTAATACAATTATAGATCTGACCGTGATCAGTTTTGATCACTTACAGATACTATAAAAGTACAAATGCTGATTAGCGATACGCTAATCAGCGAATAAGTGACTGCGGTGCGGTGGGGTGGGCGCTAACTGACGGTAACTACCTAACCAAGGGGCCTAAACTATCCCTAAAACCTAACAGTCAATACCAGTGAAAAAAAAAAAGTGACAGTTTACACTGATCACTTTTTGTCTTTCACTAGTGATTGACAGGGGCGATCAAAGGGTTAATTGGGGTGCAGGGGGGTGATCTGGGGCTACAGTGAAGTGTTTGGTGTACTCACAGTTCAGTCTGCTCCTCTGCTGGATCCAACCGACGAAAAGGACCAGCAGAGAAGCCATATAACATATCATATTTACTAATATGATCTGTTATATGGCTTGTGATTGGATTTTTTGAAAATCGCCAGCCTGCCAGCCAATGATCGTTGCTGGCAGGCTGGTGACGAACTTGTTCTTTAACTTTTGCCGGCCCGCGATAAGCATGCGCGGGCCGGCTTTGAGCGAAATCTTGCGTCTCGCGAGATGACGCGTATATGCGTGACTCTGCGCAGCGCTGCCACCTCCGGAACGCGATCCTGCGTTAGGCGGTCCGGAGGTGGTTAAAAAGGGTTTTCCAATAAGAAATCCTTATAAAATTCTTATAAAAATATTCCCATAAAGTATAGAGTAATGTTCATATATCATCACTATATATGTATGGGAACTTGATATTAGAAACTAAATAAATGAATCCATCGAGTTACATTCCATGTTATATAAGGGAATCATATGGTTTAAAACATGGTGTTGGTAGTTTGTTGCATCATATGCAGGCAGGTGTTTAATGTTAGTAAGTAGTTGTTTTTGCAGAGTGGTTGTTTTTGCAGAATATAAGCATATACGCATATATTCCTCTTTGGTAGTGTACATGCTCATATACATTCAATACACTATCGATGTACTAGAGGTTTGCATGTTTCAAACACTCAAACAGTTTTCCTTAAAGGGTTTCTGTCACCCCATTAAACCGTTTTTTTTTTTTCTTTAATAATAATCCCTATAGTGCGATCTCATGATACATAATCAAATTAATAATTTTGGTTCAGTAGATTTTGCTAAAAAACGATTTTTAAAATATGCTAATTACCTTGCTACCAGCCGGCGTCTTCTCTTCCGGGTGTATGCGATGACGTCATCGACGCAGGCGCATTGAGGATGGAGTGGTCGAGCAGAGCGGCTGCCTCTCAGTGCGCCTGCGCCGATTGAAGCCAGGTAAGGCGCAGGCGCGAGATTTCAAATTCTAACAGCGCCAGCAGAGAAGGATTCCCTTCCCTGGCCCTGTCAATCAGCATGCCGAGGGGGCGTCATTACCATCGAAGGATGCGGCTGCTACCAGCAAGTAGCCGCCCTACTTGCTGGTAGCAAGGTAATTAGCATATTTTAAAAATCTTTTTTAGCAAAATCTACTAAACCAAAATTATTAATTTGATTATGTATCATGAGATCGCACTATAGGGATTATTATTAAAGAAAAAAAAACGGTTTAATGGGGTGACAGAAACCCTTTAAATCGTGTCTTAAAACCGTCGGGTGTGTATATGCTCCTGCGGTTTTAAACTAACCTACCAATTTAAACTATGTTCAATATAATCTGAGACATTTTTTATCCATACTTCATTTTATAAGTACCCTTTGGAAAATATAGCCATATGAATATAGCCATATAAAAATGTTATTTTAGATAAAAATATAAAAATTTTAAAAATGAATAAAATTGATAAATGAAGACTATATATCAACACGGTTTTAACTCTTTCTTTATTTTCGAGATATGATGCATTTATAGAAGGCGAATTTTCTTATAGGATCAAGTCATTCGTATTAGATTGTAAAAGTAGGGAATGGGGCTTATTATCAATCGTCCTCTTTTTACAAAAACTCAAATATCTCCATTTCTGCGTTTAACCCTTGTGGAAGGAGGGAATTAAATTCTAAAATCTTTCTAGATTCCATCCTAGACATTTTGCCTATATGGTCTCCTCCTCTCCAGTGGACATTTACTTTTTCCAAGGCTGCAAAACTCATTCCTTTTGGGTCCTGATTGTGTGATATCTTGAAGAGAAGTGACAGGGCATGTTTATCGTATCCGTTTCTGATATTTGCAATGTGCTCAGCTATGCGTTTTTTCAAAGTTCTTTTTGTTCTGCCCACGTATTGTTTTATACATGGGCATTGTATGATATAGATGACGCTTTCTGTGCTACATGTTAGGAATTCCCTAATTTTGTGTGTGTGATTATTACTAGTCGATTTCACTTCAATGTTTTTTTTAGGAAATGTAGTAGATTTACATCCCATACAGGACCCACATCTATAAAAACCTGACATGCCCATCCAATTTTGGATAGTTGGTATTTTTGGAGACTTATTATTAATTGTAGGGGCAACCAATAAGCCCAAATTTGGAGCCTTGGTGAAGGTAATGTGGGGTTTACTGGGCAATATATGTCCTATTGATCTATCTTTAGTAATATGGTGCCAATGCTTATTAATTATGTGTCTAATCTTTTTGTATTGTGCATTAAATGGCAATATTACTCTGACTATTTCTTGAGTATTAGATTTTGGGGTTTCTGATTTCTCTAAGAAGAAGGTATCTCGATCGAGTTTGCATACTGTTTCTAACGAAGTTTCTAATAATTCTAGTGGGTATTTTTTCTCTAGGAATTGATCTTTTAGATCAATTGCTTCTTCTTCGAATTTATCTTGTAATGAGCAGTTCCTTTTAATACGTCTGAATTGTCCTGACGGTATATTTAGAAGCCATTGCGGCAAATGGCAGCTACTATATAGTATGTGACTATTCTTGGATGTCGGTTTATGATAGGTACTACATATTAATTGTTGGCCTTCTATATTAATTTGCAGATCCAAAAATTCAATGGAGGATGTACTTGTAGTTGCTGAAAAACGTAAATTCAAGATATTGTCATTGATGTCCTTCAAAAATGAATCAAGGGAAACCTGATCTTTATTCCATATGAACAGAACATCGTCTATATAACGATCCCAGAGCACCAGGTCTGTCCCCAGCTTTGGGGCAATGATGTCCTGCTCCCACTGAGCCATAAATAAATTGGCGTAGCTGGGGGCAAACCTGGTGCCCATGGCCGTACCCTGTGTTTGAAAAAATATTTGGAAGGCACTCTGTTAATATAGGTGGAGTATGAGACTCCAAACGAGGTGCTCAATGGAGGGACAATAGCGTCACTATATCAATAAAATATAAATCCACGGCACACTCATGGCATTCAGTAGAATAGAATTTATTATGTTGTAAACACTAACTTGGTATTATTTGTATAACAGAAGAATAGGGCCAACGTTTCGGTCCAACCTGGACCTTGTTCACGGCCTATAGATAAAAAGTATATATATATTTTATTTTACAACAGACAAATATTAGTTAACGTTAAATATAAGAATAGTTTAAGTAGAATAGTCTACATTACAGTGTTAATAAGTCATAAGTCACAGGGGTGGGTTAGTCTGCCAAGGAACAGAATAAGAAAACTAATAAATAAAAGAAAAGAAAATAAGAGCAATAGGAGGAGTCTAATCAAATCTAAGTCATATATCATATATCATGAAAAGTAATTGAAACACCCTATCATAGATGGGAAAATATATGTAGCAATTCGAATTATAGTATACACTAGTAGGCGGACTGCCTCCACACAATTTACTGCTCCAATGGTATATCACCAATACAACATATAAATATAGCGAAAGTTCCACGGTATTATGTTAGTATTATAAAGTACAAAAGGCTAAATCAAGATCTCAAAGCAAACAAGAAAAGAATAAAGCAAGAGGCATATTGTGCCAGAAGTATTACCTTATGTCTCAAAAGTAATGTATATTCGTTGGTGGTACAGGGGAGACTGGCTCTGAAGCGCTAGTTATAGTAAATGATACCGCGCGCTGGTTGGCGTCTGACGTCATTGTAGCGCGCCTGGTATTTGGAACGCAAGTGGAACGCAGAACAGAACGCGCGCATGCATATGACGTCACTCTCGTGCGTCTGGAGCCAAGTGGAACGCAAGACGCTCTATTAGCCAGAATTAACCTCTATATCACCAACGAGTCATCATGTTCATCAATAAACGGAGTTATAACAGTAAAAAAGTTTCAAATTATAACGTCTCATCCAGGACTATAGCAATTAAGATGAAAATTGATCATATAATATAAACAGAAACGTGTGATGTTATGTCGCTCTATATAGATCTTCACAAATATCTGATATTCCACTATCATTCTTCATAGATATTATAATTAGTATATATAAATATTCCTTGGGTTAGATACTGTCGTTCTTCTAATTCTTGGCATTTTAGAATAGCAGACAACATCCGTCATATTAGACAATCATGATTAGTTACAGAATTGAATATGGACAAGATTAGTATGTGTTAGAACAAAAGATAATGAAGTAATAAGCATACCTAAACCTACGCTTCAACGTGTCTAGATGAGGAAAGAAATAAAAATAAAGAAATTAAAGATAACTTTTTGAAAGAAATTTTTAGTACAAATTTTTTTGGTTGATAGTAACATAAGAATAGTTATGATATGCATTATTCGAAAAGACCTTTACATAAACATACTATAATTATAATAATAAATCAAAGTCACGGTTCAGTCCATATGGTGAAATCGTTTTGAGCTCATAGATCCAGAAGGACTCTCTTTTTTGTAATAGAAGCTTACGGTTACCACCACGTCTTGGCATAGGTACATGATCTATAATTTGAAATTGTAACTGGCTGACGGTATGATGCATTTGCAAAAAATGATGGGGAATAGGAAGTTCTGATTTTTTACATCTAATATCGGACTTATGTTTACTTATCCTATCACGGATAGATTGAGAAGTTTCGCCAATGTAGGCCTGGCCACAGGGGCATTTAATCATATAAACGACGTATGATGTTGCACAAGTATAGTATCCTGTGTTTGCACATAGAAGTCTGTGTCAAACGAAAAATAATTATGGTTTAAAATAAATCGTACTGTCTCAACTAGATATTCTATTTGCTGGGTGGGTAGTTGGCTATCTTTTAGTAATTGTTCCTTCATAGCCTGAATTCCCTGATCATGGTGGATTACCGTGTACAAGGACTGTACAGCTAATGTACCTATAATCCAATTTGGATCCCATTTTATTTTTTCTATCTTTTTAATTACCTGGGTTGTATCTTTAATATACGATCTAATCTTTTTCACTACAGGTTGTAATAATCTGTCAACATATTATGACAGATTCACAGTTAGTGAATTAATTCCCGATATAATGGGTCGTCCTGGTGGATCTGTCAGATTTTTATGCAATTGTGGAATACAGTAGAACACTGGCAGTTTTTGTTGAGTATTTAATATATATTTGTATTCCTCTTCTGTTAAGATATTCTGCTGCAGTCCTTTATTACATAAATTGGTTAGTTCTATATGGTAATCCTTTGTGGGATCTGATTTTAATTTCTTATATGTACTAACGTCGGACAATTGCCTCCTGCATTCTTTATTATAGTGGTCTGCATCTAGAATAACGATAGCTCCGCCTTTGTCTGCAGGGCGTATCACTATACTATATTATTATCCTTCTATATTATCCTCCTTTTTCCTTGCAACTTGGAGGGTGAACCATCCCAATACTTTCTACCTATCTTATAACTGCCCCATCCCCCACCCTGCCCACACATCCCCTTTCTGTCTGAGCCTTGGATCCCAAACTGAAATATAATGCTAACGAAAGCTTAACTCTTGAGAGGTATCTCATCAGTGGCTGAAGCAGTCGCTTGCTTAGGCCAATTTGTTCCTCCCACAACCCCCCTTCCCACTGAGGTATTGCCCTCAACCACTAAACTAAGAGGGGAACTATTAACTATTAAGAAAGGGCCCTTCACTAAATAGCCATCGCACTATCTTCTTCCCTGTATAACCTAACTTAGTAGAACTAAACTGTGTGATGATACAGAATAAAAGGAAGTCTCCCTTAAATCATATACTTGTTCCCATCTAAATGCCTGTCTCTCTCCCAACCAGATCGCCACCTCCCCAATAACCTGCGTCAATTTAGCAACAGATGTAAACAGGCAACTACATTTGTATATGAATTATTCTCTGCTTAACTATGCGGATAGATCATTGCCCTCCTCCTGGAGGACGGCGATTGTCCAGCCAATCTGTCGCTTCCTCCGGTGTTTGGAAGAAACGAGTAGTCCCATCCACCTGGATTCGCAATCTTGTTGGATATAACATTGCATAGGCTATGCTAAGTTCCCTCAGTCTGGCCCACACTTGTGTGAATTGTCTTTTCTTTTGCACCTCGGCAATGATGTCGGGGTAAAAGGATATTTTAGTGTTCTCGTAGGAAATGGTTCCTTTCTTCATGGCTGCTGCAAGGATATTGTCTCAGTCTCTATAATTGAGGACCTTTTTATTATGAAAGGTATAGGCGGGGTGCCAAGAGGCCTAGTGGGCATTCTATGCGCTCGCTCTATTACGAAGCATTGAGAGAGCTGCAGTGGCGACAGCACTGACTATCAAGTTCTCAGCGAAGATATCAGGCTCTGTGCCCTCAGCCCTCTCCGTAAGGCCGAGAATGTGGATATTACGTCTATTGCTATTTTCATCATCTACTGCTCTGTCTTGAAGGGTTTTTATTTGCTGAAGAAGTGAGTTTGTCAGTTCAGAAGTGCCTTCTACATTGTCTTTCACTTCTCCAACCCTACGTTCTACCGCATTAGTGCGGTTTCTCATTATCATGGCGCAAAAAGTTGACATCACTTTGTAGGTGATCTGTTTTTGTCGCTATGGCTGCCTGACATGCTGCTATGGCTGACATAATTTTATCTGTTTGAGGCATATCAGCAGAGTGAGTTGCAGAAATGTTTTCCTCCTGTGACTGATGTTGTCTAGCAAGAATTTGCCAGAAGGGTGTGAAGGCCTAGAAGCAGTTTTCCGCCCCATATACACCTGCGTATGCTGAGTACAAAAACTTGCAGAAAGATACTAGTGCCTGAGCACTACTCAATTACTCAATACAGTGGATTTTCCAGCATAGTAAGGGATAATGCAGCTCAATATGAAATCAGCAGCGCTCCCTCTTTAAAGGGGTTGTCCGGGTTCAGAGCTAAACCCGGCCATACCCTTATTTTCACCCCGGCAGCATCCCTGAGGCTACCATCGGAGCATCTCGTGCTCTGATTGCGCTCCCTTGCCCTGTGCTAGATCGTGCAGGGCACGGGCTCTTTTGTTTATCATAACACACTGCCGGCCGGAAACTTCCGCCCGCTGTAACATTACATTACCTTACTTCGTGAGATTTCCCTACCTCCTAACTTCCTGTCACACCGGAAATGACGTGTGGAGGCATCCAATCTCCGCGCCTGCGCAGTGTGGGGGTAGGGAAAAATTACGTCCAAGTGCCGAGGGTAGTATAAATATCTATTTCGCAAGCGCTGCTAACCCTTTGCTGGGACGTAATTTGCTGCAGAATTGTGCTTTCCTGTGTAATTTAACCGAGGAGGTGAATATGACGTCACACTACATTGTATGTACAGCACAGTATGACCCCTGCTGTAGGGTTGGTGCCCATTCTATGTATTGCTGCTGGGCTGACACAGACTGTCCCAATGGTCTGAGCCCCTAATAACCCCAGCTCACTGTCTCCATACATAAGGGAAGCCTACAAGTAGCCAGGTTTTAATGGATTTACACCTATCTCAAGAACTAATATTCTGGGACTTGTAGTTCCCCAGAAGCAGTACAGGAAAGGTGGATGGCTCTGGTTTTCTGCGACCCCTGTATCTACATCAGTGCTGGAAATGCTCCATTCACATGTCCTACGGCAATGGCTAAATACTATACTTGGCAAGGATCTACTGACGTCACATCATCACGTGGCACTCCCAGATCACGTGGATCAGAAACAGGAGAGTAACATGCTTTCACATGGATAATGGAGTTCACGAGTGTCAGCAGCGCGGGAGAAGTATGCGGAACCTACTCATGTAGTAACTTATTTGGAATTGAGGTGTGGGGGGGGGGACTGTACGCTGAGGTGTGGGGGGGGGACTGTACGCTGAGGTGTGGGGGGGGGGTGGACTGTACGCTGAGGTGTGGGGGGGGTGGACTGTACGCTGAGGTGTGGTGGGGGGGGGGGACTGTACGCTGAGGTGTGGTGGGGGGGGGGGGACTGTACGCTGAGGTGTGGGGGGGGGGACTGTACGCTGAGGTGGGGGGGGGGGACTGTACGCTGAGGTGGGGGGGGGGACTGTACGCTGAGGTGTGGGGGGGGGACTGTACGCTGAGGTGTGGGGTGTGGGGGGGGGGACTGACTGTACGCTGAGGTGTGTGGGGGGGGGGACTGTACGCTGAGGTGTGTGGGGGGGGGGGGACTGTACGCTGAGGTGTGTGGGGGGGGGGGGACTGTACGCTGAGGTAGGTGTGTGGGGGGGGGACTGTACGCTGAGGTGTGTGTGTGTGGGGGGGGACTGTACGCTGAGGTGTGTGTGTGGGGGGGGACTGTACGCTGAGGCATAAATGCGTTTCAATGGAAAATAATGTCGCATCCGGCTTTCCGCCAAGTGTTCCGGAATTTTGGACTGAGAAAATCCTGCAGCATGCTGCAGTATTTTCACCGGTCAAATACCGTAAGAGTGACTGAACTGAAGACATCCTGTTGCATACTGAACAGATTGCTCTCCATTCAGAATGCAGTGGATGGAACTGATCAGTTTTTTTTACTGTATTGAGCCCCTAGGATGGAACTCAATGCAAAACTTTAACACAAGTGTGAAAGTACCCTTATGGACCATTTGTAAAAAATAAAAAGTAATACATATGCCCTGTCATGTGCTTAGGGTCAATATTTGTTGAGATTGAAAATCAGTTGTCCTACAAAAAAGAAGTCCTTATGTCTATGTAAGTGAAAAATGTTCTGACTCTTGGAATTTGGGAAAGGAGAAAAAAAAAAAAGTGTGCTCCAAATTGAAAATTAGGGGTTAACTGAGCATTTGCTCAGTCTTGACTGGCTTACTCCTGCACCTCCTTGCAGTGACTAGATGCCCTTTACAGATCATTGTGTCTCCAACACAAAGGCAATTGATTGGATGTATATAACTTAATTTCCCTTTTTAAACGGGACGACAGAGCAGCAGATCATCTAGAAGGAAGCACTCCTTTTCCGACGTTCTACTGCTCGCAGGTGGAGCAGACTACTGCATTTACATGCAGCGATCTCTTCCAGAGTATGAGGAGGAGCGATCGCTAATGCCATCGCTCGTCCTCATACTGACACGTTGTTTGGCAGCAAATAGTGTTTACAAAGCACCCGATTAAATGAGCGTTTCACTCTTCATCGGGTAATTGGCGGTAACATTTACCAAGAGTTCCTGTGAATGCTTGTTAGCGACTATCCTTAAGATTCTCGGCCCTGATGCTTTGAATCCTGTATACAGTACATGCTAGTTGAGAAATGGGCTGAGTCATTTAGTCTGTAAACACAAAGTTATATGTGTGGAGCTGTAAAGGACCATAGCTGCCATTAATAAAATGTAAAATAAAATCTGCTCATTTTAAATTAGACTCTTTTTTTTTTATGTAGGGGGTTTTATGGCCCAAAATTGGTTGGATGGTAGTTACACATGTCACATTTATTTTTGTTGCCGTCTTCTTGTTTTCCAGATGTTTCCACTGCCTGTGGCTAATGGTAAGACCAGACCTACAACACTGGCCAGCACCCCATTTGGTGGATCAGGTAAACATATTACTCGCTTTCAAAAAGTAGACAATCGGTTTGAAAACTGCTTTTATCTCCGAGATAATCAGTAAAGAAAACACTTCAATCTGGTTTATAGAACTGTTGTCCTTTAAATGGCATTGTCCACATGAAGTACATTAAAGGGATTCTGTCACCAAGTTTTGGGCTATAGAGATGCGGACATGCACGGTTAGATTGCCGCTAGCATGTCCACAATATACCTTTTCTTTAAAAAAAAGGATTTTAGAGATAAGTAAATTTAGTCTTGTAGGTGCCCAAGGGGCTATACGAACCTTCCTGGTGCCCAGCCACGCCCGCCTGTGAAGGAGCCCAACACAGTCTATGTCCTCAGTATCTCCTCCTTTAATCAACGATAGATTGCCGTAATCTCGCGTTGCACACTGCCGGTATAATGTTCCTTCCCTGTGCTGGCATCAGCCTCAGGGAAAGAACTGCGCATGCAGCGAGCTCGCGCATCGCGAGATTACGGCAATCTATCGTTGATGAAAGGAGGCGATTCTGAGGACATAGACGGTGCTGGGCTCCTTCACAGGCGGGCACGGCTGGGCACCAGGAAGGTTCGTATAGCCCCTTGGGCACCTACAAGACTAATTTACATATCTCTAAAATCCTTTTTTAAAGAAAATAAAATCACACAGCCCTATAGGACAGGTATATTGCGGACATGCTAGCGGCAATCTAACCGTGCATGTCCGCATCTCTATAGCCCAAAACTTGGTGACAGAATCCCTTTAAGCACTAGTGTTGATCGAGCAGGGTGCTCGAGTAGAACACTTTGGGATGCTCGGGTGCTCTACAGTGCACCCGAGCATAATGGCAGTCAATGGGAGAACCCGAGCATTAACCCTTTTAAAGAGGACCTTTCACTAGTTTAGTTTAAAAACTAAAAACTAACTATATCAGTGGGCAGAGCGGCGCCCAGGGGTCCCACTGCACTTACTAGTATGTCTGGGCGCCGCTCCGTTCGTCCGGTATAGGCTCCGGTGTCTGCAGCTCCCTCTGTTGTACTGGGCGGAGTTTTTGTATTAGGGTTGTCCCTTGCTGCAGCGCTGGCCAATCGTAGCGCACAGCTCATAGCCTGGGACTCCCAGGCTATGAGCTGTGCGCTACGATTGGCCAGCGCTGCAGCAAGGGACAACCCTAATACAAAAACTCCGCCCAGTACAACAGAGGGAGCTGCAGACACCGGAGCCTATACCGGGCGAATGGAGCTGCGCCCAGACATACTAGTAAGTGCAGGGGGATCCCTGGGCGCCGCTGTGCCCACTGATATAGTTCGTTTTTAAACTAGTGAAAGGTCCTCTTTAAGGACCCATGACTTAGCTGTACGTCATGGGTCCGATCCCTAAACAAGGCGCCCGCTCGCACGTGCAGCGGGCGCCTTACCCGCGGGGTTTCTGCTATTTTAAAAAGCAGAGACCCGCGGCACATGTATGAGATCAGCCATAAGGCTGATCGCATACATCTTACCCTTCAGATGCATCTGCGCAGACCGGAACCGGAAGTCATGCGCTTCCGGTTCGGTAACAGCTTTCCCCAGCTTTGATCGGGGAGCCTGTTAACTTGTGCTAATTGACTGAAGCCTCAAGCGGGCTTCAGAGTCAATTAGATGTATATATCAATACAGGCCACTATGTGGCAGCCTTGTATTGATATAGTGCAAATGAAGTCTTCAATGATGGCTATTTAGCCATCACTGAATACTATGGGCAATCGAATGATTGCCAGTTATTGTCACCCAAGGGGACTTAAAACAAAGTAAAAAAAAGTTCAAATCGCCCCACCTTTCCTTAAAATAAAAATGCCCATACTATTAATATATAACAATATTATATGACATACGGCAAATGGCGTAGCGGAAAAAAAAATAAACTGCCAATTTGCCATTTTTCACCTCAGCTACCCAATAATTTTTAAATAAAAAGTGATCAAAAAGTCGCACGTACTTAAAATCGGTATCACTGAAAAGACCAGATTGTCCCGCAAAAACGGAGCTTTCACACAGCCCTGTACACATAGCTACAAAAAAGTAATAGGGGTCAGAATATGGTTGTGAAAAAAAATCTAATTTTTATTTTTTCTCAAAGGTTTTAATTTTTTTTTCAGTATTAAAACGCAAAAAAAAATGGTACAAGTGTGGTTTTGTTGGAACCGTACAGACATGGAGAATGAAGCTAACAGGTCAATTTTACCGCATAGTGTACAGTGTTAAAAATAAATAAATAAAAAACCTTTATCAGAATTGCATTTTTCCTCAATTCTACCCCATTTGGAATTTTCTTTCCCACTCCCTACTACATTGTATGCAACTGTAAATGGTGCCATTAGAAAGTACAACTTGTCCTGCAAAAAATAAGCCCTCATAAGGCTATGTGAATGGAAAAATAAAAAAGTTAGGCCTATGGGAAGGCGGTGAGAGAAAAACTAAATGCAAAAATGGAAAATCCAAGGGTCCTTAAGGGGTTAAACCAGGCACCCCCTGCTCTAAAGAGGGGTGGGTGTCTGGTTCACAGGAAAAGGTCAGATATTGATGGAAAGACCACTGAAATTGCTTGGGAACAGCATGGGGAGGATGTCTGGATGCATCTTGGGCTCCCAGGTCGCTGCTGGGAACGATGTTGTCCGAGTAGTACGCCACTTTTACAGACTGACAATAATGCGCACAAAACCAAAGATAAAATCAATTTTAGAGGAAAAATTGTTAGGAAACATTCTTTCCTGTATATTTACTTGTATATAAAGTGCAAGTGCTGCCAAAAATTTCAAGGAAGAGGCACTTTGATACAACCTGTATATCACATAATGGAGGACCTCATTCACATTGTGGTATAATTGTTCAGGTAGTGGGACTCCTACACTCATGAAGCCTGTGCACTAAGTGAAAGGGCTGCCAAAAATTACTAGGAACTGGCAGTCCAATACATTACATATAAAGGAGGGCATCATACACACCCTTGAAAAATTATGATTGATGGTCTGCTGGTGACCCTCTAAAACATTAGGGGTGAGGGTCTGCTGCTGAGCTGACCCTCTAAAACATTAGGAGTGAGGGCAGCCTAATAAGCATGTTGATGTGATGGAGGAGGAGGAGGACGACGATGAGAAAAGGAAGATTGAACCATATACCCTTTTTGTGGTGGAAGGGGGTGCATGGGAATACAGTGTATTCAATACACCATAAAAGCCACATTTAAAGTGCCTTTATGTTTAGCTGCTTTTCTCTGGTGGGGACAATACAGGCCTTGTTCATTTATAAGAGTGTTGCCCTGTTGGAACTGCTGTGTGTTCCCCTAGTCTCCCCTCCTCTGTTGCCTAAGGAACTATGTACTCTTCCGCCAGCGTAGTCAGCTGGAAATTTTTGGAGCAATTTTTCAACAAAGACCTTTTTGGTATTGCACCATTTTGCTGGTCCTCTCCACCACAGAAATGAGAGATGAGAAGTTCTCTTTGTAGCGGGAGTCGAGAAGGATGAACAAACAGTAATAGTTGTTGACCAAAATGCGTATAACGTGAGGGTCATTGGAAAGGCAACATAACATAAAGTCAGCCATGTGTGCCAGTGTCCCAACAGACAATACTTCACTGTCCTCATCAAGAGGAGGACTCTCAATCTTCTCATCCTCTTCCTCCTCTTCGGCTCATCCACATTGAACAGATGGAATAAACCTGCTATGGGTCCTACCCTCTGTAGTGGAGGCAACAGTTTTCTGCTCCTCCTCCTCCTCCTCATAATCATCCAATTCGCCCTGAGAAGACGAACTGAGGGTGGTCCCCATTTTTACCTCTTTCACATGCAAAGTGTCCACCTTCATTGTGAGCAGCGAGCGTTTCAGTAGACACAGAACGAAGTGGGATGGTTACGCTGATAATAGTGGCATAGCCGCTCGCCATCTGTGTCGATTCCTCAAAGTTGCATAAAACCTCACAGAGGTCAGACATCCATACCCACTTGTCGCTTGTGAAGAGCGGAAGCTGACTGTAAAGGCGACAACCATGTTGCAGCTTGTATTCCACTACTGCCTTCTGCTGCTCACAATGCCTGGCCAACATGTGGAACGTGGAGATCCAGCGCGTGCTCACGTCACACAAGTCGGTGAGCTGGCAATTGCAAGTGCTGCTGCAGTGTTGCCAGACCGGCAGCAGCTGTAGGTGACTTTTGGAAATGGGCACACATGCGGGCACCTTCACCAGTAGCTCAGGCAAATTCAGGTAGGTTTTGAAAAACCGCTGAACCACTAGGTTGAACACGTGGGCTAGGCATGGTATGTGGGTGAGCTTGCCGAGCTCAAAGGCCGCCAACAATTTACGGCCATTATCAGTCACAACTATGCCTGGTTCTAGGTTGAGTGGCGAGAACCACAGCTCAGTCTGGTCCCTTATCCCCTGCCACAGCCCTGCGGCGGTGTGCTGTTTGTCACCTAAGCAAATCAGTTTAAACACGGCCTGTTGCCGCTTCCCCACTGCAGTGCTTCACTTCCAGCTACAGACTGATGGCTGACTGGTGCTGCAAGATGAGAATTCATAGGTGGAGGTGGAGGAGGAGAAGGGGGGGGGGGGGGAGTAGCAGCCACTAATATAGGTGGTGGCGGAAATCCGGATGGAAGTTGGGCCCGCAATCCTTGGCTGTCGGTAGCACTTGTGCCATCCCAGGGTACGACCCGCTCCCGGCCTCCAACATTCACTCAGTGTGCCATCGGGGAAATGTAGCATCCCTGGTCAAAAGCACTTGTCCATGTGTCAGTCGTTAAGTGGACCTTCCCAATAACTGCATTGGTTAGAGCATGAGTGATGTTACGGGACACATGTTTATGTGTGGCGGGGATGGCACACCGGGAAAAATTGTGGCGGCTGGGGACTGAGTAACGAGGGACTTGCACCGCCATCAGGCTGCGGAAAGCCTCTTTGTCCAGAAGCCTAAATGGCAACATTTCCAGGGCCAGCAATTTGGAAAAGTGTGCATTGAGTGCTTTGGCCTGTGGGTGGGTGGCTGGCTGGGTATTTGTGCTTTCCTTCAAAGGCCTGAGGTATAGACATCTGTACGCTGCGCTGGGACACAGAAGTGCATGGGCTAGATGATGGTGCTTGCGAAGGTCCAGTTGCTGGGTGGGAGGCATCTGGGCCTGCGTCTTGGACAGGGGATTGGCTGGCACGTAACACAGTGGAAGAGGAGGCAGTGGTGTGACCCGCAGACACGGATTGTGGACCCAGACGTTCTGCCCACCTGCTAGGGTGCTTTGATACCATGTGGCGGATCATGCTAGTGTTGGTGAGGTTGCTAGTGTTCACGCTCCTGCTTATTTTGGTACAGCACAGGTTGCAAATGACAATTCTTTTATCGTCTGCACTTACCTTAAAAAAGCACCAGACTGCCGCACACCTACCCCTTGGCAAGGGAGATTGCCGCAAGGGGCTGATCCGGGGAATAGTTGCGGGCTTGTTTGGTGTGGCCAGTCTTCTCCCTTCTGCCACACCACTACCTCTTCCAGCATGTTGCCGTGTTGTGGATCCCTCCCCCTCTGTAGTGATGTCCTCTTTTGGCTTGCTACTGTTGTGGAAATTTTATTATGCGGACATTTTATCTTAGGATGTGTGTGTGTTTTTATAGATTGTCATCTGTCTCCCTGTGTCTGATTTAGCCAAAGAATGCTCTAGCAGAGGGTACTTGGGTTGAATCGGGACCAGTGGTAAAACAGTCAGTATGAAAACCTTCTCATGGGCTTGGAGACGTGTTCAGTGTGTAGGGGGGCGTTTGCCGGTTTGTGAGCACTTAGTGCAATGCACTGGGCTTCTTCCCTTCAAATGTCTATACACATTAGAGAATTAAAGTCTGCATAATGAGAGATACATATTATACCTCTTCCGCGGCTTCGCTATCCCTTTCTGGATACATATCTGCTTTTAAGACATGCATATCTGCCTTGTCAGTATACTCGTACCATATACTGACAATAGCCGTAGCAATGTCTCGCAGATAGTTTCAAACCTATTGAATGGGATCCATGCTGACAGTGGTGGGGGATGGGCGGCCGCCTGGCTGATCAGACAATGGACATGACTCATCCTTCCTTATACAGGGATGGGGTGTGTGCATTGTCTGTCCAGCCACGTTGATGCCCTTCCCTGTCCTTTGACAAGTCTCTCTTCCTGTTTGTCATCACTTCCTGCATCCTTGTTATGGGCCAGCCCCTTTTACACCTTTTGTGAGTAAATAAAAGAAACAGACTGGGCAGGGGGAAGGAGGAGTGGCTCAGAAGAATTCAAGATGGTAACACCTGTGTCTGACTCTGACTGCGGTTGAGGGAATAGGGATTTACCTTTCCTTACACAAACCTCCTCTTCAGGGGCTGACTGGCAACTTTTGGCCCAGGGGGCAAGTAACACCCAGAGGCCCACTGAGCCCCCCTCCTGCTTTCCCATTTCACCTGCCTCCTCCTGACCCGCCCCCCGCCCCTTGCCACTTTCATCAGCCATGTAAATTACAACACAGGAAAACAAAATAAACTAGGGATGCTCCGATATATCAGCCGCCGAAACATATCAGCCGAAAATGGCATTTTCTGGCTGATACGGTGTTGCATCCGTGTATTCTCTCCTCCCCGCTGGGCGCTGCTCTGTGTCCCCCCCCCATGACACTTGATGCCTTTTGCAGAAGAAACTGTATATTGTGGGGCACGGTGTATGCTATATGTGTATAACATAAACATATTTCATATGAAAACATAAAATTACTTGGCTTGGCCCTTGGGGATCTCAGACGCCACTTCAACACTTTGGCCGGGGGCTCGGCGGAGCTGATGTGTTTTATCCTAATGAGAAAGATTTCATAATAAGGATTTGGAGAAAAGGCAGAGGGATAGCAGAGCAGGGAGAGGCTGGTGCTGCTACTAGGGGGTCATACCATGGGGGAGTAATAAAGCCCACCATAATGCCCCCCCAGTAGAAATAATTCTCCTTATAATAGACAGTGCACAAAATGCCCCCCTATAATGTGCCAGTAGCCAATAGGCCCCCCTATAATGTGCCAGTAGCCAGATAGGGCCCCCCCCCCTATAATGTGCCAGTAGCCAGATAGGGCCCCCCCCTATAATGTGCCAGTAGCCAGATAGGCCCCCCCTATAATGTGCCAGATAGGCCCCCCCTATAATGTGCCAGTAGCCCGAGAGGGCCCCCCTATAATGTGCCAGTAGCCCAAGAGGGCCCCCCTATAATGTGCCAGTAGCCCGAGAGGGCCCCCCTATAATGTGCCAGTAGCCCGAGAGGGCCCCCCTATAATGTGCCAGTAGCCCGAGAGGGCCCCCCTATAATGTGCCAGTAGCCCGAGAGGGCCCCCCTATAATGTGCCAGTAGCCCGAGAGGGCCCCCCTATAATGTGCCAGTAGCCCGAGAGGGCCCCCCTATAATGTGCCAGTAGCCCGAGAGGGCCCCCCTATAATGTGCCAGTAGCCCGAGAGGGCCCCCCTATAATGTGCCAGTAGCCCGAGAGGGCCCCCCTATAATGTGCCAGTAGCCCGAGAGGGCCCCCCTATAATGTGCCAGTAGCCCGAGAGGGCCCCCCTATAATGTGCCAGTAGCCCGAGAGGGCCCCCCTATAATGTGCCAGTAGCCCGAGAGGGCCCCCCTATAATGTGCCAGTAGCCCGAGAGGGCCCCCCTATAATGTGCCAGTAGCCCGAGAGGGCCCCCCCTATAATGTGCCAGTAGCCCGAGAGGGCCCCCCCTATAATGTGCCAGTAGCCCGAGAGGGCCCCCCTATAATGTGCCAGTAGCCCGAGAGGGCCCCCCAATAATGTGCCAGTAGCCCGAGAGGGCCCCCCCTATAATGTGCCAGTAGCCTGAGAGGGCCCCCCCTATAATGTGCCAGTAGCCCGAGAGGGCCCCCCCTATAATGTGCCAGTAGCCCGAGAGGGCCCCCCCTATAATGTGCCAGTAGCCCGAGAGGGCCCCCCCTATAATGTGCCAGTAGCCCGAGAGGGCCCCCCCTATAATGTGCCAGTAGCCCGAGAGGGCCCCCCTATAATGTGCCAGTAGCCCGAGAGGGCCCCCCTATAATGTGCCAGTAGCCCGAGAGGGCCCCCCTATAATGTGCCAGTAGCCCGAGAGGGCCCCCCTATAATGTGCCAGTAGCCCGAGAGGGCCCCCCTATAATGTGCCAGTAGCCCGAGAGGGCCCCCCTATAATGTGCCAGTAGCCCGAGAGGGCCCCCCTATAATGTGCCAGTAGCCCGAGAGGGCCCCCCTATAATGTGCCAGTAGCCCGAGAGGGCCCCCCTATAATGTGCCAGTAGCCCGAGAGGGCCCCCCTATAATGTGCCAGTAGCCCGAGAGGGCCCCCCTATAATGTGCCAGTAGCCCGAGAGGGCCCCCCTATAATGTGCCAGTGTAGCCCGAGAGGGCCCCCCTATAATGTGCCAGAGTAGCCCGAGAGGGCCCCCCTATAATGTGCCAGTAGCCCGAGAGGGCCCCCCTATAATGTGCCTGTAGCCCGCCTCCCCGTCTCCCTCCGCAGGCCGCAGTGCTTAATAGTGACACTCAGTCACAGATCATTCCGGCCGGCCGGGACAGTGAGCTAACAGAGAGGCCCGGGGGGCAGTTGCCCCAGTCCGCCCCTGCTCCTCTTCCACTTCCTCACTCTGGTCATCTTCCTGACTTGTTGACCTAACAAGAACCTCACTTATTGACAACTGTCTCATCCTCATTATGAACCTCTTGAGACACTAATTGTGGTTGACTTATTGGTGTATCATCTTCATCCACCTCGTGAAACACTTATTGCCGTTCCCTACCGTAATTTTTTTATGACACTGGATGCTTAAGGCCTCTTTCACACGGGCGTTGCGGGAAAAGGTCCGGGTGCGTTGCGGGAACACCCGCGATTTTTCCGCGTGAGTGCAAAACATTGTAATGCGTTTTGCACTCGCGTGAGAAAAATCGCGCATGTTTGGTACCCAAGCCCGAACTTCTTCACAGAAGTTCGGGCTTGGGATCAGTGTTCTGTAGATTGTATTATTTTCCCTTATAAAAATAATAGCATTCTGAATACAGAATGTAAAGTAAAATAGCGCTGGAGGGGTTAAAAAAATAAAATAAATTTTTTTAACTCACCTTGATAGCGCAGCCGGCATCTCCTTCTGTATTCTTTCTTTAGGACCTGGGTAAAGGACCTTTTGATGACGTCACTCCGGTCATCACATGATCTATCACCATGTTAAAAGATCAAGTGACGTACCATGTGATGACCGGAGTGACGTCACCACAGGTCCTGTAACTGTATTTAATGCTCACCACAGGTCCTATTCAACAAAGGAGACAGAAGGAGATGCCGGGCTACGCGAGCAAGTGGATTAAGGTGAGTTAATTTTTTATTTTTATTTTTTTAACCCCTCCAGCGCTATTTTACTTTGCATTCTCTATTCAGAATGCTATTATTTTCCCTTTATAACCATGTTATAAGGGAAAATAATAATAATCGGGTCTCCATCCCGATCGTCTCCTAGCAACCGTGCGTGAAAATCGCACCGCATCTGCACTTGCTTGCGGATGCTTGCGATTTTCACGCAACCCTATTCACTTCTATGGGGCCTGCGTTGCGTGAAAAACGCAGAATATAGAGCATGCTGCGATTTTCACGCAACGCACAAGTGATGCGTGAAAATCACCGCTCATGTGAACAGCCCCATAGAAATGAATGGGTCGGTATTCAGTGCGGGTGCAATGTGTTCAACTCACGCATCGCATCCGCGCGGAATACTCGCCCGTGTGAAAGGGGCCTAAGAGTTTGGGAATCGGTGCACAAGATCTCTTCATGTCCCTCTTCAGGCTGGCAATGAAAAGAGCTCCCCAGAATATCTGAGTGTTGGATCACTTGTTTGCCAAGACTCTCCATGGTGGGAGGAAGGAGGATCAGGGTGAGGGTTCTGTTGACATGACTCTTGGGTACTGAGACTGGACTTTGTGGAAGACAGGGTGGTGCTTAACCGACTGGAAGAATTATCTGCTGCAATCTAACTGACCACCTGATCGCACTGGTCTGACTTCGAGAGTGGTGTCCTGCGCCGCCCTGCAAACTGAGACATGAAGCTAGGTATTGTGGATTAGTGTGTTTCTTGTGCTTTGGCAGCCCTTAAAAGGACTTTTGGGTCTCTAACACCTTTCAACATTAAACCCTGCCTCAAAAATTAAACCAATTACTGTCCCTACACTATCTGTCCCTTCTACTGCAGCTCTCCCTAACTAAGACTGAGCCGAACCACGTGTCATCGGGTGCTATATAGCACCCGATGACGCGTTCCGGCCAGCCAATCACAGTAATGACAGTAACCAACATGGCTATGGCATTACAGTGAGTGCCAGTACCTCCCTGCACATTTATTGGCTGCATAGCAGCCAACAAACGTGCGGGGAGGAGACTTGAGCCAAAATGGTGTTTGGACGAGCATGCTTGCCCAACACTAGTAAGCACATTTTGTAAATAGGAGTTAGTAATAAATAATGTAATATTCTTGCACCATATTTGACCAATATGGATCCCTAACCATGCTTCTGATGGGGTCCAGGAAGACACTGCTCAGCTGATGTTGACAAAAAAGTCAATGTGGCAGATTTATGAATACTGTCTAGATGAAAAACGCATAACAACCAATCACAGAACTTTAATTTTTAAACCAGACAAATACGGGATTGGTGGTGCTGCTGCCCCCAGTTTTCATTCTTCTGCTTGTCCCTGGCTGCGCACCTCTGTACCCACCTATGCGCGCTGCTCTCCCCTTCCTCTTTTAAAGCTTTAATTTTTTTAAGCACTTTATAAGTTGATTGATTGCTATGGGCGAAGACATTTTATTTTATTTTTTTTAACTTACATTTATAAATTGGTAATTTCTTATGTGAACCTTTTGAGGTTTAAAGTGCATAAGTGAGCATATTTGTCCCTGTGAAACTAGCTTACCTGTTGCAAGTGTGCTTGGCAGCAGAAGGCATCCTTAGTATAGGTCATCAATATCAGATCAGCGGGGTGGTTTGAATTTCGGCACCCCTGCCGTTCAGATGTTTAATTACAGCTCCTAAGTCCCATTCACTTGATTTGGGGGGGGTCGTCTAACGGCAACTGCTTTGCATTCAAGTCAATAGGATGGAGGAGCTGTAATTGCACTGCATGGCCACTGAAGTGCCAAAAACTAGCAGGTATACACTGAAGAGAACACCGATCTCATACGAAAGCTGCAGTCTCTTCAAACAACTGATGGGCATGAGTGCCACAAGTCAGACCATGGCCAATCTAATATTGATGACCTATCCTTAAAGTTATATTTAGAAAAAAATATGGCTGAAAGGAGATCTAATAACTATGTATAAATATACTGGTCAGTACAGGGATATCTCCCAAGATATATTTATTCCCAGAACTGTGACTGTGGCAGGGGAGACATGCTCTACGTCTAGAGCAGGGGTGCACAACCTGCGGGCCGCATGCGGCCCTCAGACCCAAGGTTTGCGGCCCTTGTCCTGCTGGACAGAAGCACAGCTGATCGTGCGAACAGCTGTGTTTCTTCCTGGAGCCCCGCACAGGGAAGGATGACTGCTCCTGCCCCTGTACTGTAACAGGAGTCTGGAGCAGGACGGGTCCCTGTTTATCAGTGCTTCTGCCTTCTTCTCAAGGAGCGCTCTGCAGCAGTGGGGTACTATGGGGGGGGGGGGTTGCCAGAAGCAATAAGCGCTTCCATCAATACAGATGGAAGCGCTCCTTGCTGGAGCACAGGGAGCTGCGGTCCCATCACTCGCTGCTCAACTCCCTACGCTCCTCCCCTCCTTCAGGAAAGCTGAGTTCTGACTGCTGAAGAAGGAAGACTTCTCCCTGCTCCACCATTCAGCCTGCAGACACGATCGCACTGCCAGCCTGTGTGGGCGGAGCCTTCAGCCTGGGAATCTGCATGAGCTCTGCCCACACAGTGCTGCAGAGCGACCTGTGCCTGCAGGGGAGAGAGGGCTGTAAGCTTCAGGAACGGGACAAGGAGAGAAGGTACTGTGTGTGTGTGTGTGTGTGTGTGTGTGTGTGTGTTTTGTGTTTTTTTTTATTTTTTTTATTACAGAGGGGGCACAATGGGCATTTCTACTATGGAGGGGGCACAGTGCACAGATGGCATTACTACTATGAAGGGGGCACAATGGGTATTAGCACAGAGGGCATTACTACTATTAAGGGGGGTCAATAGGGATTTCTACTATGGACTGTACACAGGGCACTATTACTGTGAGGGGGGGCACAAGGTGCATTAATACTATTAAGGGGCATTTTTACTGTGAGGGGGGGCACAAAGAGCATTACAACTGTGAAGGGGCAAATATAGGATTTTACTACTGTGAAAGGGGCACAGAGGGCATAACTACTATGAAGGGGGCACAATGAAGTGATAAGTACTTTAAGGGTGTACAATGTGGGCATAACTACTGTTAGGGGGCACACATCTGTACAAAACTACTGTGAAGGTTGTACAATGAGGGCAATACTTCTATACTACTGTGAGGGGGTACAATATATTTTTTTTTAAGTATTGAGGTGGGGGAAGGGGGGGGGTGCCACCCAAATTTTTAACCAGGCAGCCCACGCAGGACAAAGGCATTTTCAGGAGGTCCGGTGATGTGCTGCACTAGCCTGTAAAATGGTTAGGGCAGCACTAAAGACGGCCTATCAGAGCTGGTGATGTCACCGAACACTCTGCTTGGTGGAAGCCTCCGCCTGGCAGTGTGGTGTTGTAAGTAATAAAGCTTCAGAGCACTGACTATGCGGTCAGAGCATCAGGGATTGTATGAGTGAAGCTGATTACCTGGTGGGACGCCACCAGTATCGGCTAACAGATCACAGAGCAGTGAGTAACATACTAATAGACTCACCATCTATACTTCATAACCCGTTGGGTACATTAATGTTATTTCAACAGTAAACAAGGTCTCCATGATAAACATTATGAAACATTAATTATCGCATCAAGTTTTTGGATGAGATATTAACCATTCAAGTGTTTACTGGTTACTTACCTGTGTGGTGAACGACTAACATTTTAACTATTTACTTACCTTTGTGGATAAACCAACCAAACCTGAAGGTGGTACATATATAAATCAGAGTGGTGTATATATAGATGAATTATCTAAACTGAGTGTCACGGATGGTGTTGCAGAAAGCTGGAACTTATAAATAAACATCCGACTGGTTTGATCCCAAACTAAGGAGCATATGGGTGAGCCCTATAAAACCCTAGAGCTCTCCCTGACTGCTATGCCCTTGCAAATGTCTTTATGGTAGACTAGTGCATGCCCACGTACCTTATACTATATGACACCTGAAAACCCTATAATAGTGAGGGAACACGACCATAGGCTCCCTGCACTTAATACGGACGGAGTCAGGGTCACCTACAATCAAGCCAGCAAGGAAACACAAATAAAGGAAACAGACTTATCTGAGAAATCAGGAGAAGCAGCCTCCAGCAGTGAACATCTAGGAAGAAGTATAAACCGCAAAGTGAGGCAGTATGGCAGGGAATATAAAGGGAGACAATCAGATCAAATAGGTGACAGCTGGGAGAACAAAAGGAGATGACAAAGTGAAACCAAAACAAAGTCATGCAAGAGGTAGCGAAGAACGTCTAACAGACCTTCTCACACAGCTGGCGGTGACAGAGTGATACACACATAAGGAGAGATTTAAACATTTCCACAATTATATATTTCTCTTTATTTGTCTTAAATACCTGGAGCAATGTGAACAAAGTTCGTCATTTCATCATATGCTTGTTTAACCCCTTAGGGACCCATGATGTACCGGTACGGCATGGTTCCCGAGTCCTTAAGGACCCATGACGTACCGGTACGTCATCTATAGTTCTGATCACCGCCGCCCGGCGGGCGGTGATCGGAACATGGTGCCTGCTCAAATCATTGAGCAGGCACCACGGCTGAATGCGATGATGCCATTCCACTGCTTCATGTCCTAAGGATGGCATCGCGCTGCCTTCCGGTGAAGAGCCTGTGAGATCCAGCCCCCTGGATCTCACAGGCCGGAAGCTGTATGAGTAATACACACAGTATTACTCATACAGCCAATGCATTCCAATACAGAAGTATTGGAAGATATAAGAAAGAAAGTTCAGCAGCTCTCACCTGCCCCTCCTTCAGCTGTGAGCATGGATGACCCGAGTCAGGCAACGGGTAATAGTATGCAAAAAAAGGGAAAAAGAAATCCAGCTCCACTTGGATAAAGGAAATAATTTATTTTGCTTGCGGTAAAATCTCACCCCTCAGTTACAAAAATAGCAGTCTTGTCTACGTGTTTCGGGCTGAAACGCGTAGACAAGACTGCTATTTTTTTAACTGATGGATGAGATTTTACCGCAAGCAAAATAAATTATTTCCTTTATCCAAGTGGAGCTGGATTTCTTTTTCCCTTTTTTTTTGCATACAGAAGTATTGGAATGCATTGTAAAGGATTAGACCCCCAAAAGTTCAAGTCCCAAAGTGGGACAAAAAATAAAGTTAAAAATAAAGTTTCCCCCCCAAAAAATTAAGTTTCAAGTAAAAATAAACAAAAACGTAATTTTCCCCAAATAAAGTTTAACCACTTGCCGCTAAGCTAACGCCGAAAGGCGTCATCTCTGCGGCTCCCCCAGGCTACGCTAACGCCGATTGGCGTCATCTCGTGTTAGCCGAGATTTCCTGTGAACGCGCGCACACAGGCGCGCGCGCTCACAGGAACGGAAGGTAAGAGAGTGGATCTCCAGCCTGCCAGCGGCGATCGTTCGCTGGCAGGCTGGAGATGTGATTTTTTTTAACCCCTAACAGGTATATTAGACGCTGTTTTGATAACAGCGTCTAATATACCTGCTACCTGGTCCTCTGGTGGTCCCCTTTGTTTGGATCGACCACCAGAGGACACAGGTAGCTCAGTAATATGTTGCACCAAGCACCACTACACTACACCCCCCCCCCTGTCACTTATTAACCCCTTATTCACCCTTGATCACCCCTGATCAACCCATATAGACTCCCTGATCACCCCCCTGTCATTGATTACCCCCCTGTCATTGATTACCCCCCTGTAAAGCTCCATTCAGATGTCCACATGATTTTTACGGATCCACTGATAGATGGATCGGATCCGCAAAACGCATACGGACGTCTGAATGGAGCCTTACAGGGGCGTGATCAATGACTGTGGTGATCACCCCATATAGACTCCCTGATCACCCCCCTGTCATTGATTACCCCCCTGTCATTGATCAACCCCCTGTAAAGCTCCATTCAGATGTCCGCATGATTTTTACGGATCCACTGATAGATGGATCGGATCCGCAAAACGCATACGGACGTCTGAATGGAGCCTTACAGGGGCGTGATCAATGACTGTGGTGATCACCCCATATAGACTCCCTGATCACCCCCCTGTCATTGATCACCCCCCTGTAAGGCTCCTTTCAGACATTTTTTTGGCCCAAGTTAGCGGAATTATTATTATTTTTTTCTTACAAAGTCTCATATTCCACTAACTTGTGTCAAAAAATTAAATCTCACATGAACTCACCATACCCCTCACGGAATCCAAATGCGTAAAATGTTTTAGACATTTATATTCCAGACTTCTTCTCACGCTTTACGGCCCCTAGAATGCCAGGGCAGTATAAATACCCCACATGTGACCCCATTTCGGAAAGAAGACACCCCAAGGTATTCCGTGAGGGGCATATTGAGTCCATGAAAGATTGAAATTTTTGTCCCAAGTTAGCGGAAAGGGAGACTTTGTGAGAAAAAAATAAAAAATATCTATTTCCGCTAACTTGTGCAAAAATTTTTTTTTTTCGATGAACTCGCCATGCCCCTCATTGAATACCTTGGGGTGTCTTCTTTCCAAAATGGGGTCACATGTGGTGTATTTATACTGCCCTGGCATTCTAGGGGCCCCAAAGCGTGAGAAGAAGTCTGGTATCCAAATGTCTAAAAATGCCCTCCTAAAAGGATTTTGGGCACCTTTGCGCATCTAGGCTGCAAAAAAGTGTCACACATCTGGTATCGCCGTACTAAGGAGAAGTTGGGGAATGTGTTTTGGGGTGTCATTTTACATATACCCATGCTGGGTGAGAGAAATATCTTGGTCAAATGCCAACTTTGTATAAAAAAAATGGGAAAAGTTGTCTTTTGCCAAGATATTTCTCTCACCCAGCATGGGTATATGTAAAATGACACCCCAAAACACATTCCCCAACTTCTCCTGAATACCGCAATACCACATGTGTGACACTTTTTTGCAGCCTAGGTGGGCAAAGGGGCCCACATTCCAAAAAGCACCTTTAGGATTTCACGGGTCATTTACCTACTTACCACACATTAGGGCCCCTGGAAAATGCCAGGGCAGTATAACTACCCCACAAGTGACCCCATTTTGGAAAGAAGACACCCCAAGGTATTCCGTGAGGGGCATGGCGAGTTCCTAGAATTTTTTATTTTTTGTCACAAGTTAGTGGAAAATGATGGTTTTTTTTTTTTTTTTTTCTTACAAAGTCTCATATTCCACTAACTTGTGACAAAAAATAAAAACTTCCATGAACTCACTATGCCCATCAGCGAATACCTTGGGATGTCTTCTTTCCAAAATGGGGTCACTTGTGGGGTAGTTATACTGCCCTGGCATTCTAGGGGCCCAAATGTGTGGTAAGGAGTTTGAAATCAAATTCTGTAAAAAATGGCTAGTGAAATCCGAAAGGTGCTCTTTGGAATGTGGGCCCCTTTGCCCACCTAGGCTGCAAAAAAGTGTCACACATGTGGTATCTCCGTATTCAGGAGAAGTTGGGGAATGTGTTTTGGGGTGTCATTTTACATATAGCCATGCTGGGTGAGAGAAATATCTTGGCAAAAGACAACTTTTACCATTTTTTTTTATACAAAGTTGTCTTTTGCCAAGATATTTCTCTCACCCAGCATGGGTATATGTAAAATGACACCCCAAAACACATTCCCCAACTTCTCCTGAATACGGAGATACCACATGTGTGACACTTTATTGCAGCCTAGGTGGGCAAAGGGGCCCACATTCCAAAGAGCACCTTTCGGATTTCACAGGCCATTTTTTACAGAATTTGATTTCAAACTCCTTACCACACATTTGGGCCCCTAGAATGCCAGGGCAGTATAACTACCCCACAAGTGACCCCATTTTTAAAAGAAGACATCCCAAGGTATTCGCTGATGGGCATAGTGAGTTCATGGAAGTTTTTATTTTTTGTCACAAGTTAGTGGAATATGAGACTTTGTAAGAAAAAAAATAAATAAAAATCATCATTTTCCGCTAACTTGTGACAAAAAATAAAAAAGTTCTATGAACTCACTATGCCCATCAGCGAATACCTTAGGGTGTCTACTTTCCGAAATGGGGTCATTTGTGGGGTGTTTGTACTGTCTGGTCATTGTAGAACCTCAGGAAACATGACAGGTGCTCAGAAAGTCAGAGCTGCTTCAAAAAGCGGAAATTCACATTTTTGTACCATAGTTTGTAAACGCTATAACTTTTACCCAAACCATTTTTTTTTTTTACCCAAACATTTTTTTTTTTATCAAAGACATGTAGAACAATAAATTTAGAGCAAAATTTATATATGGATGTCGTTTTTTTTGCAAAATTTTACAACTGAAAGTGAAAAATGTCATTTTTTTGCAAAAAAATCGTTAAATTTCGATTAATAACAAAAAAAGTAAAAATGTCAGCAGCTTTGAAATTCCACTATATGAAAGCTCTATTAGTGAGAAGAAAAGGAGGTAAAATTCATTTGGGTGGTAAGTTGCATGACCGAGCAATAAACCGCTAAAGTTGTGGAGTGCCGATTTGTAAAAAAGGGCCTGGTCTTTAGGGGGGTATAAACCTGTGGTCCTTAAGTGGTTAAAAAAATTGGTCACAAATAGGGGGGGGAGGGAAGTATACATATTAGGTATCGCCGCGTCCGTATCTACCGGCTCTATAAACATATCACATGCCCTAACCCCTCACATGAACACCGTAAAAAATAAAAACTGCTAAATAAACCATTTTTTTTGTCACCTTACATCACAAAAAGGTACAACAGCAAGCGATCAAAAAGGCGTTTGCCCACCAAAATAGTACCAATCTAACCGTCACCTCATCCCGCAAAAAATGAGCCCGTACCTGAGACAATCGCCCAAAAAATAAAAAAAACTATGGCTCAGAATATGGAGACACTAAAACATAATTTTTTTTTGTTTTAAAAAAGCTGTTATTGTGTAACACTTAAATAAAAAAAAAGTATACATATTTGGTATCGCCGCGTTCGTATCGACAGTCTCTATAAAAATATCACATGACCTAACCCCTCAGATGAACACCGTAAAAAATAAAAACTGTGCTAAATCATTTTTTGTCACCTTACATCACAAAAAGTGTAATGGCAAGCGATCAAAAAGTCATATGCACCCCAAAATAGTGCCAATAAAACCTTCATCTCATCCCGCAAAAAATTTGACCCTACCTAAGATAATCGCCCAAAAACTGAAAAAACTATGGCTCTCAGACTATGGAAACACTAAAACATGATTTTTTTTTTTTGCTTCAAAAAAGAAATCATTGTGTAAAACTTACATAAATAAAAAAAAGTATACATATTGGGTATCGCCGCATCCGTGACAACCTGATCTATAAAAATATCACATGATCTAACCTGTCCGATAAATGTTGTAAATAACAAAAAATAAAAACGGTGCCAAAACAGCTATTTCTTGTTACCTTGCCTCACAAAAAGTGTAATATAGAGCAACCAAAAATCATATGTACCCTAAACTATACTGCCACCCTATCTTGTAGTTTCTAAAATGTGGCCACTTTTTTGGAGTTTCTACTCTAGGGGTGCATCAGAGGGGCTTCAAATGGGACATGGTGTCAAAAAACCAGTCCAGCAAAATCTGCCTTCCAAAAACCCTATGGCATTCCTTTCCTTCTGCGCCCTGCCATGTGCCTGTACAGTAGTTTACAACCCTTACGACCACATATGGGGTGTTTCTGTAAAATACAGAATCAGGGCCATAAATATTAAGTTTGTTTTGGCTGTTAACCCTTGCTTTGTAACTGAAAAAAAATTATTAAAATTGAAAATCTGCCAAAAAAGTGAAATTTTGAAATTGTATCTCTATTTTCCATTAATTCTTGTGGAACACCTAAAGGGTTAACAAAGTTTGTAAAATCAGTTTTGAATACCTTGAGGGGTGTAGTTTATAGAATAGGGGCATTTTTGGGTGGTTTCTATTATGTAAGCCTCGCAAAGTGACTTCAGACCTGAACTGGTCCCTAAAAATTGGGTTTTTGAAAATTTCTGAAACATTTCAAGATTTGCTTCTAAACTTCTAAGCCTTTTAACATCCCCAAAAAATAAAATATCATTCCCAAAATGATCCAAACATGAAGTAGACATATGGGGAATGTAAAGTAATAACTATTTTTGAAGGTATTACTATGTATTATAGAAGTAGAGAAATTGAAACTTGGAAATATGCAATTTTTTACAAATTTTTGGTAATTTTTTTTACTTCATTTTATCAGTGTCATGAAGTACAATATGTGACGAAAAAACAATCTCAGAATGGCCTGGATAAGTCAAAGCGTTTTAAAGTTATCAGCACTTAGTGACACTGGTCAGATTTTCAAAAAATGGCCAAGTCCGTAAGGTGAAATAGAGTCCTTACGGGTTTAAATATTAGTGTTTGAAAGCTTCAGCAACAACTTTCGGAATTGAACATATTCTTTTCAAACTATATCACAGGAAGCTCCAATAAGGATTTTTCTTAATTTCATTTTTTCATTTTAATTATATTTTAATAATTTTTATTATGTGTGTATATGTATGTGTGTGTGTGTGTGTATATATATATATATATATATATATATATATATATTTCTTGAAATTATTTCCGCTGACTTTTTTAACCTATATATCAGAATAAATGTGGATTTTATTAATTACTTTAATTATATATGTTGGACCAGATGCTGAGTGCCTGTCTACTGTTTTCTATACTGTTGTCTCTTGGCAATCGCTTCATTGATCGACTGCTGACGGAATGACTGATGAGGAGTAGGAGGGCGAGGAGCAGGAGCATCAGGACTAGCAGATGATGGGAACGACAGACAGCTCCCTTCGGCTGGGGTGGTGGAGCCTTGACTGGCTGAAATCGGCTGCGTGCCGCTGGGTCCGGCAGGCTGGACCGCCACATCGGAGCCACTTTATGCTGATGCTACATATGTTGATGCAGGGCTGTGGTGGCAACTTTGCCATCCTGGTCACGCTTCACCTTCTGCCCACAGATTCTACATGTGGCCATGTTCACCTCCTCCTCCGGCGGCTTACAAAAAACTGCCACACCACCGAGTAGGTAATTTTACCCCAACACTATGCCTGACTGACTGCTACCGCCGTTGCCTCTGTGAACCCGCGCGCAGCTACTTCCTGGTCAGGTAGGCTCCTGCGAAGCGGGTGGTCTACCCCGGGCACATTTGGCTCCTGACCTCCCACTGCTGCCACCCTGCTGACTACTGGCCATGCTAGCGACTTGCTGGCTCCGCCTCTGCCTCATGGGCAAGCTGCCACCCTCTTCTCCCGATGATGAAGCCCGTTCGTCCCCTGGCTCCCAAGTGCATTCAGCTGCATAATAATCGAGTACTTTCTGCACGTCACTGATGTACTCCTCAACCGTCTCTGGGTCAGGAGCCTGACCACTCACAACCTCAGTTCCCAGGCCACTCTCCTCATCGCTACTTGCCCGCCTACTGGAGGAAGCAGTGGATGTCTCCTCCACATCTTTGCTTGCCAGTAGCCGCTGACTGTCTTCTATTAGCTTGTCCTCACTGTATAGTGGAGCTGAGCCCACAGCATACAATACTTCTATGGCTGAGGGAACAGAAAAGGATAGATGCAGGTTGAGAACAGGTGAGGGCACAGGGCCTGCTTCCGGGCCATGCCAACGAAGGGTTGTGTCTGACGAACCCACTGACTCTTGGCTGGTGGTGTCTGATGTCACTTTCGACGAAGTCGAAGATCGAGTCAACCATTCAAGAACCGCTGGGTTGCTGGTCAAGACACTACCGCTAGCGGACACTGGGAGCTCAGGCCTCTAGAAGTGACCCCTGCTGCCACGTCCCCTTACTCTGCTGCAACCTCTGCCTGCGCCAGAAACCTTTAGGCCTCTGCCACTCCCCTGTGCAGGGCCTGGCACTTCTCTGTCTGACATACTGTTAGATCAAATAAATAAATAAAAAGGGAATTAAAACACCCCAAAAAAGTCTGTAATTTTCTCACGTCACCACACGACGACTAATAAGCCCTTTTTTTTTCACAGTTATGCAAACAAAAAAGGCCTTTAGAACATAGAACTGCACCGCTGAACAGCAAATATATATATATTTTTTGCCACTAATACACAAGAAAAAGTGCTGTAATTTTAGCACTTTACCACACAATGGCTAATAAGCCCTTTTTTTCCCACTAATACAAGCCCAAAAATGCACTGCACAAGTTCAAATAAGATGTAGAAATATTTCCCCGTGATAAACCCCGTTAATGGCTGTAACACCTCAATAACAAGAATGGTTTGCTGGAATTACAGAGCTGATTGATTCCTCCCTATCCTTTCCCTACACCTTGAATAATCTTTTCCTGCACTTGTAAATCTTTTTTCTACGGTAGCACTGTCTCTAGTGCCTGCTGATGTCTCTCCCTACACTGGATAATGGCAAAATCCAAGATGGTTGAGGCTGGTTTTAGGAAAAAATGCGATTTGTTGCCACGAAGCGTGAGGAATTCCACTTCGTCAACTTCGATTTGCTCATCTCTAATCAACATGCTTACTTTTAAAATGTTTTTTATTTTATTAATTTTTTTATTATATTTTTTTTATTTCTTCAGCCTGCATGGTTAGTGATATTCAACCACTTTCTACGGTAGGCCCATACTTTCAGGAATTTCATGACACTCCTTTTCACATCAGATCTTTTCTACTGAAAGTTGTAACTTCTTTTCACAGATCACAGGACATTGTAATGCCTACATTTTGTCAGAATCACAAAAATAAGAAAGAGAAATAATTTTATAATAAGTGCCTAGGGGCAGTATTTGCCTACATATAAAGAACGGCATCCTGGAGAAAGGATAAGAGCTTGTTTGTTCAATACTGTGGTCCAAACAAAGGAAAGAAGGCTGCCAAATCTCAATTTTCAGATGGATTAGACAGGCTATTACCCTAGTTTACATACCATTGGATAAAGAGATCCTGCAGGATTTGCGGGCACATTCTACAGCTAGACAAAAGCTCCATTGAGAGAGCTGAAACATTGCTGCTAGTTGGGTTAATAAACCATCCACTTATTTTCATCACAATTTTGCTGCTGTCTTTTTTTTTTTCATACACATTCTACAAGAGCTATGATAGCTTTCTGTGCAAAGAGGGCTTCTGCTTCAATAGAGCAAATATGCAGAGCAGCAACTTGGAAAAAGGCTCACTCCTTTACTAAAAATTATCAGTTAGATGTAGCTTTCGGATGTTATGTCTTACAGGCGGTAGTTCTACCCTAATCTTAATATACTTTGGTATCTCATAGGGGTGGCTGTCATGGAGACGACTAGGAAAAAGTGTTATTGCACTTAGCAATAATTGGTTTTCATGGAAGTCTCCATGATGGCACCCATTCCCCGCCCTCCCCAAAATAAAAATAAATATATAAATTAATGAAAATCAGGGCAGCACAATCAATAGCAAAAGAAAGGAGGAGTGCAAGCAGTTCAGAGGTATTCAAACATCAGCATTTAAATAAATAGAAAAAAGACCGCAGCACTTCCATAAGGTGAGAAAATGTGTAGTCCTCTTTATTCAGTTTTCCTGAACTGAGGAAACTAGTTTTCCTGTTTTGTTTTTTACCTTAGGGATGTGCCGTGGTCTTTTTCTTTATATTAGCAGAAGGACCCGGCTTTGCATGGGTATATTTAATCTTTGTGTGTTATAAGATATCGATAGTATTCCTCATAACAGTGAACTCCACAGCCCCCTACCCCTTAACACTCACCCCCCCCCACAGTGCCTCCTCCTTAAAATGTGACCTTTACTTGCAGCTCACCCTCTTAACTTTGACCTTTGCAGCAGCCCGTCCCACTTAAGTGACCCTCCACAGTGATCTACCCCTTAACAGTAACCTCCACAGCAACCTGCCCTCTTAACAGTGACTTCCACAGTGCCACCCCCTTAAGTCACCTTTACAGTACCTCAATCCCTTAACAGAGACCTTCACAGGTCCCCGTTAAGGCAGCGGGGTACTGTGGAAGTCACTGTTAAGGGGGCAGGTGCTGTGAAGGTTCCTGTTAAGGAGGCAGGGCACTATGGAGGTCACTGTTAAGCGGTTGGATTATTGCGGAAATCACTGTTAAGGAGACTGGGTACTGTGGAAGTCACTGTTAAAGAGGTGGGCGCTGTGGAGGTTACTGTTAAGGGGGCATGGCACTGTGGAGGTCACTTAAGGGGACAGGCTGTTGTGGAGTTCACTGTTAAGGCAGCGGGGTACTGTGGAAGTAACTTAACAGTGAACTCCACAACAGCCTGTCCCCTTAAGTGACCTCCACAGTGCCATGCCCCCTTAACAGTAACCTCCACAGCGCCCACCTCTTTAACAGTGACTTCCACAGTACCCAGTCTCCTTAACAGTGATTTCCGCAATAATCCAACCGCTTAACAGTGACCTCCATAGTGCCCTGCCTCCTTAACAGGAACCTTCACAGCACCTGCCCCCTTAACAGTGACTTCCACAGTACCCCGCTGACTTAACAGTGACCTCCACAGCGGCCCTGCCCCCTTAATAGTAACCTCCACAGTGCCCGTCCCTTTAACAGTGATCTACACAGTACCCAGTCTCCTTAACCGTGATTTCCACAATAATCCGCCACTTTAACAGTGATCTCCACAGCGCTCTGTTCCCTTAAAATGCGACCTCTACAGCACTCCGCAAGTTAACACTGACCTCAATAGCAGACCATCCCCTTAACTGTGACCTCCACAGCACTCCACTCCCTTAAGACTGTCATCCTTTTATGCCGCCTATGACTCGGAGAACTTCATAGTCTGTTTTGAGTGGAAATTTTCACCCCACGCTTTCCAATTATTTGCCCAAAAAATGTGCTCAGTAACCTAACCGCCAAACTACAGGTGCCGTTGGCTGTTGAGGCAGTTTGCCTGAATATTCATCAGGTTGCAAATTGCAACCAATCACAGCTCAGCTTCTATTTTGCTACAGGTGAATAATATGAGCTCTGGTTGCTATAGGCAACGAAGGACATTCTTAGTATATGACAGCTTGTGTGAGTTAATGATTGCGATGCTTAGACAATGTTGTAGTAGAGGCTGATGTAACTCATATGACCTTAAAGGGATTCTGTCACCTGGATTTTGCCTATAGAGCTGCGGACATGCGCTGCTAGATTGCCGCCATTGTGTCTGCAATATACATTCCCTATAGCTCTGTGCTTTTATTGTTAAAAAACAATTTTATTTGAGTAAATGAGGCAAGTAAGGTGCCCAATGGGCTGTTACTAACATTTATGGTGCCCAGTCACGCCCACTGTGAAGGAGCCCAGCACCGCCCGCATCCTCCAAATCTCCTCCTTGCTCGCCGAGGTCACAAAGTTAGAGCGCCGTAATCTTGCGCATGGGCGAGTACGCTGTATGTCATTGCCGGCATAGTGTTCCTTCCCTGTACTGGCATCAGCCTCAGGGAACGAACGGCGCATACGCTAGTTGCGAGATTACGGCAGTCCCTGGCAGAGCTGGAGCTAAGCTTAGGAGTACAGTCATGGAGACTTCCAGGAAAACCAATTACAGGTCAGTGGAATTGCACTTATTCCTAGCAACTACAAGGTATATTACAGTGTGAGTGATAAAGGGGAGCAGCTGCATACTGTTCATTGGGTGAGGCTGCTCTTCTTTAGTTCTGTGGAGGCTTCGTCCTCAAACAACAAGTTAATGCATAGAAATCCATTCTGTCCAAAATTTACTTTCCCTATAGCAAACACTGTGGGTACTCGTATTGGGATTGTTTTAGATAAATATCTATGTCCCGGTTAAAGCTAGGGCTACATGGCAACTTTAATTGCACAACCAAAAACAATGGGGAACATATATCAATAATGGTGTAATTTGCACCAAAAAATACTAGTCACCTTGTAGCCCTAGCCTTAGATGCAATGTCACAGTTAAGTATTGTAATTGGGGATGAGCGAAGTGGTACCTTGGAACCGAACCCGAGTTTGGAAAATGGTTTTTAATAGTATAAATCAATTTCTGAAGCTATTTTGCAAAGTCTCGCGAGACTTCGTGAAGTAATAACTTTGGCTCATCAGAGCCAATACATTCTAATACTGTACGAAGCTCTTGAAGTTTTATTTGATTTGTCACCATGTGGCTCTAACCATTTCCTTGCCAAGGACCCGTTTAGTTCTCCTTTTGATTCCCACCCTGTAAACTTCCAGATGGGGTCATGTGCACTGCTGCAGCCTTGCACTAGCCTCAGTAGTGAAGTGTCCCCAAGCAGCACATCACTGCTGAGGCCAGTGAATGTATGCAGTTGCACACATGACCCTGTCTGGAAGTTTATAGGATGGGGACCAGAAGGAGTACAGGAAGTACTATGTCCTGATCAGATTTTAAATGGACATTAAAGCTGGGAAGCACCTTTACTAGTGAAAATGGTTACATCACTAAGGGGTTAAAATGCACTTGAAGGCATACATTCAACATCTTCAGTATGGCTGGGTTTCCAGGTTCAGGTTTTGAAGTCAAAAGTGGATTAAATAAAAGGTGGCAACTTAGTATTCTTTTTAGGCTACTTTCACACTGGCATTTTGGCTTTCCGTTTGTGAGATCCGTTCAGGGCTCTCACAAGCGGTCCAAAACGGATCAGTTTTGCCCTAATGCAATTTGAATGGAAAAGGATCCACTCAGAATGCATCAGTTTGCCTCCGTTCCGTCTCTATTCCGCTTTGGAGGCTGACACCAAAACGCTGCTTGCAGCGTTTTGGTGTCCGTCTGACAAAACTGAGCCAAACTGATCCATTCTGACACACAATGTAAATCAATTGGGACGGATCCGTTTTCTATGACACAATCTGGCGCAATAGAAAACAGATCCGTCCTCCATTGAATTTCAATGGTGGTCAAGATGGATCCGTCTTGGCTATGTTAAAGATGATACAAACGGATCCGTTCCAAACGGATGCAGACGGTTATATTATCTGAACGGATCAGTCTGTGCAGATCCATGACGAATCCGCACCAAATGCGAATGTGAAAGTAACCTTACTTGGGGTCCTACCACATGTTAAGATTTTATGCTGTTTTGGAAGCCAAAATTCAAAGTAGATTTAAAAAAAAAATGGAAGTATCTGTCCTTGATTATCTTTTTGATCTACTCTTGATTTTGGCTTCAAAAAGTGACATTTGTTGGAGAGATTTTCCAATTTAATGTGACTTAGGGGGATATTTTTGATAATAACACTGTGACTTGACATTTTAGGAGCACTGTGAGAGATTTTTCAACGCGCATTAAAGAATCTCAAATTATTGTGCTTTTTTTTCCTTTTTCTTTGAGGGGTATTTCGGTTATATGAACTTATCTACTATCCTCTGGATAGGGGTTAATTTAATATAACTAAGATACCCTTTTAAGTGGCGAGAAACCGGACTACTATGAGGCTCTGGGGGAGGGTTCTAACACTGAACAGTTTCTCCCATTCTTGACAAATTCCCTACATTTTCCATCAATGCAACAAGATTTACAACTTACATTAAAGGGATTCTGTCACATAGTTTTAGCTTATAGAGCTGCGGACATGCACGGTTAGATCGCCGCTAGCATGTCCGCAATATACCTGTCCCATAAAGCGGTCTCCTTGGGTTTAAAAAATGATTTTAGAGATATGTAAATGAGCCTGGTTAGGTGCCCAAGGGGTTGTACTAACCTTCTTGGTGCCCAGCCTCGCCCCCCTGTGAAGGAGCCCAGCACCGCCTGCGTCCTCCCAATCTCCTCCTTTCTTCAGTTAGATTGCCGTAATCTCGCGATGCGCGAGTTCGCGCATGCGCAGTGCCGGTATAGTGTTCCTTCCCTGTGCTGGCCTCAGGGAAGGAACTGCGCATCTCTAAAATAATTTTTTAAACACTATAAAAGGACACCGCTTTATGGGAAAGGTATATTGTGGCGATCTAGCCGTGCATGTCCGCAGCTCTATAAGCTAAAACGAGGTGACAGAATCCATTTAAAATCAGTGGTAACTGTATACATTCCTATGCCCTGAGCTCATCATAGTGGTGGCTGCAGGCAGCCAGATTTATAATATACTGTGTTAGGCCGAATGCACACGGCCGTGTTCCGCG
Organism: Bufo bufo; assembly: GCF_905171765.1. Taxonomy (NCBI): domain Eukaryota; kingdom Metazoa; phylum Chordata; class Amphibia; order Anura; family Bufonidae; genus Bufo; species Bufo bufo. The sequence goes on along the minus strand of NC_053390.1, from coordinate 483,169,546 downwards.
GCCGAGAGCGGTCCGTGGTATGCCGGGCTGGATTCCTGTTCAGAGCAGGACCGCACGGCGTCCTTGGTTGCTAGGACGCTGTGCGCTTCATGCCGCAACCAATGATGCCGTGTGCTCCTGCTCTGAACAGGAATCCAGCCCGGCATACCACGGACTGCTCTCGGCCGCGGAACACAGCCGTGTGCATTCGGCCTTAAGGGAAGAAGATTTCTCAATGTATTTATGCCACTGGTGTAAATAGATTGAGAAATGTGGAATGAGTACTTTCACATTTCGTCCTAGGGGCTCTATACCAGAAAAGAACTGATCAGTTTTATCCCCATGCATTCTGAATGGAGAGCATGCCGTTCAGGATGTCTTCAGTTCAGTCTTTTTGACTGATCAGGACAAAGATAAAACCGCAGCATGCTACGGTTTTATCTCCGGCCAAAAAAACTGAAGACTTGCCTGAATGCCGGACATTTTTTCCATAGAAATGTATTAGTGCTGTATCCGGCATTCAAAATACCGGAATGCCAGATCCGTCCTTCCTGTCTGCGCATGCACAGACCGAAAAAAAGAAAAAATAATTACAAAACTTGTCCCTCTGCTCCTGGATATTTCATTACTTGGCTCATGACTCATAAGGCTGCTTATTAATATAAAAAGAGCAGTACTCCCATATTGAATTCTTGTTCTATTCCTCATCTCCCTGTATGCTGTCCCCTTTCATTGATTAAAAAACAAAGTACTCCAAGGATGCTTTATGAATATGCATAAGCAACAGAGATTAATATGCATACTTATGTAAATTAGTTATTAACAAACCATTCTCAAGGGTTATGAGAGGAATGGCGGAGGGTTGTTGGCTGAAAAGCTCTATGGTTGAAGGGTATAATGTTGTCTTTGCTGGTTCACTTTTACCATTTAAAAAAAAAAAAATTATGCTGTGCACAATTTTGTGTATCAGATCTGCGGTTAAGTACAAAAAAAAAAAAAACTTTTCACCGCTATAAAAATAACAGTGAATAGATTTGTACAATGTTAGCCATTAATATAACCATGAACACCTTCCCAAATTAAAATATACCTTTTAATACATTTTCTTAAAAACTGGACTACAGCCGGACTAAGTTCAAAAGGGTCAAGAAAGCACATACCGTATATACTCGAGTATAAGCCGAGCCCCTAATTTTACCCCCAAAAAATGGGAAAAATTATTGACTCGAGTATAAGACTAGGCTGGGAAATGCAGCTATAATGCAGAGTGTATGTGTATATAATGCACACACTCTACATTATATACACACATCTGCAAGAGGGTGACTCCCTGTATTTAATGCAGACTGTGTGCATTATATACACTCACACTCTGCATTAAATACAGGGAGCCATCCACAGATCTCCCCCCTAAACAGTGCCATCCCCCCCTCCCCTAAACAGTGCCATGATGGCACTGTTTAGGGGAGGGGATATCTGTGGATGGCACTGTAGGGGATCTGTGGATGGCACTGCCATCCACAGATCCCCCTACAGTGCCATCCACAGATCCCCCTACAGTGCCATCCACAGATCCCCCTACAGTGCCATCCACAGATCCCCCTACAGTGCCATCCACAGATCCCCCTACAGTGCCATCCACAGATCCCCCTACAGTGCCATCCACAGATCCCCCTACAGTGCCATCCACAGATCCCCCTACAGTGCCATCCACAGATCCCCCTACAGTGCCATCCACAGATCCCCCTACAGTGCCAGCCACAGATCCCCCTACAGTGCCATCCACAGATCCCCCTACAGTGCCATCCACAGATCCCCCTACAGTGCCATCCACAGATCCCCCTACAGTGCCATCCACAGATCCCCCTACAGTGCCATCCACAGATCCCCCTACAGTGCCATCCACAGATCCCCCTACAGTGCCATCCACAGATCCCCCTACAGTGCCCTCCACAGATCCCCCTACAGTGCCATCCACAGATCCCCCTACAGTGCCATCCACAGATCCCCCTACAGTGCCATCCACAGATCCCCCTACAGTGCCATCCACAGATCCCCCTACAGTGCCATCCACAGATCCCCCTACAGTGCGGTCCGTTTTTTTGCGGATCCGTTGTTCCTGAAAATGTTTCCGTATGTCATCCGTTTTTTGCGGATCCGCAAAAAACGGAAACATGTATAAATTTCAATAAGCAAATAAAGTTGTTTTTATTTTTTTTTTTAAAGAAATCCAAATAATAATAATTTTAATGTAATTTCCAGGAACGGATTCCGTATAAAACGGATGACATACGTAATGACATCCGAATGTCTTCCGTTTTTTGCGGATCCATTGACTTTGTATTGTACCAGGATCCGATTTTTCAGGAAAAGAATAGGACATGTTTTATATTTAAACGGACATGCGGAACGGAACAACGGAAACGTTTTTTTCCAGGACCCATTGAAAATGAATGGGTCCAGATCTGTTCCAGAAAAAACGGAACAGATCAGGAAAGAAAAAACGGACGTGTGAATGGACCCTTATTGATACTCAGTGTTTACTCACGGTTAGCTGAAATCACGCTAGATGAAATGATTTTCGACTGAATGGAAAATCAGCAATGATGAAAAAGGGATGGTCCAGGGATGATGATGACAGAAGGTCCTTAGTGGATGGTATAAAAAAATCAAGGTCACCCTTAGGCCTTATTCACACGTCCGTTGTTTCTTTCCTGATCTGTACCGTTTTTTTCTGAACAGATCTGGACCAGGTCTGGACCCATTCATTTTCAATGGGTCCTGAAAAAAACGGACAGCTCAATGTCTGATTTTTTTTCAGGACCCATTGAAAATGAATGGGTCCAGATCTGGTCCAGAAAAAACGGAACAGATCAGGAAAGAAAAAACGGACGTGTGAATGGACTCTTATAGATACTCAGTGTTTACTCACGGTTAGCTGAAATCACGCTAGATGAAATGATTTTCGACTGAATGGAAAATCAGCAATGATGAAAAAGGGATGGTCCAGGGATGATGATGACAGAAGGTCCTTAGTGGATGGTATAAAAAAATCAAGGTCACCCTTAGGCCTTATTCACACGTCCGTTGTTACTTTCCTGATCTGTACCGTTTTTTGCTGAACAGATCTGGACCCATTCATTTTCAATGGGTCCTGAAAAAAAACGGACAGCTCAATGTATGATTTTTTTTCATGACCCATTGAAAATGAATGGGTCCAGATCTGGTCCAGATCTGTTCAGCAAAAAACGGAACAGATCAGGAAAGAAACAACGGACGTGTGAATGGACCCCTATGGAGTACAGTATAAAATAAATATCCTAGACCATTCCCTATATGACCCTAGATAGGCTAAGCCCAGGGACACCCCTTGAAAGTAGGGGCTCCCTGTCCTCGTACCTAACCTAGTATACCCTAGAACACCCTATCCCAGGAGTCAGCAACCGTCGGCACTCCAGCTGTTGTGAAACTACAATTCCCAGCATGCTCCATTCATTTCTATGGGAGGTCTGAGAAGAGCAGAGCAAGTATGCATGCTGGGAGTTGTAGTTTCACAACAGCTGGAGAGCCGGAGGTTGCCTACCCATGCCCTATCCTATAGTAAACTGAGTGACAAGACATAGATCTAAACACACTAACATAGAAAGGACAAACAATTCCCAACGTTACGTTTCCCCAGCCGTTGTATACTACGACTGGTTCGTCAGGGGAAGAGGAGGATGATACTCCGTGTCCCCTATATTCAGTGTCCCACAATCGAGACCCTCTAGGAACAGGAGCAGGCTAGAGATGACCAGTGTCCCCATGTTAGCCATTAGACAGGAAAGATAAAAGCTCTGTCTTCAGTGGCTTTTATGGTTAACCAAAAAGAGGATAATAGCAAGCATTTCAAAGTTTCTTCATCCGACATTGTATAACACTATATCTAAAGAGTCACATATTTATACACAAGGCTTTGGAACAGTGTTGTAAATGATACAAGTAATGCCAAGCAAAAAATATCAATATGAGGAGCGAAACAGAAAATATTATTGAAGTTGACAGATAAGGCTGAGTTCACATCAGCATTCAGCCTTTCTGTTCTCCTGCTCTGTCATACGAGCAGTACGGAAAGGACGGATTCAGCAAATAACTGAGCCGAACAGAGCCCACGGACCCCATAGAGTATAATGAGATCTGTTAGGTTTCCGCTCAGAGGAAGATTTTTGAAGCAGATACAAAAGTCCTGTATGCAGGACTGAATGCTGATGTGAACTCAGCCTAAGGCCTCATGCACACGACCGTTGTGTGCATCCGTGGCCGTTCCGTTTTCCGTGATTTTCTGCGGACCCGTTGACTTTCAATGAGTCCGTTGAAAACTCGGAAAATGCACCGTTGTTCATCCGCGGCCGTGATCAGTGTTTCCTGTCCGTCAAAAAAATATGACCTGTCCTATTTTTTTGATGGACAACGGTTCACAGACCCATTCAAGTCAATGGGTCCGTGAAAAAACACGGATGCACACAAGATTGGCATCCGCGTCTGTGGCCGTAGGCTACTTTCACACAGACGGATCACAGATCCGTCTGCATAAAAGCTTTTTCAGAGCTGAGTTTTCACTTTGTGAAAACTCAGATCCGACAGTATATTTTAACACAGAGGCGTTCCCATAGTGATGGGGATGCTTCAAGTTAGAATATACTACAAACTGTGTACATGACTGCCCCCTGCTGCCTGGCAGCACCCGATCTCTTACAGGGGGCTGTGATCCGCACAATTAACCCCTCAGGTGCCGCACCTAAGGGGTTAATTGTGCGTATCATAGTCCCACCAAAACGCAGCTTGCAGCGTTATGTTGTCCGTCTGACGAAACTGAGCTTTTCTTCCGTTCTATGGCTCCTCAAAAAAAATAAAACATGTTCAATACTTGACAGTGAAATTCAGGACGTGGCCCAATTGAAGTCTGAGTCTATGGGTCTGCAAAAATGCAGAATGCTATCAGTTTTTTTGCGTACATGCTGAACTGTCTGCAAAAAAAATGGATCCGCACTTTTGTGGCCAGCATACTACTGTCTGAATGAGCCCTAATAGGAATGAATAGAGATCCTGACTTCCTGTCCACAAAACAGACACTACACTATAGAATCCAGGAAGTCTCTTCAGGGATCACATGATCTACCTGCCAAAAGTAACAAATGCTAAAAATACCTTAATAAATTGTAATGTAAATTTCTTAAATGATAATGTATACCAAACACTGGGGACAAAACTCCTTTTTTTTCTTCTGGGACTGCCTTGTTATATAAAGAATTCTAGTATACATATACCTGGAAGACAAATCGCTTCAGAAGGACTCTTCCACTGTATTGTCTGCAATAGAAGACCTGGAACACTGTTTTAGAACTTTTATATGCATAATTCAAGCCAATAAATGATCATTAACAAACATTACAGTACGTTAACTGCTGTGTTTTTTTTTTTTTCTGACAGGGATAGAAGAACGAACTGGCTCTGGGTCTTGGACAGCAAGCGATGGATCAACATTTGACCAGGGCAGAGTAAGAAAGGTTTTTAGAGTGCACGTAACATGTATAATTGGTACCAGTCAACTAAAACAAAAGTATTTTCTTTGTTTTATTTTTCTTTATTAACAAACTGGCTACCCATTCTAATCACTGTTTCATGTTCCTTCAGGGTTATGGTGACACTAGTCATTATGAGGAACACAGGGATATACCCTCGCATGAAGGCAATTTGTCATCTACAACTTTTCTGTCATCAGGATTTGTGGGTAAGTATTCAAAAATTGTCCCTTATTGGGGGCAAATGATGAATAAACACACTTATGTTATGGGATAAAAATAAAAAAAGTCCTTTGGAGGACAAAGCATCCAAAAATTATGCCTTGTTATTGTCAGAAGAAAAAGTGGCTTGTTGTGAACAAGCCTAAATACATTCTCCCTTTTAATTGAAAGCAGCAGTGCAGAGTGGTTGTGGAAATGGTATGCATATACTAGCATGTAGCTGCAATAGTAGCAGAAGCAGCATAGCATGGAATATACAATGCAGTCTATGGGTAGTAATAGTAGTAGTAGTGGCAAATGGTTTGCATTAATAGAGGTGGAAGTAGGAGGTTAGCAGCAAGGAGCTGCAGCAACAGCCATATGACATATGTTGGCAGGCAGCAGCTTTACAGAAGATGATGGTAGGCACTGGCAGCGGCATGATGGAGGCCGCAGCAGCCATACAGAACATGGTCAGCAGGCTTCAGCCGTGTCATGATGGAGGCAGGACGGCAGGCAGCAACAGTGGCAAGATGGGGTCTCTGTCAGCAAAGGCAGATCTATTCATCTGCCTCAGCTAGAGGAGTGTAAAACTCCTCTTGAATCCAGGCTTGGTTCATTTTGACAAAAGTGATGTTTTAGACTGTGGCGCAGGACAACTTGGTCTGTTTGGGTGTCCCCTACAACCCCCCCCCCCCCCCCCCATCAAGATGACACTGGAGGCTGGGCAAGAAAGAATTAAAAGAGCATGTTGTACCAGTTTCGGCCACTGGTCCAGTCTGCCTATCCAGAAATCCATGGGTTAGGGAACAGGGTCATAGACGCCAGGGCCTAAACCTGGGCGTTGAGGCGGGAGCTGTTGGCTTTCGGAATGGCCTCAGCCTGCTGCAGCACGTGGAAAAATTGCTCCATCATGCATGGCTATCCAGTAATCATCAGGCTGCTTGATTTCAATGATCCTCCTCACATGAGTGATTGAAAAGAGTGACAGTCTTGTGGACACTGCCAGCAGCTAGCACAAGCCAGTGCAGTTTTTTTGTTTTTTATTTTATATAAAGGGCCATGCAAAGAGAATATGTTATTTCCCACAGGTTCAGGGCTCAAGGATCCTGTTGTGGTACCTCATGTGCTGCAATATTTTAACCCTGGAGATCTTGCACATGGCTGTGGTTTTGTTGCTCTCACAGAGCTACAGGCAGCCGATCTGGACTTAGCTCTGGCACCTTTTGGGCCTAAGGGTACTTTCACACTTGCGTTGCTGGATTCCGGCAGGCAGTTCTGTCGCCGGAACTGCCTGCCGGATCCGGAAATCTGTATGCAAATGGAAACCATTTGTAGATGGATCCGGATGCGGTCACAAATGCTTTGCAACACTGGATCTGTTTCTCCGATGTCATCCGGAAAAAACTGATCCGGTATTTATTTTTTTACATTTTTAAAGGTCTGCGCATGCCCAGACCGGATCCGTCAATGCGGCAATTTTAATACGGCACTAATACATTCCAATGGAAACAAATGCCTGCAAGTGTTAAGGATTTTTAGCTGGAGAGAAAAATGCAGCGTGCTGCATTTTTTTCCCGTCCAAATACCGTAAAAGGACTGAACTGAAGACCTCATGATGCATCCTGAATTGATTGCTTTCCATTCCGGATGCATTAGGAGAAAAGTGATTTGTTTTTCTCTGGTATTGAGCCCCTAGGACGGAACTCAATACCGGAAAACTTTGACGCAAGTGTGAAAGTACCCTAACTCATCAGCAGTGTCAGGGCATCACTAGATCCTGAAGCATTCGTGGCCCTGCCTCTTCTTTGGGAGGGGAGTAGTCTCTGCTCTTTATTGCTCATCCTGAGGGCCTCGGTCCGGCTCACAGGTCCTGTCCAGCACACAATCATCATCTGAATCCTCACCCTCCCTGCCACTTTTATCAGGCTGGGAGATATCATGTTGGGCCCATGGGCCCCCCTCCCATGCTCTGCATTTTCTAAGACTGCCACCGTCGCTGCCCCCACTGTCAATGCCATGGGTACCACCACCCCCAACACAGCTATGCATGGTGTCCCCAGCCTCTTCCCAAAGTAGTCAACAAGTAGACTATCTGCCATAAGGCTTGGTGGGATTTTCTGGCCGCTTGTTAGGAAAAAGCAAAGTGCCCTACTAGGAAGGGGCAGTGAAGACCGAGAGGACTCCACTGAAAGCCTTCTCAGGAGCTGCAAGGAGGAGGGGCACAAGTTACACTGTGACCCCTGGCTCCTGCTGTGACTTAGAGAAGCAGGTAAGAAATCCCAGCAGCTGCCAATATGCTTCAAAATAAACTTCTTCTTTATTCCATATCAATTAATATAACATGTTTCGGCATACAGCCTTTATCAATAGATACATAATAATGATTCAAACCAACTTTATAGAAATGTCTAATCAAACACTTAAAATGGCCTAAATTTGTTATCACTCAGATAATGTTGTCACGTATATGATGGTCTTATTAAATTCAACAACCAAAAAAAGTGCAACTATTTGGAGACCGAAGTAAACGGCAAAAGGGTTGATATCACTTTACCACTCTCAGATAATTTTGTGCCCTACCATTTGTATTGGTGTAGTATCTGCCTATATGCTGGTTTAAATAAATTCAATAACAACCCCCCCCTCCCCTTTAATCTGTGCTGGATCTATTCATTGATGAATTCTACAACCCCCAATTTTTTTTTTTTTTAACCAGATGGAGAAATAAATAAACGGAAACTGATTTAGGCCTAAATTCATTATTACTCCGATATTTTTTTTGTGAGCTACCCTGTGTATTGCTGTAGTAATCACCTATATGCTGGTTTGAATAAATTCAATAACCCAAGGAAAAAAAATTGTAAAGGCTAAATGCGTTCATTTCTTTCTCCACACAGTTCCAATTACTGATGTTTTGTCGGCTGTGCATATTTGTATACAGTTTTAAAAAAAAAAAAAAAAAAATAAATTAAGGTGAGATGTCCTGACACGGAGTTCAGACAAGTATTTCAGGGGTTTTCACTGAAATTTAAAATGCTACATTGATGGTAGAACACGTTTTGTACAGTTTTGTGCTCATCCCCCACCCCCAAAAATAGGATTTCTGGTAGCTGCTTTTGCATTTTGCTGCAGTTGTGCTAGGAGGCAAAGCCAGCCTCATCTCCTCACTCCCTGGCTGACCGCTTTCTCTGCCAATTCCTATTCTACACGCACAATTCTTTGTAAGGCTACTTTCACACCTGCGTTTCCTTCTGGTATCTGCACAGACGGATCCGCACCTATAATGCAAACGATTGTATCCGTTCAGAACGGATCCATTTGCATTACCATGAACAAAAAATAATAATTTTTTTGTTTTTGTTCATGATGATGCAAACTGATTCGTTTTGACTTACACTGAAAGTCAATGGGAGGTGGATCCTTTTTCAGTTGCACCATATTGTGTCAGTGAAAACTGATCCGTCCCCGTTGACTTACATTGTAAGGCTACTTTCACACTAGCGTTCGGGGCTCCGCTTGTGAGCTCCATTTGAAGGGTCTCACAAGCGGCCCCGAACGCATCCGTACTGCCCCAATGCATTGAGTGGATGCGGATCCGCTCAGAATGCATCAGTCTGGCAGCGTTCAGCCTCCGCTCCGCTCCGCTCAGCAAGCGGACACCTGAACGCTGCTTGCAGCGTTCGGGTGTCCACCTGGCCGTGCGGAGGCAAACGGATCCGTCCAGACTTACAATGTAAGTCAATGGGGACGGATCCGTTTGAATTGGACACAATATGGCTCAATTTTCAAACTGATCCGTCCCCCATTGACTTTCAATGTAAAGTCTGGACGGATCCGTTTGAAGCTACTTTCAGACTTAGAATTTTTTCTACAATATAATGCAGACGGATCTGTTCTGAACGGATCCAAAGTCTGCATTATATGAGCGGATCCGCTCTGAACGGTAGTGTGAAAGTAGCCCAAGTCAGGACGGATCCGTTTGGCTCTCCATCGTCAGGCGGACATCAGAACGCTGCAAGCAGCGTTTGGGTGTCCACCTCCAGAGCGGAATGGAGGCTGAACGGAGGCAAACTGATGCATTCTGAACGGATCCTTATCCATTCAGAATGCATTGGGGCTAAACTGATCCGTTTTGGGCCGCTTGTGAGAGCCCTGAAACTGATCTCACAAGCTGACCCAGAAATGCCAGTGTGAAAGTAGCCTAATTCTAGTGTTTATCTTCACTGTCCCTGGCAGTAGGTAGAATACAAGCTTGACTGTGACTTTTCACTGTCCCTGACTCACAAAGATCGTTTCTCTGGCAGACACTGTAATACCTGTCCACCTTCATTCAGAGCCCAAAACAGAATGACATTCTGCTAGAGCACATCCCTGCCTGCTGCAGCACTGATTTGCTCATCTAGGCTAACCCCATTCCTAGCCATCTGGTTCGCTTATCTTTAGTTGAAATCATCTGTTTTATTAAACTTTAGACTAATATATATGGCACCTTCAGTACGATATGATTCTTGTAATTTTAGCTTGAAAATGTATGTGTGCGCAGTGCTGAGTATCAGTTTGCATAGATCTGTGATGGCTAACCTACGGCACGCCAGCTGTGGTAAAACTACAGATCCCAAGATCTACCCTTGCTTGGCTGTTCTCAGAACTCTATAGAAATTAATGGAGCATGCCGTGAGTCATAGTTTCACCACAGCTGGAGTTTAGCCTCTCTCAATTTATTATAATACTTAAACTTGCATTTTCTTGCAACCTATTAAAATGAAGATGAAATTAACCTAGAATGAGCCTTCTCTCTCCAGGGCCTCCTAAAAGTAGTATAGTCTGCCTCTATGGGCTAATACAAACAAGGTGCCAATTAGATTATGTATAGAAAATAAGATGAAAGGGGTTGTCCTACCCAACCAAATTTTAACCCAGGAGAGTTTGAAAAATGAACAGAAAAAGACACTCGCCTACTCAATAAGTCAGTCAGAGCCTCAGCGGTCACATGCCACTTCGGGTCATGACACAAATGAGGCCACTAAATGGCTGTATCGATGCATGTGACCACTGATAGGACATCACACTTCCAGTCCACAGGGGGCAGAAAGGGGAACAGATGGTAGCCTTGTTGCTGAAATGAAACTATGTTGAGTAGGTGAGTGGCTTTTCTTTTTACATTTAGACACTTACAGCTCTAGTTAAAATTTGTGTTTGGGTTGGACAACCTTTTTAATGATGGGACAACCCCTTAATAAATGGGACTCTTGTTGTGGCTTTAACCTTCATAGAATGTTTACAAAAATCTTTATGCAACCTAGAAGCGACAATTTTAACTGCAGTACCCTAAACAGAAATGGCAGGGAACTTGACTTGAAACTTGAATTCAGCTTGCATTGCGTGAAGCTGGCTTACTTGTGAACTTAGGCCACATGCACATCACCGTATATTTTTTGCGGCACGCAAACCATGGATCCACAAAATACGGATACAGTCAGTGTGCCTTCCGCATTTGTTTGGTTGGTCCTTTTGACTTCAAAGGGCCCATAGACTACATTTTGCAACCACAATAGAACATTTTTTTATAATTTGCAGAACAGACATGCTTATGTAGACACAAGTTGTTTTCATACAATATTAATAAACTCTAGCCTTTGTACAATAAATGAGTATGTTGTCAGACTTTGAGAATGCATAATCTTGTGTTTACTGGTTTATGTATTTCAGCAAAAGATGAGCGAGCATCATACTCTACATTTGGCAGAGATCCCGAAATGCCTGGAATGAACCAGGTACTGATTATGCACACAATTGTGTTTTTGTATTTATGTAGTAGAAGAAATACAACAAATCTTTTAACCCCTTTCCGACATGCGCTGTACCTTTTATGGCGCAGCGGGATGGGAGTTCCCGCATTCTGTCATACTCGTATAGTGCACTGATCAGGTGGCTATTGGCCATAATCAATCAATATAGGTGCCTGACTGTCACAGCCAAGCCCCTGTAGTAGCCACTATCATCCATTAAAACTCTGATGCCAGCAAATTAACATCTTGCCGCAGTCAATGCCTTACAAAGGCTCCTGTGTCTGCCAGCTGTAGTGTCAATGTAAAACTGATACAGCACTGAAACTAAAATAAAAAGTAAAAAATGTGATGTATAAAAATAAAACCTTTCAAGTGTTTAAAAATAAAAATAATTCTCTCAAGTAAATTACTATTGTAAAAAAAGAAAAGAAAAAAATAGGCATCTGTAATGACAGGGCCTATAAAGATGGCATGTGATTTTCCCCATCAGGTGAACCGCCGTTCGAAAAAAAAAACTTTTTGGTCGCTTTGCTTTCCAGTAATCATAAAATCAAGTGATCAAAAATTTACATGTACCCCCTCACACAAGACCATCACCAGAAAAATAAAAGAAAATATGGTGAAACAAAATGGGAGAAAATTGTTTCACAGAAACATGATTTATTTATTTAAAAGATTTTACTAGTTTTAAAGTATCAGAACTTTAGATAACAATTTTAGATATATATATATTTTTTTTGTCTGTAATCATAGTGATCAGCAGAATAAAGTTAGTCATATGCCTACCATGCACCGGCCATTATCTTTACCTAGATGTAGTAGCCAGTTCCTCCTTTTTTAATTGGCTGTGGCAACAGGCAGTGGTCATACATGTGGTGAGTGGACACTCGTGGAGTCCATCCAGTCTTATACCACCTGATATTCAGGCAGATTATCTGCCTCTCCAAATGTGTCACCGATCACCTGATGGACAAAGAAAAACCTTCGTTTATCGGGTGATCCTATAATTCGTGCAGGCATGTAAATTATCATTTTTGTGTAGCAGATTGTGTTTTGGACAGTAATCTCCTGCCCAGAAACTGTAGAGGAGATAATCTCCTTCAATGAACGAGCAGTAGGCGTTCTTTACCGACAATCGACTTTAGCTTGGCCTGTGTAAACCTGCCTTAAAGGAAATGTCACAAAAAATATTTTTTGCCAGGTTAAACCGGATAGCGACACACACCTTTTTTTCTAATCTCTTTCTTTTTTTTTTCGGATTGCAGATTTATTCAATTTTATTTTCTCAACATTATTATGGGGCTGCCATCTTGCCTAAGCTGTTCTTAAAGGGAACCTGTCACCGGGATTTTGGGTATAGAGCTGAGGACATGGGTTGCTAGATGGCCACTAGCACATCTGCAATTGCGGATGTGCTAGTGGCCACCTAGCAACCTATGTCCTCGGCTCTATACCCAAAATCCTGGTGACAGGTTCCCTTTAACAGCACTTACAAAGCATTAAGAAAATTGCTTTACGGCAGCTCCATGGTCCACAGACCTCATTGACTTCTATGGGAGAGTTATCTAGGCATGCTCATTGACCTGTTCAGTGGTCACTGTACAAGGAAAGAACAAGCTTGACAATCACATATTGGGAATGGTGGATCCTGTCTTGGCCTTCTAATCTTGCCTGTAATGATATCACCTCTGTGTATAGATAATCAGATAACTGCAGTAAAGTGATCCATACAGACCAAGAAGTGGCACCTATTATTAGGCTTAGTGACCAGTTTGAAAACGGCAGGATTTTATGGCTTCTGTTTAAATATAGATATTGACTTTGAAAGTTAAAAATAACATCACCAAAAATTCTTCAAAAATATGTTAAACATAATGTGATTTAAATAGGTCATTTTGTGATCACACATTCCCTTTATGTCCCTGTTGCTAACTGATATGTTTAGCTCTGGCATGTGCTGTTGGAATGGACCTGCAAAAAACTTTTTTCCAGACCAAAAAATCTGAAAAGGGAAAAGATCATAAAGGAGGGTCTTGTTTAATTCAAGAACCTCTGAAGCTTCCAAGCAATGATGCCAGGGACCCGGTGGGAGGAAGGCTCAATTTTTTTTTTTCAGTATAGAAATAGGATTCTGAAACCTTACAGACTGCATTAATGTTTAGGTCTTCCTCCACTCCAGCACTCAAGGTTACCTCAGTTCTGTAAAAGAAAGTGGAAGAGGAGAGACTGGATGTATTATCAATGAAGGTGCTCATTTCAGTTTCCATGGATCAGTGGGGACATGGATTTTATTCCACAGCTTTGCTGGTGAAAAACCTAAACTGTCCTTTCGACCGATAATAAATTTAAATTAATTTATCAGATACGAAAAGTTCAAAATGGGGTTGATAAATTCAACTGTAAGGCCTCTTTCACACGAGCATCGCGTGTGTGGGCCGGAAAGGAAGCGGGTGCGTTGTGGGAAAATGCACAAATTTTCCCCGCAAGTGCAAAGCATTGTAATGCGTTTTGCATGCGCGTGAGAAAAATCGTCATGTTTTGTACCCGAACCCGGACTTCTTCACAGAAGTTCGGGTTTGGGTTAGGTGTTGTGTAGATTTTATTATTTTCCCTTATAACATGGTTATAAGGGGAAATAATAGCATTCTTAATACAGAATGCTTAGTAAAATGGTGATGGAGGGGTTAAAAAAATAAAAAATTTAACTCCCCTTAATCCACTTGTTCGCGCAGCCCGTCTTTCTTCTTCTTTGAGAAAAAGGACCTTTGGTGACGTCACTGTGCTCATCACATGGTCCATCACCATGGTGATGGTACATGTGATGGACCATGTGATGAGTGCAGTGACGTCACCAAAGGTCCTTTTCCTCGAAGAAGAGGAGAAGAGAAGCCAGGCTGCGCGAATAAGTGGATTAAGGTGAGTTTAATTTTATTTTTATTTATTTTTTTAACACCTCAAATCACTATTTTACTAAGCATTCTGTATTAAGAATGCTATTATTTTCCCTTAGAACCATGTTATAAGGGAAAATAATAAAGATCGGGTCCCCATCCCAATTGTCTCCTAGCAACCATGCGTGAAAATCGCACCGCATCCGCACTGTGGATGCTTGTGATTTTCACACTGCCCCATTCACTTCTATGGGGCCTGCGTTACGTGAAAAACGCACAATATAGAGCATGCTGCGATTTTCACACAACGCACAAGTGATGCGTGAAAATCACCGCTCATGTGCGCATTCCATAGAAATTAATGGGTTCGGATTCAGTGCGGGTGCAATGCATTAATCTCACGCATTGCACCCGCGCAGAAATCTCGCCCTTGTGAAAGAGGCCTAAATCTCTTATGAAAAGGAGGTTTAATGGCATCTCTACATATCATATTCCAGTTTGTCATAAGATCATGCTGGAAGTGGTAGTTCATTTGAGTAGCACAAATATTCAGATTGTTCCTTACTTAGATGATCTCTTCATATTGGAATTTCCACATCAGACCTAGGAAGCAAGGTTTTTCAGGTCAGTCAGTTGTACTGTGGTGACGATAAACTGCAAGAAATCCAGTCCTTCTCCCTCACAAGAAGTAATTTTATTAGGAATCCTCTTGAATCCCAATCAAACATTTCTTTTCTGGCAGAGAGAATATCAAAGATTCAGTCTCAGGTTGCAGATTTTCTAGATCTTCAGTCTTCCTCTATCAGGCTGGCTATGTCACTGCTGTATTCTAATGTGGAGACTTCAGCACTACAGTCCAGTCTTTAGGTTAAATAAAGTTAAAAAGCATGTACATGGTCTCAGGTTTTGAAACAAACCTGGTGTCATGCCTAGTGTCAGACTTTCAATAATATATCCAACTCGTGCTTCTATTTTAGCGTGGGATCTGACTCGAGGCCTGTATATGAACATGTGTCTTGCAAAGTTTTTAAAGCCAAATTTCTATATAATATTACATTTAATACAGAGCCTTCCTTATCTGCTCTTCTAATTATTAAATTGTCATTTTTGTAGCTTTGTTATGCTTTTGAACTGGATTTGGGTAAGATTATAAGGAACCCTTTTAGATGTATGCAGCTTACGTTTGTTAAATAGCTCTGTTAAATCTTCATCTTGTGCTTCTACTATAGCCCGTCTAGGATAAGAATCAGAATTTTTGAATCTTATGATAGGATTACGGTCACATAGTTGGTCACTCTACGCATTAGACATCTGTAGATATTGAAATATGGACAGTGCCACTTTTTCCTCAAATATCAGATCCTTATACTCCTTTATTGCATTTATATTAGAATTAAAAGGGTTTTCTGAGATGGGTTATTAGTATCTGTGGAGGCCAGTGACGTCAAGTTCATCTGTCACATAGCCTAGGAGCAGCTCAGCCCCATTCAAGTGAATGTGATTGAGCTGCGATCCCAAGCACAGCCTGCGTTCTTGGTGGGTAAGGAGAAGGCAATAGTGCTCACAGGAGCACTGCTGCCTTCTCAAAAGAGCTGATCGGTGGGGGTCCCTGGTTAATCAGTAGGAAAAAAAATAAAAAAATTGGAAAACCCCTTTAATAATAAAAGAAAAAGCCTCATTCAAGTTCCTGAAAAAAAAAGTAATTTGACTGTTTGAAGTCTTGCTAACTTATTGAGATCTCATATAGTGTGGAACTAGGAACTGATCTTTGCCCCAATCTGGGGGGGGCCAGTGCAGAGGATGGGGCTTTCAGGGGACGCATGCCTCCCTTTTCTGCTCCTTAGGCATAAGAAGTAAATTGACAGCAGCCCGGGCTTCCGTTCAGGCCGCCATAATAAAATGAGGGATCTGATGTGCATGTGTCTTTACAGGCAGAGGTTCTCTGGGTGCGAGAGTCTCGTCCCCTGTGCCTCCAGTATGTCAATTCTGGTCCTGATAACGTCGGAGGGCGGGTGGATATTGAGGAAAGATGGAATATTTGGTTGGTCGGTCTGCTGCCATCTTGGCAGAGACCTGCGGTACATGATGTCGGCTCCTTCTGACTCCACCAATCCTCTTCCTTAAGCCTGTGCATCCTACCTCAGCCCAGAGCCCAGCAAGCTTCCTTTCATGCCTGCTTCTGCTATTGTGTGTTTTTTTGGAACTTAATGCAGGCTTTTTTAAACACTGTTCCTTCCTACTGGTGACTTGGTGCTGGAACTTTTTCCTTTTGGTTCCTTTTGGCCCTAATTTAAATTCTTTATCGTCATCATTTTATAGGGTAGAATCTGGTCGGGGGAAAAAATGCTATATGCTAGAAAACATTGACTTCAAAATCTAAAAAGCCAATCTGTCCTAGATACACAGATAAGGTGGTTTCGGAGGAATCTCCTTCCTTCTTAAATTTCATCAAGAGTCTTATAAAGGAAGAAGTAAAAGTTGTAGAGGATGCAATTACCTCCATCCTCTACTCAACCATCTACTGTACCTCCCATAAGTTGCAGACTCAGATGAGGGAGAAATCTTTTCGGATGTTAACTCTGAATCGTCAAAAGATGGTTCTGGTGGGGTGTGGTCTGCTGGCCGAGCAAGATGACTGCATGAGACTTGAGCTCCAGAGCATTACCAGCGATAAAGGAGAAGCAGACAGGGTAAACCTATCGCTTCCTACCTTTTAGAAGGCAGCCATACCTCACAGATGATGACCAGAGGCAAGCGGTCAATGAAAAAGCAGAGGAAGCTAGACTTCTTCTTTGAACGAGGCAAAGATCAAGATGGCGCTCTAACCCTGGATCTAGCTCGCCAGCTGCATCATGCGCATCTCATGACCCATCACAGGAGGGGACCCCTGGTGTCCTTCAATACACCCAACCCTCCTCACCATCGGGGGCACTGCCACAAAGAGAGCTTTGGGATGGCTCAGGTCACCCACTGTCAAATGCGAGCCACCAGGAAGGTTTGGCTGCATCATCACCTTATACCAGCCCTGACAAACACTAGGATTCAGGCTCCGTCCACGTCAGACGTGTATGTAAGAGACCGCATATCACTATCTTTGCAGGCCTTCCCTACCACAGATCAGCCTGCATCAGGCAATATTCTAAAAGAAATGTTAGTCCTTTTCAGCCAGATGATGCACAAGGAATTACCTGCCCTACTCCTCCCGATTCAATACTCAGTTGCGGCTATTGACAAACGGGTCTGCCATGTTGAATCCAAAAACTGGAGATTTTGCTACATCCCATAACCAGCTTATAGATGCCCATAATGAGCTGGCCGAGGAGCTTGACCATCTAAAAGCCAAAGTGGTGGATCTGGAGGACCGGTCTCGCCCGAATAATATTTAAGTTCTGAGGGATACTTGAGAAGATTGCCTCTAAAGTCCTACTCTCTTATTTGCAGGAACTCATGAAAGCTATATTACCGGACGTCTCCTCACATGACCTTCCCATAGATGGGGCACACAGATTGGTCCACCCAAAACACCTTCCTGAAACTGTACCCAGGAATGTGCTGGCTAGGGTGCACTTCTTCCACATAAAAGCATTTATGGCTGGTGCGACTAAGAAGGGTACCTTGCCCTCTCCTTATGAGTCGATCAAAATGTTTGCAGATTTATCTGCTCACACCTTACAGCAACGCTGTTGCACAGGAGTTACGATAGTGCTGCAGACCGAAATTGAAATGTCCAGTTTAGGTGAGTTTTTGAGAGGCTCAATTTTGGATACAGAGAGGAAATGATGTTAGAGACAGCTGCCAGACAATTACTGGTGTTTTGGAGTAAAGCAGGGGTTGACTTCAGGGGACGAAGTGTATAGTTGGGTGTCGTCCGCATAGAGATGTTATCAAAAGCCAAATCTACTGATAGTCTGTCCAATGGGGGCTGTATAGAGGGAGAAGAGTAGAGGACCTAGTACTGAGCCCTGAGGAATTTAACCGCCTCCGGACTGCCTAGCGCAGGATCGCGTTCCAGAGGCGGCAGCTCTGCGCAGAGTCACGGCAAAAGTTAGAGGGGATGTCGCGTCATCAGCTTGCCAGCCAATGATCGTGGCTGGCAAGCTGATGATTTTAAAAAAAATCGAATCAGAAGCCAGTTAACACACTATATTTGTAAATATGATGTGTTAAATGGCTTCTCTGCTGGTCCTTTTCGTCGGTTGGTTCCAGCAGAGGAGCAGACATCACAGTGAGTAGCACCAAACGCTTCACTTAGCCCCAGATCACCCCAATTAACCCCTTGATCACCCCTTGATCGCCCCTGTCAATCACCTAGTGAAAGGAAAAAAGTGATCAGTGTAAACTGTCACTTTTTTTTCCACTGGTATTGACTGTTAGGTTTTAGGATAGTTTAGGTCCCTTGGTTAGGTAGTTTAGCGATTGTTTAGCGCCCAGCCCACTGCACCGCAGTCACTGATTCGCTGATTAGCGTATCGCTAATCGGCATTTGTACACTTATAGTATCTGTAAGTGATCAAAACTGATCACAGTCAGATCTATAATAGTATTAGTGTCACCTTAGCTCGCCCTCCACCCAAAACGCAGTGTTTGCCTGATCGGTCGACCACACGTGCGTTCACCCACGCCCGCCCCGCCGCAGTGACAAAAAAAAAAAAAATTTTTTGATCACTGCACAATCACTTTACAAGCGCTGTTTTGATATTTTTTATCAATCGCAGCGGCCTCCGGTACTTCGCTAGCCTCCCCTTTGTAAGACAGGCTTGCTTTTTTTCTTGGGTAGTCTCAGGGAATACCCCTAAATTTAGTAGTCCAAATGTCAAACAGGGGGTATTCTTCTGAAGAGGCCTACAGGATTCTGACCCAGTCGGATGAGGAATGGGAACCCTCATCTGACGAATCTAGCGGGTCAGAATATGAACCTGTAGAAAGCAGTGGCAGTCTGACCCAAAGTTCGGACGAGGAGGTGGAAGTCCCTGATAGCACCAGGCGTACCCGGCCCCGTGTCACTAGACCGCAGGTTGTGCAGGATCCGCTTCAAGAGCAGCAGAGTGGGGCTGGCGCTGTCGGATTACGTGGTGAGGCATACACCAGCAGCGCAGCCCTCCCTGGACCTAGTACCAGCACTGCCATACAACATGGTGAAGTGGCGAGTCACCCCGTCGCAGCCACCGCAAAGACAGGCCCGTAGAGCCCCTAGAGTGAGGTGCTGGCAAACCCTGATTGGCAGTCCCCAACTTCAGCCGCACCTGTAGTTCCCCCTTTCACCGCCCAGTCTGGAGTTCGGGTTGAGACAGCTCAGATCGGTTCGGCCCTGGGATTTTTTGAGCTGTTCTTGACCGCGGAGCTCTTGGACATAGTCGTGGCAGAAACAAATCGGTATGCCACTCAATTTATAGCCGCCAACCCGGGAAGCTATTATGCCCAGCCTTTCCGGTGGAAACCAGTCCAAGTTTCCGAATTAAAAAAATTTCTGGGCCTTCTCCTGAACATGGGTCTAACCAAAAAGCATGAATTGCGGTCATATTGGTCCACGAACCCGATTCATCACATGCCCATGTTCTCTG
This sequence comes from Bufo bufo, assembly GCF_905171765.1. Lineage (NCBI taxonomy): Eukaryota > Metazoa > Chordata > Amphibia > Anura > Bufonidae > Bufo > Bufo bufo. Next base: position 483,149,561 of record NC_053390.1, on the reverse strand, counting down.
CTGCTATGTCCAGGGCACGTTTTGAGACCATCCTGCGTTTCCTGCACTTTAGCGACAACAGCACCTCCCGTCCCAGATGCCACCCAGCTTTTGACCGGCTCCACAAAATTCGGCCCCTCATAGACCACTTCAACCAGAAATTTGCAGATTTGTATACCCCTGAGCAAAACATCTGCGTAGACTAGTCCCTAATACATTTTACCGGGCGCCTTGGCTTCAAACAATACATCCCAAGCAAGCGCGCCCGGTATGGGGTCAAATTGTATAAGCTCTGTGAAAGGGCCACAGGCTATACCCACAAATTTCGGATCTATGAGGGAAAAGATCAGACCCTGGAGCCGGTCGGTTGCCCTGGGGAGCAGTGGGAAGACAGTCTGGGACTTGGTGTCACCCTTATTTGGCAAGGGGTACCATCTTTATGTGGACAATTTTTACACAAGTGTGCCCCTCTTCAGGCATTTGTTCCAAGAACAGATTGGCTGCTGTGGCACCGTGCGACCTAGTCGCTGGGGCTTCCCCTAACGGCTCGTTACCACCCGTCTTGCAAGGGGGGAGAGGGCTGCCTTGTGTAACGAAGAACTGCTCGCGGTGAAATGGAGAGACAAGCGTGACGTTTACATGCTCTCCTTCATTCACACAGACACGACAATACAAATTGAACGGGCAACCCGTGTCATTGAAAAGCCCCTCTCAGTCCACGACTATAATGCGCTCATGGGAGGGGTGGACTTCAATGACCAGATGTTGGCTCCCTATTTAGTTTCCCGACGCACCAGACGCTGGTATAAGAAGGTGTCTGTATATTTGATTCAATTGGCGATGTACAATAGTTTTGTTCTCTACAGTAAGGCTGGGAGAACGGGATCCTTCCTCAAATTTCAGGAAGAGATCATCGCAAACCTCCTGTATCCAGGAGGTTCCGTGGCCCCATCCACCAGTGTAGTTAGCCGTCTACACCAGCGACATTTCCCCAGTGTCGTTGCTGGTACCTCAACTCAACAGTCACCCCGAAAAAGATGTCGTGTCTGTAGCAGGAGTGGAATAAGGCGTGACACCCGCTATTTCTGTCCTGACTGCCTTGACCACCCTGCCCTATGCTTTGGAGAGTGTTTCCGGCAGTACCACACACAGGTACACTTGGCATAGGGATTGCATCTCACAGGACAGGCACACAGGGCTATTAGGGCCCTTACACTCACAGCTGCTGCAAACCTCTCCTTTCACCTGGGATAAAGTGCATAATGCACTTCGCCACATCTTTGGGCGATTTGCGCTTTGCACCATGTCCCATGGGGGAAGGAGAGGTTTGTCCTATAAAGGTAAAAAAAAAAAAAAAAAAAAAATCACCGGTAAGCAAAAAAGTTAACGTTTAGTTCAAAAGTTTATATGTTCTGTTCAAAAGTTACTATAAAGTTAATAAATTTATTGCGTTGCGGCCTGGTTTTTTCTTTTTTTTACCTTCCAGGTGGACCAACCGTTCGACTAGCTGCAGCACTGATGTGCATTCTGACAGAAGCATTGCGCTGCTGTCAGATTACACAAAAGTCAGTGTATGCGGCGCTGCAAGACGAGATTTCTCCTCTGCAGTAAAAGATACGTTTGCCGAGGCATATGAGCTGAGGAGGCGGCGGTGTTCATATACTTTGGCAAACACTTTGTATATATAAAATAAAAAAAATCCCGGCAATGATTTATTCATCCACATCGATTGATGTCAATGGAGAAATCGGGTTTGCCAGGGCATACGAGCTAAGTGGGTATGGATGTTGGGCGGAGCTCCTATGTCCTGGCAGACGCCTTTCCCCTCCTTTTTTTTTTTTTTTTGGCAGAGATTTTTTCATCCACATTGATCGATGCGAATGAAGAAATCTGTGCCGTTCTGTGCCGTCCAGAGGCTGAACGAAAAAAATAAATCTCATTACCCGTATGCTCAATATAAGGAGAATAGCAAAAACTCCTAATGCTGGCCATACATGTAATGATTGCGGAGACCCTCAAATGCCAGGGCAGTACAAACACCCCACAAATGACCCCATTTTGGAAAGAAGACACCCCAAGGTATTCCGTGAGGGGCATATTGAGTCCATGAAAGATTGAAATTTTTGTCCCAAGTTAGCGGAAAGGGAGACTTTGTGAGAAAAAAAAAAAAAAAAAATCAATTTCCGCTAACTTGTGGCAAGAAAAAAAAATAATAATTTCTATGAACTCGCCATGCCCCTCATTGAATACCTTGGGGTGTCGTCTTTCCAAAATGGGGTCACATGTGGGGTATTTATACTGCCCTGGCATTTTAGGGGCCCTAAAGAGTGAGAAGAAGTCTGGGATCCAAATGTCTAAAAATGCCCTCCTAAAAGGAATGTGGGCCCCTTTGCGCATCTAGGGTGCAAAAAAGTGTCACACATGTGGTATCGCCGTACTCAGGAGAAGTTGGGGAATGTGTTTTGGGGTGTCATTTTACATATACCCATGCTGGGTGAGAGAAATATCTCGGTCAAATGCCAACTTTGTATAAAAAAATTGGAAAAGTTGTCTTTTGCCGAGATATTTCTCTCACCCAGCATGGGTATATGTAAAATGACACCCCAAAACACATTGCCCAACTTCTCCTGAGTATGGCAATACCACATGTGTGACACTTTTTTGCAGCCTAGGTGGGCAAAGGGGCCCACATTCCAAAGAGCACCTTTCGGATTTCACCGGCCATTTTTTACAGATTTTGATTTCAAACTACTTACCACACATTAGGGCCCCTAGAATGCCAGGGCAGTATAACTACCCCACAAGTGACCCCATTTTGGAAAGAAGACACCCCAAGGTATTTCGTGATGGGCATAGTGAGTTCATGGATGTTTTTTTATTTTTTGTCACAAGTTAGTGGAATATGAGACTTTGCACGAAAAAAAAAAAAATAAAAAAAAAAAATCATTTTCCGCTAACTTGTGACAAAAAATAAAAAGTTCTATGAACTCACTATGCCCATCAGCGAATACCTTAGGGTGTCTACTTTCCGAAATGGGGTCATTTGTGGAGTGTTTGTACTGTCTGGCCATTGTAGAACCTCAGGAAACATGGCAGGTGCTCAGAAAGTCAGAGCTGCTTCAAAAAGCGGAAATTCACATTTTTGTACCATAGTTTGTAAACGCTATAACTTTTACCCAAACCATTTTTTTTTTTACCCAAATATTTTTTTTTTTATCAAAGACATGTAGAACAATAAATTTAGAGCAAAATTTATATATGGATGTCGTTTTTTTTGCAAAATTTCACAACTGAAAGTGAAAAATTTCATTTTTTTTCAAAAAAATCGTTAAATTTCGATTAATAACAAAAAAAGTAAAAATGTCAGCAGCAATGAAATACCACCAAATGAAAGCTCTATTAGTGAGAAGAAAAGGAGGTAAAATTCATTTGGGTGGTAAGTGGCATGACCGAGCAATAAACGGTGAAAGTAGTGTAGGTCAGAAGTGTAAAAAGTGGCCTGGTCATTAAGGGTGTTTAAGCTAGGGGGGCTGAAGTGGTTAAATTCAAGAGGAAGAGGAGAAGAAGAGGAGCCAGCGAATGATACACTAAAGGAGCGGCCAGAGAGATAGGAAGAGAACCAAGAGAGAGCAGTGTCCTTAAAGGGTTTTTCTACCACCAGAAATACTGTTATGTTGTTGACTGACATTAGCGATGCGCTAATGTCAGCACTACATAACAGTATGTTTTTTTATGAAATCCTGCGCTGTTCACTTCTATATTAGGCGCAGTGAGTGAAGGCCGCGCTCCTGGTGCCGGATTCCTCACTGCGCCTCCGCCGACTACGTCACAGTGAGGAAGCCGGCATCAGGACAGCGGCCTTCACTCACTGCGCCTGCTTCGAATACAGAAGTGAACGGCGCAGGCGCGGGATTTCGTGAGCGATGCTGCGAACCGTGACATCAATCAAGAGGAGCGGGGCAGGCAGAGCACGGGACCTGGGCGGGATAAAGGGTGACTAGACTGAGTCTCTAGGTGCTGATTTTATGCCCACATAGCACCTAGAGGCTCATTAGCATATTATAAAAGTGCTTATTTTATCAGAATGGCTGCAGGGAGAAATGTAAAAAGCATACTGTTATGTAGTGCTGACATTAGCGCATCGCTAATGTCAGTCAGCTACATAACATTATTTCTGGTGGTAGAAACCCTTTACGGCCAATTGAGTGGAGCATGGTGGGGAGGAGTTTATGGTCTACGGTATCTATCGCTGCAGAGAGATCCAACAGAATCCGTAGAGAATAGTCACCATTTCTTTTTGCTGTTAGGAGATCGTTAGACACTTTAGTAAGGGCAGTTTCTGTAGAGTGAAGAAGGCAGATTGTAATGGGTCAAGAAGAGAGTTTGCAGAGAGATATTAAGCGAGAGTAGACAAGACGTTCAAGGAGTTTAGAGATGAAGGGGAGGTTAGAAACAAGTCGGGTCAAGAGATGGTTTCTTTAGTAGTTGGGTTATAATAGTGTTTGAAAGAGGAGGGAAAGATACCAGAAGAGAGAGAGGTTAAAAATTGTAGTTAGGTGAGTGATGACAGCTGGGGAGAGGAACTGGAGGAGGTGTGATGGAATAGGATCACTGCTACAGGTCGTGGGTCGAGAAGAAGAGAGAAGCCTGGAAACTTCTTCCTCTGTTGTAGGGTCAAAAAAGGAGAGAGAGCATGTGGAGGAATTGGAGGGAGGAGGATTGAAATTATTTGGGGACTGGGAGATTATTTCCTGCCGGATACTGCCAATCTGGTCTCTGAAGTAAGTGGCCATGCCATCAGTGCAGAGGTCAGTGACGGGTTCTGGAACTTTAGAGCTGAGAAGGGAGTGAAAAGTGTCAAAAAGTTGTTTTGGGTTATTTGAGAGTGAGGAGATGAGAGAGGTGAAGTACTTTTGTTTGGCAATGTTGAGAGCCGAATTATATATTTTGAGCATAAATTTATAATGGAGGAAGTCTGCTGCTATTCGCGATTTTCTCCATAAGAGTTCTGCACATCTGGAGAAAACGTGTTTCAAGTGTGTGATTGATATTGGAGCAACTTCATCTAGGGTGGTTTTGAGGGTCTGGTTGTAATGATTGGCAGCCAAGATTGGACAGGGGAAGGAAGTGATTGGGGTAAGAGCTAGTTGTAGGGTGTTAATAAGTTGATGGCATTTTATGGTGTGTAGGTTTCTGTAAGTGTGAAAAGTAGGATTGTCATGAGAAAAGTGAGAGGTCTTTATGGTAAATGAAAGAAGATTGTGGTCAGAAAGTGGTAAGGATAAGTTACTAAAGTTTGAGACTGAGCAGTGACAGAAGACTTGATAAAGTATATTGCCCTATTCATGCGTGGCAGAGGAAGTAAGTTGTGATAGGCCAAGAGAGGAGGTTAAAGAGAGAAAGTGAGCAGCTGATGAGATGGGATCATCAATGGGGATATTAAAATCACCCATAATAAGAGTTGGTGATTCAGAAGAGAGGAAGTGAGGAAGCCAAGCTGCAAAGTGATCCAGAAATTAGTGGGGGAAGCCTGGGGGATGATATACAACCGCAACTCTCAGGGGGAATAGATGGAAGTGTCTGGTGTGAACCTCAAAAGAAGGGAATGTGAGAGAGGGTACAGGGGGAATGACCTGAAATGTGCACTGTGGAGAAAGTAGTATGCCTACTCCTCCACCGTGCCGGTCATCAGGTCTGGGGGTATGGGAGAAGTGAAGTCCACCATAGGATAGGGCAGCAGGGGAAGAAGTGTCAGAGGGTTGAAGCCAGGTTTCTGTAAGGGCTAGCAAGTTCAGAGAGCGTGAGAGAAAAAAATCGTGGATTGTGGGTAATTTGTTACGAACCACCCGTGCGTTCCAGAGTGCGCAGTTAAGAGACTGGAGAGGATGTGCAGTAAACATTAATCAGATTTTTGGGGTTTCTGTGTGTGGCAGAGGAGAAGTTAGCAACAGAGGGAGGGCCAGGATTTGGTGAAATATCCCCTGCAGCTAGTAGCAGGAGAACAGAAAGAGACAGCAAGTGGGTGAAAGATTTATATTGGTGTTTATGCTGCACCATGGAGAAAGATGGGTCAGTGTACTGTATGAGGGTATAAAGTGTATGGGAACTTAACAAGGGCGAGGGAAGGAGGGAGGGACAGAGGGTGGACAGTGTGGTTAAATTTGAAAGTAGACAGCCATAGTGATGAGAAGAGCAGCCAGAGCCTGAGTGAAACAATATCGTAGCATAGCTGTGCTGTGTTTTAACTTTGTTTGAGTAGTACACACAGCATCTCCATCTCATGCCTAGTCTAACTGCCATGATTAACTGTCAAGTGCTTAGGCAAAATGGCACTTTGGCATAGATGGTGCTTTTGGCTCATGCTAACCCCTGTGAATGCTTCCCCTAACACTGTGTCTATATTTATAGGAAGTGTGATCAGAGATCTAAGGGTAATTTAGCTAATTAATCACTGAAGTAAGGCACATGAGAAGAGATGCTATATGTAGGTAAACAAACAAAGCTAAGGATCTGGATGGGCCATAAAATCACTACAGATCACAAGCATTACAACAGTCAAATCACAAGTCAATTGGAAGAGCATCTCCAGGACTGATCACAAAGATATCACACTTAAACAAAATGGTATACAGGTCCTTCTCAAAAAATTTGCATATTGTGATAAAGTTCATTATTTTCTGTAATGTACTGATAAACATTAGACTTTCATATATTTTAGATTCATTACACACAACTGAAGTAGTTCAAGCCTTTTCTTGTTTTAATATTGATGATTTTGGCATACAGCTCATGAAAACCCAAAATTCCTATCTCCAAAAATTAGCATGTCATGAAAAGGTTCTCTAAACAAGCTATTAACCTAATCATCTGAATCAACTAATTAACTCTAATCACCTGCAAAAGATTCCTGAGGCTTTTAAAAACTCCCAGCCTGGTTCATTACTCAAAACCACAATCATGGGTAAGACTGCCGACCTGACTGCTGTCCAGAAGGCCATCATTGACACCCTCAAGCAAGAGGGTAAGACACAGAGAAATTTCTGAACAAATAGGCTGTTCCCAGAGTGCTGTATCAAGGCACCTCAGTGGGAAGTCTGTGGGAAGGAAAAAGTGTGGCAGAAAGAGGTGACCGGACACTGAGGAAGATTGTGGAGAAGGACCGATTCCAGACCTTGGGGGACCTGCGGAAGCAGTGGACTGAGTCTGGAGGAAGACTGAGGGAAATGCCAAAATGCCTGAAGTCCAGTGTCAAGTACACACAGTCAGTGATGGTCTGGTGTGCCATGTCAGCTGCTGGTGTTGGTCCACTGTGTTTTATCAAGGGCAGGGACAATGCAGCTATCTGTAGGTATCAGGAGATTTTGGAGCACTTCAGGCTTCCATCTGCTGAAAAGCTTTATGGAGATGAAGATTTCATTTTTCAGCACGACCTGGCACCTGCTCACAGTGCCAAAACCACTGGTAAATGGTTTACTGACCATGGTATTACTGTGCTCAATTGGCCTGCCAACTCTCCTGACCTGAACCCCATAGAGAATCTGTGGGATATTGGAAAGAGAAAGTTGAGAGACGCAAGACCCAACACTCTGGATGAGCTTAAGGCCGCTATCGAAGCATCCTGGGCCTCCATAACACCTCAGCAGTGCCACAGGCTGATTGCCTCCATGCCACGCCGCATTGAAGCAGTCATTTCTGCAAAAGGATTCCCGACCAAGTATTGAGTGCATAACTGAACTTAATTATTTGAAGGTTGACTTTTTGTATTAAAAACACTTTTCTTTTATTGGTCGGATGAAATATGCTAATTTTTGGAGATAGGAATTTGGGGTTTTCATGAGCTGTATGCCAAAATCATCAATATTAAAACAAGAAAAGGCTTGAACTACTTCAGTTGTGTGTAATAAATCTAAAATATATGAAAGTCTAATGTTTATCAGTACATTACAGAAAATAATGAACTTCATCACAATATGCTAATTTTTTGAGAAGGACCTGTACATTGATGATTAGCCAAAGTTCTGTACCAGGGAAGATAGAGATAGAAGCTGCACTATTAGACTAGTGGAAAGCTGGGTGGAGCAGTATTGTCCAAATGCACAGCAGAAATACCTGTGTGAAGAGAGGAGAGAAGCATGTTTATAGAACTGCCTTTATTGGGCTAATCACTTAACCTTCCTTCCCATCCTGGAGCAATAACTCCTAAACCTATCCCAACACGAGATATATTGGGTAGGCCGCATTGCGGCCTTCTAAATATTCACCCTTCCTAAGATGTTATGTTATACCTGTTCAAATATTTCCTATCATTCCACCGAAATCCGTACTTAACAAGTGTACCAAGCACCTCACTGCTTTAATTTGGAAAAAGGAAAGACCCCCGATATCGTCCACACTATTAGGTCTCATGCACGCGTCCGTTGTTTGGGTCCGCATCCGAGCCGCTGGACCCATTCACTTCAATGGGGCCACAAAAGATGCTGACCACCTTTCGCAGCCTTAAATATCCTCTTCTCTTATCCCTGAGCCCCTCTTTTGTACATCCGCAGCTACCCTACCTACTTTCTCCAGCTTTAGCAAATTGGATTCAATTCCATAAACTCTACCCCAACTCAACCTTCTCTATTTTAAGCAGAACCCCCCTGACAGTATTGGAATTTTTGATCCCTGACCTTGCTATTGAGTCCTGGAAGAACTGTGGAGTAGACAGACACGCTATCCAAACTGAGGCAAGGAATTTGTATTATTTTGAACGCATACACAATACTTTGAGATGCTGAATGCAGATTTTTTTCAAGTACTCGCGTATCAGACACCTCTTCCACACCAGCAACCCAATCCAGATTTCAGCTAACTCAGTCATATTCAAACTATGGTCACTCCCATCCTCTATAAGTCCCTGTCTATGCCCATTACATGTTGTGCTGAATGACAAGGAATCCTTTACTAAATCCACCCCCTATCAGTCGTGGGAAAGGGAACTGGGTATCACGTTCTCACTTGATCAATGAATGGCTGAGCTTTGTCTGTAAACACATGAAATGTGTACTTCACTATGAATCATTAATGAAGACCACTCTGAGATGGTATTACATGCTGGATAAGCTGTCATATTTTCCTGGGTGTCTCACATTTTTGCTGGAGGGGATGTGGTCAGAGGGGCACAATTCTCCATATTTTTTTGGTCATGCCCATCACTCCAGACAATATGGAAAGAGGTTTTCAATGTAGCTTCAGACTTACTGGGCAACCAATTAACCCCCTCCCCTTCACTAGCTCTGTTGTTCAACGATTTAGATAAAATTCCCTATAGTCAGAGTGACAACATTGGAAGTGTGTGACAACGCCTTCTCTGACTTATATCATCATGAGAATTACTGTCACATCCATATACGAACGGACCTTGGCTTTTGCCAGCCACTCCACCTCCAATTTTGCGAAGATGTGGGACGCCTGGGCTTGCTCAAACAAAGCCATTGTTCTCAGATTCAGATGCCTTTACTAACCATACCCCCTCAAGACATGGTTTCCTTTTCTTCTTTTTTTCCTTTGTTCGGATTATTATTATTATTTTTTTCTGAGTTTTACATAACTTGCCTTTTGTATGATGTGTGTTAGCCCAGCGGTCCGTGCTGGCGCTGCTGCCCCTTACCGCGGGCAGGGGTGCCGGGCTCCCTCGTTCCCTCCTGTGCGCCGTGCTGACAAGTGCAATCAGCAGGTAACTTAAATATGGTGTGTCTGATCCATGCCAGAGTTTCCTTCCCGCTGGAGACCTGTACTGGTGTTTGAGCTTGCATGGGTATGTCTCTCTTCACCTATGAAGCAGCACTTACACGCCCTCTGTCTCACCAGGCTATGGCTGATTGTAGAGATGTTCAGTTCTTGAACGAATAGTTCTTTTGAATCGATTCCTTTCACTGAGCTGGAGGAGTCGATTCATCTGACTGAGCTGATCCGTTTGAAGCAGCTCAATGTGAGATAGCAGAGACTCTAGCAGCAGGTCTTGTGTAGCATGATCCTAGATTGAAGGCTTGACCCTCCCAACCTACCTGGTGTGCAACCATTTGAATTCTATTAATTACCCCTACCCTCCAGTCCTGAGTTTTCCCCACCCCCTGGATGTTTTATTATTTTATTTTTTTTATAAACTCCTGAGCTTCGGTTCACTTGCTTGTCAGCCGACTCAGCAAGAGAATCGAAGATTTGATTCATGAATCTGTTCTTTTGAATTAACTGATTTAAATGAACAGATTCATTTAAAAGATTCAAACGTCCCATCACTACTGGATTGCAGCAGGTATTTAAAGGCGCTTCCTACCACATTGCCGCCTGTCCAGACTCTGAACCTCCTGGCCACGCAAGTAAGTACTTGCACCGAGTGTTCTGACCCTCTGATCAGCTGCCACTGACTCAGGGAATGCTCTGGAGTAGAGCCGGGCAACTACCCTAACGGCCCAAGCCTATCCTCACCATCAGAGTCTCTAGTGAAGACCAGGTAGTGGCTTAGTTACGCCCCTCCAGAGTATACCCAGTCAGTGGTGCAGTGGGTCCACACCCGCTTGCATAACAATGTGCCTATGTAGTCTATACATAGATATATCATATCATTCTGACATTTTACAACTTTATATAAATCACTTAAATCAATAAAAACCCATTGATAATAAATACCTCTCCCACTGATAATAAAAAAAACTGTCTTCCAGAAGACACTCAAATGTTACATAGTTACATAGTTAATACGGTTAAAAAGTTCAACCAAGAGATAGGTGGGGATGCGAATCCCAAAAGGAATTGAGATTTAGATTTCTATATGTTTTCATAAGCATTAATGTTTTTTACTTTTAAGAATTCGTCTAAACCCTTTTTGAAACGGTTTACTGTTCCTGCTGTGACCATGTCCTGAGTAAGTCTATTCCACCGTTTCACAGTTCTTACAGTAAAGAAGCTTTGGCACTTCCGGAGACTTAACTTTTTCCTCTCCAGTGCCCCCTTGTCTTTTGAGCGCATTTTACATTGAACAACTTTTCACTGTATTTTTTGTATGGCCCATTTATATATTTGTATAGGTTAAAGAGGACCTTTCACCTGGAAAAACATTGTGAACTAAGTATGCTGACATGGAGAGCGGCACCCAGGGATCTCACTGCACTTACTATTATCCCTGGGCGCCGCTCCGTTCTCCCGTTATGCTCTCCGGTATCTTCGCTCAGTAAGTTATAGTAGGCGGAGTCTGCCCTTGTTCTGTGGGCGTCTCCTTCTCCTAGGCTGCAGCGCTGGCAGCTGGTAAGGGGCCTACCTGCTCAGACCTGTGTTTTTTAGCATTTATTTATTTAAAATGTATCTTTTCTAATCTTATCTCCTTTTTGCAGATTTTATTAAGCCCTTTTGTAACCTTCAAACGCTACAGCTGACCTCTCAGATTTGTATTTTTAAAATGCCCTCTTTTTGTCTTTTTACAGTAGCTGTAAGCCATGGGGGGTTTAATTTTAGCCATTTATACTTGTTATCTAAAGGGATAAATTTTATAGTGCAATTACTCAATGTGGATTTGAAGCTCTCCCATTTATCCTCAGTATTGTGACAGTAGCTGCTCCCAGTCTATGCCCTGAAATGCTGCCCTCAACCCAGGGAAATTAGCCTTGTTGAAATTGTGTCTTTGCTCTGCCTGACAGTTTGCTTTTTATAGTCTAGGGTTAATATAGTTATATTGTGGTCACTATTGCCTAGTATTTCTCGAACCAGAATATTACCAACAAGCTCTGCATCATTAGAAATTGCTAGATCCAACAGAGCATCGCCCCTAGTGGGAGCTTCTACAAACTGGCCCATAAAGTGGTCCTGCAGCAAGTTGAGGAATTTTCTCCCCTTTGCGGTTGAGGCAGAACCATGACCCTAGTCAATATCTGGGAAGTTAAAATCTCCCATTATGACCACTGTACCAGACTGTGTAGCACGCTCTATTTGGATATACAGTTGCGTTTCTATCTCCTCTGTGATGTTAGGGGGTCTATAGATGGTGTTTATATCCCTTTTGAACGTCCACCCATAAGGTTTCCACATCCTCACCATCCTCGCCCACAAGTGCCTCTTTCACACTTGTCTTCAGATCACTCCTCACATACAGGCACACACCACCACCTTTTCTATTGACCTAGTCTTTCCTAAATAGTGTAAAACCCTCAATATTATCAGCCCAGTCATGCAAAGAATCCACCCATGTCACTAACTATATCTATATTTTCTTCTAGTACCATAGCCTCCAGCTCCCCCATTTTTCTAGCTAGACTTCTGGCATTTGTGAAAATTCATTTTAAATTACTATTACCTGTAAAGTGAATATCCAGGATTTTTTTGTTGCCTCGCTCGCGTCACACGCTGCCTCGCTCGCGTCACGCGCTGCCTCGCTCGCGTCACGCGCTGCCTCGCTCGCGTCACGCGCTGCCTCGCTCGCGCCACGCGCTGCCTCGCTCGCGCCACGCGCTGCCTAGCACAGTGCAGTATGTAGTGAATGCAGACAGGCTATTATAGCCAAGTGATAAAGTACAGGAAAGATCCGCCATATTGGACTGTACTTTATCACTTGGCTATGATTGCCTGCTTTTAGACCAGTAATGGTTCCCTGCATAAATCCCCACCTCTTAGGCCCGATTCACACCAGCGCTATTTATTTTTGTTGTTCTCCTCTAATGGAGTACTCTGCTACATTTGACAGTCAGCACTGCTATATCTCTGCTCACCTACACTTCATTTGATAAATTCAGCTGTCACTCATTTAACAAACAGCTCTCATACATCTGAGCTTTCTTACATCTGACAAACCCAGCTCTAATGCATATCAATCTCCTACATTGGAAAAACTCTTTTTACTACAAGTGACAAATTTTGCTCCGCTACTATAAAATAAAACTCCAGCATTGTCCCATTTGAGGGTCTCTGCCTTGTTAAATCTCTGCTACACCTGACAAACCAAGCACTGCTACATGGGTAGAACTCAGCACTATGTGTAAAGAACTTAATACCACTAAATTTGACTAACTCAGGTCTCCTACGTCTCCACTACATCTCAGCTCTCTTACATTACATTTGACAAGCTCAGCCGACAAACTCATTTGACAAAGTGCACTCTACTACATCTCTGCACCACATGTAAACATTCGAAAGCCACTACATTTGACAAACTTAGCACTGCTACATCCCTGCTACATTTTATCTGTCCTACATCTAACAAAACACAGCTCTACTGCTTATCATTTTCCTACATTGGAACAACTGGGTGTACTACAGGTGACACATTTAGCTCTGCTACTCTGAAAACAAACCTCTGTCACATTTGAAGGCTTGTGCCTTTGATCTTTGTTAGCTTCAAACATGGGCAAGGCTTACTTGTATGTGGTAGAGGGGAGGTGGCTTTGAGGTCTGAAGTGGGTTAGGGCTCTGGTGTTTACACAGGCTGCCTGCACTGATAGCCTGGTAGCAGAAGCAGACAGCCAGGTGCAGAGGGAGGGGGTCGGGCACTACAGTGGATAAGGGAGAGGCTGGTTTCACAAGGCTGCCAGCACTGGTAAGGATTGCACATGCTTCTTACCTCACATGAGCCTGCCGCAGCCAGATACAGGGAGAAAGGGGGCGGGCACACAAGGCTCAGATGTTTCGTGTACAGATCCGGGCCCCTTCCTAAGGTAGAGAGAAGCCTGTGCACCAGACGTCACCACCGGAGCCTTGTAATTGTAATGTAACTTACGAAAGTATTATTAGATAGGTTATAAGTCACATGGGCATATATTTATATAACTCGGACAACCCCTTTAATCAGCAGCCACTTGGTACAGCAAGCCTCATGTAGAGCCACCATGAACATTGAGGAAATTAAATAATCTCTCTGTAAAGGGTCAGATGTTCCAGGGGCTGGGGGAGAAGAAAAGAGCTTTTTACCAGTCCATAATAACATTAAAACATTAACCCCTTAGTTACCAACCATACGTGTTTTTTACAGCAGCACTTCAGCCCAAGCTCATAAGAGAGGAGGGAGAAAGTCTCCGGTGCAAGGATCGGGTCCTTCAGCTTGAAAGCTGGGTCCCGATCCTCACCCCCTTCCCCCCCGTACCTCAACAAAGATGGCGTCAGCCCAGCGCATGTGTAAACTATATACCGCCCCCGGAATAGTTCTCCCCTCAGAAGAGGAGAGTGTGTATAGAAGGACGCCAGCACCCCGATCGGGGCAATATGGCCCCTAATAAGTTTAAAAAAAGTTTAATAAAGGGCAGGGGCACCTACCAATAAAATAAAAAGTCGCAGACATGCGCAATGGTTACTGTGCTAAAGATCTGCTTTCAGCACAGTAACTATCAGGGACCATTAAGTGCATGATAGGGCCAGGGCTGTCTACCCTACTTGGGCCCCTCCCTCCATTTTAGTTTAGTTTTTTTTTTTTTTTATGAAGAGGCTGCGGTGCTTCATGAGCGCCACAGTCTCTTCCTAGGCCATATTACATCTTCAGATAGAAAAAAAAAAAATACCCCAAATTGGGTCTAAACTGAAAAATTTGGTTGCAAAATTTAAGATACAGTACAGACCAAAAGTTTGGTCTCATTCAAAGAGTTTTCTTTATTTTCATGACTATGAAAATTGTAGTCACACTGAAGGCATCAAAACTATGAATTAACACATGTGGAATTATATACATAACAAAAAAGTGTGAAACAACTGAAAATATGTCATATTCTAGGTTCTTCAAAGTAGCCACCTTTTTGCTTTTGATTACTGCTTTGCACACAAATTGTTAGAATTTGTATTATGGCAAGAAAAAAGCAGCTAAGTAAAGAAAAACGAGTGGCCATCATTACTTTAAGAAATGAAGGTCAGTCAGTCAGCCGAAAAATTGGGAAAACTTTAAAAGTAAGGGCTACTTGACCATGAAGGAGAGTGATGGGGTGCTGCGCCAGATGACCTGGCCTCCACAGTCACCGGACCTGAACCCAATCGAGATGGTTTGGGGTGAGCTGGACCGCAGAGTGAAGGCAAAAGGGCCAACAAGTGCTAAGCATCTCTGGGAACTCCTTCAAGACTGTTGGAAGACCATTTCAGGGGACTACCTCTTGAAGCTCATCAAGAGACTGCCAAGAGTGTGCAAAGCAGTAATCAAAGCAAAAGGTGGCTACTTTGAAGAACCTAGAATATGACATATTTTCAGTTGTTTCACACTTGTTTGTTATGTATATAATTCCACATGTGTTAATTCATAGTTTTGATGCCTTCATAGTCATGAAAATAAAGAAAACTCTTTGAATGAGAAGGTGTGTCCAAACTTTTGGTCTGTACTGTACATATAATTATAATTAAAAAGACATGGAGGAGAATACAGCACCACATACCTCTTACATCCAGTGACATCTCCTGTCATGTAGACCTTCTCTTTCCTCTTCTCCTCCATTTGACCCAGACCACCATGGCAAATTCTTTCAGCCACATCTGGTCTCGACAGTTTGTAACACAGACGTTAGATTTCTCAATTTTTCCATCAACCTCCCCATCCTGGTGTCCCCACAGTGTCATACTGCTGCCACCCCCAATACTGTTCCCGTTGTGCTCCCCAATGTCCAAGGTACTATACTGCTGAAAAAAGTGACCCCAGTAGACATAATTGGAGTCATTAATCAAATTGGTGTAAAGTAGAACTGGATTTCTAAAAGAGCTGTCAAAAATATGGGCAACTAAGCCAGTTCTGCTTTACACCAGTTTGATAAATTACCCCAAATGTCCCTATAGTGTCCACAACAGCTATAATGTCCTCTAGAGCAGTGTTTCCCAACCAGTGTGCCTCCAGCTGTTGCAAAACTACAACTCCCAGCATGCCCGCACAGCCAAAGGCTGTCCGGGCATGCTGGTAGTTGTCGTTTTGCAACAGCTGGAGGCACACTGGTTGGGAAACACTGCTCTAGAGTGCCCCCAGTAATAATAACACCCTCTATTGTGCTCCAGGCAATAATCCCTGTATAGTGTCCCCAAAAATAATAGAATGGCTCCCTACAGTGCCTCCCCAATAGCAACACCCCCATATAGTAATTTCCACCACACTGCCCCCACATAGTAGTCCCCCATAGTAATTTGCCCCCACACAGTAATTTTCCCCAAAACTGCCCCATCTAGTAGTTTGCCCCCACACAGTAATTTCCCCTACATAGTAATTTCCCCCACACTGCCCCCACATAGTAATTTCCCCCACACTGCCCCCACATAGTAATTTCCCCCACACTGCCCAATATAGTAATTTGCCCTCAGTCATTTTCCCCCTCATAGTAGTCCCTCCCATAATAATTTAGCCCCACAGCCTCCACATAGTAATTCTTCCATAATATTTTCCCCCACATAGTAATTTGCCCCCATTAAGCCCCAATATAGTACTTTCCTCCTGATGTACTCAATGTCTTTTCACTAATATGTCCTCCTGTGTACCCCCTCCCCCCCACATGTCTCCAAAGTAGGCACATGAAAAAAAATTAAAAGCTAAATATTTACCTATGTCCAGGGCCAGGCGCTTGCTCGCAGTGGAAGGCGGTATGAGGCAGGCGTGCACACGTCACAGTGCTGCGTCCCGGCACAGGCGCGCAATGACGTCATCACGCCCGCCTGCGCCGGGATTTCACTACCGCATAGGCCTCAGGCGGTGATTGGCGACGGGACAGGGAGCTATGCGCTCCTGTGCCCCGCCGCAGTATATGGGCGTTTTGGTTGGCGTTGACCCCCCAGCGGTGCTGGGCCCGGGGCTGCCGACCCGAACTTCCCTATTGTAATCCGCCACTGGTCCCTGATCATGTAGTCTCCAGGATAACCCTATCATGGAGATCACATCCATTATATTTACCAACACAGCCAGGAAATGGGCTCTGCTTCTCTCTCCCCTCAGTGCAGTTGTTCTGTAAGGAGAGAGACCAGACTTCTGTCCTTGCTGTGCGATTTACTGTGAAAGAGATTCATTTATAAACTGTCTGTATGTAACTGTCGGTCAGTGGGCGTCCTTCATTAGGCATCTACTAGGTATGGTCAGTTACTTTCATTAGGGACCTTGTGTCCGTCTGTCACTGGCGGTCAGTGGGCATCTGTCACTGTCCATCTGTTAGTCGGTCAGTGGGCATCTGTTAGGGTCCATCCATAATTGTCGGTCAGTGGACGCACTGCTACGGACGTTATCGAACATTTACTTTTAATTTTTAGGGTGGGATATATATAATATTTTTTTTCTTTCTGAGTTTTTTAGTAAAAAAAAATCTCCATCCCCAGACACCATAGCCCTATGGTGGTAGAAGTCGCAACCTCATCGTATTCACCACCCAGCGGTCCCATCCCTTCTACTACCCATCCCTTCATTCCCCCCCCCCCCCCAAGTACCCCAATTTTTTATATACTCCCCAAATTAATGTGGACGTCACCAATTTTACCCCTTATGATTTTTTTATTTTATTTATTTGTGGACTATAAAGTCCTGGAATTAATTGTGCAACAAACTAATCTGTATGCCACACAATTTGCTGTACAAAAGCCCACGTCGTCTATTTATCTAAGACGGTGGACCCCCACATGTGTCCCTGAAATGAAAACATTTTTGGGGCTTACCCTGGACATTGGCATTGTAAAAAAGCCATCTGTCCCATCCTATTGGGCTACGAGGTACTATCCACTCAGCCTCTGTGTTTGCAACAGTTATGTCCCGAAAAATGTATGAAGCCCTAATGCGGTTTATGCGTTTTGCAGACAATTCCCAATTCTCCCCCCCTCCCCAGAACTGAGTGTAGCAAACATGGAAAGAGGAGGGACACCCGATTTTACTGCCCCAGTTGCCCATCACAACCGGGCCTCTGCAATTATTCCTGTTTTGAGACGTACCATATGGCTGCTAATTATAAATTTTATTGAACCCTTTCGCTACCAACGCCGTACAAGCATGACGCCCGCTTGGGCGTGCAGCGGGCCTCATGGCTGGCAAGTCTCTGCTGTTTCAAACAGCAGAGACCTGCAGCTAATTACCTCAACCAGCAATAATGTAAATCGCGGTAATTAAATGCTTTACATGCTGTGATCAAGTGAGATCACTGGACCTAAATGCGTAAAAACCCGAAAGCGCTTAGTATTGAAGCCCCGTGCGGCCAATCGGGACTTCAGTAAATGCACTGAATGCTCTGAGTCTCTATGAAGAGACTCAGCATTAATTCTGCATTTCTTATTTTGGTCACCAGATGGCAGGCCAACATAAGAAATGAGCAAAATGCAAAGAAATTGTAAATTTTAAAATCCCTGATAGGTCGAAATGAAAAAACATTTTTTCATTGTTTTTCTTACCCAAAAAAATTAAATAAAATGAGTCACGCACACTCCAAAATGGTATCAATAAAAACTATGGATTGTCCCGCAAAAAAATGACATAAGTATAAAAGTTATGGGGGTCAGAATATGGAGATGTAAAAAAAAATTAAATTCTCAAAGTTTAAATTTATTTTTACACGATTTAGACATGAAAAACCTATACATTTGGGGTATTGTTGTAATTGTACTGACCCAGAGAATGAAGGGCATGAGTCACTTTTGCCGTAAATGAAACGCCGTGGGAACTAAACCCATAAAACGGTGCATTTTTTTTCCAATTCCACCCCATTTGGATTTTTTTTCCTGCTTTTATGCCTTAATTAATGGTGGCTTTAGAAAGTACAACTTGTCCCGCAAAAAATTAGCCCTCATACAGCTGTGACTGGAAAAATAAAAAAGTTATGGCTCACAGAAAATAAAGAAGAAAAATGAAAACGCCAAAACGAAAAAACCTGCGGTAGCCAAAAGGTTAATACCAAAAAGGGTCCTTTCAGGAAGTCAATTTATTCTCAATTTTCGGTTTAGTTCGTGTTCTTTCTGGGGATCCTTTTGGGATGGCTTGTGGAGCTAATTTTTATTTTTAGACATTTTAACAAATTTTACCTTTTCTGATTTATTTTCTTAATTTTCCTAATTTCATTTTTGAGGACTATGCCCTGCCACACAAAGCTGTTAATGCCATTCACAATACTGTATATTGGCATGATATTTTTTTTTATTTGGAGGATCTCTAATTGAGTTGTTCTTCACCAGTACACTAAGGGCTTTATTAAGAATTTATTTATTTTTTTGGTGGACACCCCACAACACGTCTAGAAATAATGACATTATTTTGGGAATTAGTGATCCATTACTGTTCTTCAGACTGCTCCGGACACTGTCCTTTTATATTTTCTGTAGGTGACTAGTTGATAGTCTGCATAGCAGTTTCTACCTTGCCGGGAAGGGGCCTGTTTTTGGTGCAGTTAGCACGTTTGTCTCTCATATAGGGATTGATGGGACTAATGAGACTATGTACGACCAGTCACTGTCCTTGAATGCCAGCTTGCCAGCCCTATCGGTTTGGCGAGACAGTCATATGTACAGTCGTGGCCAAAAGTTTTGAGAATTACATAAATATTGGAAATTGGAAAAGTTGCTGCTTAAGTTTTTATAATAGCAATTTGCATATACTCCAGAATGTTATGAAGAGTGATCAGATGAATTGCATAGTCCTTCTTTGCCATGAATATTAACTTAATCCCCAAAAAACCTTTCCACTGCATTTCATTGCTGTCATTAAAGGACCTACTGAGATCATTTCAGTAATCGTCTTGTTAACTCAGGTGAGAATGTTGACGAGCACAAGGCTGGAGATCATAATGTCAGGCTGATTGGGTTAAAATGGCAGACTTGACATGTTAAAAGGAGGGTGATGCTTGAAATCCTTGTTCTTCCATTGTTAACCATGGTGACCTGCAAAGAAACGCGTGCAGCCATCATTGCGTTGCATAAAAATGGCTTCACAGGTAAGGATATTGTGGCTACTAAGATTGCACCTCAATCAACAATTTATAGGATCATCAAGAACTTCAAGGAAAGAGGTTCAATTCTTGTTAAGAAGGCTTCAGGGCGTCCAAGAAAGTCCAGCAAGCGCCAGGATCGTCTCCTAAAGAGGATTCAGCTGCGGGATCGGAGTGCCACCAGTGCAGAGTTTGCTCAGGAATGGCAGCAGGCAGGTGTGAGCGCATCTGCACGCACAGTGAGGCGAAGACTTTTGGAAGATGGCCTGGTGTCAAGAAGGGCAGCAAAGAAGCCACTTCTCTCCAAAAAAAACATCAGGGACAGATTGATCTTTTGCAGAAGGTTTGGTGAATGGACTGCTGAGGACTGGGGCAAAGTCATATTCTCCGATGAAGCCTCTTTCCGATTGTTTGGGGCATCTGGAAAAAGGCTTGTCCAGAGAAGAAAAGGTGAGCGCTACCATCAGTCCTGTGTCATGCCAACAGTAAAGCATCCTGAGACCATTTATGTGTGGGGTTGCTTCTCATCCAAGGGAGTGAGCTCACTCACAATTTTGCCCAAAAACACAGCCATGAATAAAGAATGGTACCAAAACACCCTCCAACAGCAACTTCTTCCAACAATCCAACAGCAGTTTGGTGAAGAACAATGCATTTTCCAGCACGATGGAGCACCGTGCCATGAGGCAAAAGTGATAACTAAGTGGCTCGGGGACCAAAACGTTGACATTTTGGGTCCATGGCCTGGAAACTCCCCAGATCTTAATCCCATTGAGAACTTCTGGTCAATCCTCAAGAGGCAGGTGGACAAACAAAAACCCACTAATTCTGACAAACTCCAAGAAGTGATTATGAAAGAATGGGTTGCTATCAGTCAGGAATTGGCCCAGAAGTTGATTGAGAGCATGCCCAGTCGAATTGCAGAGGTCCTGAAAAAGAAGGGCCAACGCTGCAAATACTGACACTCTGCGTAAATGTCATGTAATTGTCGATAAAAGCCTTTGAAACGTATGAAGTGCGTGTAATTATATTTCACTACATCACAGAAACAACTGAAACAAAGATCTAAAAAGTTTAGCAGCAAACTTTGTGAAAACTAATATTTGTGTCATTCTCAAAACTTTTGGCCACGACTGTACAGGCAAATTCCTTTTTAGAAATCTGCCTCTGAAGCACTGAAAAACTATAAGGGAAAATAAATTGAATATGTAAAAAACAAATAAAAGCTCCCAAACTAGAGACCGAGAGATTAATTGCCAAAGAGAGCAACACTAACCCGAAAATGTTCTAAAATTATATAAATGGTAAAAAGTATAAATCTGAAGGTGTCTGCCCTCTACAGAGCAATGAGGGGGAGTTGCAGAGAGCGACGAGGAGAAAACAAAGCTATTAAATATTTTTTTCTCAACGGTATTCACTGAGGAAAATAAACTGTCAGATGAAATGCAGAATGTAAAAGTAAATTCCCCATTAAAAGTGCCCTGTCTGATCCAGGAAGAAGTACAACAGCGACTTAAAAATATTAAAATAGGGGGGCGTGGCCTAGCGCGGCATGTGAGAGGACACAGTAGAGTGCTCTCCCGGACAGGCATCTGCTGAAATTTCCTGCTATCCCTGCACAAAATTAACATAAAGCTCCCTGAAGCAATCCCCACTGTACCTGGACCTCAGCAGTCTGGAAATGACCCACCACAACACAAAGGAGAAGGAGGTAAAGGAGAGCGGAAGTGAGAGCTGTAGAGGTGGCGGCGCGGCTAGAACAGTACGCCCGTGTAGACCCTACCTGTGCCTCTGCTGCAAGCGGGAACATAGTGACTGCCGTGGAGCATACACAGGGAGATGGCACTGTACACTGGGTGTACTCCCCCATTACAGCAGGTTCGCAAGACTCAGCTGTTCAGGGGAGGGGGAGGAGGACACCAACACTGTGTGTTACAGAGGCAGCGAACACTGAGCCTCTGTGGGCACTACCAGAGCTCACCATCTCAGATTTCTTGAAAGCAGTTAATAACTACAGCTCCACGCTAACGTTCCTCATCATGCAAGTGGGGAATTTAAGTGAAAGTGTTCTTCCTCAGACATTATATGAAAGAAGTGTCTGAAAGAATTAAGGTAGTGGAAGACTGTGTTAGTGGTCACAGAGTGGACACAGTATCTCTTTTTAAAGAAAGAAATGTGGACAATCACTCGAGACGTCTCATATTTGTTTGGCTAAAGCGGATGATCTGGAAAATACTCAGAAGGAACAACCTGAGACTCATAGGTGTACTGGAGAAAACTGAGGGTACACAGGCTGTGTTAATTCTAGAGAATTGTCTGACTGCTAAATTTGGATCAGATTCTCTATCCTCCATGTTTGGTATAGAACGTGCTCACAGAGTGCCATTCAGAGCTCCTCCACCAGTACTACATTTCAAGGATAGAGACACCATGAGGAAAGCGAGAACCCTTGAGGACCTCCTGATAGAGAGTACTTATTTTCCCAGATTTTTCCACGGAAGTGCAAAAAAATTGAGCAAAATTTGCTGAGGTGAAACGGCGGCTGCGAGAGAAGCAAATAATATATTCCATGCTGTATCCATCTAAATTGAGGGTAGTGGCAGAAGGAAAAGTGCATATCTTTGAAATGCCTGGTGGGGCGGCCCAATGGCTGGACTCTTCACAACTGTCATCTGTCAGCAGATCCTGCAACATCCACTGGTTGAATCCATGCAGTTGAGAACACTCATAATTGCTCTTCATCCGTCAAGCATGGAATGACGTAGGACGATAAGGGTCTTTTCGGACTATCTACCCCTAGTCTGGGGATGGAGAGAGGGGAAGTGGGATAGGGACGTCTGAGACTCCTAAAGTTAGTTTCCTGTATCTCAGGGCTTTACATTTTATAGGGAAGCATACAAGTCTATGTTTATTACATCGTTATTGCACTAAGTTATATGGCACGGATGCATGTCTGGTAATGCTGTAAGAATAGTCTGGGAGAGCAACAGGCTGGAAGATAGAGCTGTTGATCTACGTGTTTATTGGTCTATTGTTTTATTACAGTATCAGCTCACATTGCCCATGGTAGCTGGGTATTGTTTTAACCTCACTGTTTTAATACCTGTGTTATTAGGGGTATGAGGTTGTGTTGGAATGTTTTACTTGTCAGTGTGTATATATATATATATATATATATATAATACTCACCTAAATAATTTAGGAACACCTGTTCTATTTATCATTAATGCAATTATCTAGTCAACCAATCACATGGCAGTTATTTCAATGCATTTAGGGGTGTGGTCAAGACAATCTCTCCTGAACTCCAAACTGAATGTCAGAATGGAAAAGAAAGGTGATTTAAGCAATTTTGAGCGTGGCATGGTTGTTGGTGCCAGATGGGCCGGTCTAAGTATTTCACAATCTGCTCAGTTACTGGGATTTTCACGCACAACCATTTCTAGGGTTTACAAAGAATGGTGTGAAAAGGGAAAAACATCCAGTATGCGGCAGTCCTGTGGGCAAAAATGCCTTGTGAATGCTAGAGGTCAGAGGAGAATGTGCCGACTGATTCAAGCTGATAGAAGAGCAATGTTGACTGAAATAACCACTCGTTACAACCGAGGTATGCAGCAAAGCATTTGTGAAGCCACAACACGCACAACCTTGAGGCGGATGGGCTACAACAGCAGAAGACCCCACCGGGTACCACTCATCTCCACTACAAATAGGAAAAAAAGAGGCTACAATTTACACGAGCTCACCAAAATTGCACTGTTGAAGACTGGAAAAATGTTGCCTGGTCTGATGAGTCTCGATTTCTGTTGAGACATTCAAATGGTAGAGTCTGAATTTGGCGTAAACAGAATGAGAACATGTATCCATCCTCTGATGGCTACTTCCAGCAGGATAATGCACCATGTCACAAAGCTCGAATCATTTCAAATTGGTTTCTTGAACAAGACAATGAGTTCACTGTACTAAAATGGCCCCCACAGTCACCAGATCTCAACCCAATAGAGCATCTTTGGGATGTGGTGGAATGGGAGCTTCGTGCCCTGGATGTGCATCCCTCAAATCTCCATCAACTGCAAGATGCTATCCTATCAATATGGGCCAACATTTCTAAAGAATGCTATCAGCACCTTGTTGAATCAATGCCACGTAGAATTAAGGCATTTCTGAAGGCAAAGGGGGTCCAACACCGTATTAGTATGGTGTTCCTAATTATTCTTTAGGTGAGTGTATATCTCTTTAGTAACAGATGGTCTGATAAAGTAGCCCTCTGCACACCATTTTGGGGCTTTGACGATGGTGGTTAATGTGATAGTGTGGAATGTCCTTACATTCCACGCCATCACATTAACCCCCATCGTCAAAGCCCCAAAATGGTGTGCAGAGGGCTACTTTATCAGACCATCTGTTACTAAAGAGATATAGATATAGATATATAGCATCAAAGGATGAGGCAGCACTCCAAATAAAGTGAAAGAATGGTGGATCTTTATTCCCCTTGCAACGTTTCAACCGCTCGATGCGGTCTTTCTCAAGCATGCTTGAGAAAGACCGCATTGAGCGGTTGAAACGTTGCAAGGGGAATAAAGATCCACCATTCTTTCACTTTATTTGGAGTGCTGCCTCATCCTTTGATGCTATACTTACGATAGCCGTGTGAGCCTGCGGCTGTGAGGATTACCTGCACCCACCTCTACTGGTCTTGTGCTGCTGTGGCCCTTTTTTTGCTATATATATATATATATATATATATATATATATATATATATATATATATATATATACACACATACATATATACACATATACACATATACACATATACACATATACACATATACACATATACACATATACACATATACACATATACACATATACACATATACACATATACACATATACACACATACACACATCGTCCTACGTCATTCCATGCTTGACGGACGAAGAGCAATTATGAGTGTTCTCAACCGCATGGATTCAACCAGTGGATGTTGCAGGATCTGCTGACAGATGACAGTTGTGAAGAGTCCAGGCGTTTCAAAGATATGCACTTTTCCTTCTGCCACTACCCTCAATTTAGATGGATACAGCATGGAATATATTATTTGCTTCTCTCACAGCCGCCGTTTCACCTCAGCAAATTTTGCTCTATTTTTTTTGCACCTCCGTGGAAAAATCTGGGAAAATAAGTACTCTCTATCAGGAGGTCCTCATGAGTTCTCGCTTTCCTCATGGTGTCTCTATCCTTGAAATGTAGTACTGGTGGAGGAGCTCTGAATGGCACTCTGTGAGCACGTTCTATACCAAACATGGAGGATAGAGAATCTGATCCAAATTTAGCAGTCAGACAATTCTCTAGAATTAACACAGCGTGTGTACCCTCAGTTTTCTCCAGTACACCTATGAGCCTCAGGTTGTTCCTTCTGAGTCTATTTTCCAGATCATCCGCTTTAGCCAACAAATATGAGACCTCTCGAGTGAGTTCTTTCTTTTAAAGGAGATACTGTGTCCTCTAGACCACTAACACAGTCTTCCACTACCTTAATTCTTTCAGACACTTTCATATCATGTCTGAGGAAGAACACTTTCACTTAAAGAGGACCTTTCACCGATTCTTACCCTATGAACTAACTATACAGACATGTGGAGCGGCACCCGGGGATCTCACTGCACTTACTATTATCCCTGGGCGCCGCTCCGTTCTCCCGTTATGCCCTCCGGTATCTCCGCTCACTAAGTTATAGTAGGCGGAGATTCCAGTCCCTAAGTTATGGTAGGTGGAGTCTGCTCTAGCGCTGGCCAATCGCAGCGCAGAGCTCACAGCCTAGGAGGTTATTTTCTCCCAAGCTGTGAGCTCTGCAATGCGATTGGCCAGCGCTACAGAAGAACAAGGGGAGACTCCGCCTACCATAACTTAGGGAACGGAGATACCGGAGGGCATAGCAGGAGAACGGAGCGGCGCCCGGGGATAATAGTAAGTGCAGTGAGATCCCCGGGCGCCGCTCCACATGTCTGTATAGTTAGTTCATAGGGTAAGAATCGGTGAAAGGTCCTCTTTAAATTCCCAACTTGCATGATGAGGAACGTTAGCGTGGAGCTGTAGTTATTAACTGCTTTCAAGACATCTGAGATGGTGAGCTCTGGTAGTGCCCGCAGAGGCTCAGTGTTCGCTGCCTCTGTAACACACAGTGTTGGTGTCCTCCCCCTCCCCCCCCTCCCCTGAATAGCTGAGTCAGTGTGTTAATACACAAGCAGATTCCATTTAGTTCTGATTTTAATATAGATCAATATGGTCGATATGTCTGCTTGAAATGTACAATATTCCATGTGACAGTGTTAATAATAGTGACACATGTTCCCCCGCCGTACCCGTAATAGTGACATATGTTCCCCCGCCGTGAAGTGTTAAAACATGTATTGAGATTTTTGGAGGCGTCACCAAACACTCCTCTTATATTGGGAGATTTTAATATGGTGTTAGATCATAATTTGGACAGACATAGTGAAATCCCTAATTCCGGAAAACCATCCCCATCAAACATGGCTAAGATCCTTTATAGAGTCTAACCTGAGTGATGTGTGGAGAATACGTAGTCCTGATACTAAACAGTTTTCATGTTACTCGAGCTCTCATAACTCACTTTCCCGCATTGATTTAGCATTAGGAAATCTGAATACTTGCCTAGAAGCATTTCTGATCATTCCCCAATTAAGGTGGAGTTATGCCTGGATCCTACCGCTATTGGAACCAAAGGTCAGTGGAGGCTTAATCCTTTCTGGATTACTCTACTACAGGATGATGCGGGAATGATTACAGAGATGCAGGAATTTGTCGTTTAATGCTGGACCAGCCTCTACGGCTGTAGTCTGGGATGCTTTTAAAGATTTTGTCAGGGGGGATATATATCAAACGTATTCAACGACATAAATCCAAAAATAGATTTTTTACAGTAATTGCGGTCTAGTGTTTATAAATACTGAAAATACATACAGTACGTGGAAACTCCCACAGTGGCAAATAGGGCTAAGTGGACTGAAGCGCAACAGATGTATAGAGATCACCAACTTGAAGTTGCAAATCGCAAACTATTTTTCTGGAAACAAAAATATTTTGAAGAGGGTGAGAGTGTGGGACATATGTTGGCCACGATCATTAAAGCCCAGCAGGGTCCTTCTTATGTGGAATGCATCCAAGATAGTGCGGGTAGCCGGGTCTCAGATAGTCCGATTATTCTGGGAGTATTTAAAGAATATTACCAACAACTGTATACCACAGATTACAGCGTACTGGAGACTAAATTAAAACTTTTCTAGAAAGTTTCTAGTTTGTCTGTTTTAATGGCGGAGCAAAGTAATAGACTGGAAATACCTTTGAGCCTGGAAGAACTTGACGAAGCGGTAAAAGGGCTCCCTAACGAGAAGGCACCCGGAGCGAATGAGATTCCTGGGGATTTTTTGAAAAAATATGGAGATTTAATTTTGCCACAGCTCCTCACGGTGTTTAAACAGGTGGAATTTCACGGCGCCTTACCAAAATCTACTGCCCAAACCAGGTAAAGATCCCTTGGAACCGCTCTCATATAGACCCATATCGCTTTTGTGTACAGATGTCAAGCTGCTGGCTAAAGTTTTGGCCAACAGATAGTCTACTGTTATCCTTAGCTTGATTCATGGCGACCAAACTGGTTTTATGCCTGGTAAGTCAACAGCTATTAACATTAGACTGTTGCAGCTTAACCTGCAGATGTCTAGAGATATGACCGGAAACGGGGCGGTCCTCTCACTTGATGCTGCGAAGGCTTTCGATAGCGTCGAGTGGAGGTTTCTATGAGAGGTAATGGAGGTTATGGGTTTTGGGCCTAGATATATGAAGTGGGTCCAACTCTTGTATAATCCCCTGAGTGCACGGGTGCGTACTAATTGATTACTATCAGAGCCGTTTGCCATGGAAAAGGGCACACGTCAGGGCTGCCCACTGTTGCTGCTGCTCTTTGCGTTAGCCATTGAACATTTGGCCCAAATGGTGCGTAGAGACCCTCAGGTGACAGGTCTTAGGTACAGGAATATAGAAGAAAAAAATCGCTCTGTACGCAGACAACATATTGTTGTTCCTTGATAATATCTCAATCTCTGTACCATATGTGATGAGGCTGATAGAGAGTTTTGGATCTTATTCAGGACCTCTATCAACTGGGATAAATCTGTTAAGTTGCCCATAGACCCTATATCACAGGATGTATGGGATAAAATACTGCCCCTGCGTGTGGATACGTCTTTTAAATACTTGGGGATAAAAATTTCTTCTAGGCCACAAGAATATATTGCTTTAAATCTGAACCCATTAAGAGATATAAGTGCACAAAAAATAAATAGCTGGTGTAAATTGCCTCTCTCAATTATAGGTAGGGCTAATTTGGTGAAAATGGTGCTCATGCCGCAGTTCCTGTATGTACTTCATAACAACCCAATTTGGATACCGATGAAGCATTTTTTTTTTTAAATACAGCGGTGGTTTAGGTCTTTAATTTGGAACAAAAAATCTCCCAGAATTAGGTTAGAAACTTCACAAAGAGGTAAAGATAACGGAGGGCTGGCGATCCCCAATCCGTGGTTGTATTTTTTTGGCATCGCAAGCTCAACAATTCCAATCGTGGGGGAAGGAAGGTGCAATCAGTGGGTATTTTAGTCTCACATTTGATGGGGGGTTAAGCTACCAAGTTATATTTTGGAGCTCAGCTCAGATACACGTCCACCAGACAGTGTCCCGAGCATTCTTTTATTTCATAAAGTCTTGCAAAATTTGAAAGATATCCCGAATATCTCAGGTTGCAATGAGCTCACACCGTTATGGAATCATAACGGTTTACCTGAGCTTAAAAAGTTAGTAGGCTTTGGGACGTGGAGAGATGAGAGTGATGTGGTTATCGCAATTATATATCAATGGCACCCTTAAGAGCTTTGATCGTCTCAAGGAAGAGTTTTTAATATTGAGAACTCCAGTTTTTACCAAGATCTCCAACTGCTTCTTGCGCTAGCTGTGCACTGGAAGGTTGCTGACATCACCATAAAAGTTTCTCTCATTCCAGAACAGATCAGAAAAGATGGGAATACTAAAGAAAAATAAATCTCTGCTTTCATTTTACCAGGACCGCTTCTCTCTAAAAGTAAAGGATGCATGGGGTTGCAGCTGTGGGACATTTTACAATGGATGGAAGTGCTGGAGAACGGCCCTAAGTTGTCACTCTGTGAACCTCAAAGATTATCACAACTTCATTTAGTCCATAGAGTATATAGGACACCCATGTTCCTTCATAAGGTGGGACTGCGAGACACTTCTCAATGCCCCAAATGTGGTACTCATGACGCACATATACATATGTTCTGGGAATGTATGTCTTTGGGCCCTTTTTGGCGTGATGTCTTAGATATCATCCTTGAAGTGTATCCAGGCTAGTCCTTTTAATCTGTATTTTGGGCCTCCTACAAGATGAAGCAGTGGAGGGAGTAGTAATTGGTATTGACAGATTACTATATAATGCCAGAAAACTAATTGCAAAATATTGGATTAGTACTTAAGTGCCTACCAAGGTAGAGTTTATTGCCCGTATGAGAGCGTTAAGAGTTTTCTTTAAGAAATTTGAATATATCTGGGGACTGTGGATTTAAATGCCAGGGTTACAGTCTAGGTGCCTTCTGCTTATGAGTGAGAGAAGAAACATTTTAAGATGAGGAGTTCAGAGAAAATGGGGGGTTGTCAACAAAGACGAACTTTTATTGATTCAACCACTAATACAGTAAGATAAGAGAATGATAAAGGTATAATTACTATATTAGGTTAGGGGGGCGGGAATATGTTTTATTATCTGATACCCAAATCGGGTTTGAATACCTCTGTTTTATTAAGGCATATATTTGTACTATTTATGTCTAGGTACTTTATATGAAAATAATAATAAAAAAGATTAAAATTGACAAATCGCCAGCACCAGATGGCATACACCCCCGTATCCTAAGAGAATTAAGTAATGTCATAGCCAGACACATTTCTGATATTTACAGACTCTATACTGACAGGGAGTATTCCACAGGATTGGCGCATAGCAAATATGGTGCCAATATTCAAAAAGGGTGCAAAAACAGAGCCCGGAAACTATAGGCCGGTAAGTTTAACATCTGTTGTGGGTAAACTGTTTGAGGGTTTTCTAAGAGATGCTATCTTGGAGGATCTCAATGAAAATAAGTAAATAACACCATATCAGCATGGCTTCATGAGGTCATGTCAAACTAATTTAATCAGTTTCTATGAGGAGGTAAGTTCTAGACTTGACAGTGGTGAATCAATGGATTTCGTATATCTGGACTTCTCCAAAGCATTTGACACTGTACCACATAAAAGGTTAGTATATAAAATGAGAGTGCTCGGACTGGGAGAAAATGTTTTGTATGTGGGTAAGTAACTGGCTCAATGATAGAAAACAGTGGTTATTAATGGTACACACTCAGATTGGGTCACTGTCACTGTACCTCATGGGGTCAGTATTGGGCCCTATTCTCCAATATATTTATTAATGATCTTGTAGAAGGCTTGCACAGTAAAATATACATTTTTGCAGATGACACTAAACTGTGTAAAGTAATTAACACTGAAGAGGACATTATACTGCTACAGATGGATCTGGAGAGATTAGAGGCTTGGGCATAGAGGTGGCAAATGAGGTTTAACACTGACAAATGTAACTTTATGCACATGGGAAGGAATAATGCAATGCATCAACTTGCAGGATAACAGGCTGAACTGGATGGACAAATGTATTTTTTCGGCCTTATATGCTGTTACTACTATGTAATACCATTACATGTGTGCAATTGGGCCTGAACCATTTTCAGTTTATAAAAAAAATTAAAATACCCAGGTTCTCCTTTGTTTGTGTGTCAAGACATATTAGGGACACAATGGGGATATTTCTGAAGAGAGGAAAAATGGGGTGATACATTTTGGGGTGTACTTCTTAATTTTCATGTGCTCTGTAGAAAAAAACTATTTAAATTAACACTTTTGTGTAAAAAAAATTAAAATTATAATTTCCGCCTGCTTAGCATTAATCTCTGCAAAAAAACTAGTGGGTCTAAAAGTTCACTAAACTGTATAGATGAATACCTTAGGGGGTCTAGTTTTCAAAATGGGGTCATTTATGGGGTTTCTATCATTTTGGCAGCTCAATGCCATTACAAGAGTGCAATGGGGACTGAACCATTTTCAATTTATCTGAAAGCCAATCATGTGCTTTGTAGAAAAATCTTAAAATTCACACTTTTGTGTAAAAAAAAAATTTATTGTATTTTTTTTTTCACTTTCTTAGCATTCATTTCTTTAAAAAACTAGGTGGTCAAAAAACTCATTACACCTATAGATGAATACGTTAAGGGATCTAGCTTTCAAAATGGGGTCACTCTTGGGGGGATTATATTTTGACACTTATAAGCCTATGCAAACTTGGCTTGTTGCAGGAAAAATATGTACTTAAATTTATTTTTTATTTTTTTATTAATGTTAAAATAGTAAGTCTCCCAAGTTGTTTTTTTTTTTGTAAATGCAGAAATAAAAAATTTAATAAAATGTGGAAATATATTTCTGCTAAAAAATGTTGAATAGTATTTATGTGGAATACTGCAGCTGAAAATAGGAAATTATGCCCATTTTTACAAATTTTCATAGATGCTTATATTGCATATTTAAAGTAAAGTACAATATGTGACGAGAAAACTTTCTCTCTGATGCCTCAACTGCATTAGTGAAACTCTCTGCTAGATCCTATGCTTTTTCCAATGCAACTTGCAGAGCAGTATGGCATAGGTTGTGTTCTATCCCTTGTGAGGGGGATAGACTGTTTGGCCCTGTACTAGATGATATTCTAGACAAGGCATCAGATAAGAAAAAAGTGTTTCCCTCAGAATCTTGTTTTTTTCAAAAGAGACGCTACTTTCGAAACCAAAGAAAATCCAGAGGAAGAAAGGAGGTTACAGGACGATTGAAGAAAAATACTTTACCTCTAGAAGAGTTCCTCAAAATCCACACAATGACGCCTGGTTCAAAATATTCGCCTCAGCCTGGGAAAACACTGCATCTTCTGTATGGGTTAAAAATACCATAAGAGAAGGCTACAAACTGGAATTTTATTTCAACACCTTCAAAACACTAAATGTTGAACAAGCTGCTTTCTCACAGTGAAAAACAGATGACCCTAGGATCAGAAATACTTACTCTGCTTCAAAAACATGTTAATTCCAGTTCCAGAAGACCAGTACAGAGAGAGAGAGTTTCTATTCACCAGTTTTTCGAGTTCAAAAACAAAGTTATACAGGTTAGTAGCAAATTGATGAGTTACAAGAAATTCTAAATGGAGACATTTAGGCCTACCATGAATCTCCTATCCCAAGACTGAAATATATGATCGCTATGGATCTCTCGGATGTGTATTACCATGTTCCTATGCACAGAGACTATCAGAAAAACCTCAGGATTGCGGTACACCTAAAAGGCCTGATTCGTCACTTCCAGTTCCAAGCCCTCCCATTCGGGTTATCAGCACCCAAGGATATTCTAAAATTATGGCAGGAGTAATAAGCTCTGAAAGTTATTTGTCACCCCATACTTGGAAAATGTCCTAATTGCATCAACATCTCAAGATATTCTCCATATTATCCATCTGAATATAGTACTAAAAAAAAACTTTTGGTCTAGGTTGGCTGATTAAACAAGGAGAAGTCAGATTTAATTCCAAGCAGAAAATCTTTTTGGGGGTGTTGGTCAATCCTCATCTACTCACGTCCTTCCTTCCTCAGGAAAAACAAGTTGCCTTATCCCAGAAAGTCTAAACTGTTCTGCAAATCCAGAATGACATCCATCTTTTTTTCTTGGCATCCTGGGATGGAAACAAAACTTCTGTAGACAAAAAGGTAACAGTCCCACTAAGGCCGAATGCACATGGCCGTGGAACACGGACGTGAGCGGTTCGTGGTATCCCGGCCTGGTATCCTGCAGTAATACACTCGTATGATCTATACAAATGTATTACTGTAGTGTAGCGGTGTCATGAAGCGCACGGCGTCATAGGAACCAATGACACCGTGCGCTCCGGCTGTCAGCAGAATGCCAGGCCGGGATACCACGGACCTCTCCGTGTTCCACGGCCGTGTGCATTCGGCCTAAGGGTAAAACATTCCCTGTATTGGTGAAGAGTCAAGAAACATCTCCAGACCAGAGTCTTCTGTTGATGGGACAATCAAGTGTTAATAACCATCGATGCCGCCAGTTGAGGATTGGGCGGTCATACCAAAGAGCTGCTCCTACAATGCACTTGGAGTGAAAAAATTATGACAGCAGCCTCCAACCTGAGGGAATTAATGGCAGTTTACGAAGTCCTCCTATGACTTCAGTCCAGTATGAAATTCCAGCATGTAAAGATTTGTCTGACAACACAACCACAGTTGTCTATTTAAACCGGCAAGGAGGAAAAAGGAGAAAAAAAATGGCATTTCTAATTGCTGTTCATTTAAGAGGCAGCAAAAATCTGGTTGCAGACTTTCTCAGCAGAGAGACTCTGAAAGAAGGGGAGTGGGTATTAGACTCCAATATGTTTCAACAGCTCACGTCAAAATGGCGTAATCCAGATCTGGATCTATTTGCAACATGGAGAAATGGACAGTTGGAAAAGTTTTGTGACCTCTCCATACAGAATTAACCCTGTATCTCCCATGGCAAAAAGGTCTGCTCTACGACTTACCCCTATTCAGCCTCATTCCAAGAACACTTAAGAAGAGAGCAGAGGAGAAGGCGCAGGTAGTAATAATTGCGCCCTTCTGGCCAAAGAGAGCTTGGTTGCCTCTCCTGTTAAGTCTTTCAGCAGGAAATTTCTGTCCTCTTCCCTCATATCCAGGTCTGCTACAAAGTCCCCCCAACTACACTTAACAAGAGAAAGGTCTGTCTGATTCTGTAATCTCCCCTTAAATTTTGGAGGTTGTGTTTATCCGATTTAAAGTAGTCTTAGCGCATTCAAGGCCTTCTTGTCATTTGCAGGAAATAAGTGGTATCCTAAAACTAATCCTGACATTTCTCTAATATTGTCTCTGCATTGAGTGCCTTTCTGGAGGTTAAGTTAGCAGATTTATCTTTTTAACCACTTAAGGACCACAGGTTTATACCCCCCTAGTGACCATGCCCTTTTTTTTACTAATCGGCACTTCACAACTTTAACGGTTTATTGCTCGGTCATGCAACTTGGCACCCAAATGAATTTTACCTCCTTTTCTTCTCACAAATACAGCTTTCTTTTGGTGGTATTTGATTGCTGCTGAGATTTTTCGTTTTTCCGATATTAAGCAAAATAGACCCCAATTTTCTCACAAAAAGTGTATTTTTAACTTTCTCTGGTTAAATTGCTCAAATATCATTTACATTTCTGTACAAGTTTGTGTCAGAATTTATTGTGCTACATGTCTTTGATAAAAAAAAAATCCAATAAGTGTATATTTATTGGTTTGCGCAAAAGTTATAGCGTTTACAAACTATGGTACAAAAATTTGAATTTCCGCATTTTGAAGCAGCTCTGACTTTCTGAGCACCTGTCATGTTTCTTGAGGTGCTAGAATGCCAGGATAGTATAAATACCCCACAAGTGACCCCATTTTGGAAAGAAGACGTGCGCGTTCACGCGAAATCTCGGGTCTCACGAGATGACTCCTTTCGGCGTTAGTGTGACCTGAGAGAGCCGCCGCACTGACGCCTTTCGGCGTTAGTGTGACGGCAAGCGGTTAATCAAACCATTTATAAAAGGGGCGGTAAGGCGTTTTCCCCCCTTCCACTCCACTGGGACTTGAATCTGGTACTATCAGTCCTCATGGAGTCTCCATGTGAGCTTATAAAAGAGATCTCATTGACCCTCCTATCTTTCAAAACCACCTTCCTTCTGGCTTATACCATCTGCCAGGAGAGTTTGAGAAATCCAAGCTTTTTCTTGTAAACCTCCCTATCTCAGGATTCTGGAAGACAGAATAATTCTACAACACACCCCTTTGTTTCTTCTAAAAGTAGTTTTGAAGTTTTATTGTCAGCAGGCAATGCCATTACCATCCTTTTGTCCTACCCCTTCTTCAGATGCATACAAAAAATCTCAATCTGGATTAGGGCTGCAACTATCGACTATTTTTGTAATAGAGTATTCTATCGTTTTAGTACAATGATTTAATCGAGTACTCTAATAATAAAAAACAAATTTAAAACGTTTTTCTTTTATAAAAGTGCACGCTTACAGTACGGGCCACCAGATTACCACGGAGCAGTGAGTAATGGCAAAAGCTCCACTCGCGCACAGTGGTCACATGACAAAAATGAATCCTTGATGCAAAAAAATCGCTTTTTTTCTCTCTAATTACTCAATATAATCTTTCAGCCCTAATTTGGATGTGAGACCATGCATTTTAGCCTAACTTAGCTTCAGAAGAATTTAATATCTGGGTCCTCAAAAGGGATCAGCAGCAAGCAAGGCTACTATTACAAGATGGATCAAAATTTCAGACTCCTGGGCAAAGAATACCTCTGCATCTGTTAAACAGATTTTCAGGGCAGCCACGTGGACAAATCCAAGCACTTTCTTTAGGTATTATCAGTTGAATATTCTCCATAACTAGGACTTATTTTATGGTCTTTTTTTTCAATGCATTCACTTTGTATCACTACTGAGTCCTATATCATTAACTGAAGCAGGTAAGGGAAGGGAGCCTTTTAAAGGGAGTCTGTCACCACTATATGACCATATACAGCACTTACATGGCGCTGTAGCACACCTATACAGGATTCTAATGGTACCTTTTGTTATTTTCTTTAGACGTCCAGAAGCAGGAAAAATATTTCATATGCAAATGAGCACTCGCAAGTGCCCAGGGGCGGTGTTCAGTGTGTAGGTGCCCAGGCTGCTCTGCCTTTTTAACCGTTACTCCTCCCCCAGCCTCTTCCTTTGCCCGCCCTCCTATTCCCTTGTATCATCCCTAGGTCCGGCCGAGATCCCGCACCTGCGCACTGCTTCTCCGGCCTGGGGCATGCACACTTCAATGCCCATTTTGGGTACGGCATCAATTCAACTAGTGCGCATGCGCCAGCCGGCGAGGCAGTGCGCAGGAGTGCAAAACCTCGGCCGGACCTAGGGATGATGCAAGGGAATA
Organism: Bufo bufo; assembly: GCF_905171765.1. Taxonomy (NCBI): domain Eukaryota; kingdom Metazoa; phylum Chordata; class Amphibia; order Anura; family Bufonidae; genus Bufo; species Bufo bufo. Next base: position 483,113,502 of record NC_053390.1, on the reverse strand, counting down.
GGAGGGCGGGCAAAGGAAGAGGCTGGGGGAGGACTAACGGTTAAAAAGGCAGAGCAGTCTGGGCACCTACACACTGAACACCGCCCCTGGGCACTTGCGAGTGCTCATTTGCATATGAAATAAACTTTGTTTTTCCCGCTTCTGGACCTCTAAAGAAAATAACAAAGGTACCATTAGAATACTGTATAGGTGTGCTACAGCGCCATGTAAGTGTTGTATATGGTCATATAGTGGTGACAGACTCCCTTTTAAGCTTGAGCTTCTATGTTGTTTCCTGTCCTGGGGAGGCAGGGACACCCTCCTGTCAAGTGCCGTTGTGGAGGCTATTGGAAAATCCAATTACCACTAAAAGTATTTAAAGCGAACCTGTCACCATGATTTTGCACACAGAGCTGGGGACATGGGCTGCTAGATGGCCACTAGCTCATCTGCAGTACCCAGGTCCCACAGCTCTCCGCGCTTTTATTGTGTTAAAAAAACCTTTTGAGTGATATGCAAATTAGCTGATATGAGTCCTGTAGCCGGAGATGAGTCAAGCGTCAAGGAGCCCAGCACCGCCCAGCGTCCTCAGAATCTCCTCCTTGCCGGCTGACGTCACAGAGCTGGAGCGCCAAAATCTCGCGATGCGCGAGCTAGCGCATGCGTAGTTCGTTCCCTGTGCTGATGCCAGCACAGGGAATGAACATGATGCCGACACTGCGCATGCGCTAGCTCGCGCATCGCGAGATTTCGGCGCTCCAGCTCTGTGACGTCAGCTGGCAAGGAGGAGATTCGGAGGACGCGGGGCGGTGCTGGGCTCCTTGACGCTGGTTATAGTTTTTTCTGTGAACTTTCCAAAGCTTTTCCAGATTTAATTTAATTTTTTTTTTTTAAAGTTCCACGCTTGCTGTCTCCCCCTCCACCAGATGCATATGAATCAGCTCAGTAATTGTGTCAGAGTGTGGGGAAGAAAATGTTACGTGTGAATGGTGATTTAAGTTCTTCAGGTATTATTTTTTTTTATTTTATTTTTTTTAGGCATGTCATTTCTTTTCCCAATCATATACCGTATTTTTCGCTTTATAAGACGCACCTGTTTATAAGACGCACCTAGGTTTTTGAGGAGGAAAATTAGAAAAGAAATATTAACCAAAAGGTGTGCTTTTGGTGGGTTTTAAACTAATGGTGGTCTGTGGATGACACTATTATGGGTGATCTGTGGATGACACTTCTATGGAGGGGATCTGTGGATGACGCACTGTTATGAGGGATCTATGGATGACACTTATGTGATTATACCCCCATCATCCTAGAGAATACACTGATGTACTGTAGGTACTGTACATTGGTGTATTCTCAAGGATGAGGGGAGTTATAGTCAGATTAAATAAAAACACTATCCAGGGATCTGTAATTGTCATGTGTTTATATTAAATATGACTATAACCCCCCTCATCCATAGAAATCCACTCATATACTGCAGCACATGCGTGGATTCCTATGGATGAGGGGGGTTATAGTCATATTTAATATAAACACATGACAATTACAGAACAGTCCCTGGACAGTGTTTATATTAAATATGACTATAACCCCCCTCATCCATAGGAATCCACTCATATACTGCAGTATCTGGGTGGATACCTATGGATGAGGGGGGAAGGAAGGGGGGGGGGGGTTGTAGTCATAGACACATTTGCAGTCATTTTTATATTGCCCTGAGCTCCACTCACCCGGGGACTGGGTACACAAAACCGCTGTACACAGCAGGAGCAGAGCTGGGTACAGCGGGAAATTGGAAGGAAGCTGATGGAGGTGAGGGCAGCACCACTGCGCTCACCACTAATCAGCAGGACTAAAGAAGTGCGGGCTGACGGCAGCAGAGCGCATTCATTGAAGCTGCCAGCCCGCCCAACGGTTCATTCCCCTTCTCCTGGTACGGAGATTTCATAGACTTCCACTTCTGTTTTACCTCTTCTACCTCTTGAATCAGTAACTCTGGGCTTGTCTTCTCCCTTTTGACAATGTCCGCTTCTTGTATGAATTCAGGAAGGAAGCTCAGGACTTGCAGCTGGCTGCACAGCATCTAATGCTTTCTGCGTCGCTCCATGGAATCATCCACCAGGACTGGCTGGGATCTCGCCATCACCTTCTTCTTTACGCCGCACGTCCAGACAAGTAGTTCGGGAGCAGGAAGCAGTGACAGGATGGCGGAGGGTTTTTGGATTCCCTCTCTAACCGCCCTTGTCTGGAGTCTGGACGTGCGGCGTAAAGAAGGTGATGCGAGATCCCAGCCAGTCCTGGTGGATGATTCCATGGAGCGACGCAGAAAGCATTAGATGCTGTGCAGCCAGCTGCAAGTCCTGCACTTCTTTCCTGAATTCATACAAGAAGCGGACATTGTCAAAAGGGAGGAGACAAGCCCAGAGTTACTGATTCAAGAGGTAAAACAGAAGTGGAAGTCTCTGAAATCTCCAGACCAGGAGAAAATTCAGTTCGGTTTACTATAATAGCGGGCGGGCTGGCAGCAGCGGAGCACAATAAGTGAAGCCGCCGGCCCGACAATCCCTGGTGCAGTCTTGTAAAGGAAGCGGCAGAAGCCTTTAGTGAAGCCGCCAGCCCGCCCAACAGTTTAATGGCAGGCTCAGGAGTTGTTAGTGAGAGCTCCTGAGCCACCTAATTTTAGTTCTATTCGTTTTATAAGACGCAGTGACTTTTCCCCTCCACTTTGGAGGGAAAAAAAGTGCGTCTTATAAAACGAAAAATACGGTACATATTTTTTTCATAGTCCTCCAAATCTCTTTTCATACTAGTTGATCCCACTTTAGAAATATTTGATTGCATATTGTTCATGAGTCTGAAATTCCAATAACGTAGAATATTCATTTACCGTATATGCCGGCGTATAAGACGACCCCCAACTTTTACACTGAAAATATAGAGTTTGGGATATACTCGCCGTATAAGACTACCCTTTTTTCAAACACACAGCAGTACATTACTGCATCCCACCACCATCCCTGGGTACCACTGCCATCCCTGCATCCCACCACCATCCCTGCATCCCACCACCATCCCTGCATCCCACCACCATCCCTGCATCCCACCACATCCCTGCATCCCACCACCATCCCTAGATACCACTGCCATCCCTGCATCCCACCACCATCCCTAGGTACCACCGCCATCCCATGGTATCACCACCATCCCTGCATCCCACCACCTTCCTTGTCCTCCCTCCCTCCCTGCCTCCCAGACCCTAAACATGTGCCACCTATACCCTGAACATGTTTTTGTTATGTTATTCTTCATATCCACATTCACATATGCACATCTGCGCCGCACTTAGATACGCCGCATGAAATCTCGCACATGCGTAGGAGCGAGATGTGAGCGGCCGGGAGGATGGCGGTACAAGGAGCATACAAGGTACAGAGCAGGGGGAAGGCATACAAGGTACAGAGCAGGGGGCGGTATACAAGGTACAGCGCGGGGGGGCATATGCCGTGGGTTACATCGCAGCTCCCAGCTGCTGGGGATACAAGGCAATAGCCCGGGCTCTCTCTGTTGATAATTCGGGCATCCCGGCACTGCAGCGCCTGCCATACCCGGCGTATAAGACGACCCCCGACTTTTGAGAAGATTTTCATGTGTTAAAAAGTAGTCTTATACGCAGGAATATACAGTACTTTATTTGTTTCTGTGACCTGTTCTTTAAAGGGGTTGTCTGAGTTATGAAAAATATATATATATAGCACTGTAAATCTGATGGTCAGCAATATATACATAAGCTAAGCAAGTTTTAGGCAAAAAAATAAATTCCATTTCCTAATTTCCCTGGTTCTTTTCTGGCCCTTTGTTTACCTGCAATAATAACAATGTATGAGGTTTTACTCATAAATATTTGTGCCCCTCCCCCTGTTCTGCAAAGGCAGTAAATAACGCTGCTGCCCTGAGTGAAATGTCTGACTGCTGGGATAAGCAGCAGCATGTTGTATGCAGGGGTGAGGTCAGGTGAAGCGATCGCCTCAGGCAGCACCAGGTAGGGGCAAGAGCGGGGCAGCGGAAGGGCCATGGGCATTGAGCGCTTTCATTGTGGCAAAGGGGTTAGGGTAAGAAATTGGCATCAGTTTTTGCCTCAGGCAGCAGAAAAGCTAGGTGCACCCCTGATTCTATGTGTAGGACTAAGTCCCAGCCGTACATTGACACTGCTGATAAACACAGGATCTTACCCTTACCTGTTGTGCAATACTCTGCAAAACTCCTCAAGTCTTAACAAAAAGAGCCCGTAGAAATAATATATCAAAAATATTAACTTTATTGCATATAAAAATATGAAGGAAAAAAGGGCAAGATGGAAAAGGTATACAGAGAAGCGAAGGGTCATACCCTCAGCTGGACAACCATGTATCCCTACAGAGCTAGTAAGCACTATCCGGGTACCAGGTCTTGCACTTAGGGCTTTCACATCTCTCCTGGGCTAGATCATGTCTTCAGGTATGTCCCCGGTTAGGTGTGTCTATTAATAAATTGCCATACACAGTATCCATATTAGGCCTATGATAGTGACTAGGCTGTATATATACAGTCCTGATCAAAAGTTTAAGACCACTTAAAAAATGGCAAAAATCTTATTTTACATTGTTGGATCTTAACAAGGTTCCAAGTAGAGCTTCAACATGCAAAAAGAATAAAATGAGAGTGAGAGACAACATTTTTTGAGCATTAAATTAATTGAAAATTACGATTAAACTGAAACAGGCTGTTTTTCAGCTGATCAAACGTTTAGGACCACATGCCTTTAAAAGGTCAAATCTGTGCAAAGATGTGGATTCATTGTCATCTTCTGTCAGGTAGTCACACGTTGTGATGGCAAAGGCAAAAGAACTCTCCCTTTTCGAACCGTGGTCGGGTTTTTGAACTGCATAAGCAGGGTCTCTCACAGCGCGCCATCGCTGCTGAGGTGGGACGCAGTAAGACAGTCATTTGGAATTTCTTAAATGATCCTGAGGGTTATGGAACAAAAAAGTCAAGTGGAAGACCCAAAAAAAATTCATCAGCACTGAGCCGGAGGATCCAATTGGCTGTCCGTCAAGACACTGGACGATCCTTGACCCAAATTAAGGCCCTTACTGATGCTGACTGCAGCCCCATAACCATCAGTTTGGGCTTTGCAAGAGAACACCAAACATGGGACATTCAAAGGTGGAAGAAAGTGTTATTCTCTGATGAGAAAAAATGTAACCTTGATGGTTTCCAACGTTACTGGCATGACAAGCAGATCCCACCTGAGATGTTTTCTACGCGCCACAGTGGAGGGGGTGCCATAATGGTCTGGGGTGCTTTTTCCTTCAGTGGAACAATGGAGCTTCAGGAAGTGCAGGAGCGTCAAATGGCCGCTGGCTATGTCCAGATGTTGCAGAGAGCATTCCTCATGACTGAGGGCCCTCGTCTGTGTGGTAACGACTGGGTTTTTCAACAGGACAACGCTACAGTACACAATGCCCGCTGGACAAGGGACTTCTTCCAGGAGAATAACATCACTCTTTTGGCCCATCCTGCGTGTTCCCCTGATCTAAATCCAGTTGAGAACCTTTGGGGATGGATGGCAAGGGAAGTTTACAAAAATGGACAACAGTTCCAGACAGTAGATGGCCTTCGTGCCGCCGACTTCAAGCATGCCGAAACGAATTTTTGAAGTGATAAACAATAATGGCGGAGCTACTCATTACTGAGTTCATGTTTGGAAGGGGGGGGGGGTTTGGAGGTGTGGTCCTAAACTTTTGATCAGCTGAAAAACAGCCCGTTTTTAGTTTATTCGTTTTCATTAAATTGAATACTCAAAAAATGTATTGTCTCACTCCCATTTCTTATTGTTGCATGTTGAAGCTCTACTTGGAACCTTGTTAAGATCCAGCCATGCTAAATGATTTTGACATTTTTCAAGTGGTCTTAAAGAGGACCTTTCACTACAATAAAACATCTAAACTAACTATACAGACATGTAGAGCGGCGCCCATGGATCTCCCTGCACTTACTGTTATCCCCGGGCGCCGCTCCGTTCGCCCGGTATAGCCTCCGGTATGTACATAGTTAGGCTCCACCCAGGGGAACCTTCCGGCGTCTCATTCTCCCATGCTGTAGCGCTGGCCAATCGCAGCGCTCAGCTCATAGCCTGAGAGGCTTTTTTTTCTCTCAGGCTATGAGCTGAGCGCTGCGATTGGCCAGCGCTACAGCATGCGAGAATGAGACGCCGGCAGGTTCCGCTGGGTGGAGCCTAACTATGAAGATACCGGAGGCTATAACGGTCAAACGGAGTGGCGCCCGGGGATAACAGTAAGTGCAGGGAGATCCCTGGGCGCCGCTCTACATGTCTGTATAGTTAATTTAGATGTTTTATTCTAGTGAAAGGTCCTCTTTAAACTTTTGATCAGGACTGTACTATCATTATGCTGTGTTCATAGACCAGGCTGTGAATATACACTGCTCAAAAAAATAAAGGGAACACAAAAATAACACATCCTAGATCTGAATTAATTAAATATTCTTCTGAAATACTTTGTTCTTTACATAGTTGAATGTGCTGACAACAAAATCACACAAAAATAAAAAAATGGAAATCAAATTTTTCAACCCATGGAGGTCTGGATTTGGAGTCACACTCAAAATTAAAGTGGAAAAACACACTACAGGCTGATCCAACTTTGATGTAATGTCCTTAAAACAAGTCAAAATGAGGCTCAGTAGTGTGTGTGTGTGGCCTCCACGTGCCTGTATGACCTCCCTACAACGCCTGTGCATGCTCCTGATGAGGTGGCGGACGGTCTCCTGATGGATCTCCTCCCAGACCTGGACTAAAGCATCTTCCAACTCCTGGACAGTCTGTGGTGCAACGTGACGTTGGTGGATAGAGCGAGACATGATGTCCCACATGTGCTCAATTGGATTCAGGTCTGGGGAACGGGCGGTCCAGTCCATAGCATCAATGCCTTCGTCTTGCAGGAACTGCTGACACACTCCAGCCACATGAGGTCTAGCATTGACTTGCAATAGGAGGAACTTAGGGCCAACCGCACCAGCATATGGTCTCACAAGGGGTCTGAGGATCTCATCTCGGTACCTAATGGCAGTCAGGCTACCTCTGGCGAGCACATGGAGGGTTGTGCGGCCCTCCAAACCGGTCATGCTGGAGGATGTTGCAGGCAGCAGAACGTTCTCCACGGCGTCTCAAGACTCTGTCACGTCTGTCACATGTGCTTAGTGTGAACCTGCTTTCATCTGTGAAGAGCACAGGGCGCCAGTGGCGAATTTGCCAATCTGGTGTTCTCTGGCAAATGCCAAACGTCCTGCACGGTGTTGGGCTGTAAGCACAACCCCCACCTGTGGATGTCGGGCCCTCATATCACCCTCATAGAGTCTGTTTCTGACCGTTTGAGCAGACACATGCACATTTGTGGCCTGCTGGAGGTCATTTTGCAGGGCTCTGGCAGTGCTCCTCCTGTTCCTCCTTGCACAAAGGCGGAGGTAGCGGTCCTGGTTGCTGGGTTGTTGCCCTCCTACGGCCTCCTCCACGTCTCCTGATGTACTGGCCTGTCTCCTGGTAGCGCCTCCATGCTCTGGACACTATGCTGACAGACACAGCAAACCTTCTTGCCACAGCTCGCATTGATGTGCCATCCTGGATAAGCTGCACTACCTGAGCCACTTGTGTGGGTTGTAGACTCCGTCTCATGCTACCACTAGAGTGAAAGCACCGCCAGCATTCAAAAGTGACCAAAACATCAGCCAGGAAGCATAGGAACTGAGAAGAGGTCTGTGGTCACCACCTGCAGAACCATTCCTTTATTGGGGGTGTCTTGCTAATTGCCTATAATTTCCACCTGTTGTCTATCCCATTTGCACAACAGCATGTGAAATTGATTGTCACTCAGTGTTGCTTCCTAAGTGGACAGTTTGATTTCACAAAAGTGTGATTGACTTGGAGTTACATTGTGTTGTTTAAGTGTTCCCTTTATTTTTTTGAGCAGTGTATTACTATCATGCTATTTACATACATATTGTCTATGGTTACCAAGGACGCAGGCTGTGGATCTCACAAATATCCAGGGATAACTTTTTGATACAACTGTACCATGGTGCATAATACCCTATTGGGGTGTTTGACACACGGTATTATCAATTATGGTACATAATTGGGGTTATTGTGAGACACAGCGTATGACCTGGTACCCGGATAGTGCTTACTAGCTCTGTGGGGATACATGGTTGTCCAGCTGAGGGAATCCCCTTCGCTTCTCTGGATACCTTTTTCCATCTTGCCCTTTTTTCCTTCATATTTTTATATGCAATAAAGTTGATATTATTTTTTATATATACCACTGGCTCTTTTTGTTATGACATTGTGTGTTATTCCAGATGGAGTGTTGTGCTGTCAATTGTAGAAAGAGAGGTTTTTGTAGGTTTATAAACTCCTCCAGTCTGTCAGCTCTGTGTCCGCAGGATGAGGAGGGAAGATCCTGTGTCTCTTCACTGCCTGCAGCTACTCACCAAAGCCTCCAGCCCACTTTGCTGCTGAAGGGGATAATCTTTCCTGAAGTATCCAGTGGTAGGGAGACACAGGGCAGAGAGCAGCAGCTCAGCCAGGGCAGGGGCGTGGCCAGCACAGTGAACTCTTATGTGTACCGACACATCTGCTCTCTCAGGCTTGTGCACAAAACATCAGATCAGGAAGAGAGGCTGACATCATAGGTCATGTGACCCTCAGTAAAATCTAAGAAAGGGGTTACTACAGATGAAATAAGTGCATGGTGAAGCCCTTACGATTGCCTAGTTAGAAACAAAGAGCAAAAAAATGACAACCCCTTTATTATAGAGTTTTTTTATTTTCTTTTGATACAATAAGATTCATTCATATGAGCGATTATTCCACTCAGACATAAAATCATTGGAAAAAACTGTTTCTCATACATAGACCTCTGGAATAATTTTATATTATACACTACTCACAAGGAGCTTAATGGCAAAATTCACAACAGGTGTTTGATCCTTGAATCGCCCAATAAATTTCCTGGTTCAATTAAATTGGTATTTAAACAGTCCTCATCATGCTGTTCACATTTTGACATCATGAGACCAAGACCTAACAATTGATCAACAATACCTCGCCATTGCGAGGCTTCAAGCAGGAGCTATGAGCTCAGCTATAGACTTTCTTTGGTTGTGTGATTTAGCATACAAATACACAGTATATCTATAACTCATTCTCACTTTGACATCTGAGTTTGACTTGTCGTCTTCATAGATCAGGGTCAGAGTCCAATATCAAAGTCAGGGATCAGGTGTCACACTGGCATTATTCTGATACTTGAGTATGATATCTGACCATGTCCTAAAATGAACACTATACCAGTGGGCCTCAGTGCTTTTCACTTATGAAAGTTCATTCATGCTGAGCAGAAATGATAGCCGCCAACGATGTTGGAGATGTTGAGGAGAGCGCTATGCATCAGCCACTGTTTGCCTTTGGTGGTAGTGTTAGTATGGGCAGGTGTGTCTATTCAATACAGAACTGCCCTACACTTTGTGAATGGTACAGTGACAAGCCCATACTACTTGAATAACATCATTAATCCAATCATTGTGCCTCTGCATGAACAACACAGGCCTAATTTCATCTTCATGGAGGGCAATGTGCCTGCTCATCGGGGTCGCTTCATTAGGGAACGAGTGCTGGAGACTGGGGTACATCATATAGAGGCTTGTAACTCTGTACCCCAGAACCTCAATGACCTGAGGGCCGTTCTTCAAGAGTGGGATGCCATGCCCCCCACAAGTCTACTTGTGAACAGCATTAGACATCGTTGTTGAGCTGTAATTGATGCCCAAGGCCATGACAAGTTTTTCAGACATTTATTTTTTTGTTGTTGGGCTATACCCACTACTACTGTTGGCTTTTGTTTCAATAAATTTGTTTGAGATGAGGAAATCACCATTGCCCTACTTTCATGATATAATATCACTGTAGCGTGAACTTCTTAAGTTTTCCATTAATTTCACCCGAAAGCCAAATATCCCTAACTTTTTGTGAGTAGTGTATATACATTTTTATAGTGTGGTGATCTCCCCATACTCTTTGCTCTTGATTTAGCAATATTTTTTTAGAGTATATATGTCGTCTTTGAGAGTTATAACAGCTTTTTTTGTCCATGTCAGTCTGAGCCTTTAAAAAGAGTAGCCATTTTTTTTTTTTTTAAAACATACAGAATCACTATCCTTTTGTCGCATCCATTTTAACTTGAGGTTGTAATAAAGTGTTAATAAATAATGATAAATGTGATGGATATAGGGCAGAAATAAAATTCAAACGTTGGAAATCCAATTATTTTCCTGGTGAGTGTAGCATTAAGCTGAAATTTAATTAGAAAGTATTCACAACATGTTCACCACATTGCTCTACTTTTTATGTTGCTGCTCCCCTGAATGTGTTAGTAAGAAGATCTATGGCACACCATGGGGTTCTTTTTTTAGTTAATGCTTTTAATACTTGTAGTGCAATTCGCATCATTTTGTACATGTTGGTTTTTTTTATCCAGAGATTACATCAATTATAAATGTCATCTGAGAGGTCCCAATGTTTCGGTCAGATAACGACTTTTTATCAAGAGGTCTGTAGAGAATATAAAATGGCATATACTGAAGATCTGGGTGTACAAAAATAAGACCTCCAAATGTGGATAAAATAATAAATATCAAAGGAACTAATATACTAAAACATATATCAATGAATATCAATAAATGAGAGAAATGAGGACATATGGATCTATATGCTGGTATAGGTCATTAATTAAATGATTAGGGAAGGCTCGCATAAAATGTACCATTAATGAAATTTACAACGTAAGTATGTAATAGGAACAACTCATATTGTAGAATGTAATGGTGAGTTGCATGTGGGGGAACAGGACAAAAGTGAATGAGGGTCCGGGCATATATTATTAATGAAGATACAACAGATGTAAACTGTCCCCAATATATATTGCACTAATGAAGCATAATAGCAGTTGGATTGGATTACCTGGATTAGGCTACTTTCACACTCGCGTTTTGTGTCTGTCTTGTATCTGCATAGACTGACCCCCATCAATAATGCAAACGCTTGTATCCGTTAATGGATCAGTTTGCATTATTCATAAAAAAAGTCTTAAGTCAAAACGGATCTATCTTGACTTACATTGAAAGTCAATGAGGGACGGATCCGTTTTCAATTTCACCATAGTGTCAGTGAAAAGCGGATCCGTCCCCATTGACTTACATAGTAAGTCTAGACGGATCAGTTTGGCTCTGCATAGTCAGATGGTCACCAAAACGCTGCAAGCTGCGTTTTAGTGACCGTCTAAAAAATGCAACGGAGACCAAACACAGCCAAATTGATGTATTCTGAACGGATCCTTATCCATTCAGAATGCATTGTGGTTGAACTGATCCGTTTTGGGCCACTTGTGAGAGCCCTGAAACGGATCTTTGAAAGTAGCCTTACCTGTGGCCAGGAGTGACAGTGCTTGCTCTGGATGCGGCCGCTGTGTCGGGCATGCCTCCTATTTACCGTATGGAGGAGTAAAATGTAGTGCCTGCCGGGAGGTGACGTACAGAGGTGTAGACGTCATTCTGTCCAGTGGTGCGCTAATGCATATATGGTATTTGGAGGCTGTGAGGGCGAAATGAAGACTGAAGTAAGAAAGAGGTGCGCGCATGCGTATATATGATATTGCAAAAACGCTTCCGTTACAATAATACAACCGCATGCATCCGTCATGAATGCATCCGGTTGTATTATGTCTTCCATAGCCATGACGGATCTGTCTTGAACACCATTAAAAGTCAATGGGGAACGGATCCGTTTTCTTTTGTGCCAGGTTGTGTCAGAGAAAATGTCTCCATTGATTTACATTGTGTGCCAGGACGGATCTGTTTGGCTCCACTTGGTCAGGCGGACAGCAAAACTCTGCAGGCAGCGTTTTGTTGTCCGCCTCCAGAAAGGAATGGTGACTGAACTGAGGCATTCTGAGCGGATCCATTTCCATTCAGAATTCATTAGGGCAAAACTGATCTGTTTTGGACCGCTTTTGAGAGCCCTGAACAGATCTCACAAACGGAAAGCCAAAACGCTAGTGTGAAAGTAGCCTTACCCCTTTCCACCTAATGGAATCTGAAATTTTTTTACGGATCCTGAATGTTCCTGACCAATGTTTAGCTAAGGCGGAGTTCACATCACCATTTAGCTTTCTATATTTCTGAGCCGTCAGAGAACACAAAGCTCAAAAAAAAAACTGATGTTATTTTGAGCATGATTTTATAATCGGTTTGTCACTTCCACCAGAGATCATTTATTTTTGACAGGAGAAAGTCCTGCATGCAAGAATTTTTCTCCTGTCAAAAATAACTGATCTCTGACGGAAATGACACAAACTGATCATAACTGATGCTCAAAAAAGACAGGTCTCTTTTTATTGCTAATTGACCATAACTGATGATTAAAATTGTTTGTTTTTTGTTTTCTCTTCTGATAGCCTAAATTGTGATGTGAACTCTGCATAAGGGCTCATGCATACAACCTTATGTTTTGTCCACATCCAATCTGCATTTTTTTGCTGGTCTGATGCGGACCCATTCACTTTAGTGGTGCCGCAAAAGATGCATCAGGATTAGTGCTCTTGCATACAACTGTAGGATTTGCAGATTAGTCAACACAATGTTTGTAGCCTATCTGAATCACCGTAGGGAGACTAAGGGTTCCCGGTTACAGATAGTGGCAGAAAACATTTTTTATGGGCAGATGAACATGTAAGATCCCTTTCTGCAATCCATCTGAATGGAGACCAAAACAAAAAAGCTGACTTTCTCAGCAGGTTGGGGTTACACTTGGAAGAATGGAGTCTGGGCCCTCAAATATTTATCCCGGTAACACAAGAATTTGGAATTCCACAAATACATCTCACTGCATCTGTTAGAAACATATAACCTACACAATTCTAATTACTTTCTCCAAGCGACAGAGGTGCAGGAATGGATGCTCTTGCAGAGCTTCACCTATTATGCACCCTTCTTCCTCGGTCACCTGTTCCCAGAGTCTTGAAGAAAATTGAAGCAGAGAAAGTCCTTGTCATCTTGATAGCTCAAATTTGGCCAAAGATATCCTGGTTTCCCCTGCTGAAAATTATGTCCTGAGAAGGTGTTTTGGTGCTCCTATGTTTCCCAATCTCTTATCTCCGGGTCCAATCTTGCCCCACGCTCAGAACGTCTTAATTTGGTGGCACGGTTTCTGAGAGGTTAATCCCCGAGAGCTAGAGGTCTATCAGATGATACTTACTGATAATTACTTTATTTTCCATTAGGAATGAAGTTGCTTCTTAGATCTATTAAAAAATATGGAATATTTTTATTTTTTTATTTTTTATGAATCTTGTGGTGTGAGCAGTTTAGTGTGTTTTCTATCAAGACTATTCAGTTTTTTTCCTGACTATTCTGTTTTCTATCCAGACTAGAGGTTTTAACAGGCAGGATTCAGATTCAAGGTCTAACCTGTAGTACTTTTGAACCTTCTTCCAAGTTCTCTCTGTGGCTTCTCAGTATTAACAGGAATTTTGGTCACAATCGTATCAGGCCCTAAGAATAAGGTAACCTTTTTTTTTAAAGAGTTTTGCAGGATGGAATTGTTCTATGGCTTGATCAGTTCTTCTTGCCAAAAGGCGGTTTCTGACTTTTGCAGAAGTTTTTATTCCTTCTGGAAAATCCAAAAAACAAAGTCACCTTCCATAAGTTAGATGTTAGGGAGTGTGTCCTGCAGTATGTTGTCCCAAAGAGTGAGGATGTTGGTGCGTTCTGTGACCTCACGCTGCTCGACGTCTGGTTAATGCTTTACTAGAAGACCAGGAGTAGATCTCAGGAGTGGCGTCATCAGGAGCAGGAGGGGTAAGTTGCGTTTTTTTTTTTTTTTTTCTCTGCTCTTAGGTCTGAGTATTATGGGGGTCTGATCTGAGGTCTGAATGTGGGTCTTATTCACATTGGGGTTCTGATTGGCTGTCTTTGGCGGTCTGATCTGAGGTCTGAATAACATTTGGGGGGGTCTGATTGTTGGTCTTATCTAAGGTCTAAAAAAATATATTTATTTTTCTTTTGCTCCTCTAAAACCTAGTTGCATCTTAAAGGGAAAAATATGGATGCATGTGTATATACACCTGAACAAAAATATAAACACAACGCTTTTGGTTTTGCTCCCATTTTGCATGAGCTGAACTCAAAGATCTGAAACATTTTCTACATACACAAAAGACCCATTACTCTCAAATATTGTTCGCAAATCTGTCTAAATCTGTTAATGAGCACTCCTCCTTTGCCGAGATAATCCATCCCAATTCGCGAAACGTTAGTAGCCTCATTTACATATATATATAAAATTGTTTTTTTGACACGATAAAAGCACAGAGAGCTATGGGGGCTTGATATTGCGCATGTGCTAGCGGCGATCTAGCAGCCCATGTCCTCAGCTCTATACCCAAAATCCAGGTGACAGGTTCCCTTTAAACTGGCGTTAAATTTTGTGGTGAGGACTGAGAAAAGATTTTCTTTTCATGATAATTCCATAAAGGTCATATTTGTGCATGTGTGTCGCTGAAAAGTAGAATAATGTGCCCTTCCTGCCGGGGCATTTGCAATTGAGAGGATTCCGTTTTACCTTTCTAGCAATCTCACGAGCAGTTGTTTGACATTTTTCTTAGACCTACAGGCCTTCTCTTGAACCCTGCTGTTTTTAGTTACTGTCCTTTCTTAATTACATTAAAACTGAGAAAATGGCAACCTGAAACTATTTATTTTATTCACTTATATAGCACTGACCTATTCCATTGCACTTTACATACATTAGCATCAAGCTGTCCCCAGTGGGGCTCACAACCTAAGTTCCCTATCAGTATGTCTTTGGAGTGTGGGAGGAAATTCACGCACACATGGGGAGAAAACACAAACTCCATGCAGATGTTGTCCTTGGTCAGATTCAAACCCAGGACCCTAGCGCTGCAAGGCACTATTACTAACCACTGAGCCACCATGCTGCCCAAAAGGCGCAAGTTGAAGGTTTTACTATGACCCTCACAGTCCCTGATCTAGACATCAACATCTCCCAGAACTGGAAGACTTTTGCAAGGAAGAATGGGTGAAAATCCCTCAAACAAGAACTACAAAACTCTTGGCTAGCTACAAAAAGCGTTTACAAACTGTGATACTTGCCAAAGGGGTGTTACTAGGTATTATCCATGCAGAGTGCCCAAACATTTGCTTTGTTTTTTTTTGTGTCTTGTTTTGACCCCTCCAGTCTTTTTTTTTTTTTTTTGCACACATTTTGAATATTTATACATATGAATCATAATTATTAGAGATGAGCGAACTTCTGTTTTAAGTAAGGCGTCTAAAGTTCGGCTTTCGGTTAGCGGAGGATCCCGATATGGATTCCGAATTCCGTTGTGGTCCGTGGTAGCGGAATCAATAATGGCCAATTATTGATTCCGCTATCACGGACCACAACGGAATTCGGAATCCATATCGGGATCCTCCGCTAACCGGAAGCCGAACTTTAGACGCCGAACTTAAAACAGAAGTTCGCTCATCTCTAGAGATGAGCGAATCAAGTCGATGAAGTGGAATTCTATAAAAAATTCGGGAAAAATGCAATTTGTCTCGAAGTATAATTTCCTCGCACTTCTTGGTAATCTTATTTTTATCCAAAATGACTGTTGCATGTGTTATAGAGAGGAAGTAATAAGCCTTCGGGATGAGGGATCACCTATAATGCTATACAGACAGCCAATCAGCAGCTAGTCAGCTCCAGTGATGTCACAGCCCTCTCCTGGTTCTCTTCCTATCTCTCTGGCTGGTCCTTTAGTGTATTGTTTGCTGGCTCTACTTCTCCTCTACCTTTTGATGATGGGTTTCCTCAGAGTTCAGTCCTAGGTCCTGTAACCCCTCTCTCTACACAGCCCCCATCGGACAGACTTTCAGTAGATGTGACTTTCAGTACCGTCTCTATGCTGACAACTAGTGTTGAGTTAATCGAGCTTTGTATCAGAGATTTTAAGTTGATTTTGTTAAAATATTTCATTTTGAATGCTGCCTTTTGTAAAGCATGACGATTTATTGTCTCAGTGTAGGCAACATTCTTCTCAACTGAGGTCGCAAGAGACTTTGGTGAATAAATTTGGTATTTACATCTGTGTCTTTAAAAACATTTTAAGATAGCAATCCAATTCAGGTTTGGTAAAAAGGTACCAGCTTCAGATTGCTATTTTAAAATAATTTTGAAGACACAGATGTGAATACCGAATTAATTCTTAAAGGGACACTGACAGGGCCAAAAAGCATATTAAGGTATATATATGACCGTACAGGTCTTATAAAGTGTATTAGAATCATCTAGGTATTCCCCCTGTCCACCTTATAACTACAGTAATCTGAAGTTTTATAACCTGCCTGAATCGGGTTCAATCTGCCCAAGGGGCGGTGTTTCACCTCAGCTTGCGCACAGCCAGCCTCGCCACAACTGCCGTTTGAAGCGCCGCCCAGCTCATCAATATTCACTTCGCTGGGCGGCTACTAGTGTCCCCGGCCATCTTCAGCGCATGCACCCGGCACCCTCACTGGCCGGGATCGCATCGCGCCTGCGCACAGTCTCATTCTCAGAGGCTGCTCTAATATAAAATACATTTTTATTGTCTCATTTTATTAAAACCAGGAATTGCAAACTAGCACTCTGTTGTCAGAGTAGATCAGGCTAGGGTGCAACCCCAATTGCGGAGGAGGGGTATTGCAGGTTTTACTCTCATGTTTCCTATCTCAGAATAGATTACTTTAGTTTAGGAAGGGTACCTCTCTGCACCCTGTAATACTTAGTAACACTCCGTAAGCATATATAAGCAACAGTGTTACTGTAACACATAGACCAATGCCTGCTGGTGTGCAGAACAATTGTGTTACAAATTGCTGCCTAGAGCTGGCTGCAGGGACTGTCTGGGCTTTTGTATTAAGTAAACATATTAGGCTACTTTCACACCTGCGTTCATGTGTCCGCTCGTGAGCTCCGTTTGAAGGGGCTCACGAGCGGCCCTGAACGCAGCCGTCCGGCCCTAATGCATTCTCAGTGGAGGTGGATCCACTGAGAATGCATCCGCCTGCCAGCGCTCAGCCTCCGCTCAGTGAGCGGACACCTGAACGCTGCTTAAGTTATAATGCAGACGGATCCGTTCTGAACGGATGCAAACGTCTGCATTATAGGAGCGGATCCGTCTGATGAAACATCAGACGGACCCGCTCCGAACGCTAGTGTGAAAGTAGCCTTAGTTGGTCAGCTTGGATACAAGTGGCATGGTAGTAACAATGCCTCTCCTTCTCCCCCCCCCGACTGTCGGCAAACCCTAAGTGTTTCTCTCCTGTTAAACACAACCCTACTCTGACAACAGAGTGCTAGTTTGTGATTCCTGGTTTTAATAAAATGAGACAATAAAGATTTATTATTTTATATTAGCGTTCTTTACAGGCAAGGTTCTAATGGACTCCTCTTCTACTTCATCTCAAGTGACATAAGACACCCCAAGCCAGGAGTCAGTGGGATCCTCTGACATCACCCTTAGTTGGCATGGCCCGGGAACAAGCTCTGTGCCCCCACCTGTCCTGAACCTGCCTCTTTTTCATTTTCTGTTCCTTCTGCACGGGAAGTTATGTATGCCGTTGGTTCGGCTACACTTTTTAGCGAGGACTAGCTTTTAGCGGACAGTCAGCAGCTACTGACCCACCAAGATGTGAAGAAATTATATGCTGCTTCCTCTGGTAGGCGGGCAAGCAGCGACGGCGAATCTCATGGGAGCTTGTGTTGCTAGCAGTCAGGCACATGGCCCTGAGACTGGTGAGAGTGGCATCAGTGACATGCATACAGTAGTGGATGATGTAACTGATTGCACGTGGAAGCTGGGTGAAGAGGGGGCTTCATCATCATCATCATCATCATCATCAGGAGAAGAGGGTGGCAGCTTGTGCTTGAGGCAGCAGCTGAGTCAGCAGGGTGGCAGCAGTGTGAGTTCTGGAGCCAAACGGGCCCAGGGTAGACCGTCTGATATGCAGGAGCCTACCTTTCCTGAAAGAACTAGCAGTGCACGGGTTCACGGAGGCAGCAGCAGCAGGCTGTCAGGACGGAGTGGTGGGGGAAAATACCCTACTTCGCAGTGTGGGAATTTTTCATCAAGCCACTGGAGGATGTCAGCATGGACATTTTGTAGAACCTGTGGGTAAAAGGTGAAGCGTGGCCAAGGTGCCAATGTTGGCACCATGGCCCTGCATCAACACATGCAGCATCACCATAAAATGGCCTGGGAAAGCCATGGTGCTAATATAGTGGTACAGCCTGATAAAGCAACCGTTGCATCACCCAGTGGCCCGCACCCCTTCTCCTGCAGTCAAGGCTCCACCACCTCAGCAGAAGGGAGCTGTGTTTCCTTTCCATCATCTACTGGTCCTGATGCTCCTCCTCCTCGTCACTCATTTCGTCCGCAATCGATCACAGAGACGATTGAAAAAAGACAACAGTATGTGTGCACTCATCCAGCGACATCAAAGCTGAACGTGCTCCTGGCCAAGTTGCTGGTACTACAGTCCCTCGCTTTTCATGTGGTGGGCTCTGCACCGTTCAGACAACTGATGGCTTGTGCCGAGCCAAGGTGGAGAATCCCAAGCCACCATTACTTCTCCAAAAAGGCTGTACCAGCCCTGCACACGTAGGTTAAACAGAAGGTGGGCCAGTCCTTGATCCAGTGAGTAAAATCAAGGAATTAAATTTTTTTCCATTAAAATACAAATAATAATTTCTCCTACATGTAAATCAATGTGTTTCAACCTTGAAAGGTCGTCTTCTTGGATTCATAGTATGACAGAGTTCATCCACAGGTATGTTACTAACTTAAAGGGGCAGGCTCACATGATAGCTTAAAATCCGCCAAATAGCTCAGCTGTATAAATGGTAAGTGATGTTAACCCTTGTGTTCCTTACTGCTGCAGAATTATTATTTTTTTTATATACACTGCTCAAAAAAATAAAGGGAACACTTAACCACCATCTCGCGTCCTGGAGGTGGTTGATTTATTCCTCCTGGACGCGCCGGCGCGTCCTCTCGCGAGACGCGAGATTTCCTGTGAACGCGCGCACACAGGCGCGCGCGCTCACAGGAACGGAAGGTAAAAGAGTTGATCTCCAGCCTGCCAGCGGCGATCGTTCGCTGGCAGGCTGGAGATGTGTTTTTTTTTAACCCCTAACAGGTATATTAGACGCTGTTTTGATAACAGCGTCTAATATACCTGCTACCTGGTCCTCTGGTGGTCCCCTTTGTTTGGATCGACCACCAGAGGACACAGGTAGCTCAGTAAAGTAGCACCAAGCACCACTACACTACACTACACTACACCCCCCCCCCCCGTCACTTATTAACCCCTTATTAGCCCCTGATCACCCCTGATCACCCCATATAGACTCCCTGATCACCCCCCTGTCATTGATTACCCCCCTGTCATTGATCACCCCCCTGTAAAGCTCCATTCAGACGTCCGCATGATTTTTACGGATCCACTGATAGATGGATCGGATCCGCAAAACGCATCCGGACGTCTGAATGAAGCCTTACAGGGGCGTGATCAATGACTGGTGATCGCCCCATATAGACTCCCTGATCACCCCCCTGTCATTGATTACCCCCCTGTCATTGATCACCCCCCTGTAAAGCTCCATTCAGACGTCCGCATGATTTTTACGGATCCACTGATAGATGGATCGGATCCGCAAAACGCATCCGGACGTCTGAATGAAGCCTTACAGGGGCATGATCAATGACTGTGGTGATCACCCCATATAGACTCCCTGATCACCCCCCTGTAAAGCTCCATTCAGATGTCCGCATGATTTTTACGGATGCACTGATAGATGGATCGGATCCGCAAAACGCATCCGGACGTCTGAATGAAGCCTTACAGGGGCATGATCAATGACTGTGGTGATCACCCCATATAGACTCCCTGATCACCCCCCTGTCATTGATTACACCCCTGTCATTGATCACCCCCCTGTAAAGCTCCATTCAGATGTCCGCATGATTTTTACGGATGCACTGATAGATGGATCGGATCCGCAAAACGCATCCGGACGTCTGAATGAAGCCTTACAGGGGCATGATCAATGACTGTGGTGATCACCCCATATAGACTCCCTGATCACCCCCCTGTCATTGATTACACCCCTGTCATTGATCACCCCCCTGTAAAGCTCCATTCAGATGTCCGCATGATTTTTATGGATGCACTGATAGATGGATCGGATCCGCAAAACGCATCCGGACGTCTGAATGAAGCCTTACAGGGGCATGATCAATGACTGTGGTGATCACCCCATATAGACTCCCTGATCACCCCCCTGTCATTGATTACACCCCTGTCATTGATCACCCCCCCTGTAAAGCTCCATTCAGATGTCCGCATGATTTTTACGGATGCACTGATAGATGGATCGGATCCGCAAAACGCATCCGGACGTCTGAATGAAGCCTTACAGGGGCATGATCAATGACTGTGGTGATCACCCCATATAGACTCCCTGATCACCCCCCTGTCATTGATTACACCCCTGTCATTGATCACCCCCCTGTAAAGCTCCATTCAGATGTCCGCATGATTTTTACGAATGCATTGATAGATGGATCGGATCCGCAAAACGCATACGGACGTCTGAATGAAGCCTTACAGGGGCATGATCAATGACTGTGGTTATCACCCCATATAGACTCCCTGATCACCCCCCTGTCATTGATTACACCCCTGTCATTGATCAACCCCCTGTAAAACTCCATTCAGATGTCCGCATGATTTTTACGGATGCACTGATAGATGGATCGGATCCGCAAAACGCATCCGGACGTCTGAATGAAGCCTTACAGGGGCGTGATCAATGACTGTGGTGATCACCCCATATAGACTCCCTGATCACCCCCCTGTCATTGATTACCCCCCTGTAAAGCTTCATTCAGACGTCTGCATGATTTTTACGGATCCACTGATAGATGGATCGGATCCGCAAAACGCATCCGGACGTCTGAATGAAGCCTTACAGGGGCATGATCAATGACTGTGGTGATCACCCCATATAGACTCCCTGATCACCCCCCTGTCATTGATTACCCCCCTGTAGAGCTCCATTCAGATGTCCGCATGATTTTTACGGATCCACTGATAGATGGATCGGATCCGCAAAACGCATCCGGACGTCTGAATGAAGCCTTACACGGGCGTGATCAATGACTGTGGTTATCACCCCATATAGACTCCCTGATCACCCCCCTGTCATTGATCACCCCCCCCTGTCATTGATCACCCCCCCCTGTCATTTATCACCCCTCTGTAAGGCTCCATTCAGACATTTTTTTGGCCGAAGTTAGCGGAATTATATATTTTTTTTCTTACAAAGTCTCATATTCCACTAACTTGTGTCAAAAAATAAAATCTCACATGAACTCACCATGCCCCTCACGGAATCCAAATGCGTAAATTTTTTTAGACATTTATATTCCAGACTTCTTCTCACGCTTTAGGGCCCCTAGAATGCCAGGGCAGTATAAATACCCCACATGTGACCCCATTCTTCTCCTGAGTACGGAGATACCAGATGTGTGACACTTTTTTGCAGCCTAGGTGGGCAAAGGGGCCCATATTCCAAAGAGCACCTTTCGGATTTCACAGGTCATTTTTTACAGAATTTGATTTCAAACTCCTTACCACACATTTGGGCCCCTAGAATGCCAGGGCAGTATAACCACCCCACAAGTGACCCCATTTTGGAAAGAAGAGACCCCAAGGTATTTGGTGATGGGCATAGTGAGTTCATAGAAGTTTTTATTTTTTTGTCACAAGTTAGTGGAATATGAGACTTTGTAAGAAAAGGGAAAAAAAAATAAAAAATCATCATTTTCCACTAACTTGTGACAAAAAATAAAAAGTTCTATGAACTCACTATGCCCATCAGCGAATACCTTAGGGTGTGTACTTTCCGAAATGGGGTCATTTGTGGGGTGTTTGTACTGTCTGGCCATTGTAGAACCTCAGGAAACATGACAGGTGCTCAGAAAGTCAGAGCTGCTTCAAAAAGCGGAAATTCACATTTTTGTACCATAGTTTGTAAACGCTATAACTTTTACCCAAACCATTTTTTTTTTACCCAAACATTTTTTTTTTATCAAAGACATGTAGAACAATAAATTTAGAGCAAAATTTATATATGGATGTCGTTTTTTTTGCAAAATTTTACAACTGAAAGTGAAAAATGTCATTTTTTGGCAAAAAAATCGTTAAATTTCGATTAATAACAAAAAAAGTAAAAATGTCAGCAGCAATGAAATACCACCAAATGAAAGCTCTATTAGTGAGAAGAAAAGGAGGTAAAATTCATTTGGGTGGTAAGTTGCATGACCGAGCAATAAACGGTGAAAGTAGTGTAGGTCAGAAGTTTAAAAAGTGGCCTGGTCTTTCAGGGTGTTTAAGCACTGGGGGCTGAGGTGGTTAAACAACACAATGTAACTCCAAGTCAATCACACTTCTGTGAAATCAAACTGTCCACTTAGGAAGCAACACTGAGTGACAATCAATTTCACATGCTGTTGTGCAAATGGGATAGACAACAGGTGGAAATTATAGGCAATTAGCAAGACATCCCAATAAAGGAGTGGTTCTGCAGGTGGTTATCACAGACCACTTCTCAGTTCCTATGCTTCCTGGCTGATGGTTTGGTCACTTTTGACTGCTGGCGGTGCTTTCACTCTAGTGGTAGCATGAGACGGGGTCTACAACCCACACAAGTGGCTCAAGTAGTGCAGCTTATCCAGGATGGCACATCAATGCGAGCTGTGGCAAGAAGGTTTGCTGTGTCTGTCAGCGTAGTGTCCAGAGCATGGAGGCGCTACCAGGAGACAGGACAGTACATCAGGAGACGTGGAGGAGGCCGTAGGAGGGCAACAACCCAGCAGCAGGACCGCTACCTCCGCCTTTGTGCAAGGAGGAACAGGAAGAGCACTGCCAGAGCCCTGCAAAATGACCTCCAGCAGGCCACAAATGTGCATGTGTCTGTTCAAACGGTCAGAAACCGACTCCATGAGGGTGATATGAGGGCCCGACGTCCACAGGTGGGGGTTGAGCTTACAGCCCAACACCGTGCAGGACGTTTGGCATTTGCCAGAGAACACCAAGATTGGCAAATTCGCCACTGGCGCCCTGTGCTCTTCACAGATGAAAGCAGGTTCACTACTGAGCACATGTGACAGACGTGACAGAGTCTGAAGATGCCGTGGAGAACGTTCTGCTGCCTGTAACATCCTCCAGCATGACCGGTTTGGCATTGGGTCATTAATGGTGTGGGGTGGCATTTCTTTGGAGGGCCGCACAACCCTCCATGTGCTCGCCAGAGGTAGCCTGACTGCCATTAGGTACCGAGATGAGATCCTCAGACCCCTTGTGAGACCATATGCTGGTGCGGTTGGCCCTGGGTTCCTCCTAATGCAAGACAATGCTAGACCTCATGTGGCTGGAGTGTGTCAGCAGTTCCTGCAAGACGAAGGCATTGATGCTATGGACTGGCCTGCCCGTTCCCCAGACCTGAATCCAATTGAGCACATCTGGGACATCATGTCTCGCTCTATCCACCAACGTCACGTTGCACCACAGACTGTCCAGGAGTTGGCAGATGCTTTAGTCCAGGTCTGGGAGGAGATCCCTCAGGAGACCGTCCGCCACCTCATCAGGAGCATGCACAGGCGTTGTAGGGAGGTCATACAGGCACGTGGAGGCCACACACACTACTGAGCCTCATTTTGACTCGTTTTAAGGACATTACATCAAAGTTGGATCAGCCTGTAGTGTGTTTTTCCACTTTAATTTTGAGTGTGACTCCAAATCCAGACCTCCATGGGTTGAAAAATGTGATTTCCATTTTTTTATTTTTGTGTGATTTTGTTGTCAGCACATTCAACTATGTAAAGAACAAAGTATTTCAGGAGAATATTTAATTCAGATCTAGGATGTGTTATTTTTGTGTTCCCTTTATTTTTTTGAGCAGTGTATGTATGTATGTATGTATGTATGTATATATGTATGTATATATATATATATATGTATGTATATATATATATAGATAGATAGATAGATAGATAGAGATATATATATATATATATATATATATATATATATATAGATAGATATATATATTTATATATATATACACAATGGTTACAATTAGAGATGAGCGAATTTCTCGAAATTTTCCAAAAAGATTTGATTCAACCCAAATTTGTGGCGAATCACGTTAAACAGCTATTTCCTGGCTGCAGAGAGCCTGTATAGTGGTGTAGAACACTGTGCCTTGCAGTAACACACATAGGGAGTCTACTGTGGTAGTGAAACAATACTGTGAGTCGTATGACACGCAGATGACGCTTATAGAATCACTGCACACTTCACTCATTTGGACAGTTACAGGGCCAAAACTGACCAAATAACAAGTGTGAACTCGGCCTTACAGGTCAATGTTGGCGTCAAGAAGAAGCGCACTCCTTTTATACCATCATCAGCTGATTCCACATAGATGTCTACAGAACCTGTTCTATTAAACGCTTCTACAAGTAGAGCCCCCTGACGGAGTGAAGAGGGTGTCAGCAGTAAGTTATATTTTATAGAAATGACTGCGCAGCTCCTAGCCATCCATAGGAAAGACGGTGATGGATATGCAGAGAAGTTCCTACAATATGGTCGATCACTGGATCCAAGGTACGGGCTTTTCCCACAGTCAAGATTCTCTTTTTTCCTATGTCAAGTTTTCTTGGATAACCTCTTGGAAAAAAGAGAATCTTGACTGTGGGAAGAGCCCGTACCTTGGATCCAGTGATCGACCATATTGAAGGAACTTTCTCTGTATATCCATCACCATCTTTCTGATGAATGGCTAGGAGCTGCGCCGTCTCTTTTATGAAATTCAGGACTAAGTGTGAATGCGACCCTACCTCACCATACACCTGCTGCGCTCCAAACAAGATTGTGGTTTGAGACTTTTTTTATTTTTATTTTTGAATCAATTTATTTGTGTATATTAGCAGTACGCTTTTGTTGACGTCACTGATTATTTTGCCCTTCCTCTGATCCGTCAGAACAATAACCCTCAAAACGCGGATCCTGTCTGTTAAGCATCCGCCTTCACTTGGTCAGCATTTGGTCAGTAATCCATCAGTATTGCTAAAGCCCAAAAAAAAACAGGAGTGGATCCAAAGCAGAAATGACACGTGAATGGAATATTTGCATGTCTTCAGTGTTTTCTACCCACTCCTGTTTTTGGCTACCAAATCATAAGCCAATTTTGATGGGACCGTACAGGCCTTACAGCTGGCACATAGACAGGATCCATTGTGCGTCTCATTTTTCCTTCCTTCTGACAGATCAGAAGGGGTGTCAAAGATATGTCAACCAGGCCAAAAAGGCAAAATAGTGGCCCAGTCATGGAGTGGGGAGTGAGGGAACAGCATGAGAAGTCCACAGAGTGGCCCAGTGACATAGTGGTGATGTTGCAGAAGCATGAGGAGAGCCCAGAGTGGCAAGGTGACATAGTGCGAAGGTGGCGGCAGCAGCATGAGGAGACCACAGAGTGGTTAGTTGGCAGCAGCATGAGGAGACCTGAGTGGTAAGGTGGCAGCAGCATCAGGAGACTACATAGTGACCCGGTGGCAGAGTGGGGAGGTGGGTGGCAATAACAATGGTGGGTGTAAGAAAGAGCACTTTGCATCAGATGTGTGGCATCAGGCGGGTGGCAGCATCTGAATAGTAACTGAGGCAGATAGCCAGAAGAAACCGGTCTCTTTTTTTCAAGATTTGGGCGAGGATGATCTAGTCTGATGCATCAGTGGGTGGAAATCCTGGCTGATCCACGCCTGATTCATTTTGACATAGGTCAGTCTCTCCACATTTTGGGTGGACAGGCGAGTTCTCCCTGGGATAACTATGGCTCCCGCTGCACTAAACAGATGCCACATTACTGGCCAGGCAGGACAGCTTTTTCCAGGGCAAACTCGGACAGTTGTGGCCACAAATCCAGTTTGGCTGCCCAGTAGTCGAGTGGATATTCTATGTGGGGTGTGGCAGGGTGCTGTCCAAGTAGTTTCTTTACTAGGCGTGTTAAGAAAGCTGCTCATTATCGACTCTAGACTCAAGCTGCTGTTGATAGAGCTGGTAATGTTCCTACCCCCCCACCCTGCCACAGAAGCCATGGCAGTGGAACAACAAATATGTGGCCACAGAATGAGAGAGGCGCTCATAGGGTAAATTAGTAAAGGTGGGACAGCGTCCTTCAAATTGAGGTGAATATGTGATGCTCACCTGTTCAGGTTGCACCGAATTGGGTGCAACCGTGATGAAGGTCCGCTGGATGAACTGGGTATCAGGTTGGAGCTGCCGTGTCCAGAATAACCTAGGACGAGGGCGAAGTCGCCACTTGGTTGAGTACTTGGATGCATCTGCCGTGTCCCTGTTCATATCTTATTTAAATATCAATGCATATAATCTCAGATTCATCATAATGTGAATGAACATGAAATTACATTCTTGGATATGAGATTACAGTGTATTCCGGATCAAACTATTAAGGGTACGTATAGAAAACCCATTTCGGGAAATCCAGTTTTTCATGCAAATACTTGTCATTCAAATTACACGTTAAAGGCCATTCCCATGGGTGAATTAATTAGACCTAAACGCAATTGCAGTACAGAAAAAAACTACAAATTAGAAGCAAGCAATATTCATAATAGACTGACAACAAGGGGTTATCCTAATTGGATGCTCAAACAAGCTAGTGCCCGAGTAAATAAAATAACACGACAGGAGCCTCTTTTGAAAGAGCGAAATAGAAACTAGAATAAATCCATACCGACACTCGCTTTACAATATAGTCCCATTTTTTTTTTTACCAAGTGCGTTTTTTATTTCATAAATATATACCAATACTCTGAGACTGAAAAATTACATCAGATTTTATCTGAGGGTTTTAGAGTATTCTAGAGGAAGGCACCAACAATAGGTCAAAAAATCGCACCCAGCGATTTAAAAACTTGATTTTCTAAATAAACAACATAGCTTTCCCATTCAGGTTTTTACTCTTGTGATAATCGCCCATGTAAAACATGCATTTATGTTTATTCAACAAAGGAATTTTCACGTAGTCAAAAGAAATATAAAAAAGTTATATAAACGGTAATACGGAAGGTGTTATCTATATGATCACATGTACACATTGCAATATGTTATACATAGGTAGCACCACAAGGAGACTAAAGCTACAGTTTTTGGAACATCTAAATTATACTAATAAAAATTAAAATCGTAATATCTCTGGAGCATCCAAGCACTTTGTAGAACATCACAATAGTAGAGCATCTTCCCTTAAAATAACCGGTATAGAAAAGGTCAAATCACGTAAGAGGGGGAGATTTAAAAAAAAATACTCCTAGAAAAGGAAGCTTTTTGGATCTTTACTTTGAATACTGTTTTTTTCCTTATGGAATGAATTATCATGCAGATATTTTATTGCATTATTATTTTTCTTTATTGTAACTGGAGATGAGCGAATTTTTTCAAAAATTAGACTCGCTGGTACGCTGAATTGTTCGGGGAAAATTTGGTTAGATCCGAATATATTCACAGCGAATTAAGTTAAAAAACGGCTATTTCCTGACTGCTAAGAGCCTTTATAGTGGTGTAGAACACTGTGCCTTGTAACACACATAGGGAGTCTGCTTTGGTAGTGAAATACTGCGAGTCAGTATGACATGCAGATGACAGGCGTCGTTCTTAGAATCACTGCACACTTCACTTATTAGTGCAGTCATGGGGCCAAAACTAACCAAATAACTCATGTGAACTCAGCCTTAAAGGGGTTGTCCGGGATTGGGGACATTGTTATAAGGGTACAACAAGCACATACAGTCATGTGAAAAAATTAGGACACCCTTTGAAAGCATGTGGTTTTTTGTAACATTTTTAATAAATGGTTATTTCATCTCCGTTTCAACAATACAGAGAGATTAAAGTAATCCAACTAAACAAAGAAAACTGAAGAAAAGTCTTTTCAAGATCTTCTGTAAATGTCATTCTACAAAAATGCCTATTCTAACTGAGGAAAAAGATAGGACACCCTCACATGTATTCCCTCTTAAATTGGCTCAGATCTCACACAGGTATATCACACCAGGTGCACATAATTAGTAGATCGTTACTCTGCATGTTGAATGAGGCTTGCCCTATTTAAACCTCAGACATTTAGTTTGGTGTGCTCCTGACTGTTGAAGTGAGCACCATGGTGAGAGCAAAAGAGCTGTCAGAGGACTTCAGAAAAAAGATTGTAGCAGCCTATGAGTCTGGGAAGGGATTTAAAAAGATCTCAAAAGATTTTGAAATCAGCCATTCCACTGTCCGGAAGATAGTCTACAAGTGGAGGGCTTTCAAAACAACTGCCAACATGCCCAGGACTGGTCGCCCCAGCAAGTTCACCCCAAGAGCAGACCGCAAGATGCTAAAAGAGGTATCCAAAAACCCTAAAGTGTCATCTCGAGAACTACAGCAGGCTCTGGCTACTGTTGATGTAGAAGTACATGCCTCTACAATCAGAAAGAGACTGTACAAGTTTAACTTGCATGGGAGGTGTGCAAGGAGGAAACCTTTGCTTTCCAAGAGAAACATCGAGGCCAGACTGACATTTGCCAGCGATAAAGTTGACAAAGACCAGGACTTCTGGAATAATGTTCTTTGGACAGATGAGTCCAAAATTGAATTATTTGGACACAACAGCAGAGGACATGTTTGGCGTAAACCAAACACAGCATTCCAAGAAAAGAACCTCATACCAACTGTGAAGCATGGAGGTGGAAGTGTCATGGTTTGGGGCTGCTTTGCTGCAGCAGGACCTGGTCAGCTCACCATCATAGAATCCACGATGAATTCTACTGTGTATCAGAAGGTGCTTGAAGAACATGTGAGACCATCAGTTAGAAAATTAAAGCTGAAGCGGAACTGGACCATGCAACATGACAATGACCCAAAACATACTAGTAAATCAACCAAAGATTGGCTGAAAAAGAAGAAATGGAGAGTCCTGGAATGGCCAAGTCAAAGTCCAGATTTGAATCCCATTGAGATGCTGTGGGGTGACTTGAAAAGGGCTGTACGTGCAAGAAACCCCTCAAACATCTCACAGCTGAAAAAGTTCTGCATTGAGGAGTGGGGTAAAATTTCCTCAGACCGATGTCGAAGACTGGTAGATGGCTACAAGAACCGTCTCACTGCAGTTATTTCAGCCAAAGGAGGTAACACTCGCTATTAGGGGCAAGGGTGTCCTATCTTTTTCCTCAGTTAGAATAGGCATTTTTGTAGAATGACATTTACAGAAGATCTTGAAAAGACTTTTCTTCAGTTTTCTTTGTTTAGTCGGATTACTTTAATCTCTCTGTATTGTTGAAACGGAGATGAAATAACCATTTATTAAAAATGTTACAAAAAACCACATGCTTTCAAAGGGTGTCCTAATTTTTTCACATGACTGTAAATATTACATACATTCCTGTCCTACCTTTGCCAGTGTTTTCTGATGCCCTGTATTTCTTTCATAAATTCTCAGCCGGAAGTTCAGATTCTCAAAGATTCAGTGACGTACCGACTCCTTACTGGTGTGCTAAGCCTCTTCCTTCCGCTTAGCAAGGAGCCCGGTGACGTCACCAGCACACAGGATCGTTCTGCAGCTAGCAAGGAGGCTGTCAATAGGAGGTAAATTTCAGCTAAACCACGCCCCCTCTATGACATCACTGGGCACAGAGGGCGTTAGTCTGGGAAGGAGGAGGCAGTATTTGGAGGAGGTAACTCACCGCACTAAGGAACGCCCCCCTCTGCCGATGATGTCACTGGTTATAGAGTGGTGTTATTAGGAGGGAAAGGAGGCTCTATTGGAGGCAGAAAACTATGCTATTTAGCATAGTGCACGCCTCCCATGGTCATTTGCAATGAATGGGATGTGCTACAGCTCCCTGCCACTATTGTCTTGTATGCAATGCTAGCAGAGAGCAGATACATAGAAGCAGGGAGGGATTCAGTTTGTAGGCTTAGAAAAGACCGTAATTAGACTTACCGGTAATTCTGTTTCCTTGAGTCCACCATGACGGCTCTACTATGAGATTGACCCTTGACCTCTGTAGGGGCAGGAACACAGAGTTTAAAAGGCCACCACCCACACTCACCCTCAGTGCTTTCCAAATTACCAAGTGGGTGTAGCCTTAACCTAGGCAAGTATATGAATATATACATTTTTTATTTATTTTTATTTTTTTTTGAGTATTAATTCATACTCAACCCCTCCTTAAATCTCAGGGGGGGAAATCTGGGCCGTCATGGTGGACTCAAGGAAACGGAATTACCGGTAAGTCTAATTAC
Organism: Bufo bufo; assembly: GCF_905171765.1. Classification (NCBI taxonomy): domain Eukaryota; kingdom Metazoa; phylum Chordata; class Amphibia; order Anura; family Bufonidae; genus Bufo; species Bufo bufo. Next base: position 483,082,944 of record NC_053390.1, on the reverse strand, counting down.
GGTCTTTCCATTTCGTCCACCATGACGGCTCTACTATGAGAACTACCAGATTATTAAACAGGGTGGGTAACTGCTTGTAGAACCTTCTGGCCGAAGGTTAAATCCGCAGAAGCTGACACATTAATCCGGTAATGTTTGATAAAAGTACTTATATTCGACCAGGTGGCTGCTTTACAAATCCTGTCAAGGGAGACACCTCCTCTTTCTGCCCATGAAGACGCCATAGCACTTGTAGAGTGAGCTTTTATATTCGTGGGGCTAGCTAGACCCGACTTCTGGTAGCAGCAAATAATAGTAGATCTGATCCATCTTCCGATCGTGGCTTTGGATGCCTTTTTCACCCTGTTTGGACCCCCATACTGAACGGAAAGGTTATCATCTTTCCTAAATTCTTTTGTTGAGTCCAGGTATTGTATAATAGTATCCCGAACGTCCAGGAGCTGGAACTGATCTTGTGATGGGTCGTCCTTGGGAAAAGATGGAAGGATGATCTCTTGGTCTCTGTGAAAGTCAGACACCACTTTTGGGAGAAAACCTGGATCTAAACGTAAAACTATTCTGTCCGGGAAGATCGTGAGGTATGGTTCCCTGCAGGACAGCGCCTGGATTTCACCCAGACGTCTGGCTGAAGTGATTGCCACTAGGAAGGCTGCTTTTAAAGATAGGTGTTTGAGAGATATATCCTGCGTAGGAGAAAAAGGTGAATTCGTAAGGTTTTTTAGGACCAAGTTTAGATCCCATTGAGGCGTCCTAGGGGTTAGGGAAGGTCTGAATCTTGAGGCAGCTTTTATGAACCTCCTTATCCACCTGTGACTGGCCAGGTCCGTATCATAACAAGCCCCCAAAGCAGAGATCTGTACTTTGAGAGTACTTGGTCTAAGGCCCAGATCTAACCCTCGTTGGAGGAAGTCTAGCACTTTTTTAATATTGGGAGAAGAGTTTACGGGAAGAGTCTGGCCTAGCCAACTACAATATTTTTTCCATATCTTAAGATATATTGCAGAAGTAACTTCTTTCCTGCTGGACTTAAGGGTGTTTATGACTTTCTCTGATATCGCTCTGCTTTTTAGGATTTCGCGTTCAGGATCCAGACCGATAGTCTGAAAAGACCTGGATTCTGGTGAAGAATTGGACCCTGAGAGATAATGTCCTCCTGTGGGGGGATTATCCAGGGTTCTTCCAGAGCTAGTTCTTTTAACACTGGGAACCAATTCCTTTTTGTCCAGTACGGGACAACCAGTATTACTGTTACTGGGTCCGATCTTATTTTTTGCAGCACCCTGGGTATTAATGGCCAAGGGGGGGAAGGCATAGGCTAGATCCCAAGACCACCTGACTGAAAATGCGTCTGTCGCCCAAGGGTTGTCTCTTGGGTTTAGGGAGCAAAAGGGATGGACCTTTGCGTTCTTTTTTGATGCAAACAGGTCTATCTTGGGGGTCCCCCACCTCCTGGTAATCTGCTCGAATACGATTGAGTTTAGGGCCCATTCCCCCGGATCTATAGTTACTCTGCTGAGAAAATCCGCCTGTATGTTTTCTGTACCCTTTAGATGGATAGCAGTGATGGATAGAACGTTCTTTTCCGCCCAGGAAAATATTTTTTCTGCCAATTCTTTTAAGCTTGTTGATCGTGTGCCCCCCTGATGTTTCAGGTATGCTACGGCTGTTACGTTGTCCGAGAGGATTTTTAGGTGTTTCCGGAGACCCTGTCCTGTGATACCTTCAGCACCTCCCAGATTGCCCTCAGTTCTCTGTGATTTGAGGAACATTTTCTCATGGCGTCCGACCAAGTGCCCTGGTAATATATTGAGCCTATTTTTGCTCCCCATCCCGTACCACTTGCATCCGTGTTTATTTGAATCTCCGGATCTTTTACCCAGGGTACACCCTTTTGCAGGTTTTCCTTTTTCGTCCACCATTTTAAATCTGATTTTACCTGATTCGGGATGGGGATTTTTTTCTCTAGAGAGCACTGTCTCTTGTCCCAAGTTCTCAGGATCCAAGATTGGAGAATCCTGGTGTGGGCCTGAGACCAAGACACCGCTGTTATGCAGGAGGTCATTGTGCCTAGGAGGCTCATGGCTTTGCGAATGGAGCACTGGAATTGACTTCGGAATTTTTGTGTTTTTTCCATAAACGACGTAACTTTTTCCCGAGGGAGGGATGTCACCTGGGAGACCGGGTCCAGTATTACCCCCAGAAACTTCATTTTGGTTGAGGGGACTAAACTTGATTTTTTTTTCAGGTTTATTACCCACCCCAGTTCTGAAAATCTGTGCATCAGGTCTCTGGTAATGCTGGTTGTCTCCTGCTCCGAGGGTCCCAGGACCAGAAAGTCGTCCAAGTATGGGAAAATTTTTACCCCTTCTGCTCTCGGGGGATATAATTTCTACTACTAGTTTTGTGAATACCCTTGGTGCAGATGAGATTCCAAAGGGTAACACGGTGAACTGGAAGTGTCTTACAACTCCTGAGCTGTCCACTAGGGCAAACCTGAGAAATTTTTGCGATGATCTGTTTATGGGGATGTTATAGTACGCGTCTTTTAAATCTATGGACGTCATGAAGTCTCCTGTTCTGATCAGGGGAATGATGGATGTTACGAATTCCATCCTGAATTTCCTGTATGCGACCGCTTTGTTTAATCCTTTTAGATTTAGAATAGTGTGGAAGGTACCATCTGGTTTTTGTACCAGAAATAGACTGGAATAATAACCCCTTCCTCTTTCTGTACTTGGGACTTCTGTCACAACGCCTGAGTCTATAAGTTGCAGGATACCCTGCCAGATTTTATCTCTTATTTTTGGGCTGTGAGAGGTTATTTTGAACCTCTTTGGAGGGGCTGAGGAAAATTCTATCCGGTAGCCATCCCGAATTATATTTAGGGCCCATGGATTTTTTGTAATGGACTCCCACTGAGACAGAAAATTCTGAAGTCTTCCCCCTACTCTGGCGTCATTGTTTATCTTTATTTTGGGGGTTAAGAAGGAAACCTCTGCCTTTTCCCCCCTTCTGGTAACTCCACCTACCCCCCTTTCCTTTGCCCCTATAGGGTCTAGTTTGGGAGTTGGAGGAACGAAAGGGCTTCTTTTTGGTCTCTTCTGGGAAACCCTTTTTTTTTGTCTGCAGCCTTTTCCAGGATAGAGTCTAATACGGGTCCAAAAACTTATTCCCCAGAAAACGCTATGGAGCATAGTTTTGCTTTTGATGCTCTATCCCCTCCCCAGGCCTTCATCCACAAAGGTTTTGACCCCAAATCTAGCTGCCTCCCAGGATTTTTTTAGGAGAGAGTCGGCTTTCCTTTCCATTGGGTCCTGTAGTTGTGAAGAGTCCTCAAATGGGAGGGAAGTCTTCTTAACTACTTTCGCCACTTGGATGTCAATTTTGGGGGTTTCGTTAAATAATTTGACGTCCGCTGGATCAAACAACAACCGGTTTCTGAATTCACAAGATACCCCTAGTCTCCTCTCGGGGTCAGTCCACTCGTCTAAGATCATGTCCTTTAAATTTTCATTCATTGGGAAAACTTTTAACTTTTTTGCTCTGAGTCCCCCGAACATCTCGTCTAAGACGGACCTTGGTTTTTTCACCTCCTCAATCCCCATGGTTGCTCTGACAGCTCCCAATAGCTCCTCCATATCCTCGGAAGAAAAGAAATATTTTTTACTATCTTCCATTATCTCCCCCTCTGATAGAACGTCAAAGTCCACATTCTGTCCAGAGGTGGAGGCCCCCTCGTCCATAATCTCCGAAACAGAGGAGGATGGGGCGGATAATCTAGGTTTTTTTGCAGCAGGAGGTGTAGACGGGGCTGATCTGAGGGAGGCCAAAGAGGACTTAATTTCGTTCTGAATAAGCGTTTTGACCTCGGACAAAATTGATGGTTGCACCTCTTTTATAAGATCTTTTATGCAACTCTGGCAGAGCTTCTTTTTATAATTCTCAGGAAGCTTTTTATTACAAGTTGCACATCTTTGAACTTTAGACCTTGTTCTGGGCTCCTTAACTCCCTATAAAAGAGGAGCAGCCAGGTATCAATAGACAAAACAGCAAGTAAGTCAAAAAAGGATACATCATTTTGTCTTTCCCCACAGGGGAACTCACTGTTGGAGTAGCCGAGGGAGTTTCAGAGTCCATCTGGGCTGTAGAGGCGTCCGGGGCTTCAGGAGCAGACATTAGTGCTGTATGCGCCAGGAGGAAGATCGGTGCCACTGCCTGTTTGAATCTGCCGCCACAAGTAGTCAGTCCGGCGTCTGACGTCACCGCCGTGCGCCCAATCCAAGCTCCGCCCCTTCCGGTCCAAGCTCCGCCCCTTCCGCCTCCAGCCGCCGGGAGCAGAGAGTAATGCTGAGGCTTCCTGTCGGCGTTCAGCATGCTGCTTCCCTGCGGTCAGCTTCCTCAACATAGGGAAGGGGGACCGCACTGTGGGGAGGGATACAGGCTCCTGGTGCAGAAGCGAGATCGGCTCCATATGGATCCCCTGCCCAGCTTTGGACCAGACCGCAGGAGGGCAGGGGACGAGGACGGAATCCTCAGGTATTTATAAAATAATAAAGTTTTCTTCACCTCCACCAGGAGGGCTCTCTGTGTGGTTGACCCCGTAGGGACAGGAAACACTGAGGATGAGTGTGGGTGTTGGCCTTTTAAACTCTGTGTGTTCCTGCCCCTACAGAGGTCAAGGGTCAATCTCATAGTAGAGCCGTCATGGTCGACGAAATGGAAAAGGTGGTTTTAGGGGAGGAATACTGATGAGGAGTATGAGTGGCAGGAGGCGGAAAACTGATTAGGGGGAGTGGAAAGGCTTGTAAGATCCAGCTGCAGAGTCACGCAGCCTTGTGGGACCCTTAAGGCAGTGTGGCCGGAAATGACATAGCAGCTCCTGTGCTATGTAAACAATACTGACAGCAGTATTAGGGACTCATAGGAGCAAAGAGGATGCGTAATGTCAAGGTGATTATTAACGTTTTTAAAAATTACTTTGAAGGGGTTGTCCGGGATCAAAGGTAAATGTTAGTGCCAAGAAGAAGTGCACTCCTTTTACACCGTCACAGTTCCACATAGATGTTATCAGAACCTGTTCTATTAAACGCTTATACAAGTAGAGTCCCCCTTCCCCGACAGAGTGAAGAGGGTGTCAGCAGTAAGTTTGTGTTGACATCACTGATTATTTTGCCCTTCCTCTGATCCGTCAGAACAATAACCAACAAAAAAAAGCATCCTGTCTGTGGAGCATATACCTTCACTCGGTTAGCATTTGCCCAATAATCCATCAGCATTGCTAATGCCAAAAATAAACAGGAGTGGATCTAAAACAGAGATGACACTTGATTGTAATATTTGCATGTCTTGAGTGTTTTGTACCCACTCCTGCTTTTGACTACCAAATCATGAGCCAATTCTGATGGGACCATACAGGCCTTACAGCTGCTACACAGACAGGATCCATTGTGCATCTAATTTTTTCCTTCTGACAGATCAGAAGAAGGGTCAAATGAATGATGTCAACCAGGCCAAAAAGGCAAAATAGTGGCCCTGTCATGGAGTGGGGAGGGTGGGAACAGCGTGAGAAGTCCTCAGAGTGGCCCTGTGATATAGTGGTGATGTGGCAGCAGCATGAGGAGACCACAGAGTGGTGATGTGGCAGCAGCATGAAAAGACCACAGAGTGACACAATTACATAGTATGGAGGTGGCAACAGCAGCATGAGAAGGGTCAATCAAATGATATCGGCCAAGCCGAAAGGCAAAGTAGTGGCCCAGTCATGAAGTGGGGAGGGTGGGAATAGCATGAGAAGACCACAGAGTAGCCCAATGACAGGGTCTGGAGGTGGCAGCAGTATGAGGAGGCCACAGAGTGGCACGACGAGAGATTGTGGAGGTGGCAGCAGCATGAGGAGGCTTCGTCTATTTATAAGGAATATGGGACAGAACAGAAGGTTACAATTTCTCAACTTTAAAAAGTATTGCTTAAAACAGTATTTAAAAATACATGTTCTCCGGCACAAAAAGCTGGGCAAATTGATTGTTCCGTGAATTTCCCTCAAAGATTGGGATAATGTATTGGCGATATGTATTTTATATAATTTGAATCAAATTTTGGTTCAATTTAATATTTAATAAATTTAATAATAAAAATTAAGTGTTGCCTAAGACGGGAGAGGATCCGCCAGTCTTCAGTTTATTCAACAATGTGGTTACGATGGAGAAAGCATTACAAAAAACTATTTCTCTTCACCTGGAAACGATTCCTGTCAAGATTGATGCAAGTGCTGTATCTGCTGCTCATCGACCCAGATACTTCTGGGGATACCTGCCTGGCATGAACAGGCCTCTAGTAGCTACAGACAATCAGAAGACAAAGCATCAAGATAGCTTTGAGCCCGGAAGAGTTGTGAAGTTCATCAAGATACGTCACTAAATATTTTACCACATATAACCGCAGCGCTGACCACTGAATACATTTTTTTTCTCGAAATACTTCAATAAAAATTTTACCACATATAACTGCAGCGTTGAACGCTGAAAATTAGTTTTTTGACCGAAATAAGTCACTAAAGGTTTTACCACATATAACTGCAAAGATGAACGCTGAATATACTTTTGTTTTTGTACTGAAATAATAACTGCAGAAGTGAAATGCGTATATATTTTTCTTTCTGTAATGAAATGGGCGACAATGCTTTTGTCACAAATAAGTGCACCATTGAAGTGCGTATTTTTTTTCTTTCTGTACTGAAATAGGCCACTAAACCCTTTCAACACATATAACTGCAGAAGTGAACTGAGAGAATATATTTTTATTTTTGTACTAAAATACAAAATAACACATAACCGCCATACTGACTGACTGCTACCGCCGCTACTTCCGTGAACCTCTGCACCACTACTTCCCGGGCAGGTAGGCTGCTGCGAAGCAGGTGGTCTACCCCGGGGACGTTTGGTTCCCGACCTCCCACTGCTGCCACCCTGCTGACTCCCAGCCATGCTTTCAACACATATAACCGCCGACTTCAACTGAGAATATATTTTCTTATTTTTGTTTACTGAAATAGGCCTCTAAACTTTTTCAAGACATATAACCTCCACTGACGTCAACTGAGAATATATTTATTTTTTGTACTGAAATAGGCCACTAAAAGCTTTCAACATAAATAACCGCCAAAGTTTACTGAGAATATATTTTTCTTTTTGTAATGAAATGCAAATTAACACATATAACCGCCGCTACTTATGTGTAACCCTGCACCACTGCTTTCCGGGTCGGTAGGCTGCTGCGAAGCAGGTGGTCTACCTCGGGCATGTTTGGCTCCCGACCTCCACTGCTGCCACCCTGCTGACTCCCAGCCATGCTTTCAACACACACAACCGCCGATGTGAACTGAGAATATATTTTTCTTTCTGTACTGATAATAATTGCACCAGTGAAGTGCATGTATTTTTTTTTTTTTCTATAATGAAATAGGCTACTGAATGCTTTTGCCACAAATAAGTACACCAGTGAAGTGCGTATATTTTTTCTTTCTGTACCGAAATAGGCCAGTAAACGCTTTAGCCACAAAGAGGTGCACCAGTGAAGTGTGTATATTTTTTTTCGTTTTATAATGAAATGGGTCACTAGCTTTTGCCACAAATAAGTGCACCAGTGAAGTGCGTAAATATTTCTTCTGTACGCTTTCAACACCTATACAGTAACTGCAGAAGTGAACTGCGTATATATTTTTCTTGTTTGAAAAGCCACTAAAGGCAACATAGCACTTGGACCCCAAGAACAAATTGTTGCAATGACAGAGCTGTATAATGGCTATTTGGATCCCCAAATTATCTTTCCCTGCACTTTTAAACCACTTTTCTAGCACTGTCCCTAGCACCTTCTGACGTCTCTCTCCCTGCACTAAGATGCTGTGAAATGATTCCTCCCCATTCCTTCCATGCACTTATAAATCGTTTTTTTAAGTTTAGTTTTGTTTTTACAATGAGGTTTTTCGAATTGCTGTCCCTAGCGCCTCTTCACATCTGTCCCTGCATTCTGAACGCTGGAAAATGTCTGACTCTAAGATGGCCACCGTATTTATAGGGCTGTGACATCACTGGGCTGGCAGGCTGCTGATTGGCTGCATGCATGGCATTATGGGTCAGCCCGTCTTCCCAGAGTTCCTTGCCCCATGTCCTCACACGTGTAGCTGCCATTTTAGGAAAAATTGCTATTTGTTACCACGCATTTGTTACAAATCAATTTTTTTCAGAAATTTGGATCGAATTCCACTTCGTCTGATTCGATTCGCTCATCTTTAATTGTAACCATTATATTAAAGTTATTTTTCAGCAGCAGGTAGGAACACAAGGGTTAACATCACTTACCATTTATACTGCAGCTGAGCTATTGGGTGGATTTTAAGGAATCGTGAGCCTGTCCCTCTATTTAAGTTAGTAACATACCTGTTGCTGAATTCTGTCATACTATGAATCCATGAAGACGACCTTTCAAGGTTAAAACGCATTGATTCACATGTAGGAGGATTTATTATTTGTATTTTAATGGAAGAAATACAATTCCTTGATTTTACTTGCTGGATCCATTTGGACTTTTTGCTGCATAATCGAAGGGTGTGAACACAGCCCGGATCCGTGCAGACCAGGTCAGAAGACCGAACCTCCTGAGAGCCAGACTTTGTTTCACTTTAAGGGCCAGTCCTTGAGCCTGTCGGTGTCTACTAAAGTTAAGGGCAGATCCGACGTGTGCAGCTGTGACTACAGTCAAGGATAAACTCAACTACTATCGAGACATACTATGTAGTCAGTTGGCCGTTGCCTATGTGCGCCATTGCCCATCCTCACGAAGGTCTGAGTGGGGGGCCCTCTGCGCTCACGTTCCACTGCTATGGCTGCTGGAAGGGGTTGTGGTGGGGGGGCAAGAGCAGCTCCATCAGCAGCAACTTAGGTCTGGAGTCTCTAATGAGCAGTTTTCTTTTCTTGCCTACTGAAGAAACCACCCACCAGCAGCAGCAAGTCATGAAGCAGAACCTGAACCAGCAAATTGTGGCATACTTGGACTGCACCCTGCAACCAGACATCCAGGATCCCATGGACTACTGGGCAGCCAAACTTGATTAATGGCCACAACTGGCCGAGTTTGCCCTGGACAAGCTTACCTGTCTGGACAGTAGTGTGGCATCAGAGCGAGTGTTTAGTGTGGCTGGGGGCATAGTTAGAACTCTCCTTTCCACCCAAAATGTTGAGAAACTGACCTTTTGTAAAGATGAATCAGGTGTGGATCAGCCAGGATTTCCACACACTAGTGCCTGATGCATCAGATTAGATCATTCTGGGTGCAACACCCAAACTTTCTTCTGGCCACCTGCTTGACCCCTATTCTGATGCCACACACCTGCTGCCATGTTCTCCTACTGCCACCCATGATCTTGTGCTGTTACTGCCACTGCTGTTGCCCTGCACTCTGCCTGGGCCATTGTGTTGACTCCTCATGCGGTTTCCACCCTCCCCAAAATGTAACTGGGCCACTGTGTTGACTCCTCATGTGGTTGCCACATCCACCACTCTGACGGGGCCACTATTGTCCCTGTTTGGCCTGGTTGACATCACTATTTATTTTACCCTTCCTTCGTCAGAAGGATGGAAAAATGAGAAACACAACATATGCTGTCTTTAGAGCATCCGTAAGGCCTGTAACACATGGTCCCTTTTTTGCATCAGGATATGCTCATAATTTGGAAGGCAAAAGCAGGAGTGGGTATAAAACGCAGAAGACATGCAAACTTTCCCATAACGTGTCATCTTTGTTTTGGATCTACTCCTGTTTTTTTTGGCCTTAGCAATACTGATGGATTACTGACCAAATTCTTATCAAGTGAAGGCAGATGCTCAAAAGACAGGATCCCTTTTTTTAGGGGTTGTTATGACTGGTGAGAAGGGTGAAATAAACAGTGATGTCAACACAAACTTACTGCTGACACCTTCTTCACTCTGTTATGGGTGCACTACTTGTTTCATCGTGTAACAGGAAAGGTTCTGTAGAAATCTATGTGGAATCAGCTGATGACTGTGAAAAAGGAGTGCGCTCTTTCACTCTCTAGTATAATCTTGGGCCACTGCACGGTTCTTTATACCGGACACTAACATTGACCTATAAGGTTAAAGGGTTTCTGTCATCAGAATTAACCCTATTAAACTAGCTGACATTAGCGATGTGCTAATGTCAGCTGAACCTAACTAGCCTATTCCTACTTGTATCTATGCCCCCGTTACGCCAGAAATCTAACTTTTATATTATGCTAAGTAGCCTCTAGGAGCAGGGGGTTGCGTTGCCCCTGCTCCTAGAAGCTCCATTCTCCCACCTCTGGACGAGCCCCGCTGCACTTGATTGACAGTTCCAGGCAGCCTGGGTCTCCTCCTGCCGTCCCTGTCTGCCATGTATCTCGCGCCTGCGCAGTCCAGTTCAGTGTTCGGCGCAGATGCAGTGAGTGAAGGACTAGTTTAATAGCGTCAATTCTGATGACAGAAACCCTTTAAGTTCACACTTGAGTTATTTAGCGATTCTGAGTGTCAACTACCTGTCATACAGATGCAAAGTACCGTATTTTTCACCCTATAAGACGCACCTAGGTTTTTGAGGAGGAAAATAATAAGAAAAAAAAATTAAACCAAAAAGTGTGCTTTTGGTGGGTTTTGATCTAATGGTGGTCTTTGGATGACATTATCATGGTGGATCTGTGGGTGACACCATTATGGGGGATCTGTGGGTGGCACATATAAAGCATCTTATGCTATGTGTCATCCACAGATCCCCCCCCCCCCCCATAATAGTGTCCCTGCGGTGTGAATGACCCCCAGTACAGGGGGTGGGGGTCGCATCTGTTTTTTTGTAATGACAGCGGGGCCCATGCAGTGACTGTATTCTACTACACGGGCCCCGCTCACTGTATATAATCTTATCTATAATTGTAGGCATTGTTAATATATAAAAGTTCAGGGTAATCAGCGCCTGTATACCGTACTTAAAAGCGCTCGTAGCAGAGAGGAGGGAGGAGGCAGGTCGGGAGGACAGGCGCTGGCAGCGTGAGTCACTACGTCATGCGCCCACGCCGCCTGCTTCATTCATAAAGTGGGCGGCGCGTGGCGTAGTGACTCACACTGCCAGTGCCCGTCCTCCCGGCCTGCCTCCTCCCTCCTCTCTGCTACGAGCACTTGTAAGTATACAGGCGCTGATTACCCTGAACTTTTATATATTAACAATGCCTACAATTATAGATAAGATTATATACAGTGAGCGGGGCCCGTGTAGTAGAATACAGTCACTGCACGGGCCCCGCTGTAATTATAAAAGCAGACGCCGATCCCCAGCCCCTCCTCCCTCTCAGCTGATACACCCACCGCGCGGCACATCATTGAAAATTCGGAAAAATGCAGCATTCGCCCCATAAGACGCACTGCTATTTCCTTCCCACTTTTGTGGGGGGGGGGGGGGGGGGAGAAGTGCGTCTTATAGGGCGAAAAATACGGTAACTGTTTCACTACTACAGTGGACTACCTATGCATGTTTCTGCAATGCACAGTGCTCTACACCAATAATACATGCTCTCTGTAGCCAGGAAATAGCCTTTTTTTTTTTTTTTTTTTTTTTTTTTTTTTTAAACAATTCGTCATAAATAAATTCAGATTGAATCTTTTTGGAAAATTCATCGAACCATCCGAATCGAATTTTAGAAAGATTTGCTCATCTCTAGACTACTGGAATTCATTACTAATTGAACGTCCTCTCACTAAACTCTTCCCCCTTAAGTCTGTCTTAAATGCTGCATCCAGGCTCATCTATCTGTCCACCCTGTGCCAGTCACTTCACTGGTTGCACATCCACGACAGAATACATTTCAAACTTCTCATCCTCGCCCACAAAGCTGTCCACAGTGCTGCACCTTCATACATCTCCTCCCTAGGACTTTTTTGCCCACATTGTCCTAGGATTTGCAGCGCTTGAGGGGACAAAAAACACAAACACACTAATGGTAATGCATACTGTATGATATGATAGCTATGCGGACCCAGAGAAGGTATTGCATGGGTCACCTCTCTTGCCAGTAATTGCCAGCAATGGTCACATGACCTCCGTCAAGAGGCAGGTTTTGAAGGACCCGAAACCTGTGGAGCTGGCTGTGAAGAAATTGAGTGGGAGTGGGGTGCTGTAGAGGTCACTGTTATAGTGGATAGTGTTGATATATTTTAACAACACACACACAAAAATTAAATGAAATAGAAAATATATAATTTTAGAGATTGGCACTCCCTCCTACGGAAATAAAGCAATAATAATGGTGACTGAATGTTACACAATATTTAATATGGCATATTCGCTTAAAATACAATGTTAAAGCAATGATATTAATGGTGACTGAATGTTACACAATACTTAAGACATGATAAAAGGAGGGATTGCGCTGCAGGAGAAGAATCTTTTCTGTTTCTTTTCTTTCTGCTGTATTCGTAAAACTCTTCGGTTAAATGGACCACATACAATCGATAACTCTCAACAATGGCATGGAAACCTGAAATATAGTAACAAGACGCACTCTGGTATAGTATGTTCTGAACACCTATCGCACCGGGTGAGTGCAGTAACGCCCCAGACGAAGCATTATGGCGAAACCCGGGTCGGGCAGCACAGATTGTTTTTAATACGGTTTTATCCTTGTACTTTTGTGAGTATATTAAACCATTTTTATCTGTAATAACTGGTACGTACTTCACTATCCCTGCGCCCTCCTTCCTTTGAGATCTATGGAAATGTGAGTCGGGTGATATCTTCTTGAAGTGGCGCTCTGCCTGTGGGATCGCGGTTTGGATAAAGATCAGCTGAAGGTGAACTGACGGCTCCTGGTTCATGCCCACTCCACGAATAGAGCTCTCCTATTGAAGATACACACGAGGTTTCTATATATGCGTCTTGCAAGTGGAGTCTTGTGAGTATACTGCACTCACCCGGTGCGATAGGTGTTCAGAACATACTACACCAGAGTGCGTCTTGTTACTATATTAGAGGTTTCTATGCCATTGTTGAGAGTTATCGATTGTATGTGGTCGATTTAACCGAAGAGTTTTACGAATACAGCAGAAAGAAAAGAAACAGAAAAGATTCTTCTCCTGCAGCGCAATCCCTCCTTTTATCATTTACATTTAGCAGACTTTTTTGCCCACATTGTCCTAGGATTTGCAGTGCTTGAGGGGACAAATATCCTATACAGAGACTTTTTTTTTTTACTTAATAAGACATATTCGCTTAAAATACAATATTAAGATTAGAGCTGTCGCGAACATAAAATTTTCCGTTCGCGAACGGCGAACGCGAATTTCTGCAAATGTTCGCAAACGGGCGAACCGCCATAGACTTCAATAGGCAGGCGAATTTTAAAACCCACAGGGACTCTTTCTAGCCACAGTAGTGATGGAAAAATTGTTTCAAGGGGACTAACACCTAGACTGTGGCATGCCGGAGGGGGATCCATGGCAAAACTCCCATGGAAAATTACATAGTTGACGCAGAGTTGGATTTTAATCCATAAAGGGCATAAATCACCTAACAATCCAATATTTTTTTTTGAACAACGTGGTTTAAAACATCCAGTGTGTGTATACGATCAGGTATGATGTTGTATCGATCAGGTAGTGTAAGGGTTACGCCCGCTTCACAGACATTGACAGACCAAACTCCCCTTTTAATGAACCGCAAACAGTCCATTTGCCCAACCGCAAACTTCCCATTTGCACAAGGTTGGATCCCAAGCTAGCCATGTCCCGTCGATGTCATTGAAGGTTTCTTCCTCCACCCAGCCACGTACAACACCAAGGGTCCCCGAAAGGTGAATTTGATTGATTTTTCGAACGGGGAGATGGTTAAAAAAAACGCTGGCTCCCTACCCTTTGTTTGAATCCACGCCACGGTCACTGCGTCTGCGCTGTGCAATTTACTGTCACCCGATAAGAGTGGTATTTTCTGTAGTGCTATTCTCATCAGTTTAATCCCTGTTACGTCCCATATCAGGGTGGGATTGCCTTTTGTGGAAAAAAATTTAGGCCGGGTACCTTCGACTGCCTTCACAGTGACAGACCAAACTCTGATACACCAAACTGAATTGATTTTAGGAACCAGGAGATGGAAAAAGCAGCTTGGTCGGTCCTCTTACTCCCAAGTTGGGGCACTGCGCGTGCACGGAGCAATGTGCTGTGACACCCTATATGAGTGGTGTCATAACTAGTACTATTCCTATCAGTTTAATCCCTGTTATGTCCCCTATCCGGGGACGTGTGTCGAATTGATTAACCATTGTCGAATTAACGAACCATTACGACATCCTGCAATAATTTAGTTCTGAGCTTTGTACTTGCTTTGTATTGGAATTGATGGGGATTTTTTTAAATTGTCTGCATTATTTCTAATAAACTATTAAGAGATTTTATTATGATTTTTTTTATTTTATGTTTTAAAAACCCACCCATACAACTTAAAAAAAATATATAAATTGATGTTTTTTCTATGAAAAATTATCCAGCCGATCGCTTTTGGTCTGATCATAATGAAGCAATGGCCTTATCATCTGGGGTGTGGCAACATTGCCAACACACTCATAGAGGTGATGATCGCTTCATTGTGATACGCAAGCCCCTTCACCACAACAAGGTACCTATCACGAAGGGGAATTGACACTTGTATGTGCCTTTTTTTTTTTTTGCAGCCACAGTGCAGCACCAGAGGCCAGAAAAATTAAGCATGTACACATGCCTGAAAAATATTGTTATTGTAGCAGCGGCCGGAAAAATTTATGTTTTCAAGGCAGAAAGGTGACTCAAACATTTCGGCTTGAACCCTAGTAGGTAGCGGAGAATTCCCGAAAGTCATCCGGTATGCAGACATTAAATACAGCAGCGTGGGGACCATTTTGAGGCCAAGGCATGTCATCAGGCCTTTTGTTAGTCAAACGTATCCCCCACTGTCAGTCCCTTCGGGATCCATGCCTCATTCATCTTAATGAAGGTGAGGTAATCAACACTTTTTTGAACGAGGCGACTTCTTTGGTCAGTGACTGCCTCCTGCTGCACTGGAGGTCCTTTCTGACAGGATACTTGAAGCGGTGCAGGCCAGAAGTTCTATCGCAAACTGGGATAGCTCAGGCCACAGGTCAAGCCTGCACACCCAGTAGTCAAGGGGTTCATCACTCCTCAGTGTGTCGATATATGCAGTTAAGGCGAGGTAGTCTGCTACCTGTCGGTCGAGTCGTTCTCTAAGGCTGGATCTCGAAGGGCTGTGGCGATGTGTAGGACTGAAAAAGCTCTGCATGTCCTCCATCAACAACACATCTGTAAAGCGTCCTGTCCTTGCCGTCGTGGTAGGAGGAGGATTACTTTCACCTCTTCCCCTGTTAGATTCCCGTTGTGCTGTGACATCCCCCTTATAAGCTGTGTAAAGCATATTTTTTAGTTTTGTTTTGAACTGCTGCATCCTTTCTGACTTTTGGTAATTTGTTAACATTTCCGCCACTTTCTGCTTATACCGGGGGTCTAGTAGCGTGGCCACCCAGTACAGGTCGTTCTCCTTCATCCTTTTTATACGAGGGTCCCTCAACAGACATGACAGCATGAAAGACCCCATTTGCACAAGGTTGGATGCCGAGCTACTCATTTCCCGTTCCTCGTCCTCACTGATGTCATTAACGGTCTGTTCTTCACCCCAGCCACGCACAACACCACGGGTCCCAGATAGGTGACAACAACGAGCACCCTGGGATGCATGCTGTGGTTGGTCTTCCTCCTCCTCAAAGCCACATTACTCCTCTGACTCCTCTTCCTCATACTCTTCTTGCATGGTTGCCGCAGGTCCGGCAAGCGATGATGACAAGGCTGTTTCTGGTGGTGATGGTGACCACAACTCTTCCTCTTCACGCTCATCTACAGCCTGATCCAGCACTCTTCGCAGGGCACGCTCCAGGAAGAAAACAAATGGGATGTGGTCGCTGATGGTGCCTTCGGTGCGACTGACTAGGTTTGTCACCTCCTCAAAAGGACGCATGAGCCTACAGGCATTGGAGTAGGTGTCACCAACTCCGCTGCAGAGCCACGCATTCCATGCTTGGCAGCCGTCAGCAAGTTGACCCAATGCGCAGTGTAGGTGATATACCTGCCCTGACCATGCTTTGCAGACCAGGTATCAGTGGTCAGATGGACCCTTGCCCCAACACTGTATGCCAGAGATGCCATGACTTCCTTTTCAATCACTGAGTAGAGGTTTGGGATTGCCTTTTTTGAAAAAAAATTTTGTCCAGGTACCTTCCACTGTGGTGTCCCAATAGCGACAAATTTTTTGAATGCCTCAGACTCCACCAGCTGGTATGGTAAAAGCTGGCGGGCTAAGAGTTCCGTCAAGCCAGCTGTCAGACGCCGGGCAAGTGGGTGACTCTGTGACATTGGCTTCCTACGCTCAAACATTTCCTTTACAGACACCTGACTGTGGGCAGATGAGATGGAACTGCTGAAGGTGAGAGGCGGAGTGGCGAGTGGTTGAGAGGGGGCAAGGAGGACAGCAGTGGCTGAAGATGCTGGACCAGGAGGAGGATGGTGGCTTTGAGCTTGTGTGCTGCTTCTACTCGTCATCATGTGTTGATCCCATAGGCGTTTTGTGATGTGCGATCATGTGCCTTCGCAAAGCAGTTGTACCTAGGTGGGTGTTGGATTTCCAACGACTCAGTTTCTTTTGGCACAGGTTGCAAATGGCATCGCTGTTGTCAGAGGCAGACACACAAAAAAAAATGCCACACTGCTGAGCTTTGCAATGACGGCATTCTGGTGGTGGCAACAGCATGCGTTGATTGGCATGCTGTCTGACTGTGCCACTAGCTCCTTGCGACGACCTCCCCCTGCTTCCAACTCGTCTCCTCCTTCTCTCTGTTTCCCCTTCTGAACTTTCCCCCTCTTCTTCTTCTCTTCGAGCAGGCACCCACGTGGCATCCACGGACACATCGTCATCATCAACCACGTCACTTGTATCTGACACCTCAGCAAAGGAAGCAGCAGCGGGTACAACATCATCATCGTCATCACACTGTACGTCCATGTGTGTAATGCCTGACTGAGACATATCCCTGTTATCTCCATCCTCCGGCAATAATGGTTGCGCATCACTAATTTCATCCAAATGATGTGTAAATAACTCCTCTGAGGGATCAAGTGAAGCGGCTGTGGTGGTGGTGGCGGCGGGCGGGAGAGTGGTAACTTGAGAGCAGGTGACCAAATCTGAACTGGAGGAGGATGGTGCGTCAAGGTTCTTAGCGGAAGCTGTTGAAGATTGGGTGTCCTGTGTAAGCCAGTCAACTATTTTCTCCGAATTTTTTGGGTTCAGGGTACGTGGCCTCTGAACACTGGGCATTATTCCAGGGCCAGTGGAAATCACAGCACCACGACAACCCCTGCGGGGTGGCCTGCCTCTGCCTGTCATTTTTTATTAGATAAGTGTTACTATGCGTGCAAGGTACTGTGCCACCCTATATAAGTGGTGGGCAGTGGGCACAGTACAGTCTGTGTGGGCCTGACACACACTGGCTTGCAACTGTGATTATATCACAGAAAAAGATTAAATATAATTTTTTTTTTATCTGCGAGGTATTTTCAGTCACACCCTGTATGAATGGTGTGCACACAGTACTGTCTGTGACTGAGCCTGCAGCCTCTCACACACTGGCAGGCAACTGATAGAGAGATATATATATATATATATATATATATATATATATATATAAATAAATAAAGCGGACTGATGTACCAGCCCTGAAAAGGGCTTTTTGGGGTGCTGTCGGGACGCTGTCCTTACAGCAGATGAGTCTGTGGACACAGAACACTGCCTTAGCTAACGCTTTCCCTATTGAATCAGCAGCAGCACTGTCCCTCCTCTCACTGAGAATGCAGATTCCGAATGAATCTAAAATGGATGCTGTCCAGGAGGTGGGAGGGTCTGGGAGGGAGGGTCTGCTGCTGATTGGCTGGAATGTGTCTGCTGACTGTGAGGTACAGGGTCAAAGTTTACTCAATGATGATGTATAGAGGGCGGACCGAACATCGCATATGTTTGCCCGCCACGGCGAATGCGAACAAGCTATGTTCGCCGGCGAACTATTCGGGCCATCTCTAATTATGGTACTTCACAATTGCTGCAGCAAAAACACAATTACCCTAAAATTACCTAAAATCTAAAAACTTTAATAAAACTCAAAAAACAGTCCAATAATAAGGGCACCATACGTCCTGAATGAGAAAAATATATATAGCAAGCCAAAAATATGGATTATCCAATCAGTCTCTTCCTTGTAATAATATTAATATCTCTTTTCTTATGGGCAATGTAGCATGAAAAACCATACAAGGCACTTTTTCAAATATTCAAAATTGTTCGATTTAAATATTCGATGAGGTATCCAATTGGACATAAGTTTTTACTCACATATAAATGTCGATTATCCTGCGGTCCCAATATTCGATTTTTACTCACGGTATTTTTCGTTTTTCCGCGGTCTGAATGGCGTCCCACTTAGTTCGGATCCACAAATTTCGGATTTAATCATATGCCAGAAGTTGTAATATCGAGAGAGATAGGCTTGTACTGACCAGTTTCAATGGCTGAAATTCCGGATCTTTGTATGTTGGAGCGCTCCAATTCTTTAGTAAATGTCCGGATATTGATGTACGATGTACGAACTTCCAGTGGGGGTCTCTTGTTGGGAATTTCTTAGAAAAGCACCAAACTCGTTTCGGGGATCTCCTTTCCCCTTCCTCAGTAGTGACATCCTAACTTCCTGTGGTTCTTTTTATATCCATCCCAAGACACATGTAAAGTCAGATCTGGAGTGGAGAATCTGATTTGGAATACCAAAATCCGGTCTGGAACCTAAAAAACGCATATGCGTTTTTCATGCGTTTTTTTTGGGAACGATGCGTTTTTTGGATATGTTGTGCCCAATGGTCTTATTAATCTAGTCCATAAAGGAAATTGTCCAAAAAGATTGCTAAATGGTCAATTCATATCAAATTGTCTCAATATACGGGTGTCCCGTAGCAACAGTCAGTTCTGAATGCTATAACGTGAATATTAATTTCATTAAAGTGTTTATCCATAAATAATATAAATATTTTGTATATATTAATAAAATACAAGTGATATATGTGAAATTATAATACAGATCTATGTGAGAATATAATATAAAAGTGACAGTGCATCTGTTATGATGACTATTCAATGATGGATAGGTGGGTAGGCCCATGTCACTTCTAAACAAAGGTTTAAAGTTTGCGCCTACGGCTAAGCTAGACAAATTTAACACCTATATTGCTATACAAAAATTCATTAAAAATATTTTTTTGAAAATCCTAAAACCACTGAAATAGATAGAGATGAGAACTTCCTACATACAAACCTCAAGAAAAAATCCAGAAATTTTCCCAGGAATGAAATAGGACCAGAAATAGCTAGTTTTCAGAAAATGTTGAAGCAGATCTGAGAAGAATGAAAGAGAAAAAGAGGCTACCACAACTTAACAAATAAAGAAATAATGGCAATTAAAGAGCTCAAAAAAGGCGGAGCCATTGTGATTTGGAATGCAAACAAATATAATGACTAATGTTTTAAACAATTATTAGACTCAACCACTTATAAGAAATTAGAATCAGATCCCACTGTGGAATACAATAGAGAATTAGGTGTTCAAGATCGGCTTTAGCCCATTAGCTATGGTGCTCACTCAGCTTCAGATATGGCACCATCTTTAATCACCCAACATCTGCCGTACATATTAGCGGTCCAATAGAGGCCTGGAAGTGGGGATTTTATCTAAGCAAGAATTTGATTTTATAATGGGAACACCAGGGAGACTCCCTGTATTCTATTGTTTGCCTAAGGTACACAAGAAACCAGTGGACCCCCCAGGTCGTCCCATAGTATCGGGGATTGGGTCCTTGACGTCCAACTTGTCCAAATATTTGGATACGTAGTTACAACCACTAGTGAAAGATATGAGATCCTATTTGAAGGACACGACACAAGTGATCCAAATATTGGAAAAATTGGAAGTAAACCCTAACTGGATAATGGCAACTTTAGATATACAATCATTTATATACCATAATAGATCATGGTCAAGGGACCTCCACCCAATGCCAAACCGGTCACGCTGGAGGATGTTGCAGGCAGCAGAACGTTCTCCACGGCGTCTTCAGACTCTGTCACGTCTGTCACATGTGCTCAGTGTGAACCTGCTTTCATCTGTTTAGAGCACAGGGCGACGGTGGCGAATTTGCCAATCTTGGTGTTCTCTGGCAAGTGCCAAACGTCCTGCACGTTGTTGGGCTGTAAGCACAACCCCCACCTGTGGATGTCGGGCCCTCATATCACCCTTATGGAGTCTGTTTCTGACCGTTTGAGCAGACACATGCACATTTGTGGCCTGCTGGAGGTCATTTTGCAGGGCTCTGGCAGTGCTCCTCCTGTTCCTCCTTGCACAAAGGCGGAGGTAGCGGTCCTGCTGCTGGGTTGTTGCCCTCCTACGGCCTCCTCCACGTCTCCTGATGTATTGGCCTGTCCCCTGGTAGCGCCTCCATGCTCTGGACACTATGCTGACAGACACAGCAAACCTTCTTGCCACAGCTCGCATTGATGTGCCATCCTGGATAAGCTGCACTACCTGAGCCACTTGTGTGGGTTGTAGACTCCGTCTCATGCTACCACTAGAGTGAAAGCACCGCCAGCATTCAAAAGTGACCAAAACATCAGCCAGGAAGCATAGGAACTGAGAAGTGGTCTATGGCCACCACCTGCAGAACCACTCCTTTATTGGGAGTGTCTTGCTAATTGCCTATAATTTCCACCTATTGTCTATCCCATTTGCACAACAGCATGTGAAATTGATTGTCACTCAGTGTTGCTTCCTAAGTGGACAGTTTGATTTCACAGAAGTGTGATTGACTTGGAGTTACATTGTGTTGTTTAAGTGTTCCCTTTATTTTTTTGAGCAGTGTATATAGGATCTGCCTTATTATTGCAATGGAATGCTTTCCCGGATCTCCGCTGAGGGAATGTTTTCAGGCTTTCAGATGCAATGGTCACATTTCACCATAGCATCTGAGAACTTAAGTGTTCAAGATCGGCTTTAGCCCATTAGCTATGGTGCTCACTCAGCTTCAGATATGGCACCATCTTTAATCACCCAACATCTGCCGTACATATACGGCAGAAGTCGAAATGGGTTAAAACTCTAAATGCTAGATCTATATATAAACTTATACCACATTTGATATGATAAATATAAATGTGTGGTTCTTAGCAAATATATTATGATTAAAAAATATGTCCACCCACCACGGCATGGTGACCTTAGTCCAGGTGGGAACCTACAATATTTAATACCTATCTCTATGCCAATGGGCATCTAAATTCAGAAGACCAGACCCCACACACATACTGTGTTGCTACAGTTATTACCTCTGTGTACCATGGATGGGATTATGGATTATAGTGCATTCAGCCTTCGAGGCAGCCACATCTCCAAGTATGTATTACAAAGACAATAAAAAATAAATTTTAAAATAGTGTGGCAGAGACTATACATGCAGTACATGTAGTATGAGACCCACTGGCAAACACTTCTGACTTTTGCTGCAGTGCTACTATTGTTTTTTCTATATATTTTTTAACCCTTTGAGTAAATAGCAATTTTCTGTTTTTGCATTTTGCGTCCCAAGAACCATATATTTTTTAATTATTATCCCATTTTAAATAAACACATAAGGGCTTGTTTTGCAGCACAAGTTGCAATTTCTAATGGCACCATTTAACCTTTTCAGGACACAGGGCGTACAGGTACGCCCTTATGTCCTGGTACGCCCTTATGTCCTGTTACTTAAGGACACAGGGCGTACCTGTACGCCCTGTGTATTTTCGATCACCGCCACACGGCGGGCGGTGATCGGAACCCGGTGCCTGCTCAAATCATTGAGCAGGCACCTGGGGCAAATGCGTCGGGGGGTCCTGTGACCGCCCCATGTATGCGATCGCAGAAAACCGCAGGTCAGTTCAGACCTGCGGTTTTCTGCGTTTCTGGGTTATTCGGGTCTCTGAGAACCCGGAACAAGGATGGTGATGGTGGTGTGATTTTTACCCCACCAATCACCATCCTGCAATCCTGAGTGGTGATGGTGACATCACCTCTCAGGATCGCCTGTGATTGGTTGGTGGGCGGGACAGCGGCAGATTCAAAAGATGCAAGCGCTCCTCTCCTCTTCCTTTTGTGTTCCTGAGCCGGAGGACAGAGGAGCTGCCTGCACGTCGTCCGTCTGTGCCAGCATCACACCATCTGTGCCCCCCAGGACCCGATCTGTGCCCCAGCACTCCCCATCTATACAGCAGGTACATAGGGAAAGCATAGGGAAAGTTTGGGTTAGGCAGGGAAAATAAAGGGAAAGTTAGTTTGAAAAACTTTTATTGCATCACCCTAAGTTAGGGTGTCTGGGGTCCACAGCACAGCTGTGTGACCCTAGACCCCCAGGGGTGCTGCCGCTTGTGCCCCTCCCGCCCCCTTCCCGCTGACTGTGGCCGGCACTCTTAGCGTCTGGCCACTGTTAGCGCATCGCACACCCCACCGCTTATCAACTTCGGACGGTTGATCAGCGGTTTTAAAAAAAAATTCACATTTTTTTGCCCTTTTTTTAAAGTTATTTTTATATATTTTTTTCTGTTAGTTTTAGGGTGAGTTCGTGAACACCCGTGCCCCTACACACACGCACACCAAATAAAGATTTACACACACGCAGACACACACTCCCCTATGGCCCGACGGTCGTTCTCGGCCGAGGAGGCATACGCCCAGACTCAGAGTCCCAGTGAGGACGAGGATGACCCCACTTTCCTGTTGTCATCCGCGTCCTCATCATCTAGCAATGATGATGAGCCCCCAAGGCGGCGGAGACGCCGCCAGGCGGAGCAAGGGGACCGCCATGCTAGGGACCCTGTGGCCCAGCCTAGTATGAGCAGCTCTGGGGCTCGTACTAGTTTTCCGGCCCACCAGTTAAATCCACCGGAGCACCCTGCCGGTGAACCTGTCTGGTGTAGACCAGAGCGATATGAGCCCGTGATTCCTGATTTTGTAGGCCAATCAGGAATCCAGATTTCCACAGTGGGCTACACTGAATATGACTTTTTTTGTCATTTTTTTCAGTGACCCACTGGTAATCTGATGGTGGAGCAGACGAACCTGTACGCCCAACAGTTCGTTGCTCAACACTTTTGGCCAGGCCCGGTGGCTGGACGCTGGTCAGTGCAGCCGAAATGAGGACATTTTGGGGCCTCGTGCTGCATATGGGCCTGGTCAAGAAACCTAGTGTCAGGCATTACTGGAGTGGGGACGTCCTCTACCAGGCCCCACTTTACAGTACGGCCATGACACGCTCCCGGTTTGAGGCCATCCGGAAATGTTTGCATTATTCAGATAATGCAGCATGTCCCCCCCAAGGTGATCCTGCCTATGACCGTCTGTATAAGATACGGCCGGTCATCGATCATTTTGGGGACAAATTTGTACAGGCCTATGTACCTGGAAGGGAGGTCGCGGTTGATGGGTCTCTCATTGCGTTCAAGGGGAGACTCATTTTCCGCTAGTATGTGCCCTCTAAGCGGGCGAGGTATGGTGTGAAGCTATACAAACTTTGTGAGAGTACCTCAGGGTGCACTTACAAATTTCGTATATACGAGCGGCGAGATACCCGTATTTAACCCCCAGAATGTCCCCCCACTCTGGGTGTTAGCGGGAAACTTGTGTGGGACCTTATGTACCCGCTGCTAGATAAGGGTTACCACCTTTACGTGGATAACTTTTATACTAGTATCCCCTTGTTCCAGTCCCTTGCCACCAGATCCACGTCCGCTTGTGGGACCGTGCGGAAAAATCAACGCGGCCTCCCTGCCCACCCCCTCCAGGTACCTATCCCCAGGGGTGCGACCCGTGCCCTTACCACTGGAAACCTGTTGCTGGTCAGATCTAAGGACAAGAGGGATGTCCTTGTACTGTCCACAATTCATGGTAACGGCATCACCCCTGTCCCTGTGCAAGGTACCGCGGCAACGGTCCTCAAGCCCAATTGTATCGTCGACTACAATCGGTATATGGGAGGAGTTGATCTCTCTGATAAAGTCCTCAAGCCATATAACGCCATGCGCAAAACCCGGGCATGGTACAAAAAAAAGTTGCGGTCTACTTGGTACAGGTTGCCTTGTACAACGCTTTTGTACTATCCCGAAGCGCTCGCAGCACAGGGACATTCCTCCAATTCTGTGAGGCAGTCCTCAAGGCCCTGATCTTTTCGGACCGGGAAAGAGCAGGCCGGAGTACCTCGGGAACTGGAGGCGCCCGGATCGTCCCTGGCCAACACTTTCCAGGTGTGGTTCCCCATACTGGAAAGAAGGGACGAACCCAAAAAAAGTGCATTGTGTGTAGCAGGAGGGGGATACGGAAGGACACCATTACTCAGTGCGACACGTGCCCCGATCATCCGGGCCTCTGCATTGACTGTTGCTTCAGGGAGTACCACACTTCCATGGAGTACTAAATTTATATCCTAATTTAGCACTGACATCGGATAAACAAAACAGGTTCTCAGACTTGACCCAAAAAAACTAAAATAATTTAAAAAAATTATACAAATTAGGTATCGCTGCGTCGGTAATAATCTCCTCTATAAAAATACCCCATGACCTAACCCCCCCAGATTAACACGGTCAAAAAAAAAAAACGGTGCAAAAAAACAACTTTTTTTGTCACCTTACCCAACAAAAATTTTAATAGCAAGCGATCAAAAAGTTGCTATAGCTCCCAAAATAGTGCCAATAAAACCGTCCTCTCATCCCGCAAAAAATGAGCCCCTACATAAGATAATCGGAAAAAAAAAAAATTAATGACTCAGACTTTAGAGATACAAAAACTTATTTTTTCTATCAAACAGGATAATATAATCTAAAACCTAAAAAAATGTAAAAAAAAGTAGACTTATTAGGTATCGCCACGTCCGTAAGAATCTCCTCTATAAAAATACCCCATGACCTAACCCCCCAGATTAACACGATAAAAAAAAAAAAAAAAAAAAAACTGTGCCAAAACAGCTATTTTTGGCACTTTTCCATTTCAATCCGTTTTTTCCGGTTACAAAGCAAGGGTTAACAACCAACCAAAACTTAATATTTATTACCCTGATATTGCAGTTTACAGAAACGCCACATTTGTGGTCGTAAACTGCTGTATCAGTAAAAGGGAGGCCGCAAAAGGAAAGGACCGACATGGTTTCTGGAAGGCCGATGATTTTTATGGCCTTTATTATTGACACCATGCCCCCCCCCGATACCCCCCTAGAGTAAAAACTCCACAAAAGTGACCCATCTAAGAAACTACACCTCTCAAGGTATTGAAAACTGATTTTACAAACTTTATTAACTCTTTAGGTGTTCCTCAACAGTTAATGGCAAATGGAGATGAAATTTCAATTTTTGTGTAACCTTGCCTCACAAAAATGTAATATAGAGCAACCAAAAATCATATGTACCCTAAAAATAATCCCAACAAAACCGCCACCTTATCCCGTAGTTTCCAAAATGGGGTCACTTTTAGGGAGTTTCTACTCCAGGGGTGCATCAGGGGGGTTGAAACAGGACATGGTGTAAATAAACTGGTCCATAAATATCAGCTCTAGAAAAACCACACGGCGCTCTTTTCCATCTACGCCCCGCCGTGTGGCTGTACAGTAGTGTGCGACCACATATGGGGTGTTTCTGTAAACGGCAGAGTCAGGGCAATAAAGAGAGTGTCTCTTTTGGCTGTTAACCCTTGCTTTGTTAGTGGAAAAAATTGGTTAAAATTGAAAATTAGGCAAAAAAATGAAATTTTCTAATTTCATCCCCATTTGCCAATAACTCTTGTGCAACACCTGAAGGGTTAACAACGTTTGTAAAATCAGTTTTGAATACGTTGAGGCGTGTAGTTTATAGAATGGGGTCATTTTGGGTGGTTTCTATTATATAAGCCTCACAAAGTGACTTCAGACCTGAACTGGTCCCTAAAAATTGGGTTTTTGAAAATTTCGGAAAAAGTTCAAGATTTGCTTCCAAACTTCTAAGCCTTGTAACATCCCCAAAATATAAAATATCATTCCCAAAATGATGCAAACATGAAGTAGACATATGGGGAATGTAAAGTAATAACTACCGTATGTTTGGAGGTATTACTATGTATTATAGAAGTAGGGAAATCGAAACTTGGAAATTAGCAATTTTTTTACAAATTTTTGGTAAATTTGGTATTTTTTTTATAAATAAAAATGATTTTTTTTTTTTTTACTTCCTTTTACCAGTGTCATGAAGTACAATATGTGACAAAAAACAATCTCAGAACGGCCTGGATAAGTCGAAGGGTTTTAAAGTTATCACTACTTAACACCTCAGCTCCCTTAGCTTAAACACCCTTAATGACCAGGCCACTTTTTACACTTCTGCACTACACTATTTTCACGGTTTATTGCTCGGTCATGCAACTTACCACCCAAATGAATTTTACCTCCTTTTCTTCTCACTAATAGA
Source organism: Bufo bufo (assembly GCF_905171765.1). Classification (NCBI taxonomy): domain Eukaryota; kingdom Metazoa; phylum Chordata; class Amphibia; order Anura; family Bufonidae; genus Bufo; species Bufo bufo. The sequence goes on along the minus strand of NC_053390.1, from coordinate 483,056,286 downwards.
GCTTTCATTTGGTGGTATTTCATTGCTGCTGACATTTTTACTTTTTTTGTTGTTAATCAAAATTTTACGAAATTTTTGCAAAAAAATGACATTTTTCACTTTCACATCCATTTATACATTTTTCTCTAAATTTATTGTTCTACATGCCTTTGATAAAAAAAAAAAAAATGTTTGGGTTAAATAAAATAATGTTTGGGTAAAAGTTATAGCGTTTACAAACTATGGTACAAAAATGTGAATTTCCGCTTTTTGAAGCAGCTCTGACTTTCTGAGCACCTGTCATGTTTCCTGAGGTTCTACAATGGCCAGACAGTACAAACACCCCACAAATGACCCCATTTCGGAAAGAAGACACCCTAAGGTATTCGCTGATGGGCATAGTGAGTTCATAGAACTTTTTTTATTTTTTGTCACAAGTTAGCGGAAAATTATGTTGTTTTTTTTTTGTTTTTTTTTCCTTACAAAGTCTCATATTCCACTAACTTGTGACAATAAATAAAAACTTCCATGAACTCACTATGCCCATCACGAAATACCTTGGGGTGTCTTCTTTCCAAAATGGGGTAATTTGGGTAGTTATACTGCCCTGGCAATTTATGGGCCCTAATGTGTGGGAAGTATTTTGAAATCAAAATGTGTAAAAAATGACCTGTGAAATCCTAAAGGTGCTCTTTGGAATGTGGGCCCCTTTGCCCACCTAGGCTGCAAAAAAGTGTCACACATCTGGTATCGCCGTACTCAGGAGAAGTTGGGCAATGTGTTTTGGGGTGTCATTTTACATATACCAATGCTGGGTGAGAGAAATATCTCGGCAAAAGACAACTTTTCAAATTTTTTCATACAAAGTTGGCATTTGACCGAGATATTTCTCTCACCCAGCATGGGTATATGTAAAATGACAGCCCAAAACACATTGCCCAACTTCTCCGGAGTACGGCAATACCAGATGTGTGACACTTTTTTGCAGCCTAGATGCGCAAAGGGGCCCACATTCCTTTTAGGAGGGCATTTTTAGACATTTGGATCCCAGACTTCTTCTCACGCTTTAGGGCCCCTAAAATCCCAGGGCAGTATAAATACCCCACATGTGACCCCATTTTGGAAAGAAGACACCCCAAGGTATTCAATGAGGGGCATAGCGAGTTCATAGAATTTTTTTTTTTGCCACAAGTTAGCGTAAATAGATTTTTTTGTTTTTTGTTTTTTCTCACAAAGTCTCCCTTTCTGCTAACTTGGGACAAAAATTTAAATCTTTCATGGACTCAATATGCCCCTCAGTGAATACCTTTGGGTGTCTTCTTTCCAAAATGGGGTCATTTGTGGGGTGTTTGTACTGCCCTGGCATTTGAGGGTCTCCGCAATCATTACATGTATGGCCAGCAATAGGAGTTTCTGCTATTTTCCTTATATTGAGCATACGGGTAATGAGATTATTATTTTTTTGTTCAGCCTCTGGGCTGAAAGAAAAAATGAACGGCACAGATTTCTTCATTCGCATCGATCAATGTGGATAAAAAAATCTCTGCCCAAAAAAAAAAAGAGGGGAAAGGCGTCTGCCAGGATATAGGAGCTCCGCCCAACATCCATACCCACTTAGCTCGTATGCCCTGGCAAACCTGATTTCTCCATTCACATCAATCGATGTGGATGAATAAATCATTGCCGGGATTTTTTATTTTTTTTATATACAAAGTTGGATACAGGAGGTTCGCGATGATCTCTTCCTGAAATTTTAGGAAGGATCCTGTTCTCCCAGCCTTACTGTAGAGAACAAAACTATTGTACATCGCCAATTGAATCAAATATACAGACACCTTCTTATACCAGCGTCTGGTGCGTCGGAAAATAAATAGGGAGCAAACATCTGGTCATTGAAGTCCACCCCTCCCATGAGCGCATTATAGTCGTGGACTGAGAGGGGCTTTTCAATGACACTGGTTGCCCGTTCAATTTGTATTGTCGTGTCTGCGTGAATGGAGGAGAGCATGTAAACGTCACGCTTGTCTCTCCATTTCACCGTGAGCAGTTCTTCGTTACACAAGGCAGCCCTCTCCCCCCTTGCAAGACGGGTGGTAACGAGCCATTGGGGGAAGCCCCGGCGACTAGGTTGCACGGTGCCACAGCAGCCAATCTGTTCTAGGAACAAATGCCTGAAGAGGGGCACACTTGTGTAAAAATTGTCCACATAAAGATGGTACCCCTTGCCAAATAAGGGTGACACCAAGTCCCAGACTGTCTTCCCACTGCTCCCCAGGTAGTCAGGGCAACTGACCGGCTCCAGGGTCTGATCTTTTCCCTCATAGATCCGAAATTTGTGGGTATAGCCTGTGGCCCTTTAACAGAGCTTATACAATTTGACCCCATACCGGGCGCGCTTGCTTGGGATGTATTGTTTGAAGCCAAGGCGCCCGGTAAAATGTATAAGGGACTCGTCTATGCAGATGTTTTGCTCAGGGGTATACAAATCTGCAAATTTGTTGTGGAAGTGGTCTATGAGGTGCCGAATTTTGTGGAGCTGGTCAAAAGCTGGGTGGCATCTGGGACGGGAGGTGGTGTTGTCGCTAAAGTGCAGGAAATGCAGGATGGCCTCAAATCGTGCCCTGGACATAGCAGCAGAGAACATGGGCATGTGATGAATTGGGTTCGTGGACCAATATGACCGCAATTCATGCTTTTTGGTTAGACCCATGTTGAGGAGAAGGCCCAGAAATTTTTTTAATTCGGAAACTTGGACTGGTTTCCACCGGAAAGGCTGGGCATAATACAGTAGCTTCCCGGGTTGGCGGCTATAAATTGAGTGGCATACCAATTTGTTTTGTCCAAGAGCTCCGCAGTCAAGAACAGCTCAAAAAATCCCAGTGCCGAACCGATCTGAGCTGTCTCAACCCGAACTCCAGACTGGGCGGTGAAAGGGGCAACTACAGGTGCGGCTGAAGTTGGGGACTGACAATCAGGGTTTGCCAGCACCTCAGGGACTCTAGGGGCTCTACGGGCTTCTCTGTGCGGTGGCTGCGACGGGGTTACTATTGCACGTGCCACCGTACCAGCTTCAACTGCCCTTCTGGTGCTCGCCACTTCACCATGTTGTACGGCAGTGCTGGTACTAGGTCCAGGGAGGGCTGCGCTGCTGGTGTATGCCTCACCACGTAATCCGACAGCTCCAGCCCCACTCTGCTGCTCTTGAAGCGGATCCTGCGCAACCTGTGGTCTAGCAACAAGGGGCCGGGTACGCCTGGTGCTATCAGGGACCTCAACCTCCTCGTCCGAACTTTGGGTCAGACTGCCACTGCTTTCTACAGGTTCATATTCTGACCCGCTAGATTCGTCAGATGAGGGTTCCCATTCCTCATCCGACTGGGTCAGAAGCCTGTAGGCCTCTTCAGAAGAATACCCCCTGTTTGACATTTGGACTACTAAATTTAGGGGTATTCCCTGAGACTACCCAAGAAAAAAAGCAAGCTTGTCTTACAAATGGGAGGCTAGCGAAGTACCGGAGGCCGCTGCGATTTGATAAAAAATATCACAACAGATTTTTTTTATCGCCGCAGCGCTTGTAAAGTGATTGTGCAGTGATAAAAAAATAAAAATAAATTTTGTCACTGCGGCGGGGCGGGCGTGGGTGGAGGCCTGATCGGGCAAACACTGCGTTTTGGGTGGAGGGCGAACTAAGGTGACACTAATACTATTATAGATCTGACTGTGATCAGTTTTGATCACTTACAGATACTATAAAAGTACAAATGCTGATTAGCGATACGCTAATAAGCGAATCAGTGACTGCGGTGCGGTGGGCTGGGCGCTAACTGACGCTAATTACCTAACCAAGGGGCCTAAACTATCCTTAAACTTAACAGTCAATACTAGTGGAAAAAAAGTGACAGTTTACACTGATCACTTTTTTCCCTTTCACTAGTGATTTGACAGGGGTGATCAAGGGGTTTATTGGGGTGATGGGTGGTGATCTGGGGGCTAAGTGTGGTGTTGGTGGGTACTCTGATGTCTGCTCCTCTGCTGGAACCAACTGACCAAAAGGACCAGCAGAGAAGCCATTTAACACCTTATATTTATAAATATAAGGTGTTAGATGGCTTGTGATTCGATTTTTTTTTATTATCGGCAACCTGCCAGCGACGATTATTGGCTGGCAGGTTGCTGACGAAATACTCCTCTAACTTTTGCCGGCCCGCGATGCGCCGGCCGGCCGGCTTTGAGCGAAATCTCGCGTCTCGCGAGATGACGCGTATATGCGTGACTGTGCCTGCAGCTGCCACCTCCGGAACGCGATCCTGCGTTAGGCGATCCGGAGGCGGTTAAAGTGACACTGGTCAGATTTGCAAAAAATGGCCTGGTCCTTAAGGTAAAATAAGGCTGTGTCCTTAAGGAGTTAATATTGCTTACGATGTAGTGGGGAGCTGGTTTTTATGGTGTTTTTATGGTGTTCCTTATGCAGTAAAACTGACCTGTTCCCTTTTATTCTCCAGGTCAGTACAATTGTGATACATTTTATATAGCTTTTCTTGTGTTTTAATACTGAAAAAAAACAAAAACTTTGGAAGTGTTTTTTTCTTTGTATTGCCGTACTCTGACCCACACAGAAGTGCACAAAGTGGACTTCGATCCCAATTTTAGGGAAAATCCCTGCAAAGCCAAATCCCTGAAATGTTGTTAAAAAAAAAAGTCATAGTACCTCTTCCATTTGAGGTCACCACGTGCCGCTTGAGATTTCACTTTGGATCTTCAAGATGGTGGTGGCAAGCTTTTTGTTATCAAATTGATGAGGTAAGTACAATCTGATTTATTTTCCTTAGTATAGACTTAAATAATAGTCAGATGCCGTAATCCGCGATGAATGCAGCATCTGAGGGGTACAATGACTGTGAGCGCCGTAATTGCCGTTCGCTGTCATTGCATCCGCCATTTTATAAAGAAATGCGCATGTGACAAATGTATTCATCACAAAGCAAATTTTTTTGTAAAATTCTGCAAAGCAGCTGAATTTAGTTTTATAGAACTTCGCTCAACACTAGAGACAACGCATCATGTAAAGACCAGGAAGCGGCACCCGCAGCTGATGGTTGGGGTCCCAGGTGTTAAACCCCCACAGATCAGATATCCTACCCTCTCCTAACTATCATCCATATTGCTGCAAAACCCATTTAATAAATCCAGATACTCATCTCTTCGGGTACAGTAGCCACAGACTTAAAATTATAAATTTAAGGCCCAAATTTGCAATTAATTGTGCAACTGGATTTTCTCAAATTTTGGTCCAGTGTAATGCAAAAAGGTGTATATAGGGTAAACTTTATCATTATTTACACCAGAAACTTGCGTAAATAACATCTATAAGTCGGAGCTGGGTATGTCCGGGTCATCTCAGGGACAGGATTCCTCTCAGGTTAATTAGCATATGTATCAAATGGGTTTTTTTACACAATAAAAGCACACAGAGCTATGGGGACTGGGTATTGCGGATGTGCTCTATACACAAACTCCTGGTGACAGGTTTCCTTTAACCTTTCAGTTGTGTATTCGGTAAAACAAGGTTTTTATGTTTTACATTTGAACAAATGTGTTACAATGGAGGATATTGTTTGAATTAAAAATTCCACTACTAATATAGACACTGTTTGCTAGCAGTGAAAGGTAGCTTAACCCCTTAAGGACCCTTGCTGTACATGTACGTCACAGCTGGATGTCACTTAAGGACCAGTGACATACATGTACAGCAGGCTGATCGGGCGGGTCCAGGAGCTGCACCCGCCCGATCACGGCACGGACCCGGCAGTCACTGACAGCCAAGTCCCTGCTGCATACGCCGGCATCGGTGAAAACACTGATGCTGGCGCATTAACCTTGACCTTTGCACGTGCGGTATCCTGCGGGGTGTCCATCGGGTCCCCACGCTGCTGTGACGTGGACCCGATGGCAGGGAAGACAGCCTGATGCCCTTCTTAGGCATTGTGGCGGCCTTCTGTGAGAGTCTGTTAGATCCAGCCCCCTGGATCTCACAGGCAGAAAGCTGTAAGTGTATTACAGTGAGTAATACACTTACAGCCAATGCATTACAATACAAAAGTATTGTAATGCATTGTAAAGGGGATCAGACCCCCAGAATTTGAATTGCCAGAGTAGGACAAAAAAAACAAACAAAAAAACTGTTTTCCATAATAAAATAAAGTTTCAAGTAAAAACAAAAAAGCCCCTTTCCCAAAATGAAACGCATAAAATTGTGAGAAAAACAACTGGCTCTATTAAAATATCACATGACCTAACCTCTCAGGTGAACACTGTCAAACAAATAAAATAAAAATTGTGCTAAAAATTTTTTGGGGTCACCTTACATCACAAAAAGTGTAATTCCAATCGATCAAAAAGTCATACATACCCCAAAATAGTGCCAACCAAACCATCATCTCATTCCACAAAATATGAGACCCTAATTAAGACAGTCGCTCAAAAAACTAAAAAAAATATGGCTTTCAGAATATTGAGACACAAAAAAATATTTTTTTTCAAAAATGCTTTATTATATAAAACTAAAGTAATACCATATTTTCTGCCCTATAAGACACTTCCCCCCCCCCCCCCCCCCAAAAAAAAAAAGTGGGGGAAAATAGCAGTGCGTCTTATGGGGCGAATGCTGCATTTTTCCGAATTTTCAATGATATGCCGCGATGCCGCACAGCGGGTGTATCAGCTGAGAGGGAGGAGAGGCTGGGGACCGGCATCTGCCTTTTATAATGACAGCAGGGCCCGAGCAGTGACTGTATTCTACTACACGGGCCCGCTCACTGTATATAATCTTATCTATAATTGTAGGCATTGTTAATATATAAAAGTTCAAGGTAATCAGCGCCTGTATACCGTACTTACAAGCGCTCGTAGCAGAGAGGAGGGAGGAGGCAGGCCGGGAGGACGGGCGCTGACAGCGTGAGTCACTACGTCACACGCCTGCGCCCCCCACTTTATGAATGAAGCAGGCGGTGTTGGCGCATGACGTAGTGAGTCATGCTGCCAGCTCCGGGCCTGCCTCCTCCCCCCTCTCTGCTACGAGCGCTTATAAGTAATACAGACGCTGATTACCCTGAACTTTTATCTATTAACAATGCCTACAATTATAGATAAGATTATATACAGTGAGCGTGGCCCGTGTAGTAGAATACAGTTACTGCACCGGCCCCGCTGTCATCATAAAACCAGATGTGACCCCCACCCCCTGTATTGGGGGTCATTCACACCGCAGGGACACTATTATTGGGGAGGGGGGGATCTGTGGATGACACACAGCATAAGATGCTATATGTGTCATGCACAGATCCCTCCCATAACAGTGTCATCCACAGATCCCCATAACAGTGTCACCCAACAGATCCCCCATAACAGTGTCACCCAACAGATCCCCCATAACAGTGTCACCCAACAGATCCCCCATAACAGTGTCACCCAACAGATCCCCCATAACAGTGTCACCCAACAGATCCCCCATAACAGTGTCACCCAACAGATCCCCCATAACAGTGTCACCCACAGACCACCATTAGTTCAAAACCCACCAAAAGGTGGTTAAAAATATTTTTTTTCTTATTTTCCTCCTCAAAAACCTAGGTGCGTCTTATGGGCCAGTGCGTCTTATGGGGCGAAAAATACGGTAACTATTATATTGGGTATCACTATCTGTTTTAAAAGCAGAGAAATAGAAATTTGGAAAGTTGTGAATTTTTCCAATTTTTTTGCAAATTTGTTATTTCAAAAAAATAAATAATATGATATTGACTGAAATTTGCCACTATCAGGAAGTACAATGTGTCACAAGAAAAATGTCTCAGAATGGTTTAGATAAGTAAAAGGGTTCCTAAGTTATTACTACATAAAGTGACACATGTCAAATTCCCAAAAAAGGCCTGATCCTTAAGGTGAAAAATGTCAGGGTCCTAAAGGGGTTAAAGCCTCATATACTAACAATAGTACAGCAGAGTACCACATCACTGCCACAGTGGACAAACATCTATATACAGTGATTATTTTTTTTTGCAAACATCTATATACAGTGATTATATTTTTTTGCTAGTGTTTGTGTGGTAAAATAGTTTCTGGAGCAACTTATTTGAGAAACTGTGGCAGACCCTATTTCAAAATGTGATTATGCATAATGCATTTTTCTACCATTTATATACCGTATCTTTCGCCGTATAAGACGCACCGGCCCATAAGACACACCTAGGTTTTTGAGGAGGAAAATAAGAAAAAATATATTTTTTTAACCAAAAGGTGTGCTTTTGGTGGGTTTTGAACTAATGGTGGTCTGTGGATGGCACTGTTATGGGGGGCATCTGTGGATGGCACGGTTATGGGGGGGGGGGAATCTGTGGATGGCACGGTTATGGGGGGGGATCTGTGGATGGCACTGTTATGGGGGGGATATGTGGATGGCACTGTTATGGGGTGGGGGATCTGTGGAGGGCCCGTGCTGTTCACTTGAATGGGGTCCGCGATCCACATCCGATGGTTCGCACCACAAAAAAGTAGTGCATGCTCTACTTTTTTGCGGAGTGGAAACACGGACAGAAACCCCACGGTAGCACTCTGTAGTGCTTATGATCTGTTTCTCCGGAGAGAGGGCCCTGCCTGTGAGGGCATACAATCTACATGGTATGGGAGAAGGACACAGTAGGTGAGGGTAAAGTTGGTCATGGAGGTATAGAGACAGCAGAGTCACTGGTTGTAGGCTTGTCTGAAGAGGTGGGTTTTCAGGTTTCTTTTAAAGGATTCCACTGTAGTTAAGAGTCTGATATGTTGAGGTAGCGAGGTCCAAAGTTTGGGGGATGCACGGGAGAAATCTTGGAGGCGATTGTGGGAAGAGGTGATAAGAGGAGAGGAGAGAAGGAGGTCTTGTGAGGATCGGAGAGTGCGTGTGGGGATGTATTGGGAAAGTAGCTCAGAGATGTATTGAGGGGCCAGGTTGTGGACAGCCTTGTATGTATTTGTTAGTATTTTGAACTGAATTCGCTGGGTAATGGGGAGCCAGTGAAGGGATTGGCAAAGGGGAGAGGCAGAGGAGTAACAGGGTGAGAGGTGGATTAGTCGGGCAGCAGAGTTGAGTATTGGAGGGGTGCGAGAGTGCTAGATGGAAGGCCACAGAGGAGGATGTTGCTGTAGTCTAGGCGGGAGATGATGAGGGCATGTACAAGCATTTTTGCAGACTCAAAGTTGAGGAAAGTGCGGATGCAGGAGATGTTTTTGAGTTGGAGGCGGCAGGTGGTGGAAAGGCTTGGATGTGCGGTTGGAAGGAGAGGGCAGAATCCCAGGTCACTGCAAGGCAGCGGACTTGGTTGACCGGGGAGAGTGTGCAGCCATTGATCGTGGTAGGTCTGTTGGGGTGTTGAGCAAGATGGGGCAAAGATGATGAATTCTGTTTTATGCATGTTAAGTTTTAGAAAGCGAGAGGAGGAGGAGGATATGGAAGGCATTGCGGGATTCTGGATAGTAAGGTGGTGATGTCAGGACCAGAGAGGTAGATTTGTGTGTCATCAGCATAAGGCCTCTTGCACATGAACTTGCGCGCCCCGTAGTTTACGAACAGCATCCGTGGGGCATCGGATCGCAGACCCATTCACTATAATAGGTCCGCGATCCGGCCATTCCGCAAAAAGATAGGACATGTTCTATCTTTTTGCGGAATGGAAGTACGGGATGAAACCCCATAGAAGCACTCCGTAGGGTTCCGTTCCGTGCTTCCGTTCCGCACCATTCCACATCTCCGGATTTGCGGAATGCCCATGGAAATGTACCAGTGTATTGCGGTCCGCAATACGGCAACGGGGCGCACACGTTCGTGTGCAAGAGGCCTAAAAGTGATACCAAAAGCCATGGGACTCTGAGTTGTCCCAGGCCGAAAGTGTAGCTAGAGAAGAGCAGTGGTCCTAGGACAGAGCCTTATGGGACACCAACAGAGAGGGAATGAGACGAGGAGGTGGTGTGAGAGTGGGAGATGCTAAATGTCCGCTCTGTGAGGTATGATGTAATCCAGGAGAGGGCCAGGTCAGTGATGCTAAAAGATGAGTTTATAACAGAAGGGAGTGGTCGACCGTGTCAAAGGCAGAGGACAGGTCAAGAAGGACGACAGAGTAATGTTTTTTTGTTTTGGCTGTTACTTTGGTGAGGGCAGTCTCAGTTGAGTGGTGGGGTCGGAAGCCAGATTGTAGCCGGTCAAAGAAGGAGCAGGAGGAGAGATAAGAGGACAGTTCAGAATGGACATGTTGCTCAAGTAGCTTTGAGGCATATGGAAGAAGTGATATGGGGCGATAACTGGACAAAGAAGATGGGTCAAGTGAAGGCTTTTTGAGGATGGGTGTAATGGTAGCATGTTTAAAACCAGAGGTTAGTGATAGGTTTAAGAGATGAGTTAGGGCTGGGATAAACAATGTGGTGATGTTAGGGATGAGGTGGGTTTGGGTCAAGTGCACAGGTGGTGAGATGTGATCTGGAGAGTTTTTCTTCTGTAATGGTGGAGAAGCAGGTTTTGGGAGAATAGGACTGAGCAGTTGTGTAGAGGGACTGTGCACTGAAGCTTTCTCTGATGTTGACTATCTTTTGTTTGAAGTATGTGGCAAAGTCCTCAGCTGAGATAAAAGGAGAGGGTGGGGGCACTGGGGGACGCAGAAGGGAGTTAAGTGTTAAGGGCTGTGGGACAGGGAAGATATGAGAGATGTTTTGCATCAGCGAGTGAGGATTTGAAAATGAGTGATTGCTTGTGGTGAAGTGTTCCTTAGAGTGTGATTTCTTCCATCGCCGCTCAGCAACCCTGGAAGTTTTTTGGTCAGGTTGGTGAGCCAGGGTTGTTTGTTTGATTTTTCGGGTTTTGTTGTGTGTGAAGGGGGCAACAATGTCCAGAGCTGTACTTATTGTGGTGTTATATAGGGTGGTGGCAGTATCTGTGTCTTGGAGGGAACAAATGGTAGAGAGTGGCAGAACAGAGTCAGAAAGAAAGCGAAAGTCGAGATGTTCAAGGTTCCTGCGGGGGGGGGGGGGGTGTTAGTGTGTGGACTGGGGGAGCAGCAGAAGAAGTTGGAAGTTGGAGGGAGAGTAGATGCGAACAGAGTGTACTTCAAATTAAGTGAGTGTAATGGACGGTGGCAGTGGAGTTGGGCTGTAGAAGCAGGTGTCTGATAGGAGAAGACAAACTCCTCCACCATATTTGCTGCCGGGGCAGGGTGTGTAAGTGAAATGAAATCCGCTATAAGAGAGTGCAGCAGGGGAAGGAGGTGTCAGAGGGTGTCAGACATGTTTGTGAGACCCACAAAGGAAAGTTTTCGAGAGATGAAGAGGTCATGAATGTAGGACAGTTTGTTACAGACATATCGTGCATTCCATAATGCTCCTGCAAGAGGAACCAAAGTAGCAGGGGGTCACAGGAATGGTTATTAGGTTTAAGGGGTTGCAGAAATTTGTAGAAGGAGATTTGTAGTAGGAGGTAGAGGTGATAGTGGGGATTTGCTGAGAGGGGCCTGGATTTGGAGAGATATCACCAGCAATAAGGAGAAGCAGAGAAAGTGTTAATAGGTGAGAATAAGAGAGGGCAAGTGTTTTACATTGCCAAACAGGTTTATGCAAGCGGTCAGATGAGAAGGTAAGATGGAGGGAGAGATGAATAATTCCTTGCTGGATGAATAGATGTGGGGGTATTTCAGGAGGTTTTGGAAAAGTGGGAAGAGTAAGATGAAAGAGTGAAACATTGTTTGCACTATTTCTGTAATTACCTTTGGTCCCCTTCTGGTTCAATTCTGGTATAATTCGGTATATGCACTTAAAGAGTTGCATTTGAAAGATGTTGCATTGAAAAGACCCGAAAGGTTACAGGAGAAATCAATAGTAAAAAAAAAAGTAATGTTAAATGACTCCTACACGTCTTGTATGAACTTATGGGGGACACAAAGTGTAAAATAAAAATAAAGTTTCAATACAAAAATAACCCTTTTCCCCAATTACCGTATTTTTCGCCCTATAAGACGCAGACTAGTGCATCTTATGGGGCGAATGCTGCCATTTACACTGATACACCGCCGACCGCATGCTGCACAGCGTGGCTGGCGTGTGTATCAGCTAGGAGGGGCTGGGGGCCTGGTGCAGTCACTGTATTTTATTGCTGTAAACTCAAAAATGGTGGCTCACCTCAGGCGGGGTTCTGGATAAGGTGCTGCTAGCCCAATATAGAGGAACACCCCTCCTCTAGTAATAAATATAGCTAAAATCAAAGTTAGGGCGAGCACTCAACACTTGGACCAACAGATAGCAGTTTAAATATAAAATTTAATTAAATCACAATAGTAAACACGTGAATTTTTATCATAAATCTATGAATTGCCATAGTTCGGAATGGTTGCAATGTCAGTCCCTTGTGTATAGGCGACACTGGGATGGAATGTATTAAAATAGTTGCGCTTCAATGTCCAGAGCACAAGCTCAAATGGTATGTAGGGTTGCAGGTTTTGAGCAATAGTCCAGTGTTAATATTGTCCGACAATTCAACAAGTGAAACCTGCAGCTCCTACTCGTATGAGAATGCGTGCCCCAATATCCTTAGGTGCAGGTGATACAAGATGTATAATAACCGTGCTCAATCGAGTGACTGTATTCTATTGCATCGGGGCCCGCTCACTGTACTAATCGTATCTACTGTAACTGCAGGCAATGTTTAACTATAGAATGTTTGATCCAGCAGCCTGTACTTACGACCATAGCAGGCAGGAGGCTGGGCAGGCGGGCACTGGCAGCATAACTTCCTAAGTCACGTGCCTGCTCCGCCCACTTTATGAATGAAGCAGGCGACGTGGGCACGTGACGCCCAGCCTCCTGCTTGCTATGGTTGTAAGTACAGGCTGCTGGATCTAACATTTTCTATAGTTAAACATTGCCTGCAGTTACCGTAGAAACGATTAGTACAGTGAGCAGGGCCCAGTGCAATAGAATACAATGACTGCACTGGGCCCCCCTGCCATTAAAAAACTATTGTAGATGCCAGCCCCCACCCCCTGTATCGGGGGTCATTCACAGTGGCTGACACTGTTATGGGGGGATCTGTGGCTGACTAATAGCATAAGATGCTATTTATCTGTTATCCACAGAACTCCCACCCCCCTCATAGCAGTGTCATGCCACCCACAGGCTCCCTCCCATAACGGTGCCCCCCACAGGCTCCCTCCCATAACGGTGCCCCCCACAGGCTCCCTCCCATAACGGTGCCCCCCACAGGCTCCCTCCCATAACGGTGCCCCCCACAGGCCCCCTCCCATAACGGTGCCCCCCACAGGCTCCCTCCCATAACGGTGCCCCCCACAGGCTCCCTCCCATAACGGTGCCCCCCACAGGCTCCCTCCCATAACGGTGCCCCCCACAGGCTCCCTCCCATAACGGTGCCCCCCACAGGCGCCCTCCCATAACGGTGCCCCCCACAGGCGCCCTCCCATAACGGTGCCCCCCACAGGCGCCCTCCCATAACGGTGCCCCCCACAGGCGCCCTCCCATAACGGTGCCCCCCACAGGCCCCCTCCCATAACGGTGCCACCCACAGGCCCCCTACCATAACGGTGCCACCCACAGGCTACCATTAGTTCAAATATTTTTTTCTTATTTGTCTTATGGGCCGGTGCGTCTTATAGGGGACAAATACAGTAAGGCCTTTACAAATTGGGAAAAATACGGGGAAAAAATACATATTTGGTATTGCAGAGTCTAACTGCTCTATATAAATATCAGTGTAAAATATATATAAATAAAAAAAACTGCCTTTTTTTTGTCAGCATGGCTCCTAAAAAAAAATTCAAGCAATCAAAAAGTCATATGTATACCAAAATAGTACCAATAAAAACGAGACCACATCCCTCAAAAAAGAGCCCTCACAGAAGACCATAACCCAGAAAAATTTGAAAAAAATATGGCTGTAAGTAGAGATGAGCGAATCGAAGCTAACAAAGTGGAATTCGATCCGAATTTCAGGAAAAATTTGATTCGCACCGAAGCCGAATTTCCTCGCGCTTCGTGGTAACGATTCACATTTTTTCCTAAAATGGCTACTGCACGTGTGAGGACATAGAGAAAGGAACTCTGCAAAGATGGGATCACCCATAATGCCATGCATGCAGCTCACCATTGCTATTTTATTCACCTATGTATAGAGCATTATAATTAGTGGGGATCGGGTACCTATGTGGGTCAGCAGGGGAGCTGCTTGTCGTAGCTCTTGCCTGCACTGCTGCTATATTTTATCATTTATTTTGGATTAAATGAGATGTTTTAATTATTGATTACTAAATAAAGATTTTATATTTTGTGTGTGTCCCTTATGGTTCTTTCGGTGTTTTATCTGTCATCCTGCATTTTTCCATCTGTTAGATGGTTAAGTAGGTTGTACATAGTAACATAATTTATAATGCTGAAAAAAAGACATCTGTCCATCCAATTCGGCCTGTTATCCTGCAAGTTGATTCAGAGGAAGGCAAAAAAAAAACTGAGCTAGAAGCCAGTTTTCCCCACTTAAGGGGGAAAAAATTCCTTCCTGAATCCAATCTGGCGATCAGAATAACTGCCTGGATCAACGACCCATCTCTAGTAGCTATAGCCTGTAATATTATTACACTCCAGAAATACATCCAAGCCCCTCTTGAATTCCTTTATTGTACTTACCATCACCACCTCCTCAGGCAAAGAGTTCCATAGTCCCATTGCTCTTACCGTAAAGAATCCTCTTCTTTGTTTGTGCATAAACCTTCTTTCCTCCAGACGCGGAGGATGTGCCTTTGTCGCAGTGAACTGAACTTTTACCATCTGGGGAGCTGCCTCACATCTTTCTTTCTTCCTTTTTTCCAAGCCTTAACACCTCCATCTCTGGGTGATCCCTTGGCGCCTTTTACACCATCCCCCTTTATTTCGCCCCTCTATTTTCTCCCTCTCCCCTGCTTCACCTTCCCTGCTCTCCAACTCAACTCCTTTTTCAGTTTTCTTTTGCATACCCTTGTCACAGTCACAGTCCTAGGGATGAATAGATGATGGGAGAGATCTCTGTACTGACCCCTGATATATTTATACATAGTTATTAGATCTCCCCTCAGTCATCTTTTTTCTAAAGTGAATAACCCCCATCCCAGTTATTACTTTAGTTGCCCTCCTCTGAACCCTCTCCAGGTCTGCTATGTCTGCCTTGTTCATAGGATCCCAGAACTGTACACAGTACTCCATGTGTGGTCTGACTAGTGATTTGTTAAGTTGTAGGACTATGTTCTCATCACGGGCATCTATGCCCCTTTATCTTTTTTGCCTTGGCAGCAGCTGCCTGACACTGTTTTTTACAGCTTAGTTTGAGGTTCACTAAAATTCCTAGGTCCTTTTCCATGTCAGTATTACCCAGTGTTTTACCAATTAGTATATACGGGTCACTTGCATTATTTCTTCCCATGTGCATAACCTTACATTTGTCAATGTTAAACCTCATCTGCCACCTATCTGCCCAAGCCTCCAATCTATTCAGGTCCCTCTGTAGCAGTATACTGGCCTCTTCCGTGTTAATTACTTTACACAGTTTAGTGTCTGCAAAACAGTTATCTGTTCTAAAGCTTTTTGTGGCGTGTATTAGTGGAAAAACCAAAAATCTATTTGCCGGTCAGCGGTGCAGTTATATGTTCTAATGCTTTTTGTGGCGTGTATAAATGGAAAAAAATAAGGGCCTATTTTTCGTTCAGCGGTGCAGTTATATGTTCTAAAGCCTTTTTGGCGTGTATTAATGGCAAAAAAAGGATTTGCCGTTGTGTGGTGAAGTGAGAAAATTACAGTCCTTTTTGGCGTGTATTGGTGGTAAAAAAAAAAAAGGGGGGCTTATAAGTCTTCTTTCACACTTGTGTTTCATGGATCTATTTGAAACTGATCAGTCTAAAAAAAATTACAAAACTGAGATGAACAGAAACTTTTAAGACAGATCCGTTCAAACAAATCAGTCTGTAATACGGGTCAGTTTGTCTCAGCTTTTGCTTCTGTTTAGCGGATCTGTTTTGTAATGTAAAAAGTACTTTATTTTAACCGCCTCCGGACCGCCTAACGCAGGATTGCGGTCCGGAGGCGGCAGCCCTGCGCTCAACGACGCATATACGCGTCATCTCGCGTGAGCCGAGATTTCCTGTGAACGCGCGCACACAGGCGCGCGCGTTCACAAGATCGGAAGGTAAGAGAGTGGATCTCCAGCCTGCCAGCGGCGATCGTTCGCTGGCAGGCTGGAGATGCGATTTTTTTAACCCCTAACAGGTATATTAGATGCTGTTTTGATAACAGCGTCTAATATACCTGCTACCTGGTCCTCTGGTGGTCCCTTTTGTTTGGATCGACCACCAGAGGACACAGGTAGCTTAGTAAAGTAGCACCAAACACCACTACACTACACTACACCCCCCCGTCACTTATTAACCCCTTATGAACCACTGATCACCCCATATAGACTCCCTGATCACCCCCCTGTCCTTGATCACCCCCCTGTCATTGATCACCCCCCTGTAAGGCTCCATTCAGACGTCCGTATGATTTTTACGGATCCACGGATACATGGATCGGATCCGCAAAACACATACGGACGTCTGAATGGAGCCTTACAGGGGGGTGATCAATGACAGGGGGGTGATCACCTCATATACACTCCCTGATCACCCCCTGTCATTGATCACCCCCCTGTCATTGATAACCCCCCTGTAAGGCTCCATTCAGACGTCTGTATGATTTTTACGGATCCACGGATCGGATCCGCAAAACACATACGGACGTCTGAATGGAGCCTTACAGGGGGGTGATCAATGACAGGGGGTGATCACCCCATATAGACTCCCTGATCACCCCCCTGTCATTGATCACCCCCCTGTCATTGATCACCCCCCTGTAAGGCTCTATTCAGACTTTTTTTGGCCCAAGTTAGCGGAATTATTATTTTTTTTCTTACAAAGTCTCATATTCCACTAATTTGTGTCAAAAAATAAAATCTCACATGAACTCCCCATACCCCTCACGGAATCCAAATGCGTAAATTTTTTTAGACATTTATATTCCAGACTTCTTCTCACGCTTTAGGGCCCCTAGAATGCCAGGGCAGTATAAATACCCCACATGTGACCCCATTTCAGAAAAAAGACACCCCAAGGTATTCGCTGAGGGGCATATTGAGTCCATGAAAGATTGAAATTTTTGTCCCAAGTTAGCGGAAAGGGAGACTTTGTGAGAAAATAAATAAATAAATCAATTTCCACTAACTTGTGCCAAAAAAAAAAAATTTCTATGAACTCGCCATGCCCCTCATTGAATACCTTGGGGTGTCTTCTTTCCAAAATGTGGTCACATGTGGGGTATTTATACTGCCCTGGAATTTTAGGGGCCCTAAAGCGTGAGAAGAAGTCTGGGATCCAAATGTCTAAAAATGCCCTCATAAAAGGAATGTGGGCCCCTTTGCGCATCTAGGCTGCAAAAAAGTGTCACACATCTGGTATCGCCGTACTCAGGAGAAGTTGGGGAATGTGTTTTGGGGTGTCATTTTACATATACCCATGCTGGGTGAGATAAATATCTTGGTCAAATGCCAACTTTGTATAAAAAATAGGAAAAGTTGTCTTTTGCCGAGATATTTATCTCACCCAGCATGGGTATATGTAAAAAGACACCCCAAAACACATTGCCAAACTTCTCCTGAATACGGCGATACCACATGTGTGACACTTTTTTGCAGCCTAGGTGGGCAAAGGGGCCCACATTCCAAAGAGCACCTTTCTAGAATGCCAGGGCAGTATAACTACCCCACAAGTGACCCCATTTTGGAAAGAAGACACCCCAAGGTATTCCGTGAGGGGCATGGCGAGTTCCTAGAATTTTTTATTTTTTGTCACAAGTTAGCGGAAAATGATGATTATTTTTTCTTTTTTTTTTTGTTCTTACAAAGTCTCATATTCCACTAACTTGTGACAAAAAATAAAAACTTCCATGAACTCACTATGCCCATCACGAAACACCTTGAGGTGTCTTCTTTCCAAAATGGGGTCACTTGTGGGGTAGTTATACTGCCCTGGCATTTTAGGGGCCGAATGCGTGAGAAGTGGTTTGAAATCAAAATCTGTAAAAAATGGCCGGTGAAATCTGAAAGGTGCTCTTTGGAATGTGGGCCCCTTTGCCCACCTAGGCTGCAAAAAAGTGTCACACATTTGGTATCACTGTATTCAGGAGAAGTTGGGCAATGTGTTTTGGGGTGTCTTTTTACATATACCCATGCTGGGTGAGAGAAATATCTTGGCAAAAGACAACGTTTCCCTTTTTTTTTATACAAAGTTGGCATTTGACCGAGATATTTATCTCACCCAGCATGGGTATATGTAAAATGACACCCCAAAACACATTGCCCAACTTCTCCTGAGTACGAGCATTTGGGCCCCTAAAATGCAAGGGCAGTATAACTACCCCACAAGTGACCCCATTTTGGAAAGAAGACACCCCAAGGTATTCGCTGATGGGCATAGTGAGTTCATAGAAGTTTTTATTTTTTTGTCACGAGTTAGTGGAATATGAGACTTTGTAAGAAAAAAAAATAAAATAATCATTTTCCGCTAACTTGTGACAAAAAATAAAAAGTTCTATGAACTCACTATGCCCATCAGCAAATACCTTAGGGTGTCTACTTTCCGAAATGGGGTCATTTGTGGGGTGTTTGTACTGTTTGGCCATTGTAGAACCTCAGGAAACATGACAGGTGCTCAGAAAGTCAGAGCTGCTTCAAAAAGCGGAAATTCACTTTTTTGTACCATAGTTTGTAAACGCTATAACTTTTACCCAAACCATTTTTTTTTTTTACCCAAACATTTTTTTTTTTATCAAAGACATGTAGAACAATAAATTTAGAGAAAAATTTATTTATGGATGTCGTTTTTTTTGCAAAATTTTACAACTGCAAGTGAAAAATGTCATTTTTTTGCAAAAAAATCGTTAAATTTCGATTAATAACAAAAAAAGTAAAAATATCAGCAGCAATGAAATACCACCAAATGAAAGCTCTATTAAGGCTACTTTCACACCTGCGTTAGGTGCGGATCCGTCTGGTATCTGCACAGACGGATCCGCACCTATAATGCAAACGCTTAGATCCGTTCAGAACGGATCCGTTTGCATTACCTCGAACAAAAAAAAAATAAAAAAAAATTTGTTCGTTTTTTTGTTCATGATAATGCAAACGGATCCGTTTTGACTTTACATTGAAAGTCAATGGGGGACGGATCTGTTTGAAAATTGAGCCATATAGTGTCAACTTCAAACGGATCCGTCCCCATTGACTAACATTGTAAGTCTGGACGGATCCGTTTGCCTCCGCACGGCCAGGCGGACACCCGAACGTTGCAAGCTGCGTTCAGGTGTCCGCCTGCTGAGCGGAGGACAAACGGTGCCAAACTGATGCATTCCGAGCGGATCCGCATCCACTCAGAATGCATTAGGGCTGGACGGATCCGTTCGGGGCCGCTTGTGAGAGCCTTCAAACGGAACTCACAAGCGGAGCCCCGAACGCTAGTGTGAAAATAGCCTTAGTGAGAAGAAAAGGAGGTAAAATTCATTTGGGTGGTAAGTTGCATGACCGAGCAATAAACGGTGAAAGTAGGTAGGTCAGAAGTGTAAAAAGTGGCCTGGTCATTAAGGGTGTTTAAGCTAGGGGGGCTGAGGTGGTTAAAAAAATTAAATACCCCTTTTTTTTTTTTTTATTGCACAATATGCCTTTTACGTTCTCAGAGCTGAACCCGTACATAGCCATATTTTGAACCCAACTACACCATTGAATCTTGCATGGCATAAGCATTTTATGGGGTCCCCATAGCACTGCCAGGCGGAGAATTGCGCCTATCAGTGAGCCCAGTGGCATCACCAAACGGCTAGGACAAAAGCATGCCCATTAGAGACAGTGACGTCATCAAACACACTGTTTTGCACAATCCTCTGCTTAGCAGCGTTATTATGAGCCCTTGTTCTGCCCGTTCTTTAGCAGGGCAAGGGAGATTATCTGAGCACTGTTGAACATCATTGTGTTTTGATGGGTGCAGGTCCGTCTTCAGCTCTGAACCCTCAGAACACCTTATTGCACACGAACGTGTAGAATGCATTTATGGATCCGCAATACACAGGCACCATTTAGCTGTCATTCCGCATCACGGATACGGACCCATAAACTTCAATGGGTCCACAAATCCGGAGATGCGGAATGGTGCTGAATGTAAGCACGAACCGATGTGGCTGCCCAAAGGTCGTTGCACGTACATTTCGGCCCACAATTTGCAGTGTGCATCAAGGGGGGCACACGTGCATTAATGTCCCTTTACTGTCCCTTGTGGTAACTATGCTAGTTTGTGACAGCTTCATCTTTACTAAAGAGCAAAATTTAAAATTTTCGCTCTCAAGTAAATTAATTATTGATGAGGCTGATATTTACCGTGACTCCCACAAGGGCTCATGGGAATTTGCACAAGATTGACAAATGAACAAGCATTTTCTTGTTCATGTGGCAATTAACAGGAATAGATCAATAAGGAGCTAGAAAGCCTGTTATTAATCCTGCATCATCAATGGTTAATCAACGTTGGCACTACAACCGTTAAGAAAATAAAACTCCCGTAAACTTAAACGCACATTATGGCTCATTGGGAGTTCTATTTTCCCAAAATATGTAGTGGCCAAAGTTGAGAATATCCTGTACCCGAAATAAAAAACACACACATACATGGTAGTATATTAACAATTTTTATTTACTGAAAATTTTTATACTTTTTTATTTAAAAAAAAATAAACAAATTATCAACTTTCAAAATGAGCGGAGGTGGACCTTTGTCTGGTGGAATGTCGTTGGCTGGCAATGCTAGCCCCCCCTGTCTTCAGTGGAGGGATAAACCCGACAGGCTGCAGGAAAAGATGCAGGTTGGGTTTGAGGGGTGTGGATAGAGGACGGGTGGGAACTGGAATGTGCCTGAGCAGGTGTCGGAGGTAGTTTGGAAAGAAGTAGGAGCGACATAGAAAGGGGAAGGAGTAGAAGAAAAAGAAGGTAGATTTGACACATGGTCGGAGGTGTGTGAAAGGGACAGATGGCAGTAAAATGATGGGGGGGGGGGGGGGTTTAAAATGTCCCACGACCCGTTCTCCAACAAATTTTTAAAATCATGCACCTGCTCAGGCGTCATTTTGTCCATCCGGGGGGATAAGGTTTGCACGTACTGCTGGTTATCGGTGAATTGACGCGTCCCCCCCCCCCGCCCACTCCAGGCGACGTGACAAGTCAACTAACTTTCACCGCATTTCATCTGCAAAACCTTCTAGAGCATCAAAAAAGATCTGTACAACCCGGTAGGGGACCAGGATTGTGCTGAACAGGTGCATGGATGTGCACCTGTTCAGAAATGCTTGTTGGGTCAAAATGCACACTACACCCCTACCTAACATTACCAACATGATGCCAACATAGAGTAGACATATTGCGAATGTTAAGTATTTTATGAGGTATCACGATCTGTCTTAAAAGAAGAGAGATTCAAATTTAGAAAACGACCTGAATTTTCCCAAATTTTCAGTATATTTTGGATTTTTTTAAATGAATAAAGGTAAAACATGTTGTCTCAAATTTACCATTAACGTGTTGTACAATGTGTGATGAAAAAACTATCTCAGAATGACTTTGGTAAGTAAAAACATTTTGGAGTTATTGCCACATAAAGTCAGATTCGCAAAATTAGACTTGGTTAGGAAGGGGGTAAATGGCCTGGTCTGGAAGTGGTTAAAATGGATGACTTTTTTTCTGTTCCTCTGATATAACAGAAATACTAAGCCCATAATGCTGATGTTAACTTTGCCAAATTATTATTCTCAGTTCATTTTGTGACTTTTGTAATATATATTTTTTTTTTTTTGTTTGTTTTTTTTCAGCCTGGATTTTTGCCTGGTGATTTGGGCATAAATAGCCCCAATACGCTTTCACCCAGTGGAGGAAAAGGAGCCTCACACTATTATTCATATCCAACCAGCTTGCGGCGGCGTCCAGATAGCAATCTTGGTATTGTTCTTTATTGTGTTTGTGTAATTTGTACCCTAGATAATTGGCCAATTCTATCAAGCCATGTGTACATACTGCAGATTTTATTTTACAGATGCAGTATAATCCATGCTGATACAGTCCTGATCAAAAGTTTAAGACCACTTGAAAAATGGCAAAAAATCATATTTTACATTGTTTGATCTTAACAAGGTTCCAAGTAGAGCTTCAACAGGCAACAAGAAGAAATGAGAATGAGACAAAACATTTTTTGAGCATTCAATTAATTGAAAATAACAATTAAACTGATACGGGCAGTTTTTCAGCTGATCCAAATTTTAGGACCACATGCCTTTTAAAAGGCCGAATCTGTGCAAAGATGTGGATTCATTATCATTTTCTGTCAGGTAGTCACACGTTGTGATGGCAAAGGCAAAAAAACTCTCCCTTTTTGAACGTGGTCGGGTTGTTGAACTGCATAAGCAGGGTCTCTCACAGCGCGTCATCGCTGCTGAGGTGGGACGCAGTAAGACAGTCATTTGGAATTTCTTAAATGATCCTGAGGGTTATGGAACAAAAAAGTCAAGTGGAAGACCCCAAAAAATTTCATCAGCACTGAGCCGGAGGATCCAATTGGCTGTCCGTCAAGACACTGGACAATCCTTGACCCAAATTAAGGCCCTTACTGATGCTGACTGCAGCCCCAAAACCATCAGACGGCATCTGAGACTGAAGGGCTTCAAAAACAAAAAACGTCTTCAAAGACCTAGTCTCCTTGAATGCCACAGAACTGCTCATTTGGACTTTGCAAGAGAGCACCAAACATGTGACATTCAAAGGTGGAAGAAAGTGTTATTCTCTGATGAGAAAAAATTTAACCTTGATGGTCCTGATTGTTTCTAACATTACTGGCATGACAAGCTGATCCCACCTGAGATGTTTTGTACGTGCCACAGTGGAGGGGGCGCCACCATGGTCTGGGGTGCTTTTTCCTTCAGTGGAACAATGGAGCTTCAGGAAGTGCAGGGGGTTCAAACGGCCACTGGTTATGTCCAGATGTTGCAGAGAGCATTCCTCATGACTGAGGGCCCTCGTCTGTGTGGTAACGACTGGGTTTTTCAACAGGACAATGCTACAGTACACAATGCCCGAAGGACAAGGGACTTCTTCCAGGAGAATAACATCACTCTTTTGGCCCATCCTGCGTGTTCCCCTGATCTAAATACAATTGAGAACCTTTGGGGATGGATGGCAAGGGAAGTTTACAAAAATGGACAACCGTTCCAGACAGTAGATGGCCTTCATGCGGCCGTCTTCACCACTTGGAGAAATGTTCCCACTCACCTCATGGAAACGCTTGCATCAAGCATGCCGAAACAAATTTTTGAAGTGATGAACAATAACGGCAGAGCTACTCATTACTGAGTTCATGTTTGGAAGTTGGATTTGTGTTTTGGGGGGGTTTAGTTTTTTTTTTGGAGGTGTGGTCCTAAACTTTTGATCAGCTGAAAAACAGCCTGTTTCGGTTTATTCGTTGTTTTCATTAAAATGCTCAAAAAATGTTTTGTCTCACTCCCATTTCTTCTTGTTGCATGTTGAAGCTCTGCTTGGAACCTTGTTAAGATCCAGCCATGCTAAATATGATTTTTTGCCATTTTTCAAGTGGTCTTAAACTTTTGATCAGGACTGTATGTTCTGCTACTGTATTTGTGTATGAGATTGTGTACAACTGTCTGCTGTGACATTAGAATTGGGGTCCATTCACACATCCGCAATTCCGCTCCGCATTTTGCAAAACGGAATTGCGGACCCATTCATTTCTATAGGGGCCGGCCCAGATCCGGAAATGCGGACCCACAATTCCGATCCCGAAAAAATAGAACATGTCCTATTCTTGTCTGCAATAGCGGACAAGAATAGGCATATTCTATTAGTGCCGGCAATGTGTGGTCCGCAAAATGCGGAACGCACATTGCTGGTTTCCGTGTTTTGCAGATCCGCAAAACACACATGGATGTGTGAATGGACCCTTAAATGGGTTTTCCAAGATTTTTATATTGATGACCTATCCCGGGTCCCCTGCCGATCCACTGTTTGAGAAGACAACAGCGTATGCAGTAGCGCTGCAGCCTTCTCTTTGTTTTTCCTAGGCTGATTTACAACACTTTCACGTGACCTAGGAGCAGCTCAGCGCGATACCAAGTACAGCTTTGGGCTTGGTAAGCTGCTTAAAACAGCTGATCGGTTCGGATCCTGGGTGTAGGACCCCCACAGATCAGATACTGATGACCTATTCAGAGAATACATATCAGTAAAAAAAAATATATATATATATATATATATATATATATATATAATCTCTGAAAACCCTTTTAACTAATTAGCCGTAATTTTTATTGCTTCAATTTTCACTATTCTTTCAAGTTGGAAACCATATAATTTTATTATAATGCAGATGTGCAACCTAAGAAAATTCGAAAGGTTCCACCAGGACTTCCCTCATCTGTAAGTGATGTTTTTCTATTTATTCAATTTTATATCGCTCTTTCCCTCCTGCCACTAATGGGATCCCTCTAAAAAAAGGTCTAATTTCAGACCGAACCGTCCGGGGAAAATAATGTGGCTGTAATTTTTTTTCTACTCCTGGATATGAATAACACTGTATGGAAATATAAGTGATGTCAACTTTTCTTTGACCATTAAATAAGAATTGCATATACTTTAACTGGAGTGCTGTGGATATTCCTACTCTCATCTGCTGATGATTGACAGTCTTCTACCTAGTTTTCTCCCTTTCTCTCTAGAAGAGAACTGCCAATACTCTGTTAGAGTGCAGGAGATTATGAATAACCATGACTCTTCTCAAGTAGATTTGACTCTTTTCGCGGCCTGTGCTGCAATGATTATGATGCTGGTTCTCAGTGTAATATATCACTAAGTGTAATATATTTATGTATGAAAAATATCAACCTGATTTGGTAATCCCCTCCAAATATAGTGTATGGGTTATTTGGAGTAAAGAACACCCGGAGGACTCATCACCAGGATTCAACAAATTATATAAAAAATTAATAATGCGATTTATTTTCAGTCTTAATAAAAGTTGATTACTTACAAAAAATAGTTTAGGAAAAGTCTTAGTCCATTGTCCATGAGTGAAAATGAATGTCCTTAAAGTATCCTTTCTGAAGAGGAGGAACCTCCTCTCAGGCTCCATGTGTGTCTTCAATCATGTTCAGCAGCAAACAACCCCCAACAGACGTGAGAGTGAGAAGATGACCCCTTTGTCTGTCTTTGTCAATCATTTAAACCATAGATACAGTCGTGTTTAACTAATGTATGGGCTTATAGATTGTCCTATATGGAGACTTCAAATATAGGTCTTGACATTCCCATATAGATAGTCAGTGTGTAGTGTAATACAAACTTTATATTAAATACCAATTAATATTATATCACATATTTAAAATTTCCCCCTCTTGAGGGTGAGATCTTTTCGAACCCACAATCAAATTTTACAATTATCTTGGACTCTTCATTCTTCTTTTCTTCTTTATAAATTGTCCTTCAATTATTAATTTGACAACAAAATAATATTTGCTGAACATATGGTAAACTGTGATTTGAATACTAATGATGATTTTAAGAACTAATCTATTTTATTAGGCATCATCTTCTCTTTCATCTTCCTCTGGTCTCGTCATGTTCTTGATACTGTAGTTACACTTATTTATCTTAGTCTATGAGAGCACTGATTGATAGAACTGTATGTGGATGATGTGCAGTCCTTCACGTAAATTGTATCATATTTTCCAATGATGTTCATGTACAATATCTATCACTTCTGACAATTTGTGATAACACCGCTTTCCTGAGCACAGATTTTGACTTGCATATCAGGAATTCCTTTGTCTTCTTCAGAAGCGTCTGTGAACAGCTGTCATTCCCTTTCTTTCTCACCAGTTATAATTTGGTAGAATATTATAAGGAATTTGAAGTAACTGTCTATTCAGCCTCATATGAAGAATTTTATGCTCTCAGCATGATTTTTGACAATTAAGTGAAATGAATGTAGTCCTTTAACAAAGCATTTAGCTTTAGTATCACAAGTAGCAGATTCCTGAACTTCACAGAGGTGTTTATGGCAATCCGATGGAATAGCTTTTTCAGGAAAATAAATACAAACAACCTAGGCCGTACATAGGCGCTAAATATCTCACCTCTTGAACCCTAGCTATTCTAACTCTAAATCATTTACTGAAGCTCTTCAGCACTCGCTCTCCTTGAGCTCAGTTCTCCATTTTGGATGCCAGTCATTCTGTCACAGACCTTTCTGTGTCAAGACAGAACTTTCTTTCTGTGAACTTTACCTCTGAAGCTGTCTATGGACAGGTGTGCTCCAGGTACTCTTCACCCTTGTCCTGGTTCTCTCTGCAGCGCTCTCTATCTTCACATCTTTCCCAGAATATAAAACAGATTTGTTTACCTCCAAGTCTTTTCCTAGGACTCTGTGGACATCAGTCTTTATGTTTATAGACTTCATGACTATCACAGTCTCTAGAAAACATTACATTTCCTGTTGACTTTAGTCTTGATTGAAGATATCTTCTTCTTTCCTATTGCTACATCAAACTTGTTATACCTAACCTATAATATCACTGTGTACCATACCATTCATTTAATTACCATATTATATTTCAACATAATATAAATGTTTATATATTATTGAAAATATTTTCCTAATACAAAATCCTTTATGTAAGTGTAACCTTTTTATCTGTGATTCCTTCAGTCATGTATCTGTGTATGTTTGTGGAATTTTTATTACAAAAAATTATATTAATTTAATCACACAAAATATATCTTTGCACAGTAAAAACAAATTTTTACCTTTTAATAAAGTAATATTCTTCATGAGAGATGAGATATTACTCTATTAAACATAATTGTATTCTTCTTTAAAATATAGCTAAATATAAATTTTTGTTTAGAAAAGCAACAAATATGTATTAATGCAAACCCTGTAGCTGAAATGCTTTCTAATATAGTTGACCCTTATAATTAAATGACCATTAATGAGTTTCAATTTCTATCAGTGATCCAGGATTAACTCCTTCCGTATTTGGAATCTTTCTATATAATATTTCATTATACCCTTGTATTTGCATACTTTCTTTCATATACCAATACTATTGACTTAAGTTAACTTAGACTATTATTTTTAGACTTTAACTCTTGGGAGACATAAGTATGCCTTGATCACCTATGGACGTCACTCCTGTATAAACAAAACATGAGTTCTTTACCATAAAGTAACCTAAGCATCTTAAACATTACAAATGTTCAGTTTGAGTGTATGTGTGTATATATATATTTTACATCAAGACCAATATATTACTAGCATCTATAAAATATATCATATCTTGTATATAGGATATAGTTCTGTATATGAGGATATAGTTGTGTGTGTGTGTGTATAGTATGAATAATTAATCATCACTAAATAAATCCACTTTTGAAAAATAAAAATAAAACAATCTTATAGAAAGTAAATTCCATAAAAATATTACCATCAAACACTTGTAAATGAAATTGAAAAATTTACCTGTGAATCTTTGATTCTTTATACTGGATCATCAAATATTTAACTTAATATAGCTTATAATGTTATAGAACCTTTATTCTGTAACACTAGAATCAAGTGTCTTCTTGTAAATGCGTGGTACATTACTATTATGAGGCCTCAATATTATCCATATTTTTAACACTATTTAGACAAATTTCCTTTATCTCATTTCCAGTATAAATGTTAGATATATAATTTGTCAACACAATGAAATTAGTTGTATATATCTGATATATCTGACATGTCATTATAAGTAATATGACCATCTTTTAGCTACAAATTGTTTATTCATTACTAACTCAAATATATTATATGCTCTGTCTTAGAATAGCATTCATACATACTCACATGTCACCTAACACAGCAGCTGCTCACACCACTCTTACATCATTACATGCTCATATAGCCAATTAACTTCAATTACTAAAATTATGTAATAGAACCCATACATATGTATATTTTGTAATGCGCATTATAAAATAAATTTCAGTTATAAACTTAAGATCCTTGAATTTCTTTTAGAATTTGCCTTTCCATACCAATAACCTATTCTTAGACAAAAGATCTTAAATGTCATCATTTGCTACTGTCAATCAAATGACCACATGCTTTTGCTCACCATGGCTAAACGCAAGACAAACCATGCTCATGCTTCATAATGTAAGTTCCAATTTATTATCTTAAATTTAGTGTTATTCTATTAGTCAAAAATTATTACATAGATTAACAGTTTCATTACTAGACATTCCATGCAATTATGAAACTTATTTAGTAATGTGGAGAAAATAGTTGTGGAAGGGGGAAAAAAATAATTTCAATCAAATGCTTCTCAAGAAAATTTTCTACTGGAGATATAAAAATTGAAAAGAACATTAGATACAACAGAAACATATTTCCCAACAATATCTGTATAAAGAATATACAAAAATCTTATTCTTCTATTCTCTGACTTCAGCAGTATAGAGAGTGTCCTTAGACTGAAGACAAAACAGAACAGGATCCTGTTACTTCTATAATTATCTTCTGTCTTCTATACTATAGAATTACAGATACTAAAACTTTATCAATTTTATTTCTTGTTGCCTTTAACATATATATGGAACCAACCTCTACATGTCCTTGTACAAAATAGAAAAGAGAGGATGGAGCCATACTTTAAATACATGTAAAATAAATCTTACAATAAATATCACATTCCTCTGTATATAAGTATGTATACCATATAATAATTATGCCGTACATTGTCTTATAATTAATCCGAATTTTTACATAGCTAACTTTAATGGGAAAAACAAAATCTTATCCTTATCCAGGCCCAAACCATTACCAATATGTCTTTCCTCAATAGACTTAGGCTACTTTCACACTGGCGTTTTGGCTTTCCGTTTGTGAGGTCCGTTCAGGGCTCTCACAAGCGGTCCAAAACAGATCACTTTTGCCCTAATGCACTCTGAATGGAAAAGTATCCGCTCAGAATGCATCAGTTTGCTTCAGTTCAGTCTCCATTCCGCAGGCAGCGTTTTGGTGTCCGTCTGATGAAACTGAGCCAAACTGATCTGTCCTGACACACAATTTAAGTCAATAGGGATGGATCAGTTTTCTCTGACACAATCTGGCACAATAGAAAACGTATCCGTGCTCCATTGACTTTCAATGGTGTTCAAGACGGCTATGTTAAAGATAATACAAACGGA
The DNA here is from genome assembly GCF_905171765.1 of Bufo bufo. Classification (NCBI taxonomy): domain Eukaryota; kingdom Metazoa; phylum Chordata; class Amphibia; order Anura; family Bufonidae; genus Bufo; species Bufo bufo. The sequence goes on along the minus strand of NC_053390.1, from coordinate 483,026,900 downwards.
TCCGTTCTGAACGGATGCAGAAGGTTGTATTATCTGAACGGATTCGTCCATGACGGATCCGCTCAAAACGCGAGTGTGAAAGTAGCCTTATTTCTAACCAATACTTAACCCTATTCTCATAACCTCTCTATTATTGAGATCCTGGAATTTCATTTAAGAAATCCGTTGACTGCTTTTTCCTACATTTTTCATCAATATAGACAGGATCACATTTAAAACCCATGTGGTTTTGAATGTTTTTACTTTTGACCTCTAGACTGGAATCTACCTCAGAAATCTGATCTTTTTCCTTCTGTAGATACTGCTCTGTAGTCGGTCTATTTGTAGATGGCTGAAGCAGAGAGTTAGGCTACATGCACACGACCGTATGTGTTTTGCGGTCCGCAAATTGTAGATCCGAAAAAAAAAGAAAAATGGATGACATCCGTATGACATCCATTTTTTTTTTTTGCAGATCCATTGTAACAATGCCTAAAACGGACAAAAATAGGACATGTTCTATTTTTTTGGCGGGGCTACGGAATGGACATACTGATGCGGACAGCATGCGGTGTGCTGCCCGCATTTTTTGCGGACCCATTGAAATGAATGGGTCTGCATCCTATCCGCAAAAAAACAAAACGGATACTGAAGCAAGCAACGTTCGTGTGCAATGTAGCCTTATGTTCAGTGACGACTGATGTCTGTGGATTTGTGTGTGTGATTGATTTTTCTCATATTATAGGGTCTAAACATTACATGTAACTTTTCACTGAAAAAAGGGAATGCTGTGTGAAAAAGCTAAAAATATTTTTTTTTTTGAACACTCTAAAATATGTTTGAACGGGATGGATAAACACCAACTCGGGTGACAAGCTCTCAAGCAGTCAGCTGGCCTGCCTGGAGCCTACGTAACACTGCGTGCACAGTCGCAATAGTGTGGAATCAACTACAAGAACCACTTGAGTATTACTACTTAACAAGTGGTGCAATCAAAAGTGATAGCACCCTAACCCTGATGTAGTCTCTAGCAGTGTATGACTGCTCCTGTGTTGATTACACCTCAGGCATCTCACAGTGGTGTATGCAGCGTCAGTGCCATTAGTCAATAGCCCGGCAATCTGGTGACTTAATAAACCTATTACCCTGGGTCTAAACTCACCTGCTGATAAACAAATGCCCAGACTGACAATTGGCTGATAATAAAAAGTAACGTGCACACAGCCACTGCAGTGTAAACATGAATCAACGGGCATTGACTAGGCTAACTAAGCTACTCTGTTTGTCCCCACTCCCTGCTTGACGCGTTTCACCCTTGCATGCTCATCAGGAGCAAAGTATGAATGGGGGTAGACAAACATAGGAGCCACCAGCCTCGCGTCCTGAGGCTGCGGCAACAGCTTTGCAATGACCGTACACGGCTGCATGAATGCGCCGGTTATAAGGGGGGAGGTCCTTCCCTCTTCACAGGATAAAGCCCCTGGGTTGGCGAATCAAAGGGCTGGAGGTGCAGCTCAGCTGCAGTACAACCCCGCACCTACCGCCGCCACCAATCTTGAACACATCACCCGTTCATTCAGATTCTGCGCTGCTATAAGACAATTGACATGTCATTTAAAACATCGCCGTTTGGTCCCTTGTTATTAGTAGGTGTTTTTACACTCTGTGTACGATCGCTCCATGAGTGGTGCCGACGGGAGGAACGGGGTTGTACTGCGGCTCAGCCGCACCTCCAGCCCTTTGATTGGCCGACCCAAGGGCTCGATCCTATGAAGGGGAAGGACCTCCCTCTTATAACGGTGCGTTCCTGTGGCAGCATACGGTCATTGTAAAGCTGTTGCCGCAGCCTCAAGACGTGAGGCTGGCGGCTCCTATGTTTGTCTACCCCCATTCATACTTTACTCCTGATGAGCCTGCAAGAGTGAAACACGTCAAGCAGGGAGTGGGGACAAACAGAGTAGCTTTAGTTAGCTTAGTCGATGCCCGCTGATTCTTGTTCACACTGCTGTGGCTGTGTGCACGTGCCCAATTGCGCAATAGGGGGCATTTGCTTACTTTTTACTATCATCCAATAGTGTGGGCAGATGTTTATCAATGGTTGGTTTAGACCCAGGGCAATAGGTTTATCAAGTCACCAGATTGCCGGGCTATTGACTAATGGCACTGACGCCGCATACACCACTGTGAGATGCCTGATGTGTAATTAACACAGGAGCAGTCATACACTGATAGAGACTACATCAGGGTTAGGGTGCTATCACTTTTGATTGCACCACCTGTTTAGTAGTAATACTCATGTGGTTCTTGTAGTTCATTCGTGTCCACACTATTGCGACTGTGCACGCAGTGTTACGTGGGCTCCAGGCAGGCCAGCTGACTGCTTGAGAGCTTGTCACCTGAGTTGGTGTGGACAGATGTTTATCAACTAGAAAAGTTTTTAACCCTTTCATGACCAAGGGTCATTGATGCCCCAGTGTCCAGGTGAAATTTTATAAAACTGACATGCGTCACTTTATGTGGTAATAACTTTGGAACACTTTTATTTATCCAAGCCATTGTGAGATTGTTTTCTCGTGACACATTGTACTTCATGATAGTCATAAATTTGAGTCAATATATTTCACCTTTATTTATGAAAAAATCCCAAATTTACCAAAAAGTTTGAAAAATTAGCTCTGCTTTTAAAACAGAAAGTGATTCCTCATAAAACATTTATTACTTAACATTCCCCATATGTCTACTTTATGTTGGCATCATTTTGGAAATGTCATTTTATTTTTTTAGGACGTTAGAAGGCTTAGAAGTTTAGAAGCAAATCTTAAAGTTTTTAAGAAAATTTCTAAAACCCACTTTTTAAGGACCAGTTCAGGTCTGAAGTCACTTTGTGGGGCTTACATAGTTGATACCCCCATAAACGACCCCATTGTAGAAACTACACCCCTCAAGTTACTCAAAACTGATTTTACAAACTTTGTTAACCCTTTAGGTGTTCCACAAGAATTAAAGGAAAATGGAGAATACATTTAAAAATTTCACTTTTTTGGCAGATTTTCCATTTTATTAAAAAATTTTCTTTAACACATCAAGGGTTAACAGCCAAACAAAACTCAATATTTATTACCCTGATTCTGCGGTTTACAGAAACACCCCACATGTGGTCGTAAACTGATGTAAGGGCGCACGGCAGGGCGCAGAAGAAAAGGAACACCGTATGTTTTTTGGAAGGCAGATTTTGCTGGACTGGTTTTTAGATGCCATGTCCCATTTAAAGCCCCCCTGATGCACCCATCCAGTAGAAACTCCCAAAAAGTGACCCTATTTTGGAAACTGGGGGATAAGGTGCCAGATTTATTGTTACTATTTTTGGGGGCATATGCCTTTTTGATCGCTTGGTGTTGTACTTTTTGTGATGTAAGGTGAAAAAAATTGCTTTCACCTGAGGGGTTAGGTCATGTGATATTTTTATCGAGCATGTTGTTACGGACGCGCCAATACCTAATATGTACACTTTTTTATTTTTTTATTTCACTTTAACACAATAATGGCATATTTGAAATAAAAAAATGTATGTTTTAGTGTCTCCGTGTTCTGAGAGCTATAGTTTTCTTATTTTTTGAGCGACTTTCTTATGTATGGTCTAATTTTTTGCGGGATGAGGTGACTGTTTTATTGGTACCATTTTGTGGGACATACGCCTTTTTGATCGCTCTGTGTTGCACTTTTTGTGGTGTAAGGTGACAAAAATGGCTATATTTATAAAGACTGTCGTTACGAACGCGTTGATACCTAATATGTCTAGTTTTTTTTTCTTTTTTTTTTTTTCATTTTTATAGGAAAAGGCAATTTATTTTTTTCAATTACATTTTTATTTTTTTATTTATTTTTACTTTTATTATTTTCACTTTTTTTTTAATCAAGTCCCACTTGGATCTTGAAGATCCAGTGGGGCTGATGCCTGTACTATACTTTGCAATGTTTTTGCATTGCAAAGTACAATGCTATCAAATGTCCTGTAGATGGCAACACCGGGCGCTTTTGCAAAGCGTCCGGTTGCCATGGCAACCATCGAGACGCTGCAATCACAGCGCGGCAGCCCCGATAGTTGAGAGAGGGAGCCCCTCCCTCTATTAACCCCATGGATGCCGCTACCGCGGCATCTAAGGGGTTACAGCAGAGTGTCGGCATACAGCTGACACTCGCTGCTGATGTCGGCGGCTCAGGAATGGAGCCGCCGACATCAAATAAAGCAGGGGGACCGCATCTGGGCAGGAGGCACAGATAGGGGGCAGCGCTTTAAAGGGGGGGCATGGCCAGCAGGAGGGGGCATATTTGGGGGCCTGATGCATGCATGGGGGGGAGGCGGACCGCATCAGGGGTACAAAAAATGGATGGGGGGGCGGGGATCGCATCGGAGGCCAAGCTCACAGGAGGGGTGGGGAGGTTGGAGGCGCACAGGAAGGGGGCAAAGATCGGGGGCACAGATGGGAGAGGCTTCATTACACATTACCTGATTTCAGGCTCTGATCTGCAGAGCGCAGATCAGAGCCTGAAACTGGCATTTTAACACTGCCGCGATCCGATTGGTTAGTCTGCACAGACTAACCAATCGGATCGATTGTCGGCAAGGGCCCACTCTGATTGGTCCCTTGCCGGCATTACTAGACTGTATCCTGTCCCTGACAGCAGCAGGGGAAGAAGCTTTAATCCAAGCGCTTTGAAGCGCTTGGGTTAAAGAACTGCCATGACGTCTATACACGTGGTAGCTGCACGGGGCATGTGCAGCTATCACGTATATATACAGATTGCGTTCGGGAAGGGTTTAATTTAGGTAGAGTTTATCCGTCCCGTTCACACACATTTTAGAGTGTTCTAATAAAAATAGCTTTTTAGCTTTTTCACACAGTGTTCCCTTTTTTCAGTGATTAGTTTGAAGTGGAACGTAAACCACGACCAGTTTTTCAGTGAAATCAATGGTACATGTAACTTTCTTCGTTCCTCATAAAGAGTATCTTTGTTTTTGTAACATGTATATGATATTTGAGTCTTCTTAGGCCGGATTCTGTCTATTTTTACATCTGCCTGTGTTCTCTCTACACGTGTGTGATGGAGACATTTTCTGCTTCATTTGTTTCCTCATAATGTCCAAAAACTTGGCAGCCTGAAATAATGTTTGTTTTTCTGATGCCAACACTAATATAGAAGGCTCTAAAAATTTGAACTTTATGACAAACATGTGAATGATATGTGAAGGTTTGGCATTCTCAACTGCTTTGTATGTCCGTTCAAAAATGGACATAAATGTGGATTCCTTTCTGACAATTTTTAATTCCTTTAGGATTTCATATGTGGGCATGCTGTCACTTCTAGTGCACCAAATCAGCTCTTTTAATCTTTGAACATCATTATGAGAAATCCATTCATCCTTATCAACCTGTTTCATTGCTAGACTTAAAAATTCACAGGAAACCACAATCTAAATAATTGTTTCCTTTGTTCATTTGATAATTCCAATCTGTCTGCATGCCTCGCAAAAATCTCAGAATTCCTGCACGCATGTAGATTTGAATCTTATGTGGGGATTTCTTTGCATATTTTCATTAATTGCTTCTGCAATTTTAATTGTAACTTTGCCTCTTTAATATGCAATGTCTGCTGGTGTATAGACTTGTCATTGTCTACTGACACAGTCACCTTCAGCAGAGATCTGCAATGTCTTCTCTTGCTGTACTGACCCTTTCTCATCTGTATGATTAAAGGGATTCTACCACCTCGTTTGGAACTAATTAGCTGTCAGACACTAGCGATCTGCTAGTGTCTGCTCTACCTAACCATGCTATTCTAAGACCTTTTGTGTGCAGCCGTTACACTAAAAAACCAACTTTTATTGCTATGCAAATGAGCCTCTAGGTGCTATGGGGGCGTCTTTTCAGCACCTAGAGACTCCGTCTACTCACCCTGTATTGCGCCCAGCTCGTCTGTTAGCCTGCCCATCTCCTCTAGATTGCCAGCCTCCATCTCATCCATCGGCCGAATTCTCACGCCTGCGCCGTGTGCGTCTGTATTCGGCGCAGGCGCAGTGACTGTCTGACCGCTCCCTGCGCCGGCATCTCCACTGCGCCTATTACGGGAGTAGTCTGTTCCTCAGAGCACTCTGACGTAATCGGCGCAGGCGCAGTGGAGATACAGGCGCAGGGAGCGGTCAGTCACTGCGCCTGCGCCGAATACAGACGCACACGGCGCAGGCGTGATAATTCAGACGATGGATGAGATGGAGGCTGGCAATCTAGAGGAGTTGGGCGGGCTTGACGGACGAGCGGGGCGGAATACAGGGTGAGTAGACGGAGCCGCTAGGTGCTGAAAAGACGCCCCCATAGCACCTAGAGGCTCATTTGCATAGCAATAAAAGCTAATTAGGTCAAAATGAGGTGGTAGAAACCCTTTAACCACCTCCGGACCGCTGTACGCACAGACGCGTCCTGGAGGTGGTTGATTCATTCCGAGTGGACGCGCCGGCGCGTCCTCTCGCGATGGCCGAGATTTCCTGTGAACGCGCGCACACAGGCGCGCGCGCTCACAGGAACGGAAGGTAAGAAAGTGGATCTCCAGCCTGCCAGCGGCGATCGTTCGCTGGCAGGCTGGAGATGTGATTTTTTTAACCCCTAACAGGTATATTAGACGCTGTTATGATAACAGCGTCTAATATACCTGCTACCTGGTCCTCTGGTGGTCCCCTTTGTTTGGATCGACCACCAGAGGACACAGGTAGCTCAGTAATATGTTGCACCACACTACACTACACCCCCCCCCCCCCGTCACTTATTAACCCCTTATTCACCCTTGATCACCCCTGATCACCCCATATAGACTCCCTGATCACCCCCCTGTCATTGATTACCCCCCTGTCATTGATCACACCCCTGTAAAGCTCCATTCAGGCGTCCGCATGATTTTTACGGATCCACTGATAGATGGATCGGATCCGCAAAACGCACACGGACGTCTGAATGGAGCCTTACAGGGGCATGATCAATGACTGTGGTGATCACCCCATATAGACTCCCTGATCACCCCCCTGTCATTGATTACCCCCCTGTCATTGATCACCCCCCTGTAAAGCTCCATTCAGACGTCCGCATGATTTTTGCGGATCCACTGATAGATGGATCGGATCCGCAAAACGCACACGGACGTCTGAATGGAGCCTTACAGGGGCATGATCAATGACTGTGGTGATCACCCCATATAGACTCCCTGATCACCCCCCTGTCATTGATTACACCCCTGTCATTGATCACCCCCCTGTAAAGCTCCATTCAGACGTCCGCATGATTTTTACGGATCCACTGATAGATGGATCGGATCCGCAAAACGCACACGGACGTCTGAATGCAGCCTTACAGGGGCATGATCAATGACTGTGGTGATCACCCCATATAGACTCCCTGATCACCCCCCTGTCATTGATTACACCCCTGTCATTGATTACACCCCTGTCATTGATCACCCCCCTGTAAAGCTCCATTCAGACGTCCGCATGATTTTTACGGATCCACTGATAGATGGATCGGATCCGCAAAACGCACACGGACGTCTGAATGGAGCCTTACAGGGGCATGATCAATGACTGTGGTGATCACCCCATATAGACTCCCTGATCACCCCCCTGTCATTGATCACCCCCCTGTCATTGATCACCCCCCCTGTCATTGATCACCCCCCCTGTCATTGATCACCCCTCTGTAAGGCTCCATTCAGACATTTTTTTGGCCCAAGTTAGCGGAAATTTTATTTTTTTTCTTACAAAGTCTCATATTCCACTAACTTGTGTCAAAAAATTAAATCTCACATGAACTCACCATACCCCTCACGGAATCCAAATGCGTAAAAAATTTTAGACATTTATATTCCAGACTTCTTCTCACGCTTTAGGGCCCCTAGAATGCCAGGGCAGTATAAATACCCCACATGTGACCCCATTTCGGAAAGAAGACACCCCCAGGTATTCCGTGAGGGGCATATTGAGTCCATGAAAGATTGAAATTTTTGTCCCAAGTTAGCGGAAAGGGAGACTTTGTGAGAAAAAAATAAATAAAATCAATTTCCGCTAACTTGTGCCAAAAAAAAAAAATTTCTATGAACTCGCCATGCCCCTCATTGAATACCTTGGGGTGTCTTCTTTCCAAAATGGGGTCACATGTGGGGTATTTATACTGCCCTGGCATTCTAGGGGCCCTAAAGCGTGAGAAGAAGTCTGGGATCCAAATGTCTAAAAATGCCCTCATAAAAGGAATGTGGGCCCCTTTGCGCATTTAGGCTGAAAAAAAGTGTCACACATCTGGTATCGCCGTACTCAGGAGAAGTTGGGGAATGTGTTTTGGGGTGTCATTTTACATATACCCTTGCTGGGTGAGAGAAATATCTTGGCAAAAGACAACTTTTCCCATTTTTTTATACAAAGTTAGCATTTGACCAAGATATTTATCTCACCCAGCATGGGTATATGTAAAATGACACCCCAAAACACATTCCCCAACTTCTCCCGAGTACGGAGATACCACATGTGTGGCACTTTTTTGCAGCCTAGGTGGGCAAAGGGGCCCACGATCCAAAGAGCACCTTTCGGATTTCACAGGTCATTTACCTACTTACCACACATTAGGGCCCCTGGAAAATGCCAGGGCAGTATAACTACCCCACAAGTGACCCCATTTTGGAAAGAAGACACCCCAAGGTATTCCGTGAGGGACATGGCGAGTTCCTAGAATTTTTTTTTTTTTGTCACAAGTTAGTGGAAAATGATGATTTTTTTTTTATTTTATTTTTTTCTTACAAAGTCTCATATTCCACTAACTTGTGACAAAAAATAAAAACTTCCATGAACTCACTATGCCCATCAGCGAATACCTTGGGGTCTCTTCTTTCCAAAATGGGGTCACTTGTGGGGTAGTTATACTGCCCTGGCATTCTAGGGGCCCAAATGTGTGGTAAGGAGTTTGAAATCAAATTCTGTAAAAAATGACCAGTGAAATCCGAAAGGTGCTCTTTGGAATATGGGCCCCTTTGCCCACCTAGGCTGCAAAAAAGTGTCACACATCTGGTATCGCCGTACTCAGGAGGAGTTGGGGAATGTGTTTTGGGGTGTCATTTTACATATACCCATGCTGGGTGAGAGAAATATCTTGGCAAAAGACAACTTTTCCCATTTTTTTTATACAAAGTTGGCATTTGACCAAGATATTTATCTCACCCAGCATGGGTATATGTAAAAAGACACCCCAAAACACATTCCTCAACTTCTCCTGAATACAGAGATACCAGATGTGTGACACTTTTTTGCAGCCTAGGTGGGCAAAGGGGCCCATATTCCAAAGAGCACCTTTCGGATTTCACTCGTCATTTTTTACAGAATTTGATTTCAAACTCCTTACCACACATTTGAGCCCCTAGAATGCCAGGGCAGTATAACTACCCCACAAGTGACCCCATTTTGGAAAGAAGAGACCCCAAGGTATTTCGTGATGGGCATAGTGAGTTCATAGAACTTTTTTTATTTTTTGTCACAAGTTAGTGGATTATGAGACTTTGTAAGAAAAAAATAAAATAAAAAATAAATCATCATTTTCCGCTAACTTGTGACAAAAAATAAAAAGTTCTATGAACTCACTATGCCCATCAGCGAATACCTTAGGGTGTGTACTTTCCGAAATGGGGTCATCTGTGGGGTGTTTGTACTGTCTGGGCATTGTAGAACCTCAGGAAACATGACAGGTGCTCAGAAAGTCAGAGCTGCTTCAAAAAGCGCAAATTCACATTTTTGTACCATAGTTTGTAAACGCTATAACTTTTACCCAAACCATTTTTTTTCTTACCCAAACATTTTTTTTTTTATCAAAGACATGTAGAACAATAAATTTAGAGCAAAATTTATATATGGATCTCGTTTTTTTTGCAAAATTTTACAACTGAAAGTGAAAAATGTCATTTTTTTGCAAAAAAATCGTTAAATTTCGATTAATACCAAAAAAAGTAAAAATGTCAGCAGCAATGAAATACCACCAAATGAAAGCTCTATTGGTGAGAAGAAAAGGAGGTAAAATTCATTTGGGTGGTAAGTTGCATGACCGAGCAATAAATGGTGAAAGTAGTGTAGGTCAGAAGTGTAAAAAGTGGCCTGGTCTTTCAGGGTGTTTAAGCACTGGGGGCTGAGGTGGTTAAAGGGCTTCTGTCACCCCCCAAAACTCATTTTTCATTTTTGGGCATATTAAAATCCTTATTGTACGACTATTCCCTATATCGGCGCAGGCGCACTGAGGAAGTGCTGAGGAAGCGAGCGTCCTTCTCTCAGAGCGCCTGCGCCGAATGAAGACACGTAAGTAAAGCTAAAATAAAGGGGCGAGCACACTTCATTTGTATCATGAAGTACATAAAATTTAATTAAATCCAATAGGTCAACACGTGTATAGACATAAAATCAAGCCATTTAATAAAATAAAATACCATAAAACCTATGTGCTTGGAATAGTACACTTAGATTAATACCACAAATAGATGGGATGATTTTCCACAATGTATTGAAGTCCAATTAATGGTATTGAGACCAGTGTATCATATACCTATAGATATCATGTGAAAGTCCGCTAGTTGAGTAGGGTATCTGAGGTTCTCCTATCCAGGAGATCTCTATTCACAGGTCTAATTCACGGATAGTGCACAAAAAATATATGCTGGTGTTATGACTCCAATGTGGATAGGAGGTGTATAGATCTCCTATTTCAGTCTCTGGTCGACTGCATACTTTGAACTCCTGTATATTCCCCAAACGTTGGGTGCTGGTTTTCTACACCAGTTTGCTGAATAGTATTTCAAAGTCCCGTATTCACTGTGCAAATTTCAACTTGTGTGTAAAAGCTTCTTACCTCCCTCGTGGTGGACGGACTGTTTCAAGCGTGAGTCGGGCAGCGCGGGACACTGCCGGCGTCTGACTTCGTTCAGCTGCAGCTGACTTACCCGAGGTCTCACGAGATTTCCAAACGGGATTTCGTCCGGCACGATAGAGAGGGCGCAGTGAATCTCCAATATGTTTCTGGTTATTGAAAAAAAGTCCTTCAGTTCAGTTTCATAGCATGGCCATGCTTAGACGTGGAGGTGCTTTTATTACAGGTGTGCGATCCGGCCCATACGCGTTTCGGGAACTCTCCTTCCCTTCACCACTGATGAAGGGAAGGAGAGTTCCCGAAACGCGTATGGGCCGGATCGCACACCTGTAATAAAAGCACCTCCACGTCTAAGCATGGCCATGCTATGAAACTGAACTGAAGGACTTTTTTTCAATAACCAGAAACATATTGGAGATTCACTGCGCCCTCTCTATCGTGCCGGACGAAATCCCGTTTGGAAATCTCGTGAGACCTCGGGTAAGTCAGCTGCAGCTGAACGAAGTCAGACGCCGGCAGTGTCCCGCGCTGCCCGACTCACGCTTGAAACAGTCCGTCCACCACGAGGGAGGTAAGAAGCTTTTACACACAAGTTGAAATTTGCACAGTGAATACGGGACTTTGAAATACTATTCAGCAAACTGGTGTAGAAAACCAGCACCCAAGGTTTGGGGAATATACAGGAGTTCAAAGTATGCAGTCGACCAGAGACTGAAATAGGAGATCTATACACCTCCTATCCACATTGGAGTCATAACACCAGCATATATTTTTTGTGCACTATCCGTGAATTAGACCTGTGAATAGAGATCTCCTGGATAGGAGAACCTCAGATACCCTACTCAACTAGCGGACTTTCACATGATATCTATAGGTATATGATACTCTGGTCTCAATACCATTAATTGGACTTAAATACATTGTGGAAAATCATCCCATCTATTTGTGGTATTAATCTAAGTGTACTATTCCAAGCACATAGGTTTTATGGTATTTTATTGTATTTTATTTTATTGAATGACTTGATTTTATGTCTATACACGTGTTGACCTATTGGATTTAATTAAATTTTATGTACTTCATGATACAAATGAAGTGTGCTCGCCCATTATTTTAGCTTTACATATTTACCCTTCTGAGGGTGGGTGTCCCTCTTATTTGGGCTAGCAGCACCTGTTCCACACTACCGTCTAGAGTGAGCCACCGCCCTACTGTTTGAACACTACTTACAAAAATAGTTTAGGAAAAGTCTTAGTCTATTGTCCATGAGGGAAAATGATTGTCTTTAAAGTATCCTTTCTGAAGGGGAGGAACCTCCACTCAGACTTCATGCGTGTCTTCAATCATGTTCAGCAGCAAACAACCCCCAACAGACGTGAGAGTGAGAAGACCACCCCCTTGTCTGTCTCTGTCAATCATTTATACTGTCAATCATTTATACCATAGATACAGGCGTGTTTAACTAATGTATGGGCTTATACATTGTCATATATGGAGACTTCAAATATAGGTCTTGACATTCTCATACAGACCTCTCCCATTGCCAAGTGTATTACTATAGAATTATAGATTGTGTCAGTGTGTAGTGTAATACAGCCTTTATATTAAATACCAATTATTATATCACATATTATTTAACACTCAGCGACCACTTCTAGCTCATGAGTGACACACCACGGAAATCAGCATTTCTGTAACTATTTTATGCTGCCCTCCGTGAGGTCAGCATAAATTTGATGAACGGTTTCCTTTAAAATTAAAGATCATATACTCACCACCTCCTTTTTCCAGTGCTGTTGCTCCATCCACATCTCAGGCTACAAACTATGAGGAATTAAGTGGTGACTCTGTGTACTTATCATTTTAACATGTTTAATGCTACGGGGAATATGTTCATAAATGAGTCAGACAACCCATTTTAAAGGGCATCTTTCAGGAGACTTTGTAGCCATTTTAATGTATACAAATCTGCTGACAGGTGCCCTTCAAAGAATGTATCTGGTCTTAAAATGTACCTAAATCTTGGAATGTACTTTTATTAAAAATGAATCTATTTGCCCTAAAATTATTTGTAAAAAATTCCTAAAAACGATTTCCTTACAAAATAGGAACCTGATGTTTAGGTGCTGATGGTGCTTTAGATTCTGTACTCTGATACAGTGCTGTGTATGGCAGTACAGATTCCCCTTTGGCTGCAATGAGCACTGTAGTGGCCCTAGCATTGCTGCTCCTGCCTGTAATGGTACAGAATAAGTCCCTCTGCGCAAGATTTTAGCAGAACATCACTCGAAAGCTAGGGCTACACAACATTTGTCGCAGTCATGTGCAACATTTTTTTTCTATTGTAGGGGTTAGCAACCTCCGGCACTCCAGGTGTTGTGAAACTACATCTCCCATCATGCACACTTGCTTTGATACTCTCTAAACTCCCACACAAGTGGAAAGAGCTTGCTGGGAGTTGGAGTTTCACAACAGCTGGAGTGCCGAAGGTTGCTGATCCCTGGTCTATTGTGTTGCACTGCGACAGAAGTCGCACAAAAATATAACTTGGATGGACTTTTCTGCAACTGTCATGTTGTAGAATGTTGCAGTGTAACGCCATAGACTATCAATACAAAAATATCAAACGACATTACTGCAAAATGTCGTCATGTGGCCCTAGCCTTAGAGCACTGCTCTGCTAAAATCTTGCAAAGCTGTGCTTGCTCGCTCCCCTCTGCTAAAGCCTTGTTCTGTAAAAGACTTTTGCACAGTGGAGTGAGTGGGAGCAGGCAGGAGCTCACATAGCACATCACTCTGCCTTTGTCCACTCTGCTAAAGCCTGGTATAGAAATGCTATGGGAGGTTTTAGCATACCTTCCAACCGTCCTGGATCCGGCGGGACAGTCCCAGATTACAGTGGCTTTCCCGCGGTGCCGGTACGAGGGGGCTATGTCCCACTTTCTGGCAGCTGTCCATAGGAAGCAGAGACAGTTGCCTGTATTATGATGAAGCAGAGAGCCGGTATCTGCTCTCTTTTTCATCATCCTTCCCTCCTGCTGGCTCTCCACACCTCTGTTATGTGCTGGGGGCGAGGCCAGCTGGCAGTCAGCCTTGGCTCCACCTCCTTCACAGACTAGAGCAGCCGATTGTCCTGCTGCTGCTAGGAAGAAGGTATGTATGTGGTGGTAATTTTTTTTATTTTCTGTGAGGGGCACACTGGCTATATTACTAGGGGGCACACTGTGAGCATATTACTGGGGGAGCACAATCTGGGCATATTACTGGGGGAGCACAATCTGGGCATATTACTGGGGGAGCACAATCTGGGCATATTACTGGGGGAGCACAATCTGGGCATATTACTGGGGGAGCACAATCTGGGCATATTACTGGGGGAGCACAATCTGGGCATATTACTGGGGGAGCACAATCTGGGCATATTACTGGGGGAGCACAATCTGGGCATATTACTGGGGGAGCACAATCTGGGCATATTACTGGGGGAGCACAATCTGGGCATATTACTGGGGGAGCACAATCTGGGCATATTACTGGGGGAGCACAATGTGGGCATATTACTGGGGGAGCACAATGTGGGCATATTACTGGGGGAGCACAATGTGGGCATATTACTGGGGGAGCACAATCTGGGCATAGTTCTGTGAAGGCACAATGTGGGCATAGTTCTGTGAAGACACAATGTGGGCATAGTTCTGTGAAGACACAATGTGGGCATAGTTCTGTGAAGACACAATGTGGGCATAAATACTATGGGGTGGGATTAGGTGTATAGTTGCATTTTGGCAGAGTTAGAGGCATGCCCTAGTGCGGAAAAAAACTGCGTGAGCCGCACAATGTGTCCCTCTTTATTTGTTTACAAAGGTTGGAGGTATAGTTTTAGCAGGGCAGCGCTTTTAGAGGCCAGAGCAGAGATGTTTTATGCCCACGGCGCTCAGTGCGGCCTAAGAGGATCCGTACTCAAATACACAGCGCTGTATGGGAGTGTGGATTCTTAAGTGCAATGGGCACCTGAACTTCGGGTGTCTATTTTGCAACAAAATAGTGAAAAAAATTATAATTTTAGGGCAGTTAGGTTAGTCTTTAGGAAAGTATATTTCAAGGTTTAGCTAAACTTCTTAGAATCTTTCTTTTTAGTCGCCATGTTAATTCAAATTCACCTTTAAATATAATTGTATTAAAAATGTTTCCTTTTATGTACCGCTCCCCACATGTCAGTGGCTGAATTTAAACAAGGCAACTGTTGCTCAACACTAGACACAGCTCTGTAGTGTCTAGTGGAATGCCTACAGTTCTGTTCCTCTGGATAGATCATAAATGTGTGACTGATTTGGGTCCTCACTCACTCATAAGAGGAATGATTTTACAGTGGATTTTTCTCCTGGTACTCTAGTTTCCTACTACACTCCAAAAACATTAAAGGTTATTTGGCATTCAAAGTTGTCCCTACTGTGTGTGTCTGTCTCTGAGAACAATAAATTTGATTGTTAAGGGGTTGTGATCACTTTGAGGGACATTACTTTACTAAATGTTTGTCTTGGGCTGTAAACCATTACATTAAGATTTTGTTAAAAATGTTTTCAGTGTTTGGCCTCTGCAGCATCTGTGTATCACAGTGATTAGTACGGTAAGAATACTTTTCACAGTGAATTGTCAGAAAGCACCTCTGAAAGCTGTCTTGAAACCCATTGTCCTTCTCTGAACATGCTCCTTTATGATCAATAATTATCAGGGGAAGTGTCATATTGCTTACCTTACAGCAAATCTGTTCTCCTTTCCTTGTATGTGTAGTGCCCTGGCGCAGGGAGTACTTTGACATTTGGACATTTGTGGACATTTGTCTATATCCCCTATGCAAAGTTAAAACTACTTAATTTATTTCTCTTGAAAGGGTTAACTTATACTGTTTAATACTGTGTACCTGCACTGTATTTACATGGCTCTGTGGAAAGGGTTAATGAATACTGAGAGACTGTTAGAACTTTGATTGAGAAGCTGGTAATTTTCCACAGCTGCCATAGGGTTTAAAGAATACCATGTTTTGGAGGGAAAACCCCAGACTTGTTTACCACCATGTTTTGGAGGGGGGAAAAACCAGACTTGTTTACCACCAAAACAGCCTGTGGTTTTAGCTATGTTAGGTCTGTAAGCTTGTTTTTGTCTCGAAAACCTGCTGTGTCATTGCCATTGACTATCATTGAAGCTGTAATGTAAGTCTATTCCAGACGGGAGCTGAAACAATGCATCTGTGGGGAGTTTCTCCACTCCACCCCTCCCAGTAGAAGGTTTTAGTCTAGCAAAAACAGTATATAAGTAGAGCAGTCAGAGCCCCTAGTGTGCTGCAGTTAGGGACCAGTGCTTGGAGGGGAGACTCATGCCTGCCTGCATGAGTGACCAGTAGAAGATGCTGAGCCACAGACCATGGATCACTAGCCCTGTGACCAAGGAGCCACCCGGACTACTGAGCTACAGACAGTGGGCCCTTGACCAGGATGCCAGCCTTCTGAGAGAGAAAGGGACAGTTAGCTCAGGCCTTTCCTCAGCGTCAAACCCTCCTTCTGCCAGGGAGGAGACTCTGCCAGACTACAGAGTGACCAGAAGAAGACGCTGAGATGGGGTTACGCTGCCACAGACCCTGGATCACCAGCCTTCTGAAGAGAGAGGAGGACAGTTGGCTCAGGCCTTTCCTCAGTATCAAACCCTTCTCCTGCCAGGGAGGAGACTGTAGAAGCCAGGCCAATGCCTCGCCTGTATCGTTTTGTACCTGAATTCCTCCAGTAAAGAAGCACACTGGTTACTGCAGACCCTGACTCTCTGGACTTATTTCCCATTACCATCCGTTCCGGAGAGAAGCAGCAACACGTGGTAACACCTCGACAGTGTCCAGCGGACCCAGCATAGCGTTGGGGCCACCCCAAACCCCTGGCCACTGCATATCCAGACCCTTTGGTTTGCAAAGACTCTTCCAGAGGTAGTAATGCAGATGCAGCTTCTTGCTCATTCACACTGGTATATTACAGATCTGTGCACAATTTTTTATTTATTTTTTAAATCACCTATTTACTTTTAATATTAAAGGAGTTGACTCCATTTTTCCCAGACAGACCTGCAAAGGAAAACATACCTAACTGTTCCCCGACTCTGGGTCCATCATAACCATACATCATCATGTCTACAGTCTACACTCTATGCATGTTGCGTAGCTGGGACAAGAGTAATATATGCTGTAGGAATCATTTGCAGCACAAAGTCTTGTTTAGCGTGGTATTGGACAGGGAGCAGCAACATGTGGCGGTGTTAGATATATGTTGTATGCCACAATCCGACTGGGTGAGAGAATAGAATAAATCCGGGCTGATTGCATTAAGTGGGTATTCTGGTTTTAATCATTTTTTATTTATTTAGTAAACAATTTTCAAATATACATCTATTACCAATTTTGTTTGCAGACCTTTGTTATATCCAAAAAGTGGTATATAGGAGGGGAAGATAGTGCTGGCGCCAGGTAATGGAACTGGGTGAGGAATGGAAGGAGGTACTAGAACAGTTCATAAGGAAAGGTGTAGGGTAAAAAATATATATAAAGCTCTTATGCCATAAGCCTGGCTAATATAACTGGGGAACTGGAATTAGTGATGTGTGAGGAGGACTATGACATAGTGGGAATAACTGAGACATGGCTAGATGATGGCTATGACTGGGCAGTTAATGTACAGGGTTACAGTCTGTTTAGAAAGGATCATCAAAACCAGAAAGGGGGAGGGGTTTGCCTTTCTGTAAAGTCCTGTCTAAAGCCCACATTCCAGGAAGATATAGGTGAGGGACATGAAGATGTGGATTCACTGTGGGTCGAAATACATGGAGGCAAAAACAATAATAAAATACGAATTGTTTACGCCAGCTAGTATACCAGAATCCACAGAAAATCTATTACTAAGCAACAGGGGGTCAAGTCCTGGGGAAAAAAGTGTGGGAACTCACCCAAGTGCCTCCGCGTGATGTCACGGCGTTCGCAAAGGGCAGGGCAGGTCGGCTGGAGCAAGCAAGTACTGTATTTTTTTCCCTATTAGACGCACCGGCCCATAAGACGCACCTAGGTTTTAGAGGGGGACAATAAGAAAAAAATATATTTCATTACACCTCAGGTCAGACCCCCAATGTTAATCAGACCTCAGCTAACAGCCCCAATAAGACCTCAGATCAGATCTCAATATGAATGACCAACAATCAGACCTCAGATAATAGCCCCTTGCCTCTCCATCAGCCCCCCCAGTGCCTCTCCATCAGCCCCCCCCAGTGCCTCTCCATCAGCCCCCCCCAGTGCCTCTCCATCAGCACCCCTCAGTGCCTCTCCATCAGCCCCCCCCAGTGCCTCTCCATCAGCCCCCCCCCCCAGTGCCTCTCCATCAGCCCCCCCAGTGCCTCTCCATCAGCCCCCCCAGTGCCTCTCCATCAGCCCCCCCCCAGTGCCTCTCCATCAGCCCCCCCCAGTGCCTCTCCATCAGCCCCCCCCCAGTGCCTCTCCATCAGCCCCCCCCCAGTGCCTCTCCATCAGCCCCCCCCCAGTGCCTCTCCATCAGCCCCCCCCAGTGCCTCTCCATCAGCCCCCCCGCAGTGCCTCTCATCAGCCCCCCCGCAGTGCCTCTCATCAGCCCCCCCGCAGTGCCTCTCATCAGCCCCCCCCCCCCCAAGTGCCTCTCATCAGCCCACTGCCCATAATATATGAAAAAAAAAAAAAAACACTTACCTCTCCTGGACGCAGACGTTCCTCTTCTCCTGCTGTCGGCTGTGCTGTGAAGGCTGCGCACAGCGTGACGTCACAGAGCGACTCACTCCTGTGCGCACTGCGCAGCCTGCAGAGCCGACAGCCGAGGACCAGGAAGCGGTGAGTACAAAGCATTCACCGCTTCCTTCCTAGTCCTTTTGCCCTGAAACTTTGGGAACGGCGTTCCTGCCATGAAAAAAGTGCAGGAACGCCGTTCCCACCCGTTCCCCCTCGACTCGAGCCCTGCTAAGCAAGATAGATGAGGCGGCAAATCATGAGGTCATTATTATGGGGGACTTTAACTACCCATATATAGACTGGGAAACTGAAACCTGTAGATCTCATAAAGGAAACAGGTTCTTGGCAATAACCAAAGACCATTACCTTTACCAACTGGTTTAGGACCGCCATACTGGACTTCGTATTAACCAATAGACAGTTCAACAGATGTGCAGGTCAAAGGGACACCTGGGAAATGGTGACCATTAAATAATAACCTTCCAATTGTCCCTCAAAAGAATGTTTCTTCAGGGAGGAACAAAAATGCCAAACTTAAAAAAACCTAAATTTAGCCAAATAAGAGAGGCCATTGGCCTAAATAATTGGGACAAAGTCCTCAAAAATAAAAATACAACCACAGTTAGTTATTTTTTAAAGCATCTTAAAGACTAATTGAGAGGTACAAACCTTTATGGGAATAAAAGGTTAAGGAACAATAAGAGTCAGCAGGGTGGGAGGTCGGGAGCCAAACGTACGCGGGGTAGACTGCCCGTCAGTCAGTATGTAGTGGTGGTGGGGGAATGCTATACTCGGGCATGTGTAAATTTTTCATCAAGCTGCCGAAGGACGTCCGCATGGCCATTTGCAGAATCTGTGGGCAGAAGGTGAAACATGACCAGGGTCCCAATGTGCACCCTTTTTCCTGCAGTCAAGGTTCCACCACCTCTGCAGAAGGGGTGCTGTGTTTCCTTCCCATCATCTACTGGTCCTGCTCCTCATCACTCATTTCATCAGCAATCAATTATTGAGGCAATTACTGAAGCTGAACGTGCTCCTGGCCTAGTTGCTTGTACTACAGTCCCTCCCTTTCCATCTGGTGGACTCTGCACCTTTCAGAGAACTGATGGCTTGTGCCGAGCCAAGGTGGAGTGTCCCAAGCCGTCATTACTTATCCAAAAAGGCAGTACCAGACCTGCACACGTATGTTGAACAGAATTTGGGCCAGTCGGTGTCTGCTAAAGTTGATGGCAGTGCCGATGTGTAGAGCGATAACTACGGCCAAGAATAATATATGTCCTTTACGGCCCACTGGGTAAATGTGGGTCCTACCCAGCAACTTGGCCAGGTGACTGCACTGCGGCCTCCAGTCTCAAGCTTTGGGTCCTGTGCCAATGTCCTCAGCTGCCCCTTCAGCCTCCACTGCAGGCACAAATCAGAATGCTCCTGCAGTATACCACATGTCCAGGGCATGGCGACGTCACGTTGTTCTGCATCTACTATGTCTGGGCGAACTGAGTCGCACAGGGAGAGGAACTGCTTTGTGTCCTCCATCAAGAAATCGAATCCTGACTGTCTTCTCGCCAACTAAAGATTGGGACCATGGTCACCAACAACGCGAAGAACACAGTGTATGGTGCATGTTATAAGGGAAGAAAAATAATGATCGGGTCTCCATCCCGATCGTCACCTAGCAACCGTGCGTGAAAATCGCACCGCATCCGCACTTGCTTGCGGATGCTTGCGATTTTCACGCAACCCCATTCATTTCTATGGGGCCTGCGTTACGTGAAGATTTTCACGCAACGCACAAGTGATGCGTGAAATTCACCGCTCATGTGCACAGCCCCATAGAAATGAATGGGTCCGGATTCAGTGTGGGTGCAATGCGTTCACCTCACGCATTGCACCCGCGCGGAAAACTCGCCCGTGTGACCTTTCACACGGGCCAGTTTTCCACGCGGGTGCAATGCGTGAGGTGAACACGTTGCACCCGCACTGAATCCGGACCCATTCATTTCTATGGGGCTGTGCACATGAGCGGTGATTTTCAGGTGCACATGAGCGGTGATTTTCAGGTGCACATGAGCGGTGATTTTCAGGTGCACATGAGCGGTGATTTTCAGGTGCACATGAGCGGTGATTTTCAGGTGCACATGAGCGGTGATTTTCAGGTGCACATGAGCGGTGATTTTCACGTGCACATGAGCGGTGATTTTCACGTGCACATGAGCGGTGATTTTCACGTGCACATGAGCGGTGATTTTCACGTGCACATGAGCGGTGATTTTCACGTGCACATGAGCGGTGATTTTCACGTGCACATGAGCGGTGATTTTCACGTGCACATGAGCGGTGATTTTGGGCCTAACTGACCAAATAACTGAAGTGGGATTTGATTCTAAGAGTGACGCCTGTCATCTGCACATCATACAGACTCTCTGTACTGTTTGACTAGCACAGTGGACTCCCTATGCATGTTTTTGCAATGCACAGTGTTCTACACTACTATACAGGCTCTTGGCAGCCAGGCAATAGCTGTTTAATGTGATTCATCACAAATAAATTCGGATAAAATCGAATCTTTTTGGGTATATATTCTGTGCTGTCTACATAGAGGTCCTGTCCATAATATGGCCACCAATGCAGGGTCAGGTGGCCAAACACATCATTCAGCCTCCTCTATTCAGACACGCTGCACCTGCACTAAACTACTAACAGTGCAAGTGCAGTGTATTTGAATGGAGGTGAGTTTCCTAGTCACATGACCCTTCAACAGCCATTTTATGGAAAAGATCTCTCTATGAACAGCACAAAAGACTTGACAAACAAGGGGGCATTCCTTATGAAATATAGAAAATACCACAAAATTTCAACATAGTGCTATATAGTCATCATCTTACATACACACTGGTCAACAGTAACCAAAAGTCGCCAAACCCTTTATAACCTTTTAAGGTATAGCCACGCAGTTTGCAGTTGTCCAGACTTTCCAGCTTAGTTTAGTGAAAATACCAATGGGTGCCATGAGCAACGGATGCACTTTCTTTACAGCACTAATATCTATACACAAGGCCATTTTGCAGTCATGCCTGTGCCATTTATGGAATATCTAATGCATTGTTTTATGGATAGCAGGCCTAAAACTATTTTATTCATCCCAAAGCACCACTACACTTTGCTATTTAAATTTCATAATTTGAAATTACTCCTTAGAAAGTGAGGCACAAGTTGTCTTTTATCTTTTTTTACCCGGGGAAAAGAAACCTAGTGCCAACTGTTTTTTTCTTGCATTTTCCTGATGTGACATATAGCATACTGTAGTACTATGCATGTTAAACCACACAGTCAATAATGTTTGTGTCAATATTCCAGGCTCAATGTTATATTCATTCACCCTCCACTCTCACCCACTTTCCAAGCCAGACAGAGCAGAGGAAATTATTTCAGTTTGGTAGAGAGGGAGTGAACTCCCTCCCATTTCAACATTAACAGGGGCAGAGAAGGAGAGGAAGGGGTTTGTGTGATTTACAGCTTCCTGAGTAACTGTTAACTATTTCTCCTCTGCATTTCTTGTCTTTACTCTGGTGTAAGGGTTAAATAGTTACATAGTTAATACGGTTGAAAAAAGACATAAGTCCATCAAGTTCAACCAGGGTTAATACAGAACAAGAAGTAAAGCAAGCTCATGTGCTTCACAGGTAAATAAATACATTTTCGAAGTATAATTCTCACAGTTTTTTTTTTTTTTTTTTGTTAGCTAGCTGACTTCAAATGTTTACAGGCATTTGTTAACTTTTCTACAGGTTACTACAAGCTTTGTTCAGGGGTTGGATTATTCAACAAATACTTTTATGCAATGATAGCTGCTGACAATTTTAAAGGGTGTTGGATTTGTTGTAGTATTCATATATATGTCTTTGCATAATGCATGCTAGTATTAACAGTCTTTCCCGAGTTGTAAACCACATACAAGCCAGTTTAGGGTTAAGCTGTATCCAGTGAAACTTGATGTTATAGTCTAAAACCGAAGCTGGAAATATCTCTAGGGAGGAGGAGTTGAATTCCACAATGCCAATAGACCGCTTTTTGCATATATAATAGAGAATCTGTAGTGAATCTGTATTTTTAATTTTATTTTTTTGTGAACAGTTTTTGTTTGTTTAAATAAACAGCTGAATATTTTTATATTGTACATTTCTTATGTACATATGTAAATACATGTTCTTCTTTATCGTTCCTGGTTTTTATATTTTTCTTTCCTTACCTTATGGAGGAACTTACTGTGTTCCCAGCTGCCCTAATTGTTAGCAAAGTTCCATAATAAAGCAGATGGTACTAGAGGTGTGTGCATACCAACTGACACCCACACAATAATAGAATTATGATTTTTTTATTTACCAAACCTTTTTAATTGTAGACTATTTAAAGGGACTGATTAATGTTCCAAATGTTTTAGTGTTTGTAATTTATGTCAACACACACAGGCAGGATATACCTTAGACTGAGGACCTGTCATCTGAAAATGCAGGACAATCTGAAAGGACCATGTTATAGAGCAGGAGAAGCTGAGCAGATTGATATATAGTTTTGTGGGGAAAAGGTTCAGTGAAACTTGTAATTTTATACACTTGTGTCTTTGCTTTTTTTTACAGCCCTTTGAATAATTAGGCTACTTTCACATTTTGGCTTTCCGTTTGTGAGATCCGTTTCAGGGCTCTCCCAAGCGGTCCAAAACAGATCAGTTTTACCCTAATGCATTCAGAATGGAAAAGGATCCGCTCAGAATGCATCAGTTTGCCTCCGTTCAGTCACTATTCCTCTCTGGAGGCGGACACCAAAATGCTGCTTGCAGAGCCAAACGGATCTGTCCTGGCACACAATGCAAGTCAATGGGGACGGATCAGTTTTTTCTGACACAATCTGGCACAATAGAAAACTGATCCGTCCCCCATTGACTTTAAATGGTGTTCAAGACGGATCCTTCATGTCTATAGAAGACATAACACAACCGGATCCCCTCATGACGGATGCATGTGGTTGTATTATTGTAACGGAAGCGTTTTTGCAGATCCATGACTGATCCGCAAAAGTAGTGTAAAAGTATCTGTATAGGGAGGAGGTATGATCAGTGACTAACGGCTATCTCTTATGCACACTAAAGACAGATTTAGGCAGTGCAAAAATTGGGCAGATTATGGGAAACAAACGTTCCTGGAGGCACCTAAATTGTTTCTGGCCAGCAGATAGTACTGGCTAAACAAAAATCTACTGCCAAGAAACAATGCAACTGTATTAGGATGAGCGATTGCAATAGTGATCCCTCATCCCCATACTGTAGAGGTGATCGCTGAATTAAAAAAATATATATATCTATCAATCTGCTCAGCTCCTCCTGCTCTATAACATGCTTTCAGATTGCATTGCATTTTGTAGCGACTTTTTAAATGGCTGCCATTTTTACTCTTTTAATCCTGAATTATAAAAACAAAACCCTAATATGCCCCCCAAAGAGTTATGCTTTTGTGCCATTTTGCATCAAAGCGCAACCTTGATGTTTTCGACTGTCGGACCAAAAGAAAACTGCAGTTGTACAACACATGCAACAATAATAGTTGTGCTGATTTTATACATGCTGTTTATGCAAATGTATACATGTACATTGTCAGTAGTGAATGGACAGTATTAATGTGGTCAAGATTCCATAATTAATTGTATCACAATTGGCTTGATGATGAACAGGGGGATATTAGGTATGTAGCTGTTCTTCTCACCTCTTTAGTAGCAAAATTAAAAACCCACATCTAGGGGTGGGCGATAAAGACTATATGCAATATAAACTATATAAATTTGGCAAACGATAGAGATTTTGCTTATATCGCGGTAGAACATGGCATGCGCCGCTCTCGGCGGGCACCATGTTCTCCTGAGCCGGCACAGTGGAGAAGGAGGGAGTCCCTCCCTCCCCACTGTGTGCGGCTGCCGCTGACCACCAATGAGAACAGAGTAGGAGGAGGAGGGACTGTGGCCACTCCGCCACCAATGAGAACAGAGAGGAGGAGGAGAGGGACTGTGCCACTGTCCCACCAATGAGAACAGAGAGGAGGAGGAGGGTAGGGACTGTGGCCACTCCGCCACCAATTAATATGGTTAATTTGCCTGAATACAAACGTAGCCTGCATGTGCCGTTGTTCTGCCAGATTCCTATACCTTGGCAGAATGCTATACTGAAAGTGACGCGGCCGCACCGGAATCAGCTGGAGGAGGGTGTGTGTGGATCTGCGCAAGCGCAGATCCACTGGATTTGTAAAAATAATTGCACTGCTGTGGGAGAAGCACCTACTTCTTTTGCATGCTCAAAACCATACACTGCGCGTGCGCGCTCAGGGGTAGGTAGATTTTTCAGTGCAAAATGTTCCATCAGATCTCCCTACCCCTGAGTGCGCACGCGCGGACACATCATCTGGAGAAGTTCAGCCTCACCACATAGCAGAGCTGAGTGCAGGATATTGGGGTGGTGGGGTCATCCACATAGCAGAGCTAAGTGCGGTCCCTGAGTTCGCGCGCGCGGTGTTTGGTTTCGTGCATGCAAATGAAGTAGGTGCTTCTCCTACGGACGTGCAATTATTTTTACGAATCCAGTGGATCTGCGCTTGCGCAGATCCACACACACCCTCCTCCAGCTGATTCCGGTGCGGCCGCGTCACTTCTGGTATAGCATTCTGCCAAGGTATAGGAATCTGGCAGAACACGCATGATTTGATACACCACAATTAACCCCTCAGGTCCTGAGGGGTTAATTGCGGCAGATCACGGCACACAGTAATAGAGGCCAGGTATGGGATATGGCTGGCACATGCAGGCTATGTTTGTATTCAGGCATATTAACTATATTCATTGGTGGCGCAGTGGCCACAGCCCCTCCCTTCTACTCCCCCTCTTCTAAGTATTATTTTAATTGTGCCTTCCCCTCCCTCCACACGATTAACTCATTGGTGGCAGTGACCCCAGGGTGGCAGCTTCTGATCGGAGCCCCAGCAGTGTAATCGCGGGGCTCCGATCGGTTACCCAGGCAGCCAGGATGCTACTGAAGCCCTAGCTGCCATGTTCAGCTCCCTGCTGCTGTGTGCACTATGCACACGGCAGCAGGGAGAGTGTGAAGTCCTATTTACCCTAATAGAGCTCTATTAGGGTGAATAGGACAAGGGTTCTAGCCCCTAAGGAGGCTAATAGTTATTTAAAAAAAAATAATAATTAACCCCACCCCCCCGAAATATAATATATCGCGATATATATCGCATATCGCACATGCTTAAAATTATATCGCAATATAGATTTTAGGCCATATCGCCCACCCCTAAAATGTTATTGTGAGAGTGCACATAACTTCTTTATGGGTAAGAACGGGTGATAGTTTCTGTATAACCACCTGGTATTACTAGAGGTTTTACTTGGGAAGAAATGAAAATAACATACAACCTTTCACCTAATGTTATGTGAACATGGTTTTATACTACTATAAAAATACATTAAAGGGGTTCTGTGGGAATACTGCATTTTTGTCAAGTGCCCAGCCTGTCTCCATAAAAAGAAGATTCATGCTTACCTCCACTCTGCTGTTCCAGTCCATCGTGCTGTGTCCATGTTCCGATCCCTGGCTTTTTTTTCTTCCAGTGATGCATGGTTATGCTCCACTGCAGCCAATGACTGGCTTCAGCAGTAACGTGCTGCTTGTGGCCACATCACCACTGAATCCATTCATTGGCTGCAGAGGAGCATGTGACCATGCCAATGCAGTGCTGGAAGAAAACAAGCCTGGCACCAGAATGTGGACACAGAAGAGCACTAGAGTGGTGGGGAGCAGGTAAGTATGAATCTTCTATTTACAGAGGCAGGCTGAGGGGACTTGGTAAAAACCCACTATTCCCGGAAATCCCCTTAAAAGGCACTCCTCATACACATTAATATACTGTCAGCTGAATCTGCTAAGTATGACTGGTTCGGCCATCAATCTAATGTATGTGGGAAGCTCCCAACTCTCCCTCAACAGATGTTCTCATGGGAGAAAAGAATTGGGTGAACTGGATTTTTTTTCTGCTGATCCTTATGTTTTCTCAGGAGAGAAGACACCACAAGAATTGTCTGGTAGTGGTTCTCTTCTCTCTCATTGACAATACATACCCGCTGAGTGTGAATGTGTATAGAGAAACCAGGAGAGATGGCTATTGAATGTTTATGCTCAGCTTTAGATTGTTTGCTTTGTTATAATAGATGCTACAGTAGGTACAATAAGTACCTGTACTTCATTTGTTTTATTTAATACAGTTAACAATAAAAAAATATATTTTCATCCTTATTGTTTTTGGTTGTTTCCAGGTATATCCTGCTAATTCTGGTGATGAATACAGTGGAGACCGTGGAAATTACATTTCAAAGCAAACAAATTCTTTTTACCCTGGTACATTCTACATGACAGGTAAGGGTCTACATATCCTCCCAACCATGTTTCTTTTATGTATAGTTATTAAAGGGTTTGTCCCCTGACAACAACTAATCCCCTATCATAGAGTTGAATGGAGCGGCAGACACAGGTACCTGTTGTAGAGATTGACAGAGGCCCAGCGGTTGGACCAACACTGGTCACAATTATCCCCCATCCTGTAGATAGGGCAAGGATCTGCAACCCTTGGGAACTGTTGTGAAACTACAACTCCCAGCATACTTTGTTTCTGTGACAGTTTCGAGAAGAGTGTAGTTGTAGTTTTGCAACTGACGGGCCAGATGTTAATGGTCCCTGAGATAAGAGGTTAAGTTCTCACGGGTCTCCCCCCCAATGCCAGAGAGGGATCACAAGTTTTCTTGCCAAGTTCCTGTGCATGTGGCAATGTGAGAGCATATATCATAGGTTTAGATTTATTTCTGATTCATGAACCTGTCTCTGTTAACCCTATTAAATACTACATCTAATCTCTTCCAAGCCTAGGAAAGCTGATAATGCAAAATACAAATGTGCTAGTTTTCTGTGTTTGTAACAGGACATGTCTTATGGGACCCCTATTTTATTTTATCTTATTTTGTGTTAACAGATGGACTACATAATTCATCAGATATCTGGACTCCTTCTGGTGGAACTGGACAGGGCGGTTACAGTTCCATTCTAGGCAGCTCTCAACCTTCTCTTACCCAGCCTGCAGGCTTCAGTGGCCTGCACCCCCATGAGCGTATGGTAATTGTAAAGTTGCTCATGTTTTGAAACTCTAGCAAACAATATGATCACACTATGTATTAAAGATTTTTCAATTCAGTATTCATCAGTATCTGACCGGTGGGGGTCCTACACCCAGGAACCCCACTGGTCAGCTGTTTGAGAAGGCATCAGGACTCAAAATAGCACCACCACCTTCTCTCAGCAAACCAGGCACAGCTCAGTTTGATAGCAGCTGTACTTGGTATATCAGCTCCATTCACTTCAGTGGGGCTGAGCTACACCTAGGCCATGTGACAAATGAGAAAGCTGCAGAACTACTGCGAGCACTGGTGCCTTCTCAAACCCCACAGATCAGATCATGATGATCTGTCCCAAGGATAGGTCTAAATTAGAGAATTCTCTGAATTCCCTTTTGAAGGAATAGTCTATTATGAGGCTATTCTCAATGCTGTGTTTTTTTTTTTTCTCCTTGCTCTTCCACCTCTAGAGTAGAAGAGTAACATATTGTGCCAGATTTACAAAATTGTCATAAAAAAAAACCTGTTGCTTTTTACTGATAGATCATTTTTAACCCCTTAAGAACTTAGGACGTACCGGTACGCCATGTTTGCCGAGTCCTTAAGGACCCATGACGTACCGGTACGTCCTAACTTTAAAACTACATTGCGCCGCGGCGGGGGTTAATCGGAACACGATGTCCGATGAAATCATTCGGCTGGCATCCTGTCACAACGTACGCTGTATTACTCATACAGCCAATGCATTCCAATACAGAAGTATTGGAATGCATTGTAAAGGGGATTAGACCCCCAAAAGTTCAAGTCCCAAAGTGGGACAAAAAATAAAGTGAAAAATAAAGTTTTCCCCCCCAAAAATTAAGTTTCAAGTAAAAATAAACAAAAACGTCATTTTCCCCAAATAAAGTAAAAAAAAAATGGTAAAAAGTAGGGGGGGGGGGGAATTATACATATTGGGTATCGCCGCGCCCGTACCGACCGGCTCTATAAACATATCACATGACCTAACCCCTGAGGTGAACACCGTAAAAAATTAAAACTGTGCTAAATAAACCATTTTTTGTCACCTTACATCACAAAAAGTGTAATGGCAAGCGATCAAAAAGTCACACGCACCCCCAAATAGTGCCAATAAAACCGTCATCTCATCCCGCAAAAATCATACCCTACCCAAGGTAATCGCACAAAAACTGAAAAAATTATGGCTCTCAGATTATGGAAACACTAAAACATGTTATTTTTTGCTTCAAAAATGAAATCGTTGTGTAAAACTTACATAAATAAAAAAAAGTATACATATTTGGTATCGCAGCTTCCGTGACAACCTGGTCTATAAAAATATCACATGATCTAACCTGTCAGACGAATGTTGTAAATAACAAAAAATAAAAATGGTGCCAAAACAGCTATTTCTTGTTTCCTTGCCTCACAAAAAGTGTAATATAGAGCAACCAAAAATCATATGTACCCTAAACTAGTACCAACAATACTGCCACCCTATCCCGTAGTTTCTAAAATGGGGTCAGTTTTTTGGAGTTTCTACTCTAGGGGTGCATCAGGGGGGCTTCAAATGGGACATGGTGTCAAAAAAAACAGTCCAGCAAAACCTGCCTTCCAAAAAACGTATGGCATTCCTTTCCTTCTGCGCCCTGCCGTGTGCCCGTACAGCGGTTTACGACCACATATGGGGTGTTTCTGTAAACTACAGAATCAGGGCCATAAATATAAAGTTTTGGTTTGGCTGTTAACCCTTGCTTCGTAACTGGAAAAAAATTATTAAAATGGAAAATCTGCCAAAAAAGTGAAATTTTGAAACTATCTTTTTTTTTCCATTAATTCTTGTGGAACATCTAAAGGGTTAACGACATTTGTAAAATCAGTTTTGAATACCTTGAGGGGTGTAGTTTCTAGAATAGGGTCATTTTTGGGTGGTTTCTATTATGTAAGCCTTGCAAAGTGACTTCAGACCTGAACTGGTCCCTAAAAAGTGTTTTTTTTTAAATTTCAGAAAAATTTCAAGATTTGCTTCTAAACTTCTAAGGCTACTTTCACACTTGCGTTTTTCTTTTCCGGCATAGAGTTCCGTCACAGGGGCTCTATACCGGAAAAGAACTGATCAGTTTTATCCCCATGCATTCTGAATGGAGAGTAATCCGTTCAGTTTGCATCAGGATGTCTTCAGTTCAGTCGTTTTGACTGATCAGGCAAAAGAGAAAACCGTAGCATGCTACGGTTTTATCTCCGGCTAAAAAAAACTGAAGACTTGCCTGAATGCCGGATCCGGCATTTTTTCCCATAGGAATGTATTAGTGCCGGATCCGGCATTCAGAATACCGGAATGCCGGATCCGTCCTTCCGGTATGCGCATGCGCAGACTGAAAAAAAGGTGAAAAAATAAATGCCGGATCCGTTTTTGCCGGATGACACCGGAAAGACGGATCCGGCATTTCAATGCATTTTTTCGACTGATCAGGCATTTTTAAGACTGATCAGGATCCTGATCAGTCTTACTAATGCGATCAGTTAGCATACATTTTGCCTGATCCGGCAGGCAGTTCCGGCGACGGAACTGCTTGCCGGATCTCTCTGCCGCAAGTGTGAAAGTAGCCTAAGCCTTGTAACATCCCCAAAAAATAAAATATCATTCCCAAAATGATCCAAACATGAAGTAGACATATGGGGAATGTAAAGTAATAACTATTTTTGGAGGTATTACTATGTATTATAGAAGTAGAGAAATTGAAACTTGGAAATTTGCAATTTTTTTTACAAATTTTTGGTAAATTTGGTATTTTTTTTATGAATAAAAATGATTTTTTTTTTTACTTCATTTTACCAGTGTCATGAAGTACAATATGTGACGAAAAAATAATCTCAGAATGGCTTGGATAAGTCAAAGCGTTTTAAAATTATCAGCACTTAAAGTGACACTAGTCAGATTTGCAAAAAATGGCCAAGTCCTTAAGGTGAAATAGGGCTGAGTCCTTAAGGGGTTAAACAACGCTGTAAGAAGTGAGAGCTTTAGTGGTAATGTGGGCAACCAAGACAGGTTTTTGTTTTAGGGTATTTTCACACACAATTTTTAGTTCTGTATTTCAGCATTTTTGCATGTGTTTTTTAACATTTTTCCAGATGTTAGCTGAACATCTATGGGAAATCTAGAATACTGTAAAAAAAAAAAAAAAATCACACAAGCAGCTTTCCTGGCATTTTTTTTTTGTTTGTTCATAAGTTGACATTTTCTCTTGTTTCTTATCAAAGACATACACCTAAAATAATATAACATCACACAGAACTTGATGAAGTCAAAACGTAGCAATTTTTATTAATCAAACTATTAAAATCCACCAATCAGTTAATATGGACATGCACCCATGCATTTAAAGATGTCCGAGAGAGGGTCAGAGAGAGGGTCTGAATGGTAATTGCCCTGATGATCTCTGTGTACTCCCTCAGGCTGTCCCTTTCTGGGAACTATGCAGTGATAGAGGGGCACCCTATATCCCCCCAGGGGACTCTCTGTAGCTAGGGCCCCATTTGGATGGTAATTTGAGGGTGCCTTTGATGTTAAATGTCTCTCTAGGTGCAAGGCAGTGGTTGAAAATTATAAAACTGCATATGGTGTTAGGAGTGTCGGTAACCAGGCCAGATTGAACTTAACAAAATTCTCATTTCACTGTGGCCCAAATAGGAGTTGTAGTAATCTATATCTAGTAATCTGTAGTAGATCTAGTAATCAAAAGGGTATTCTGGGTTTTTATTTTTGAAATTATGTGTTTATATAATAAGAGATCATGCACATATTGCATCAGTCATGTGACACACTCTTCATGGTGACATTCAGTAAGCGGTGTTACATGACATACATTTGCTGTACACAAACATGCGACAGACATGAGGTGCTGCTGCAGTTAGTACTGTATATATTCTGTTCTCCAATACTCTTTACTATTCACCTGTTAGATGCTTCGGCAGTTAATTGAAAGACAGGTCACATAATACTTGTTAGAGTCACATGACAGGTCATATACAGGGTTGTCAACCAGAATTTTTCTTTTTTCGGGACAACTAATCCCAAAATCAGACAATCAAATTTTTTTTGGGACAACCATAATGAATGATAAAAATTATAAGTAATAAATAATCAATATACTGATAACACCTCATTAACTGCATTTACTGTGAGCTGTGAAATAATTGCCACCGAGATATTCTAGTCAGGTACCACCACCCCAAAAAAATCATGGACACATCAAAAAAAAAATTTCACGCGCGCATTTTTACGGACTGTCCAGAAATTTCTGGATGGTTGACAACCCTAGTCACATGACTGATGCCATGTTTAGTCCCATCTCTCCTATGGATGCATTTTTCGGGACTAAAATGGACCCTACTATTTTTTTTTCTTTAGGGAGGCTTGCAAGCAAAATTGCTAAAATTGCTAAAATTGTTTGACATCTTATTGTCTAAAGGAATAAATGTAATCATTAAAACCGTAACACCTGTTTATCTATACACCGTGCAAATTCCTCCCAGATGTTCAAGCATAAGCTAAGCAAGCAGTTTGTAGCAATAGATGTCTAATTGCTCCTTCTCTGGCTAAAGTCTCTTTTTCTGGGATCTCTGGCTAGCAGCTACAATCTGACAACTGTGGCTGTAGTGTCCTCTATTCTGGAATGCTTAGGGTGTCTTACCATGTTATTCCCGTTGCAACAGTATGGTCTGGAACTTGTCAAGCTGGGCTACCTTGCTGACTCTCATGCCTTGACCATTAAGATACTACTTCTCAACATCCTCTTTCATCTCCCAGAGCTTTTGATGACGTATAAAGCTCCAGGGCTTGAAGTCTATGTACACTTTTGGGGGCATTTTTGTTATTACATTTTGCACATTTTAGGCTAAAAATATTTTTGGCAATTGGTCTTTATTAAAAATATTGAGCCGTTCTGTCACAAAGGGTTAACTGTGTTTCTTGCTGTGTGAATACTACTTTCACTTTGTGCCAGTTCTCTAATAACCCATACTAAGAGGTCATAAACACCTTTTTAAGCCACATTCCTATTAGTAGGATAAGAACTATAGCTATAGCTCAGTTCTTATCTTACTAAAACAAGTGTTTAAAATGTCAGAGAGCAGAGGTAAGGAGCCTGTCAGCTGAGATTTCTCTATTAAAGCACCTCAGCTCTGTACAGAAAAAAGTCTCAATTTTTTTTTTTATAAATACCAATAAAAATAAATATTTAACTCCTAGTGAGTACAATGCAATAATATAAAAAAAAATGTACAAATCCTTTAAAGTTTGATTCTGGGGGAGAGGAGCACATCATGTCTGCTCCCTACCTCCACCTTACTTAAAACTACTATAACTGGAATCTTTTGGAAACAGGGGGGAGGGGCCAGACCCCACCCTAAGCTCCAGAGAGGACTGAGCCAGGATAGTTAACTCTGGCCACGCCCAGCTAGTGTACAAGGTGCATTATATCAACATTACAAACTGTGCAAACCAATTGCAGATACCCCCTGTTGTACTGGGGTACTGCTCAAGTCAAACCGGTTATAAATGTAGTCATAAAAATAGGCAATACCCAACTATATATACCATAGCCACATATCACGATCTGCCTCAAAAGAAGTAAAAATCCTGGCAGTGTTGTGCTAGTATAAATAAGCAACTGCGAAACAGCATTTGGAGCATCTGGTGCCATTAGTAGGCAGTACTTAGGCTACGTTCACACTTGTGGCAGGACGGATCCGACAGGCTGTTCACCATGTCGGATCCGTCCTTCCGCTATTTCGCCGTGCCGCCGGACCGCCGCTCCGTCCCCATTGACTATAATGGGGACGGGGGCGGAGCTCCAGCACAGCACGGCAAAAGCCGCCGAACTAAAAAGTCCTGCATGTCCGACTTTTTAGTCCGCCGGCTTTCACCGTGCACCGCCGGAGCTCCGCCCCCGTCCCCATTATAGTCAATGGGGACGGAGCGGCGGCACGGCGAAATAGCGGAAGGACGGATCCGACATGGTGAACAGCCTGTCGGATCCGTCCTGCCGCAAGTGTGAAAGTACCCTTATTA
The DNA here is from genome assembly GCF_905171765.1 of Bufo bufo. Taxonomy (NCBI): domain Eukaryota; kingdom Metazoa; phylum Chordata; class Amphibia; order Anura; family Bufonidae; genus Bufo; species Bufo bufo. Next base: position 482,992,927 of record NC_053390.1, on the reverse strand, counting down.
TATCTCTTGATATTTCTTTATTTATAGATACTGATTGGATTTTTACTGCTTTTGAGGAGGTGTTTTATATGACTACATTCATAACCGGTGTTACTATAGCATCTTTGATTGCATGGGTGCATGGCCATATTAACTGTGTTGTAGATTTTAATGATTAATAAAGACTGGTATATTTTGGCTTTATCAAGTGGTGTTATTTTTTGGGAGTATGTAATCTTTATATGTATTTATTTTTTTCTTCTGGCATCCATCTGTCCTTTATGCACGGATAAACGACTGGACCAATCTCCTTGAGATTTGGCATATAGCTAAATCGGGGGCTTAGACCGTTTTTAAACCGAAAAAATTTCCGGTGTCTAGTATGTACCACTCTTGAGAGAGCCACACAATAAAGCAATTGTGGCACCATCACATGACCCAATAGAAACTGGCAGGTCCTTCAGTCTTTGTCTCACTGACAAACAGTTTTATACCAGGTTTCCATAACAAAGCTATTTGTCTCCACTGTTAGGCTAAGGCTACACAGCATCACTGGTCACTAGACATGAGAGAATCGAAGTTGACGAAGTGGAATTTGATTTCCTGAAAAATTTTGATTAGTCCCAAACTTGGTGCACGGAGAGACGTTACAGGCACTAGTGTCTTTAGAATAGACTTTATTTCCCCCCCCCCCCCCCAAAAAAAAAATAACGATTTGAGCAGTTCAGGGAAAGATGATTCATAGTGTAGGGAAAGGATAGGGAGGCATTATCCACACTGTTGGGAGAGAGCAGGGACCAATAGGAGAGTGTAAAGCCTGTATAATAGGAGCTATTTTATTACACCTTGCTGCACTAAATGGGGTTACTAAAAGTGATCTATTACTACAGATTTGAGGTTGTTTTAAACAGTAATTGCAGTAATCGTAGCATCTGTTATTGGGTTGAAAGTGCGGTCTGATACAATCAGTTTTGGGGTGTGTTAATTACATATATAAAAGTATGTCCATTCACCCTTGTTTTTGGGGTGAATTTGCCGACTGATGTTGCGAGTGGTCAGGCATGTGACCCTCAGACTGGTGAGGGTGACATTAGTGACTTGCAGACAATGGTTGACTATGATGTGGCTGATCGCACGTGGAGCCAGGGGAAGAGAGGGCTTCATAATCATCAGGAGAAAGATGGTGGCAGCTTGCTCGTGAGGCAGCAGCTTAGTCAGCAGGGTGGCGGCAGTGTATGATCTGCAGCCACACATGCCCAGGGAAGACCTCCTGCTACGGAGTCTACCCGTCCAGAATGAAGTACTGGTGCATGGCTTCACGGAGGCAGCAGTAGCAGACAGTCAGCACAGAGTCATAGTAACATAGTATATATAGTAACATCCATTTCAGCCTGTTATCCTGCAAGTTGATCCAGAGGAAGGTAAACCCTCACCACTCTGTAACTGGGCCACTGTGTTGACTCCTCATGCTGTTGCCACCTCACCACTCGGTCATGGGGGCACTACTTGTTTCAGCTTGTAACAGAACAGGTTCTGTAGAAATCTATGGGGAATCAGCTGACGATGGTGTAAAAGGAGTGCACTTCTTCTTGACCTTAACATTGACCTGTAAGGCTAAGGTCACACTTGAGTTATTTGGTCAGTTTTGGCTTCGTAACTGACCAAATATGTGAAATGATTCTAAGAGTGACGCCTGTCATCTGCGTGTCATACTGACTCACAGTACTGTTTCACTAGCACAGTGGTCTCCATATGCATGTTTCTGCAATGCAGTGTTCTACACCACTATACAGGCTCTTGTCCGCCAGGAAATAGCTGTTTTATAATGCGATTTGTCACATATAAATTCGAATAGAATTTTTTGGGGGAAATTCTGCAAACTGTCTAAATCGAATTTTTGAGAAATCCACTCATGTCAACTGGTCACACAACAGCTGTTGCAACGAAGATCTTTGAGTAGCTGTGATCCCATAGAAATAAATGGGATTGCTGTGACGGTCGCAAGAAATCCAGCCATGTCGGATTTCTTGGAACTGTCATGGCGATCCCATTAATTTCTATTGCATCACCGCTACTCAGAGATCCTGGCTGCTACAGCTGTTGCGCAACCACTGTCTCCGTGTAGTTCTAACCTTATTGGGCCACGGTGGATGTCACTGTTATGGATGAACTGTTAATGTCAATGCTATGGGGGCCACTGTGAATATCTTTTAACCACACACACAAACCGATCAGCTGTTTCAGGGAGCCGCACGCAGGATTTTTTTCCCCCATCAATAATAAAATATCTCTGATGGAAATTATACAAACAAATGTGAAATAACCACAGCAGATGCATAAAATAAAAGATCCTTTTTTTTTTTTTTTTTTTTCCTTTCTTAATTTCTGTTCCCTGATTGATCAGAAGAACATAAAACAAAATGGTGATGCGAATGAACCTTTTAACATTGTATTTCTTTTCTGTTCCTCAGAGTTTCCAAATACATTCCAATGAGGTGAACCCTGCTGTTTCCTCAAGCTTTCCTTCTGCTTCTGCACAGTATGGAGTCTTAAGTCACACACCTCCTATCGGTAGTGGGGATACTATCACAGGTACAGTATGTTGCAGAAACAAAGAACACAGTATATCCTTTAAACCCTGTACGCATTAGGCTAGGGTTATGTAGTTGCATTGCGACATACTGCGACATACTTCGATGCGACAGTCACATAAAAATCTAACTTGAATGGATTTTTTGTGACTGTCGTGTCACAGTTGCATCATGTCACAGTGCGACACCATAGACTATCATTATAAAAAATGTTGAGTGACTTCTCTGTGACCAGAGTTTGCGTGACACATTTTGCCAGGTAGCCCTAGCCTTATCACACACATGTATGTGATAATGTATAAGGGATTGTATGGAGTGAAAATAACTGAAGTATAGCTGATATGCTGATCCAAGTTTAGACACTGCTAAATTTTACTGGATTCATTGAAAGTGCCATAAAAATTAACCTTTATTAATGTTACTAAAATAAGTATTAACAAACATGAGCCCTAATGATAACAAAAACTGTGATATAACAATAGAGAGCAGGAAAGGGGGGAAGAGAGGGTGTGTGTATATATCTATCCCTCATCCTAAGGCCTCGCAAACAGCGGGTCCACAATATGCAGGCACCGGCCGTGTGCTCCCTGCATCACGGATGCGGACCCATTTACTTGAATGGGTCCGCAATCCGGAGCTGTGGTGCGGAACGGAGGCATGGAACCAAACTGAAACACTACGGAGTGTTTCTGTGGTGTTTCTGTCTGTGCCTCCACATTGTAAAAAAATAGAACTTGTTTTTTTTTACGGTGCGGACCGATCACGGACCCACTCAAGTTGAATGGATTTCGATCCGTCGTGGCTGCCGCACGGATGTTGCCTGTGCAATTTGCCGTCCCCAATGCACGGAACGACCGCACAACGGCTGTGTGCATGAAGCGTAAACCCTGTCCCCGAAGTCGCACTGTAATGGTAGATGCACTGCATGCTCCCACTTATCCTCAATTGTCCTTTAAAGCATCAATAATACAGGGTGGGCCATTTATATGGATACACCTTAATAAAATGGGAATGGTTGGTGATATTAACTTCCTGTTTGTGGCACATTAGTATATGTGAGGGGGGAAACTTTTCAAGATGGGTGGTGACCATGGCGGCCATTTTGAATCCAACTTTTGTTTTTTCAATAGGAAGAGGGTCATGTGACACATCAAACTTATTGGGAATTTCACAAGAAAAACAATGGTGTGCTTGGTTTCTGACCACTTATAAAATGTGTTCAATGTGCTGCCCATTGTGTTGGATTGTCAATGCAACCCTCTTCTCCCACTCTTCACACACTGATAGCAACACCGCAGGAGAAATGCTAGCACAGGCTTCCAGTATCCGTAGTTTCAGGTGCTGCACATCTCGTATCTTCACAGCATAGACAATTGCCTTCAGATGACCCCAAAGATAAAAGTCTAAGGGGGTCAGATCGGGAGACCTTGGGGGCCATTCAACTGGCCCACGACGACCAATCCACTTTCCAGGAAACTGTTCATCTAGGAATGCTTGGACCTGACACCCATAATGTGGTGGTGCACCAAAAACTCAGGGAACCTGCCAGCTTCAGTGCATAAAGAGGGAAACACATCATCATGTAGCAATTTAGCATATCTAGTGGCCTTGAGGTTTCCATTGATGAAGAATGGCCCCACTATCTTTGTACCCCATATACCACACCATAAATTTTTTTCTTCCAACAGTCTTGGAGGGATCTATCCAATGTGGGTTCGTGTCAGACCAATAGCAGTGGTTTTGTTTGTTAACTTCACCATTCACATAAAAGTTTGCCTCATCACTGAACAAAATCTTCTGCGTAAACTGAGGGTCCTGTTCCAATTTTTGTTTTGCCCATTCTGCAAATTCAGTGTGCCGATCTGGGTCATCCTCGTTGAGATGCTGCAGTAGCTGGAGTTTGTAAGGGTGCCATTTGTGAGTAGCTAATATCCGCCGAAGGGATGTTCGACTAATGCCACTCTCCAGTGACATGCGGCGAGTGATACGCTGTGGGCTCTTGCTGAATGAAGCTAGGACAGCCACTGATGTTTCTTAATTAGAGACAGATTTCATGCGTCCACATTTTGGCAAATCCAACACTGAACCATTTTCACGAAACTTAGCAAGCAGTTTGCTAACTGTAGCATGGGAGATGGGTGGTCTCGTAGGGTGTCTTGCATTGAAATCTGCTGCAATGACCCGGTTACTGCGTTCACCAGACATCAACACAATTTCTATCCGCTCCTCACGTGTTAACCTCGGCGACATGTCAATGGCTGTAAACAAAGAGAAACTTGTAAATAACTCATGAAAGAATAAAGTTACGTTAAAACCAAGCACACCATTGTTTTTCTTGTGAAATTCCCAATAAGTTTGATATGTCACGTGACCCTCTTCCTATTGAAAAACAAAAGTTGGATTCAAAATGGCCGACTTCAAAATGGCCGCCATGGTCACCACCCATCTTGAAAAGTTTCACCCCTCATATATACTAATGTGCCACAAACAGGAAGTTTATATCACCAACCATTCCCATTTTATTAAGGTGTATCCATATAAATGGCCCTCCCTGTATATAGGAGTAATAACAGTTACCCCTCACTAATTCCTAAGAATGACTTGATGCGTTTCCTCTTGTACCAGATTCCTCAGAGGGCAATCAATATCAAATACTACCTATAAATATAGGCACTTGGGCAGAGTTAGATGAGAATTAGGGCAAAACAACACAATACCACATAGAAGCATCAAATACAGCGGTGTCTTAAATCATGGCACACACTGACTGCCACAGTTATATATGATGTAAAAAAAATGCTACTCAATAGTACACTATATGTGCTAGAATATGTCAGATAATTGGATAAATATGTGTACCTGACAGCTCGCAGTAGAGCGAGCCACTCACTCTATCCCAGACCAGAGTTGTAAGAGCTGATGTCTGTCTCACTAATGAGTCTCATGGTTGAATGAGGGTCCTGTGCTTAGTTGAGCAATGTAGTATGGAGCAGGTTGCTGCGTCATACATGGCAGTTGCCAGCTGCAATGACCAGGATCAGCGATAACCCCTCTGATGCTGCGTTCAACCCCTCTGCCTTCTGATCAGACCCCCTGCAGTGAAATTGCAGGGCTTCGATTGATTACCACGACAGTATGGGACCTGCTGAAGGTTCCCAGGCCTGTCGTGGTGAATTGCATGTAAAGCCATGCACAAGGCACAGCTTCAGCAGGCATAGCTTCAGAATGTCATAGACCCCCTTTTCCCAATTTTACATATGAAAATAAACAAAAAATAAAACATAACCGGTATGGCTGCGTCCAAAAAATTATTAAAACATAAAAATGAATTTCCCAGGTGGTGTACTCCATAATGGGGGGAAAAAAGAACACAAGATTCACCTTTTTTTTTTTGTCACCTCCCCCCCCAAAGATAAAGAACCATGATCAAAAAGTATTACATACCCCAAAAATGGTATCAATAAAAACTTCATTTTGTTCTTCAAAAAACAAGATCTCCTATAGCTATGTAGACAGAAATTTAAGAATGTTATGGCTGTCAGAAAATAGCAATGCAAAGAGAAAGGACATCATGTTATTTTTAGTGCACAGGGAATGCTGTAATAACAAAACCCCCAAAAACCTTGTGGATATTGCTTTAATTTCACGCCAGTGACGCCACAAATATTTTTTCCCAATATAAGACATGGTAAATGAAATGGTGCCATTAAAAAATATAACATGAATGAAAAATTAAAAAAGTTATGGTTCTTGGCCCTGGCTCTTTTGTTTGACATTTTTGGGCCTAAATACAAAGAGAAACACAATGTATGGACAGTTGCAAATCTGTTCTGAAACTAACTGAAAATAATGCAGTATTGGTGCCTCTAACAAATTTGGGTCTAATGTCTTTTGTGCGTTACAATATGCAGATTCAGGAAAAAAAAAAAATCTTTCTCTCTTGTAAATAAAAACAAGTTGTCAACCTACTGTGCGATCATTTCCCACCCCAACAAAACTTGAACTGGCTGGAGACACTCCAAAATGGATTTGGGCCTACTATTTAACTTTATCTCTGACTAGTATAATCTACCCTTTGTATTGTAACAAAACATACAAAGTTACTGTTATCCCTCCTTTGAATAGTAAAACATGGGTTGTGCAGTTTTCAGCTTATCTCCCCCCCCCCCCCCAACCCAAAAAAATCAAAAAATAAATAAAGCTTTTCTTTTTGTCCTCTCCTTGTACCAATAGGCCTCAAATTCAGGGAAAGTGGTATCTAGCTATATATTGGTTTAATTAAAAGCAGGGTGGCTGGTTTGCACAACCAAAATTAAGACCAGCAACACACAAATGCACAACGGTCAGCACTGTTTTTGCATTGTACAAGTGGAGTTTGTAGCTACCTTAATTTTGGTCTTACACCATAGCCATGCATCTTTCCAGGGCTGTTTTTAATGTCCAGTTGGGGAGTCAAGGCTATTGGAACAGACATTAGATGTGGATCCACTGTGCCAACTAGCTAAACCAAACTATTCTGGTGCTGGTGGTTTCCTGGTATTCACCTTTTAACCCTTTTACAGTTATCTGGATTTCACCACAGGGAACCAACGGGGTTGCTGTCTCCTGAAGTAGTCCTAGTGTAGTTGGCAGCAGTCAGACACTGGTGCAAAGCACCAAGGACTTTGGCAAAAAGCATAGTCTGAACACAGTCCAAAGTCAGCGGAGGCTGAGTACTTGGAATTATTTGGAATACACAAGGTCAGAGCATGCATGTGTGTAATCTAGATCACAGTTCCAAGGTTAGGGCAGGTGGCAAAGAGCAAAATCAGTAGACAGACAAGGTACGGTACATGGGTATTAAAGACAAGAGATCACCTTCACTGGCAACTAGCAACAAGATAACCTCAAAGCTCATGTAAGAAGGTGGATCCACAGCCCAGCTAAATAGGGCTTCACCAGCACCTGGACATGGGCAGGATGAAGGAATTAACTCTTGCAGTGCTGAGGGAAACTTCACCAGTCCTAATTTACACAGAGAGAGTAGAACAACAGGACAGCGCGGGAATGGATAGTCAGCATGAGTCAAAACTAACATTGGAGCTCATGGTCAATAGAGCCATTACAGCAGAGTAATCTTATTACTCATTATCTCAAGGCAAAAAAGACACTGTCCCTGTGTTCCAAAACACGAACAGTATGTCCAACATCTAGAGATAAAGCAATGTCCTTTATTGAGACTACATTAAATATAACATACAAACATACAAACATAAACTTGACACATTCTGATGCATGTCGTATCCTTACTCATGGCACTGTAAGGTATATGACGCCCCAGCATTAAAATACATCCCAAAGGCATATCATTGGATACCAATTAACATGGGATATGCAAAATATATATAATACTTTTTCTTGCAACTGTATATAAATGTGAACCCTTTGGAATGATAGGTATTTCTACACAAATTGGTCATAAAATTTGATCTGATCTTCATCTAAGTCACAACAATAGACAATCACAGTCTGCTTAAACTAATAACACACAGAATTAAATGTTAACATGTTTTTATTTAACACACCATGTAAACATTCACAGTGCAAGTGGAAAAAGTATGTGAACCCTTGGATTTTTTTAACTGGTTGAACCTTCTTTTGGCAGCAATAATTTCAACCAAACGTTTCCTGTAGTTGCAGATCAGACGTGCACAATGGTCAGAAGTAATTCCTCTTTACAGAACTGTTTCAGTTCAGCAATATTCTTGGGATGTCTGGTGTGAATCACTTTCTTGAGGTCATGCCACAGCATCTCAATCGGGTTGAGGTCAGGACTCTGACTGGGCCACTCCAGAAGGCGTATTTTCTTCTGTTTAAGCCATTCTGTTGTTGATTTACTTCTATGCTTTGGGTCGTTGTCTTGTTGCAACACCCATCTTCTGTTGAGCTTCAGCTGGTGGACAGATGGCCTTAAGTTCTCCTGCAAAATGTCTTGATAAACTTGGGAATTAATTTTTCCTTCGATGATGGCAATCCATCCAGGCCCTGACGCAGCAAAGCAGCCCCAAACCATGATGCCCCCACCACTATAATTCACAGTTGGGATGAGATTTTGATGTTGGTGTGCTGTACCTCTTTTTCTCCACACATAGTGTTGTGTGTTTCTTCCAAACAACTCAACTTTGGTTTCATCTGTCCACAGAATATTTTGCCAGTACTGCTGTAGAACATCCAGGTGCTCTTGTGCAAACTGTAAACATGCAGCAATGGTTTTTTTTGGACAGCAGTGGCTTCCTCTGTAGTATCCTCCCAAGAAATCCATTCTTGTTTAGTGTTTTAAGTGTCGTAGATTCGCTAACAGGGATGCTAGCATATGCCAGAGACTTTTGTAAGTCCTTTAGCTGACACTCTAGGATTCTTCTTCACCTCATTGAGCAGTCTGCACTGTGCTCTTGCAGTCATCTTTACAGGATGGCCACTCCTAGGGAGAGTTGCAGCAGTTCTGAACTTTCTCCATTTATAGACAATTTGTCTTACCGTGGACTGATGAACAGCAAGGCTTTTGGAGATACTTTTATAACCCTTTCCAGCTTTATGCAAGTCAACAATTCTTAATCCTAGGTCTTCGGAGAGCTCTTTTGTGCGAGGCATCATTCACATCAGGCAATGCATCTTGTGAAAAGCAAACCCAGAATTGGTGTGTGTTTTTTATAGGGCAGGGCAGCTGTAACCAACACCTCCAATCTCATCTCATTGATTGGTCTCCAGTTGGCTGACACCTCACTCCAATTAGCTCTTGGAGATGTCATTAGTCTAGGGGTTCACATACTTTTTCCACCTGCATTGTGAATGTTTACATGGTGTGTTTAATAAAAACATGGTAACATTAAATTCTTTGTGTGTTATTAGTTTAAGCAGACTGTGATTGTCTATTGTTGGGACTTAGATGAAGATCAGATCACATTTTATGACCAATTTGTGCAGAAATCCATATCATTCCAAAGGATTCACATACTTTTTCTTGCAACTGTATGTTAATACCCTATAGAGAAAACTAGAATAAAACGTTATTAAAAACATGAATCCAAATAATAGAAGTGAAAGAATGTATGTATATTCGATATTGCAGTACCCCATACCTGGGGGTACAGTATTTGCAATTATTTAAAGGGGTTTTCCTGGAAAAGATAATGATTACCTATCCTCAGAAAACCTGGCACCCCCACGGATCAGCTGTTTCCAGCCTTTGCTTTGTACTGTAGCTCAGCCCCATTGACCACATGACCATTGTATGGTGAAGTCACTGGCCTAGGAAACGACAGCAGGACTCAGAGTGCCCAGCCTCTTCTAACAGCTGATCGGCAGGGCTTCCTGGGTGTCAGACCCACATAGATCTAAAATAAATGACCTATCCTAAAGATGGGTGTCAGGATGCAGTGAGTGGAAAACTCCACACTGAGCACAGGAGGAAAGGGGACAGGAACTAGGCCTGGAAACTAGAATAACCTTTATCCCATTCCTGACTAACGATCAGTATGAACTGACATCAATGGTAGGAAAGTTCTTACACAGGAACCTAGAGCCGTAACACACACTGTAGGGCCCTGGTATAATGACAGGACTTGACGCAACCTATTCTTTCACCAGAAGGATGAACAGGAGTCTCCCTCAGGCCTAGATCCAAAAGACAGGTAAATACAACAAACAAAATACAAATAGGGAAGACGACACTTCACGTGGAGCAAAGGCAGCGCCAAGAGCTCAACTGAGATCCAACAACCAGCTAGCCCAGAGTACAGAAACTGAAGCTATAAACTGCACCCCCAGAAGGGGTAAGCAGTAATAAATAGGGGACGTAAAATGACCAAACCCACAACACCTGCAAGAGGTCTGGTCATTACCAAAACAACACGGACACAAATGATCCACACGGAACCAGTCAGATTAACCCATGTGTTGCGAGTCTCTGATCTCCTGGCACCTGTCACGGGAGTGTCCGTGACAATAGGTCATCAATATCTTTTCCTGGTTAATCCCTTTAAGCTTTCAGATGTAATGTAAGAAAATGTTATGCATTTCCCATGCATTCCAGTAAGAGGGGTCGATGTCAAATGTTCGGCAGGAACAGGGCTTACCACCCTGTTCCTCCATTCTTGGTAGGACTGGTCCTGCTTCCTGCCAGGAGGGGGAGTTGCCTTTGAAGGGAGAGGAAGCACGCTGCAGAGCACCTTCTCTTTTGAAAGATTCTCCAGAGAGACCAACTAAATCCTGCCTCAAGAAAACACTTGGGAGACAAGACAGCAGAGTAGACAGCAGAATAATGCATGCAGGGGCGTCATATACCCTACAGTGCTATGAGTAAGGACACGACATGCGCCAGAAACATGTTGGCTAGTAACTAAATGTGGCAAGGGTGGTGTGTTTTTCATGCGATATTTAATGTATACTCAATTAAGGGCATTGTTTTATCTCTGGATGCTAGACATACTCTTCCTGCAAGAGCGCACACTAAAGGCCAAGTTAACCGATGATTTAGATTAACTTTTCTGTTGAACTGTTCCTGTATATTTGTATCGGTGAGCACTCTGTTTTTGTTTAACCCCTTAAGGACCCTGCCATTTTTCACCTTAAAGAGGACCTTTCACTACTGTACAAACTAAAAACTAACTATATCAGTGGGCAGAGCGGCGCCCAGGGGTCCCCCTGCACTTACTAGTATGTCTGGGCGCCGCTCCGTTCGCCCGGTATAGGCTCCGGTGTCTGCGCTCCCTCTGCCCACTGATATAGTTAGTTTTTAGTTTGTACAGTAGTGAAAGGTCCTCTTTAAGGACCAGGCCATTTTTAGCAAATCTGACACGTGTCACTTTAGGTGGTGATAACTTTAAAATGCTTTTACATATCCAGGCCATTCTGAGATTTTCTCGTCACATATTGTACTTCAAGACAGTGATAAAATGGCGTAAAAAAATTAAATTTTTATTTATAAAAAAGATACCAAATGTACCCAAAATATTGAAAAAATAGCAAATTTCAATTTCTCTACTTTTATAATAGACAGTAATACCTTCAAAAATAGTAATTACTTTACATTCCCCATATGTCTACTTCATGTTTGAATCATTTTGAAAATTACATTTTATTTTTTGGGGATGTTAGAAAGCTTAGAAGTTTAGAATCAAATCTTAAAATTTTTAAGAACATTTCCAAACCCCAATTTTTTCATGGCCAGTTCAGTTATAAAGTCACTTTCTGGGGCTTACATATTGGAAACCACCCAAAAATCACCACATTTTAGAAACTACACCCCTCAAGCTATTCAAAACTGATTTTACAAACTTTGTTAACCCTTTAGGTGCTCCACGAGAATTAAATGAAAATGGGATTTTACATAAATATTTTGGCAAAAGACAACTTTTCCCATTTTTTTATACAAAGTTGGCATTTGACCAAGATATTTATCTCACCCAGCATGGGTATATGTAAAATGACACCCAAAAACACATTCCCCAACTTCTCCTGAATACGGAGATACCAGATGTGTGACACTTTTTTGCAGCCTAGGTGGGCAAAGGGGCCCATATTCCAAAGAGCACCTTTCGGATTTCACTGGTCATTTTTTACAGAATTTGATTTCAAACTCCTTACCACACATTTGGGCCCCTAGAATGCCAGGGCAGTATAACTACCCCACAAGTGACCCCCATTTTGGAAAGAAGACACCCCAAGGTATTCACTGATGGGCATAGTGAGTTCATGGAAGTTTTTATTTTTTGTCACAAGTTAGTGGAATATGAGACTTTGTAAGAAAAAAAAAAAATCATAATTTTCCACTAACTTGTGACAAAAAATAAAAAATTCTAGGAACTCTCCATGCCCTTCATGGAATACCTTGGGGTGTCTTCTTTCCAAAATGGGGTCACTTGTGGGGTAGTTATACTGCCCTGGCATTCTAGGGGCCCAAATGTGTGGTAAGGAGTTTGAAATCAAATTCTGTAAAAAATGACCAGTGAAATCCGAAAGGTGCTCTTTGGAATATGGGCCCCTTTGCCCACCTAGGCTGCAAAAAAGTGTCACACATGTGGTATCTCCATATTCAGGAGAAGTTGGGGAATGTGTTTTGGGGTGTCATTTTACATATACCCATGCTGGGTGAGATAAATATCTTGGTCAAATGCCAACTTTGTATAAAAAAAATGGGAAAAGTTGTCTTTTGCCAAGATATTTCTCTCACCCAGCATGGTTATATGTAAAATGACACCCCAAAACACATTCCCCAACTTCTCCTGAATACGGAGATACCACATGTGTGGCACTTTTTTGCAGCCTAGGTGGGCAAAGGGGCCCACATTCCAAAGAGCACCTTTCGGATTTCACTGGTCATTTTTTACAGACTTTGATTTCAAACTCCTTACCACACATTTGGGCCCCTAGAATGCCAGGGCAGTATAACTACCCCACAAGTGACCCCATTTTGGAAAGAAGACACCCCAAGGTATTCGCCGATGGGCATAGTGAGTTCATGGAAGTTTTTATTTTTTGTCACAAGTTAGTGGAATATGAGACTTTGTAAGAAAAAAAAAATAAAAATCATCATTTTCCACTAACTTGTGACAAAAAATAAAAAATTCTAGGAACTCGCCATGCCCCTCACGGAATACCTTGGGGTGTCTTCTTTCCAAAATGGGGTCACTTGTGGGGTAGTTATACTGCCCTGGCATTCTAGGGGCCCAAATGTGTGGTAAGTAGGTAAATGACCTGTGAAATCCGAAAGGTGCTCTTTGGAATTTGGGCCCCTTTGCCCACCTAGGCTGCAAAAAAGTGTCACACATGTGGTATCTCCGTATTCAGGAGAAGTTGGGGAATGTGTTTTGGGGTGTCATTTTACATATACCCATGCTGGGTGAGATAAATATCTTGGCAAAAGACAACTTTTCCCATTTTTTTATACAAAGTTGGCATTTGACCAAGATATTTCTCACCCAGCATGGGTATATGTAAAATGACACCCCAAAACACATTCCCCAACTTCTCCTGAATACGTAGATACCACATGTGTGACACTTTTTTGCAGCCTAGGTGGGCAAAGGGGCTCAAATTCCTTTTAGGAGGGCATTTTTAGACATTTGGATACCAGACTTCTTCTCACGCTTTGGGGCCCCTAAAATGCCAGGGCAGTATAAATACCCCACATGTGACCCCATTTTGGAAAGAAGACACCCCAAGGTATTCAATGAGGGGCATGGCGAGTTCATAGAAAAAAAAAAATTTTGGCACAAGTTAGCGGAAATAGATTTTTTTGATTTTTTTTCTGACAAAGTCTCCCTTTCCGCTAACTTGGGACAAAAATTTCAATCTTTCATGGACTCGATAAGCCCCTCAGCAAATACCTTGGGGTGTCTTCTTTCCAAATTGGGGTCATTTGTGGGGTGTTTGTACTGCCCTGGCATTTGAGGGTCTCCGCAATCATTACATGTATGCCCAGCATTAGGAGTTTCTGCTATTCTCCTTATATTGAGCATACGGGTAATGAGATTTTTTTTTCCGTTCAGCCTCTGGGCTGAAAGAAAAAAATGAACGGCACAGATTTCTTCATTCGCATCGATCAATGTGGATGAAAAAATCTCTGCCAGAAAAAGAAAAAGGAGGGGAAAGGCGTCTGCCAGGACATAGGAGCTCCGCCCAACATCCATACCCACTTAGCTCGTATGCCCTGGCAAACCAGATTTCTCCATTCACATCAATCGATGTGGATGAATAAATCCTTGCCGGGATTTTTTTTTTTATATATACAAAGTGTTTGCCAAAGTATATGAACACCGCCACCTCCTCAGCTCATATTCCTCGGCAAACGTATCTTTTACTGCAGAGGAGAAATCTCGTCTTGCAGCGCCGCATACACCGACTTGCGTGTAATCTGACAGCAGCGCAATGCTTCTGTCAGAATGCACATCAGTGCTGCAGCTAGTCGATCGGTTGGTCCACCTGGAAGGTAAAAAAAACAAAACAAAAAAGAAAAAACCAGGCCGCAACGCAATAAATTTATTAACTTTTGAACCAAACATATAAACTTTTTTAAACTTTTTTAACTGAACGTTAACTTTTTTACTTACCGGTATTTTTTTTTTTGTTTAGTTTTTTTTACCTTTTATAGAACAAACCTCTCCTTCCCCATGGGACAATGTGCAAAGCGCAAATCGCCCAAAGATGTGGCGAAGTACGTTATGCACTTTATCCCAGGTGAAAGGAGAGGTTTGCAGCAGCTGTGAGTAAAAGGGCCCTAATAGCCCTGTGTGCCTGTGTGAGATGCAATCCCTATGCTAGGTGTACCTGTGTGTGGTACTTCCGGAAACACTCACCAAAGCATAGGGCAGGGTAGTCAGGACAGAAATAGCGGGTGTCACGCCTTATTCCACTCCTGCTACAGACACGACATCTTTTTCGGGGTGACGGTTGGGTTGAGGTACCAGGAACGACACTGGGGAAATGTCGCTCGTGTAGACGGCTAACTACACTGGTGGATGGGGCCACGGAACCTTCTGGATACAGGAGGTTCTCGATGATCTCTTCCTGGAATTTGAGGAAGGATCCTGTTCTCCCAGCCTTACTGTAGAGAACAAAACTATTGTACAGAGCCAATTGAATCAAATATACAGACACCTTCTTATACCAGCGTCTGGTGCGTCGGGAAACTAAATACGGAGACAACATCTGGTCATTGAAGTCCACCCCTCCCATGAGCAAATTATAGTCGTGGACTGAGAGGGGCTTTTCAATGACACGGGTTGCTCGCTCAATTTGGATTGACGTGTCTGCGTGAATGGAGGAGAGCATGTAAACGTCACGCTTGTCTCTCCATTTCACCGCGAGCAGTTCTTCGTTACACAAGGCAGCCCTCTCCCCCCTTGCAAGATGGGTGGTAACGAGCCGTTGGGGGAAGCCCACGCGACTAGTTCGCGTGGTGCCACAGGCACAAATCCGTTCTAGAAACAAATGCCTAAAGAGGGCCACACTTGTGTAGAAATTGTCCACATAAAGATGGTACCCCTTGCCAAATAAGGGTGACACCAAGTCCCAGACTGTCTTCCCACTGCTCCCCAGGTAGTCAGGGCAACCGACCGGCTCCAGGGTCTGATCTTTTCCCTCATAGATCCGAAATTTGTGGGTATAGCCTGTGGCCCTTTCACAGAGCTTATACAATTTGACCCCATACTGGGCACGCTTGCTTGGGATGTATTGTTTGAAGCCAAGGCGCCCGGTAAAATGTATTAGGGACTCGTCTACGCAGATATTTTGCTCGGGGGTATACAAATCTGCAAATTTCTGGTTGAAGTGGTCTATGAGGGGCCGAATTTTGTGGAGCCGGTCAAAAGCTGGGTGGCCTCTGGGACGGGAGGTGGTGTTGTCGCTAAAATGCAGGAAACGGAGGATGGCCTCAAATCGTGCCCTGGACATAGCAGCAGAGAACATGGGCATGTGATGAATCGGGTGCGTGGACCAATATGACCGCAATTCATGCTTTTTAGTTAGACCCATGTTGAGGAGAAGGCCCAGAAAATTTTTAATTTCGGAAACTTGGACTGGTTTCCACCGGAAAGGCTGGGCATAATAGCTTCCCGGGTTGGCGGATATAAATTGTGTGGCATACCGGTTTGTCTCTGCCACGACTAAGTCCAAGAGCTCCGCAGTCAAGAACGGCTCAAAAAATCCCAGGGCCGAACCGATATGAGCCGTCTCAACCCGAACTCCAGACTGGGCGGTGAAAGGGGGAACTACAGGTGCGGCTGAAGTTGGTGACTGCCAATCAGGGTTTGCCAGCACCTCAGGGATTCTAGGGGCTCTACGGGCCTGTCTGTGCGGTGGCTGTGACGGGGTAACTATTGCACGTGCCACCGTACCAGCTTCAACTGCCCTTCTGGTGCTCGCCACGTCACCATGTTGTACGGCAGTGCTGGTACTAGGTCCAGGGAGGGCTGCGCTGCTGGTGTATGCCTCACCACGTGATCCGGCAGCGACAGCCCCACTCTGCTGCTCTTGAAGCGGATCCTGCATAACCTGTGGTCTAGTGACACGGGGCCGGGTACGCCTAGTTTTATCAGGGACCTCCACCTCCTCGTCCGAACTTTGGGTCAGAGAGCCACTGCTTTCCACAGGTTCATATTCTGACCCGATAGATTCGTCAGATGAGGGTTCCCATTCCTCATCCGACTGGGTCAGAATCCTGTAGGCCTCTTTAGAAGAATACCCCCTGTTTGACATTTTGGACTACTAAATTTAGGGGTATTCCCTGAGACTACCCAAGAAAAAAAGCAAACCTGTCTTACAAAGGGGAGGCTAGCGAAGTACCGGAGGCCGCTGCGGTTGATAAAAAATATCAAAACTGATTTTTTTATCGCCGCAGTGCGTGTAAAGTGAATGTGCAGTGATCAAAAAATATATATTTTTTGTCACTGCGGTGGGGCGGGCGTGGGTGAACGCACGTGTGGGCGACCGATCAGGCCTGATCGGGCAAACACTGCGTTTTGGGTGGAGGGTGAACTAAAGTGACACTAATACTATTATAGATCTGACCGTGATCAGTTTTGATCACTTACAGATACTATAAAAGTACAAATGCTGATTAGCGATACGCTAATCAGCGAATAAGTGACTGCGGTGCGGTGGGCGCTAACTGACGCTAAACTACCTAACCAAGGGGCCTAAACTATCCCTAAAACCTAACAGCCAATACTAGTGGGGAAAAAAAGTGACAGTTTACACTGATCACTTTTTGTCTTTCACTAGTGATTGACAGGGGTGATCAAAGGGTTAATTGGGGTGCAGGGGGGTGATCTGGGGCTAAGGTGTAGTGTTGGTGCTACTCACTGTGAAGTCTGCTCCTCTGCTGGAGCCAACCGACGAAAAGGACCAGCAGAGGAGCAGAGAAGCCATATAACAGATCATATTTACTAATATGATCTGTTATATGGCTTGTGATTGGATTTTTTGAAAATCGCCAGCCTGCCAGCCAATGATCGTTGCTGGCAGGCTGGTGACGAAATTGTTCTTTAAATTTTGATGGCCCGCGATGCGCATGCACGGGTCGGCTTTGAGCGAAATCTCGCGTCTCGCAAGATGACGCGTATATGCGTGACTCTGCGCAGCGCTGCCGCCTCCGGAACGCGATTCTGCGTTAGGTGGTCCGGAGGCGGTTAAAATAAAGGCCTTGATTACCACCTCTTGGAATTGAAAGTTCCTCTGTGGCTTGATAATGGAAATAAGATGTACTCATTGCACATTGCCATCTGTACAATATGTACGGCCAGCTTTTTGTACCAGACTTTTTTTTTTTTTTACTGTAGCGCTTCATAAATTGATCTGCAAGATCCACCCCTCCCACGTGCATGTTGTAATCAAGAATGCAGTCTGGTTTGGGGACAGTGGTAGTGGTGCCTTGTACAGTGCAGGGGAGCTGGCGTTAGTGTGAATGGTGGTCAGTACAAGGATGTCCCTCTTGTCCTTGTACTTAACCACCAGCATATTCTCATTGCGGAGAGCCCTACTTTCGCCCATTCTCAGTGGTTGTCCTACCAGGGATCTAGGGAGGCCTCTTTAATTTTTGCATACTGTGCCACAAGCAACAGTACACCTTTCACTTAGGGACCTGAATAAGGGGATACTGGTATAATAGTTATCGACATAGAGGTGGTAACCCTTATCCAGTAGTGGGTGCAGTAATTCCTACACAATCTTCCCACTAACTCCTATCGCGGGGGGGGGGGGGGGCATTCTGGGGGTTCCATTCTGGAATATTTCCCTTCGT
This sequence comes from Bufo bufo, assembly GCF_905171765.1. NCBI lineage: Eukaryota > Metazoa > Chordata > Amphibia > Anura > Bufonidae > Bufo > Bufo bufo. The sequence continues at coordinate 482,974,579 of NC_053390.1, read as the reverse complement.
AAACGCGGAATTTGTGGGTGTACCCGGATCTACTCTCAGAGTTTGTATATTTTTATGCCATACCTTGCCCGTTTGTTAGGCAGGTATCGGTGGAATCTAATCCTCCCTTTGAACAATAATAGGGACTAATCTACACTGACCTTTTTCTCTCGGTTGTACACCTCAGCAAACTTGACAGGCCTAACCTTGAACAGTCAAATGTTGGGTCGTTTTGGGGTGGGCACTGTGTATTGTCATTGTAGTGTAGGAATTTTCAGATTGTTTCAAATCGCTTCCGGATCATGGTCTGACTATAAATTGGAGTCTGGTAGAAAATGTCAGAACTCCAATATTGCATAACGTTTGGCTTCTTTACTATGCCCATATGCAGCACGAGTCCCCAAAACTTCTTGATCTCTGCTGCATCTACTTTACTGGGATCCAACCTAGGGGTCTAGCGTATGGTAAACTAGGGTTCTGAGCAATGAATGGTTGGGCGTACTAATTGGTTTTGGGCCACCATTAGATTTACAAAATCTTCAGGGAAGAAGATTTAGAAAAAATCTAGCTCGGTGAAGTCCATACAATCTATCAAAATTCCTGAGTTGCCCACAAACTCAGGAATTTGGGGCTGATAATAATCTGTGGGTGGGGTCCATGTGGACTCACTCTGGGAGGCTGCCTCTGCTGCTGCCCTAGAGCGCCTTGTAGAGGGTCCTTCATCAGCTGATGATGATGAGGGGGTAGAGGAAAGTGGCATCCTCGTCTTCCTCACCGGCAGACTCCGTATCTGAGGCAAGGATGGCGTATGCCTCTTCAGCATACACTCGTTGGGATGAATGGGGCATTTTTATTTTATTGGGGTGTGATGTGTGAAACGTGTAAACCTTTATTTAGTGTGGGGTGTGTATGTAGTGTTTCTTATACATGAAAGGCCTGGTAATAAATTTTAAATACAATTTTGAAAAAAAGTTTTCTGCAAAAAAAAGGTCTGCACAAAAAGTATTTTCTACAGAAAAAAAAAACTTGCGGCGCAAACTGAGCAGACGCGATCAGTAATGGACACTACTGATCGGTGCTCAGTGGTTGCAAAATGCACATATGCTGATGGTGCGTTCGTGCAAAAATCTAAACTGACACGAACTGAAATTGAGAATTTAGCTTATATCTATATATAAAAATATAGAACTCTATATATATATTTATATAAAGCCCTAATTATCAGTTCTTTTTTAACCCAAAAAAATGAAAAATTGCCAAAAAAATCAGCACAAATAATCCGCAGGTGCTGATCAGGCAGGTACGCACTGAAAAGCACTTGGCGGTCACAGTTCGCACGCAGAAAAAGTGATGCAGAGCTGGAAAATGGTTAAAAAAAAAAAATTTGCACGAACCAAATGGCGTCCGTAAAAAAAAAGGATGGGGGGACGGGGGGTCGACAGGGATGGAGGGATCTAGAACAGCTGGAGGTGAAAAAAATAAATCTGTGCAGATATTCCAGATCTTCTTCTTTCTTCTTTTCAGCAGCAAAGGGGTTAAATTCGCAGTGGTGGTACACTACAAGTCCCAGCAAGCCACAGCAGCACAGAAAGGCACAGAACCTCTCTGCAAGCAGTCACCAGCTAGAATGGCTGCTTGCAGGGAAGTTCTGCCTCTCCCTGCCATTGGCTGGAGCGTTGTTCCAGCCAATCGCAGCGCTGGCAGGGGACCCAAAACACTGGTGTCCCCTGCCTAACCTCGGATGTGACCGGTGCTGACCAGTTCAGCATCGGCCACCATCCACTGACCTCCTCCCGACCCTCCCCACAGCTTCCTCTGCTGCGATGTGACCGACACATTGATCGGCCAATCGCAGCGCTTGGAGCTGCAGGGGGTGGATCGGCACCATGCTGTTCTTTCCCGGTACGGCTGCCTGCCGGTAAGAGCACCCCGATCTTCCCCCAGAGCCCCGCAGACCTCATGAAGTACATGCACGTCATGGGTCATTAAGGGGTTAAACAGAACCATGAATATAAGAATCTGCAACATGTTATAGAGCAGGAGAAGCTGAGCAGTTTTGGGGGAAAAGATTCAATATAATTTGTATTTACTTCATTCAATTCCTGCTGTTTCTGGTCTTATCAGTGATTTACAGCCATCTTTGTATACACAGTCATAGAGGGAAGACTTTCAATCACTGATACGACCGCCTTCTTGACTTCAAAGCCTAGAATGAGTATTTAAATGAGTAAATTACAAGTTATACCGAATCTTTAAAAAAAAGATACATCAACCTGCTCATCTCCACCTGCTCTATAGCATGCTACCTTATTCTCAGATAACATTTTCAATGTGACAGATTCCCTTTAAAGAGATTGTTTCCCCCTGAAGTTAAGGCCAGATGGGACTAAGCCCTGATTACCAGGTGCCCATGAAACAGTGGAGCTAGCAAGCGGTCCACCATTTCAGTGGTTCCTACTGCAGTGCAATGACTCTGTCCTTTAAGTGTTTAAATATGTACATTTTAAAGTAAAACTTTATTCATTAAAGCATGCCTCCCAATTGTTCCTCTCTTGGAATGAAAAGTCTTTAGTTTTGACCCAAGTCCCTCTGTCCCTCTTTGAGCCTTAAATGTCCCTCTTTTTGACCTGGGGAATTGATGTGCATTAATACATTTACTAAATTGCTCCTTACTAATCTATCTGTATGGTTTCTACCTGCATATTAGGCCATAACTTAATTCAAATAGATATTCAAGTGCAAGGAAAAAAATTGTCCCAGGGGTTCCACATGCTGTAAAAAAAATAAAGGAACTTACACTCTCCTAACCGATCCCCAGCTGCTGCAGTTGTGACAGTAATAATGTTTTGGGCAGAGTTAGAGGTGTGGCCTAATGTCAAGAAATTGCTGTGATGTGCGCTGCACATATTGTCCCTCTTTGCGATTTTCAAAAGTGGAGAGGTATGATTAAAGGGGTTGTTTCACATCAGCAAATTACATTTATTATATTGGCAAAGTTATTAGGCACTTACTAATATATTGTGATTGCCCATATTACCTCCTTAGCTGGTTTGATTCATTTTCCAATAGGAGGTATCTGGGATGGGAGCAGCTGTGCATGGCATGCTACTGTGCGCTCCCACAATCCTGGCCTCCTGAGAGGCAGTACATATTCCTATAGTATGCAAGCACGGCCGCCGCCGCTGGATTGCAGGGTGGTCGTAACGCCTGGAAATGAGCAGTGTATTATGTGATGAAAAATGAATCCAGCCAGCAAAGAAAGCAATATGGACAAAGACAATATATTAGTAAGTACCTTGTATTAACTTTCTCTACAGGATAAATGTTATTTGCTAATGTGAGACAACCCCTTTAACATGCGTGCTGTTGTATTAATGATATGCATGCCACTAAGGTGCCTTTAATGGCAGCTGTAAACTTGTTATATTTTTTAAATCTTTACAGAGATTTTGGAGAGTTTTGTATTAGAAACAGAGCTGCAATTGCGGTGAAGGTATAATAAAAAAATTTCACAGATTTTTAAGGCTTATAGGTAAAAAAGTAAAATTAAAATTTTTTGCATGGCTGACATTCAAGATAAATTTGAAAATGAAAAAACTATGAGCACCACAAAATATCGATTAAGATTCTTGACCATGAAGCAGATGCCAAACATGTACTTTTTGTCTTATTTAAATGCAAAAATATATTGTTCTTTTGCCCATATTTGTCTTTTTTTCCCTATAGGCAACAGAGGAACTACTGGGAGCTCAGGGGATGCACTAGGAAAAGCATTAGCTTCTGTAAGTCTATGCAGTGGTGGTGCAGATGTTAGTTACACTTTTATTATAGTATTCAGTTGTGTATAGGCACTAAATTATGGAGTCATTCTTCTGCAGGAATATTATTGTATATGAATATTATTTGAGCATACTGTATTTTGTCAAAGGGGTTGTACAATTTCATGAGGAAACCAGACAACTTAGCTCCTAGATCCTGCATCATTGCTTCAGTTCTCCTGCTAGAACTCTGTTTACCCAACTGCTGCAGTGATGTCATGTCAGTGCACCTCTAAAACCATTGACTGGCTTTAACGGTCACGTTATTGAGATGTCGTCACCTCTGCAGCCGAATAAACAGAGCCTAGCCAGAAGAACCGGAGTGTTGGTACGGGATCTGTCAGATGAAAATCTATTCTTTACAACAGGCAGATCCCCTGTGTTGTCTGGTTTCCTTCTGAAACCAGACAACCCATTTAATTTTTATTTTTATTTGTAGATTTATTCTCCAGATCATTCCAGTGCAAACTTTTCCTCCAGCCCATCTACACCTGTGGGGTCACCTCAGGGATTAACAGGTATGTACGCAATGTATTTTGACCACACATTAGAAGTTTTTAATCAATATAGGCTAACATTTTAGATATGCAGTGGAATAGGTTAAGATTCAAGGAAATAAAGCAACATTAAAAAATGTGTTTTATTTCTTATTTTTTAATTGCCTTCATTCATGAACATGGTCACTGTGATAAGAGCTGTTAACTTTTTATACTCAGATATGTGGTCCAGTTTTACTATTGCAGTGAAGCTATCAAAATGTTATGTCTTTCCAAATTATATTTTCATTTTTTTTTTTTTTTGTATAATTTTTTTTTTTTTTGTAGGAACAGGACAGTGGCCTAGAGCTACTGCTTCAGGAGCATTGTCACCGAATTATGAGGGAACACTACACACATTAGTAAGTAGTTGCATACTTTCAGCTAATGCAATTCAGTTAGTTAAAGGGGTTTTCCCAAAGGCAAAATGAAAAAAAGATGAAAATAAAAAAACTAGTTACTATAAATAAATTCCTAAATGTGTTTAATTATTTCGAATGGCTCGCATTGTCCTAAGGTGATCAGCAGAATAAAAAAGGATCACTGTCACACTTCTGAACAAGGAATCCATGCTATATATTCTGAACAAATAAAACCAGAGAGAAAGCATGTTTGTGTGAATTTGACCAGAGCATTCTGGATGCATTCTGTTAGAGACTGCTCTTACACAACAATGTGTCTGGTGTCGGATTCCTACACTTCAGCTGTGTGTGTATGAGGTGAGCATTTTTCTGAGATACACAAACACATACCTGACAGGGAAGGGAGCTGTGCTTACATAGGGCTTGAGTTCTGTATTCAGATGCAGCTCGTCTCGCTGTGTGATTAGGACGGATTCCTTATTTAGGAATGTTGACAGCTCCATATTAATTATTGCACTGATTGCCCCTTAACAAAACCAACCATTAAAGGGGTTGTCCGGGATATATATATATATATATATATATATATATAAATATAATTTTTTTAATTTTTTGTGTACTCACTATTAACAGCTGAATCAAGGTCCCCCCCATATGTTTTTAGTTATTTTCACCTTTTCTCCATGGCTCCGACGGTCCCCCACACACTGTTTACTTCTATGTTTATTTCATCCTAACTTCCTGCCGCCCTGCACTGTGGTTCCCAACACAGCGTGGCATCACGTGGTTTCCCGCCTCCTCCGTGCAGTAATTGCTTATTTCTACAGCCTACCGCCCCATTTGCCCGTATTACTGGAGGCGTTTACTATGCTAAGTAGCATAGTGCTCTGCCTCCTTCATTCATAATAAAGCGCCCTGCCCGGTGATGTCACCGGAACAGAGTGGTGTCGCTTAGCGCGGTTGGTTGCCGTCTTGTTTCCGCCCATCCAGGCACTTTGAATAATTCATGTGGCTAAGAGTGATGCCACCGGGCTCCCTGCGAAGCGGAAGAAGAGGCTTCGCCTGGCACAAAGGGACCCGGTACGTCAATGAGTCTTTGAAACACAGCACTTCCGGCTGAGAGTTGGAGATTTGAAAACTGGGCATTAGAAATGTCTGGTAAAGGTAGGACAGGCACTAATGTAACATTTAGGGCATTGTTGAACACATACTCCTATCTTCCCAATCACCGAAAACCCCTTTAAGAATAATGAAAGGCATTTTGGAATATATTTATAGTAATTTATTTTTTAAGGTTTGTTTTTTTATTTCCCAGAGAACCCCTTTAAAAAAAAAAAAAAAAAACACTTGATATATGGTATTCCCTTTATTCCTTTTTGCTCTCACCTACAGCAGAACAAAATGGAAGATCGTCTCGATGAAGCCATACATGTATTAAGGAGTCATGCTGTGGGACAGACTGGCACACTTCCTGGAAACCATGAAGATATGCATTCACTCTTGGAAACAGCTGCAGGTGTACTTGGAGCTAACTTTCCTGCTGCAGTTCTCTCCTTGGCAAATCGTCACTCTATGGTTAGAATTTGTAGACATAAACTATAAGCAGTCTGTAAGGTTAATTTGCTGTTTGGATTCCTTTCAATTTAATTTTCCCTTCTAATAGGTGACACCACAACTAGAGGATGGTCTACCAAATGCACCAAATTTGCTTCACAACCCTGTTGCCCTTTCAACACAGCCTGGGTCTCTGTCTGACTTGACCCGGCAAACAGACTCCTTTACTGGTGAGCATTAAAAACCAGAAACAAATCATATTAAAAATGCATGCTTTCTCAGATTTCTTAACGGGAAATTGTCTGCAGTTACATGCTTCCTGAATCATAAGCACCATGAAGTATTGACACCAGGGCTGGCCTTAGGTGTTCAGGCGCCCTGTGCGGGTTAATCTTGTGGCTCCACCCGGTTCACCTAAACATACACAAAGAGGAAAACGATCTTTGTAACAAACATTTTTTTTTTATTACAGATGATTTAAGTGCAAGTGCAAACAAGTAAAATCATACCGAGTGTCACTCATAGCCAGTCCCCTGCCCTTCCTTAATCATACCCAATGTCACCCAGAGCCAGTCCCCTGCCCCCCTTAAATTAAGGGTGACAGACACTGGGTATGATTAAGGGGGCAGGGGACTGGATAAGGGTGACACTGGGTATGATTAAGGGGCAGGGGACTGGTTTTGGTTGACACTGGGTATAATTAAGGGGGGCAGGGCACTGGCTATGGGTGACACTGGGTATGGGTGACACTGGCGGGGCGGTGATCGGAACCCGGTGCCTGCTCAAATCATTGAGCAGGCACCTTGGCTAAATCGTCGCAAACCGCAGGTCAATTCAGAAGTATACATATTAGGTATCGCCGCGTCCGTATCGACCGGCTCTATAAACACATCACTTGACCTAACCCCTCAGATGAACACCATAAAAAATAAAAACTGTGCTAAATAAACCACCTTACATCACAAAAAGTACAACAGCAAGCGATCAAAAAGGCGTTTGCCCACCAAAATAGTACCAATCTAACCGTCACCTCATCCCACAAAAAATGAGCCCCTACCTTAGACAATCGCTCAAAAAATAAAAAAACTATGACTCAGAATATGTAGACACTAAAACATCATTTTTTTGTTTCAAAAATGATATTGTGTAAAACTTGCATAAATAAAAAAAAGTATACATATTAGGTATCGCCGCGTCCGTATCGACCGGCTCTATAAAAATATCACATGACCTAACCCCTGAGATGAAGACCGTAAAAAATTTTTAATAAAAACTGTGCTGAATAAACCATATTTTGTCACCTTACATCACAAAAACTGTAATAGCAAGCGATTAAAAAGTCACACGCACCCCAAAATAGTGCCAATAAAACTGTCATCTCATCCCGCAAAAATCATACCCTACCCAAGGTAATCGCCCAAAAACTGAAAAAATTATGTCTCTCAGACTATGGAAACACTGAAACATGTTTTTTTTTGTTTAAAAAAAGAACTCATTGTGTAAAACTTACATAAATAAATAAAAAGTATACATATTAGGTATCGCCACATCCGTGACAACCTGGTCTATTAAAATATCACATGATCTAATCTGTCAGATGAATGTTGTAAATAAAAGGCGTATGCCCCCAAAATAGTACCAATCTAAAAGTCAGCTCATCCCGCAAAAAATGAGCCCCTACCTAAGCCAATCACCCAAAAAATAAAAAAAATATGGCTCAGAATATGGATACACTAAAACACAATTTTTTTGTTTGAAAAATGCTGGTATTGTGTAAAAAGTAAGTAAATAAAAAAAGTATACATATTAGGTATCGCCGCATCCTTAAAAACCTGCCCTATAAAAATATCACATCACCTAACCCCTCAGATGAACACCGTAAATAAAAAGAAAAGAAAAACTGTAAAAAAAAAAATTCCATTCTTTGTCACCTTACATCATAAAATATGTAATAGCAAGCGATCAAAAAGTAATACGTACCCCAAAATAGTGCCAAACAGTCATCTTATCCCGCAAAAATCATACCCTACCCAAGATAATCGCCCAAAAACTGAAAAAACTATGGCTCTCAGACAAGGGAGAAACTAAAACATGATTTTTTTTGTTTCAAAAATGAAATCATTGTGTAAAACTTACATAAATAAAAAAGTAAACATATTTGGTATTGTCGCGTCCGTGACAACCTGCTCTATAAAAATACCACATGATCTAACCTGTCAGATGAATATTGTAAATAACAAAAAATAAAAACGGTGCCAAAACAGCTATTTCTTGTTACCTTGCCTCACAAAAAGTGTAATATAGAGCAACCAAAAATCATATGTACCCTAAACTAGTACTGCCACCCTATCCCGTAGTTTCTAAAATGGGGTCACTTTTTTGAAGTTTCTACTCTAGGGGTGCATCAGGGGGGCTTCAAATGGGACATGGTGTAAAAAAAAACAGTCCAGCAAAATCTGCCTTCCAAAAACCGTATGGCATTCCTTTCCTTCTGCGCCCTGCCGTGTGCCCGTACAGCGGTTTACGACCACATATGGGGTGTTTCTGTAAACTACAGAATCAGGGCCATAAATATTGAGTTTGGTTTGGCTGTTAACCCTTGCTTTGTAACTGGAAAAAAATAATTTAAATGGAAAATTTGCCAAAAAAGTGAAATTTTGAAATTGTATCTCTATTTTCCATTAATTCTTGTGGAACACCTAAAGGGTTAACTAAGTTAGTAAAATCAGTTTTGAGTACCTTGAGGGGTGTAGTTTATAGAATGGGGTCATTTTTGGGTGGTTTCTATTATGTAAGCCTCGCAAAGTGACTTCAGACCTGAACTAGTCCCTAAAAATTGTGTTTTTGAAAATTTCTGAAAAATTTCAAGATTTGCTTCTAAACTTCTAAGGCCTCTTTCACACGGGCGTTGCGGGAAAATGTGCGGGTGCGTTGCGGGAACACCCGCGATTTTTCCGCGCGAGTGCAAAACATTGTAATGCAATTTACACTCGCGTGAGAAAAATCGCGCGTGTTTGGTACCCAAACCCGAACTTCTTAACAGAAGTTCGGGCTTGGGATCGGTGTTCTGTAAATAGTATTATTCTCCCTTATAACATGGTTATAAGGGAAAATAAAAGCATTATGAATACAGAATGCATAGTAAAACATCGCTGGAGGGGTTAAAAAAATAAAATAAAAATTTAACTCGCCTTAGTCCACTTGTTCGCGGCCCGGCATCTCCTTCTGGCTTCATCTGATCTCTGTGCAGCAACAGGACCTTTGGTGACGTCATTCTGGTCATCTTTCACGCAACGCACAAGTGATGCGTGAAAATCACCGCTCATGTGAACAGCCCCATAGAAATGAATGGGTCGGTATTCAGTGCGGGTGCAATGCGTTCACCTCCCGCATCGCATCTGTGTGGAATACTCGCTCGTGTGAAAGGGGCCTAAGCCTTGTAACATCCCCAAAAAATAAAATTACATTCCCGATATGTCTATTTAATGTTTGGATCATTTTGGGAATGATAAGTAATAACTATTTTTGGAGGTATTACAATGTATTATAGAAGTAGAGAAATTGAAACTTGGAAATTTGCAATTTTTTACAAATTTTGGGTAAATTTGGGTATTTTTTTTAATAAATAAAATTATTAATTTTTTACTTCATTTTACCAGTGTCATGAAGTACAATATGTGACTAAAAAACAATCTCAGAATGGCCTGGATAAGTCAAAGTGTTTTAAAGTTATCACCACTTAAAACGACACTGGTCAGATTTGCAATAAATGGCCTGGTCCTTAAGGTGAAATAATGCTGTGTCCCAAAGGGGTTAAGGGGGGCAGGAGACTGGCTCTGGGTGACACTGGGTATGATTAAAGGGGGCAGGGGACTGTGCAAAGGTGACGGGGTATGATTAAGGGGGGCAGGAGACTGGCTATGGGTGACACTGGGTGTTAGGGGAGGGGCAGGAGTAGGATCAGCTCCATATGTAGCTACTTCTGTCTGATTAGCAGTTTTCTTCAGCCACCTACTGAAGAAACCACCCAGCAACAGCAGAACCTAAACCAGCAGGTGGTGGCATACTTGGACTGCACCCTGTCACCCATGATCCAAGATCCCCTGGACTATTGGGCAGGCAAACTTGAATGGTGGCCCCAACTGGCAGAGTTTGTCATGGGCATGAGTTCCTGTCCATCCAGTAGTGTGACATCAGACCGGGTGTTCAGTGTGGTGGGGGGCATAGTTACCCCTTCCCTCCCAAAATGTTGTGAGACTAACCTTCATAAAGATGAATCAGTTGTGGATCAACCTGGATTTGCTGGTGCCTGATGCAACAGAATAAATCGTTCTGCCCTTAATAACCATACTGTATTGTGCTGCCACACCAGAATATTGTGCAAAATGGGCCGATACTTTGGTCACATGCTGCTGCCACCGTTCTGATGTTGCCACCCACCTGCTGCCTTTACTACCATTGCTACAATGGGGCTTCTTGACCTAGTGATACAATACTCACAAAATGTTAGGATTATTTGGCTTTCGGGTGAAATTTATGGAAAACATAAAAAGTATATAGAGTGAAAGTAGGGCATTTAAGTAGAAGCATGCAATGGTGATTTCCTAATCCCAAACAATTTATTGAAACAAAAGCCAGCAGTAGTGGTGGGGTATGCCTCTGCAAAAAAGTCATAGTCTCAAAAACTTGTCATATGGCCTTGAACATCAATTGCAGCTTGACAACTATGTATCATTCTTTTCACAAGTCAACTTATTGTCTGCTGAGGCATGGTATCCCACTGTTCTTGAAGGGCGGCCCTCAGGTCATTGAGGTTTTGGGGTACAGAGTTACGAGCCTCTACATGGGGATTTAGCTGGTCCCATAAGTTTTCAATGGGATTCAGGTCTGGAGAAAGTGCACCCCACTCTCCAGCAACCGTTCCCTAAGAATGCATGAAGATTAAATTAGGCCTGTGGTGTTCATGCAGAAGCATAATGATTGGATTAATAATTATATTCAAGTAGTATGGGCTTGTCACTGTACTATTCACAAAGTGTAGGGCAGTTCTATATTGACTATACACACCTGCCCCCCACAGGGCAGTTCTATATTGACTATACACACCTGTCCCCACAGTAAGATCACCACCACCAGTGGCTGATGCATAGCGCTCTGCTTGATTTCTCCCACATCATTGGCGGCCATCGTTTCAGAGTGAATCGACTTTCATCAGTGAACAGCACTGAGTCCTACTGGTTCCTCGTCCAGCATAGATCCTCCATAGCCCATGCAAGACAATGATACCTGTGCGTGCCGGTGTGGTCAGGTACACTTACAGGTCCCCTAGCACGCAGACCACACTGATGTAACTGGTTTTGAATGGTCTAACATGACATCTGGGTGCCTTTCACCTCCCTTAAATGTGCCTGAGTTATGTGGCATTCATCATCTGGTTCTGCAGGGCATTGTTCACAATGAAGCGATCATCAGTGTGGGATGTGGCCAAAGAACATCCACTTCTATGCCTTTCTTTGACTCTTCCAGTCTCTTTCTCTTTTGCAACCTGCTGATGACACTCTAAGCTCAGTGGCCACTTTCGTCTGAGAACATTCTGCTTTAAGCCTCACAATTGTGAGGTACTGTAGATCAATTGTTACGTGTCATCTTGGTCTTATGATGTCAATCTGTGAACAGCATGATGAGGAGGACTGTTTAAATACCAATTCTAATTGAACCAGGAAATGTATTGGGTGAACAGTCATATGCACCCCAAAATAGTGCTAATCAAACCGCCATCACGTCCCGCAAAAATGATACCAATCCCCCCGAAAATAAAAAAAAACTATGGCTCTCAGACTATGGAGACACTAAAACCAGATATATATTTTTTTTTTATTCAAAAATTCTGTTATAGTTTAAAACTTAACTAAAAAAGTATACATATTAGGTATCGCCGCGTCCGTAAGAACCTGCTGTATAAAAAATATCATATGACCTAACCCCTCAGGTGAACCCTTGCTTTGTTAGTGGAAAAAATGGATTAAAATGGAATCTGCCAAAAAAGTGAAATTCAGAATTTTCATCTCCTCCATTTTCCTTTTAATTCTTGTGTAACACCTAAAGGGTTAACAAAGTTTGTAAAATCCGTTTTGAACACCTTGAGGGGTGTAGTTTCTAAAATAGGGTCACTTTTTTGGAGTTTCTACTCTAGAGGTGTATCAGATCTTCAAATGTGACATGGCTTCTTAAGCAGTGAAATCTGCTTTACAGAAACCATATGGCTTTCCTTTCCTTCTGCACAATGCCATGTGCCCGTACAGCAGTTTACGACCACATATAGGATGTTTCTGTAAACTAAAGATTCAGGGCAATAAATATAGAGTTTTGATTGGCAGTTAACCCTTGCTTTGTTAGTGGAATTTTTTTTAATAAAATGGAAAATCTGCCAAAAAAGTGAAATTCTGAAATTTCGTCTCCATTTTGCATTAATTCACCTAAAGGGTTAACAAAGTTTGTAAAATCAGTTTTGAATACCTTTAGGGGTGTAGTTTCTAAAATGGGGTCATTTTGGGTGGTTTCTATTATGTAAACCTCACAAAGTGACTTCAGGCCTGTTCTGGTCCTTCTAAGCCTTCTAACGTCCTCAAAAAATAAAATGGCATTCACAAAATGATCCAAACATGAAGTAGACATGGGGAATGTAAAGTAATAACTATTTTTGGAGTTATTACTATCTATTATAAAAGTAGAGAAATTGGAATTTGGAGATTTGCAAATTTTTCAAAATTTTTGGTAAATGTCTTTTTTTATAAATAAAAATGTAATTTTTTTTATTCCGTTTTACAACTGTCATGAAGTACAATATGTGACGAGAAAGCAATCTCAGAATGGCCTGGATAAGTTAAAGCTTTTTAAAGCTGTCACCACATAAAGTGACACATGTCAGATTTGCTAAAAATGGCCTGGTCCTTAAGGTGAAAAATGGCTGGGTCCTTAAGGTGTTAAGTACAATGTTTAACGAGAAAATATTCTCAGAATCTCTTGGATAAATAAAAGCACTCCAAATTTATTACTATATAAAATAAGATGAAAAAAGATTGAGAATCTTTAGTGGGTGAATATTTTTTTTTCATTTTATATATTTGTACTGTGTTAGCCAGTAAATATATTCCGGCGGGTGAACAACCTCTTTGTGGATAGGAGGTAGTGCAGGAAGTTGAAAATACTTATCTTACCATCCTGCCTTCAGCTGCTCTCTTCTGCTGTGTGTGAAACCGCTGGCAATTTCATTCCACCTAGAAATGCAGGTGCTGGCAAGCTGACAATTTTGGAGGTAATGGGGTAAGACTACTTAATTAACATCTGTAGACAAGTGTTATGTTTAAATATGTTGATTAAAATATAGGATTGGCACTCATATATGGAATAACACTATTAATTAATCAGCTATCCAATGTGTTGCTTCTTACAAGATGAAAATATATAGATAATAGAACACTGATCACTGGCAAATGCAATATAAGATAGCGATATATACTAAAATGTATCAAAACATAATATACATGTAGTATTAAAACATGAATGAAAAATTCATTATTATGTTTTAATACTACATGTATATTATGTTTCGATACATTTTAGTATATATCGCTATCTATTTTTTATTGCATTTGCCAGTGATCAGTGTTCTATTATCTATATATTTTCATCTTGTAAGAAGCAACACATTGGATAGCTGATTAATTAATAAATAGTTATTCAATATATGAGTGCCAATCCTATATGTTAATCAAAATCTACCAAGCTTTTTGAGGGGTGTATCAAATTTGGATTTGAGCACCTACCCTGAGAAGACGCAGGTGAGCGAATCTCCTAATCTATTATATGTTTAAATATGTGCCAGATTTTTTTTTTTATGTGCCAGATTTTTTAGACATACAATGACAATTCTGCGACAAATCCACCTGGGACATATTATTTAAACATAAAAAATCTCATTTAAAGAAACTCTAATAATGACATTGCCATTACACTTTATTCCCCAGGACCCCCATTGCTGGGCAGGACAGTTACGTCAACTGGTGTACAAGATATAAAAAGGGAAAATAAAGAGGATGAAGAAAATAGGTCAGTGGCTGAACTGTCAGATGATGAGAAGAAGGAATCTAAACCTCAAAGAAGTCGGACACGCTGCTCAATAAACAGGTCTCACTGATGTATAAGAGGGTTTAGCATAGATGTGAGCGTTTTACAGCCTTGTACTGATATTTGCTGTGCTGTAGAGTTTGATAGTGCTTTCCTTTAATGAATTATACTTTTTATTTATTTTGTTAGTGTACCTCAACTTTCCCATAAACTTTATTGAAACCTATTCTAAATGTAAAAAAAATAATTTTTTCTAAGTTTTCCTTGAAAAATGGGCACCTTAAGTTCACCTGATGCGCTTTGGAATCCGCACACTCGTACATTTCTGACAAGTCCATGGTGTACTGTTGTACAGATTCTACTCCTGCCTGTACTGAGGGCTTCAGTGAGTGGAGTACAGGCAGGAGCACACATCACTACGGCTGCTTTTGCCAGTTCCACTTGCTAAAAGCTCACCAATGTCTGGCTTTAGCAAGCAGGTGATGGTGGATCAGCAATTGCCATGCGAGTTCCTGCCTGTGCTCACTCAACTCTGCTCGAAGTCTCTACCGATGTAGTGAGTGGAACTGGTACAGGCAGGAGCAGCAATGTGTGCTTCAGCCTGTACAGCACTCACTGTAGTCCCAGTGGAATGCATGTACCAGTACATTGCTGATATGTCAGCAGTGTACAAATTGCAAAGTGCAATAGCGTCTAAATTTCAGGTACCTATTTTGCAAGGAAAACTAATAAAATAAAAAAAATAATCAAATAATTTTGTAATACACGTTATCACATTTACAATAGGTTTTAACTTGTTAATGCTATATGATGACTATAGTAGTCATGGAGCACTGCTACTTGACGAATATACAGTGCTCCATGACAAATATACTCGTCATGGCACTAAAAGATCACCATGTCTATACACAAGGTGACAATTCTGAGATTGTGACTGTTACACACAGAGATCTCCAAAGATCTCTGCTAACCAGCCCGGGACCAATGAGGGTCCAGACTAGCAAATCAGAGGATTCTAAAGCCAGTTACAAGTTTTGATTCTCCCCCACCATCTGCAGCTCTTAATGTGTCCGATGGCTGCATGGTAGCAACAAGTGTCAGCTGTAACATACAGCTGACACTCTGCTGCAACGGCTGAAGTCTGTGGTGGCACCAATGTTGGCTGTTAAAACCCTTCCATGCTGCGGTCCGCAGAGACCACTGTATGAAAAGAGTTAACGGATGGAGGGACGTCCCTCCCTCTCCCATCAAGTCGCTGCACTGCCATGGCAGCGTCCCGATGGTTAACCATGGCAACCGGTCGGCTTACACAGGCAAGCAGGCTGCCATAGGCAAGAGCCTGATCAGGCTTAGTGTCAGTGACAATACACTGCAATGCACTTTTGCAGTGTATTGTACAGTAATTGTAAAAAATAAATAAAAATTATATAGAAAGTATAGCTTTTTCTTATACCCACACATTTAGAATTGGTTAAAAAAATTAATTTAAAAAATACACTAGATGTTTGGTATCGCCGCATCCATATTTACCGCCTCTATAAAACAATCACGTTACTTGCCCCGCAATGTGAACACTATTAATAATAAAAAAAGAAAAACAATGACGGAATTGCAATGTTTGCAATGATTCCGATAAAAACTGCAATCCGTCCCACAAAAAAAGCCCTCAGACAGCTCCATTTGTGGAAAAATTAAAAAGTTATGGATGTTTGTATGTGGCAATGCAAAATATAACTTGTATCACCATAATGTTAGTGGCCCACAGCATAGCATGATCATATCATATATACCGCATGGAGAACCCTATAAAAAATGGGGGGAAAAAATTGAGAGAGCTGAAATTTTTGCCTACCTAGTCTCCCAAAAAATGTTATAAAAAGTGTGTTATGTACCCCAAAATGGTACCAATAAAAAGTCCATCCTGGAAAAAACAAGCCGCCAGACAACTATATTGGTGGAAAAATAAAAATTTGATGGAAGTTCGTATGTGGTGATGAACTTTAATAAAAAAAATATTTTACACTGAAAAATTCAACCCACAGCATAAAGTTATCACATATGCTGCATGGCGAACCCCCATAAAAATAAAAATAAAACAATAGAATTTGCCCATCTCACCTCCAAAAAATGGTATAAAAAGTGATAGCCATATGTACCCCAAAATGGTACAAAAAATAACTACAGCTTCTTCCACACAAAAAAACAAGCCCTCACATAGTTCAGACCAAAAAAAGTTATGGCCCCTAAAAAGAATTTAGGCAAATTCCACATTATAAAATCCACATGTTGCTCCTTTCCTTCTGAATGCTGCCATGCCCCCAAACAGCAGTTTATAATCAAAAATGTGATGTATTCAGGAAAAAATGCATATCAAATTGTGGGGTGCATTTTCTCCTGTTACCACTTGTGAAAATGAAACATTTGGAGCTAAAGCAACATTTTATTGGAGAAAATGTAATTTTTCATTTTCACAGCCAAGTGTTTCTATATTCTCTGAAATGCTTTTTGGGTCAATAAACTTACCACACACTCCTCAATGAATGCCTTAAAGGGGGTATAGTTTCCAAAACAGAGTACATTTTTGGTGGTTTCCTTTCTAGGGGTAACTCAGGGTCTCTTCAAATGTGACATGGCATCCAAAACCATCCCAGCAAAATCTGCCATCCAAAAAACATATGGTACTCCTTCCATTCTGAGCCCTGCTATGTGGCCATACAGCAGTTTATGACCACGTACAGAGTGTTTCTGTAAACTACAGAACAGGGTATTAAATTTTTATTTTTTTTTTAAAATGTAAAACCTTGCTATTTTACAGGAAAATTGAAGTGGTAAAATTTGCAAAAAAGAAAAACTGACATTTTGAAATGTACCCTCTTTTTTCCTTAAATTCATGTGAGACACTTAAAGAGTTACCACTTTCTAAACTTAGTTTTGAAAAATGTGAGTGGTGTAGTTTCTAAAATTGAGTAATTTATGGAGTATTCCCCACAAAGTGACCTCAAAACTGAATTGGTCCTTTAAAAAGTGGATTTGGGATTTTTTATTTTTTTTTAAATGTAAAAATTTGGTTCTAAACCTAACTTGCTAAAAAATAAAATTACATTTACAAAATGATGCCAATATAAAGTAGACATATGGGGAATGTTAAGTGATAATTATTTTATGAGGTACGTATTACTATCCGTCATAAAAGTAGAGACTTTAAATTTAGAAAATTGATGTGGAATTTTTAACCCCTTAAGCCACCGTGTCATACTGGTATGTCACGGTGGTGCAGGGGATGTATGGAGCAGGCTTCTGCAGCGGGCCCGTTCCATACATGCACTGACTGAGCGGAGATCAGGCTGCCCATGTCATTTAACCCGCCAGGTGCAGCGATTTAACGCTAATCGCGGCACCTGTGAGTGAAGGCAGAGGGATGCAGTTCCCTCTTGCCTACTGATCGAAACCCCAGCAGTGAAATCGCAGGGGTTCCGATCGGTTGCCATGACAGCCTGGATGCTGCTGAAGTGATCCATGGTAAGCTGCCATGTGCAGAAAGCACAGGGCAGCAGGGAGCCTGTGAAAATCCTATTCCACCCTAAAAGATCTCTATTTCATTCAGTGTCCGTTCTGTTTTTTTTTTTTTTTTTTACAGACTTTTTCCAGAACCATTCATTTCAATGGGTCCGCAAAAAAAAACAAAGCTACTCCGTGCATATTCCGTTTCCGTATTTCCGTTCCGCTAAAAATTAGAACATGTCCTATTATTGTCCACATTACGGACAAGGATAATACTGTTCTATGAAGGGCCAGCTGCTCCGTTTTACAAAATACGGAATGCACACGGATGACGTCCGTATTTTTTGCCGATCCGGTTTTTCTGGACCACAAAATACATAGTCATACGCAAGAGGCCTTGGGGTGAATAGGACAAGAGAATTTTTTTTTTTATATGTAAATGTAATATTAAGTCTAAATCATCCCCCCCTTTTCCAATTTTATATATAAAAACATATGTACAATAAAAAAGTAAACACATTGGGTGTCCCCGCATCTGAAACTGTCTTAACTATTAAAATATTTATATATCCCTATATGATAAACTCCGTAACAGAAAAAAATTAAACACACACAATTAGCCATTTTTTGTCACCCTCCAAAAAAATAAAATTTAAATAAAGGTAATCAAAAAGTTTTGCAAAAATGGTACCAATAAAACCTACAGCTCATTACACCAAAAACAAGCCCTCATATAGCTCTGTAAACCAAAATATAAAAAAGTTAAGGCTGTCAGAAAATTGCGATGCAAAGAAAACTTAGATTTTTTTTTTTCAAAGGTTAAAAAAAATAATAATTAAAAACCTGAGCTGCAGAAAAAGAACATAATGTCATTTTTGGCATACTGTGAACGCCGTGATGTCAAAACCCGAAAAACTTGGTGGAATTGTCGTTTTTTTTTTTTTTTTTTTTTAAATTTAACCCCACAAAGATTTTTTTTCCTGTTTTCCAATAACAGAAACGTTAAAAAAAAAAAAATGCTTCTTGTCCCGCAAAAAATAAGCCATCATATGGCTATGTGGACAAAAAAAAATATGTTATCGCTATTGGAACTTGTGGAGGAAAAAACAAAAATGGGCCTTTACCACATGAAGTATGACAGTCTCAGAATCAGTTAGATAAGAAAAACTATTGCAAAGTTATTACCCCATAAACTGACGCGTCAGATTTGCAAAATTTGGCGTGGTTATTAGGATGAAAAATGTCTCACTCCTGAATGGGTTAAAAAAGTTTGTGAAAGTTTAGATACACTTTAATGAATTACTATTTTTTTTTATCCCTGAGTCTTATTAAAATATGTAATCTTACTGACTGCCTATTCCCTTTAGTCAAGATGAAGATGATGAGGATGATAACCTTCCCCCAGAGCAAAAAGCTGAGCGTGAAAAGGAAAGGCGAGTGGCCAATAATGCCAGAGAACGTCTTCGTGTGCGGGATATAAATGAGGCATTTAAAGAGCTGGGTCGGATGTGCCAGCTGCACCTTAACAGTGAGAAGCCCCAGACCAAGCTCTTGATACTGCACCAGGCGGTGTCTGTAATTCTCAGCTTGGAGCAACAAGTGCGAGGTGAGTGGGACTTGATGGAAAAGTGGTGGGGTATAGATCTGTCTGTTTTTCCTTATCCCATCCTACCTCTTAGGTCTTCCACCGCAGAGATATACATGTATTTTTTTCTTTGTTTTAGTCTCTCTGAACAGTACATGTATAATCTACTTCCGCCCCACTCTTTGCTTGCTAATATGACCTTCCCTTTGCTTTTTGTCCACTTTTAAT